>NW_027328741.1:32343666-33777680 GCF_048564905.1 Vicugna pacos
GATGTTGCAACATGTAACATGAAAATCACTAATTCAGCTTGTTTTGCTCCTTTCACAAAGTATTTAATAAATAAAGAAGGTACAAAAATTAGAGGAGCATATCTCAGTACTGCAAATTTTGCTGTTTAAAAATAAAAGTTAGAATATATTAAGGTACAGATTTTAAGCTTTAGGCCATAGTTTATAAAATTCAAGAGTTAGATACAAACCTTCTACATCCCAGAAACAATATTATAAGGCAATAAAGTCCTTCAGGAAATTTTCTAGAGAATCAAGCACAACAGACCAGTACATATTGTTAGATTTCAAATAACAGAAGACTCCAAGACAATTTGCATTTAACTGTATGTATATTATTTGTATACAAGACACTTAGAGACAGGATATCTTGAAACCTTATTTGTTGACATGCAGTGGCATCAACAAAGTCCCAGTTCTTCTCATCTTTTTTCTCTGCCATCCTGAGGGTGTTTGATTTGTCCAGCCCTCAGATGAGGCTAATGACTGATGAACAGGAAGGAAGTTGCTGGATACTGATGTAGCCAAGGTGGGTAAATTCATCCTGCAGTAAAAATTTCTTTTTCTGAAGACAAAGTCATTGAATTTATCTACAACAAAGTCCACAAGCTGGGATTAATAGCCCAGTGGCCTGCATTATCAAAAACTCATGAAAATGGTCCCATAGTGCCTTGCACAGCCAAATAAGCACATGGAAGACTGGGCTAGACTAAGAACTTCAATGAGATTTGTGTCCTGAATGGGTGAATTTTTTTTCTGCACCCAGCAGGGATTCCTACAGAATTGAGAATTTTCTTAATAAATCTGAATAAGAATAATAATCTTTCTCATCTAGTGTGATATTGGAGGTCATGAATTTGGTCATTCTTTGATTCCTATGTGTTCAATTCTGCTTTACAGATTTTTTGGTTGGCAAATTTTTGAAGCTGGCTTTACTTGTTTTCTTCTGGGAGTAATTTTTTAAATGTCAAATCTGTAAGTAAATTTTAATCTATTTTGCTGATAGAAAATTTTAGTTATTTTCTATGTCTTGATGATTTCATTAGAAATGTAGAAGACTAAGCCTGTGGGTGGGAAAACCCATCTGATTTCAATATGTTTTACTCTTTACATGACACTACATGAAGGTTTTATTTTATGCATATGGACATTAATACATTAAAAATATTTTTCATCAATATGAATATTTTGATCAGCTGTTCTATCTTAAATTACTTTATAGAAAAAAATGAACTGTCATTGATGGTAGTACTATAGGATATGTAATTATTGCTATTCATATAATTCATTAGGAGGAAAAGATAACAAATTATTTTAATGAGTCCCCAGACATAGATTTGTTTCAATCTACAAAATCATGTATGTTTTTGTGATATATTCAAATTAAACTTTCACTCTCTGATATTCTCAGAATTGTTCTTTCTTGTAAAGTAATAAATATAGCACATAGATCAAAACAACTTCTTTACTCAAGTGTTATAGCACTTCCAGGAAATTATTAACACTTCCGGCAAACCTTCTACTTATGATTTTAAAAAACAATATTATTATTTTTCATTCAATATGGTAAACTCAGACATCACTGTATGATGTTGTGCAGTAGAACCATGAAAAGCCACTTATCTAAAGAATCTTATTTAAAATATTTCATAATTATTTTATCCAAACAATTGCAGCTATCACTACATAAATGTACAAATGTTTAAAATAGTAATCTCTAGAGTAAACTGCATGGACTGGAATTCTGGCTCAGGCATATTCTAGATATAATCAAGTAACTTAAAGCCTTTATGTGTTAGTTTCCCTATCTGTAAAACTAAGGACTAAAATAGTACTTTCCAAATGAGTGATTATGGTTATTGACATTACAATACAGATAAAATGCTCATTGAAGGCATATTATTTTAATTATTAAATACATTTTCTTATCTTGAGTGTATGAATATATATGAAACATAGGATATATATTTGGTCTTTGCTGCCAATTTCTGAAACAGAGCTTCTAAATCTCTTGTAACTTCCTGGATGATGAGAATATCTTTTGTTCTAATGAGTAAATTCTTGGTGGCTTTTGGATAGCTTCAGCATCAGAGCTGGTCACCAGAAAGACCAAGCCATTATCAGAAGTTTGGAACTTTCTGCCTCATCCCCTGTTCTCCAGGGAGGAGAGATAGGCCAAAAATTGAGTTAATGATCAATCATTTCTACCTGTATCTCAGCACCTCCCTGTCTCAGGGCTGACAGCTTTTCCTTTTCTATGTGAAAAGAAGTGTTTCCTATGTTCTGTGCATTCTCTGAAAGGCATAGAAGGGCTCCTTGTTTCCTTTTTTCTGGACCACAACTTGTCATCTACTTCTAAGCAAAGATCACTCATGCTATTTAAACTTGAAAAGATTCAGTGCTACTATCTTTAAGGTGTTAATAAGAAAGAAAAAAGAGAAAAAAAAAGAAAACAGACAAAGATGGAGAGGACAAAAGAGAAATAAATAAAGAGAAGAAAAGGAAGGAAAGGAAAGGAAGGAAGAAAGAATGATATAGGGAAAATGATAGGCAACAAAAATAACATTTAACATTGTTTTGTTAGCTAAACTATAGAATATAGGATGCAACAGAAACATCAGAATTCTTTGATATGACCCTTTAACATCAGATGAGAAAACTGAAGAACTGCTGTGCTTGGTATCCTTGAGTTCATTCATCAGTGCTTATTTAGTGCTAATAAATAGTTTTATAGTCAGGCTTTGGTCTAGATGCTAGAACACAGCAGTAAATAAAAGAAAGTCCCTATTCTGGGGATCTTCTTAGCAGAATTAAGAGTCTTGTTCTGATTTCCCAATTCCCAATTACTCTGCCTACCTCATTACACCCATGCCCTAATGAAAGTGGCCTCAATGATGCCATGAACCTGGTGTGTATTTTTGGAAGAAGTGGCTACGTTTAGCATTTTAACATGCTAAGAATCTCTGGTCATTAATGTAATTATTTAAAACACCAAATTATTAATTAGAAAATTATTTCCATAAAATATATTCTACTGAATGTGTGCTGGCCTCACTAAAAAAAGAATAAATGACTTGTGGTTGGTAGATAAAAGCAGCAAAGGGATCATTCTTAGAAAGTTACATTATTCTTTGTTTATGTTTCCAGTCTTTTAGTGTGCCAGTTATTCTGGCAAACAAACAAGCAGCCCTTAAATACTGTTACAACACAGAAATCATGCTTAGGAAAAGATAAAGGCTATATTAGAGAGGATTTTAAAATACTTGGAAATATTGCATATGCAAAACAGATAGAGGAGTTGCAGAAAATGCTACATTTTTACTTGTGTTGATTGGCATAGGTAGGGGAATGTAAATTGCTTGGGGTCCATCAAAACACAGCAAGTGACTCAAAGATGCCCCATGTGACATTGTACAAGCTAGACAATTTGTCACTAGAAATCTCTTTTCAGTTTTGAGTGTGTCTTTGTTTGGAATATCATTGTTGATTTATCACATTTTATAGTGCATTTAGTATGCATCTATGTAAAAAATAAACATTATTCTGCAAAAAATGTTTTCTGAGTATAGATTAAAAAAAATGTTTAAGAGCTTTGTAGCAGGAAAGCATAAACTGAACAGTCCTATGTCAGGAAGGTCTACAACCTTCTCCTGGTTTTAACTTCTTTTCTTCCTTATCAGAGTCTCTGCCTTTTCTTTTCAATTTTCACCCCCATGGGGAAATATCTGTCTCTTTATCAAGGTCAAATTTAAATGTCAGCACATTGTGAGGCTGGTCTCACCTCCAGTTCTGTCTTTCTTTTGTCAATCTCTTCATTTTCTGCAATTCTGAGTCGTTCACATTTACTTCCTTTATAGTAGTTTAGAAAAATCAGTCCTGCAGTGTTGATAGGATTAGAGTAATGAGATGAGGTGGCAGGAACACTAGTTAAGAGTCTGATTGCATAATCCAAGTAAGAATTGATGCTGACCTGATATAACTTAATGTGGTGGAGATGAACAGAAAACAATAAGAAAGGTATTAGGTAATATAAAATAAAAATGTGAAATTAAACAAAGTAAAGCACAAAACCAAAAAACAAAATAAAGGCAAAAACAGAAAACCAGATGAAATAAACTAACAAAAAAACCTTGATTCATCAGACTAAAGAAAAACAGTAGAATAATTTGGGTGAACAGATAATATATCATATGAATCAGGAAACAGTTTAGGTTGAAAAGGAACACTATTGATAATTAAATCATACAAGAAGCTTCTAACTAGAGCAGGCTTGTGAAAACCTGGGCATCTGGTCACCCTGAGGATAATGGAATCATTGCTGAATTATACATTGAAATGTATTTAAATCCTAATCTTAATTAATCACTACTTTTCTGGGAAAATTTTTGAAAATTAGCTAAATGATTTGAGGGTTAGTTTTATCTTGCCAAAATTGGTCTAGATGTACTGAAGAATGGTGGGTGAAAAGGACTAAATCTAAGCATCTAGCTATATTTCTAAGATTGTATGAAAACAAACAGGATAAAAGCTCTACTTCCTCTCCCTTCCTTCCCCACCCATCCTCCAACTCCTGAACACAGATAAGCAAACCAGACCTCCTCTGAAGAAGCCAGGTGCTCACCATGATCACATTGTCAAACCATGGGAAGATGTTACTCCTTGCTAACCACACTCTTGAATCAAATGATTAAGTTCCAAAGCTTCAACATCGTGTTTTTACTGATGCTTTCAAAATGTGTATCTCCAAACTCAATATCTCCAATCTCAATATCTCCAATGAATGGAAGACAATATATTTTATGGGGTACTCAACTCAAATTTTTGAAAACTAGCATGTATTTTACACTTAAAAGATATCCAATTCAGATACTAGATTTTCATCAATTACTTGATCTGTATTTGGATTTTATAAAATTTGCAGTTCAGAAAGTAGAGTCACAACCTAAGTTGATCCAAATACAAGGAAAATTTTTCAGTGAGTTGAGTAGCAGCTTTAAATTTAAGTTTAACTTCAGTAGATTAAATAAAATGTAAAATTAGGTCTCTGCTAAGTACCAGAGGCTACCACACAAAACAATGTAGGAAAAACAGGTGTCTCAAAGTTACAGATTCACAAATTGCATGTTTACCCTACCCTCAAATCTGCTTCTCTCCTAGGCTTCCTGACGACAGTACCTGGCACTGTCATTTACCTGTGGGCTAAGGTCAAATAACTTAAAGTCAGAATACTCTAGGCTATTTCCACCCCTCATATTCAGTGTCCAGAAAATTGTAATATAAATGTAAAAAAAAAAAACTGACCACAATTCACCACCTCTTCTGTTAAAGCTCAAATATTTATTGATTCTTCTTCTTTCACTTTTAGTGCCTATATGCTATTTCCCAGACTAACTAATCCTTTTCATCTGAATGTGCTACTTAGTTGCTCCGAGTTCCTCAAAATATTTTCATTACTCATAAAAAACATACTGCAATAAAAAGTCTGACATGATCTGGTCAATTTTCGCTCTGTTGACTCATCCGCCATCTGCAGATCATCCAAGGTGTTTTCCTGATTATGCCCTGACCACAGGAAGCACATCCCACAGTAAGGCTTTAACTTTGTAGACTGCTTTGAAGTTATTTCTCATCTAGTTACTTGGCTAACTCCCTTATCTTCTCATTGAGGCTCTCCTATTTTTTTATTTTATTTCATTTTTTTAATTGAAGTATAGTCAGTTACAATGTATCAGTTTCTGGTGTACAGCATCATGTCCCAGTCATGCATATATACATACCTATATTCACTTTCATATACTTTTCCATTAAAGGTTATTGCAAAATATTGAATATAGTTCCTTGTGCTATATAAAAGAAATCTGTTTTTAATCTATTTTTATATGTAACTGTTGCCATATGCAAATCTCAAACTTCCAAATTTATCCCTTCCTAAATCATTTCCCCCAGTAATCATAAGATTGTTTACTATGTCTGAAAATCTGTGTCTGTTTTGTAGATGAGCCCATTAGTGCCCTCTTTTTCCTTTTTCTTTTCTTTTCTTTTCTTTTTTCCTTTTTTTTTTTTTTTAGATTCCTCATATGAGTAATATCATATGGTATATTTCTTTCTCTTTCTGGCTTACTTCACTTAGAATGACAATCTCCAGATCCATCCATGTTGCTGCAAATGGTATTATTTTATTCTTTTTTTTTAATCACTGAGTGGCATTCAATTGTATAAATATACCACAACTTCTTTATCCAGTCATCTATCAATGGACATTTAGGTTGCTTCCTTGTCTTGTCTGTTGTATATATTGCTGCTATGAACATTGGGGTGCATGCCTCTATTTCATTAAATAAAAACTCTCTCACCTTTCAAACATTCATTCTATTTTCTCTTAACAAGTTAAACTCTAATTTGTTTTCAGAACTCTTCTTACATGGAGAACTGTCACAGCATAGTGGTTAAGAGTACAGATTTTTTGGAGCCATATTTTCTGGGTTTTACTTTTTAGTAGTTATGTGACCTTGAGCAATTTTACCTTACCACTCTGTGCTCTGGTTTCCATAACCCTAAAAATGAGGCTAATAATACTACCTTGATAGTGATAATGTTACTTTATCTAAGGGGCTTAAAACAGTGCCTGGCACATGGAAAATACCCAATGTTAAGTTATATATTTATTTGTTATTATTTATTTCTCACATTAGAGTGAAAGATACATGAGAAGGGGCAATATGTCAGTTTATTTACACAATCTTCCTAGATCCTAGAAAAAATGCCTGGCCTTTACATGAATAGAAAGGCCAGAGTTAAAAAATATACATACAGATGCAAGAAGGCATCAACAAATAATTATAATTAAATAAGATAATGCCCAGAAGAAATGTTCAAACAGGGAATTGGGAGAAGAGAGGATTAAAAAGAAAATCTATCTGTACTGTTTTGAATTAAATTAAATTGTTCTTTTAGTTTCACTCTTTTGTTCGCTCATTTCTGCATCCATCCTTCATTTAATATTTTACATAGGTAAGGCTAACTTGCCTTGGCTTATCAACAGGGAAAATCATGTCACACCCAAGATGCTCCATTTGAAAGCATGCCATGTAATGCAAATAAGAGAGGACCATGTCAGTAAATAGGAACCTGGATTCATTTCTTGACTATACCACCACAAGGAATTGATACTGCTTTGTGTCTCTTATCTTAGTTTTCTCATGAATGGAACTGGATTAAGTAGTTACTATTCACCTTCTAGCTTTCTAATTTGTTGCATTTTTGTGGTATGCTCTGACTTTTTCCTGAATGTGTTCTATCTTTGTCCACTTTCTGTCCTCAATTGGCACCAGTAGAAGGCATCAAAGTAATTTTAATATCATGGTAAACAGAGCATAGTTGCAAAAATAAAGATAAGGCACAAAATTATATGCTATACATGTGTACTCATTGATAGTTGAATGTTATGCTATTTGGATTAGCATGGGTAATCATTTCTTATCTTGCCCAACCAAATATGGTAATATGAATTGTTAGTTGATTGCATAAAGCACATGAAAATGAAGCAGTAAAAGTAAGTGAAATAGAGAAAAGAAGGGTACCAGATAAAATTACAAATGGACAAAATGAGGGCAAGCAGATTCTATAGCCATCATAATTTATATATTTCCTATGGCTTCAAATTCTTTCTTGTTTCACAAATTAACCAAAACTGCTTTCTAGTGGAATAAGAGAATGGAGAAAATCAACAAATATGTGTAATCCTGAATCTGATTTCCAAATGGGCATCTGATTCAGTGAGGATGTGTTGTCTTCAAGTTGTAGAAAATCTGAATAATTTTGGCTTCTACTGTAGGCACTTGTATGCTTTCCTTTAATAGAGATTTTAGAAAAAGAGAATCTCACAGAGCGTGCTCCAGTGATGGAATGATGGAATCCTTTTCAAGCATTCTGCTGAGTATTCTGGCTACTCCTCCATTCATCAGATGGTGCTGGGGTTTCAGTATTACATCCTCAGTTAACAACATCTGAAAGCAGCAAGGAAGGAGTGTGTAGAGGAAATCTTTCTTACTACTCTCCCTTTTCATCAGGAAGAAATAATGTTCCCTGAAACACCAAGTATTTTCTCTTATGTTCTCTTTGAAGACAATCTCCAGCAAACTAAGCCAATTGGGCTGAATATTGGTCATTCCCTGAGTTTAAGGTGCCATCTGAAAACACTGATATCCTTATTAAGTTTATTTGTGGTTTTTAACAGATAAGTGGGAAGGAAAGACAGACTGTTGGGGTCAAAGTGTGTTTGTTTATTTGTAGTTATTCTTGCTTTTCACATGTCCTTTAATAGGTAATAGTTCTAAACAAGGTCTATATTATTTTGGGCATTGTATAAGATTGTTCTTCATTTCTTTAACTTTTATTTTAATATGATTTGCCCCTCAGGCTGAGTATCCCCACCGCCTTCCCAGGAGCAGGAGATGAAAAGATGGAGCCCTTTTTTGGAGTTTTGCTGTAGGATTTTGTATAAGTAAAGTTGATAAACACACATGGGAATATTTCTGGACCTACTATGTGGTGGTGCACTTAATGCTTTTTAGATTTTTAAGTATCACAACTGCTGACTTCCATTGATCTTCACAAAATGAAAAATAGAAATAAGTTGTGAACAAATCACTCATAAACTCTTTAGCCACAGTTGAATCAATCATTTCCTTGTGATGGCATTTTGGGAAGAGGGTTACAAATAAAGCAAAGTCCCTACTGGGAGAGTTTCAACCACCAAAACAACAAAACAGTGTTAGATATGACACTGTCTTCTTAAGAAGGAGCCTTTAACATTGGCCAGTATATGATTTTTGTGTGTTAGTGTGTGAGTGTATGTGTGTCTGCATGTGTGTGTATGGACTAAATTATTAAATATCAGGGCTGCTGTAAATTCTTAGGATTAACTTTATTATTAGGAATAAAGAAGTATTCCATAAGGGAAAAACATTTGCCATAATTTTTTGTGTCCTTTATTATAGTATTTTAATAATTTGTCAGAAAACTAAATACATATATATTTTTATTAATTATATAATTTGTTGTAACTCATAAACAGTAATTATATAACTTATTAAAATAATATTTATAATAACTTATTAGAACATTTTAAGATGCTCAAATCTTTTATTATTTTGATATATAACAGAAATTTATGAGAAATTATCGTTTAATATATTAAAAAATCAAATAAGGATAAAAATTAAAAAATAAATTCTTAAATGTTAAGTAGTACACAAATTTCATGTTGTCATGGTAACCTAAATATCAGAGATCAACTGGAGTGTCAGACAGAATGGGAGACAGCTTTAATACATTTGTTTTAGAATTTTTGCCTCATGTAGCAATATTTTATGCATTTAACTACAATTTCATTCATGTATTATCATCTAATAGTAATATAAATGACTGTCAATGAACCAAATATGTTACTGTAGAAAATATATTTATAAAAGACGTGAAATCAAAGCTAATATTGTACAAGTACCATAAATGCAGACTTCCTTCTCTTCGCACATTAATTAAAATATTATTAAAATTCTCTCAGTACAATGATTTTCAAACAGAATAACATATATTCAGCTCTTAAAATCATCTCTATATGAGTGTCCTGTTTTCCTGTGGAGTTTCAAGTTAAGTGACCATTTCTTCCTCTTTGCTGTTGTCAATCATGCACATATTCAAAACATAGAGCTTACACAGTAATTGTCAAATGAAGAGCCAATCCGAAGGAAAACAAAGAAAAATAATTATCACGGACATCCTTTGAAAGCAGAATCTAAATAGCCAAAACTAATGCCAAGTAAATGCAAGGGGTTTTTTTTATTATTTTTTTCTCTATCTCATTACTGCTGTGTTTCCTCTGATAGCAAAATTCTTTTCAGAACTGCTATATAATTTTAGTTTTATTGAAAAGTCTCCAATTGATTCTAAATACATGAGAATTTAAATCAACCTATCTGAGACAAGACTTTGTGGGCAGGAAAATGGATATTTCTGCCTCGAGGTCTTGAGGGTTTTTACGAGTGACAAGATGACAAATGCTAAGGTCATTGTCCTGGATGAGCATATCAGTGATTTGATATATGACTATCTGCTTTGAACAACTCGTTTGGGATGTTGAGATTGAATGCTATTGCATCTATGTGATTGAAATTTTATTAAATTTTATTCTCCACCCCCCATATTCACAATCAAATAACAGGGGAAATATTAAATCAGTAGTTATAGATTATTTCATTATGTTTCATTGATGGATTTCAGAAAAACACATAATCCTGATATTTATCACAATTAAGTCTCGATAAATACTCTATCCTTGGTCACACTTTAGGGAAAAAAATATCAAAGTATTGTGAGAGAAGTCCTTAGTGTTTATGAATACTAGCTTTACAATTGGTAGCCTCCACACCAGTGTTTGTGTTTTAGTGTCAGTCTAGCAGTTGTACGTTCTTAAATAATGTCCTAGGATTTAAATTTCCTAATGTCCAAAATTACTAATTTTTTGGCTTCAATCTCCAAATATGTACTGATGCATCTCTCATCTTTATTTCCGGATTAAAGAATCTTTGCATTCATCTTAATTTAATGTTGTTAAAATAAAAAGCAAGGTGAGTTTTTAGATTTACCAAATTCTCTGTAACTCACAGTTTACATTTTAGTGGGTCATTTTAGGATAAAGAATAAGAGACTTTGTTCCATTATAAAGAATATGTTATTAACCATTTAAAATAATAGAAAAATTTTAGTCTTTTCTCTTTAGAGCTTGAACTGAATGTAGGCATTAAGAAATAAAGAAATTGTGGTAACAATAGAAGTTACACATAGAAAAGTAAAGAAAATGATCACTTTTAATTCCTAACTTTAGTGACTTTGATAATGATAATAATATCAAACTATAGTATAAAAGTCTAGATATTCTAATAATTTAATGTATTTTATCCTTTTAAACCTCCCTGAAAATTCCATGAGCTAGATTTCATTATTAATCTAATTCTACAATCAAGAAAACAGAAATAAAGAATTTAAGTTACTTGTGCAAGATCACACTACTTATAAATGACAAACTTACTATTAGAGCCAAAGGAGACCCGACTTTGTACACTAGGCTGATACTTCTTTCTCATAAATTTCAGTCTTCTTTGGTGTCCAAACATCACAAATTTCTCCCTGCTTCTTCTTAGCCTATCCATTGCTTTTATCCTGCTACCTTTTGAATATATATGAACCAGAGTTAAATTGTAAGATTTTATATTCTCACCTTGTACCTAGTTAACTTGTTAATGTAACTAGAGTAATTTACTTCACAAGGCAGCAATCTTTTGGAGATTAAGACATTCTTACTCCATATTATTCGGTGGCTGCTGGAGGCATCTTGCCAATGATATTAAATCTTAAATGTGATTGAGCTCTGCAGTCATCACATAAGGTAATACAGGCAGACTTCCAAGTTTTCATGCTGTTGGGTGTAAGCCTACTGGGAACCATGTGATAGCTCTGCCCTGTTTTCCATCAAGTAGAATCTCATACAAATCAAACCCTTCTGGCATTACATCCAAGAAAATTTGAAAAGATTTGTATGCAAACATCCTTCCCTTTAATGCATCAAGCTTGTAAATATCTGGTGAACACGTTTGATGGCAAGCTGTTTTCCAAGTCAGGGCAAATTTCTTCCATGAGGAAAATTCATTTTTCAAAAAAATAAATAAATAAAGCAATAAAAAAGATCAACTTATATCACCTTTAACAAATGGAACTAGGGGACTTAAAATTTTTCCTGAATGCTTTTCCTTTGATGAATGTGGTTAAATTGTATGTCACATATCTAAGGACAACATGATGAGTTTTCATTCTTTGATTTACTAAGGCCTCTTATCTAATTCTGCTCTCCAACACACACTCCACTTTCCCCTTCACAGGACAGTAGGGAAGAGAGTTCTGGATTTAGAAATAAGAGATCATGGAATAACAGTTCTATTTAAAAAAAAGATCAACAATCGCTTTGGCTCCTACATATGGATATGTGTAATGCAGTCTTTCTTATATGCATATTGTGTTTTAAAAATAAGATACCACGTGAATAGTTCACACATAAAAAAGGAAGTCCTCTATATAAGTTTACAAATATATATAATGGATATTTTGTATGTTTGCTTGTGGATGTGTGGATGTGAAACTAAGTAAATATATTCATATACACACATATATATATACACATACATATATATACACATATACATATATATATTTATATACACACATATACATATATATATATTCAGTGCTGTTCCAGAAGGTAGATTATTACCTACATTTTTCAGACATACTGGAGGTACAAATACACTAATAAAGATTTTTCAAAGACATTAATCCATGCATAAAGTCTCTATCAGTTATCTATTTGCTTAGTTTCATCACTTATATTATAGTGGGCCTCATGATGTTAGATATGAATGCAATATTGTCCATTATGTCAGGCCCCAGGTTGTTAAATACTCCCAGTGAGCTGGTAATCTTTTCAGAAAATTGCATTGTCATAATACTTGTCAACCACAAGCAAATATTAAGAACTTACTTCTTCATTGTACATTGCTAATTGCAGGATAATTAGTTGAAGGGTTTTGTGACTTACAGAAGCAAAGTCCGTGATCTCTCTGGTATCATAGATATAGTTACATAACAGCCTTAGGAAACAGAGATAGGAAATGTTAATTAAAAATGAATATTTTGATAAGTACTAGAACAATATAAAACAAACATCCAGGAAGCTTTTCATATAGAAACACCAGAGAAGAATGCCATAGAGGTTTGAAAGATTAGGGAAAATATTGGTAAAGTGAGCTGGGAATTAGACATATATTTTTAAAGGAGGAAGGGATATTGATTTGGAATTGGATCAAACATCTACCTTCTTTATGTGATTTAAAGGACTTTTCAAACATTTCTTCTTCAATGATTTGATGAACTTAACCACAAAACTAGTTTTCACTAATTCCTGTTAATTCACTGAAGAACTTCATTCTAACTCAACTATCCACATACATATGAGTTTTAAGTTGTTATTAGCTTGTACTAGCAACCATCACCCATAGCTAAATAAATAATTATACAACTATTTAGATGTCACAATTTACAATATTTTCACTCTTACATTTGAACCTCAATATAACGTGAGTTAAGGAGGACATGGTATATATTTTTTCAATTTTGCAGATGAGAAAAATGAACATGGCATCTTGAATCAGATCTACTCGATTTCAAATTCTGGCTTTATAACTTACCATCAATTTGCATTTCCATGCATTCTTCAGTATTTTTTAAATAAAATGTTTTGCACAGTTAAATTAAATAGGGGCAGTAAAGCTGTTAGTACAGTCTAACAGTTTAAGAAATGGTAGTTATTTTGTTTTAAATTTAAAGCTAACATTTTCTCACTCTGTCAAGTTGAATGCTAAATCTCAATCATTCAGGTATTTTAGAATTTTTGTATACTAGACAGTGTATTCATAAATATTCATGCAATTTAACTTTTAAACCCTGAGCTGTATGTTTTGGCACATATTCTATTCCCTATGTAATGACAAAGATATGCGAGTTCCTGTCATTAACTGGAGTTAGGTGAGGCAGAAAGGAGAAATGACACTGATAAATAATTCCAGGCCATTTCTGTGAACCACAGATGTTTACATCAAGCTGATTAACATTTTCATAGTTCACAATAGATTAATTTATTGTGGGTTGCCACCTCCAGCTCTTTTATAAATCAAATTTTTAAAATTGTATTTAATAAATCACTTTCGTTTTCTAAAAATATGTGAAAAGTTTAGCTGTCATATTAACATATATTGTGAGTCCACAAAGGAAGATTTTTTGAACTCTAACTCCCATAATACAGAAAGAGATTTCATATATTGAAATACAGACAGCCTTTGAAAACATTTGTACATCATTATTAGATAATAAGTTTAAGGCAGATGTCATCTTTCCATCTTTATCAATCTGATCAAGTTTGTCCAAATATTGGTCAAAAGAGGAATCTGAGTCTATAATCTTATTCCAGTCTCCTGCCCTGACAAAGGTTTAGTTAATTTCTTTAGAGACTTCTGTTGGAGGTACATATTTCTTGTTAACAATCTTCTTTTGTCTCTCTATATATTCTCTTCTCTCACATTTTAAGATTATAGTTTTCATATTATCTTTAAAAATATGAGCAGATTATTCAGAATGATTTTGTAATCAACTAAGTTAATTATTCATACTTGACCCTAACTAGAAGCAAATCTATAAACTAAAAATGCTGTTAAATAATTGATTTCCTTTCTTGTTTTAAGCGACTTGTTCAAACTGTGATTGTTAATTTTGCTGGAAATTTCAACTTAATCTCCTCTAAGATAGTATGCAGTTATTTTACTAGTTTCTTCTCTCCCCATCATAAATTTTTAAAACAATTTTCTAAATGTATTATTGATGAACTTTACCTACCTATCTATCTATCCCTTCCCTTCCTCAGGATTTAACTCATTTCTCATCTCCACACTTCTGCTTATTTGTTGTGGACTGAATTGTGTCTTTCTAAAATTCATATGATGCCATATGATGTCCTAACCCCCAATGTAATTGTGGCCATACATAGGACATTTATGAGGTAATTAGTTAAATTAAGTCATTAGGGTAGGACCCTAATCCCACAGGACTTCTGTCTTTATCAAAAGAGAAAAAGATACTGGGTCTCTCTCCATGTACATACAAAAAAGGGGACATATGAAGACACAGAGAGCAGATCATCATCTACAAGGCAGAAAGAGAGGTCTCCCAGAGACCAACCTGTTGGCAACTAGATATCAGACTGCCAGCCTCCAGAATGGTATAGAAATAAGTGTGCCTGTTGTTTAAGCCACCCAACATGTGGTATCTTGTTATAGCAGTCTAAGCAGGCTCATCCTAAGCCACTAATTTCTACCGCCCTTTCAGATTTCTGTGTAAATATCACCTTTTCCAAAGCCCTTTCTATCACATCCATTTTCATCACACCACATTATTAGACTTGCTGCATTTTGATATGTTCTTGCTCATACTGTTTTGGATTTCTGTCACCTGTGACTGATTTAGAAGCTTCTTAAGTTTAGAGACTGTTTCCCACCAATGAGACATCTTTAAGACCTATCACAGGGAGTGGTGAATGTTAGGCTACACGAAATGTTTGTTGAAGTGCATTTTTGGAGACATATCAGTACCTGGAAGGCTAGTTACCATAAAGATGTCAACAATTGTACATGTTCAATTTAACTTGAATTGAAATTCTAAAGACTTTTTTATATGATTCTTCCCTGCAGTGAAGTAAAATATCTACCAATGAGATTATTAATTATATTATGCTATATCAACTCAATAGACATTTAAGTGGCCTCTAAAAATAATGATTATGAACTCTGTGTAGCATTGTGGAAACATTATAATAAAATGTATGTGAATTGCATGTAACATAATAGAAACATTATAATAAAAAGGAAAAGACAGGAGGTGAAATTGCTCATGAACTATGATTCCAAGAGTTAACAGATTGAAACATGAGAATATTTAGAGAATAATAGTTATAACATGGTGTCAATATGAATATTTTCTCCATTTTCCAAATTTCTGTGTTGTTTTCTATTTTCACCATTAAAATATTACATTTACTAAAAAAATCAAGGAAACATGTGAGTAGCATAGATAATATGTATTAGAAGAATATGTGTTAAAAAGGTGAGTCTGTTAGCATGGCAGCTGGACTCGTGGGCATGGGCAACCTGGATGGGATTAAATCTCATATTTGATGCTTACTAGCTTGATGATCTTGAAGAAGTGATTTGCATGGTATGAGACTTCATCTCCTTGTCCTTTGAATGAGAAATGATATTAACATAATGCCCACCAAAGAACTAAGACTGCTGGAGTATCAGGAGTGCTCTTAAATGCCAGCTAATAATTTCCAATACAGTGTAAACTCTGTGAGGCTAAGGACCTGTGTATTCACTACTATAGATTAGTGCCTGGCATTTGGTAATTTTATAATACAACTTTATTTATAGATAAATGAATAAAAGGGTGAATGTAATGAAGCTAATAGAAAAGACTTCATAGAAAGTCTAGGATTTTTGAAGAAAAGAAGAGCAGGACTTTATATACATATACGTGCATATCTATCTATAATTTCATTATATGCCTGATGTCTAAGCAGATAACTAAATAAACATTTTCTGCTTCCTGAAAAGAATTAATCCAATTTCCCTCTAAGTTCTTTCCTGAGTAAAATAGATACTTTTTTCAGAAACTGCTTTAACCCATACCTTGTGGTAATTTACTGTGTCTCTGTTCAGAATGATTTCCTTGTGGTAGGTTAGCTCAGGTTCTAGTAGAATCAGCCATGGTAAATATGTGAAATATAATTACTGTAAGAAAGATGAATAACATTGGTAAGATCATTTAATATTTTTGGAAGGGAAAAAAAGCAGAAACTGCTCAAAGCTTAGAATGCCCCTAGGAAAAAGCTGCATTCCCTGCTTTCAAAATCCTTCTTGCTACTTCTGCTCAGTGATGGCACTGAAATTCACTGATCCCTCTGCACACAGTTTTCTTTTTTCAATCTCAGGTCATATCACATTTACAGTTTACTGTCTTAAAAACATCTGGAGTGCACCCAGTGTATTGATTATCTCTCATATTTAAATTGAAAAATATAATGGACTTGGAAGGGAGTAAACTAAGTGGTGGGCAGTTTTCTCTATCACTTTTTCTGTGTGTACCACAGCAGATATATCTAAACATTTTCAGGATAAAAGGAGATTCGAGTGAGCCACTCAGTGATGTCATAATAAACTTCCTTCCCACACACACATAGGAGTGTAATGCTGACTTAGACATGTTCCAGGAGATAAATCACTCACCCATTCTTTAGGAAATAATTATGAATGGAGTAAGTCAGAGTGTGTCTCCCTGTCCCCTCTCCAGCCCTTATTTATATATTCATACATCTATTGATTCAAAAGGTTAGTCATTCAAATATATATATAATGTATTCATCACACATTTTCTCTATACTAAAGGGCTGTGGAATTTTTGCATTCCAAGAACTTACATTCTAACTGGGAGAGAGACACTCTAAATGAAAGAAAATAAGTAAAGTAATTTCAGAATGCAAAAAATAAAAAAAGTAAAGAAGAAATAAGGGGGAGAGGTATAGAGTGAGGAAGTTTTCATGGCTACTTTAGAGCTAGCATTCTGAATGGCTTCTCTTAGGGAGTTACAGTTCAAGCTGGGGTGTGACAAATGGACACTCAGCCACAACAGGATATTGGGAGAAGAGAGTGTCAGGCTTAATTTCCAAAGAGGATAGTGGCTTGAGGTTTCTAAAGAATTGAAGAAGAAAAGGGAGGAAGAAGAGGGAGAGAGAGAGAGAAAGAGAGAAAAAGAGGAGAAAATGTTAGTGGGATTGAAGAAAACAATGACAAGTTTTATGGGGTGGATGTGAAGGAATAATATGGGCTCAATTTGGCCATGAAAAAGTCTTAGGTTTTCTGCTAATTGCAATTGATCTTCAGTGGAGCATTTTCTCTAAGGCAGTGATATTATCTATTAGATAATTTCTAAAAAATTTTACACACACATACATACACACACACAGACACACACACACACACACACAGACACACACACACACACACACACACACTACTCCAGCATCTTGTGTCTTATGAAAAAGTTGTCTAGACACAGAGATAGGACACCGGGTACTTAAAGAAGTCAGAGAAATGTGTCCAAAGGAATCAATATGAGAACTGAATTGTGAAAGCTTTGAGTTCCAGTCCAGATGAACAAGAGGGAAAAAGCATTTTTTAAGTATTTAATTATTGGTGAATCAACTGTACACTAACATTTTTTAAACTTGATTTTGTCAAAAAAAACAAATATCAGCAAGATGCAACTGAAATTTTTTGACATCCCTGAAGTTTTAAACAATCTAGACATATTTGCTTAAAGTTTGAGTAAAGGTTGGGAGGTTGACTTCTCAAGTATCTGCATATATTTTATTTACTTCAAATATAAAAATTTCTTGTATACCAGAAACAGAATAAAAAGTGGTTCCTCAAAAATATGTTGGTGTATATTTGTAAAATATCTAACCTTTATTGGACTATTACACTGTTCTGTACAAATTTTAATTTTTCAAGAATTCAGATTTGAGGGGTAGGGTAGAGTTCAGTGGTAGAGTGCATACCTAGCATGCACGAGGTCCTATGTTCAGTCCCGGACCTCCATTAAACAAACAAACAAACAAAAAAAACAGACCAAATTACCTTGGCCCCTACTCACCTCAAGAAAAGATTGCATTTAAAAAAAGAAATTCAAAATTTACATTGACACTAACAGGGAACTATTATCATGTTCAATTTCCTGTTGAAGAAAATGAGTTTCAGGGAGGCTTCCTCAGCTCATTTCAGATGGCAAATGTCGGGGTAGGACTAGAACTGAGCTCAAGTCCACCGAATTATTCTGCTGTCCCACACAGTTTAAACCATGGCTACTTTCAAAGCATGCTTGAGTATTCAGCAATAGAATGTGGGTTTTCCTTTACTGTGTGGCTTACTCTGAAAACAATAAAAGCACATAAAACTATGAAAAGGAGGAAAGAAAACATATACATTGTTTTTTTGTTATTTTTTTAAACTACTCTATATCATTCTCCTCCTCATCCTCTTTTCTACTGTCCTTTCTTACTTAATGGCTTCAATCTTTCTTATATCCCTTCTTCATGTCCTTTTTCCTACTGTGCTTTATTTCTTTGTGGCATAAGCCTTTATTCTTAGATCTACAGTCTTAGAGTACATTTGTAATATATCTTATCTTTTTAAGAGAAAAATATGTAATATATATATATGATCATAGATTAGCAAACTATATAGGGCTCCTAAATCTATAATTTTATATGAATATTTTGGTCATTTTTAAGCTTATAAGCAAAATCTCCATGTGAAGAGTATGTTTGCAAATACACAGACACCAAATATAAAATCATATAATTTAGAATTTTTATATATTAAAAGCTACAGAAATAAGCCATAAGCAAAGTGCTTATAATTGTTGGCATGGCAGAGAGAAAGTTATGTAGTTTAAATAGCCTCAGAGCATCTGTTATCTGAATAAGAACCGAAAACACTCTTTAAAAGATCCTGGGCATATTAATGGAATCATGATTTCCCCTAAAAGTGAATAAACCTATAGATTAATATTACAGGAAACTGTGTAAGAGGATATAGTAAAATATTTATTCAATGTTATTTTAAAATTTACTTCTGTTCTACCACCTGAAGACATTCATGTATCAAGAATTTGACTGGAAAGAACAAAGGAAGAAAAAGAAATAAGTAGGAAAAAGGCTTGCACTCAATTTTCCTAGAAGCAGTACCTTATTCCTGGGCTTGGTGCTTTATAAAATACAATTGTCTATGTCTGCTCTTCAAATAGAATCATTTATAAACGTTGTGCAAATCCATATTATAAATTTCATAGCTCCTGCCAAAATTAAGGATATTTTCTTACTTTGAAAAACACCTCATTTAATTATTTTAACTGCAAAATTAATGAAATTCAGAACATCTAAGAAAAATTACAAAACAAATGACTAACATATTTTACAGCACCTCCTATTCAAGAGATGGAATCTGCATCTCAGTTCTGTGAATCTGGGCTTGTCTATGACTTGCTTTGACCTAGAGAACCTGACAGAAGTAGTGGTTATCTTTTTAAGTTGTTAAGTTTCCTGGTGTTTCTTTTATTCAACACAAAATAACTGATACAACACTGATCAACAGGAATAGGACAAAATTATTTCGATAAGTTTTCCTTGACAAATTAAATGTCAAGTGAGATCTAGATATTAAGTTCATTATTCATGCCTTCTGCCAGAATGTGGCTTTCTTCACCTGTTAGAAATTCTAGAGACCCTGAGCTGAGGTTGCTTCTTTCTTAGAGAGGATGGATGAGAGTGGATTAGCCTGCTTATTGACCTTGTCCTCTGTCAGCCACCTCTGAAGGTAGCTGCTCATCTAAAGGTGGGATTCTGCACTGTTCCTATTTATTATTTTCTCCAGAGCAGAAACTGTGGACCTATGGTTACATGTGATCACAATCCATGGAAGGACACATCACCATGGTCTTTTAAATAGATATAAAATGTCAACAGGCCTGGCTTATTAACACATACAGGTCCTTAACCAAAGCTTAGGTAAAGATTGATCTTTGAGCTTCAAAAAAGAAACAAAGAGATATTGGAGGTCATCAATGAGAGGATGTGACTTCAGCTGACTCATGAGCTGGACCCACCAATCAGAGGCTCCTCACCCTCTCCTCTGCCCTTGCCATGTAACTTCTGACCACCTCTCCCACAGCTGGAGCTGTTTTCAAGGACACAGCCTTGAGAAAGCAATGTATGATGGAGAACATCTGGAAAGTACATGTGACTGAATCCAGTAAAGGCCTCCAAATAAACTTTTAAGATTCTGATGGGCAGGTTCAGAAGTCTATTTGTCCCATAGCCACCCAAGACAAACCTCATATGTAACTTCCCATGCTTATTAAACCTGCCACATACCAGTCTGGAGAGGTTTGCCTCTTTCTTCAGTCTCTGTTTGCACTCTATGTATGGGGATCAGTTTTTAAACCAATAAGAGCAGCTTCATTTCTCTAATGTGGCTATTAGCAGAAACCATAGATTGAATAAAGCACATCTGGTTATTACCTCCATCTACCTTAGAGGGTGGAGGAAGAGGGCAAGGGATAAAGGGCTCCTGACTTGAGTCCATGATGTTTGTAGAGAGGAGATTGCTCACTGCTTGGTAGTGAGCTCTTGAATGCAGTATCTCAGCTTTACTACTTCAGACAAAGGCAGGGATTTTCGTAGGGAATGGGTGACAGCTGCAGCACTGATTCCACCAGGTTTCCAAGGAAGAGAGGCTGAAGGATTATGCTTTTAAGTGGCTAGGTGGGTTTCTCAGAGTTTTTTTGTTTTTTGTTTTTTGTTTTTAAGCAGTAGGTCTCCACCTGGAGTAATTCTCCCCTGGGACATTTGGTAAGATCTGGAAAGATTTTTGATTGTCATACTAGGAGTGAAATGCTATTGCGATTTCATATAAGATGCTGCTAAATGTCATAAAATGTACAAGTCAGCATCCCTCCTCACTCCCCCCCACCACAGACACACACACAAGCACAATCCCATCCAAAATGGCAATAATGCCAAAGTCCAGAAACCCTGGTCTAGAGGAGCCAGGCCTTCCTTACCAGATCAGGAACATGCAGGTGGTTTTTGCTGTCAGTCTTTCAAATTGTGTAATGAAATCCCAATGACACTTCTATAATTGAAACAGAATGGTTGTGCTTAAATTTACACTACTCTATTAAAACAAAATAATGTTATCCAATTTAAAATTTACAGGGAACAGATTTCAAATGATTTAGGGTAGAATCTGTTATTCAAAGTGAAAAAAATAGGCCCAGGTCCCAAGTGTGGGATTCCATGAAAAAACTTACATTATACATTTACCATTTACTATAATAAACCCTCCTTTATTATACAATTTTAGTTTTATAAAGAAGCTTTCATGTACCTTGTTATTAACAATAGCCCCAAATCACTTCTTAAAAAACTCATCTGTTACCCAAGTTGTAAATGAATCATTTCCTTGTGATGTCAGGAATCTTGGGGCCCATAAAAGGAATTTTTTTAGTGTCTATCAGAGTACACTACAAAACAAATATCATTAAGCATATGGAAAGAAATATAATGTTCTTGCTTTTTGAGAAGACTTAGAAAAAACACTTATTTAATAAGATCCTCACACTGAACTTTATACTAAGTTATGTGTACCTTAATTGGATAAAATTTAAGCCTTTTTTAAGTTGTAATTTAAATTATGCTTTTATGATAACTTTTTTAAAAATCTATTTATGTGTATTTCTGAAATTTAATTGGATGGGCATTTAATTATGTCATATTTACTCCTCTCGTTCTTTCTAAAATAGAATCTAGAATAGATTGAGTGTTGTTTATCATCTGAAAGTTAAAACTCAAACTATAGATGATTTTTAGCTCCTTACGCTGTTCATTTTTTCCTCCATTGTGAACTGGGCAAATGCTGTAGTTATTTAGAAATCTTTTCCATTGTCTTCTGGAAAGAGTGAAAAGAAACAGAAATGGGATAGGAGAAATTAGCCTAAAGCATAGACTTTAAGAAGAAATAAATGTGAAAGCTATTATTGCAGTTTTGCAGTTGGATAACTACTGTATGAAGAAAACCAATATTAATAGAAGTTTTATACCATTAAATGCATACTTAATTTTTTTCTTTAAATTCTTGTTTTTGCTTTTGTTACTTACAGATCAAAATTTAAAATGAGTGCTTTTTGTTATTTTTTCTTCTCCATGAAAGTCATTTTGATAATTAGTCCATTTATTACTGTGTTCCTTGATTTTAAGTTGTTTCTGCTTCTTCATTATCTTAATTACATTATCTTATACAGTGACACAAAAAACTGCTTTTACCCCTTTTATTCACTGATTGATAAGGCAGTGAATATAGTTAGCAGAACTTTTGTAAAAACTGAAGTTTCTCATGGATGTGGAAGAATTTAATTTTATTTTTCTTGAATCTATATCCTGACATTGATGCTGTCATTCAAAACTGCTTTAAGCATTGCTTTCTAAATTCTTACATTTATTCAACAAATATTAAATACATATAACACATCAGAATGTCCTTAGACAAAGGGATATAATGTTTAAAACAAAATATGCTTCCCTCCATGAAGCTTGTATTATAGCATCCTCTATCCTTCTGATTATGGTGTTTCTCTTGATTCTTTCTCAATCTATGCATTCATTTTTTAACAAATATTTATGGTGTTCTTATGTGCTTGGCTTTGTTCTACGTGTTTGGTACATAATGGTGAGATGATTACTATCTTCGTGTTTTTTAAATTAGAATGGGGAAATGAATATTATATAATAAAGGTAGACCTGAATAAAAAATAATGAGATTTTAAGCACTAAGAAAGAGACAAATTCTCTGTAAGAAAACAATCAGGGTAGCAGATTCTTGTATAGAATATGTAGCCCAGTATTGTCCTTAAAAGAAGTAAATCAACCTGAGAGCTGAGTGAAGAGAAGGATATAGCCATGCCCAAGAATTCAAATTCATGTTTTTTCTGATAGAATATCATCACATTTAAGTACTGAGATGGGTAAAAGTCACAGTCTTCAGTACACCAGAGTCCAGTGCAACTGAAATTCAGTGAATAAAAGGAGAGGAATATATTAGAAGATGCTGGGTGGTGGCCATGATGTTGAAGATCATGAAGGTGTTTTTTGAAAATATAATTATCAGGAATTGGTGATATTTTTTATGTGAGGACTAAGGAATACAGAAGTATCAAGGATGACCCCTAAACCTGAGCTTAAGCAGCAAAACAGGGGACATAGTTTATGGAAGGAATGAGATGAGTTTGCAAAATGTGTTAGAGACATCGTTTCTGGCACTAAAGCAGAGATGTCAGATGGAAAGCTGAGTATAGGTCAAACTTCAGAGGAGGTGATCAGATTGAAGTTAGAGGTATAATGAGAGATGTCTTGGGCTGATAGTATAAGTCATAAAAACAGGTTCCCCAAAGAGTGTCTAGAGAAGATACTTCCAGTATAGATTCAATAGTAAGGTTTGAGTAGAGGAATAAAATCTGGGAGCATGCACTAGGTAATGTAGATATGGAAAAAATAGTACAAAGCTTTGACTTCTAGGGGATTAAGGTCAAACTGAAGAGATAAACAAGTATCTGAATAGTTATATGATAAAGGTATGTACTGGCTACTAAGGGAGCACAATGGAAGAAACATTTAATTCTACTGAGGGTAGTTCAGAGGAGAGTTACAGTAGGATAATATGGAGCAATTCTGAAAAATCTTCAAAATAAATAACAAGCTAATAGGAAACAGGCAAGAACATTCTTTGCCTGAGCAAAGATTTGAGATTAAAAAAATTTAAAGCATTTGAACAATTGTAAATAGTTCAGCTTAATTACATGGTTGTAGCTTGTTTCACAATTCAAGATTTAGCTTAACATTCACTGATGTACATTTTCACCTTTATTTTACATTCCTGTAGTAATTAACAAATCATATTGCTTTTGCCCTCTCATTGTCTGTATTAATATTTTCTCTCCTGACTTGTCTTTAATCTGTACAGTAAAAAGAGGAGCATAATTCCTTCTTATAAGCAAATGCTCATACAGTTCTATGGAAACATCAGATGGTCTACAAATGTATCATTTTCTAAACAACTGTATTCTTGTCCCTTTGTCCTTGGCAGAGATGGAGGTAAAACTTTTAATTAGTGTGAAAACCAAAATAACTGTATCCAAAATATTACAACATATCATTCTAGCCTATCTGTGATGCCCTGATGTAAGTAAAACAATTCAGTGATCTGAAATTAACCTGTAATTATAGTGTTGAGAATTAATCAGTACAATTTAGGTTTCATTAAATTCAAACACACTCAAAATTGAATCAATTTATTAAGCTTATTTATTTCCCAGTCCCCAACAGACACAATGATACCAACATATAACAAGTTCAGATATATAAACAGCTTCACTATTCCACTTACAGAAGTGAGACTACAACTTCCCAACTAGAATAAGGTACACACTAAAAGCAAATTAAAAGCAAGACAAGACACTCTAAATTGGAGATCTGCTTGCTGTTGGTGAGAATGCCTTGAAATATTGTTCTTAATCTATATGCAAAAGTATAGGGACACACACTTGTCAAAAGAGAATACAAAGTTCAATCTAACCAATCCATCTTGTGCAGATTTTCCCTTCATTCAGAGCAAGTTTAAAATGTATAAATTATTTTGATCAGAATTCATCAATAAAATCTTAACTCAAAAACAAATACAACAGAAGTGTCTTGTTCACACAATGCCTGTGTGTCTTTGAAAAAAGAAAACTACCTTGAAGCAATCCTCTCTGTACTCTCTGCCAATTTTGATTAACAGATTCCCTCATCTTGACTTGGAGCAACTCTCTTAGAACCATAAATTGTGAAAATGAATTGCACATTAAAGGTTCTGGCTCCCTACGACCTTGAGTTTTCCAAATAATGTTTTTCAAGACATTTAACTAAATGCAACTATTGTGTAAGGAGATGGTAGTTGTCAATATGAACACTTCAATAGAGTAGAAGTAGTCATGTTGAATTTTTTGTATTCAATTATTCATTCTATGTTATATGATAACACATAATCTATCAATTATTTGTTAACTATCACAATTAAATTTGTCAGAATTTTTGGTAAAGCCACTACCAAAAACAGCAATGACTAAACATGCTTTTATAAGGATCAAGCAACCAATGCAGTTTAACACATGATCCATTAGAACCTCTCTTATCAAATCCTGGAGTTCTTTGACAGGTGGAAAAATGTAAATACTGTATACATTACAGAAGAGATCTTACAAAATTCTATCAATAAATATCCACAAAACTATTGCATGTCACTGTTAAAACTCAATTTCACTATTCTGTTGAAAAAATTCCATTGGTTACATATCTCATTTAATTGTTGGAAAGAATACTCAGTGACTTCTAAGAAATGATGGACAATCTGAATTAAATAGCTAATTAACTTAAAATCAAAAGTATAAGTTGCATATTTGATAAAAGTAATCTATATGTGTGCTTAACACTAATATAATGTGGAATAACATGGCTATAATTGTGGATGACTGGATCTACAGAGGTAGTAAAATGGTCCTGCTAGCTAGTAAATCTGATTATTAAATTCAGGAAGGAATAAGGAGAACGTAGGGAAGAGAGGGAGAGAGGAAGATGAGAGAGAGTTAAAGAGAAAAAGAAGGGAAGGAAGGAACGATTTGTAGTCAAACTGTTACATGTCAGGCCCTAAAATAAATTCTTTCCTTAATTCTCCAACACTAGTTCTATTGTACCCAGAATTTATTTTAGCTTTTTATTCCCAAGGTGAAAACATCAAGGTTTAAGAATATTAAATAAACTTTCTATGAACACATAAATAATGAAGGAAGAAACAGGACTTTAAACTATTGACTTTTTATTATATCTGGACAACAAAAGTTACTTAAACATAGACTGATTAAACAAATATTTACTACTATTTATTTTTATCATTTACCCACTTTCCTCTAACTATGATAATCACCAGCAAAAACTCAGGATATAATGTCTCTTTATTTCACCATTGTAACAGTAGAAATAGAAAAAATATTTCCCATACAAAACATTTGATTTTAAGATATTTTTTTACTCAGCATGCTGAAGATAAATTCAATTAATGGTAGTTAAAATTAATCAGCAAGAAATTGAATGGGACAAAGGGCCTAATTGTTCCTTAAAATATTTATTTCACAGTCTGTTCTAGATGTCATTTTTTATGACGTCTTGTTGGGATATCTCTTAATAATAAAAATAGTTACTTTTTTGAGATACACTTTTGAAAGTTTGTAATAATATAATACAAATAGAATTATTCCTGTTTTACTAAACTTGCATAAATACAAATTCTGAAACACAAGCATAAGGTCAGCTTTGTTTCTCAGTACAAAATTAAACTATACTAAATTAAACTATGCTAAAGGGAGGTGCGTGGCTAAGGGAGTTTGGCCATCTAAATAAATGACCATCATTTATGCAGTTTGCTCATTCCCCTGCAATGATTTTGCATGTTAAATAAAAATTGATATGAGTGAAAGGATATGAAATCTCTACCAACAAATTAGAAAGAAAAAATAACACACTAACTTGAAATATACTTCAGCTACCTGTCATGAGCAAATTTTAAAAAGCCTTAATGGAAAGAAGTGCAGTACTTGGCAATATCAGTACTTGCTTCTATAGATGATTCAGCTTCTTTGAGTCTTAAAAAGGACTTAGACATATTTGCATCTTCATATCTGAATGTTATGTGGTTTTCCTGTGGGATAAGGTGAATTATTTCCATTTAATAACTTTAGAAACAAAAGATAGGATATTTTCATATTAAATTTTAGATGTTGGTATTTAAAATAGCACCTTTGGCCATAGCTTGACCTCATATTTTGTTTCTCCTTATTTTATATTAATCTTAAATCATCATTTGCAAAATTTTGTGCATGGTATTTCTTGTGAATAATTAAAATGGGTCAAACCAAGGAATTGTATTTGACTTCTTAAGGGCAGAAAACGGGGAGAAAAAGTTAAGAAATTCTACCATTTTACTAGAGATTTCTCTGCAAGGCTGACTGCAGGGGACTTTCAACTGCTTACCCATGCAAGGGCTTATCAGTAATCTGACAATTTCAACTGTCTGTATTTACAAGTTCCTGCTGTTCAACGTCAATAAACCCACCGACTGAATTCATGCATTTCAGCCACACAGCCAAGCATTGACTGCAACTGCAAGGAATGCCTTTGAAAAATTGAGATCAAAGATTGAAAACTTGCACTTTTAAGTGTAGATCCATTCACATTCTTTAAGACTCTTTAGGGAAGCTCAGCAGTGGACAGTCATATAACTGCTATGCACTTACACTTGGTGTTATTTGTTAAGAAAATGTATGGTAATTAGAAACCAGAAAAGGGATTGACAAGATGACAGAGTAGAAGGACACATGGCCCACCCTGTCTCATGAACACAAAAAAAATTATATACAAATACAGAACAATTCACACAGAATAACTCCTGAAATTTGACATAATTTCTCTTACTTTGGAAATACAAGGAAAGCCTCACAAAACCAGGTAGAGGAAAAAGAAGAAAGAAAAAGGAAATTGGTGCATGATATTCTTCACAGAAAGAGAGCAGCATAGAAAGGAAAGTGCCCTCAACCTGGGAAGCTCCCTCTCCAGCAAGGAGATCCACAGGGACAGAACAGGAGCTTCAGAGGTTCAGAGGAGGCAGCAACAGCTACTTAGCAGAAAGAACTAAGAGAAACCAGCAGTGAGAGTCCCTTTGAATTCTAGCCTAAGATGCATGCCAGTGGGGACAGGCTGGGCTGGGCTGCTGGAACTCAGGCTTCCACGGATGAGCCTGGGGAGAGGACTGGGGTTGACTGCACACAGGCAGCCTCAGGAGCCTGGAGTGTGGTGTGGGCTGTGGCTAGAAGAGAGTGCAAATCAATCTGGGTCCCTCCATAGAAAGCACCATTGCATGTGGGATGAGGGGTGCATTGCAACCTTCATAGCTGCCATCTCTACTAGTGCACAGGGTGTTGCTCTGCACCAATGTTGATGAGCATTCTTGTGAGAAGAGATGCGGGGTTCAGTCACAGCCATCTTCTCAGCATGCTCTGGAGCGTTACAACTGCTGGTGCTCGTCTTCTGGGCAGAGGAGGGGCTGAAACATGAACCATTACTCAGGGGCCCTGCAACATCACAGGCAAGACTGTCATTCTAGTCCCAGGCAGAGGTGGTGGATTTGCTCTCCTGGTGCCTTTGTGGAACTGTGCCTCTAAGACAAATGAGTGGAAATTTGGTGCACATTGGGGATGTGTTTGGCATCAACCATAGGTCTGTGTACCCTGTTTTTGATTTGTGGTTACTCTGTTTTTTAATTATGTTAGCCCATTAGTATATCTATTTGCTTTAGAGTGGTAGTCATAAAGGCTCTAACACATCCTATGAAGAATGCAAAGAAAATTTACATTTGGTTTCACTGGGGAATTCTACCAAACATACAAAGAAGAACTCCTATTGATCCTTCTCAAACTCTTCCAAAAGATTGAAGAGGAGGGAATACTACCAAACTCATTCTACAAAGACACCATCACCCCAATATCAAAACCACATAAATATACTACCAAAAAAGAAAATTATAGGCCAATATCATTGATGAACATAGATGCAAAAATTCCTCACAAAATATTAGCAGACTCCAACGACACATAAAAATATCATACACAATGATCAAGTGGGATTCATCACAGGGATGGTTCAATATACACAAATCAAACAATGTGATACACCACATCAACGAAAGAAAGGACAAAAATCACATGATCATCTCAATATATGCAGAAAAAGCATTTGATAAAATTCAAAAATCATTTATGATAAAAATTCTTACCTAAGTGGGCATTGAAGGAACATATCTCAACATAATGAAAGCTATTTATAACAAACCCACAGCCAGCATAATACTCAACAGTGAAAAGGTGAAAACCTTCCCTCTAAAATCTGGAACAAGACAAAGATGCCCATTCTCATCACTTTTATTCAACAGAGTAGTGGAAGTACTGGCCACAGCAATTAGACAAGAAAAAGAAATAAAAGGAATCTAAATTCGAAGAGAAGAAGTAAAATTGTCACTAAATGTGGATTACATGATACAATATATAGAAAACCTTAAAGGCTCTACACGAAAACTAATAAAGCCAATAAAAAATTTGGCAAGGTAGCAGGATACAAGATTAACATAGACAAGTCATTTGCATTTCTTCACACTAACAATGAAATATCAGAAAAGGAAAATAAAGAAACAATCTCTTTTAAAATCTCATCCAATTAAAAAAAATTCTTAGGAATAAATCTGACCAAGGAGGGGAATGATTTTTATCAGGAGAACTAGAAAACATTAATTAAGGGAATTGAAGATAACTCAAAGAAATAGAAAGATATCCCATGTTCTTGGATTGGAGGAATTAATATTGTTAAAGTGGTCACACTACCAAAAGCAATCATTAAAAAGTCCATGAATGATAAACGCAAGAGAGAGTGTGGAGAAAAGGGAGCCTTCACACACTGCTGGTGAGAATGTAGTTTGGTACAACTATTATGGAAAACAGTATGGAGATTCCTTAACAAAAACTAAAAATAAAGTTACAATATTATCCAGCAATCCCACTCCTGGGCATATATCTGGAGATAACTCTAATTCAAAAAGATACATGCACCCCAGTGTTGATAGCAGCACTATATACAGATAGCCAAGACATGGAAGAAGCCTAAGTGTCCATTGACAGATGGCAGGATAAAGAAACTGTGGAATATTTATACAATGGATAACTACTCAGCCATAAAAAGAATAAAAGAATGTCATTTGCAGCAATATGGATGGACTTGGAGGTTATCATTCTAGGTGAAGTAAGCCAGAAAGGAAAAAAAAAATTATATGTGATATCACTCATATGTGGAATCTAAAACAAATTAAAAATAAAGACACAAATGAACTTCTTTACAAAGCAGAAATAGACTCACAGACATAGAAAGTAAACTTATGGTAACTAGGGTGAAAGGAGTTGGGAATGAATAAATTAGGAGTTTGTAGATATATGTACTATTATATATATAATAGATAAGCAACAAGCTTCTTCTCTATAGCACAGGGAAGTATATTCAGTATTTTGTAGCAACCTAAAATGAAAAATAATATGAAAACAAATATATGCATGAATACATATATGACAGAAACATTATGCTGTGCACCAGAAATTGACACAACTTTGTAAACTGACTTTACTTCAGTTGAAAGAAAGAAAGAAAGAAAAGAAAGAAAGAAAGAAAGAAAGAAAGAAAGAAAGAAAGAAAGAAAGAAAGAAAGAAAGAAAGAAAGAAAGAAAGAAAGAAACTAAAAAATTTAAAAGGGAAAAAGAAGGCCAACAAAAATAATAAACAAAAAGAGGAAAATTGGATTGGATTTTTTCAAAGTACCCCTTTATCTTATTATTTATAATTTAGTCAGTCCTCTATTTAACCATATATCAGTTGGTTATTGCCCCTGACCATCACTGACCTACTTTCTCTCTCTATCGTCCTACTTATTCCAAACATTTCATATAAATGGAATCCAATATATGGCTTTTTGTGTATGACTCCTTTCACTTAGCATAATCAGAACTTCATTCTGTTTATGGCCAAATAATGTTGTATTGTATGGATATACCACATTTTATTTACCCAATTTCTTATTGATAGACTTTGGCTTGTTTTCATTTTGGGATATCATGCATATTGATGCTGTGAATATTTGTGTACAAATTTTTGAACGTATTTTTAAAATTTTCTTGGGCATAACAGTGGAGTTGCTGGATCATATGATAATTCTTTCTTTAACTTTTTGAAGAACCAGCTGCCTTACAAATTGTCTTCACAATTTACATCCCCCCGACTCAAAGCAATGTATGGTTTTTCCAATTTCTTCACATTCTTTCCTGTTATTGCTTGTCTTTTTTCTTTTTTAATGATAGCCATCCCGGTAGGTGTGAAGTGGTACCTAAAATTGTATTAACTTTCTTAACATTTACAAACTAAGTGATATATGGGTAGATGTGAAACTAGATTCATAGGGACATAATTAGATACATGATACAAGAATGTATACAGGAATATCTCAAAGATATTGCATGTTCAATTCCAGACAACTACACTAAAGCATATATCACAGTAAAATGAGCCACATAATTTTTTTGTTTTCCAAGTGCATATAAAATTTGTTATACTACACTGTAGTCTATTTAGCTTGCTATAGTATTATATCTAAAAAGCAATACACATATCTTAATTAAAAATACTTTAAAATCTGTTAGCCATCATCTGAGACTTCAGTGAGTCATAATTTTTTTACTGGTGGAGTGTCTTGCCTCGATGCTGGCAGATCAGGCTAGCAGTTGCTGAAAGTTGAGATGTCTGGCAATTTCTTAAAATAACAATAAATAATAATTGATAGTGAAATATTGATTGATTCCTCTTTCACTTGAACACTTAGAGGCCACTGTAGGTTTATCAACTCATCTAATTTAAATATTATTGTGTCTCAGGAAATAGTGAGGCCCAAGAAAAGAAAGAGAGAGGGGGGAACAGTCAAGTCAATGGAGCAGTCAGAACACACACATCATCTGTGAATCTGGTTTTCATCTCATGTGGGTGGGGTTCATGGCACCCTGAAACAATTACAATAGTAACATCAAAGACCACAGGTCGCCATAACAAATATAATAACAATGAAATAGTTTGAAATACTGGTAAAATTACCAAAGTGTGACAGAGAGATACAATGTGGAAAAATGGCAGTGATAGACTTCCAGAGATCAGGTTGCCACAAACTTTCAACTTGTAAGGAAAAAACTCAATATCTGCAAAGTACCGTTAAGTGAAGCACAATAAAATAAGATATACCTGTATATAGAAACTTCCAAACAAATTATGCAAATTCATGTTTTTTTCTGAGAAAAAGCATAGGCACAAGGTCAGATACTCTTTTGTGAGAGGAATGACACTTTTGGAGTCACCGGCATTGACTGCTTTTTGAAGGATGAACACTATTCTCACAGAGTGAGAAGAGAGAGAAAACTCTTCAAATAGAATATTTAAAGTAACATTTTGGGAAGGCAGAGTGTACAGGGTATCATTGTGAAACACTGGGTAGATCTACTTTGCTTGAGCAGTTTTACAATTGAAGAAAATAAACCTGGAAAAACATATAGCCATTACAGCTAAAATAAGGCAACATAAATAATTACAGTAATTACATACTTTCAATATTTTGAAACAATGCAAGATGATGATATGTTTAAGTGGCATCATGAGTGAAACATCATAATTAACATGACTGTGCACTGAAATTTTCATAAGAGTTTCAGAAAGGGATAGTATTTGGATGGACATAGACACATCCCAGTTTGGTCCAATAGCAGAAGGAACTATTGAGAATTAGATAAGAGATGGACAAAGCTGTGCCTGCTATTCATTTCTCCCCACAAGCCTTGTGCTGTAACATGATATCCCACTGAGGAACCCTAGAGCTAAGGTTGCTTCTGATCTCCATGTATTTCTATTCTTTTGAACCCAATTTGGCTACTAGTTACATTATGTTTATAAAAACAAAGTGTTTTATGTGAGGATATTAATTAGCTATGTCAGCACTGGACTGCACCCTGCAGGTCTACAAGCCCTGTAGTTGCCCAGCTTCAAGACCTGAGAAAAAGCCCAGAGTCAGCAACAGAGATAATCAATAGTTTAATGATTAGGGTGATCCTGCACATCTGAAGCAAAGTCCTGGAGCAAAATCCTGCCATGTGTGGGAGCTGGAGGGCAGGACATGATGGCAGTCTTTGCTCCTGGTAGGGAAGAAAAGGTTACCAGTTATAGGGGAGTTGATGTCAGGTTGGCTCATTGGTTACCAGGGTAATCAGCAGAGGGTCATGCCTCTTACCACCCCTATGATAAGCATAGTGGTGAGTTCCGCTCTAAATCTAGAACAGTCATTAGCTGGGGCCTGGGACAAATATGAAGGAAGATCAGTCATGTGAGTTGTGTGTAGGTGAAGCAGGCACCAGTCAAGCAGGAGATGTATAGAGAGCAGCCATCTTGGGTTGCCTGACCATACAGCCATCATCAGAGGTACATGTTATTTATTGACTGAAAATAAAGAATCACGGAGTAGTGACATCAGAATTCCCATGCTCTCTTAAGGTTATAATTGCTTGTTCTCACTGTATGGGCAGAACCCTTGCCCCCAAGTTTCTGTTGAAACTCATGTTTCAGGGAAGTGTCTTCCAGAATAATTTTCCTTGTATACAGGAGATGGAACTGGAAATTAAGAGAATGGTTAGGATATTAGAAAACTAGACAAAATGATGACAAAGGGATGGCTATCCATTCAGAGGAGAACATGAGAAAAGAGAGGGGAGAATGGCAATCTGATAGTGGACACTTAAAATAACCAAAGTCAGAAAACAAACTTTGGGAGGACATTTTACTTTTCAATAGTAGGAGATCACCAATAAGGAAATCATAAAGTTGGCTTGGAATGTGTGCCATCATCCTAAATAGTCTTAAGACATGTGATGTGATATGTTGAGTTCTCTGGTGAGTGGAGTGATTAAGCTGTAATGACAGCTCCACAGGGCACAATGTCAGGAACCAGTCCTGTTGCTTTTCTGTTAAGGAGGGCAGTAGGGTGGAAGTGGGATTCCATTTTCAAGTTCTTTCAATATGCTGGTCCTCAAGCCAGCGCATATGTATCCGGGGCAGCTGAAAAGAAGGATGAAGAAGGGCATTGAAACCCTTTAAAATTGTACTCAAAGAACAACACTTACTTTTATATGTGGCTGACTACAATTTAGTCACTAAATCTAGCTACAAGTCATGCTGGGAAATGTTCCCAGATAAGAACAACTATCATTTCTACCCAGGAAAGGAGCAGCAGACATTGAATGATAGAAAACTGGCAGTCTGGCCCACAACTCCTTTAACAAAGAATCAGTGTAAATCCTCTTATAAACCTGTAGTTTTATGACTCTCAACCCTTGTCTCACAGAAAAGAAAAGTGAGTTTCAGAATCAAGAGTAAGCATTTGTGTCCTGCCTTCCTCTGCTCTAACGTCACTTGCTCTCAGTAAGTCAGCTGCTCATTCAGAGGAGAAACTATCAGATGCCAAAAGCAAAATTGATCTATTGTGAAAGAGATGAACTCTGTTCTAAAGAAACTTTAGACACTTCTCAGTCCTCGACACTGAAGGCCTTCAGGATGTTATGAGATTGTTATAATTATTTTTGGTTCCTTTAAGCCTGTGCTTAGAGCATGGGACAGGTAGTTGTATTTTATTTTAAATACATTTGGATGATACTATTCATTGAGTAAATTTTGATCGGACTTAATGCATATGAAGATCTGTGTTAGTCCTGATAATTACTTTAGGAGAGAACAAAATATACATAAAATTGTGATGTGTTACAGACCCCCAGGCACCCATAGTACAATGAGAAGATGACAAGTATTTCAACAACCAGCATGAACAACTTTACCACACATACACATGCCACATATAGAATATGTTATGTTATACATACTATAACATATATGCTACATATTATATTATACTATAATGTATTATACTATACACTTTACTGTAGAGGTGAGTAATACATTCTTCCCATTTTCCAGGAGATAAATCCTTAGTAATTTGCATTCAAAAGGAAAGTAGAAGAAAAAGTGTTTCCACTTGTTTCGGGAAAGAGACAACATGTAAATATACTCAATCAATAAGGCAAATGAGTTTAGGGTACTTCTTTTTTTATGTGTTCCTCAATACATGTACTTTCTTGTAGAAGTGTACTTGAGCATTTTGATCACTAACATGTACACATCATGAAGATGCTGGGTGAAGATGAGTGTTTCAATAGGAAACTCCATAGCATACTCAACTGGAGAATTCTGCCACTGGCTAGAATGACGGATTCAGGTAAATGTCTAAGTACAGCACTAAGAAGATTTAAGTTTCCCTTTTGTATGTGAAACACTGAGGTCATGCTCCTTACATGCAGCTTGCTTGCGGGGTAATTGGAGTAGGTGATCAGGGCAATCACACTACCTGTGGATGGCTGGAGGGGATGGTGGGCACAGAATGCTCTGGAATATGACACGATAGATTTCTACTCCTCTTACAATGTGTACCCCCCCCAAAATAAGCTACTTTTTAGTATTTTTTATATACATATACATATATATATAATATTATTATATATATATATATATACATATATATATATATATATATATAATATATCTCCTTAGATATTTAATTTAATTCAATTAAACTTTTGGATAAATTATGCAGTCTTATAGTCTGTCAGACAACCTGATGTTACAGGTAAATAGAATATAAATTTAACACATTTTAATTCACTGTATAGAAAAGAGCACTTTAAGATGAGAAAATTCACAATTTCAAAATTTTCTTATCAATCTTTAAAGGGCACTATCTGCTTTATTTTGGGGAAGCAAACACCGAGGGCTTTTGTGATTGAAACAACATTGTGGTTTACCATTTTCTCATTGGCATCATAGTCATTACTCACATCTAATTTAATCAATCTATCTTATTAGTGTTTTCTGATTTTAAAAAGGATATAAAATTACATTTTATTGAATTATAAATGTGAGTATAATAGCTATTAATATTTCCTGTGGGATGATGTCCATGCACCAGAATGCAATTGTACTATTTTATTAAATTCAAAAATATTTCTGTTTTGCTGCCCATTTGGTTTGCACATTCTGTGTCTTGAGTGAGGTTCACAAAGTTTTCTTAAGAATTGTTTCTGCCATTGCCACAATACAACACATTTTTATAGTAATACATTCCTTTAGTAATTTAAGACAAAAAGTTGTACAATTTTGGTAGGATGGTTATGTTTCTAACAATCCTTCTTATGCTCTGGCAATCAGAGGAAGTCAAATTCTGCATTTTCTAAATGTTTATAAAAGCTTTATAGCTAGACAGAATAAAATGATGCTGACAATATAAAAATATTATTCACATATAATATTTTGATAAAAGTGCATTCAGACAACATTATAATATTTAATTTTCATAACATTCTGGTACAGGAATGCTATTATCTACAATTGAAGAGAAGTGAGTCCGAGAGAGGTCAGTAAACATGTTCAAAGTTGCACAGTTTAGATTTTAGATCCAGAACCACACAGTGAATCTTGTGACTCAAAATCTCTTACTCATTCTGCTAGACAATGCTACTTCCAGAAATAGATCCAGGCAGCCCAGGTCTATCTCCACAGAATACTTTCTCAAAAGAAATTTCAAGGTAGGCCAAATTAAATAAAAAAATGAACATCTATCTTTTTCTCATATTTAATTCAAGATCAATCTCCCTCTTCTAACCGTGTCTTTATATTTGACCTTCACTTCAAATCCAAGTGCCTTTTTAAATGAGTTTAAATTTATTGTCTCTAGTTTATGTTTTAAACTAAGTAAATGATTTTCAACATCAGCCTCTACCACCAATTGAAACTGGTTAGTAAAAATGACTTTCCTTGTGATCATATTTTTTAAATTTTGTTTTGATGGGGGAGGTATTTATTTATTTGTTTATCTATCTATCTATTTATCATTTGTTTGTTTGTTTGTGTCTTTAAATGAAGATACTGGGAATTGAACCCAGGATCCTGTGTATACTGAGCATGCACTCTACCACTGAGCAAGAATTTTGTTATAGAATGAACTGTGTCCCTGTATAATTTGTATGCTGAAGTCTAAAATTTGGCTGCCTCAGAATGTGACCTTATATGGAATAGAGCTGTTGAAGGTGTGATTAGTGAAGATGAAATCATGCTGGACTAGTGTGGGCCTCTAACCTAATATGACCAGAGTCCCTGTGAAATGGGAATATTAGAGCATGGATACATATGGACACAGGGACAATGCCACGTGAAAATGAAGGTAGAGATTGGGGCAATGCTTCTTCACACCAAGGAATGCTAAGGACTGCCAGAAAACCACCAGAAACTAGGGGAGAAACCCTAGAAGGAATCAGCCCCACTAAAACCTAGATCTCAGACTTTTAGCATCCTAATCAATAAATTGCTGCTTAAGCCACTTAGTTTGTGGTATTTTGCAGGCCTCATCAGTTAATATATAGCCTTTTCTTTTCTTTATCAAATCCACTATTCTTTCCAGGCTTTTTCATCTTTAATATGATTCTTTAAGAGTCTCTAAAAAATTTGAATTTACCATCCCCTATAATGCCTAAAATGCTGGTCTTCTTGAGGATCGTCCTTTATATACAGTTTTAGAATAATATCAAAATCTGTGGTTTAAACTAGTACTCATTTATATACCGAAATTGCATATGCCTTCTAAAATCAGGCACAGATTACCCAACATATCTTATACTGAATTCACTACACTTGGTGCATTTCCCTATCTTCTTATCTCTTCCCCACTCTCTCTATTGTTGTAAGTCAATCCTTTGACTCAGTTACTCCAGCAAGAATCTTGAATGAAGGTCAATCTATATTTGTCAACTTCATGTCCTAATTTTAAATAGTACATAAGCCCATCAATTCTATCTCCTTAAAAATTCTTCAATAAATCCAGCTTTTTATAACACTTTACATTCTCTCCTGGTCAACTACAGTACTTTCCTACCTAGCATTTCTGACTTCTGCCTTATGTACTTCCCCCAATTCATTGCTTGAAAGTTGTTCTGTTTAAAGACACATTCTGTTCTGAAAGATATAACAGAGTGTATTGTGACTTTTTAATTTTATTTTTCATTTAACTCAGGAATAAATGACAAATAAATTGAAATTGTGATTCTTAATACACATTAATGAGAATAACAGTTTTTAGATGTAGTTCATTTATGCAAAACATCTATCTATTTTTAGCATCTAGATTTCTTTAATCTTAATGCATTTTGATTTCCATTCTTTGTAATGATGAAACATTGCAGATTTAAATAAATTTACATCAGTGTTTTTATTATCTTTTAAGTTTAAAACACCATAATCAAAGCCTCTTTTTCCCTGTCTACTTCACCTTCAAACCTCCTGCCCCTCCCCAAACACATGCATACACACACACACACACACACACACACACACACACAAAGTCATCACTCTCTCTTTTTTTCTCATTTGTGTCAGCAACATGCCATGGATATAGCAAACATATTTCTTGGTTGGTCTTTTTGTGAGTCTAAATGAGGTTCTTGTGCATCTGTAGGTGATTAAAAGGGAATTTTTGATTTCATAGAAAAACTGGTAAAATGCTTTGGAAAGTCTTTTAAAATAGCATTTCTAAACTTGAAGTGGAATTTTGACATTTTGGCATTTAGCATTTTAAGTTTTATCCATTTATTAAGCAATTTTATGTGTTTTTGTCACCTGGCCTTTTCTGTCTTATTCATATATTTCCAGATGGTACAAATTTCTTCCCCAGAGAAAGTTCATAATGGCAAGAATATTAGTTATATTCTTTATTTTGTGTTCTGTACGGTTTTATTGATCCATACAATTCTAATAGCATCTTTTTTTCTGTTTTGGTGGAAATGGGAGAATAAAAAATCATTTGCATCATTATAAGTCAAATACTACTTTCTTTCAATAATTAAATATTTTAAGTAAACTTATCTATTAACAGTTTCTCTTTTTATTTTTTTCTTGTTCATTTCCCCCCATGAATATCCCTAATTTTTAGCACAGTATGCAAAATTTCCTTGGGTGACTAGTTCTTTGAAATTGGAAAATGCATTTGCTCAGGCAATAAGCACTTTACTATATCAACATATTTCTGCCATGCTTATAAAGTCATTAAGCTTGCACCTTTGGGAAGATTTTAATTAATTACAAAATGTCAATTAATCGATGGAGTAAAATGAGCAAAGGTAACATGGAACAGATTTAGCAATATACAAAAGAGTTGGATATCTTCAGTCTATGCTTGATAGAAAGTTCTAATTTCCCTATCTTGAGAACAAAGGACACTGGACTTAGACATCTGTTTCCAATTTTGCTGTTAAGGAGATTTGGGCCCAGGAAGGTCACTTAACTGATGGACATCTCTTTTCTCATAAATGAAAGGGCAGGACCAGAGTACGTAATTTCTAAAATTCTTTTCAACTCTAATATTTTATTTTTTTGTCAAAATCTATCAGCCTCAGTGATACATGTTGTCAAAGACTAGAGATATAGAGAATGATGATGATGATAATGATGATTTTGATAATGTTTAATATTATTGAGTGCTATATGCCTGCATTTGATCCCCTAATTGTTCTAATAGTGGAATATTACTGCCTTCCATTTTATTAGTGAGAAAATTGAGGAACAGATAATTTAACAGATAATATACCCAATATCATAAAGCCCTTTGCCAAAGTCAAATATTTCAAATATTAAGCTTTATGTAAAAATTATTATCAGTGTTCATTAGTATCCTTTCTGTGCACAAGCAAGACTATATTATTTATCCACTTGAAGATAACTGAGGTCATGTAATTAGCTTTGTCCAATGGCCATGAGTCAAATTTACATGTATAAGTTTTGGCACAAAGCATGGAAAAACCAGCAATGGCTCTGCAGGTGCCTCTTTTTCTGAGATGCCCATGAGGAGGCAGTAAGCTCCATATGATGTTGCTTCAAGATGGTGGTACTTTCCTTGTTCTGAATCACTGAGTTGCTGGTTGTGGAACAGTTCATCTCGCTTCTTATCTGGATACAGACTTTGCTAGAGTAAATTCTAAATCTTTGTTGTTTAATCCACTGAAATTTGGAGATATATATATATATATACACACACACACATACATACACACACACACACATATGAGGATATCTAGCCTATATACAAAATCAGGACATTTTTATCCTCAATGAAAGTTAAGAGCATGAAGCTTTGAAAGTTTTCCATGTTATCAATTATACCAGTGTTTTCTGATATAACCAGCCACCTGGCAGTTAGCATTGGGTACCATGAAAACATTCTTAAGCATGAATTATTCTCTCCTGCTAGATTATTTTCTTTTTTCTCACTTCTTTCTCTCTTGAAATCTCTTATTCTTGCTCCCAAATTCTTTATGAGTAAATACATACCCTAACAAATCCTCTTTTTTTTTTTGGAAATATTTTTTCTTTCAAGATTGAGAAATAGTAAGAAATATTTTATTTTCAATACTGACATTTAATAACAGTGTGATCTCATCAAAGTTATGTCTCAGTCATATTCAATCTGAAAATGAAAACAAATATGAGTATTATGTAAAAAAGGGTTAGATATGTGATAGCACTTCCCCAAATTGTGTGTATTGCTGGGGTCATAAATTTCTAAAAGGGAGAATTGGAGGTTCAGAGAAAAGACAATATCCAACCCTTTGAAATAAAGCAGTTTGGGCTGCCCAAGTGGGTCTGCAAAGGTGGAAAAGATTATGAAAAGCTGCTGTCTCCAATTATCTGTTGGGTCTCAGTGGCTCTTGGTCAGCAAGATTTTCATTTGGGAAGTTGATGTGGGTGTGGAGCGAAAGACAGCAAGAACTAGCTAGAATCCACATGTATCTGTTTGTTGGTTACCCGTACCTCTAAAATAACAGATTTCAGATGAGCTGCTTTATTTTCCCCTTCCAAAATTTGTAAAAAGATTTTCTTATTTGGGCCAGTTAACAAAGTATCATACAGCATAGGGGATTCTTGTAAACTATTCTAGCTTAGCCAAGATGACAGTGCAAAAAATTGCTGCAAGTCAATTAACTTTCCTATAATTTAATTTCTTTATTTCTAAAATGTTTGATTTTGCTTCAGCAACTCAGTGTCATAGTTGTTGGAATCACATGTGAATATACACTGAAAATTATGACAGTGATAAAAATTATTGTTGTTTCCAAAGTAATTGTGACAACATATTTTAAAACGATTTGCCTAAACACATCAATCTGTGAAAATAAATATTTAATACATTTTAAAAATAGAAGCCTCTTGAAACAGTGTGGGCTTAACTTGTCTTGTGTATATCTGCTTGTTCTATAGTCTATGATTGTAGATTTCAAATTTTTACACTGCAGGACACAAAATTTACATAAAAAATTCAATAATCATTTGTTAACTAAATCCTTACTTGTAACTTCTAAGATAATATATTAATAATTTAATGTTCATGACACATACAGACAAAGAGGTGGATAGTTTACAAATTCTATTACATGGAATTCTGAAGTTCATGTACTACCAAGAGAAATATAAATATAGATTTAAATCTTATGTAACTGCTGCTCTGATAAAATTAGTTGGAAAAAAATTCAGTGCTTTGAATTTTAAATAGTTATTACTTTTAATAGTTATTTACTTCAATTTTAGCTAGTGAACAGTGGAAACCAGCACACATTTAAGCGAGTAATTTCTACTTCTAACCAGAAACACATAGGAACTGTGTATAAATAAATGCAAATGCCATTAATATATAGATTTCTAAGTTCTACTATATTTTTCTTGGAAATGAAGAGAAATTTCAAAATTATCTTTCTTAATCCTATCATTCGATAGATAAAATAGAAAATTACCCAGATAAAGTAAGAAAAATTATATAGATCATAAATAAAATTTTGTATAATTTACTGAACTTTTCATGTGCCTGTTTTATTTTATTATTGTTTTTTGTAATAAAACTGACTACTTACACCAACCACTGTGGTATATATTTTACCAATTGTGCACATATTTCTATGATTCATTCATACAAATGTTGATTATGGTGTGTTCCAAATTCATTTGGGTTTGTAAACCTTATCATAACTAAGACAACTGAGGAATTAGAAATTCATTTTAAAGAAAAATCAAAGGAGACTTTGCAAGAGACTATCCCAATCAAACCTATGGCCCTATTGCAGAAAACAGATTTTAAACAAATCTGGGCTAGGCTTTGTTATGTACACGGTATATAGACTGAGGTTCAAACCACAGTGCCTGATGTTGGGAGTATGTGGTCTTATTAAGATAGTGAAAGACATGTAGTCAGTAGTTACAGAGCAGTGCAAGTGTTTGACAATGACTGTTTCATAGGAGAGGCAGTGAAGAATTCATTTCTGTGTTTTCATCAGAGACATAGAGTTCAAAACAATGACTTTGGTCCTAATCTTAGGAGATTTTATAGTACAATAAATAGTATTAAGGAGGGTGTGTGTATATATTGTGTTGTGTATGTGGGGGCACACACACACATGCCTGTTGTGGGCAAAGATAATGTGTTATTTGCAGGGTTAGCTCATTTAGCCGATACTAAAAAAAAAGGGGGGACATAGATCCCAATTGACTTTGTGATTTTTACTACTAATAATTATAAAGAAAATCACTGGCAAAATAAGTAAAAAGTACAGAATTTTTCTAGTTTTTTTATTATTTTTTTATTTTTTATTTTCTTTTTTTAACATTTTTATTGATTTATAATCATTTTACAATGTTGTGTCAAATTCCATTGAAGAGCACAATTTTTCAGTCAAAAATGGACATATACACACTCATTGTCATATTTTTTTCTCTGTGAGTTATCATAACATTTTGTGTATATTTCCATGTGCTAGAGTGTAATCTTGTTTATCTATTCTACAATTTTAAAATCCCAGTCTACCCTTCCCACCCTCCACCCCCCTGGTAACCACAAGTCTGTATTCTCTGTCTGTGAGTCTACTTCTGTCCTGTTTGGTGCAGCCACTATGGAAAACAGTGTGGAGATTCCTCAAAAGACTAGAAATAGACATACCATATGACCCAGGAATTCCACTTCTGGGCTTGTATCCAGAAGGAAATCTACTTCAGGTTGACATCTGCACCCCAATGTTCATAGCAGCACTATTTACAAAAGCCAAAACATGGAAACAGCCTAAATGTCCATCAACAGGTAACTGGATAAAGAAGATGTGGTATATTTATACAATGGAATTCTATTCAGCCATAAAAACTGACAACATAATGCCATTTGCAGCAACATGGATGCTCCTGGAGAATGTCATTCTTAGTGAAGTAAGCCAGAAAGAGAAAGAAAAATACCACATGAGATCGCTCATACGTGGAATCTAAATCACAAAAAAAAACAAACAAACAAAAACAAAGAATTTTTCTAGTTTTTAAATTCAAATTCTGTTTATTCTTTCAAGCAACTGTTATACTTACTGAAGGGGAATAACAGTTCCTGCCTTTTACAGTGAGGGAATAAAGAGTATTCATGATGTTACTTTTCATTAAAATATGAAATTTTCCATCCTAAGTTCCTAGAAAATGAGTTATTCTACCCTGATCAAAAATGGTCCTCTGGGCATTGACTCATATGGGGTAATTTAATGGAATTTCACATTCTGTAATCGAGAATATATGTTCATCTAATGATGCCAAGCATATATTAAAAACCCCTCAATGCTGAAGTTTCAGTCTCCTGCCATGATTGTTCATATCTCTCAGTTGATTAGTGAATCTAAATGACAATGCAAATCAAAGTGAATTTTCATATTGTGTTTACACCATTAGTGAAAATCTAATTAAATATCTAATAATTAATGCAACTCCTTCCAGGAGAGTTAATACATCAGAGAATGTCAATGGGGAATATCCAGTGGGAATATTACCTTCATTGTTGTGTTTCATATTGTGAACTGAGTGAATTATACTGTATATTATATTTTATATGCATATTTTTTAAAAACTGCGTGAGCAAGACAATCCAGTTCTTGGTACAATAATGTAACTTTCTTTTAGTTGGACATTATTATATTGATAACATGTCTATGTGTCTGACACCAGGTCACCCAGCCAGCTAGCCAGTAAACATTTAGAGAGTGCCTAATACGTGACCAGCACTGTCTTAAATGTCAGTGATATAGAAAGCATTAATATAGAGTCCTTTTTCTAAAAAATATCTTTTTTAAAATTACTAACCATTACAATTAAGCTTCTAATTTTCAGTGGGGAACTTTTGAGTGGAGGTCAGAGAAGGTTATGGTGCATATTAGAATATCCTTTGCCATTATATTTCCACATGAGGAGTATTTATCTTCTCCTACTTTTGGGCTTGAACTTGTAACCTGCTTTGGCCCTTAGGCTATCAGCAGATATGATGTGATGCAAGCCAAGGCTTGAAATGTGCCTATGCACTGGGCTTTCTCTCTTGTACTCTACCTCTACCATGAAGACATGCTGAGTAGGCTGATTGGTTTCAAACAAATCAAAGGCACTTAAGATTAGACCTGAACTGAACCCATGTCCTAGAACTAAACAAAAGTGAGGGCATCAGAGGTCTCAGCAGAGCTGGCCCTGTGGGTCAGCAGTTTGAGTTAGAACCCCAGCTGAACAATTAGTCAGTGCATAAGAATATTTATCTTTATCAACCTCTAAGTTATGGGATGTTTTGTTGCAGACCCATAGCTGACAGACACAAATGAATCTGTGTTTTACAGTGATTGCAATATCAGATATGTTTTTCTTTTTAGATCTTGTATTTAAAAATATTTACAGGAGTATAAATATGTGTTCCCTCTTTTAAGGAAACAGAGGCTTCATAATTATTTAACTATAATTTAAGAACCAAGCAACAAAGGCAGAAACAATGAAAACATTAATGCAATAAATGTAGTAATATGAATGATTATATTCTACCAAATGTATCCATGACAATTTCTTAAGTGATCATCAAAGTATAGGCAAATTATTCTCCTCAGAAGGCCCTGTAAGCTCCCTGTGTAGTTAACCAGTTTACATAAACATGGAAGACAGTGATGGAGTTGCTTCTTGATTTAAAAAAAATTTATGTCAGTGTGTTTAGGTATTTTTTTAGAGTTGTGTTTGTGTTTCATCTGAGTTGGCTCAAAAAATGACAAATAGGCAATGTAAATATAAAAATTCAAGGCCACTAAGAGAAAGAAATATATGCTAGACTTAAAGCCATTAATATGTAACTGTTAACTCCTTAAAATAAAGCGCACTCTTATTTTATATTATACACCTCTAGTCCTTAGAGCTATGTCTTTCATGATTTTGGTATATCATGTATGAGCAATAAACAGTATTACGTGATTAAAACAATGATCACACATAAATATATTACTAATGAAAATTTAAATGTTTAGGGACCTTTGTATTGTTAGTCCTTGTATAATGTACTAAATTTACTAAAACAACCTTTTCATGTACATATGTACACTAATAATAGAAAGTCATTTGGCATAAATTAACTGTGTATTTTCAGTGATTATGGTCACAACTCAAATCTCTGGAAGTAGTTATTTGGTACACTTTGACATGGACCCCTTTAAAATTAGATTAAATTATTAGTAACTATAAAATCTCTGACAAGAATATGCTCCTTCCAGCATATTATATATAAATATAAAATTAAAAGAAGGATGTACCCTCCTGTGAGAAAAGCAAATGTAAACATCCAGTTATGTGGATTAGGTGAAGCAAGGACCTAGCGTTCACTTTACATAGTTTTATAGTGGGCGTTTTTTCACCATGACTCTTTCATCACAGGTTGACTAAATGTTACTTGTTCATAACTCACAATTTAAATAGTTTGAGCTCATGTACCCCTTATGAAAAAAGTGAGATTCAGCATTGCATATTTAATTCTTAAAGCGTAAACTGTCTCATATTTACTATCACACAAAATAACAGAAGAAAACTAAATAAATACAGTAGAAAAATATGAATCTGTAGGCAAAATTGACCTGTAAAAATAAATGGGATTATTCCAACAATGCAAATTAGTTTGCCTGTATACAATAAATTAATGTAGTATGGCACATTAATAGATTACAAAACTACAAGGGGAAAAGCAATTGATCATTTCAGAAGATGCAGAGAAAGTACGTGATTAAAGTCCAATAATATTCCTAATAAAAAGCTCTTAGAAAACAAGAAATGAAAGAACTTCTTTATTCTGACAAAGAATATCTGGGAAAAAAAAACACCCAAAGTAAACTATTGTGATTAATACAAAAAAGGTAAAAACATTAAATTCAAAATTAGAAACAAGGTAACAATATCCTCTATGACCTCTTCCATTCATCATTGTAAGGGAGGTACTTAAGAACTTAGTAAGAAACAGAATCAAATGTATTATTTACTAGAATCTGAAAGAAATAATATAAACTGTTTACGTTAAAAAAATAGATATAAAAGAGTAGTTTTCAGGGACTAAATATCAGGTGTATTTCTATGCCTAGAAACAAAATGTTAGAAATACAATAAACAGATATAATTTTAACCACAGAAAATATGAAGAAAAGAATTTCACCAAATAAAAGTCTTGTGAGCCATCAGAAAAAAAATATGGCTGTGTGGAAATGCATTAAAGATACAAAAGTAACTGGAGAAATATAGCTTCTTCATGAATATATGGAAAGCCTATATTTTAACCATATAAAATCTTACCAAAGTGATTCACAAATTTAATCTCTATGATTAAATGCTGGCAGAGGTTTGAATGGTACTCAACAAACTTACTCTAAAATTTATATGGAAAAAGACACAGCCAACGATAGTCAAGTTATTCTTGAAGAAATTTAGGTGAGTGTAAATTCCAGCCATAAATATTAGACAGTAACACTTAGCAGAAAAGTTAGAAAAACACTTACCCAAACGTGAAACTTTAAGTTTAAACTTTAAACTTTAAGTACAAAAGACGTGGTGTTGGGGCAAGGAATAGCGACTTTATTTGGAAAGCTGGCAGACTGAGAGGATGGCTGAATAATGTCTTGGAGAACCATCCAGGTCCAGTCACAATACAGGCTTCTTTTATACAAAACAAAAACAAAAACGAACAACAACAACAAACAAACAAAAAACAAGGGAGGGTGTATGGTTGGTTGTTGCAAACTTCTAGCTGTAGAAATTCTTTGTTCTTGCAGCTGTCCATGTGGGTCAGTTCATGGTGTCCCTGTAAACCTCCAACAAACAAATGTTATTCTCTATTCTACAGCTTGTTATCTTTATGTGAGTGTAAAGCTAGCAAGACCAAGCCTAGGAAACAGGGCACAGTGGTCAAAGCTAAAGGAACAGATCTAATATAGAGTCAGATTTGTTCCCCTCTATTACATTAACTTCAGAAAATTATAATATCCTTATAAATTAAAGGTTTCAACACACGAAATCTAGCAATTTCTTTCCTAAGTTACCTTAAACCTTCTGCCTGTGTTCAGTGTGCACCAAGATAAATATACAAGTATGTTTATAACACCATTGCTTATAGTAATCAAACATTGTAGATAACTCAAATATCCACTTTTTGGAAAATGGATTAATGGAGTAATTTTTAAGTTGCATTATAAAAATTTCAGTTTTATAAAAATTAATAATTCTAAATATAAAAATTGCATTAAAGAGAATGTTTCAGGGGAAATTGAACAACAATATAACATTTAATAAATATAAATGGCAACTTAAACTAAATGATATCATTTTATTTATATATAAGTGTGTTCAAGAAATTATAAAGAAAAGCAGGAGAATGCATTTTAAAATCTCAGGATACTCCGTAGTGAAGAAAGAGAGGTAAATAGGATAAAAATAAAAGCACATTAAGGGCTTTAATAATAAAGTACATGTTTTAGTTAATCTCAAAAAGAAGGTTCATAAATTTCAGTTAGCCAGACAATTAGCCATTTTTGTTGTTTAAATTTTATCTTACTTATTTTTATGAAAATAGTAGAACTTTAGCATCATGAAATTTGTGGACTCTTCCTTTCTGACTTACTATATAGTTATTTTTTGTCATTTTTATATGTACATTTAAAAATATATATTCTGTGAGGTGTACAAATTGTTAGACAAAGGTTGGAAACTCTATAAGAAAATCCTCCCTGTTCTTTTTTGTCTAATTACTCTAGAAATCTTCAAGGGATTAGTTGGTTTTTATTATTGTAAATCTTCTCACTTTAATTTTGAGTTTCTCAATATCCAGACATTCTTTTTTTATCAGTCTACCCTATATCTACATATGTGAGAGGACCAAGACCCTGATGCAACAATCATTCTTCCCAGAGAAAGCCCATGTCCTGGGATCTATAGGACCCAGCAGCATATATAAATATATACTTATCTACACTGGCACATTATAATCACTCATAATTACCTTTGGACTCACTCTTGGTGTTGAATACTCTATGTGTCTGGACAAGTGTACAATGGTATTTACCCACTGTTACAGTACCACACACAATTGTTTCACTGCCCTAAAAATCCTCTATGCTTTACCTAATCAATCTTCCCTTTCTCATAACACTTAGCAAATTTTCATCTTTTTATTATCTCCATAGTATTGTTTTTTCCAGAATATCATGAGGTTGGAATCAAATAATTCATAGCCTTTGTAGATTGGCTTCTTTCACTTATCATTATACATTTAAGGATCTATATTACCTTTTTATGGCGTAATAGCTCATTTATTTTCAGCACTGAATAATAATCCATTGTCTGATTGTGCTATGGTTTATCCATTCTCCTACTGAAGGATATTTTTGTTGCTTCCATGTTTTGATAATTACAAACAAATCTGATGTAAATATCCTTGTGTAGGTTCTCATGTGGACATAGTTTTCTGCTCCTTTAGGTAAACTGTAAAGAGTAGACTTGAAGGATTTTATGGTAAGAGCACATTTAGTTTTGTAAGAAACTGCCAAACTACCTTCCAAACTGTTTTAATCATTTTGTATTTCCATCAGCAATAAGTAAGAGTTCCTGTTGCTCTACATCTTGGCAGGGTGTTTGGTGTTGTCAGTGTTCTAGATTTGGTTAGTCTAATAGGTATGTAGTAGTATCTTCTTGTTTTAATTTGTAGTTTCCTAATGGCATATAATGCTGAACATATTTTCGTATGTTTGCTATCTGTCATCATCTTTGGTGAGGTATCTGCTCAGGTAATTTGCTCATTTTTTAAATCAGGTTGTTTAATGTTCTATTGTTGAGCTTTTTAGAATTCTTTGTATATTTTGGCTAATAGCCTTTTATCAGATATATCTTTTGAATATGCATCCTCCCAATCTGTGGCGTCTTATCATCCTTTTGACAATGTCTTTTGCAAAGAAAACAAATTGTAATTTTTTTTAAAGTTCAGCTTAGAAATTTTTCCTTTCGTTGATCATGCCTTTGGTGCTATATCAAAAAGTAAAGTGAACAAAGTCAAAATATGGACTAGATAATCCTTTAAATAGCAGAAACTAATTTCCAAAGATGGAGCAAAATACCATAATGAATTTATAATATAAAAAACAGTTAACATGATTATTTTCTTGATATAAAGTAGAAAATATATATAAAAATATATAATCAGAAAAAATTTAACTATCCTTGTGTAGGATAGAATAATAACTGTCAGAAAATAACAATAAACAGGTTGTTTTTTATATAATATTGGCAAAACTGGATTAGAAGACAGCTTCTTGAAATGTATGTTTTGTAGAAAAGTCATCTTGAATTTTAAATTCTAGAAATAGCCAAAATATTATACAAGTATGAAGTAAATGAAATTATCTTCAGTGGTATAACGAATGAGGTGTTTAATGCCTGAAAAACACATCTGAAGGAAAAACAAAAGAAAGTCACTCAAAAAAAAGAAAATTAATGAACAAAGTTATATGTGGAAAACAAAATAAAGTCATAAATAAATTAGACAATAATACATATGGATAAGCCTAAATTAAGTCAATTTTCCTATTAAAAGACATTAAAATGCATAAATTCTCAGATATTTGGGGGAAATCTCTAGGATATTTGCAAGAGGAACACTTAAACATGCTGCAAAAATTATTGAAAATAAAAATATAGAAAAAGAAACACCAGAAAGAAATATCTATTACTATAAAATGTAGTTATATCAGTTTTAGTTTTAAGCAACATAAATGAGCAAGGGTAAATATATTGGAAATGTCATGTTTTATTTCTCAGTTTGGGTGGTAGAGTAATGGATAAATATTTTATAATCATAACCTGTATGTATCAAATGTTTCATAATTTAGAAATGCAAAAAAAAAAATCAGATCTTACTGTAATGTAACAAATAAAGAATTAAACATTCTTTTTTGTATGTAATTCCTGGGTATTATGTGTGTGTATATTATATATATGTATATTTTTGTCCTAGAATCAACTTATGCACACAATTTTGCTTTATGAACATTAGACATTCTATATTGAGAATCCTTGATGGTTTTCAAAGACTGTAAATATAATTATTAATAACAAAGTAACTTTTTATTTTTGAAAACCATAAGAAATATAATTACTCAGCTTTACTGACGTTGTTACATTGTTTTTAATGCTTCACACTGTCATTTTTCTATTAAAATAACCATTCTAATATCTCTTTATACATTTGAAATGATTTAACTTTGTAATTAAATTCTTAAAAATCTTTAGTGAATAATATAGATTATGAAATATAGAAACAGAAAAAATATTACTCACAAGCCCATAATTAACTAAATTTAATCTTTGATATAGAGACTTCCAGAATGGTATCATTAAAAATATACTCATTATTTTAATTATAAATTTTGCACAGAAATTTTAAAATGTTTTACATATCCAACAAGTCATTAACTCTGTTTTCCTTTTCTTCTTTTTCCCCACTACTTATACCTGATAGGGATCAGTCTTGAAGGGATCATCAAGAGGACATGACTACTGGAATGTGTTTCGCTTGCCTTCCCTGCAGAAGCCCCACCAAGTACTCAGCCTTGTGACAGTAATGTGCTTGTTGCCGAGACCATCGGACAGTATTTTAAGGCTTCTATATAAACTTTTAAGATTCTGGTGGGGTTGCAGGGAGACTCTTGTGGCTGCTCAAGACAAGTCTCATAAGTAAGTTATCTTGCTGATAAAACCTGCTGCCCACTAAGCTGCAGGGCTCTGCTTCTTTCTATGGTCTCCTTCCCCTCTGTGTTGGACCAGTTCATGGATCATCAAGCAGACTGGGCTGAAGTACATCCTCCAGAAATTCTCTCTGTGAAGATGTCTGGGTGTAAATTTTTTTTCATCCTTTTTATTTCTAGAAGTATATTTGGTTATTACTCTCACAACTGCTAATTTGTCCAGATGCATAGTTTTAAGCTTAGAGTGATTTATCTTCCTTTCATCATGCTGAAAATGTCTCTCCTTACACAGATTCATTATCATGGTGGCCCAGTTTTTTTTTATTTCAATTTGAAATTATATAGGCAGAGGTATCTTTTCACCAATTGTTAATCAATGTTTTGAACTATTTTAATATACATGCTGTTTACTAAAATAAAATTGTATAACATGAGAGTTGTGGATTAAGTTTTATTTGGGCAAACTGAGGACTATAATCTAGGAGACAGCACCTCAGATGGCTCTTAGGACCTTTTCTGAAGAGGCAGGGGGAAATTCAATATTATATATGTAATTTTAGTGAAGGGGAGTACGTGCAATCAAACACACATTGAGTTCTTTTGCCAGTTATGGGGAGCAGACGTCACCATTAATGAATTTAGTGCTCTTCTAGATATAAGGAGATGCAAGAATTGGGACTTATAAAATCTCCTGAAAACATCTATCTGAAGCTCTATTTTGTCAGTTTTCCCACAGCACAAAGTGCTCCATTCCTGATCTCCACTGTGAACTTTTAGGGAGTGTTGGAGGTCAGCGGCTACAGTGGCTTGTGATTGGTTATAGTACCAAGCAGAGGTAGATGGCAAATGTTATAAACGATTATTCCCCTTAACATTTTTATTTGAATCATTTTTTGCTTACTTTTTTCTCCATTATAATTTTATATTTTACTGAAAACATAAAGACTTATGATTGATAAAAAATTCACTGTTAAATCTTTTATTTGTAAATATTAGAAAAGAAAGTTATTTTTGCTATCTCAACTTTTTTATAATTTTCTTTTAATTGTATCTGTGTTATTAACCATATAATAATCAATAATGCAAATTGATATAATGTAACATGCATTTACGAAATCAAACAATTTAGACGGAAGTATCATTTTAAGAATTACTTTTATTTATTGGCATTTATTTTGAAATATTTTCAAAATAGACGTGATCCTTATTTTGTCTACCTGTAGATTCAATACCCTTTAACATAGCATTTATATAATCATATCGTACTTCTTAAATTTTAAAAAATGTATCCTTTTCTTAGTATTTATATTTATTTTTTAGGATAAATATATAGTTACCATTCCTTCTGATTCTTTGAATGTCTTAGTATTACTTTGGCTTAACTACAAACATAACAACATTAGTGGTAACACAGTTATAGAATTATAATATTTTTCTCAAAGCTTTATAGCTATTTCCATAATATTTTGTGGCTAGTCAGTCTTTACTAGAAGAAGACAAGGCTATTCTTTGTTTTCTCTATTGAAGTAATTTTGTTTATTTTTTTTTCTGGTCCACTTTTAAATTTAACATTTTGAAATAGATATAGATATATATCTATTTTGCATTATAATTAAGCTTTAAACATGGTATATTCTTTTACTTATCTTGATATGCCTATTTCCCTGCCCTGGGAACAAATCTGGATATCCAACAGTTTGGCACATTTTCTTGGTTGTTCTCTGATTGCTTAGAGTCAGGTCATACCCATGCTTTAGCTACTGCACTGGATGACTGAATTTCTAATGGTATTTCCGTCTTTTGAGCTGCAGTTTCATTAAATTTATGTATTATTTATTGTAGAAGCAAATAAAAGCTTATATTTGTAGGTAAATGACATAAGTTTTAGTGGAATGTGGAGGTCACAATACAAATGTTTAGTTGATATAGATCTTTACTCTAAATAATGATGAAATTTTTTGATGTTAAGTTGCCTTCCTGCTTTCCTTCCCTCTTCTTTTCTTTCTTTTTGATTGGTATTTTTGGCTCTAAAATTTATTTTTTTGGCAAAATCTTATTTGAATTGATACAGAGATGAAGGATACACACACACACACACATAAATGTCTATATAAACTCTGCTAAATAATCACAAAATCTCTGTTTCTCGAATCAATTCAAAATATTTTAAGAATGCTGCTTTCCTTGAATTAAACTTAATTCTTCTCACTTATTTATTAAGCAGCATTCCTTTGTCATGCACTGATTACAGCCTTGTTCTTCCACTAAGTAATTGTGTTTTATAAATTTGCAAGCAACCAGAGTGATTTCAGAATTTGTTAAAAATTTACAAAAAATTGACATGATCTTCACCACATGCTGCTATTGCCAATATGCCCGTTAGAGTGATGATTTTACTAAAAGCAATGTCTAACTCCTTCACATTCCTACAATAATGGCCTTATTATTATACTACAAAAGATGACATCTTCAAATAAAAATGTCTAACTCTATAACAATATTCCATGAATTCACTTATTACACAATATTAACAAACTACTTAAAGAATGAATCAAAACCATATAAGATATTATTTCACATGTATTGGAAAAAATAATACGACGAAGTAAATTAAATCTAATAGTGTTAAAATATTCAAAGCCTTTCTAATGATAAAAACTTTAAATATAAAATATTCTACTTCAAAAATGCTTTCAGAGATGTTATAAATGGTGAGAGGATTATATATCATATATAGTTTTCTGTATATGAATTTGATTATAGCAATGGAACAGTGTAGTATTAAATTTAAAAAAAATGCATATCAATTGAAGATATAAATTAAACTCAAATTTGGGTTGTAAATAATTTTATATTTAGCTTTCAGTTTTCTTTATGCGTTTTTATATAATTTCAGGAAAATAATTATCATATACAAATGTACAGATCTGAGTTTTTATCTACTATGTCTCAATCTCAAGAGTTCTAAAACCCCTCCATTTCCTTCTTTCCTTCCTTCCTCTTTCCTTCTTTCCTTCCTTGGTATAAAAGTTAATTGTTGGCAATATTTTATCAGAACTTATAATGTGAATGAAGGATGAAAGATATATACATATATACACGCACACATATAGTGATGATCCAACTTGGAATAAATATTTCCATATTTCTATGAAAAAATATGAATGAACTTAACTATAGTATGTAATTCCTTAACATTTTTCATAATATACAGTATATGTACTTACAACTTCATACAGTGAACTTAATTGTTGTATATCAACCTTCATGCATGGAAGAGTTTTTATGTTATTATAAAGTATACTTTAATAATTGTGATAAAGGAGAATTACATGGTGTTAAGGAATTATGTTAATGTAATGGGCTTTGTGAATTCACAAATTAGCTGAGCAATGAGAGTGATTGGAATTAGATAGGCAAATCCCTTGAGGGGAGTAGGGGACTGATCTGTAAAAGATTATTTCTAAGAGTGAGAATAGCATGTGCATGCCCCTGTAGCATGAGGGAACATAGTTAAGTACGAGGATTGTCAGAAGTATATCTATGGTAATGATCCTGAAGGTGAACAAGGAGTGATTTGAGGCTACTAACAAGGGTAAGGCCAAATATGTAACAGTCAACATATTATAGCAGGCTGTCCGGCGAGCCGGCCCTCCGCCCGCGCCGCGGGGTGGGCAAGCGCCCCGCGGGGGTCTTGGGCTCCCAGCCCACTGCCCGGCCTCCCTGCCACATGCTATGCGTCATCCGGGGACGCCCCTCACCGAGAGAGACCCTCAATCACAAGTCACCCGCCCTCCCCACCCTCCTCGCCTTGCCTTACAACCCCGCCCTCCAACCGCCCTCCCGATCTCCGTGCAGTACCCCCCGCCCCTCGCCAAGAAGAACGGCAGTGACTCCAGCAGCCCTGGCGGCTCTTTGAGCCCAAGGGGCGAGCGAGGCAGCCATTGGCGGAGGCCGCTGCCTCCGGCTGTCAATCCCGCGGCCCGGCCCCGCCCCACCGGCCAAGCATGGCAGGACGCAGGGCCGCGGGGACTGTCGGGACGGCTCCAAGATGGCCGCGCGCTTGGGGTCCGCAACTGCTGGCGGCCAAGCTCCGTTCACTGCCACCGCTGCTGACCGGAGCCGCCAGTCGGCCCGGCGACTCCGGGGGCTAACCCCGCGTGGCGGGAGGCCGCCATGATGACCCTGGTAAAGCTGGCAAAGGCCTTCGAGTCCCTCAAGTCCTTCCAGCCGCCGCCGCCGCCACCTCAGCCCCCCTAAGCCGGCACCGCAGCCGGCGACCACCCAGCCGCCTCAGCCGGTACGGCCGCCGCTGCCGCCTCAGCCCCTTCAGCCGGTACCGCCGCCTCAACCGCCACCGCCGCCCGCCCAGCTGTGGGTCAGGAGCCGCTGCACAGACGGTGAGTCCCTACAGGCCCCTCCCCAACCCTGCGCGGTTCTCCGTCCCTCCCTCGGCCTCCCACGAAGGCCCCGATGCTGTCCGGGCCCCAGGCTTCTTCTTTCCCGGCTGCGAAACTCGGGAAGGAACGGGGCTGTGTTGTGATCCGAGGCCGCGCGCCCCGTTCGGCTTCCTCTGGGCCACTCCACACCCCTCTCGTCCGGGCCAGGTGTAACGTTTTGTCTTCCCTTTTCAACTGACGGCTTAAAACAGTGTTTCAGATAACTGTCAAAACACTGTGCATGCAAAATACTAGGTCAACTTAAGGGAAGGAGTAGGAGAGAAGGGGGAAAGGAACGAAGTTCACCGGTCATTTCTGTGGGGGTGGGTTAAGTGGTCACAGTGGTGAACGCGTAACTGCTACATGGCCCCGTGCGCTTACCACAATAGTCTTTACCGTTACTAACCCCAAACAGCCCTGGTGTTAAGGAGGCATGACCACGGAACATGTGCTCATTGAGCTTAATTTTACACAAACAGTAAGTTTTCCACGGAATCAAGACAGGCAGTAAACACCAGCTACAGAGGACAGCTTGTGCAGGGCTGGGAAACAGCATGGCATGATCAGAACTTTAGTTTGACTGGCTTGAAATGTAGAGGGAAAGGGAAAATTCACACTGATGAATCAGAGAGGAGATAGCTGTTTTTTATTAAACTAAAATGGTTGAATGAGCCTTGTTGGTTAATGATTTGCCTTAGCAATGTGAATTTGGATTCTGCAAGTATTTTATAAGTTCTGTAAGAAGCTTGTTTTAAAATTTCAGAACTCTTAAGGTATTAGAAGTTGTTTTATTTTATAAGAATTTTTTAAAAAGTGTTTATTTAACTCAATTAGAACGGAGTTCCTTTAACATAGGAGACTTTATTATCTCATGTATTAATACCCTCTAGAGGTACACAATGAAAAATGTGATTTATAAACAGATACATACAGACACAAGGAAAACAGAGCATGTAGCTTCAGTAACAGTTTAAGAGAAAAGTCAGAAACAGAAATTTTCCCTGGTCAAACTATCAAAAAAAGCACCTGGGGCTTATATCCCTTAATTGATTTGAGCTCTAAATGGACAAATACAAATTTTTTTTTAAAAAAAATTGCTAAGAACAAGATTGTTTTTCACGTTGAGTAATAACTTTGAAGTTTAAATAAATACCAACAATGGAGCTATGAAGGAGGAAAAATATAAAATACTGATTTTTTTTATTTCACCGTTAAGTGCATTCTTAAATACATAGGAGAGAACTGTCATGATTTGCGCAACTCGCTTGCAAATAGTTCAACAGTATTAACAATGATTGAGTTTAGGTGGTGGGCATATGGGAATTTATCATCCTATTAAACAGTTTTCTGTACTTCTGAGACTTATAATAAAACATTGGAAGGAACCTGTTAGACATAATACTCTATGTGAAGTAATTTGTTCCCTTTGTGAAATTCTAGGAAGGTTAAAATGCATGTTCATAACATCAAGAAAATCACAAGCATGTACGATTTAATCAGAACTACCTGAGGACCTGTGAAACTTGGTGAATTGGTGAATTTTTTAAAATGTCTTAAAACATTTTGTTTTTACAAAGATTACAGGAGTAAGAGAAGATAAATCTTAATCAACTCTTAATATTTTTTTCCTGGTTGATGTGATATAATTAAATGTGGGGAAAAAAAGGTAAATTCTAAAAGGAGACACTACCTTAATGGTTTTCTATGGAGGAAACTCAAGCAGGAGGAAGTTTAATTTAAAAACATAAATTACTGCTCTTTATAATACATTCTAAGTTGTCATTCTTTTGAATGCCTTCCTTTCCAGACAGATGTGTTATTCTGGGAGATCATCAGGAATTCTGGGTATTTGGAGGTATTGACCTAACCAGTGGAACTGCTGATTTATAAGAAGTTGTCCAGAATTTTGGAAAACTGATTAGTAGAGGTAAATAATGTTTCATTGGCAAGTGATGACAGAAAGTGACTTCAGTGAATTTTCCTTTGTTTTTAGGCAGGTGTACCTAACCATATATGTTAACAATGATTACAGGCTGGAGACCGAGAAGAACTGCCATTTTTGCCAGCTGGGATGCAGAAAAATTTGGACTTCTGGGTTCCACAAATGGACTGAGGTAACTAAGACAGTAAACATATCTTCTTGGTCAACAAGTATCTCAGGGTAATCACAGATGTGTTCCATTACCTGATACTGTTTTAATTTGGATAAAAACAAGAAAATTTAAGAAATAGAGTTTGGTTTTGCTTTTACATCAGTTTGGCAAAACAGAACAACCTCTTAATTACTAAGCACAAACCAATTTTTTCATTAATTTTAAAATATTTTTTGTTTCTATTTATGTTTGTTTTGTGATAAGTAAGTAAAATCTGTAAGCTCAGAAAATAGTCAAACCTAGGAAGCTGCTTCTGACAAGTGAATTAGCTTATTGAAAATCTGATTTAGATCCTTGGCATTAATTTTCAATTTTTTACAGTTTCCTTGGATTTCTTCTATCCAGGAAAACAACATGCTCTTTTAAGATGACTATACTCTGATTATAGTCTCTCCTTTATGGATTCCACACTAAATTGTAACCATAGGTGTATTTTACCATTTACAAAAGTGCCTGGTTGGGAAGTATAGTACAATGGTTTTGTAAATTGAATTACTCTAAAATTTCAAGGATTTATTTTTAATTCAATTATGATTAATTTTCATTTGTCACTGGCTCTTAATGCTTTATTTTAAAGTGTCTCTCATAGACCCCCTTCTTTCATCTTCTTCCCTTAGGCTCTCTGTCCAGTAACTCTAAGTTCTTACATGTTCAAGGTAGGCTTGTGTATTTTTTTAAAGGCAGGCGCACCAAAAAGCACTTTCCTGTGACTATCCTCTGTTTTGTTCATCATTTATGAGTCCAAATTTTATAGAATTGATTTAAAGAATGTCATATCTTTCTTATTATTGTGTCTGGTTTTTAAAATGCTTTCCTTCTGACTCATTTCTGCATACTTTAAAATAATAATATGAATCAAATAAGTATGGGAATAAAATCACAGTTACTTGTATCACATTTGATTCCATTTATATGGCAAAGTCTTATTATTATGTTGGTGTTATGAACATGCATTTCATAATACACTTATTTAGATGAATCAGATCTTATTCATTAAGGACATCTACTTTTAGAAATATGTAATTTCTTTTGAATACATGTATATAGAAATACATGTGTCTTTCTATAATTTAAGCAGCTTAAAATACAGATAAAATAAATCCAAGATACAAGATAATATGCCTTGCATTAATTTAAATTCATGTGAGTTAAAAGACAATTTGAATATTGTTTCCCATTTTCTACTATCTTGATCATATTCAGCAGCACATTTACCTTTACATATAGTTAAGGAATCTTTTTTATTTCTACTGTAGCTCTGTCATAATGGAAACTCTGCAGCAGAATCAGCTGTCATCTATCCCATGTGGCCAAGTGCAGAGGTGAGAATTCTCATTTGTGGGATGACCACTCACAGCTTTAAATGTTTTTACTGTAACTGCTTTTATAAGGTAGCAAGCTAGAGAGAGAGAGAGAAACAGAGAGAAGAAAAGAGTTCTCTCTGCATATTCCCATGTGTGTGATGGCATTAGTCTTCTTCTGCTGTATTTTTCTAGAATGTGTGTGCGTGTGTGCATGTATGTGTGAGAAATGTCTTTGTCCTAATAGCCACTCTTCCCTCCCTCTAGTTTTTTCTCTATCCTCCCCTCCTATATTTTTCTTTTTCATCAATATCTTCTCTTTCAAAAAATTCTTGATAAATCTAATTTCCAACTTCCTCACTTTTAATATGGTAAAGTTACTTGGATCCCCAGCATCAAGGGATCTCATACTTTAATGTCTGTAAGGATTGCCAGGGACAACTTTTAAAAATACAGATTTCCAGGCCTTACTTTGAGCAGTCCTCTTCCAGTAGATCCAGGGTGATGCTGAGCATCTGGAGACTTCCCCCTTCATATTCTGGTGCAGGGGATCAGGGGCAATTTTCCTCTGGGTGTCCCTGCTGCTGCTATGAACAGTGGCTACAGCATCACTAATATTTTTCTTTCTTGTTTTAATTGCATTATCAACCAGTTAATACTATTTTCTTAAAATTATGGTCAAAAGCATAGGTGTTTGATTTATAATGGCACCTGCAAACCACTCTTTTACTGAATTAATTTGTTTTGCTTGTATTTCCACAATTGTAAACGCTGTGAGTTAAGTGACTGCTTTGCTTCAACTACAGGAGAATGTGAAAACACACCACGAGAGAGAGGTTGCATATATCAATGCAGACTCATACACAGAAGGTAAATTTTATTTCAGATTGTCATTAAATAGTATACCAGTATTTAAGTCTGTCAAGTCCAACTCATAAACTAGGATTATCCTCTTTCTATGAGATGCCTCAATAATACCTCCATTTCTCCATTTTACCAGAGAGAACATTATAATGATTCAAATGAATCATTATGATTCATAGCTAAGCTATTGATCCTAATTTCTTTAGTATATTTACCATTTGCCTATCTTGGATTACTACTTAAAACTTTAGTACTTTTGACATTCTTCCTGCGGAGCTATTTTTAAAAGTTGGGCTAAAATATTTCATACAGAAATAGTTCCTGTATGTATTGGAACAACTCTGAAATAAGCACCCACTACAGACTTCCTTTTGACCCTGACATGTGGCATGTGCATCTGTAGGCTTTCATCGTATTATGGTTATTTCTAGGTAAATGTCACAGGACACATGTTAGTTACTGACATCCTCTAGTCTAAAGTCTTGACATTGAATTGAATGAATGAATAAAAACATGAACATTATGGCCTTACCACTTCCTTTGCCAAAGACCCCTAGGTACTGCTGCCATAATGAGCAATGACCCTTACTGTTACTGCAGGAGCCTTAGCAGCAGAGTCCGCCTCTGCAGTCTCCTATCCTGAGTGTGTGCTGCAGCCTCTCTGGCTCCTGAAGTGTTATTTCCACCTTGTGTTTTAGTTTTAGCCAGACTGTCTGCCTGTCTGTCTATTTATCACCCTACCTATCTATCTATTCTAAAATTTTATTTATTTCTTTTTACTGAAGTACATTTGACTTGTAATATTAGTTTCAGGTGTACAGCAAAGTTACTCAGTTATATACATATACATATACATATACATATACATATACATATACATATACATACACATTGTTTTAGATTGTTTTCCATTATAGGTTATTATAAGATACTGAATATAATTCCCTGTGCTATACAGTAGGTCCTTGTTGGTTATCTGTTTCATATATAATAGTGTATATCTGTTAATCCTGAAATCCTAACATATCTCTTCCCTTCCCCCTTTCCCCTTGGGTAACCATAGTTTCTTTCCTATGTCGTGAATCTATTTCCGGTTTGTAAATAAGTTCTTTTGTATCATTTTTTGTTTGTTTACATTCCACATATAAGTGATAGAATTTGATATTTGCCTTTCTCTGTCTGACATACTTCACTGAATATGATAATCTGTAGGGTCCACCCTATTTTTAATTCTCCAGGAATGATGCCTTCAATTTGAAATCTGTTATATATTGTTTATAATTAGAAAATAAAGTTAGAATTAAATACAGGTTTGAAGTCCATTTGGAGGTATTAAAATTCTCTCTTATTTATTTTGCAGGCAATTATACTCTCAGAGTTGACTGTACACCCCTTCTTTTCCAGTTGGTATATAAACTGACATAAGAGGTATGTAAATCTGTCGTAATGTTTTCTGATGAGTAGATAAATCAATAACTTTTGTTTTCTAAATTACTAATATTTAAACAGGTGACAGACATAGCTGATTTGTATAAACAAGAAATCAGAACGAGCTTTAATACACTACTTATGTGACATAACTATGAGAACAGTAGTGCTAGTCTCTGTTCTAATAATAGTTCCTAATAATTGTATACATTTGTTAAAATGTGCAGTATCTATTGTTTCATGGGGCAGAGTCTCTTTGATATAACAGAAAGAATACTGAGCTGGGTTGGGGAAGCCTTGGCTGTGAAGATTGCCTTGGCTATTCATTCATTCATTCATTCATTCATTCAGGAAGTATTTATTGTGTGGTTACTATGTATCAGGTCCTATGAAAGGAACTCTAACAGCAACAGTGATAAAAGCACAAGGTTACTGAATCCAAATACTTTGTAATCTAGAGAGGCCACAGACCTGTAAATGAGGACTCATAATTCACTTGAATATTGGATACTATATATAGTGGGGGACAGTTGCAGAAGAGAGAAGTTAAAATCCTGGGATAGCTGGTGAGGTTGGAAAGCATTAGAATGTGTTTAGAGAAGGATTAGTGTTTAGGCTGTAAAATGGAAGGATGTGAAAGTGGGGAGAAGGTTTCTCCTCCTCAGAGGACACAGGGCCTAATAAAGATGTAGCTGTATGAAAGAACATTTCCTGACCTCTGGGTAATGCAATATAACCTCAATGTAAGGTGTTGGTGAAAAAGCTGGTAAGAAACGGGGCCTGACACATAGGCCTAAATGTTCATAAATCTGGTGATGGTGAAGTTAAAGAATCTTTAACAAGGTTGTACATTATCATTTTTATTCATTAGAAAAATTACTCTGTATCAGTGCAGTAAATAGGTTAAGCTGTAGTAAGTCTAAAAGCAAAACGGAAATAATTCCACATACTTATTTAGCACACAGGAATTTATAAATACTAGTTATTGATGTAAAAAGTACTCTGAAAATGCTACTGCACTCTGAATCTCTAAAAATTATGTGATCTACTCATTGAGTATATGTGTGCTTCATTTAAATAAACCCCATTGTAGAATTTAACTGTAGAAATGTTTCTTTCAAGTAGGTATCACTCAGATGACAGTGGGAATTAGATGTCACATCTCTGTGGTCCTGTTTCCCAATCGCCCTTCATCTTGCCCTGTCCTTTTCACTGTTAGTGTCTTTAACATCTCATCCTCCCAAGTGAGCATCCTCCCATGCCCATCACAACTCCCACCATACTGGGAAGCTTAGGTCCTTGATCCTTTTATTGAAATGTCCCATAAAAACATCTAAAAGCATGCTGTAAAGACAGCCCTTGTTGGGGAATCCTTCTCAGGAGATACATTTACACTCTGTCCTACAGAGGAGGCTCCTGCCTTTATAGGAGGGGTAGTAAGAATTTTAGGACCAAGAAGGAGAAGCTTAGGTCTATCCCCTTTGTACATTTATTTAATAAGTATTAAATGTTTAAGTGGTTACCATAGTGACAGGATAAATCAAACATAGTTTCTGCTATTAGTGTGTTACCTGTGTAGCCAGGAGAGACTATGATCAAGAATTTTCAAATCCAAGATAGAGATTAAAATCACCAAAGCGAATACAGATAAAAGTGTGGGAAGCAAAAAATAAGTATCTTAGTTTATTATTTTACATGTTGGAATTAAACAGCCTGCTTAATGGGAAATTGCAAATTTTTTCCCCATTTTAAAGCCTCTTTTATGTTAATTTGAATTGAATTTTCATGCCACTTTAGATACAATATATTTGTCTTTCAGAGTTTTTGTTTTAGGTAGTTTTTTAACAGTTTAACTGGGAAATTAAAATGTATATTTAGAAGTTACATTATCAGGATGAACTAATTAATTGTCCAGAAGAGAAGAGTGAGATTTTATAATCTTGTTTGATTTGATTGTCAGTGGAAGAATCAGACATCATTCATCTGGAGAAATGCTATTGGTTGCTGAGGGCTCAATCCCGAACTGGATGATTTGATTTAGAGACATTTGGCTCATTGCCTTCACCACCAATTCGTCCATCTCTGAGTGAAGGTGGGAATCCTTCTATTTTCTACAAATGTTCTTTGCTAAACACGTGAGCCTTGTTCCACCTTTGGAGCCTTGTGTAAGTCGGTTTACCTTTCTGCACCTGAATATTCTCATATATAAAATCAGTTTGACCAAGACAATCATTATGAAACTGTGCTCCAGTGCGGTGCCTCAGCGTCTGGTGCAGGGTCAGGGTGGTGGACACTGAATAGGCAAAGCTCTAGCTTCCACACTTGACCCCACCTCTTCCTCAGCTGAGGAATGTCTATTGTATTTCTTTTATATAGAAGAAGGTTCCACTGCTGTATCCCTCCCCCACCCTTAAAAAATTAAGAGAAACCACTGGACTAGACCATCTCTAAGGTCCCCACTTAGCTCTAATCTTTTCACTACTATATATATTAAATGAGGTTTACAAGGAGCAGTTGTGTGTGATAATCACAAAAACTGTATTTGAAATCTGAAAGCTTGGTTTCTTCTTCTGATTCAGACCTTTTTAAAAAAATTTCTTACTTTTAGCAAGTCATTTAACTACTTCTTAGCTTCAATTTTCTGCTCTTTGAGGACACAGAACTAGATTCTTGAAATAGATCGTCTGTATTCTTCAGGTTTCTAGTGTGTTTTAGAAATATTTGTTAGGGGAGCTAGAACAGACAGGGCTTCTACTTCAGCAGTGCAGTTATGTTTTTACCGTTTTATAATTAGAGATTGAGAAATCATTTCATTTGAAAATAAAATGATTCCATTTATTTTTTATGAAAGGTTTAAAAACCACAGGATTAGATTATAAATTGCCCTTTATTTCTGAAATTTAATATATTTAGTTATACAGATTAAGTGGTACAATGAAGACTGCAGTACAGAATTTCTGTCTCTTATAGTGTGTTAGTTTTCTTTGCTTCATGAAGGAGCTGTATGAAACTCATTAATAACAACACATTATATCTTTGATAGAGTTCAACTTTTCTTCTTCTTTTTTCCTTTTTCTTCTTAATCTTTCCAAATTAGGTAATTGTCGTCTCTGACTTTTTTCCAGTTAAATTTTTAAAATACAGTTTTGTTTTTTACATTCTACAATCACTTTTGACTTTTGGAATTAATATAAGATAGAGACAGGTATGCAGACAAAACCAAACACTAAATGATAGTATTTTCTTCTAGGAAGTTAAATTTTGGTTATAATTATGCCAGGGGGAAAAAAAAAACAAACTTCCTAAGACAGTGGAAACTACTGATAACTTTTAAAAACTAAATCAGTTTATGCGAGTCATGCCTCCTTTCATAAGCATGTCATTATTAACAGGAAGTTTGTTGGCTGTGATTTATTCTGTGTTCCTATTTTACAGGTTTATTTAATGCTTTTGGTGAAAATCATGACAGCCACATAGATTTTAAGGAGATATCCTGTGGGCTATCAGCTTTTTGCAGAGGACCTCTGGCTGAAAGACAGAAATGTAAGTGTGTTAAACATCACAAAATTTGGAAGCTATACAGAGAAAAAAATTAGCATCCATTCATGTGAAAAATCGTCTGATTAAGGCTTGAATTTTCATCCCTTTTGCAAATAGCAATCTCTTGCTGAGGTTTTACTGAGGTCAGTGTAAATGTTCAATCATCTATTCTTTTTTACTGTGGAGTAATTTAAGATCTTTGTTATTAATAATGGTTGATTTTCCAGATAAATGTGCAATTCGTGATAAATGAACTACATCAGTCATGATGTGTTTGAAAATGTTAAGCATATAGAAAATATTTTCTGGTAGTCTATATAGAAAATTTGTCATGCTTAACTTGAATTCCAACTTATTTTCTATCACTGTGTATATTGATATTTTATTAGCAAAATTAAATTTATGATAAAGCAATTTTATTAAATACTAAATTTATCTTTTAAACCTAGCTAAAATATTATGGCATAATTTATAAGCATATTATATTCATAAATCTTAACCATATTTGTTTAGAAAAATGCAGCAGTTTACATTTAATTGGAACCTAATTCTTACATATTCACTAGGGTCATTATCTCTGCATCTTTCTAAAATATAGCTTCACAAATACTGCATATTTTGGGTATGATAATTAATAGTTCAATATTCTTTAGTAATGTTGTACTGTGATGCACTCAGTTAATTTAATAGCATAATTATTACATGGGTGTGTGAAGTAGATAATTACTTAATCTTAAAAATTTAGATTTCTTTTATCTTCCCTGATAGTATACCATTACTCTAACCTGGCTTTGTGTTAGATTATTTGTTCACATTAAAGTTCTGGTATTAAAGAGGCTGAAGTCTTTGTTTCTCAATTGAGGTTAATTGTTGTCTTAAATTTTTTTTAAATTTATTTTTTTGCCAGTGGACTAGTGGAAGTTAACCAACTAGACTAACTAGCAATTTTGCTGATATTGTTGTTAATTAGCAAAGTGCTGATATTTTGGGTTTTTAGCTTGTTGTATATAAACTTCATTGAAGATTTGAAATTGTTCTTAGGCAAAAATATTGGGCGCACATTAATTACATTGGAGAGGCAAAATCTTTATACAGTCATCTCTCATTATCTGCTGAGGATTGGTTCTGAGACCCCCTTCAGATACCAAATCCATGGATGCTCATGTCCTTATGTAAAATGGCATAGTATTTGCATATAACCTATGCACATCCTCCTGTATGCTTTAAATCATCTCTAGGTTACTTGTAATACCTAGTACAATGTAATTATTTGTAAATACAATGTAAATGATATGTGAATAGTTGTCAGTGCATAGCAAATTCAAGTTTTGCTTTTGAGAACTTTCTGGGAAAATTTATATATATATATATATTTTGATCTATTGTTTATACCTGTGAATGCAGAACCAATGGATACAGGGGGCTGACTGTAGCAGCTTTTTGTTGATTCTTAATGTAGATGGAATATTTTCAGCATTGTAAGAATCAACTCTGAAGTGATCAGTTATAAATATTAGAAATTAATTTAAAAGCTTGAATTACCTTCTCAAAATCTGTGAGATATTGTATAGTAACTTGGCCCTTCTTTTTCAGTTTGCAAGAAATTTAACTTTAGATTTAGGTGAAGGATAGAGTTCTCTAAGCTGGCTAATGATATAAGGAGAGAGACTTGTGAAGTGTACAGGAATTCCTACAAGTTCAAAGGACTTTAATGACACAATCTCCTCCAAATAAGAACTTAATCCAGAATGTAGTTGTTTGAGGAACTAAGTAATTTCATTAGGGCAGCTTGTAATAAAATGTATTATACTTCAGAATATAAAAGTAATTTTCCTCCATAAGAGTTTCTTTTCTTTAGTTTGCTTCAAGGTATTTGATGTTGACGGTGATGGAGTTCTCTCTAGGCTTGAACTGAGAGACACGTGGTTGCACAGAGGTCTGGAAGGACAACTGCACCGATGATACCCTGGTAAAGTCTGATTGTATACATCTTGCATGTAAACTTCCAACAGGAACATAGAGTGAAGAATTTTTTAAAAGAGGTTGAGAAAAATATTTCTTACTACTTCTAGGTTCTATATTATGCTTCTCAAAATATTCATAGCCAAAGATGCAAAATTGGGAAGAGAATTTGCCTTAGAAAATTTAGTAAACTGTATGTATTATGTAAAAATAAAAAATGAAACCACTGGAAAATTGTCATAAATTTTTATGGCAAACAAGCAATCTATTTCTGGAATTAAAAAAAAAAAAACTTGACCGAAAATATTTTATACTTCAGCTACTGGCTAATAAAAATGATACCTTCTCTTTCCTAACTACTGATTTGGGTTTCTGGGTTTAAAGGAATTACTTGTGGATCTATCCAACATTGTAGAAGACACATAGAATGCACATGACACCACAAAGGTGAGTCTAGCAGAGACTAATTTATTCTTTTCTAAAAATACATTATATTCTGGATTGGTATACATACCTTACATATACATACTTGAATCTCTTCTACATCATCCCTGCTAAATGCTTATTTGGACCTGTGGTTACAATAACTCCAAGTTGTCCCTAAGGAAAGCCCATTTGACCTTTAAAAAACTCCATTAAGTGTTATTTACATAAAAATATATTTTATGAGCTAGGCATTTTGTAAAAATTAAGTAGAGACAGCCCTTGCCATCTGTAGTTTATAATCTTTACTTCTCCCAGTTTAATACATTATGGTAAGACAAAACTTATATTGAGCAAAAGAAGCCACAGAATAAATGAACACATTGTACAATTTAATTTATATGAAGTTCTAGAAGAGAGACAGAACTAATTTTAATAAGTGTTACAATAGTGATTTTGGAGATGGGTGATTTAACTGAGAAGGACCATAGGATATCTGGGATGTTGGAAATTATTTTTTATCTCAATCTGGGTGGTGTTTATAGTTTTTAAAATTTTTTTCAATAATATTGGTGAGGGTCTGTCCTAAGTTCTTTAATAGCAGCCAGAATAAGTGTATAATAGCAGAAACAAGCATGTACTTTACAAAGAATAAAGCCTTGAATTTTTTAGTTTCACAACATTTATTAAAGATATTATAATAGGTTTGCCTTAATGTCTATGTATCCCTGTGAAACTGAAGATAATCCATATATGTGAGACACATATGAGTTAATTTGACCCTTTCTATTCAAATGTTGACATGTACCAAGTTGCAGATGGTAGGATGTAGACCATAGTGGTCTTACACAGGCTTAGAAAAATAAGTAACATGTTTTTCAATCACAAATCCAGAAGAAATCATCATAGTCTTATTAACTGACACTCAATAGAAATAAACAATAGAAATGAATTTTTCAGCGCTTGATCTTTGTTTGGCAATTCAGATAACTGTCTTCATTTACTTTTCTGCCCAAAACTAAAGTAGCCATTTCTATTTGGTATATATGAAAACAGAAAAACAGGAAAGTTTCTATTAGGAAATACCTTATGTAGAGATACAATTTCCATCGCCTTTCTTCTGGGTGTTTGATAAGTATGGAGGTTACCATTGCTGTCTATTTTTATATAACACCGAGTTTCTTCTTATGGCTGTACTTTTGAACATTAAAAAAAAAAAAGATCATTTAGCTTCTCCATCTCCGTGTAACCATAATAATGAAATGGTAAAAATTTAGAATAGAATTTGGACCTTTCAACCAAACCTATTACCCATATTCACTGGTGACTAGATGGTGACAATATTACCCATTATTTTGTACCATTACATTGGTGTTAATATACTTCAATGGAAGTTGCATCATGAAAGCCAATAATTACCATCACAGTGCTTTAAAATCTTTTCTTGTAATAAATGGTAATATATATTGAATGAATACATGAATATCATTAATAGTAAATATAATTAAATATCATTAAATAATAAATCATTAGATAATAAAAATATAATTAAGTAATAAACACTAAGAACTTTATTATTCATCTAGGATTGTTAAGGTGATTGTTCAAAACATGAAGTAAGAAGCATTTGGTTATATTTTTGCCTGCCAAGAAATATTGTCTACTGTATATAAATGTAATTTTTGGTACACTTTGACACCAAAAAAAAAAAATACTGCTTTACTCAACTTGTGAAAGTAATGTTAAATTTTATTTTGAGGAAATGTTAATATTGATACTCATTTATTATATATATTTAGTTCTTTTAAATCTCTTAAGAAGTCTAATAATATTGCCAGATGTTTTAAAGATCTTAGAAAGTTGTTAGGGTCAAAGGGCATAATCCAAAGAGTTTGGAAAAATGCTTTCAAAGTTAGTAAATAGTCCTTTTTCTCTACCCAGAGCCTTTTGTGGGTTCTGTTAGTAAACTTCACCTTGAACCAGAAGATACTGTGAGTTATTTCCCAGGTCTTACTGGAGGAAGAAGATTTTTGGTGATAAATTGCCCATGTTATGACTGACTACTTCAGAGTTTGGTTACTTTTGAACTTACTTTTGCTGGCCTACTTTCAGATGAATACATAGCATCTACATTAAATCATTAGTTTTCTTTCAGACAAATGACTATTGCAAGTTTAATAAAATAAATTTAATTCAAATAGTATAAGAAAATGAAGATTTAAGGTATTCTTAAATATAGTTTCTCTTTCAGAATGGCCATCTTAACTCTAGAAGAATATCAGATCTGGAGTGTGAAAAATGTTCTTGCCAATGAGTTTTTGAATCTACTTTTCCAGGTATGTTTAAGGTAAATGACAGAGACTGAGGGCAGTGGTAACAGTAGTTCTACATCTTTTCCATTGTGTAGTAGTTAGACAACTAGACTACAAACCATATATTTTCAAGAGAACTGCATTAACCTGTACACCACCTGCAGATGGTAAGATAGAGCATGCGTGCTTCTCAGAGTCACAATGTGCATGATAGGAAAGTAGAGTATAGCTGATAATGTTTATCTTAATAACTCATGATAGAGCAGATTGTAGACACATAGAAAAGAATTTAAAATGTAAAAGCCATTATAATTTGCTATTTTTCTTTACTTTTTTTTAAGACCCTTCCTAACAAGTAAGGCAGTGTGGACAGAGACATAGATCATAAGTTGGCAGCTGTAACTTTTTCACAAAGTATACCATCTTTCCAGTTAGGAGGTTATTTTAGATGCAGAACTGTTTCTTAATTTTCTTTCTTTCTTTTTTTCTTTTTTTGTAATTTAATTCTTTAGAAGATCCAATAAAGATTGAAGGAGAAAGGAGGAAAGAAAAGCTGTCAGGGGTGAACATGAAATCATAAAACTTGCCAGATTTTAACTATTTTCCCAGTTAAAGTAGTTCTCTTTGCTCCAATTTAAAGAAACAACTTATAGTTTCCCATTTTTCATAGTTCTTCAAAAATATATGTTGATTTAATAGTATTTTACAGGGGGGAGTGGTGTGAGTAGGGACAGACTGGAAGTTCAAGATTTGTAAATACTGACTGTATATATAGAATAGATAAACAAGCTTATACTGTATAGCACAGGGAAATATATTCAAGATTTTGTAGTAGCTCATGGTGAAAAAATATGAAAACAAATATATGTATATTCATAAAGGACTGAAAAATTGTGCTGTACACCAGAAATTGACACAACATTGTAAATGGACTATAACTCAGTAAAAAAATAAAAGATAAAACTGTTAGAACACTATAAAAAAAGAAGTATTTTAGATTTTCCTTATTTTATTCTCCTTTTCTTATAAAAGCACCCCTATGAAGATCAATAAGGCTTGATATCTTTATATCTATCGTGATCCTCCATTGTAAATACAGAGTAACCTGCCTGTGGCACAGCTATGTTAGAATAAATGAAAATTGAAGTCTTCCTGACAGCTAAAAACTAATGTATATTTAAAGCATATGAAATCTGATAAGCCTATGATGCCCATTTAAATCAATCAGTTGCTCCACTGTCAGTTATCAGCCAGGATCTAATTTGATGTCTTTATAAAGTATAAATACATATAAAAATAATATAAACCTACTATAAACAGAAATGACTTGCTTTAGTAATATGAAAATTGAGCAGCTATTTTTATCTCATTTAAAATGATGTCCTCAATTACTTTATCATTAATTATATAGACATTTTGACCACTTAAGTTTGTGTCTGAGTCATCTTGCAGCTCTTACATAGCAAAGCATTTTGAACTTTTGTATTGCCTTTCCTATTTTCTCATGCTTATCAGGGACTTGCATAGGCACTATTTTTTCTATGACTTTATAAACAGATGTATGCCTGAAATTTTCTTTTGTGTCTCAGTGTTTCTAGCATTATATTACTGACAGATTTTTTGTTGGTTAGCAATCTAATTTTTTTCTTGGTATATATAGTCCTTTCAGTCCTTTCAAATATATATATATGTAGTCAGTTTACAATGTTGTGTCAATTTCTGGTGTGCAGCACAATGCTTCAGTCATACATGAACGTACATATATTCATTTTCATACTCTTTTTCACCTTAAGTTACTACAAAACAGTATTGGATATAGTTCCCTGTGCTATACAGTATGAACTTGTTTATGACTTGGGAGTTTGAGATTTGCAGGTACTAAATATTAACATTACATTTTATGATGCTCACTTTATCCCATATTCAGACATGCTTTTAAAACTTTATGTTCACTTAATATATAAGTAAGCAGACTTACTCTAAATTGTTTTATTTTCTGTCTGTTTCTAAAATAGAATTAGCTAATAAATTCAGTGATAAAAGCTTGAATTATACTTTTATTTTATTTGCCAAGATCCCACACCTGGCTGACCATTTTGGGTATTTAAGTATAAAGTAAGTAAATGTCAGTAGAATTAGGAAACCATTCCTGTGGTAATATTATTTTCAGTCCTTTCAAATAAACTCAGTGCCCAGTATTTTGCAGAGGAAGCATTCTAAACATGATCAGGATCTTCTACCTTGTACGTTTGTCAGAAAGCGTCAAATGTTAAACAGTTTGATAAACAGAATAGTGCACCACACTGACCCCTACCTATATCCATATTCTAATCCTGAAATCTGTGAATATGTTATTTTACATGGCAAAGGGGATTTTGCAGATGTATCAGGTTAAGGACTCTGTGACAGGGAGATTAGCCTGGATTATCTACATGGGCCTACTCTAACAACAGGAGTCCTTAAAAATTGAAAATCTTTCCCAGATGTGGTCAGAAAGATATGACTTTGGAAGAAGGATTAGAAAGCTGTAAAGCTGTTAGCTTTGAAGATAGAGGAAGGGCCATGGGTAAAGAAATGTGGGTGAACTCTAGAAGCCGGAGAAGACAAGGAAATATATTCTTCCTTTGACTTACAGAAGGGCATAGAGCCCTGCTGACATCTTGATTTTTAGCCAAGTGATATCTGTTCCTGACTTGACCTACAGAACCATAAAATAATGTTTGTGTTGCTTTAAGCTGCAAAATTTGTGATAATTTGTTACAGCAGTGATAAAAACAAGTATAGGGGAGGTAATCCAAATTTATGGATTGGAGGGCTCAACATTTTAAAGATGTCAGTTCCCCTTCAACTGATTCAAAGATTTATATGTGCACATCAAAATCCCCAAAACTTAATTGTTGTTACTGTTTTTTTGTAGAACTTGACAAGCTGATTCTAAATACATAGAGAAGCTTGAAGAGCCAACAATAGCCAAGCTGATATTAAAGAACAATGTTAAAGAACTTATTATAAAACAATATTAAGTCTATGTGATAACTACCTAAAGTTAGACATATAGACCAATGGAACAGTATTGAATTAAACCCTGTACCATACATGAACAGTAATTTTAGATAGATTATAAATCTAATAAATTTGAAACATAAAGCACAGCATCTGGGGGAGGGTAAAGCTCAGGTGGAATGTGTGCTTAGCATGCATAAGGTCTTGGGTTCAACTCCCAGTACCTCCATTAAAATAAATAACCTAATCCTCCACCAAAATAAAGCATCTAGAAAATAGTGTAGGAGATATTTTAATGACTTTGAAATGGCAAAGAGTTCTTAAACAGGACACAGCACTAAACATAAAAGAAGAGTTTTAAGTTGGACTTCAGTAAAATTCAGAATTATTTTTATCAACAGATACCATTAAGAAAGTGAAAAGCCACACGGTGGGAAAATATATTTTCTATACCTATATCCAACAAAAGACTTGTATCTAGGGCAAATAGAGAACAAAAACCAGTGGAGAAAAAGGCAAAACCTCAATATTAAAATGTGCAAAAAAATTGAACAGGTGCTTCACAAAAAAAAAAAAAAATCCAAATAAGCTATGAAAAGGGGCTGACCTCTTTAGTAATAATAAAAATACGTACTAAAACCACACTTGGATCACCATTAGACATCCACTAGAATAGTTAGTTGTTAAGTGATATGAAGCATTGGTGAGGGCAACATGCAATGGGGACTCTTACACATGGCCAGTGGGAATATAAATTCTTACAAATACTTTGAAAATAGGCTTTTTGAAAGTTATATGTATATATATATATATATGTGTGTGTGTATATATGTACACACACACATATATACATACATACACACACACACACTCCCTGTGTACCCTTCAGAAGCTTCTACATCTGAGCACAAAAGGACATCCAGAAAATTCTCATAATCACTATTTGTTATAGCCCCAAATAGAAAATGACCCAAACACCTGTCAACAATAAATACATAACCATAAGTGGTGGCACATGCATACAAGTTGTATACTTTAAAGCAATAAAAATAAATATACTAGTTTAAAGAAAACTCTAGTGGATGAATCTTACATAATGTTGAGTGGAATGTAAGGGACTAAAAATTTCAAAAGCCAAAAAAACCAATCCATGGTGGCTGAATTTAGGATGGTGAATCCATCAAAGAGATGCCATAGTATCTGGGAAGAAACCCAAAGTGGAACAGCAATGTTCTGTTTCTTGACTGGATGAAGGTTACATAGATGTGTTTAATTTGTGAAAAATCACTGAGCTGTATACTTAAGATATGTTCACGTTTAAGCATGTATATTATATTTGCATTTTTTTAAAAAATGTTTGCTTGCAAAAAAAGATATCCAAAGCCTAAGTATTTATCAGTAGGAGAATGGATAAAACAAATGATAGTATATTCAAACAATGGAATAAATTCAACAATAAAAAAGAATCAACAACTGATGCAAAGATGAACCTCAAAAGCCTAATTTATACATTTCATTGTCAGGTAAATTTTAGCTCAGAAGGTAAACAAAACTATAAACAGGCATGTGCCCTGGGGGGAGGGGTGCTGAAGCCTTTGTCTCCTCAGACCTGTGCCATTACTGGCACATCTCGCAAGAAGAGAGGCAGGGCTCAGCCACAGCTACCATCTCCTCCTGTGCATAGTGCCCGGGCGGGGTCGGGGCTGAGACCTGAATCTGCACATGGGGGCCCCACAACCTCTTAGGCAGGACTGAGACTTGTTTATAGCCTGAGGCAGAGAGGATTTTTCTACCCTGACACCTCAGAGAACTTGTGCTGCCAAGGGAAACAAGGAGCTCAGATTTGGAACAGAGCATAGGCGGGGCTGTTCCGTGGTCTTCCACGAGCCCAACTACAGACCGCCTACCCGAGGCAGAGCAGGCAGCTGCACAGAGCAGCGGAGCGACCAGCACCAGGAGACGGCAGGTGGGCAGCCACTCACCTTCCTGGCAGGAACACAGCACCTGACCACGGTGCTGGGACGGGGTGTGATCTGCCCACCTGCTTCCCCCCAAGCACAGCATCTGACTGTGGCATCAGGAGGGGGAGTGACCTGCCCACCCACTGGGTAAGAGCTCAGCTCCTGACCTACTGTTAGGAGGGGGCACAATCTGCTGGCCAAGAGCCACTGAGAGCAGCACAGTTGAGGGCACCAACAGAAGGCCTATGAAACAGCAAGCTGAGTTCATGAAGCAGGGCAAAGACACAAAGACCTCTCAATAAAATCATTAAGGGCACACCATCTCCAGGATAAGTAGGTAACTGCTACTCCTTAAGCCACGGTGCCAGAGAGATATGAGCAATGTGAAAAAGCAGAGAAACCACTCCCAATTAAAATATCAAGAGAAATCCCCTGAAAGCATGATCAAGGAAATAGACATTGATGGTCTATTAGATCAAGATTTAAAAAAAAGAGTGATCAAAGTACTGAAGGAACTAAAAGAAATAGTGTTTAGGTATATAAAATGTTCAAAAATGAAATAGAAACTACAAAGAAGAACTAGGTAGAATTAGTAAACTCATTGGCTGAGATGAGAGCTGACCTAAAGGCTGTGCAAAGCAGACAAGAAAATACAGAAGAATAAATAAGTGACCTAGAAGACAGGACAACAGAAAGCACCCAATCAGAACAGCTGAGAGAAAAACAAATGAAAAACAAAACAATATACGGGACCTATGGGGTAAAAAAAACTGTGCCAATGTATGCATAATAGGAGTTCCAGAAGGGGAAAAAGAACAAAGGGGGTTGAAAAGGTATGGGAAGGGCTCATGACTGAAAACTTCCCAAACCTAAAGAAGGAATCATATCCAAGCACAGGAGGCTCAGAGGGTCCCAAACAGGAAGAACCGAAACAGACCCACACCAAGGCATATCCTAATCAAGATAGCCAGAGTCAAGGATAAAGAAATGATCCTAATGGAAGCAAGAGAAAAACAAAGAGTGAGTTACAAGGGAACCACCATAAGGTTTTCAGCTGATTTTTCTACACTATTTACAACAGCTAAGACATGGAAACAGCCTAAAATGTCCATCAACAGATGACTGGATAAAGATGTGGGATATTTATATGATGGGATACTATTCAGCCACAAAAACTGACTACATAATGCCATTTGCAGAGATATGGATGCTCCTGAAGAATGTTATTCTAGGTGGAGCAGAACAGAAAGAGAAAGAGGAATACCATGTGAGATTACTCATGTGTGGAATCTTAAATATATGCAAGATCTTGTTGTAATTCACACCAAAAAATAAAAAAGTGACAATATATGTACGTTCATGTATAACTGAAAAATTGTGCTCTACACTGGAATTTGTCATAACCGTAAAATGACTATTACTCAATAAAAAATGTTTTAAAATAAGTAAAATAAAATATAACCTTTAAAATACTGTATAATGAGAGGTGTGATGTTCTAGTATCTGTTCTAAGAAGTACGTTAGACACACATAAGAATAGCCAATGGTCAGAAAGATCACATGTTATCAGCTACCACCCCATGCAAATTAATGGCATTTAGCAGATATTCATATATGTGTGTAAATATATAAAATAGGTATTAGTCTATATGTAAATCAAATCAAATATTATATTATAATCTAACGTAAAATCATATCAGCAAAAGCACTTTGCTGACATAAGTGTCTTGGTGTAAACAGATTACAATTTTTTATTGAGTTGTCATAATGGGATAATATTGTGAACCAAGTGGAAATTGTAAAAAAAAAGTTATCCAAAAAAAAAACATCCTGACTACATGATAAGATGCACAGTTACTATAAGGCCTCTCCCATTATTTACTATCAGTGTCAGAAAGTCTTGGAATAAGTTAGGAGAATTAAAAACTCTAACAAGACACAAGAATGCACTCTCTGTTAAAGAAAATAAACCAAAAGAAAAAAACAAATGAATAGACAATTAAGGTCCTACAGATAAAAATACCAATTTTTATGGGAAATAGCCTTAAAATAAAAAATAAGGAGATTATATTCTAATTTCAACTTTTGAATAAAGATATACAAAATTTAGCTGAATACCTTCGTATTTTGCACTTATGAAGAAAAAAATGTATTTGCAATGAAAAAACAGCCATTACCCTGCCTTTTGAGTATTCTAAAGTTTTAGGTTTGAATATATTTCATCTTAAATGATCTTAAGCACTATGCAGTGGTTGGTGTTTTAAAAATACCACTGTGTGTGGAACTTCTAAAAGTGCTTCAAAAAATTTATATTTTTGTAATAATTTAGTAATGGCCTGAATATTATTTTTAACAAGACTACTCACCATGGAATACTGCAAGATTTTTTCAATGAGTTTATATTCACACATGTTTAAGATTGTCACTATATTATGAGAAAATGTCAACCATGGCAGTATTTTGACTTGAAAATGAGATAAGCTGAGAAGCATATTTTAAGTATAAACTAAATGATTGCATTCCTTTTAAGACAAGAAAGTAAAAGCATGATAAACTCTGACTTTGACACACTTAAAATATAAAAATTAACAATGTGATTTTACACACTTCTCTTTAACTCTCAGTACGTTCTCAGCCCCTTTCCCATTACATAGGCGACTCCGCTCTGACCCTTGGTGTACACACCTCCGTTCACACGGGGGAGGGGGGGACCCGGGAGGTCAGGACCAGGGGCACGGACACCCCAGTGGCCCCGATGGACACGGACACTCACCCGCTCCCGGCGGGCGAGGAGAATAGTCGAAGAGGGCCCGCCAGCGCACCCGTCCCCTCCTGCCCTGCCGGCCGGGGCCCCAGCTCGGTCAGGTCCACACACACCCCGGCAGGAAGCGGGCTCAGGCCGTGGGAAACCGGCGTAACTTCAGAGAGCGGGGAGCATCCTCCTCCCGCAGACACGCAGGCAGCGCGGTCCCGGTGCCTCCTTGACGCCGCCCGCTCAGTCCTGAGGAAAACAAGCTCCGCCCCCAGGGAAGACGCTGGCTGCTGATGCGGACTGTGCATGCGCACCGCTACCTAAGACACGCTGGCTTCGTGCACCCCCTGCAGGTCCTCGAGGGCGGTGCAGGATACTCGGAACTCACTGTAGAACACATGACCCCTCCCAGCCATGATGCTAAATCACTGGAAATCTCAGTGCCCTGGCCTCTTTTTTAATGGCACTGGTGATGCTCTCATCCGGCCATGCCTGCTCTCTTGCCTGGCACATGCCTCAGTCCTTGGAATCCCGCCGGAATCAGATTCTGTTCTGGAGGAAGGACAGGTGCAGAAGAATCTCTCAAAATCCAGACTTAGATGACCAGGAACCCAAACTCAACTCTGTCAACTCCCTGGGGTCCCCTGAGGAGTGTGGTTTTCTCAGAACCATCTGCCCTGTGTCAGGAGCAGACCAAGCATCAGGTAGCTTAGAGAGGCTATCATGCAGCACATGCTTTGGACGGTTCTCAGTTCTGACCTGCATGATCTTGAGACCCTTTTGTAACTCCTAACACTCTGTTTTCTCATACCTATAGTGATGGTTATTAATGACTGTGTTAATCCTCTTACAATGCTGAGGTGCTATTGTTCCTTGGATAACAGAATATTTTGAAGGAATCAATTGTTTATCACTTCCCCCTAATGAATTATGTTTTTAAAACTAGAAATGTTTCGGGGGGACTCAGGTCCTCCTCTTGCACCAGTTCCTGAGGTGTTGGCAGTTTCTGCTCTGAGCTCCAGATCCTGATCCTGCCAGTGGTCTATGGTGATGCCAGTGTGTACATGCTCTTTTGCACCGGTGTGGAAAGGTGACAGCCCTTCCCCTAAATGAGGCTGCAACATGCTGACACTCAAAGCAGGCACAATGAAGAATCAGCTAGAGTCCCCAGTACCAGCTGTCCCAGGTAGAAACATCACCTTCACCACAGTGTTCCTGTGCTCCTATCAGGCCTTAACTACTCCCAGCAGGCCATGCATGAGCAGTGTGACAGGTGACTGCCTGTCCCAGCACAGCATGGTGGTGATGATCCCACCATATCTGTTCGTTTTTGGAATGTCCCCACACCTCTCTGAGCTTCACTTTGCTCTTCTCACAGGCAGAGTTGTACAGGCATGAACCTCACAGGGTTATGGTAGGTAGTCACGGTAGCTGCTCACCCAGTGGCAGGCTCTGCCGAGAGGGCTGCTGGGAGTGCTGTGTTTCTTCACACTTGTCCTTCACTCTCCCCAATGAAAACACTCTTGGCCTTATCCTTCCCTGGCCTGCGGCCTTTCTGTGCTTGCAAAAGAACATGGAAACAATCTGCAAAGAAGTTTTGAGGTTCTGTCCGTCTGGTCCAGGAAATGGTGACTCTGCTACATGTGCTGTTGTGTGGGCTCTCATGGGAGGGGCTTGGGCAGGACTTCCTTTTGCAATAAGCTGCCCCACCCAGCCCTTTCCATGATCCAGACTCCTGGGGCCAGGGTGCAAATCCCCAGCTCCCCACTTGTCAACCATGTGACCTGGGCAACTTTCTCAAACCCAAGCTTTGCCCACCCAAGGTCAGCAGAGATGGGGGATAACAGGATGTCCCGCACAGAGTGTCTGTGCAGATTAAGTGAGGTAGAACAGACAGAACAGTGGTGGGGCCTGGCCCATTGGTTGGCAGAAGGGAGCTCACCATGTGCAGCAAATTCCGCGGGTCACCCAGCAATCTGCCCAGAGGCTTAGCCACTCCATCGCTATCATGCATCTGAAGTCCACTTAACCACATGGGAGAGAAACAAACACATATTCTGAGTGTAGCTGCCACAGGGAAAATTGCAACTGAACGGGGAGTAATACCCGAGGGTGATCAGGATGGCGGAAGCTGCCCCCTGGGTTTGAGCAGACTGGAGCTGCCCTCCAGAGCCTGGGGTTAGTGAGGATGGGCTTGTAGAAATGCCCCTCTCCTTTTCCCATCAATGCTGGGTCCTGCGGGTACTGAGTCCCACAATCGGTGTGCTGCTAGTGCCCTCAGCACAGAGAAAAACCCAGGGGTTCCCACAAGACTTCGGACACGTCCTCTGCTTCCTGAACTCCCACTCTGGTGACCCCACCTGGGATGCAGAGATGAGGTGAGGCAGGGACCTGTCCTGTCAACATCACTGCTCTACCCTGGGAATCTGGCACACAGAAGGTGCTTGGTAAGTCATTGTTGAATGAACAGCAATACTGGGCCAAGTTTCTGTGGGTGTCGGTGCCTCCAGATCAGGGACCCCTCAGGGCCCACGTCACAAGTGACATGAAAATAATGATCCCACCAGGAGCAATAACAGTTCCTCAGAATAAATGGGCTTTTCCAAGCACTCTCCACCTGTTGCAAAGGCCTCCCAGCAGGGAAGTGGGCTGTCAGGGGCAGCACTGCACTCTCCACTGTAACAAGGAGAAAGCCAAGGGCCACAGAGAGGAGTGCCTTTCCAGTGTCACTGCTCACTTTCCCACGTTTTGGGAGACCAGGAGGCTTTTCTACTACATTCTGGCTCTGAAGCCCCAATACTGTGTGGACATGCCTCCCTCCCTGGAGCAAGGAACCACTAAGTGACCTGTCACTTGTCACCAAGCAGACTGGCTCATTCCAGCTCATTGTGCCACCAGCAGATTGTGCTAGAAGCAGGATCCTCTGGGAGACATCACTATCTCCCAAGCTGGAAACAGGTGAACAGCTCACAGGTTTCCTGGAGAGGATTGTCACATGGCCTTGATCTGGCCGATCAGCATTTTCCATCCTCCCTGGCCACTGTGATTGGCTCAAGGCTGAGCACCAGCCCAATCAGGCTCCACGGAGGTCAGGCCTCGTTGCTGGAATCCTGGGAGCAGAGAAGTTCTATTTCAGTTGGGAGTTGAGGGGTGGTGATGTCAGCCTGTGGCAGTTGGTGACTATTTGCTTTCATAAAGGCAGAGCCATGTGAAGATGACAACAGTGGCAGAGCCCAGAGGTGGGGAAGGATGACTTTTGTTGATGTCACTGAGCACCAGGTACAGACATGCCTGAAGCTATCTCCCTGTGGACGTCTCAGTTAGGTAAGTCATTCTCTCCTGCCCTGTTTGCTTCTTTAAGCCACTTTGGTTTTCTGTCAGTGGTTTTAAGAAAAAGTTTGACTATTCCTTCAAGCTGGCTAAATGGAGACCCTGGAACTGCAACAGTGAGGTGACAGGCAACAATGTGGCTAATAGACTTCAGAGGCCTCTGTTCAAACAGGGGATTGTAAATGACAAGGGAGAGTACACATGGCCTCATTGAACAGATTTGCTACTGGTAGCTCCCAGTTCCTGGATATTAGAGTGCATTCACTCAGCCAAGTCTCAGCTCTGCTGTCACACCTGCTAACCCACACCTCTCCTCTCCCACCTGCCAGGCCTAGGGGGGCTGGGCACCCCCGGGCACCTGAAAAAGCCCAGGGCTTTGTGTTGTAATTTACACAGGCTGCCCCCAGTTCTGAGGGTGAGGGTGACTGGGTTCCAGTTTACAGAGAAAGCAGACTAGACGGTCTCAATGGTGAGATGTGGGGGTGGGACCCCAATCTACCATCTGACCTATGACTTCAGAGTGGACAGCCTCCCCACCCTCAGCCAGGATGCTTGCTAAGCCTAGGGGCTCAGGAGTCCTGCTCCCTCAATCACCCCTCCTGGAGGTGAGAGTGGGGTACTTTTCTCTATACAACATTCACCCCTGTAGGGGCACACGTGTGACCTCACAGTCTGTCATCCCTTCCTTATGACCTGGACCTCCTTGATTTGTGAGCACTGCAGATCATGGGTGCACACGTGGGCAGGTGCACCATGACTGAGAGGACAGCACTCCAATTTAAGCCCCCTCCATGCTCAGATGATTACATTCTGGAATTGAGGGGTTCCCAGGGGTCAGGTGGCCAATTCTGGCCTTAGGGGCAAATTCTTATCACCCAGGGGGCTAATTTTTAAATTAAATTACACATTTACAATTCAATAGTCAAGCCCCTTTCTAGGCAACCTTGTAGCCTCTCAGCTTTTACCCCTCGCTCTGACCATGTTCTAAGCTTCAAATTGAGTGCTATTATGGACATGAACATGTCCCTGTCATGTGTCACCTTCACAGTAAGCGGCCACCCCAAACTCCCCTCCCTTCCCCTTGTCGATATCTCCACACAGGGAGTAGGGCCCTTTTGATGCAGTTGTGCAAATGTGTGAGCTAAGGGTTTAGAATGTCCAGGCTGGGAGGGGTCTGCCCCACATGGCAGGGCAGGTGGGCTGGCAGGGGGTGATGGTTCACTTGTAAAACCTCAGCTGGTTTCAGGCAGTGACAACAGACTGGCAGCCAAGGGCTCAGCTGGTGCAGAGTAAGCGGATTAAATGTGTTCACCCAGACGCCTTGGGGGTGGCAGCCCTGGAGTACGACTACAAGTGAGGAAGGTGGAGGGTCCCCAGTGCCTGGACCTCCACCTTCTAAAAATCAGGACTGAGATGTGGCTTTGAAATCAGAACACTGGAGTTCAAAGCTTCCCCCACCAATTTGTCAATAATTCAAAGCAAATGAGCCTCAGTTTTCTCATGTGTAAAATGAGAACTTTGAAGCCTCTCCCTCTGAGGGTGTGGAGGGAAGTAAATGCGGTGACAGCAGAGCACAGGAGCTGTCTGGGCTGAGCCTGCATACAGGCAGGCCGTTGTTGCTGCCATGACCACTGCCTTCCAGGGCAGGGTCTGCACTCTCTCCCTGTGAAGGTCCAGACAGTAAACATTCTAGGCTTTGAGGGACCTACAGTCCCTGTCACAACTACCACCCTCTGCTGTTGGAGGGCAAAGGCAGCTCCTGCAGTAGGTAGTCCAGGCTCGCACCCCCGCTTCCTGACATAAGTATTCCTGAGATACAATTTTCACATAACTTTGTTGGCTTTAGGTGTGCAGCATAATGCCTTGTTACATGTGCATATTGTGAAATGATCAGTGCATTAAGTTTACTTGACGTCTGTCATCACCCATAGTCACACACTATTTTCCTTGTGATGAGAAATTTTAAGAGGTACTCTCTTAACTATCAAATGCACAACGCAGTGCTGTTAACTACAGTCACCTTGCAGTACATTATGTCCCCAGGACTTGTTTATCTTCTAACTGGAAGTTTGTACATTTTGATTATCTTCCCGAATTTCAATCACCCCCTGACTCACCTCTGGCAACCACCAACCTGATCTCTGTTTCTATGTGTTACGGTTTATTTTGTAGATTCCACATATAAATGAGATCATAGGTATTTGTCTTTCTGTCTTATTTATTTCACTTAGCATAATACCCTGAAGGTCCACCCAAGTTGTCACAAATGGCAGTATTTCACTTTTTTAATGTCTGAATAAGATTCCATTTTCTATACACATATATGCATCACGTTTTCTGTACCCATTCATCTGCTGATGGACACTTAGGTTGTTTACATATCTTGGTTATAGTAAATAATGATACAGTGAACATGAGGGTGCAGTTGTCTCATTGACATAGTGATTTCATTTCCTTTGGATATATTCCCTGCAGTGGACTTGCTGGATCATATGGAAGTTCTAATTTTAAATTTTGGGGGAGCCTTCTTACTCTTTTCCCGAGTGATGGCACCAATTTACATTCCCACCAACATTGCACAAGTTTCCCATTTCTTCACACCACCACCATCACTTATTATCTCTTGTATTTTGATGACACCCACCCTGACAGGTGAGAGGGGGTATCTCATTGTGGTTTTGATTTGCATTTCCCTGATGGTGAGTGATGTTGAGCACCTTTTCATGTACCTGTTAGACATCTGTGTGACTTCTTTGGAAAAATGTCTATTCAGTTCCTCTGCCCACTTTTTAAATCAGATTGCTTGTTTTTTGCTGTTGAATTGTAAGAGTTCTTTATATGTTTTGGGTGTTAACCCCTTATCAGATATATAGTCTGAAAGTACTTTCTCCCCTTCTGACTGTTATCCTACCCTCTGCTTTCTGGATGACAGGGGTCCAGGCACTTGGGAATCTCTGCTTCTCACGTGTTTCCAATGGTGGGTGGGTGAGGGCTGTGTTCTGATAAAAGTGTGCACAACCGTGGGTCACTACCCCTTATTTTAGAAGGTGGGCTCTGAAGAGTGCAGTGTGGGCAGGGATGTTTCCCTGAAGTCATCATTTGGATGGTCATGTGCTCTGGAACTCACATCATCTAGCCCGGATGTGATGGGGCAATTTGCAAAGGGAGGACCTTGCAGCTAAGACACTGACCAGGTGCTCTTGTGTCTTGTTGGAAGGACCTGGAAACAAAGTTGTGTGGAACAGGGACTCCTCCAGGTCACAAGGCTCAGTTCAGACTTCTGGGATGCAGAGACCTGCTCTGAGCCACTGTCACTGAGGAGGGAAGGGCCTCAGGCAGGAGGGAGGAGTTGCTGGATTTCACTTGCCCTGTTTGTCAAGTTTCAGCTCTGGTGATGTGTGGAACATGGGCTTAGCTTTGGGAATGTAAGAGGAGAGGTTCCTGGGGAAGGGCTGGCTTTTTCCTCTGATTGAGGTCCTACTGTGTGCCAATCACAGCAGTCCTCTGAGTCAGGGCTGGAAAGCCAGGCACAGAGAGGTCAGGGAGTTTCCAGGTCACACAACATTAGGGACATCATTAGGGTCTGATGCAGACCTGACGCCCAGCCCACATTCTCTCTCCTTTCTCACGACCATCATGATCCCACATGTCAGAATCACCCAGAGAGGCCCAGGTATGGGCACTGGGACCTTTCCTGCCTAACATGCCAAGAGCCTTAAGAGGGACGACAAGATACTTCCTGAGTCCATGATGCCCAGAGGCTGCTCTTAGCAAGAGGCTCAGCACACACTCCTGGATGAATCCTAGCTCTGTCCTGAGTCACTCTGTCCTCCCTGCCTCAGTTCTGCCCACATGGGGCTGGAAACAGCAGCCACTTCACAAGGGTCTATGGAACCTCCAGGATCCTGGAAGCAGTGCCCTCACACAGGGAGCACGTTCTCCTTAACTTTTCCTCACCTCTTTGCTGGATGTAGAGTCCCAGCAGGGCCCTGGCTTGTCCCAATTCTCACCCCAGATCAGGGTCCAGCAGGGGGTGGTGTCCAGGCTGGACTCTGTCCTCTGCCCCTTTTGGGGACCCTCATTCATCGCACCTTGGCTGCCTGGACACTGTCTTCCAGGGGCCACTCTGTGCCTCCCACACCTACCTAGCATCCACCCACCCTGGGTTACTCCAGCGCCCTCTGGCCCTTGGCCACACACCTACTCCGTGTTGAGTGGAAATGAGGTGACCGACATGCTGGGCCTCCTGGACAGTCTGGAGGAGACCGATATCCCCAACCTGCCCACCACCCCAAGAGCCCAAGTTGGGGAGAGGGTGTGCCTCCATTCATACTCTGATTTGTTCAGATTCTCAGCATCTACTTTGCTGGGTGGATATGGGGGTAGAGGTATGATGTAAAAGCAGGAGACCTGGACTGCAGACCATGAGAAGGGGGCTAGCCCAGGCTGGTCTCATAACCCCCTTAGCTTTGGCTTTATCATCTTTAAAGTGGGACAGACTCTTGTGAGGTGAGCAGGATCCTGACCCATAGCCAGGCACTGTCCTACACGCCTTAGAGAAGCTCACTGACTCCTCATAAAAATCTGTGGGGCAGGGACGGGCATTATCACCCATTACTGCAGAAGTAACTGAGGCAGAGAGAGAACAGCTGAGGTGACCACCCCAGATTACAGAGCCCAGGTCATCTGGTTCCAGTGTCCAGGCTCATGGTCAGTGCCCATTCTGGGTTTTCCTCCTCCCTTCATCCTCTTCTGGGACCCATGGCCGCAGCCTCATCTCAGGGTGATTGTTCATGGGGAGCATGATGGGTGCACTGAGGGCCCTTTTCTCTGAGGACTGCTTTCCCAGAAGGCTCAAGGGGTTGACTGTATTCACTACTGGACACCCAGGCCTGGGCCCAGGCCAGCCACACTGCAAAGCCTGAATCAATGATTGTTGAGTGAATAACTGAACCTCTGCATGTACCTGCATGTTGCCCCCATTTCGTCATCTCCACAGCTGGCTACCCGGCCAAAACGTCATGTAATCAGGCCTGGGCCAGGGACAGTCAAGGGGACCAGAGCTGCTCAGCTGGGGACAGGAAGCCTCAGGGGCCCTGTGGCTGTCCCAAGCATCTCCTGGGGCAATTCACAGGGAAGCCCAGCCAGCTTCCAGGAACAGCAATCAGGTCCCAATCCCAGGGGTATAGGGTAGGTCTTGAGGGGTGTTTCCTGAGACTGACTTTGTGTATGAAGGGGGCCTGGGGGTCAGGCTGCTTTCAACGTCCATTCCAGGCCCACACCCCTACTGGCAGCATGGAGCTAGTCATAAAGGACACAGGCCATGGGGCCAAGTCTATAGCAGGGCTCTGCTCCCTCTCTGTGGCTCAGTGTCCTCATCTGTAACAGAGAACTAGTAACAGGGCCATGGGAGGGCTCACTGAGACCCTCCTCTGTGGCTTTGGTTGGACACTGCCCTCTCTCTGCTCAGTGCCCTTCTGTGTAATAGAGAACTAGTAACATTTTTCTTAGCCCCTTTTGGCCCCATTTTTCTGAGTCTCTTTCTACATTGGGCCCAGGGCTTTCACAGAGATCACAGACTTGGGATGTAATCAGAGTGTGGTCACAGCCCTAGTGGTCTCAACTGAGGCCAGAGGAGCTTCAGGGGGGGTGGGAATCCAGAACTGCTTCATGGAGGAGGTGAGATCTGAGCTGTGTCCCCAAGGATGAGCTGTCATCTAGCTGAGGCCTGGCACTGAGCAGGACCCATGTACATGGTTAATGAGGGTGTGAATGAATGAATGGGCACCCCTCTAACAGAGAGTGAGGGGGGGAGTCCCCTAGACCAAAGCAGGAAACACAGGGCACCCTGGGGGAACAGAGGGCGGGGCTACAGTGTGATGCCTGCCTCACCCTTTATGGGTGTCTTGTCACCACTTTAGCGTGTGTTCTGGTGGATTGGGAGCCCTTTCCTCTCCTCTGCTACAGTATCCTGCTCTTCATTCCCAGCAACACCCGCCTGTGTCACCTCAGTGTCCCCAAGTGGACCTGGACCTGTCTTTTGGGAGGTTGTGAAGAGGGATTTGTTGTGCAGCCCAAGACTGAAGTGTGAGGGAGAGGATAATAGGGACCTCCAGAGGGGATCATGGGGTGGGAGACATTGGAGGGGTGGGGAAGGCAGAGCCTCAGAGCTGTAGGATCCTGCTAGTGATGGCTCCTTCACGAGGGGCTTCACAGGAAGGAAGCAATCATGGGGTAAAGGCAGAGCTCAGTTTGGGGCTTGCTGACATGGAACAGCTCATCACAGAGATGTCCAGAGTAGTTGGATGTCGGGAACGAAGATGCCACTGATGTCAGGGTCAAAGCCTGAGACCCAGATGTGGTGGGGCGGTGGTGCAGGGGAAGGGGCTTGAGGATATCAAGATGTTCATTCATTGGGGTCCTCAGGGTGGGGACCTTCATGTTCATTTCACAGCCATCTGGTGCCTGACGGAGCTAGGCTTAGGGAGGTCACTGAGTAGACACGTGCCGATAACCTAGATTCTCCTCTTTCCACATAAAGTCCCTGGTGTGAAGCTGGCAGCCACTCTTCAGAGTCATACACCCTCACCCATGGGCTCTTTGTGTGCCTAGAGCCCAGTGGCCCATTACCTCCCACTCCCCACTGCAGGACCCTTTGCACACCTGCATTTCCACAAGCTATAAAACATCTTCTCTTGCTGTGTGTTTACCCTATGAAACCTCATTGCCCCAGGAAGAGAGGCCTCACATCCTTCCCTTATTAAAGTGGTAAAGCCTTTTGTTCAGAGAAGCCCCTGACAGATCTCACAACCAACCAGGTACCTGTGTATGAATTGATCATGCAGCCCCCTCCTCCTTGTGTGCACACCACCCCCCCAATAACAGACCCCACACACTCAACCTTGACGCTCGTGTAGGCACCTCTTGCCTGTGTGGCCTGATATTGCCTATAGCAGTGTCCCTATTGAACTTTCCTAAACCCTTCTCAGACGCTGGTAATTCTTTACCAACCCAAGTAATTAGCCTGCCATTGTGCCCACAACTCCTGAAACAGAGTTGGCTAAATTATGCAGATTGATGATGCAGGTTAATTTGCTATAAAGGTGAAATCAAGATTTACAAATAAAAGCAACATACATATTCAAGGCAGGACTAAGAACTCACACGGATAACTAAGACCCTCCACATACATCCCACTTTGCCCTTAGGGCCTTTGGGATGGCTGCTCTTTCAGCCAGGATCTCTCTCCGCCTGCTTCTTAAACATCTCCAGGAATCTGCTCAAATGTCCTCCCTGACCTTATTTTTCTCCATGGAACATATCACCTCCGGACATTGTGTATATTTTACTTAATTTTCTCTGTGTCCCCCACCAGGCTGTCTGCTGCATGAGGATGGAGACCTGACTGCTTCACTACCTGCTGTGCCCGGTATCTGGAACCCACCCAACACACAGTAGGACCTCAGAGATTGTGTGACGGGTGTGTGATCACTGTAGGCCACAGACAAAAGCCTTCCCAGCAGTCATGGTTAGAGTCATTCATTCTCTAGTTACTGAGCCCTACTGTGTGCTGGATACTGACCTGGGTGGGAGGCATGCATTGGATTAGACACAGTGAGCACACACAGGATGTTAGGAGGGACATGTGCTCTGGAGAGCACATAGGGCTGGGGGAAGTCAGGAGTGCAGGAGTGGAGGAGAAGAGGGCCAGGTGGAGACAGTGGTGCCAGAGGAGACAGAGAGGTGGGGCCCAGGTCGTGTAGGGCTTTATGGCTCCTGTGAGGGCTTTTCCTCAGGGCAGCGGAACCATGGCTGGGTACGGAGCAGGGGCCCGGGTCCTGAATGCTATGCAGGAAATGGAGCAGTTGTCTGCTGGGGAGATGTGCGTGGAGGAGGCTGTCCCTGTAGACTGTGCAGGCAGAGAAGGCTACTCTGAGGAGGTGACATCTGAGCTGAGCCCTTGTATGGACCGTGTTTCCACCTTCTGTAGACTGGATGCTTTCATCTGCCCTGCAGCCCTATGCAGGACACAACCTGTTCTCAGTCACCTGGACTTGGCCTCCTGCCTCCCTTGTGGGCCCTCCCACCCCAGAAGGAGTCCTTCTAGATCTAACTCACTACCTCCTCCACTGGACTTGGAATCACACTGAGCCACTGTCCACCTGCCCAACTCACCCAGAGTCAAGTCCAGACACTTGGGGGAGTCCCTCCTCCCCAGAGCCCATGAACTTACTCAAATGGCCAGTCCTCAGCCTGCTCACATGCCTCACACTCCCCTCCTGAAGAAACCCTGTGAGAGATCATGTCCACAGCACCCTGTTCCTCCGATCCTGACCCCAGGCTTTCCCATGGGGTGTGACCAAGCATGGGTTGCAGTCCCCTCCTCCAGTCTGGTGAGTAGAAACTACCTTTTATTTTTTCTTTTGTTAATATATTTATTTTTTTTAATTTTTATTTTATTGAGTTATAGTCAGTTTGCATTGTTGTGTCAATTTCCAGCATAGAACATAATTTTGTCAATTGTGTTTACTCTTTCAAGAAACCATCTCTTGGCTTGATTTTTTCAAATGTTTCTTATATCTCTATTTTATTTATTTCCTCCCTGATCTTTATTATTTCCTTCTTTCTGCTTACTTTTGTTATTTTTGCCCTTCTTTTTCTAATTCTTTTAGGTGGTAAGTTTGATTGTTTATTGCAGTTGTTCCTCGTTTTTGAGGTAGACCTGATTCTCTCGCTATAAACTTCCCTCTAAGCACTGCCTTTTCTGGATCCCATAGGTTCTGTGTGGTTGTGTTTTCATCATCATTTGTCTCAGTGTGTTTTTTATTTCTTCTTTGATTTCATCATCCACCCATTTTTTTTAAAGTAGTATGTTGTTTAACCTCCATACTGTCATTTATTTCTCCTTTATTTTTCTGTAGTTCATTTCTAGTTTCATGGTATTGTGGTCAGAAAAAGTTGCTTCAAATATTTTCTATCTTCTTCAAATTGTTAATGCTTCTTTTGTGCCAAAGTATATGATCTATCCTAGAAAATATGGCATGTGCACTTGAGAAGAATGTATGTTCTATTTTAGGGAAATATAATGTTCTGAAAATATTACCCAAGACAAATTGTTCTATTGTATCATTTAATTTCTATGTTGTCTTATTAAATTTATGAATGGAATATCTGTCCAGTGATGTTAATGGATTATTAAAGTCTTCTACCGTGATTGTATTCCGATCAAATTTTCCCTTTTTATCTGTTAGTATTTTCTTTTTATCTGTTATGTATTTAGGTGCTCCTATGTTGTGTTCATATATGTTAATGAGTGTAATATCTTCATCTATGACTCCTTTAATCATTATAAAATGTCCTTCTTAATCTTTCTTTATAATCTTTGTTTTAAAGTCTATTTTATTTGAAATCACTGTTGATATACCTGCTTTCTTGTCATTTCCATTTGTGTGGAATATCTTTTTTAATCCTCTCACTTTCAATCTATGTGTGTCCTTCTCCCAATCGTGGGTCTCTTTTATACAGTGTATTGTAGATACTTTCTTTATTATCCACTCTGCACTCTATGTCCTTTGATTAAAGCATTTAGTCCATTGACATTTATATTAATTATTGATAGAAATGTGTTTATTACATTTTGAACTTTGTTTTGCAGTTCATTTTGTATTTCCTCTTTGTTCCTTACTTTTTCTTTTTGTGGTTTGATAATTTTCCTTTTTATTATCTTGGTGTCTTTTTAGTTTTGTGACTCTATTGTAACTTTTTGGCTTGTGGTTACCCTACTTTGTACATATATTAACCCATTACTATATCTGTTTGTTTTAAACAGATAGTAATATAAGCTCAAACCCATCCTACCAAGAGCAAAAAAGAGAGAGAGACAGAGAGAAAGAGAGAGAGAGAGAAACCTGTATATTTTCTTGCTCGCCTCTCCCACCCTTAATGATTTAGATGCCCTCTTTTATGATTTCATGTTTATTCTGTTGTAATTCATTGTAGCAATCACCTTTCCAATTATGGTTTTCTCCTTTTTGTAGCATCCTGCTTCTTTTCTATTTAGAGTAGGTCTTTCAATATTTCCTTTAGCATAGGTTTAGTGTTGCTAACTTCTTTTAGTTTTTGCTTGTCTGTGAAGTTCTTTATCTCTCCTTCTATTCTAAAGGATACCCTTGCTGGATAAAGTATCCTAGGTTGCATCATTTTTTCATTCAGGATTTTGAATATACCTTGCTTCTCCCTTCTGGCCTGTACTGTTTTTGTAGAGAAATCAGCTGAAAGTATTATGGGGGTTCCCTTGTATCTCATTCTTTGTTTTTCTCTTACTGCCTTTAGAATCATTTCCCATTCTCAACCCTGGTCATCCTGATGGTAATATGTCTTGGTGTGGGTCTGTTTGGGTCCTCCTTGTTTGGGACACTCTGTGTTTCCTGTACTTGGATATCTGATGTCTTCTTTAGGTTTGGGAAGTTTTCAGTCATGATTTCTTCAAATATCTTTTCAATCTCCTTTGTTCTTTCTTCTCCTTCTGGGACCCCCATTATGAGTAGGTTGGCATGCTTTATGTTATTCCATAGGTCCCTTATATTGCTTTCATTGGTTTTTATTTGTTGTCTCTCAGCTGTTCTGTTGTCCTGTCTTCTAAGTCACATATTCATTCCTCTCAATTATCCAGCCTACATTTTACAGCCTTTACCTCAACTCTCCTCTCAGCAAATGAGTTTTCCAATTTTCACTGGCTCCTCTTTAGAGTTTCAATTTCATTATTTGACATATTCTCTGTCTCTATACACAATCTCTTTTAGTTTCTTCAGTACTTTGATCACTCCTTTTTTGAAATCATCTAGTAGACTATCAATGTCTATTTCATTGATTGTTCTTTCAGGGGGTTTATCTTGTTCTTTTAATTGAGACAGGTTGCTCTGCTTTTTTATCTTGCTTATATCTCTCTGGCACTATGGCTTATGGAGTATAAATTATCTACTGTGGTCTTTTAAGAGTTTATTTATTTATCTATAAAGTGGATGCAGAAATAAAACTAAGCACAAAGAAATTAGTTTTAAAAGCAATATAATCAATAACAGAAGAACATATTGAAACAAGATAACAATTGAGTTGGGATGAATTTTTAAAATATTAAAGGAAGAAAAAATATTTGAGAACAGAGTATAATCACAACAGAAGAACAAAACAAGGATAAAAATGAAATTTGACAAATGGAAAGATAATAATAAAAGTATTTTAAAAGAAAATTTTAAAAGGGATTAAAAATAGAAATATAAAAATTATTTAAGAAGTAACATTTAAAAAGTAAAAGAAAATGGAACAGAAAAAGAAAAGAGTATGTTCCTGTGGAGATTGTGTGCCCTCAGTAATTTTATCAAGAGGTCCTTCTTAAATATGTGTGGTTACCAAGTCTTACTTCTGTGCCTTTTGTCTGTTATCCCTTTGGTTAATGATGTGGCCATTAACCTGTTAACCAGAGCCTACCCTGGCTATTGAATGGGGACTCCTCTTTGTTTTGTGGTTGTCACAGCTCCTGCCCTTGCCTTGCTTCATGAACTCAGCTCGTTGTTTCCAGAGACCCTCTGGTCACACCCTTGGTCTGTGCTGCTCCCAGTGCCTGTAGGTAGACATGTCACATCTCCTCCCAGTGCTGCATCTTGGTGCTGCACTCCTGCATGGTAGGTGGGCAGGTTGTGCCCCTTCCCAATGCCGTGTCCAGGTGCAGCAGTCTTCCACAGTAGTTGGGTTGGTTGCTCCCCTATTCAGTGCTACTCTCCACTCCATATCTGTTCCACACTCTGTGGGTGGGCTTGAGGCAAATGGCCACACCAGCCCTAGTCCCTGCTCTTTGCCAGAACTTTGCTCCTTGTTCATTTGTCTTAGAGGTATGAGTTCGTAGAGGCACCAGGACAGAAACTTCCTATATGTCTGGGGATGTAAACAAGTCTCAGTCCCACCTATGAGTTTGCAGAACTGCCAGGTACATAGTCAGGTTTCAACCCCATGTCTGCCTGGGTGGGTATGATGGCTGTGGCTGAGCCTCATCTCTCTTATTCTGAGAAATCACCAGTTATGTTGCCGTGAGTCAGCAGAAACAAAGGACAAAACACCCCTTCCCCCAGGCAAGCCAGCAATATTGGTCTGCTTTATTTTTTTTCTTATTTTATGGGAGGCCCAGGCTGTTCTGATCTGTATACAATCCAAGCAGTTGTCCACAGCACACTGCAGTCCCCCAGGGTTACCTATGTGCAGTCAACCAGAGTCTGCCTGGATCCAGCAGCCTGTCCCTCCCCACCCCTGATTCACTTCTAGGTTTGGGAGTTGTTGACACACTTTGTGCCCATTTAACTTAATTCTGTCAGTCAAGGGTGGTTCTGTACACATCTGAGCCTCAGAGGTTCCCTGTCCATTCTGCTGACCTCTCCGTTGGAAAGAGGGAGACCCAGTCAACCAGCACTATCCCTCCTTTGCTGCTCCCTCTTCAAAGGACCAACCCCAAGCCATTTTGCATTTTCTTCCTTCTTTTTTCCTTTTCTCCTACCAGATTGGTGGCACATTTTGTCTTTTGAAGATGGCAATGTTTTATCAAAGTTCAGCAGATGTCCTGAGTGGATGGGTGTGTCTGTGAATGTCAGTCTTGGTGAATTTATTGGAGAGGATAAGATACAAGCATCCTTCTACTCCACTATCTTGGTCTTTCTTCAAGAATATACACTCTTAATAATTTTGTCATAAGGTTATTTTTAACTATGGGTGTTTGCCAAGTCTTCCTTCAACGCCTTTTACCTGTTATCCCCTTTTTTGGTGGTGTGGCTGGTGTTCTGGTGGCCTGAATCTGCCCTGGCTATTGAACAGGAGCTCCTTTTTTTCTGTGGTTGTCACACTCCTGCCCATATCCTGCTGTGAAAACTCCACTTGCTGGTTCCAGAGGCCGTCTAATCGTGCCCCTGGTCTGTGTCCCAGCATCGGTAAATGGGTGGTCTGCACCCCCCACCAGATGCCTGGTCCCAGGACCACACTTGTGCAAGGTAGTTGGCAGGTAGCTCCCCTGCCGCATTAGGTCCATGCTTTGTAGGTGGACTCAGAGGAAACAGCTGCACTAGCCCTCACCCCTGCTCTGTTCCAGAACACTGCTTCTTGTGCATTTGTCTTAGAAGAGCCAACTCAGAGAGGCATCGGTGTGTAATGGTCCCTTCTTCTTGGGACTGTAAACAAATCTCATTCCCACCTATGAGGTTGTGGAGCCCCTAGGTAGGGATTTGGGTTTTGACCCCTCCTCTACCTGGGAACCATGCACCAGAAAATATGGTGGCTATGGCTGAGCCTTGACTCTCTTCTCCCAAGAAGTCTCCAATAATGGCACTGTGGGTCTGCGGACACAAAGGCTATGGCTCCCCTTCCCCCCAGGGCACACCAGCAGTGTTTTCTGCCTTTTTTATTTTGTATTTTATGGGGGACCCAGGCTGTTCTGTATACTCTCCCAGCCATGGCACACAGAACATTGCAGTCCCCCAAGGTTTCCTCTGTAGAGTCAGCCCGAGTCCTCTGCTCAACTCAGGCAGCCTGTCCCATCCCACACCTGCTGGTTCGCGTCTAGGGCTGGGGATCGTTGGGACCCTTTGTGCCCAATTACCTTAGTTCTGTCAGTCAAAGTCTATTCTATACAGATCTGAGCCTCTGAGGTTCCATCTCCATCCTGCTGACCTGGCCATTGGAGTTGGGGAGACCCAGTGTATTAATGCTATTCCTTCTTTGCTGCTCCCTCCCCATTGGAATGGTCCAGAACTATTTTCCTTTTTCTTCTTTTCTACTGTTCTCCCACCAGATTTGTGGAAAATTTTATCTTTTGAAGAAGCCAATATTCTGTCAAAGTTCAGCAGGTGTTCTGGGTGGTGGGTGTGTCTGTGGATGTCACTCTTGGTGAATTTGTGGGAGAGGGTGAGCTCTGAGCATCTTTTTACTCCACCATCTTTCCTCCTCCTTCACTCTTTTTCTTTTGATTGGAACATTTAGTCCATTGACATTTATAGTAGTTATTTTATAGATGTGGGTTTATTGCCATTTTGAAATTTGTTTTCCAGTTGATTTTGGTAATTATTTGATCTTTCTTTTAATTATTTTTATTTTTGTGGTTTGATAAATTCCTTTTCTATTAGCTTGGTTTCTTTTTGGGTTTTATGACTCTATTATATACTTCTGATTTGTGGTTATATTGTCATTCAAGTATGGTAACCACTTACTTCATCTGTTTGGTTTTAGTTGATAGTCATGTGGGCTCAAGTGCATCCTAAAAAGAAAGAAGACAAAGAGAAAAAAGAAAAAAAAAAGAGAAAAAAATATATTCTCTTGCTCTCCTCTTCCACCTTTCATGATTTTGCTATTCTCCCTTTCTTGTTTGCTTCCTTGTTTTCTTTATTGACTTACTGACTTATTTATATCCTCATGTTTTCCCTTGCAACTCACTGTATTTATCGCATTTCCAATTATGGTTTCTTAATTTCCATAGCTTCCTGTTTATTTTTTATTTAGATTAGAACTTTCAAATTTTTTTAGCATAGATTTAGTACTGCTGAATTCTTTTAGTTTTTGCTTGTCTGTGAAATTCTTTCTCTCTTTCTGTTCTAAAGGATAGTCTTTCTAGATAGAATATCCTAGTTTGCAGCCTTTTCTTATCCAGGACTTTGTATATATCTTGCCACTCCCTTCTGGCCAGAAGATTTTAGGTAGTGAAATCTGCTGAATGCTTATGGGACTCCCTTGTAACAAACACTTTGTTTTTCTCTCACTGCCTTTAGAATATTTTATTTAACTTTAACCATTTTAACTATAATATGTCTTGGTGTAGGTCTGTTTGGTTTCTCCTTGTTTGGGACCCTCTTTGCCTCCTGTACTTGGATAATTCTTTCCTTCTTAATGTTTGGAAAGTTTTCAGTCATAATTTCTTTAACTATCTTTTCAATCCCCCTTTCTCTTTCTTCTCCTTCTGGGACTCATCATTATGCATAGGCTGGCACACTTTATATTATCTTGCTTTAATTGGTTTTTATTGACTTTTCTGTCTGCTGTTCTTTTTGGGTTATTTCTTTTATCTTGTCTCCTAAGCCATTTATTCATTCCTCTGCATTATCTAGTCTTCTTTTGATTGCCTGTAGTTGAATTTTCTATTTTTAACTAGCTCTACTTTATAGTTTAAATTTTCTTTTTAAAGTTTTCTGTCTCTATTGATAGTCTCTTTTAGTTCTTTCAGTGAGTTGATCATTCACTTTTTGAAGTCTAGTAGACTATCAAAGTCTATTTTACTGATTGTTCTTTCAGGGGATTTCTCTTGTTCTTTTAATTGAAAGTGGTTCCTTGGCTTCTTTATTTTACTTATATTTCTCTGGCTCTATGTATTTCTTTTAGACCCGTTTCTGAGCTGTGATATGTAGTAGGCAGGGTTGGAGCAATTCAGTTGTGAAGAAAAATAGGCAGAAGATGTTCACTGGGGAGTTCTCTCTGTGGTGTTGCCTGTCACTTTTTATGCAGACTTACAAAGTACTATTTGTTGATGTTGGCTTTATCCCTGCCTTAGCTATGGGAATGTCAGCCACCTACTCTGGTGCCCCTCAGGTACTGAGCCCCAGGAAACATCAGTGCAGATCCAGCAGTGTCAGTCCCTTGGACCTGCCTTAGCAAGTGTGCAGTCACACACATGAATTTGTGGTCCACTACAGGTTCAGCTCAAACCCCAATCCCGCACCCACATATGGAACCATACACCACCCTGTTTTAAATACCCTCACTGGCCACCCTTCTTGAGTCAGAACTCCACTCACCGCCTGTAAGTCTCAGAGGTGTGGATCCACAAAGTGACCAGATACAGCAAATACACCCTCTCTGCCTGGGGCTGTAAACAAATCTCATTCCTGCCTGTGAAGTTGCAATGGCACAGGGTATGGAGTCAACATTCAGCTCTGCCTGTGTGCAGCAGTGTTGGCTAACACCAAGCCCCATTTCTCTTCTCATGAGAACACACCAACAGTGGAGCCAAGTGGAGAAAGTGACTTTGGCACAGCTGTGTTTCATTCCTCCCCCATTATACCAACATTGGTGCTTTTTTATGAGAGTTTCAGTCTGTTCTGTTCCACACACACACACACACACAGCCAGAGCTCACACTGCCCTCTAGTTTCCTGAGGCTGCCTCTCTGCAGTGTGACCCAGCACTCTGCCTGGGCTCTTCACTGACTCCAGTAGCCAGTTCTGGCTCATCCCTGCTAGCTCATGTCTAGGGCTGGTCATCACAGGGACCTCTGTGTCAGTTTTCCCCAGTTCTGCCTGCCATGCAGTTGCCACTGTCTCCTCCAAACCTTTGAAGCTCTGCTTCTTTCCTAGCTGATCTCCCAGCTAGAGAGGTTGTGTCCCAGTGTGAGGGTGCCTTTCTTCCTATGCTACTCTTTCCCTGCAGGATCAGTTCTGCACTGAATTTTTCTTTTCTCTTTTTATTCCTTACCAAATTTTGTGAGAATCTTCCTGTATTTCAAAATAAGAGACACTCTACCAGAGTTCAGGAGGTTTCTGTGCAATTCAATATTTTTGTAGATGTAATTCTTTGAGTATTTGTGGGAGAGGTCAAGCTGTGAGTCTGTCTACTCTGCCATTTTGGCTCCTTCAAATTTTAAAATAGGGCTAGGTCTTTCTTAATTACTCTCAACAAGCTGTTGTAGTTTTCAGCGTACATGTCTTGTAATTTTTCCTTGCCTCTATTGGATGCTGATTCAGAACATACACAACCTTCTGGAGAAACCTGTCCCACCCTGCCATTTACTGCCAACTAGCTGGCCTGTGTCTGAGTCACCAAAAGGTTTTGTTCTTTATCTGATTCTTAATTCTTTAGAATTTATCATTTTACTCTCATAAATGCTGATTGTACTTGTAACAAATATTTTAAAATAAAAATAATAAATTTTATTCTATAGATGAAATATGAATGAATCTCAAGTAACATATGCTTTTAATACCTTAGAATTAGTAAAGCAATATAGATACATTATAAACGCTTGAAATGTTGCCTAAAGGAAAAGTGCAGAGATTTGCAAATCCCACTCCCAGAAGTGACAGTCATTAATGGTTTGGTGAACATCTCTCAGTCTCTATCTCTCTCATTCTCTCTGCTTCTGTCTCTCACACACCACAAGATTCATTTACATCTATGATGATTTGACACATATGTGGTCATAGAGATGGCAACTTGGATGTAGATGATGGATTAACAGGCATCCAAACTGAGGGCTTCCTTGACATCAGGTAAAGACCTAGCACTCATTTTTCCAGCTGCACAACAATCATTCCTCCATGTGAACCAGAACTGATGAATCCCACCCCCTCTCCATGAACATTAGTGTTGCTTCCATTTCCCTAGTAGTTTAAACAGGACTGTGATGAACATCCTTGAAAAGACATCTTTGAAAAATTGTGCAAGAATTTTAGTATGATCAACACTAAGCATTAGCACTGCTCGGAAAGTGGTGCACTTGTGGAACTGTGATACATCCTGCATACTGTTCTCCCAGAGAGGAGAGTCTGCTCACTCTTCACTCCAGGGGATCTACTGTGGCCTCTGCCTCCTCATGTTGTCACTAGAGCTGGTTGTCACCAGGCTAAAGGCCTGCCAGTGTGATGTTGACCAATGCTGTCTCAGAAGTGTGAACATCTTCGTGAATTCTCACTTGAGAGGTCGAGCATCTCTAATATACACTGGCCACCTGCATTGCCTCTTGTTGGAATTGCATGTGTTTGTTCTGTTTCTGTTTAGAACACAGTGTTTCAAGATATTTTTGGACCACAGGGATGTGAAACCTTTCTCTGACTTTAGGTTATGAAAAATGATTTTTCCATGTTGTGGTTTGTCTTTCATGGATTTTGATTATTATTATTTTTTTTTATTTTGTTAGGTTATGTTTTGCCACAGGAAGAGCTAAGCATCTCCCTCCTGGCTCTGGGTTCACACATAGAATAGCAGTGCCTATCTTGAGATTATGCACATAGTTACTAAAAATATTCATCTTGTACATCTCATCTTTAATCCACCTGGATTTCCCTTTGAAATAACCAAAATGCTACTTCAAGTAAAAAAAAAAACACCAATCCCTTGTTAAAATATGAGAGCAGACACAAACAGCCACCTTTTGTATGATTTCATTGATAGGGAACATCCAGTGTAGGGAAAGACACACAGAGAGAAAGAGGATTAGGGCTTGTCAGGGGTTGGGGGAGGGAGAAAAGAGAATGTGTGCTTTGGATATGGGGTTTTATTTTGAGGAAAGAAATAGTCTGAAACTAGACAGTGACGATGGTTACACAGCATTGTGAATGCACTTAATGCTCCTGAATTGCACAATTTAAAATGGAAAAACATCTAAATTTTATTATGGTAAACTTAAAACATAAAAATAGATGGTACTCTAAATGACATGAAAGAAAACAAGGAAATGACGGAAAAAACAAACAAAAATAATGCCAGAAGAAGGGAAGTAAAGTTCAGGTCTGGGAGTGGGTTGATTCTTAGAATTAGATGACAGTGTTTGTGGTTGCAGAGACATCTCAGCCCGTAGGGGTGGTGATGCCTGAATTGGCTCTGGGTCTCATAGAAATATGTGTGTAGGTGCAGGGGGAGCTACAAAATCAGGCTCAGGGTCTCCCTGCAGGACTGGTAATGTAACCTGGCTCTAGATCTCCTGTAGGGCTAGTCTTACAGTCTGCAGAGCTGGTGGGATGTGACACGGTTCTGTGTGATTTGCAGGTTCAGGCTCGGGTTCCCCAGCAGAGTAGTTAGAATGGGACCCAGTCCTGGGTCTCCTGCAGGAGCCAGCTCAGGATCTCATGCAAGACCAGGCTCAGGGTATCCTTGTAAGGCTTGTGGAATGAGACCCCATCATTTTTCTCCTGCAGCAGCAGATTCAGGGTGTCCCTGCAAGGTTTTGCAATTTCACCCTTCTCTATAACTCCTGCAGGAGCAGGCTTGGACTGTCCCTGCTGGGTTGTTGGAATATGACCCATCTCTGATTCTCTTTCAGAAGCAGGCTCAGGGTCCCCCTACAGGGCTAGTCGATTTTGTTCCTGTCTTAGGTCCTTTGCAGGTGTAGGACTGGGGTCTCCCTTCAGGGCTGGTGAAATGTGACTCAGCTGTTGGTCTCTTGCAGAAACAGGCAGAGTTTCTCCCTGCAAGCCTTGTGGAATGAGACCCAGTGCTGGGTCTCCTACAGGAGCATGCTCGGGGTCTACATGCAGGGCTAGTGGAATTGGACCTGGCTAATGATGTCCCTGCAGTGCTGCTGGAATTGTTCCAATTCTTGGGTGTCTTGAAGGTGTAGGCTCTAAGTCTCCCTGCATTGCTAGTGAAATGTGACCCAGTTGTGGTTCTCCTGAAGGGACAGACTCAGGGTTTCCCTTCAGGGCTGGTGGATGGGACATAGTCCTGGGTCTCCTGGAGGAGCAGGCTCATGTTGCAACATGACCAATCTCAGGTTCTCCTGCAGGAGTAGGCTCGGGGCCTTCCTGCAGGGCTTGTGGAATTGGACATGGCTCATGGTCTCCCTGCAGTGCCATTGGAATTGGTCCAATTCTTGGGTCTTTTGAAGGTGTAGATTGCAGGCTGATAAATTACCTGAAGGGCTGGTGGAATGTGACATGGCTCTTAGTCTCATGCTAGAGCTGATTCAGGGCCTTTCCACAGGGTTGGTAGAATTGGTCCCAGGCCTGGGTCTCCTGCATGTGCAGGCCCTGGTATTCCTGTAGGGCTTGTGGAATGTGACTGGGTTTCTGTTTCCTGCAGGGGCAGGCTCAGAGTCTCCTTGCAGTGTTGCTGGAATGGCACATGGTTCTGAGTTTCCTGCAACAGCAGGCTTATGTTCTTCTTGCATGGCTACTTGAATATGACTCAGACCTTGGTCACTTGCAGGAGCAGGCTAGTTTTCTCACTGCTGGGATGGTGGAATCAGACCCTGTCCTGAGTCTTCTGCAGAAGCAGCTCCAGGTCTTCCTGCAGGGCTGTTGGAACATGACCCATCACTGGTTCTGCTTCAGGAGTAGACACAGAGTCTCCTTGCAAGGATAGTGTAATTGGACCCAGCTCAGGGGTCACTACAGGGCTGATGAAATGTGTCCTGGCTCTGTGGTTCCTGCAAGTATAGATTCTGTGTCTCCCTTCAGGGTTGGTTTAGTGGGACCCATTCCTGGGTCTCCTGTAGTAGTAGGCTCAGAGTCTCCCTGCAGGGCTGGTGGAATGGGCCCCTTCTCTAGGTCACCTGCCAGAACAGATTTGGACTCTGCCTTCAGGCTGGTGGAATTGGGCCTGTTCTTGCATCTCCTGCAGGAGCAGGCCTTGGGTCTTCCTGGAAGAATACTGTAATATGACCCATCTCTGGTTCTCTTGCAGGAGAAGCTCATGGTCTCCCTAGAAGGTTAGCAGAATTAGTCCCATTCCTTGGTCCAAGGCTCAGGGTATCCCTGCAAGGTTGGTGGAATGGGACCTAGTCCTGTGTCTCCTGCAGTAGCAGGTTCTGTTCTCTTTGCAGGGCTGGTGGAATGTGACTCCACCCTGTGGTTCTTTTGCAGATGCAAGCTCAGGGACCCCACCAGAACTGATGGCTCTTAGTCTCCTATGGGAGCAGGTGAGGGATTCCCTGGAGAGCTGTTGGAATTGGTCCCAGTCCTGGGTCTCTTACAATTGCAGGCTTAGTGTCTCCCTGCAGGGTTTGTGGAATATGACTTGGCTGTTGGTATGCTGCAGGAGCAAGCTCAGTGTTTCCATGCAGGGTTGGTGGAATGGGATCTAGTTCTGGCTCTCCTGCAGGAGGAGGCTGGGGTTCTCCCTGGAGAGGCTGATGGAATTGGACTGGGATGTCTGTCTCCTGCAAAAGCAAGCCTATGGATTACCTGCAGAGCTGGTAGAATGTCACACAACTCTTGTTCTTCTGCAGGAGCTGGCTCATATTCTCTGTGAATGGCTTGGTCTCCCCCAGGAGCAGGTTTGTAGTCTCACTACAGGGCTGGTGTTATGTGACCCACACTGTGTTTTCTACAGATGCAGTCTTAGTGTTTGACTACAGGTTTGGTGGAATGGGACGAAGTTCTGGGTTTCCTGGAGTAGCAGGCCCACGGTCTCACTTCTGGGGTATTGGAATGTGACCCAGTCATGTGTTTCCTGCCGAAGTGGCCTCAGGATATCCCTGCAGGGCTGTTGGAATTGTACCTCACTGTGTATCAACTGCAGGATCAGGTTTGTGCTCTCCCAGTAAGGCTGGCGTATTTGGACCTATTCCTGGGTCTCCTGCAGAAGCAGGCTTTCAGTCTTCCTGCAGGGCTTCTGGAATATGACATATCTCTAATTTTCCTGCAGGATCAGGCTTGTGGGTCACCCAGCAAGGCTAGTGGAATTGGACCCACTTCAAGGTCTTAGTGCATGATTGATGGAATGGGACCCAGTCCTGGGTCTCCTGCAGGAATTGGCTCAGAGTCTTCCTGCAGGACTGGTGAAATTGGACCAATTCCTGAGTCTCCTGCAGGAGGAGGCCCTGCATCTTCCTGGAGGGATGGTGGACTATGACAGAGATCTGTTTCTCCTGCAGGAACAGGCTCAAGGTCTCCCTACAAGGCTAGTGTAATTGGACACATTCCTGGATCCATTGCAAGTGAAGGCATGATGGTCTTCCTACACAGCTGGTGGAATGTGATTCGGCTCTGAGTTTCCTGCAGGAGTAGGCTTAGGGCCTCCTTGAAAGATTGGTGAAATGGGACACAGTGCTGTGTCTCCTGCAGTAGCAGGCTCAGGTTCTCCCTACAGTATTGGTAAAATTGGACCTGGCTCTAATTCTCCTGCAGTAGCAGACTGAGGGTATACCTGCATGGCTGGTTGAGTGTGAAGGAACAGCAAGTCTTAATACACTGGCCCACTCCTGGGAAAAGGATAAACAGGGCTTGGTGCATGGTCTCTTGTATTGTCTGAAAAAGCCCCTTGAGATGTGTTGATTCTGATGACCTCTTCCAAGAACTTGAACACTTTTAGAATCTCTGCCAACTCATCTTGTTTAGATTGAAGGAATCTGCCTTTCATCAGTTCTTGGAATAGAGATCAACACAAAACGAAAGAGGGAAGAAAAAATTACCAATCTATCTGTTGAGAAATCAGCTGAAGACATTAAAAAGTTCTCTTGCAATGCACTTGTTTCTATTTTGGTACATTTAGAATCATTTCCTTATTATCAATTTTTGCCATTTAAATTAGAATATATATTGTTGTAGGCCTACTGGGGTTCATTATGCTTGGACGCTCTGTGCTTGCTGTGTTGAGATAGCCGGTTCTATATTTGGTTTAAGAAAATTTCAGTCTGATTTCTTCAAACATCTTTTCAAACCATTTGTCTTTATTCTTTTCCATGTGGGATCCCTATGAGTCATACACTGGTATGTTTTCTCTTATCCCAGGTTTCAGTTGCATTGCTTGCATTGGTTTTCACTAGCTTTTCTATGTCGTGTTCTGACTGAGTAATTGCGGTTATCCTGTTTTCTAAGTCATTTATTTGTTCCTGTGCATTATCTAGTCCGATTTGGACTGTCTTTAGCTTAGCTATTCTCACCATTGAGTTTTCTGATTATATTTGGCTCATCTAAAGTGTTTCTCTTTCCATTTATTCTAGCCTGCATTTGTATTCATAGACTCAAGATTTCCTTCAGTGTTTTTATGTCCTCCCTTTTCAAGTCATGTTCTAGTAAATTTTGGGGGTCTAATACATTGGATGTTCTTTCAGGAGACTCCTGTCTTTTGAAAATTTGGAATAGTTCTTTTAACTTTATTATATCTCTCTATCGCTATGGGTTAAGGATTATCAGTTATCTATTATAGACTTGAACGGCTTTTGTAAGTGAAATCATTTCTGTGCAAATTTAGTTTTAATGCTGTGAGGATTGTTTTTGGTATGTAATGATGCCATGCATTCCTTCTGTGTCTGTTGCCTGTTATATCTATGATTGCTACTGCGGTTTTTGTTGTGGTGAATATAACCTATTCTAGTAAAGTTAGCAGAGTGTCATTTTGGTTAAATGTTTATCATAGCTCTGACAGTGCTGGGACTACTAATTTTTGCTGGAATAGAGGTTTCCAAATGGTTTCTGGGCTGCAGGCTGGATATGTGGAGAGGGAATTTTTCCAATACACACTCATGAAAGTGCATTCGTCCTTACTGTTGCTACGGAAAAGTCAAAATTTTATAATGGGTTCCCTCAGGTTCTCTGCAAACAAAAACAAAAGTGGAAACAAATCTAATGATGTTACACATTAGATCCTGCTGAAACAATCCTGCAGTGCCACAATTGGGTCCTTAGTGTAGTACTGGGTCAGCACCACAACTATAGTTGCATTAGCATGTGGTAGGCAAGGTTGATGGAAAGGCTTCAAATTCTCCTATTTTTCAGCAGATCTCTGCTCCAAGAACTCTTGTCAATAAGGCATGGGAACTCAAAGGCAAGCATGGAGCATTTCAAAAACCTCTGCTTTGGACAATAAGAAATTTCAATCCTGCCTAAGAAAGTTGCAGATCTTTTGGCTATAGAATCTTATTTCAACACTAAATTGCCCTGGATTCTAGAAACCAGATAAAGATGGCACTGATTGAGACCATTTCTCCTTTATGGAGAAAATGAGCAATTATACTGTGGATGTGAAAATGCTGTGACTAAGGCCCTGGGTTACTAAGCTAATCCACAACACATATGCCAGCAGATTTAATATTAAGAGAGGACCCAGGCAGATCTGTTCTCTAGATAGTACAAACCACAGCCCAAAACAATCTCTAAACCCCTGGGAATAAATTTGTGACATCAGCCACACCCCTAACACAGATTCCACAGGCACTCCTAGCTCAAAACTGGCAGATGCAGTCTTGGTCTGGGAATCAATTGCAGAGAAATTTTGTGATTATTGCTTTCAGTTATGTCAATCAAACGTCCACTATGCACTCTTTTAACCCTCAGCACATCGTCTTCCATCTTAAATGACCTGTCCACTTTAGAGTGTGCATCCCAGTAAAACACAGTTTCCCCTTTACTGCTCCTTCCCCCAAGGTCAGGTCCTGCACTGATTTCCATTCTCTACTTTGCCTTCTACTCTTTCCAGGTTATGTGAGAACTTTTGAAGTACGAGATGTTTGGCCATTATTCAGCAGGGATCCTGAGCCAAGGGCCGGGAGAGTGGATGTTTATCTTGCTGTATACATGGGAGAGAGTGAGCGAAGTTTGCACTGGTACTCTGCCAGTTTGTCATGGATAAATTAACACAATTTAGACATAACTCACAGACACTTGATCCTTGTTTAGCTATTTTTCTCTATATCAATGGTGGAAGGATGTGTTCGAAGATTCCAAGTCTGACAATGTGTACATACCTCCATTGCAGACTTTCAAATAGTTAACAGAATTGAATTACATACTATGGGAAGTGTATCAAAATAAAGATAGTTTTAGAAATATACTAAATCTAACTGCAAGACAGAGTTGCCATATTTAGGTATCAGCTTGAAATACCCAAATAAGAAAAATACACAGAAAATATAAATTAGCAGCCAAAAGTCATGAAGGAGGCAGGTCAACACTTTTCTCTTGGTGCTTCCAACACTAAGAAAAACAGTGAAATAATTCTTAGAATCAATAACAACCACAACCATGGGTTTCCATTGTTCATGTGGTGCCCTTTCCTAATAATGGCACATACTGGTCAATGTTGGCGATTCAAGGGGCAACATTGCTATTTAGGAAAGCACAAATAAACCCAAACAATTTATTTTTATATAGGCTTGGTTTCAATAGCACTTAGAGACATTATAGATATGAGAACACTGCTGCAGTTTTGCTAGGCTATTGAGAATCATGTGCTCTTCTATGAAAGATGAGAATGTTTAATCGTCCAATTATGTTGAGAAACACAATTAAACCTGACAAATATGGCAACCACATTATATCCTACACCCGATACTTGACTGAAGGGAAAAGATGGTCCACAAAAAATGTGTCACTACATATCTATGCCAACAATTACACTTCATTTCAATAACAGAATTATAATAGTTACAAATACTGTTTTGAAAAACTGAGGATAAATAAATATTCAAATTCAGGCAAAGAATCCACTCACTTACAAAACACCCTTCACACCAAAGTAGATATAACTCCAGCATGATCTGAATCTGGGGGAAGGTCATCATTTCACAGTGTGAGCTAAGAATTCAAACCAACCTATTTTAGTCTAGAGTAGTTGACCACGGAGGAGTTCACTGTTGTGCACAGAATTTGAAGGTGGAGGAACTCTGATTCTAGGAGGGTCTTCCTGTGCTCCTACTGGCTTCAATGCAGTTCAAGGGCTGATTCTCTGAAATGGATAACTGAGTGAAGGGGAAGGAAAAGCAAGTGCTTGAGAGCAAGGGCCAAACCTGGGAAAAGGCTTACCAGGGCTTGGTGCTTGGTCGTCTGAGTGGTATGTAAATGCCCCGAGGGAAGTTTGGAATTTCAAGACATCTTCCAAGAACATGAGAACTTCTATCATTTCTAGCTTCTCTTCTGTTTTGGATGGAAGAAATCTTGGACCCGTACTTGGAGCAGAGAATTCAGTACCTTCCTCAAGTGCACGTTCACATTCAACATGTTACTGACAGTATCAACGAGGCTTAATATGTCCATGAACGTCTTCCAAGCTTGGTATTCTCTACAGCTGTCTCCATGCCAGTATTATTCATTGTAACAGAACAACTCTCATCAATGAGTTCGCATCTCTCCTCAATCCGTGCAGCTAGCTTTTCTGCCAGATTCTCTTCGAGTCTCCTATAAAGTCAAATTCAAAAGGATTGGGCAATTCTGAAAGTACATCGGAGATTCACCAGTGAGCTGATGACAGGCATTTCTTCCACTGTCTGCTCTTTAAGGTTCTGGAAACTGACCCGTGAACACGGGCCATTGGGCAGCAGCAGTATCTCGAACTGACACAGCTGCCCGGACCAAAGACATAAGCCAAGCTCCACAGAGGGCGGCAGCCCCTCCATCACACTGATCCACCCACATAACTCTGCCCGGTTACCTAGGATCCACCAGCCACAACAAGCCTCGCGGTACACACCAACATTCCACCTGGAATCCAACCGGTAACTGCCATCCCCAATGGCTGCTGCATCTTGTCAGTGTTGGGGGAGGGGCTGCATCCGACGAGAGGTTCCTAAGGTAAATGTGATTCTACCCACTAGCGTCCCATGGGCCTTTGTTCTTCCCTCTTTCCTTTTGTTCAGATCTGTATGCACAGTACCAACGGAGGGAAGCGTGTCCATTTTCAGTTGATGCATTCACACGTCTTTAAACTTTCTAACAGTTCACAGTACACAGAGACCCATTAAAGGAAACTTATGTTCCTGTAATATCCATACACCCGGAATACATATCCGTCTGTTGATTTCTGCTGAAATACCCGCACTCTCAAGACATGGATCCATTGGTTCCATGGGGGCTGAAATCCTAGAAATGAAACCAACCCCAATGTGAACTTTGCTGTCTGCCTCTTTTGCTCTTAATACACTTTTGCAGAGCTACTTGTCTTTGTTTTAGGCTTATGCCATTTCTTCTCTACGTAGGGTAGAATATGGCATACATTCAAACTGTTGGAAGGCATCCAAGTTTATATCACGAACTATGAATCCATTTAATTCCAAATAGGCATTTGGATTAGGTCACGATATGCTCTTATGAATCAATATTTATGAATATTAATGCACGCATCTGTTTTCTGAATACAAGTGTGTTGAGTACATGCAAGCTATGATATTGGGTCAATGAGTGCTGAAAAATTCTTGACATCACATTGAGTACTTTGTTGAGAATATTCATGGTTCCATTGTTTTATGTCAGCCAACCGTGCCCTTTAGATTCTTGTTTGTTTCTTTGATTGTTTGTTTGTTTGCTTCTTGTTTGTTTTGCAAACACATCAGGCCATGCATTTCTCCGTTCACTTAAGAGAGTCATATAAGCAGATTCACTTAAGTTAGTGCTTAAAATCACCTATGATTTCCTGCTTCCCTCTCCAATCTATAGGGTTTTGATGTCATCTTGCATTCTTCTTGTTAATTCTTTGCAACTCATGCTCTTCTTGCATTTCCAATAATAGTTTTCTTCTTTCCATTTCATCTTGCTGCTTTTCTAATCAGTGAAGACTTCTCAATCATTATTTTAGGATAAGTTTCGAACTGCTGAATTCTTTTAAGATTTGCCGGTCTGTGGAATTCTCTAGCTCTGCCTTTATTAGAAGTGGTGGTCATGTGGCATAGGCTACCCTAGATGGCAGCATTTTCCTTTTCAGGATATGGTCTAAATCCTGACACTCCTACCTGTCCTGAAATATTACTGTCGAGATATAAGCTGAAAGCGCTCTGGAGTTTCCATTGTGACTATGTAGCTTTCCTCAAAGTGCATTTTTTTCATTTTTTTCCTCCAGGTGCATTTTATATCACATGGATGCTCATGAACTATGTTGATTAGAATCATCTGGCTGCTGGTAGGTCTATTGGGATTCAAATTCCATTGGATGCTGTGTACTTCCTGAATTCTTATACATGATTCTTTCATGGTTTTCAGGAAGGTTCAGTATAATTTATCTACAGATATCTTTTAAGAATTTTTTTTTTAATCTCTTGCTTTTCCATCTGGGACTCTTATGAATCCTAGTTTTCATGCCTTGTCATAACCCAGGATTCAACAGCAAAGTTTTCATTGATTTGAACTTGCTTTTCTATGTCTCCTTCTGACCGAGGGATTTCTGTTCCCTGTTTTCACAGTCATTCACGCATCCATCTGCATTATCTAGTCTGCTTAGGAGTGAATTTTAGTCCTGATATTATCCCATCCATTGAGTTATCTGATATTATTTAGCTCGTCTTTAGACTTTCTCTTCCCCTTTTCTGGTATTCTGCCTTTAGTGATTCTGAGACACTGTTGTGCTTCAGTGTTTCCCTCATATCCGTTTTCAATACAAGCTCTGGTAGAATTTTGTAGTCTAGTTGTTTGAAAGCTTATCTTTTGGGCCTTCAATCTCTTTGGAATTGAAAATTGTAATTCCTGTTTCTTTTACTGTACTTCTTCATATCTACTGGTCAGGTAATATCAGGTATCTAATGTAGACTTCTAGGGATTTGTTAAGTGAAAATTTTAGACACTTCGTTCCATGCAATTCCATGGGATTTCTGTGAGGACAATTTCTCCTAGACATTGATGCCATGTCCTGTTCCTGTGTGTGTTTTCTGGTATATCTCCAATTGCTGGTGTTGACTTTGTTGTGATGAACACCCCATACTAATTCAATTAATATAACCTAATTTTATTACGCTTATCTCATAATTCTGAAAGTGCACAGGACACATCCTCTTGTGGAAATGAAGCTTCTAAAGTTTCTCAGCTCTGCATTCAGCTTTATGTCATTTTGCTGTGCTTCCAAAACAGCAAACTGACACTGCGCTTATGCTTCTTAGTGCCATGGGAAGGTCCCAATGTAAAAAGTCCTTCCCAGAATATCTCTGTCGACACAAGAAATATTGGAAGCTTATCTACGGATGTCATTAATCAGGAACTGCTGGAATGGTCCCGAAAATCAACTTTGGTGTCCTCGGTGCTGTAAAGTGTCAGTGGCATGCAAATATAGCAGCTGATTTTGGGAGATAATGGTGAAGGTAATGCTTCATCTATTAACGCTGTGGACTTATACAACTCTTCCTTGCCCTCTCATCCTTGTGGCACGGGTGCACTAAGGCAATGACACAGCTGTTGCGCATCCTGTGCCTCAAAACAATCCATAATCCCAGCCCAGGTTATGAAAGTAGCAGATCCTAAGGCTTTACATTCTGATTTCAACCCCAAGGCCCCCTGGATCCCTCAGACCAGATGCATGATATCTCTGATTCAGCCCCACACGTGCTCTATTGGCAACATGCCAAATTGGTCCCTGGTCCTGCAGATGCACTGGGTGTGGCCATGGGACCTATCGATACTCTCAACCACTTTCGCCAGTTTGGTTGCTTTATCATTGGGGTCACAGGTCGGTTTGCTCTCTTGATAGGACCCACCACATCCCACAACGCACTCCAGATCCCTGAGATTCAGCGTGTGCCATCATCCGTAGCCGTATCCCTCACTGACCGCTGCCTCTGCTGCCTCAAATTTGGCAGCTCGGATCTTGGTCTCAGAATCAACTGTGGGGATATTTTGCGCTGGTTTCTTTGAGTTCTGTCAGCCAAGCATCTGCTGTGCACTCTTCTAACACTCAGCGCATCACCTTCAATCCCATGTCTCCTGTCTGCTTGAGAGTGTGTGTCCAAGTTAAACAGAGTTTCACCTTAGCTGCTCCATCACCAGGGGTCAGACCCTGCACTGGCTTCCATTCCTTGATTTGTCGTCTCCTGCCTCCAGGTGTTCTGAGGCCTCATCCTGTCTTTGGAAATAACAGACCTCTCTTCGGCAAGTGTCCTGTGCCAAGGGCTGGGTGAGTGGATGTTTCCATTGCTGTGTACATGGCAGAAAGTGAGCGCAGGTTGCCCTGCTTCTCTGCCAACTGGGCATCGATGAATCAACACTTTCCAGATACATTTCACAGAAATGTGATTTTTGTTAAGCTCTTGGTGTCTATACAGCCGTGGCGGGAGGGATTGTCCGAAGACTCCAGTTTTGACATTGTGTTGATATCCCATTTGCAGTCTTTAAATAGTTTAATAGAATTGATTTACATCTTTTGGGATTTATACGAAAATGAAGTGAGTTTTTGAAACATACTAAATCGACCTAGAAGCCAGACATGTCAATTTTGGTAACATTTTGTCAGCTCTAAGGAAAACATAGACAGATAGAATGCAAACTAGCAGTTCAAACTGTTAAAGGACTCATGTCAGCTCTTTACTGTTGAAGCCTCCGAAACCAACAGGAACCATGAAATACCTATTGGAAACATGAAATAACCACCAACCTTGGATTCACTTGTGCATGTGGTGCCCTTTACTTCCAATGACATCTACTGGCCAATGTTGGCATTTCAAGGGGTAACATCCATCTCTAGGAAAATACAAGAGAAAACAAACCAAATATATACATTTAGGTTTGAATCCAATATAACCTAGAGGCATTAGAGCTATGAGAACCTGCTGCACCTATGCTAGGCTATTGAGAACCAGGTGTTCTTCTATCAGTGATGAGAAAGCTTAATCATCCGATCATGTTGGGTAAAGCAATTTAACGCAACCAAGTATACAACCCCATGATATAGTGCCCCCGGGGGCTTGAATCAAGTGAAAGATGGTCCACATAAGCTGTGTCTTTAAAGTCATTGGCGACTTTTACGGTTCAGTTCACTATCTGACTTATACTATTTACCTATACTGTCTTGAAAAACTGAGGCCTAATACACATACAAGTTCAGTCAATGATTCCCCTCACTTAATACACTCCCTTCACCCCAGAGAAGACATAAACCCAGCATTTGCTGAATCTAGCGGAAGGCCATCGTTTCTTTGTGTGAGCTAAGTATTCAATTCCTATCTATTTCAGTCGAGACTCTTTGACCTTTAGGAGTTCACTGTTGTTCACAGAGTGTGAAGCTGGAGGAACTCTGATCCTAGGAGGGGCTTGCTCTTCTCGTACTGGCTTCATTGCAGCTCAGGTACTGATCCTTCCAAGTGGATGCCTGAGTGGAGGGGAGGGAAGAGCAAGTGCTTGATAGCTAGGCCCAAACCTGGGAAAAAGGCTTACCTGGGCTTGGTGCATTTTGGTCTGAGTGGCTTGGAAATGCCCCTTGGGACGTGTGGATACTCACGACCTCTTCCAAGAACATGAGCGTTTTGATCATCTCTGCCATCTCTTCTCTTTCAGACGTCAGGGATCTTGGACCCGTACTTGGAACAGAGAATCGAGGAACTTCCTCAAGTCCACGTTGGCACTCCGTATGTTTCTGCCAGTATCAGCGAGGTTCAATATGTCTCATGAATGTCTTGCGAGCCTGGTATCCTCTACAGCTGTCTCCAGGCCAGTATTCTCCATTGTAGCAGAACGTCTCTCATCAATGTGTTCGCATCTCTCCTCAATCCGTGCAGCCAGCTTTTCGGCCAGCTTCTCTTGGTGTCTCCCATAAAGTCGACTCCATCGGGACTGAGCAAGTCTGAAAGAACCTCGCAGCCTCACCAGTAAGCTGATAAGAGGCAGATCTTCCACTGTCTGCCTTTTCAGGTTCTGGAAACTGACCCGTGAACTCAGGTCTTTGGGCAGCAGCAGTATCTCGAAGTTACACAGTTTCCTGGACCAAAGACCTAAGCCAAGCCCCACAGAGGGCGGCAGCACCCCAATCACACTGATCCACCCACAGATCTCTGCACGGTTACCTAGGATCCACAAGCCACAACAAGCCTCGCGGTACACACCAACATTCCACCTGGATTCCAACCGGTAACGGCCATCCCCAATGGCTGCTGCATCTTGTCAGTGTTGGGGGAGGGGCTGCATCCGACCAGAGGTTCCTAAGGTAAATGTGATTCTTCCCACTATAGTCCCATGGGCCTTTGTTCTTCCCTCTTTCCTTTTGTTCAGATCTGTATGCACAGTGCCAAAAGAAGGAAGCGTGTCCATTTTCAGTTGATGGTTTCACACGTCATTAAACTTTCTAACAGTTCACAGTACACAGAGACCCACTAAAGGAAACATATGTTCCTGTAATATGCGTATACCCGGAATACATATCCGTCTGTTGATTTCTGTTGAAAAACCCGCACTCTCAGGACATGAATCCATTGGTTCCATGGGGCTGAGATTCCTAGAAATGAAACCAACCGCAATGTGCATTTTACTGTCCGTCTCTTTTGCACTTAGATCACTTTTGCAGAGCTACTTGTCTTTGTTATAGGCTTATGCCATTTCTTCTCCACGTAGGGTACAATATGTCATTCATTCATTCTGTTGGAAGACTTGCAAGTCTATATCAAGGACTAGGAATCCACTGGACTCCAAATCGGCATTTGGGTTAGGTCATGCTATGATCTTTTGAGTCAATACTTATGAATATAAATTCACGCCTCTGATTTCCGAATACAATGTGCTGAGTACATGCAAGCTGCGAAATTGGGTCGATGCCTGCTGAATGATCCTTGACATCACCTTGAGTATTTTCTTTTGAATAATCATGGTTCCCTTGGTATATGTCAGCCAACCGTACCCTTTTGGTGCTAGTTTGTTTGTTGGATTCTTTGTTGGTCTGCTTCTCGTTTGTTTGGCAAACACGTCAGGTCATGCATCTCTCCGTTCGCTTCAAACAGAGAGTCATATAAGCTGATTCACATAAGATAGTGCTTCCAATCACCTATGATTTCCTGCTTCCCTCCCCCATCTTTAGGGTTTTGATGTCCTCCTTGCCTTGTTCTTGTTTCTTCTTTGCCACTCATTCTCCTCTTGCATTTCCAATAATGGTTTTCTTCTTTCCATTTCATCTTGCTGCTTTACTATTCAGGGGAGAATTCTCATCCTGCCTTTTAGGATAAGAATCGAACTGCTGAATTATTTTCTTTTTTCTCGAACTGATGAATTCTTTTAAGATTTGCCGGTCTGTGGAATTCACTAGTTCTGCCGTTATTAGAAACAGAGGTCATGTGGCATAGGCTTCCCTAGATGGCAGCATTTGGCCATTCAGGATATTGTCTATTTCCTGGCACTCCTCCCTGTCCTGCACGATTGCTGCCGAGATATCAGCTGGAACCCCTCTGGAGGTTCTCTTGTGACTATGTTGCTTTCCTCCAGGCGCATTTTAAGTCACTGGGATGCTCATGAACTTTGTTGATTTGAATCAAACAGCTGCTGCTAGGTCTATTGGGATTCCACCTCCTTTGGACGCTGTGTACTTCCTGAATTCGCATAGATGATTCTTTCTTGGCTTTCAGCATGTTTCAGACTGATTTTTCTGCAGATAACTTTTCAGACATTTTTTGTTTCTTTATCTCTTTCTTTTCCATCTGGGACTCTTATGAATCCTAGTCTTTCATGCCTTGTCTTACCCCAGGATTCAACAGCAATGTTTTCTTTCTTTTGCACTTGCTTTCCTATGTCTGCTTCTGACCGATGCATTATGTTCCCCTGTCTTCACAGTCATTCACGGGTCCCTCTGCATTATCTAGTCTGCTTAGGACTGAAGTTTAGCCCTGATATTATCACATACATTGAGTTTTCTGATATTATTTGGCTCATCGTTCGACTTTCTCTTCCCCTTTTCTGGTGTTCTGCCTTTTGTGATTCTGAGACACTGTTTTTCTTCACTGTTTCCCTCACCTCCGTTTTCAATACTTGCTCTGGATAGCGTTTTGCAGTCTAGTTGTTTGAAAGCTTATCTTTTGGGCCTTCAATCTCTTTGGAACTGAAAATGGTACATCCTATTTTTTTACTGTACTTCTTCATATCTCCTGGTCAGGTAATATCAGGTATCTAATGTAAATTTCTAGGCTTTGTTAAGTTAAAATTTTAGACCGTTGTCTCTACGCAATTCCATGGGATTTCTGTGAGGACAAATTCTCCTAGACATTGATGCCATGTCCTGTTCCTGTGTGTGTTGTCTGGTATATCTCCAATTGCTGGTGTTGCCTTAGTTGTGATGAACACACCGTAGTATTTCGATTAGCATAACCTCATTTTGATTTCGCATATCTCGCAGGGGGAAAGTGCACAGGACACTTCCTCTTGTGGAAATGAGGCTTCTAAAGTTTCCCAGCTGTGCATTCTTCTCTATGTCAATTTGGAGTGTTTCCAAAACAGCAAACTGAGAGTGCGCTTGTGCTTTGTAGTGCCACGGGAATTTCCCAATGAAACCAGTTCTTCCCAAAACTTCTGTGTCTACAGAAACAGCAGTGGAAGCATATCTATGGATGTCACACATCAGGGACTGCTGGAATGATCCCGCAGACCGAAATTGGTGTCCTCGGTGCCGTAACCTGCCAGTGCCATCCAAAATGTAGCATCCACTTTTGGTAGATAATGCTGAAGGATATGCTCCCACTTCTCATGCTGTGGACTAGGACCACTTTTCTTTGTCTTCTCATCCTTGTGACATGGGTGCACGAAGGCAACCACAGAGTTCTTGTGCATCATGTGCCTCAAAACAATCCATAATCCCAGCCCAGGTTATGAAAGTAGCAGATCCTAAGGCTTTATATTCTGATTTCATCCCCAAGGCCCCCTGGATCCCTCAGACCAGATGCATGATATCTCTGATTCAGCCCCACACGTGCTCTATTGGCAACATGCCATTATAGCTGGTCCTGCAGATGCACTGGGTGTGGCCATGGGACATGTCGATAATCTCAAAAGCATTCGCCAGTATGGCTGCTTTATGACTGGGGTCACAGGTCGGTTTGCTCCCTTGATAGGACCCACCTCATCCCACAACGCACTCCAGATCCCTGAGACTCAACATGTGCCATCATCCGTAGCCCTATCCCTCACTGAACGCTGCCTCTGCTGCCTCAAATTTGGCAGCTCGGATCTTGGTCTCAGAATCAACTGTGGGGATATTTTGCGCTGGTTTCTTTGAGTTCTGTCAGCCAAGCATCTGCTGTGCACTCTTCTAACACTCAGCGCATCACCTTCAATCCCATGTCTCCTGTCTGCTTGAGAGTGTGCGTCCAAGATAAACAGAGTTTCACCATTGCTGCTCTATCACCGGGGGTCAGACCCTGCACTGGCTTCCATTTCCTGATTTGCCTTCTACTGCTTCCAGGTGTTCTGAGGCCTCATTCTGACTTTGGAATTACAGACCTCTCTTCGGCAAGTGTCCTGTGCCAAGGGCTGGGTGAGTGGATGTTTCCATTGCTGTGTACATGGGAGCGAGTGAGCGCAGGTTGCCCTGCTTCTCTGCCAACTGGACATCGATGAATCAACACTTTCCAGATACATTTCACAGAAATGTGATTTTAGTTAAGCTCTTGGTTTCTATACAGCCGTGACGGGAGGGATTGTCCGAAGACTCCAGGTTTGACATTTTGTTGATATCCCATTTGCAGGCTTTAAAAAGTTTAATAGAATTGATTTACATGTTTTGGGATTTATACGAAAATGAAGTGAGTTTTTGAAACATACTAAATCGACCTAGAAGCCAGACATGTCTATTTTGGTAACATTTTGTCAGCTCTAAGGAAAACATAGACAGATAGAATGCAAACTAGCAGTCCAAACTGTTAAAGGGCTCATGTCAGCTCTTTACTTTTGAAGCCTCCGAAACCAACAGGAACCATGAAATACCTATTGGAAACATGAAATAACCCCCAACCTTGGATTCACTTGTGCATGTGGTGCCCTTTACTCCCAAAGACACCTACTGGCCAATGTTGGCATTTCAAGGGCTAACATCCCTCTCTAGGAAAATACAAGAGAAAACAAACCAAATATATTCATTTTGGTTTCAATCCAAAATCACCTAGAGGCATTATAGCTATGAGAACCCTGTTGTACCTATGCTAGGCTATTGAGAACCAGGTGTTCTTCTATCAGTGATGAGAACGCTTAATCATCCGATCATGTTGGATAAAGCAATTTAAGGCAACCAAGTCTACAACCCCATGATATAGTGCCCCCGGGGGCTTGAATCAAGTGAAAGATGGTCCACATAATCTGTGTCTTTAATGTCATTGGCGACTTTTACGGTTCAGTTCACTATCTGACTTATACTATTTACCTATACTGTCTTGAAAAACTGAGGCCTAATACACATACAAGTTCAGTCAAATTTTCCCCACACTCCCTTCACCCCAGAGAAGACATAAACCCAGCATTTGCTGAATCTAGCGGAAGGCCATCGTTTCTTTGTGTGAGCTAAGTATTCAATTCCTATCTATTTCAGTCGAGACTCTTTGACCTTTAGGAGTTCACTGTTGTTCACAGAGTGTGAAGCTGGAGGAACTCTGATCCTAGGAGGGGCTTGCTCTTCTCGTACTGGCTTCATTGCAGCTCAGGTACTGATCCTTCCAAATGGATGCCTGAGTGGAGGGGAGGGAAGGGCAAGTGCTTGATAGCTAGGCCCAAACCTGGGAAAAAGGCTTACCTGGGCTTGGTGCATTTAGGTCTGAGTGGCTTGGAAATGCCCCTTGGGACGTGTGGATTCTCACGACCTCTTCCAAGAACATGAGCGTTTTGATCATCTCTGCCATCTCTTCTCTTTTAGACGTCAGGGATCTTGGACCCGTACTTGGAGCATAGAATCGAGGAACTTCCTCAAGTCCACGTTGGCACTCCGTATGTTTCTGCCAGTATCAGCGAGGTTCAATATGTCTCATGAATGTCTTGCGAGCCTGGCATCCTCTACAGCTGTCTCCAGGCCAGTGTTCTCCATTGTAGCAGAACGTCTCTCATCAATGTGTTCGCATCTCTCCTCAATCCGTGCAGCCAGCTTTTCGGCCAGCTTCTCTTGGTGTCTCCCATAAAGTCGACTCCATCGGGACTGAGCAAGTCTGAAAGAACCTCGCAGCCTCACCAGTAAGCTGATGACAGGCAGATCTTCCACTGTCTGCCCTTTCAGGTTCTGGAAACTGACCCGTGAACTCAGGTCTTTGGGCAGCAGCAGTATCTCGAACTTACACAGTTTCCCGGACCAAAGACCTAAGCCAAGCTCCACAGAGGGCGGTAGCCCCTCCATCACACTGATCCACCCACAGAACTCTGCCCGTTTACCTAGGATTCACCATCCACAACAAGCCTCGTGGTACACACCAACATTCCACCTGGAATCCAACCGGTAACGGCCATCCCCAATGGCTGCTGCATCTTGTCAGTGTTGTGGGAGGGGCTGCATCGGACCAGAGGTTCCTAAGGTAAATGTGATTCTTCCCACTATAGTCCCATGGGCCTTTGTTCTTCCCTCTTTCCTTATGTTCAGATCTGTATGAACAGTACCAATGGAGGGAAGCGTGTCCATTTTCAGTTGATGGTTTCACACGTCATTAAACTTTCTAACAGTTCACAGTACACAGAGACCCACTAAAGGAAACTTATGTTCCTGTAATATCCGTACACCCGGAATACATATGCGTCGCCTGATTTCTGCTGAAACACCCGCACTCTCAGGACACGGATCCATTGGTTCCATGGGGGCTGAAATTACTAGAAATGAAACCAACCCCAATGTGCACTTTACAATCTGTCTCTTTTGCTCTTAATACATTTTTGCAGATCTACTTGTCTTTGTTATAGGCTTATGCCATTTCTTCTCCACGTAGGGTACAATATGTCATTCATTCATTCTGTTGGAAGACTTGCAAGTCTATATCAAGGACTAGGAATCCACTGGACTCCAAATCGGCATTTGGGTTAGGTCACGCTATGCCCTTTTGAATCAATATTTACGAATATGAATGCACGCCTCTGATTTCCGAATACAAGTGTGCTGAGTACATGCAAGCCGCGATACTGTGTCGATGCCTTCTGAATGATCCTTGACATCACCTTGAGTATTTTCTTTTGAATAATCATGGTTCCCTTGGTATATGTCAGCCAACCGTACCCTTTTGGTGCTAGTTTGTTTGTTGGATTCTTTGTTGGTCTGCTTCTCGTTTGTTTGGCAAACACGTCAGGCCATGCATCTCTCCGTTCGCTTCAAACAGAGAGTCATATAAGCGGATTAACTTAAGATAGTGCTTCCAATCACCTAAGATTTCCTGCTTCCCTCTCCCATCTTTATGGTTTTGATGTCCTCCTTGCCTTGTTCTTGTTTCTTCTTTGCCACTCATTCTCTTCTTGCATTTCCAATAATGGTTTTCTTCTTTCCATTTCATCTTGCTGCTTTTCTATTCAGGGGAGAATTCTCATCCTGCCTTTTAGGATAAGAATCGTACTGCTGAATTCTTTTTTTTTTTTTCTCGAACTGATGAATTCTTTTAAGATTTGCCGGTCTGTGGAATTCTCTAGCTCTGCTGTTATTAGAAACAGCGGTCATGTGGCATAGGCTTCCGGAGATGGCAGCATTTGGCCATTCAGGATATGGTCTAAGTCCTGGCACTCCTCCCTGTCCTGCACAATTGCTGCCGAGATATCAGCTGAAACCCCTCTGGAGGTTCTCTTGTAACTATGTTGCTTTCCTCCAGGCGCATTTTAAGTCACTGGGATGCTCATGAACTTTGTTGATTTGAATCAAACAGCTGCTGCTAGGTCTATTGGTATTCCACCTCCTTTGGTCGCTGTGTACTTCCTGAATTCGCATAGATGGTTCTTTCTTGGCTTTCAGCATGTTTCAGTCTGATTTTTCTGCAGATAACTTTTCAGACATTTTTTGTTTCTTTATCTCTTTCTTTTCCATCTGGGACTCTTATGAATCCTAGTCTTTCATGCCTTGTCTTACCCCAGGATTCAACAGCAATGTTTTCTTTCTTTTGCACTTGCTTTCCTATGTCTGCTTCTGACCGAGGGATTTCTGTTCCCCTGTCTTCACAGTCATTCACGCGTCCCTCTGCATTATCTAGTCTGCTTAGGACTGATATTTAGCCCTGATATTATCTCATCCATTGAGTTTTCTGATATTATTTGGCTCATCGTTAGACTTTCCCTTCCCCTTTTCAAGTATTCTGCCTTTTGTGATTCTGAGACACTGTTGTTCTTCAGTGTTTCCCTCACCTCCGCTTTCAATACTTGCTCTGGATAGCGTTTTGCAGTCTAGTTGTTTGAAAGCTTATCTTTTGGGCCTTCAATCTCTTTGGAACTGAAAATGGTACTTCCTATTTCTTTTACTGTACTTCTTCATATCTCCTGGTCAGGTAATATCAGGTATCTAATGTAAATTTCTAGGGCTTGTGAAGTGAAAATTTTAGACCCTTGTCTCTATGCAATTCCATGGGATTTCTGTGAGGACAATTTCTCCTAGACATTGATGCCATGTCCTGTTCCTGTGTGTGTTGTCTGGTATATCTCCATTTGCTGGTGTTGCCTTAGTTGTGATGAACACACCGTAGTATTTCGATTAGAATAACCTCATTTTGATTACGCTTATCTCGCAAAGGGGAAAGTGCACAGGACACTTCCTCTTGTGGAAATGAAGCTTCTAATGTTTCTCAGCTCTGCATTCTGCTCTATGTCAATTTGGAGTGTTTCCAAAACAGCAAACTGAGAGTGCGCTTGTGCTTTGTAGTGCCACGGGAATTTCCCAATGAAACCAGTTCTTCCCAAAGCTTCTGTGTCTACAGAAACATCAGTGGAAGCATATCTATGGATGTCACACATCAGGGCCTGCTGGAATTATCCCGTAGACCGACCTTGGTGTCCTCGGTGCCTTAACGTGCCGGTGCCATCCAAAAGGTAGCATCCGCTTTTGGGAGATAATGCTGAAGGTTATGCTCCCTCTTCTCACCCTGTGCACTTGGACCACTCTTCCTTGTCCTCTCACCCTTGTGGCACGGGTGCACGAAGGCAACCACAGAGTTCTTGTGCATCATGTGCCTCAAAACAATCCATAATCCCAGCCCAGGTTATTAAAGTAGCAGATCCTAAGGCTTTTCATTCTGATTTCAAACCCAAGGCCCCCTGGATCCCTCAGACCAGATGCATGATATCTCTGATTCAGCCCCACACGTGCTCTATTGGCAACATGCCCAATTGGTCCCTGGTCCTGCAGATGCACTGGGTGTGGCCATGGGACATATCGATAATCTCAACCACGTTCACCAGTGTGGTTTCTTTATCATTGGGGTCACAGGTCGGTTTGCTCTCTTGATAGGACCCACCACATCCCACAACGCACTCCAGATCCCTGAGACTCAGCGTGTGCCATCATCCGTAGCCCTATCGCTCACTGAACGCTGCCTCTGCTGCCTCAAATTTGGCAGCTCGCATCTTGGTCTCAGAATCAACTGTGGGGATATTTTGCGCTGGTTTCTTTGAGTTCTGTCAGCCAAGCATCTGCTGTGCACTCTTCTAACACTCAGCGCATCACCTTCAATCCCATGTCTCCTGTCTGCTTGAGAGTGTGCGTCCAAGTTAAACAGAGTTTCACCATTGCTTCTCCATCACCGGGGGTCAGACCCTGCACTGGCTTCCATTCCCTGATTTGCCTTCTACTGCTTCCAGGTGTTCTGAGGCCTCATTCTGTCTTTGGAATAACAGACCTCTCTTCGGCAAGTGTCCTGTGCCAAGGGCTGGGTGAGTGGATGTTTCCATTGCTGTGTACATGGCAGAAAGTGAGCGCAGGTTGCCCTGCTTCTCTGCCAACTGGGCATCGATGAATCAACACTTTCCAGATACATTTCACAGAAATGTGATTTTTTTAGCTCTTAGTTTCTATACAGATGTGGTGGGAGGGATTGTCCGAAGACTCCAGTTTTGACATTGTGTTGATATCCCATTTGCAGTCTTTAAGTAGTTTAATAGAATTGATTTACATGTTTTGGGAGTTATACGAAAATGAAGTGAGTTTTTGAAACATACTAAATCGACCTAGAAGCCAGACTTGTCAATTTTGGTAACATATTGTCAGCTCTAAGGAAAACATAGACAGATAGAATGCAAACTAGCAGTCCAAACTGTTAAAGGGCTCATGTCAGCTCTTTACTGTTGAAACCTCCGAAACCAACAGGAACCATGAAATACCTATTGGAAATATGAAATAACCCCCAACCTTGGATTTACTTGTGCATGTTGTGCCCTTTACTCCCAATGACACCTACTGGCCAATGTTGGCATTTCAAGGGCTAACATCCCTCTCTAGGAAAATACAAGAGAAAACAAACCAAATATATACATTTAGGATTGAATCCAAAATCACCTACAGGCATTATAGTTATGAGAACCCTGCTGCAGCTATGCTAGGGTATTGAGAACCAGGTGTTCTTCTATCAGTGATGAGAACGCTTAATCATCCGATCATGTTGGGTAAAGCAATTTAAGGCAACCAAGTCTACAACCCCATGATATAGTGCCCCCCAGGGCTTGAATCAAGTGAAAGATGGTCCACATAATCTGTGTCTTTAATGTCATTGGCGACTTTTACGGTTCAGTTCACTATCTGACTTATACTATGTACCTATACTGTCTTGAAAAACTGAGGCCTAATACATATACAAGTTCAGTCAATGATTCCCCTCACTTACCACACTCCCTTCACCCCAGAGAAGACATAAACCCAGCATTTGCTGAATCTAGCGGAAGGCCATCGTTTCTTTGTGTGAGCTAAGTATTCAATTCCTATCTATTTCAGTCGAGACTCTTTGACCTTTAGGAGTTCACTGTTGTTCACAGAGTGTGAAGCTGGAGGAACTCTGATCCTAGGAGGGGCTTGCTCTTCTCGTACTGGCTTCATTGCAGCTCAGGTACTGATCCTTCCAAGTGGAAGCCTGAGTGGAGGGGAGGGAAGAGCAAGTGCTTGATAGCTAGGCCCAAACCTGGGAAAAAGGCTTACCTGGGCTTGGTGCATTTAGGTCTGAGTGGCTTGGAAATGCCCCTTGGGACGTGTGGATTGTCACGACCTCTTCCAAGAACATGAGCGTTTTGATCATCTCTGCCATCTCTTCTCTTTTAGACTTCAGGGATCTTGGACCCGTACTTGGAGCAGAGAATCGAGGAACTTCCTCAAGTCCACGTTGGCACTCCGTATGTTTCTGCCAGTATCAGCGAGGTTCAATATGTCTCATGAATGTCTTGCGAGCCTGGCATCCTCTACAGCTGTCTCCAGGCCAGTATTCTCCATTGTAGCAGAACGTCTCTCATCAATGTGTTCGCATCTCTCCTCAATCCGTGCAGCCAGCTTTCCGGCCAGCTTCTCTTGGTGTCTCCCATAAAGTCGACTCCACCGGGACTGAGCAAGTCTGAAAGAACCTCGCAGCCTCACCAGTAAGCTGATGACAGGCAGATCTTCCACTGTCTGCCCTTTCAGGTTCTGGAAACTGACCCGTGAACTCAGGTCTTTGGGCAGCAGCAGTATCTCGAACTTACACAGTTTCCCGGACCAAAGACCTAAGTCAAGCTCCACACAGGTTTCCAGCCCCTCCATCACACTGATCCACCCACAGAGCTCTGCCCGTTTACCTAGGATCCACCATCCACAACAAGCCTTGTGTTACACACCAACATTCCACCTGGAAATCAACCGGTAATTGCCATCCCCAAAGGTTGCTGCATGTTGTCATTGTTGGTGGAAGGGCTGCATCCAACGAATGGTTCCTAAGGTAAACGTGAATCTCCCCACTAGCATCCCATGGGCCTTTTTTCTTCCCTCATTCCTTTTGTTCGTTTCTGTATTCACAGCCCAAACGGAGGGAAGTGTGTCCATTTTTAGTTGATGTTTTCACATGCCTTTATACTTTGTAACAATTCACAGTACACAGAGACTCACTAAATGAAACTTATGTTCCTGTGATATCCATACACCCAGAATGCATATCTATCGTTTGATTTCTGCTGAAACTCCCGCACTTTCAGGACATGGAACCATTTGTTTCATGGGGTCTGAAATTTCTAGCAATTAAACCAATCCTAAAGTGCACTTCACTGTCTGTGTCTTTTGCTCTTAGTACACTTTTGCACAGCTAATTTTCTTTGTCATTGGCTAATTCCATTTCCTCTCGACGTAGGGTAAAATATGGCATTCATTCATTCTGTTGAAATACTTGCAAATCTATATCACAAACTATGAATCCATTTTATTCCAAATCATCATTTGATTTAAGTCACGATTTTCTCTTAGAAATCAATATTTATGAATATAAATGCACGCTTCTGAATTCCAAAAACAAGTGTGTTGAATACATGCAAGCCGCAATACAGGGTCGATGAGTGTTGAATGATCCTTGACTTCACCTTGGGTATTTTCTTTTGAATATTCTTGGTTCCCTTGTTATATGTCAGCCAACCGTACGCTTTTGATGCTAGTTTGTTTGTTTGTTTGATTATTTGTTTGTCTGCTTCCTGTTTGTTTTGCAGACGCATCAGACTATGCATCACTCCATTCACTTCAGAGAATCAGCATAAGCTGATTCTCTTAATATAGTGCTTCCAATCACATATGATTTCCTGCTTCCCTCTCCATACTCGGGTTTTGATGTCCTCCTGGCCTTCTTCTTGTTTCTTCTTTGGAACTCATGCTCTTCTTGCATTTCCAATAATGCTTTTCTTCTTTCCAGTTAATCTTGCTCTTCTTCTATTCAGGGTAGATTTCTCAACCTTTCTTTTAGGATAAGTTTCTAACTGCTGAATTCTTTTAAGATTTGCCGGTCTGTGGAATTCTCTAGCTCTGCCATTATTAGAAATGGCAGTCATGTGGCATAGACTACCCTAGATGGCAGCATTTTCCCTTTCAGGATATGGCCTATGTCCTGGCACTCCTCCCTGTCCTGCACGATTGCTGCCGAGATATCAGCTGAAACCCCTCTGGAAGTTCTCTGGTGACTATGTTTCTTTCCTCCAGGCGCATTTTAAGTCACTGGGATGCTCATGAACTTTGTTGATTTGAGTCACACAACTGCTGGGAGGTCTGTTGGGATTCCACCTACTTTGGACGCTGTGTACTTCCTGAATTTGCATAGATGATTCTTTCCTCGCTTTCAGCAAGTTTCAGTCAGATTTTTCTACAAATATCTTTTCAGATATTTTTTGTTCCTTTATCTCTTGTTTTCCATTTGGGACTCTTATGAATCCTAGTCTTTCATGCCTTGTCTTACCCCAGGATTCAACAGCAATATTTTCATTGGTTTGCACTTGCTTTCCTTATTCTGCTTCTGACCGAGTGATTTCTGTTCCCCTGTCTTCACAGTCATTCATGCGTCCCTCTGCATTATCTAGTTTGCTTAGGACTGAATTTTAGACCTGATATTATCTCATCCATTGAGTTTTCTTATATTATTTGGCTCATCGTTAGACTTTCTCTTCCCCATTTCTGGTATTCTGCCTTTTGTGATTCTGAGACACTGTTGTTCTTCAGTGTTTCCTTCACCTCCGTTTTCAATACTTGCTCTGGATAGCATTTTGCAGTCTAGTTGTTTGAAAGCTTATCTTTTGGGCCTTCAATCCGTTTTGAACTGAAAATGGTACTTCCTGTTTCTTTTACTGTACTTCTTCATCTCTACTGGTCAGGTAAATTCAGGTATCTAATGTAGATTTCTAGGGCTTTGTTAAGTCAAAATTTTAGACTCTTGGTTTCTACGCAATTCCATGGGATATCTGTGAGGACAATTTCTCCTAGACATTGATGCCATGTCCTGTTCCTGTGTGTGTTGTCTGGTATATCTCCAGTTGCTGGTGTTGCCTTAGTTGTGATGAACACCCCGTAGTATTTCGATTAGCATAGCCTCATTTTGATTACGCTTATCTCGCAAAGGGGAAAGTGCACAGGACACTTCCTCTTGTGGAAATGATGCTTCTAAAATTTCTCAGCTCTGCATTCTTCTCTATGTCAATTTGGAGTGTTTCCAAAACAGCAAACTGAGAGTGCACTTGTGCTCTCTAGTGCCATGGGAAGTTCCCAATGAAACTATTTCTTCCCAGAGCTTGTCTGTCTACAGAAACACCAGTGGAAACATACCAGTGGATGTTATACATCAGGGTCTTCTGGAATGATCCTGCAGACCGACCTTGGTGTCTTTGGTGCTGTACCATGCCAGTGCCAACCAAAATTTATCATCTGCTTTTGGGAGATAGTGCTGAAGGAAATGCTTCATCTTCTCATGCTGTGGACTTGGACCACTCTTCCTTGTCCTCTCATGCTTGTGGCACGGGTGCACGAAGGCAACCACAGAGCTGTTGCGCATCCTGTGCCTCAAACCAAACCATAATCCCAGCCCAGGTTATGAATGTAGCAGTACTTCTCCCCAAAACAGAATATACTTTCTTTTCCTGTGCACATGGTACATTTTCTAAGAATGATTATCTGCTCAGGCAAAGAAGAAGCCTCTATAAATTTAAGAAGATAAAAATTATTTTAAGCAACTTTTCTGAGTATAATACCATGAAACTTGAATTCAACCACTGAGTAACAGTGAGAAAATATGAAAGCATGTACATTAAAAAATGTGATTCTATACCAAGTGGGGGAGGTGATGAATTAAAAGAAGAAATTAAAAAATATCTTGACAAATATGTCAAAACACTACACAAAGTCTATGGAATACAGTTAAATTAGGCTTAAGAGGGAAGTTCAAATTGACACGGCCCTCTTCAATGTATAAAAGGAATTACAAATAAATAATCTTACATTCTATGTAATCTAATCACGTAAAGATTAGTAAAAACACCACAAGTCAGCAGAAAGTGGGAAATAAGAAAGATCTAGGTAGAAAGAATTGAAATACAGATTAAAAAATAGAAAAAATCAATCAAACTTTTTTGAAATAGCAAACAAAATTGACAAAACTCTGGACAGACTCACCAACAAGAAAAGAGAAAGAACACAATTAACATAAGAAATGAAATGGAGAAACTGAAATGTGTACAACAAATTTGCATAATATCATAATTGAATACCATGAGCAAATGTTTGGAAACAGACTGGATAACCAGGAAATAATGGAGAAGTTTTTGGAAATATTCAGCCCACCTATATTGCATCAAGAAGTAATTAACCATTTGAACAGACTGATCACCAGAAATCGAATAGAATTATCAATAAAATAAAAAATCTCTGTATACAAAATCAGACCCAAATAGCTTCACTTCGGAATTTGAGCAAACATACAAAAAATAATACATACCTGTCCTCCTCAAACTTTTCCAAATGATTAATATAAAGAGAGTACTCCCAAACTCACACTGTAAGGCCAACTTCAATCTGATACCAAAACCAGACAAAGACAGTACCCCAAGGGAAATCTATAGGCAAATATCATTGATTAACATAAATGCAAATGTCCTTAAGAAATTATTACAAACAGAATCCAACAGCAGGTAAAAAAGATTATACACCATAGTCATGTTAGTTTCATCCCAGGAACAAAGGATGGTTTATCATACATAAATCAATCAATCAATTGTGATACACCATATCAACAACAGAGAGGACAAAAAACCACATGATCATCTCAGTAGATGCAGAGAAAGCATTTGATAAAATTTAACACCTATTTGCAATAAAAGTTCTTATCACAGTGGGAATTGAGGGACCACATCTCAACATAATAAAAGCTAATTATGACAAATATATCCAGCCAAATACTCAATTGTGGAAATCTGAAAACTTCCCACAAAATCCTTAGACAAGACAAGGTTGCCCATTCTCACAATTTCAATTCAATATTGTCTTGGAATTCCTAGCCACAACGATCAGGCAAGAAAAAGAATTTAAATGTTCAGACTGGAAAAGAAGAGGTAAATTTTCACCATATGCACACATGACACTATATATAGAAAAATATAAAAGCTTCACAAAAAATTACTTAGGCTAAAAAATGAACTGGGCAATGTACCCAGAGTAAAGTACAAATACCAATTGCATTTCTTTACACTATCATTGAATCAACAGGAAAAAAAACTCTAGAAACAACCACTTTAATAACTGCAATGAAAATAATAAAGTGCTTAAGAATAAATATGACCAGAGAAGTGAATTAATTATACATGGAGAACTAGAAAACATTGATTGAGGAAATCAAAAAACATTTGAAGAATTGAAAAGATACCCAATGGTCTTGTAATGGAATAAACAGTATGGTTAAAATGGTCACAATGCACAAGGAAATCCACAGACTTATTGTGATTTCCTATCAAATTATGCAAAATATTTCTTTTAAGGACTGAAACAAATGATGCTAAGATTTACATAGAGTCATAAATGATCCATAATTTCCAAAGCACTATTAAAGAAAAAGAAAGGGGATGGAGGAATAAACCACCAGGTCTCCTTACACTGTTGCAGAGCTACAGTAATCAAAATGACAAGATATTCGTACAGAAACAGGTATTTGGACCAATGGAACAGAATAGAGAGCCCAGGAATAAATCTAAAGGCCTATGTTCAAGTAATCTTTGACAGAGTAGCCAAGAATATAACAGAGAAAAGACAATCTCTTCACCAACTGGTGTTGGGAAAACTGGATAGCAGCATCAGAGCAATGGATTTAGAACACTCCTTCACTCCATACACAAGAATAAACTCAAAATGGCTTGAAGGCTTAAATGTAAGGCAAGACACAGAAAATCTCCTAGAAGAAAACATAGGTAAAATACTCTGAGATAAATCTCAGCACTGATATCCTAGAACAGCCTACCCAGGTAATGGATGTAAGAGCAAAATTAATTAATGGTACCTAATTAAACTTATAAGCTTTTGCACAGCAAAGGGAACCATAAACAAAGCAAAATGAAAACCTACAGGATTAAAGAAAATTTTTAGAAATGATGCAACTGACAAAGCCTTAATATCCAAAATATAAGACTTCATACAACCTAATTATAATAAAAAAAAACAAGAGACCCAATCTGACAATGGGCAGAAGCCCTAAACAAGCAATTCTCCAATAGAGATATACACATGCCACACAGATATATGAAAAAAAAATTGCTCACTGTCATTATCACAGAAGGGCAACTTTAAACTATAATGAAGTATCACCTCACAATAGTCACAACGGCCATCATTCAAAAATCCACAAGCAATAAATGCTGCGGAAGCTGTGGAGAAAGGGAACCCTCCTACACTGATGGAAGGAATGCAGTTTGGTGCAGTCATTGTGGAAACCAGGGTGGGGATTCCTCAAAAGAATAAAAATAGACTTAATGTATGATCCAACAATCCCACTTCTGGGTATGTATCAAAGAGAATTCTAATTCATAAAGACACCTGCACCCCAATGTTCTTAGCTATATACAACAACCACGACATGGAAGTAACCTAATTGTCCAACAACAGATGACAGTATTCAGAAGTTATGCCGTATTTACACAATGGAAAAATATTCTGCAATAAAAAATGATAAAACAATGACATTTGCAGCAAAATGTATGTCCCCAATAAGTGTCATTCTAATTGAAATAAGCCAGAAAGAGAAAGAAAAATAATTCATGACATGAAACATGTGGATCCTTAAAAAAAAATTGGATGAGAACACAATGATTTCATCTACAAAACTGAAGCACACTCGCAGATCTACTAAACAATTTTATGATTACTGTGGAAAGGGGCTGTGAGAGGATATATTTGGGAGCTGTAGATTTATAAATGTTATTCACTATATATAAAAATAGATTTTTTCAAAATTTCTTGTGTATGACACAGGGCAGTAAGTTACATATCTTGAAGAATCATTTAATAGGCCCACAAATGTATGCATGTACGGGAACACAGTGCTATACATCACAGATTGACACATAGTAAATGGCAGTATTTCAATGATGAATAAATATGTAAATATATACCTAACTAACTAACTAAGTAACTAACTAACTAACTAAATAAATAATATCTAAATAAAAACTATTTAGTAGTAAATGATATACAAAGATTCACACTACTTAACTTTTAACTTCAAGAATCTAGGAGAAAACAGAAAGAATAAAGAAGAAAATTGAATGAATGTGAGTAAGGAAATTAACAAGAGAAACATTTGAAAAGATAAAAAAAACCTAAGTCTGTTTCTTTTAAACATAAATCGGACAAATTTTAGGTTGGCTAAGGAAATAAAGACTCAAATAAAATTATAAATAAAAGAGAAGATTTTACCACTGATGTTATAAAGATGCAAAGCTTCATTAGAAATTAACACAAGCCAACGATTTCAATGACTTAGAACAAAAGACAAATATACAGTAACATATGTCTTCCAATGCTGAATCAAGAAGCAATAAGAAACTTAAATAGAGCAAAAGTGTTTATGAGTAAATCAATAATCCAAACTTCCCAAACCAGAAAAATTTACAAGACGATTTTACTGGTGAATTCTGTCATACATTTCAAGACAATATTCCACCATTTCTTCCCCAAATCTTCTGAGAATTTGAAAGGGGTGAAATATTACAAACATGTTTTATGATGCCAGCTTTATTTGCATAAAAATGGTAGAAAGGACATTATATGCAAAATATAGAATATTATCCCTGATGAACATATGTGCCAAAATTCTCAAAAATCACAAGCAAAATGAATTCAACAACACATTTAATGTATCATAAACATACATGACTAAAGGGATTTATCCCTGGGTTTAAAGATTCTTCAAAATATTCAAATCAATAAAGGTGACATGCCAAACTAATAGAATGAGAAATAAAACTCACATAATCATCTCAATAAGTGAGGAAAGAGCATTGTATATAATGCAACATACTTTAAAGATACTCCCAACAATTTAAATTTACCCTGTCAGTGACACGATATCATATACACCCAAACACTGTGTGGAGAGAAGTGAAGTAGTTCTCTGTTTATTGACTCTTAGAAGAAGGGTTTATATAGGACATGCACAATACCTCACATATCATCTAAGTTATAACAATGTTAATAATCTTAAGCTGTATATGTACCCATTCTCCTGCAGTAAACACAGGATGTTAAATGATCAAGGATTGTTTTAAAGTTCATCACGGAACTTCATTAAGTAGGCCATCTCTTATCCAGCCGGCTGTGCCTGTCTTAGGTTGTCCTCCATTGAGGATCTTACCCAGCATATTCTATCAAGCCATCCATACTTGATACATAGAGTAGGCCATATATTACCCAGCCTGGATATATGACATTCCTCACAGATTGTTTATCAGTTCAGCCCATGGGCTTATTCTCTAGAGCCTTCAGACAGGGGCCTAGAAACCCAAAATCCCTTGACAGAAAAATGGATGAAGAAAATTTCATGTATATATGCAATGGAAACAATACTTTGCAATCCTATCAACAGTTTCCATGGTGTACTTTCTCTCCACAATCTCACCCACATCTATTTCTTTTCTTTTTGATGAGAGCCTTCTGACAAGTTTGAGGTCTTGCCTCATTTTTGGTTTATGACTTTCCTAATAATTTATAACTCTGAACATATTTTCATGTGTCATTTAGCCAAATATGTTTTCTACAGAAAATTGATTCAGATCTATCTATTCAGTTCCTATGGACTTTTTTTAGTTGCATTGTTGAGTCTTTTTTGTTATTGTTCTGGGGTCAGTGTTTGCCATATATTTTGGATATTAACACTAGATTGGAAAATATCACTTGAAAATATACTCTCCCATTCTGTTTGTTGACTTTTCATTTAATTGATCATTTCTTCTGCAGTGCAAATCTGTTTAGAGTGATACAATCATATTTTATTTGATTAGCTTCTGCTTCCCTTGCCATGGAGACATATGTAGAATCATATTAAGTCCAATGTCAGAGTGTACTTCTTATATTTTACTCTAGGATTCTTTGCTTTCAGGATTTATGTTTTATACGCCCAGGTGTGGGATTGCTGTGTCAAATGATAGGTCTATTTTTATTATTTAAAGGAACTTCCATACAGTTTCCAAAGTGGTTTCACCAATTTTCATTCCCACCAACAGCGTTGGAGAGTCCCTATTTCTCCACAACCACCCCAGTCTGTATTATTTGTAGACATTTGGATGACATCACTTCTCAATATTGGGAGGTAAAACATTATTCTATTTTTGTGTTGCCTTTGTATTATGATTAGCAATGTGAGCATGTTTTTCTTTTCCTGTTTGTCATCTGTGTGTCTTCTTTAGAGAATTGTCTTCTCATTTTCTAGCTGAGGTATTTGCAGATTTTTGAAATAGAGTTGTATGAAAGATGTGTGTATTTTTGAAATTAGCCGCTTGTTGATTGTATTGTTTCCTAATGTTTTCTCCCATTTGGAAATTCATCTTTTCATTTTGTTTACTTTGCTGTATAGAAGCATTCAAATTTATTTAGGACCGTTTTGTTTATTTTGTTTTTATTGTTTTCAGCTTGGGAGAGTGACATAAGAAAATTTTTCTACAATTTATGTCTTGTTTTCTCTATGTTAGTTTCCAGGAGTTTTATTGTGTCATGTTTTAGATTCAGATATTTAAATCATTTTGAGTTTATTTTTGTACAGTTTGAGGGAGTGTCCTAATTTCATTGATTTACATGTAGCTTTCTAGCTTTCTCAACATCCCTTGCTGAAAAATGTCTTAAATTCATTGTATATTTTTATTTCCTTTGTCATAGTTTAGTTCACCATACGTGTGATGTCTTATTTCTGTCTCTGTGTTCCATTCCAGTGATATAGATGTTTGGTTGTTTTCCAGCATTGTGCTGTTATGATTACAGTATTTTTGTAATATAGTCTGAGATCTGGGAGGGTTATTGGTCATGCCTCCATCTTTGTTCTTATTCCTCATGTTTCTTTTGCAATTCTGGTTCTTTTGCAGTTCCATACAAATCATAGGACTCTTTTTAGTTCTGTGGAAAATATCACGTATTTTGATCAGAATCAATTTATATCTGTAGACATAGTGTGTAGTATGTATATTTTAACAATATAAATTCCTCTAAACTAAGACATTGAGATTTCTTTCCATTTACTTGCATCATCTTCAAATTTCTTTATCAGTGTTCTAATCATTTTACTATGTTGGTTTTTTCATAGGTTTTTCATTTTTTGGTCTGATTCATATAGATCTTTTAAAATTATGGAATATTTCATTGTTAGTGTAAAAATGTGACAGTTTTTGTATATTAATTATGAATCATGCTACTTTGCTAAATGTGTTTATTACTTTTAGTTGTTTTAGTTTGGAGAATCTTTAGGGATCACTATATAGATTATCATGTCATCTAAATTAATAACAGTTTTACTTCATTCAATCCAACTCCAAAAATTTTTTTCTTGTCCAATTGCTGTTGTTAGAACTTCCCATAATGTGTTTAATAGAAATGGTGAGAGTGGGCATCCTTGATTTATTCCTTAATTTGGATTTCAGTTTTTCACTTTTGCATATTATGTAGTCTGTTGGTCTGTAATCAATGACTTTAGATATGTTGAGATATATTTCCTGCATCCTAATTTGCTAAGAGGTATCTGTCATTGTTGATGTTGTTGATGTTATTGTTGTTGTTGATGTTGTTGCTGTCATAATGAAAAAATGTTGAATTTTATGAAATGCTTGTTATGGATTTATTGGGATGACCATGTCATTTTCTCTTTTTCTTTTGTTAATGTGGTGTATCAAACTGATTGATTTGTGTATGTTGAACCTCTCTTGTGACACTGCAATGAATCCAAGTTGATCATGGTGTATGATTCATTTTAGGTATTGCTGGATTTAGTTTGCTAATAACATTTTGTAGAATTTTTGCTTGTAAATCTATCAAAAATAATGGCTTGAATTTCCCTTTGCCCATACTTTTTTATTGGTTTTGCTATCAGGGTGATGAAACTTCATAGAATTAATTTGGGAGTTTCCCACATCTGCACTATATTTGAATACAAAGAATAGTATAAGGTCTGGTTTGTATTTTTGTACAGTTCTCCACAGGAGCTGTTGAAATCTACACTTCTATTCAAAAATTTTTTAAAATGCAGATTCTATCTTTCTTCTGGTAAACAGTTTGGTCAAATTATTTGTTTCTCCTTAACTATGTCTCTTTCTAGACATATGTCTATTTCTTCTAAGTTGTCCAGTTTATTGGCATGTAAGTTCTGACCAAATGAACACTTTTTTGTATATCTGGGGTAACAATTGTTATTTCTCTTCTTTTATTTCTTAATTTATTTCTTTGTAGCATCTACCTTTTTTTTTCATGATGCACCTGGCTAGCGGTTTTTTGATTTGCTTATCTCAAAAGGAAAACATAAAACAAAATATTTGGTTTTATTACTCTTTTGCATAGTTTTTTTCTCTATAATTTATATTTACACCTGTAATATTTAGGTTAATGTTTTTTCTTTTTTTTAACATTTTTATTGATTTACATACATTTTACAAAGTTGTCTCCAATTCCAGTGTAGAGCACAATTTTTCAGTTACAAAAAACATATATACATTTGATATCCCATTTTTCATTTTTGAGTTGCCGTAAGATCTTTTATACATTTCCCTGTGCTATACAGTACAATCCTGCTTATCTATTCTACAATTTTGACCTCCCAGTCTATCTCTTCCCACCCCCAGGCATATGGAAACCAAAAGTTTATATTCTATGACTGCAAGTCTATTTCTGTTTTTTATTTGTGCTTTTTATGTTTTGTTTTTTGATTCCACTGATGAGCCATTTCATATGGTATTTTTCTTTGTATTTCTGGCTTACTTCACTTAGACTGATTTTCCCCAAGATCATCCATGTTGCTGACAAAGACGTTATGTTGTCGGTTTATATGGCTGGCTTGTATTCTATTGTAAAAATATACCACCTCTTTTTTATCCAGTCAACTGTCGATGGACATTTAGGCTGCTTACATGTCTTGGCTATTGTAAATAGTGCTGGCTATGAATATTGGGGTGCAGGTGTCATCCTGAATTAGATTTCATTCTGGATTTATGCCCAGCAGTGGGATTCCTGGGTCATATGGTAAGTCTATTCCTTGGCTTTTGAGGAATCTCCATCCTGTTTTCCACATTGGCTGCACCAAACTGCATTGCCACCAGCAGTGAAAGATGGTTCCCTTTTGTCCACAGTCTCCCAAGCATTTGACATTTGTGGATTTTTGAATGATGGCCATTCTGTCTGGTGTGAGGTGGTACATCACTGTAGTTTTGATTTGCATTTCTCAGATAATCAGTGATATTGAGCATTTTCTGATGTGCCCTTTAATCATTTGTATGTCTTCCTTGGAGAATCGCTTGTTTAGGTTTTCTGCCCATTTTTGGATTGGGTTGTTTATTTTTTCTTATTCAGTTGGATGAACTGCTTATATACTCTGAAGATCAAGCCTTTGTCGGTTTCATAGGCAAATTTCTTTTCCCATTCCGTATGTTGTCTTTTTGTTTTGCTTCCAGTTTCGTTTAACTGTGCAGTAGCTTGTAAGTTTCATTATGTCATTTGTTTATTCTTGCTTTTACTTCTTCTACGAGAAAATTTTTGAGACATGTCAGATAATCTTTTGCCTGTATTTTCCTCAAGGAGGTTTATTGTATCTTGTCTTATGTTTAATTCTTTGATCCATTCTGAGTTTATTTTTGTGTGTGGTGTTCTAGCCTCATTGGGAATGTTCTAACTTCATTGATTTACATGCTGCTGTCCAGTTTTCCCAACATTTGCTTAAGAGTCTGTCTCTATTCCATTGTATTTTCTTGCCTCCTTTGTCAAAGTTTAATTGACCAAAAATTTGTGGGTTCATTTCTGGGCTCTCTATTCTTTTCCATTGGCCTCTATGTCTGTTTTCCTACCAATAGAGTGCTGTCATGTTGACTGTAGCTCTATAGTATTATCTGAATCATTAGCGTAAAAAAATGCCACTGATTTTTGAACCTTAATCTTGTAACCTGCCACCTTGCTGAATTGTTTGATCAGCTATAGTAATTTTTGTCTGTATCTTGAAGGGTTTTCTATATATAGTAACATATTTTTGGCATATAGTGAGAGTTTTACCTCTTACCTTCCAATTTGCATCCCTTTTACTTCTCTCCCTTGTTTGATTACTCTGGCTAGGTCTTCCAAGATTATATTGAGTTGGAGTGGTGATAGTGTGCATCCTTTCCTTTTCCCAGATTTTAGTGGGAAGATTTTAACTTTCTCACCAATATGCTAGCTGTAGGTTTGTTATCTATAGCTTTTATGATGCTGAGATATGTTCCCACTATGCCCACTTTGGTGAGATATTTTATCATATGTGGGTTTTGAATTTTATCAGATGCTTTTCCTGCATCTATTGAGATGATCATGTGGTTTTGGTCCTTTCTCTTTCTGATGTGCTGTATTACATTGATTGATTTGCTTATGTTGAAACAGCCGTTTGCCCCTGGCATAATCCCCACTTGGTCATGATGTATAATCTTTCTTCTGTGTTGTTGGATTCTATTTCCTACTATTTTGGTGAGGACTTTGGCGTCTGTGTTCATCAGTGATTTTGGACTATAATTCTCTTTGTTGGTAGTGTCTTTGCCTGGTTGTGGTATCAGTGTGATTGTGGCTTCATAGAATCACTTTGGGAGTATTCCTTACTTTTCAATCTTCTGGAAGAGATTGAGAAAGACTGGAATGAGTTCTTCTTTGTATGTTTGGTAGAATTCCTCAGTGAATCTGTCCAGTCCTGGACTGTTAAATTTAGGGAGGTTTTATATTGCTATTTTGATTTCATTTCTAGTGCTCTGCTTGTTCAAGGGGTCAGTTTCTTCTTGATTCAGTCATGGTGGACAGTATGTTTCCAGAAACTTCTCCATTTCCTCTAGGTTATCCAGGCTGATTCTATAAACTTTTCATAATATTCACGTATGATATTCTGTATTTCTATTTTATTTGTTGTAAATTCTCCATTCTCCTAAATTATTTTGCTAATTTGTGATCTCTCTCTTTTCTTCCTTTTGAGTTTTGAAAGAGGTTTGTTGATTTTACTTACTTTTTCAAAAAACCACCTTTTGGAATGGTTGATTTATTTCCTATGATGTTTGAATCTCTATTCAATTTATTTCCTCCACAATATTTATCACATCTTTTTTTCCGCTGCCATTTGGGGTTTTTCCTTCTTCTTTTTCTAGTTCATTCTGCTGTTGGGTTAAATTGTTTCTTTCTCATTGTTCTTCTTTTTTAAGGAAGGCCTGTATCACTTTAAACACCCCTCTGAGCACTGCTTTTGCTGTGTCCCTTAAATTTTGTGTGGTTTTGCTTTCATTTTATTTTGTCTCAAGGTACTTTTTCATTCCAGCTTTGATTTCTTCATTGACCCATTGGTTTTTTACTAACATATTGTTTAATCTCCATGTTTTCCTTATGTTCTCATTTGTTTCTCTGTTGTTGATTTCTAGCTTGATGGCATTGTGGTCAGTAAAGACACTTGAGGTAGATACTATATTCTTAAAATTGCTGAGGTTTCTTTTGTATCCAAGTACATCATGAATCCCAGAAAATATTCCACGTGCACTGGAGAAGAATGTATATCCTATTTTTTGGGGGGTGCAATGCTCTGAAAATATCCACCAAGTGTAATATTACTATTACACATATTCTATTATTTAACTTCTCTGTTGCCTATTTTATTTTCTGTCTCGATGATCTGTGCAGTGATGTAAATGCAGTGTTGAAATCTCCAAATATGAATCCCCCTTTATATCTGTTAGTAGTTATTTTATGTACTTAGGTGCTCATCTATTTGGTGCATATGTATTAATGAGTGTGCTATCCTCATAATGTATCACTCCTTCAATCATAATAAAATGGCCTTCTTTATCTTTCTTTATGGCCTTTGTTTTAAAGGCTATTTTGTCTGAAATCAGTTCTGCAACACCTGCTTTTTGGCTTTTCAAATTGTATGGAATACCCTTTCCTGTCCTTTCACTCTCAATCTATGTGTGTCCTTCTCTCTGAAGTGGGTCTCTTGTATGCAACATTTTGAAGGATCTTGCTTTATTACCCACCCTGCCTCTCTATGACTTTCAACTTTAGCATTTAGGCCATTAACATTTACAATAATTGATGATATGCTTTGGCTTATTGCCAATTTGACATTATATTTGCAGATGATTTGGTATTTCCTCTTTGTCCTTTCATCTTACTTTTATGGTTGGTAAGTTTCTTTTGTATTATCATGAATTTTATTTAGTTTTAGTGACTCCATGATAAGTATTTGTCTTCTTGTTTCCCTTTTTTATAAGTCCATTAGACCATTACTATAACTGCTTTTATTAAATGGATAGTAACATGATCTCAAACCCATCCTACCGAGAAGAAAAATTTTAAAGAGAAAGATCAAAAAAATTCTTTATTTCCTGCCTCCCTCTCCCATTCTCAATGATTTGTATGTCTTGTTTTAAAATTTTGGGTTTATTTTATTTGTAATTCATGAGTTATCACCTTTAAAGCTGTGAGTTTCACATTTCTGTAGCATCCTGCTGCTTTATTTTTAGAGAAGAATTTTCAATAATTCTTTTAGCATGGGTCTAGTGTTGCAGATCTCTTGAAGATTTTTCTTGTCTGTGAAATTCTTTATGTCTCCTTCTACCAAAAAGATAGCATTGCTGGTTAAAGTATCTTAGGGTATATCCTTTTTTTTTCAATTCATGACTTTGAATATATCTTGCACTCCCTTCTGGCCTGTAGTATTTGTGTAGCAAACTCAGCTGGGAGCCTTATGGGGATTCCCTTGTAACTCACTCTTTGCTATTCTCTTACTGTCTTTAGAATCATTTCATTATCCTTGACTCTGGCCATCCTAATTATATGTCTTGGTATGTGTATATTTTTGTTCTTCCTGTTTGAGACACACTGAGCTTCCTGTATTGGATATCTGATTCCTTCTTTAAGTTTGGGACGTTCTCAGTCATGATTTCTACAAAAACTTTGCAATCCCCTTTGATCTTTCTTCACCTTCTGGGACTTCTATTATGCCAAGTTTGGCATGCTTTCTATTACCCCATAGCTCCCTTATGCTTTTTTCATTTGTTTCTTGTTGTTTCTCTTGTAGCTCTTCTGATTGGGTGCTTTCTATTTTCCTGTATTCTAAGTCACTAATTCATTATTCTGCGTTATATAGTCAGCTTGCTACACCTTTAAATCTTTCCTCATCTCAGTCAATGGGTTTACCTATTCTTCTCGGCTCTTCCTTATAGCTTTCATTTCATTTTTGATGTATTTTGTGTCTCTAAACACTATCTGTTTTATTTCATTCAGTACTTTGATCACTCCATTTTTGAAATCTTGATCTTGTAGGATATCGATGTGTATTTCACTGATCATTCTTACAGGGGATTTCTCTTGTTCTATTAATTGGGAATGGTTTCTCTGCTTCTTCATATTTCTACTACCTCTCTGGCACTGTAGTTTATTTAGTATCAGTTATCTACTCTGGTCCTAAAGGAGTATATCTAACTAATGCCTATGTAGTAATACAACTTGGAAGAGAAAAAAGAGAGAGAGAGATAAAAATTTTAAAAAAGGGAGAAATAAAGCTTTGAAGACATTGTATAATGAATATTAGAAAGCAAGTTGAAGCAGAGTTTTGAAAAAAATAATAATAAAAATATTTTTAAAAAATTTCAAAGGGATTAAAATGGGGTTATATATAATTAAATAAGAAGTAAAAATTAAGAGTGTAGTAGAAAATGGAACAGGTAAAAACAGATTAAAACAAGGGGTGGTCTGTGTCCTCCAGGAGACTGTACATTTAATGTGAAGTCTTTCTGTATTCATCCTGTTTTGGAAGCTCATCTTCCTGTTTTCAGAGGCCCTCCATTGGAGCCCTCATTTGTGCTTCTCCCAGTGCCTGTCAGCAAGCAGATCGCTCCTACACCCAACACTGCACCTGGAGCAGCTCTCTGTAATGAGGCCTGATTGTCACTGCCCTGCCTGATGCTGCAGTGAGATGTTGCAGACTGACCAGGCAGGAGTGTGCATCATGCCCTCTCCCAGCACCATGGTCAGGGGCTGCGTTCCAGCCCAAAATGTGGGGGCCACATGCCCCATCAGGGTGCCGGTCACTTCATTGTTCTGTGACACTGTACGCTCTGCCTCAGGTTTACACACCAGAAGTGGGCTCAGGGAAGACTGAGGAACCACCCTGTCTCTGGTCTGGCCCAAAACCCAGCTCCTTGTTTGTCTTGGTGAAGCAAGTTCTCTGAGGAACGAGGACCGAAGGGTCCTATCTGCCTCAGGCTGTAGAGAAGTCTCCTTCTTGCCCTTAAGTCTTCTAAATCCTTAGACGTGGATGCAGACTTTGTCTCCTCTGCTGCCTGGGTGCAAAGCACCAGAAGGTATGGTGGCTGTGTCTGAGCCCCAGGTATCTTCACGTTGAAACTTTTGTGGATTTTCAGTGAAAGTTATGCACCCTTCCCCCCAAAGGGCAATCTGCCATGTTGTTTTATGGGGGGCCCAGGTTGTTTTGCCCTGTGCACCCACAGACATGGCAAACAGCTGCATCTATTCCCCCAGACTGCATCAGTGCTGCCATCCCCAACTTCGACCCAACTCGTGCAGCATGGCCCTGCCCCAGTCACTGGGCTGCATCTTGGGCTGGGTGTCTGTGCCTGTTTACTTAGTTCTGTCACTCAACTTACTGTCTGTACAGATTCAAGGCTTGGAGGCTACCCCTCCTTCCTGCCAAACTCTCAGTTGGAGAGGGGAGACCCAGTGAATGAGTGCCAGTCCTTCTTTGTAGCTCCCTCCCCGTGGAACCTGTCCCTAACTGTTTTGCCTTTTCTTCTTTCTTTCTTCCTTTTCTGCTACCAGATTTATTGCATCTTTAAATGGAAGAGATATTTCATGGAAATGACAAGAAAGTGCAGATTGCAATGCTCAAATCATCCAAAATATGTTTTAAAATAAGTTTCACAATGAAAGATAAATATGAGATTAAATAAAGAAAAACAGATCAATGTAAAAATAGTGTATTACACTGATAAAATTATATATGGACAAAACTCTGTAGATCCTAATTATAAGAAAAATATTAGTAGACATGAAGTATTTAATTCATTATAAATAATAATAGTAGATGAGTTTAACACTTCACTATTCTGATTACCATATCATCCAGAAAGAATATCTGTAAAGAAACAGAGGTCTTAATGACAGTTTAGATCATTTGAACCTAAATGAGCTTTTGGAAACCGCATCAGTAAAGGAGAACACCTAAGCTTCTCAAGTGTGCACAGGATGTATTCTAAGGAACTAACCACATATTATGTCATGAAAAGAGCCTCAGGAACTTTAAGCAAATATAGTTTACAGCAAGTATTTTTCCATACACAAAACTATGAAAATATGCATCAACTATAGAAAGAAGAACAGTACAAGCACAAACATGAGATTAAACCACATCCTTTAAAAAAATAAAATAAAACAATGTCAATGATGAAATCAAAGAGGCAATAAATTCATACCTGGAAACAAATTACAATTAAAACACAGCTTCATAAAATGTATGGAATACAGCAAAGGGAAATCTAAGAGGGAGTTTAGAAAAATTAAGGCCTTCTATAAAGAAAAAGAAAAACCTCACACAAAGGACCAAGCTTACCACCCAAAATAACGAGAAATAAGAACAAACAAAACCCAAAGGCAGTAGAACGTGAAATCTTTAATGATTACTTTGAAAATAAATATAATAAAAATATAAAAATAAATTAAAAATCATAAAATCAACAGCTATTTTTTCTTAAAGATATTAACAAATTGATAAGCATTTAGCCAGGTTTATCAAGAAAAACAGAGAGTGGACCCAAAAAAGATAATAAATGAAACAGTAGAAATAATATCTGATATTACAGAAATACAAACAAAGTTTATGAAAGCACTCTGAGCAGTTACGTGTCAACCAACTGGACGACATTAAAGAAATGGACAAATTACTTGAAACGTTCAGCCTGCCAACACTGAATAAAGAGAAATCTGAAAACTTGAATAGAGCAATCAGTATAAGTTAAATAAAATCTATAATTTTAAAAATAACCCTTGAACAAAATGCCTGGTTGCCTTCACTAAAACCTCTTTTGTCACAACTATTTCAAAAAAAATGAAGGAGGAAAGAAAATTCCAAAAGTTATTCTATGAGGCCAACAATACCATTATAACAAAACCCATCGTGACACTATCAATAAAACAAAAAAGAAAATGTTAAGCCAAATCCTTGATGAATATACATTCAAAAATCCTCGAAAATCATCAACAAATGAATCCAGCAATACATAGAAAGGATTATACACGATGATCAGTTGGATTCCTTCCAGAGTCACAAGGATGGTTCAACATACACAAGTCAATCAGCATGAAACATATTTAATAAAGGACGGAAAAAATTCACAGGACCATTTCAATACACACAAAAGAGTATTAGACAAAATTCAACATACATCATGATCAGAATTCTCATGAAAGTGAGTAAAATGGGAACATCTCTCAACATACTAAAGGCCATTTATAACAATTTATAGTACCCATGAGAATGGCTGAAAGCCTTCTGTGTAAATTCGGGGAAAAGGCAAGGATTCCTATTCTCACCACTTCTGTTCAATAGTAATAGAAGAATGGAAAAGGAAAAGAAAAAGAGGAAAAAGAAACACAAAATGGAAAGAAAGAGGCAAAATTGTCACCAGTATTGATGGCATAACAATCTACATAGAAAGACCTAAGGGCTCCACACTGACTATTATGAACAATAAATAATTTCATCAAGGGAACAGAGTACAAGATTAATGTAAAGAAGTCTCCTGCATTTCTCCATATTAAGCATGAGATACCATAAAATGGACGTTGAAAGCAATAATATTTAAAACCATATTCCCCCGAATATCTTGGAACAAATGTAACCATATATGTGAAAAATCTACACACTGAAAATTGTAAAATATTCACAAATAAATCAAAAATGATTCAAAGAGATGGAAAGATGTCTTGTGGTCTTGGATTCAAAGAGTTAATATTATTAACATGGCCATACTACACAAAGAAACCAAAGGATTTAGTGCAATACCTGTTACGAAGCTGCAGTATTTTCCACAGAACCAGAAAACAACAAATCTGGAGGTATAATCCTCCCGGATACCTTACTATTCTAAAAACCTACAGTAATAAAAACAGTATTTCATTGGCACAGAGATATAATCAATAAAATTAGATAGAAAGCCTAGAGATATTTCCACACACCTATGAGCAATGAATCTATGATAAAATAGGCAAGAGTACACAATGAAGAAAAGAAAGTCTCATCAATGGATGGTGTTGGGAAAGCTGGACATCTACATGCAAAAGTGAAATTAGAGCATTCCCTGACATCATATACAAAAATAAACTCCAAGTGTATTAAGGAGCTAAATGAAAGACCTGATACTATAAAACTGCCAGAAGAGAATATAGGTGATACCCTATTGGATATATTTCATAGGAATATTTTCTTATATCAGTCTCCTAAGACAAAAGAAATAAAAGCAAAAATAAGCAAGTGGGACCTAAACAAACTTGAAAATTTCTGCACAGCTAAGGACACTATCAATGCAATGAAAACGCTGCCTGTGTATTTGGAGAACATGTTTGCAAACAATGCAAGTGAGCAGTAGGTTAGTAGATGTAACATGGATTTAGGTTACACAACTCAAGGTGAAAAACAAAAACCCAATCGAAAACAAGAGCAGAGTACCTGAATTACTAATTTTCCAAGGAAAACATACAGATGAGTAACAGGCAAGTGATAAAATTGCTCAACATTTCTATTTAATAGGTAATTACAAAACAAAACCACAATGAGGTATCACTTCACACTAGTCAAACAGCTATTATCAAAAAGTCTACAAATAGTAAATATTGGACACGATGTGGAGGTAACAAATCTCTTGTATACTCTTGGTATGAATGCAAATTGGTATATCTTCTATGGAAAACAGTATTGAGATTTGTTTAAAAACTAACAAGTTAACTACCATATGATCCAGTATTACCTCTCCTTGGAAAAATCTGTGGAAAACACCCTAAATTTAGAAGAACCAATATTCACAACAGCACTGTTTATTTTATGAAAGACAGTGAAGTAATCCAAGTGTCCAAAGTAGACTATGGACTTAAGAATATATGATGTTTCTTTAAATATTCAATGGAATATTAGACATCTATGAAAAAGCATAACACATTGCTATTTCAGTATCATGAATGGACCTAGAAAATATTGTGCTTAGTGAAGTAACCTAGATAAAGTCAAAAGTATATAATTTATATGTGGTATTTAAAGAATAACAAATATCTGTGTACAGCTATCTATAGCTATCTATTGATAGATGACAGATAAATAGATAAAAGATTAGATATATACATAAATGATAGATAGATAGATAGATAGATAGATAGATAGATAGATAGATAAATAGATAGATAGATGGATAGATAGACAGACAGACAGAGACATGATGGAGAGGTAAAGAGATTAGGTAGACAAAACTTAAGCAGACTCAAAGATATGCAGAAAACTTTATGTTTACCAAAGGGGAAGGGAAAGAATACTTAATAGTAGAACATTGAGAGATACAAAGTAGTATTCATAAAGGAGAGAAGCAAAAAGGGTAATCTGTATAGGTCATGGAATTATACACAATACTTTAAATAATTGTATGTTACAATTATTGTAATAATTCATAATACAATATAATATTCAATGTAGTTGGAATCACTATGCTGTACATCTGAAACTACACAATATAGCACATCTACTATACTTCAATTAAATATAAAACATCTCTTGTATAATTTAGTCCTTTTTCTGCTGATAGAATCTTCCTTTAATATTGTTTTATTGTTACTCTTTACCATTTATGATTACTGTTTCAAATTATTTCTTTTACTGTTGTAAACATGTTACCAGTTTGAAATATCAATATTTATTTCAACTGATTTCATATTTTTCCGTATTTAATTTATATAGTATAGTAGCATTTAAAAACATAACCAAAGAAACAGTTGCAAGTTTCTCATGGTCTCTCCTTAGCATTTTGGTCAATGTTTTGCATATATTTGCTATTTTATATTTCTTAGTAGACTTCTTTTGTACCCGTCTTATAAGGTGTATCCGTTTTGTTTTTTTTCAACACATTCAGGTTTTGATTCTCTGTTAAAGTCTTTATTTTCACTTTATATCTAAATGATAACTGTGTAAGTATTATTGGGTGAGTGATTTCTTATTTCATTAGTTTGAAAATGTCATTTTATTTAATCTTGGCCTATGTTTTCAGCTCAGAAATGTGCTGATAGCCTAAAGGGGGTTCCTTTGTAAATTATCATAAGTTTTTGGCTGCCTTTAAAACTTTTTCCCTGTCATTGACTTGCCAATTTGCATATGACGTGTCTTGAAGGAGGTCCCTTTGTCTTAAAGTTATTGGTGTTTTGTTGGCTCACGGAATTGTATATCAGTTCCTTACACAGGTTCAGGAAGTTATCAACTATTAATTCTTTAAAAAAACATCAGCTGCCTTCTAAATTTCTTCTCCCTCCAGGATTCCACTCTAATGTGCACTTCCTGAGGAAGTCTGAAGGCTATTGTAGAATTTCCTCACTTTTTAATATCTTATATCTCTGCCCTCTCCTATAATTTCTAGTTTTGTATTGCTGAGTTTGCTAATCTCTCTTCCACAAAGACAGTCAACTTCCATTGCTTTCTGTTGTATTCCTCATCTCATTTATTAAGTTCTCCTAGTCCTCCAATAATGTTTGGTTATTTTATAGTTTCAGTCTCTTTGGTAATGTATTCCTTATCATCATTTCATTTATTCCTGAGCTCGGTAAACTGCTTTCTGAGTTTTGTTTTGTGTATTGAGTTTCTGTATGACATCTATTTAGATTGAGTATTATGTGGCAATATACCATGACTTTAAGTTTGTTTGCTGCAGGGTTTACATTGTGTGTGTGTGTGTGTTCAGGTGCGTCTGCGAGTTTGTCTGTGTCTGTGTCGCTGTATGTGTGTGTCTTTCAGTGAGTGTGTGTGCCTTAAAATGTAACTGTGATTGGTCATGATCTTGATAAATTATTGCTCTGATGACACTAAATAACAGATCTGGTGTTGGAGTCCGTGTTTTTGTTTTCTGGTAGTTTGCAACATGGCACAATTTTTGGTTTTACTTACCTGAGCTACCTCTGATAATATTTCAAAATGGCACTTTCCAGTCACTACTGTCTGGATAAAAGATGTGCTTTCATTGTCACTTCTTACACTTCTCTGGTAGTTAATGCCACTGTTGTCACTGGGAGGCGAAACCTTCCTTTCATTTGATATCCCTTGAGAATCAGTTAGCACAATGAGGAAAGGTGTAAAGACAGGTTGGTATTTGGAATCGGGCAAGTGTCTTTGCCATGTCCAGTTTTGCAATGTAACTTGTCTCCATCACTGTGAATGGGGAGTAGGGACAGTGTCATGAATGTCTGAGCGTCTGAAGGATGGAAATTCTGTCTCCATTGTGGCTCCCTCCTAATTACATGTGACCATGAGCACTGGTGAAGTTGGAGGCCAAATCTGTGTGAACCACTGTGACTCTGTTTCTACTGGGTTCTCTGAACTTGTGGACTAAGATATCCTAGTCAGTGGGCCTTGGGTGCAGACACCAAATCTGCTCTTCCCTTAGTTCAGCCTCATTTGTGTATTTTAGTCCATCAAACTTTACCTGTTCACATGCGTTCTGGATTATTGCTTTGTGTTGTAGTTATTTTTCTTCAGATGTGAATGCTTTACTGACTGCAGATATAAGGGGAGAGACAAAAATAATTTAAACTTATGTCACTTTTAAAAGTGTATACTTTTTCAATTAAAAGCTTAAATTCTACTAAGGACATTATAAGAACACAAAAGAAAGTGAACAAATCACCTCCCTTAATGTCATAGTACTGCAAAATAATTTGATATTCCTGGGTTATTTTCTTCAATATTTTTCCCACCTACATGCACATTTTACTAAAATATATCCATATAATCTCTTTACAATCAATTAAATTATTAAAATATTTCTCTGTGCTCTAAATATAGCCCTGTTGGTTCTCTAATATATTACTAGTAGCTTGCACGTTTCTGTCTTCTCCATCCTTTTTCCCTTTCTCCACAGGAAACCACTACTTGGTACACTACACATATATATGTGATTCTGTCTGTTTTCTTATGATTATTTTTCTTATATATTTATCTTCCTCATTTAAGTGACAATGTATAGTGTTTTTCTCTGTATGACTTATTTTCCTATGTGCAACACTTTCTGGGTCCATTCACATTGTTCCAAATGGCGGAATTTTATTTTTTAATTTACAATGACTAAGTATATATTATGTTATCTATATCTAACATCTACTTCAGCCAATCATCTGTTGATGTGCAGTTGATTTGTGCTTCTATTCTTGGCTACTATAAATGATGATGTTAAGAACTTTGGGGGTAATATATCCTTTAAGTTAATGTTTTCCTTTTTTTCAGATTTATACCAAAAAGAGGAATTGCTGCAACATATAATGATCCTATTTCTAGTTTTCTGAGCACTGTCCACACTTTTATACTAGTGTATACATCAATTTATATTTCCACCAACAGTGTACCTGGGTTCCCTCTTATCAAATTCTTATTAATTTTTGTCATTGGTAGGCTATTTGTTAATAGCCATTTTGGTTGCTGTGAGATTATATTTCATTCTGGTTTTGATTTATGTTTTCCTAATGAATAGCAATGTTATGTATAATTTTATGTGCATGAAAATCATCCACATGTCTATTTTTGAAAAGTTTCCATGAAGATTCTTCAACTGTTTTCAAGTTGAGGTCTTTGTTTGTTAAATAGTGAGTCTAATATGCTATACATATGTTATGGATATTGACATCTTGTTCTCATTATCTGAAATTTTTCCTTCTATTCTGTCTTTTATCATATGTCTTGCTGAAAGTTTCCTTTGCTCTGCAAAAGGTTTTGCACTTCACATTTATACAAGAAGTAAATTCCCTATATCACATAGTACATCTATTTTTTCCTCAGTAAACTAAAAACTGAAATTGTTTGTTTTCCTTTTTTCTTAATTTGGAGACAGAACAAAAATACACATTGCTATAATTTATCTCAAAGTCAGTTCTGCTCCTATTCTTGGTCAGAAATTGTATAGTTTCGGGCTTTACATTTAGGAAATTAATCCATTGTTATCTCATTTTGTATACTATGGAAGGAAATGCTCTTCCATCTTCCTTTTTCATATACTGTCAAGATTTCTCAGAACTACTTGTTGAAGAGACTGCTTTTTTTCCATTGTGTACACTTGCATCCTTCATTGTAGACTAATTGACCATATATGTGTGGGTTAATTTTTGGACTCTTTATTTTGTTTATTTTGGACTGTTTATTTTGTATTATTGATCTATGTGTTTCTTTAAGTGCCATATTTTAATGTATTGATTACTGTAGCTCTGTAGTATGTTATAAAATCAGGAAGTGTAATAACAACATCTTTGTTCATTTTTTAAAATAATTTTAGAAAATTTGGGTGTTTCAGATGTATGTATAAATTTTATTATTTTCTCTTTGTTTTGTGAAGAAACTTATGGATTCTGTGAGAATAGAAATTTACTAAAGGGAAAAACCTGAGAAAAATACTAAACTATGGAAGATAAATCATACAATATTAGCAACAAATGGATTGCTGTATAAATCTAAGAAAAAATATATAAAGACAAATGACAACAGAAACAAAATCCATGGGGTATAACAAAAACAGTATTAATAGCGATGCTTATAGCAAAATAATCCCACTTATACAAATAAGAAACATCTCAATCTTATAACATATTCTTACAAACAAAAGTTGTAACAAAATTTAAAACAAACTTGTTAGTAAAGGAAAGACAGGTGAAAGGACAGTACATAATTAAATAAAATAAAGATTAAATATAAAAACATTTAATCAAACTAAATAATGGCTTTTGAAAGACAAATATAGTTGTTAGAGTTTAACCACACACATGAGCAAAAAAGAGAGTACAGATTAACAAACTGAGAAATAAATGAGAAGTTACAACTTATATCATAGAAATACAGAGCATTGTAAGACGATACAACAAATTACATGCCAATAAAATGAAAACCCTAGGAGAAATGGACAATTTCTTAGAAAGAGCTAATCTCCAGAATGGCATGAATAAGAAAACATGAACATATTATCACTTATGAAATTGAATATGTAATTAAACAAAATCTCCCAAGAAACAAAATTCCAAGCCTTGACAGCTTCACAGGTGATTTCTGCAAACATTTAGAGAAGAACTATCACCTATACTTCTCAGAGAATTCCAAAAATTTCGAGAGGAAGGGAGGCTTCCTACCCCACATTTCTGTATCACACTACAACTAAAACTGGAACAAACACTTCAAAAAATTACAGGTTAAATAGTAATGATAAGCATAGATGTGAAAATCATCACTAAAATATTAGCAAATCAAACAGTACATTAAGAGGGTTATACATTATGGTTAAGTCCATTTTATTCCATGGACGCAAAAGTGATTCAATACCCACAAATTAATCAGATACACCACACTAACAAACTGAAGAATAAAAATTATATGGACACCACAATAGAGTCAAAAAATATTTTGACAAATTCAGTATCTATTTATGAATACATTTCTCCTCAAAGTGGGCATGAGGAAACATACCTCAACACATTTAAGGTCATATATGACAAAAACTCAGCTAACATGACACTCACTGATTAAAAGCTGAAATCCTCTCCAATAAGAGCTGGAAGAAGACAAGAATGCTCATTCTTACTTCTTTTATTCGGTATAGTATTGGAAATTCTAGCCATAGCTTTCCAAAATAAAAGTAAATAAAATATAGCTATTTCAGAAAAGGAGTAAAAGAATCTGTTTGGAGATGACATACATTAAACAGAAATCCTAAAAATGATGCCACAAAACTACTAGGTCTTATCAATGCATTTGGTAAAATTTCAGAATGTAAAATTAACATACAGAAATCTTGCATTTCTACACACTAAGAACAAGCTAACAGATAGAGAAAGCGAGGGAATTGCCTCATTTACACTTGCAACACCAAAGAAAAATCAAAAATGTATCCAGCCAAGGAGGTAAAAGACCTGTACTCAGAACACTATAAAATATTTATAACAGAAATTGAAGATAATGCAAACACATGAAAGGATATTCTGTGTTCATAGATGAGGAAAAAAATTGTTTAAATGACAGTATTAGCCAAGAATATACACAAATTAAATTCAGTGCCTATCGAAATACCGAGGGCATATTCAGACACTTACAAAAATAATTCTAAAATTTACATGTAAACACAAATGAGTTGAAACCACAAAAAAAAAGGAGGAAAAGAATACAAACAAACTAAAAACACAAACAACTTTGAGAAAGAACAAATGGGATTTATCACTTTCCCTGATTTTAAACTATAATACAAATCTACAATAAGAAAGAAAATATGGTAGTGGCACAGAACAAACAGAATAATGGAACACAAAGAATGCCTGAAAATGAAATCAGACAGTTATTGTCATTTGGCCCATTACAAAAAATGAATATATAGTGGGGGAAATGTTACCAACAGGCACATGAAACTGATCAAAATCACTAACCATCAGAAAAATGCACGACCAAAACACAATGAGAGTTTATGTCACTCCTGTCAGATGACTATTATCAAAAAGATAACAAACAAGTGTTGGTGAGGATGTATGACAAACAACCCTGATGCACTGCTGGAGTGAATGTAAATATGTGCTGCCACTGTGGAAAACCACATGGAGCTTTATGTAAAAATTAAAAATGAAATATAATCCAACATTTCTATACCTGGATACTTAATTCAAGAAAATAAAAACACTAATTAGTAAATATAATTTCAACCCTATACTCATTGCAGCAATATTCACAATAGACAGGATATAGAAGCAAATTAATTGCTCATCAATAGATGATGGATAAAGAAGATGTGTGTTTATAGTATATATATCTACAAATATTAACTACAGATTTATCTATATTTATATATATATATATACACACACTGTATATATATGCCCTATGTGTGTGTATATATATATATATATATATATGTACACACACACATAAAATTACAATGGGTAATTACTCAGGTATAAAAAGAATAATTTCTTGTCATTTGCAACAAATGGGTAGACAAAGAGGGTAATATGCTAAGTGAAATATCTCAGAAAGAAAATGACAAATGCTGAATAATTTTACTCATATTTGTAATTTTCAACAAATGAACATAACAACACAGAAAAGGAGTTATAGATATAGAAAGAAACAGGTTGTTCACAAGAAGAAGGGAAATGGGGTGAGGAAAATATAAAGCTGAAAAAAATGAAGAGAGAAAATTTTCCAGTTGTAAATTAAATGAGTCAGGGGCAAGAAATGTATTGTATGGGGAATAGTCAATGACTATGAAATAACTTTAAATAGCAACATATCATAACTAGATATATACTGGTGATCAGTTTGAAATACATTAAAAATAGCAAAGGGTATGTTGTGTAAGAGAAACTAACACAGTGTTATAGATTAAAGTAAATTTCAAAAACAAACATACTTACTGAAAAAAATTAGATTTGTAGTTAACAGAGGCAGGGTTTGGGAAAGAGAATTGATTAATGCACTCAAGAGCTACAAATCTACAGCCGTAAAATAAACGTGTTTTAGGGATGCCCCGTAGTAACATGAAAATTACAATAAATACTGCTTTATGTTCTATATGAATGTTGTTAAGAGATTAGACCATAAGGTTTCTCATCATGACCAAAAGACAAATAGTATTTCTTTTATATTGTATCTAAATGATATAATGAATTCTCCCTAAAGTTGCCTTGATATTAATTTCAAGATACTTGTAAATCAAATCAATATCTTGTGCACCTAAACTTACACAATGTTTTATGACAATTATATCTCAATAAAAGCGGAAGAAAAAATGGAAAATCAATGGTAATTTTTCCCATGAAATTTCTCATGATTGTTTTTGCAGCAAGTAATCTTGAGTCATGATATACTTATCCTAGGTAAAGATAATAATAAATAAGTGATTCTAAAATATTTTACATAAAGATACTTATAAAATTAGTGTTTTACCATGCCTTTATCTTTCTGCATTTTAACAGCCTGCTGCTTCTGTAGGCGACAAAATTTCACTCTGTGTATTCATCTGAGATTAGGGAATGGATACAAATTTAAAACTGGCTGCTCTTGCTGTGAGTGATAAGGTTCACTGTCTGTGACCTATGGGCTCATCTCCCCGACAGCATAGGTAAAAAATGAACATGCTAGGTTGCTAAAAATCTCAGTATGATAAAAATTTCAGAACTCCTACAATTCTTAACTTTTATGCAATAGGAATGCAATACTGACAAAGACTTGATTTTGGATAACAATGTGGTGTTTTCTCATGGTTGCATTAGGGTATATGAGGATAATCCCTGATGTCCACAACAAACATTCTAGCTCAATTGCTGGGCAAAGAAGTGTAATGGTTCTGCATTATTAGCACTGAGTACTGCTTTCAAAAAGATGACTATGCTCACTCTATTCCAGGTAGTCCAAGGAAAGAAAGGTTATTGCTATTTCTAGGTGAACTGGAATAAGTCAGTAGTTCAGTCTCTATAAATATGTCACAGGGTGTTCAAAACCAAAATAAGTTATGTCAACAATTAGAATTAAAAAAATTAGACATAAGCTTAAATTAAAAAGAAGACACAGTCTGTGCTGGGCTCTGTGAACTGGAGAATATATATGTCTCAGTCCAATTCAAGGGTTCATTGGCTTGACCTTAGCATCAGCTCTGGATTCAATGAAAAGTTAACAATTAGTATACTGGGAGAAATATAATCTACCTCTCCCTGATCGGAAGAAAACCTGGTGGCTCAGTGAAACTCTTAATTCACAGAGATTCTGCCAGATGCAAAGGAATAATTCACTGATAACTAAAACAAACTTAGTTACTTCTTAACAAACCATCTTCACACACACACAAAATGGTAGATAGATTTGTAGTTATTAGTGGGAAGTATTCAGTGGGCACAGCACAGAGAATAGTTTTCACAGCATCACCCAAATTTTGTACATTTGCCAATGGTCTAGATTTTCCCAGGTAGAAAACTACAGATGGACAAACAATATTCTTCTTTAGAATTTCTAATTTTGAAAGTAAACTGTAGATTTTTACTTATCAGTATAGATCCTGGTTATGATGATCACGCTAAGAACCACTGTCTGATAAGAGAGCTGGAAAATAGCTGCTGAACAAGCCCATCTTAATCCCAGACTGCTAATGCAAAAAACAACATAGCCACCATCTAAGCTGAGCTGACATATTTAAAAGCTTGATGTTTCTGTTGTAGGAACAAACAGTGCTGTGCAGACACAGTTCTCCTGCTGCAAGTGGGCCTTTTTATTCTCTTGGTAAAGGTCAAAATGGTTCCATGTTGCTAGAACTTACCCTGGCTCATTTGCCCTTTCTCCAGTTTATCAAAGGCTTTCTTCACAACTGGTGACACATTTTCAGGACTCAATCTTACTATTTCAGACTTATCAGATGACACTTGCTGCATGATTGTGAGCAGAAGCCTTAGGCTCCCCGACCTTGCCTACAATTTTTCCAGCATTTCACATTCTGAAAATGCTTCACTTTTATTTTAGTTTAATGGGAAATAGACAAAGTCTTCCGTGAATATTTTATATTTCTTAATATCTGCAGAAATTTGGTATTCTTGCAGTTGGACAAATTTTTAATTCCACCACTCTCACCTCCTTTGAGTCAACACATTTTAGATTGCAATTTGGTAACTGAGTATGACCACCCCAACCAACCATCAAGTACCACTTAAATACTAACTTTCTGAAGGTTAGAAGGGGCACAATTTATGTGGGGTGTATAAACCTACATTAAATGTTTGCAATGACATTGTCTCTTCTGGACAAAACTCTGATTCTAAGAAGTAAATTTATTAGAAGTCAGTAGAGTTATTCATATGGGGAAGAGAATCAGCAATTTTGGGGTGGGTGGGTGATGAAGAGACAGGAAAAAATGCAGCAAATGGGAATTTAGTGCTTTTGGCTTCTGGAGGTATGAATTAAGAAGAAAATAATACTTTGTGTCCTGTAGTTACATCCACTTACTGTCTTGAGTGACTAGTCCTTGGGCTATGAAAAGGGCTAGTTTGTGGTGAAGAGTAAAGACCATAACGAAATAGTTTGAAAACCATGAGAGTTTTGTTGTTTCAGGAAAGTAGATTTTGCTTAAAGTCAACATGTATTTTTCATTCACTAAATAATAAAATGCATTCTGTGGCATGTGCTGTGCTTTCTGTTCCCGTATCCAAGTTAGACAAGGAAGGGGGGATAGACAGAAAACATCTGGAGGAGGTGGCTTCTGTGATGAGACTGGGAAAGTCTAAGTAGGTAAAATGAGAACATCCTAAGCCCAATGATGAGCTGAAGCAAAAGTGGTGAGGTTGCAGCTAACATAGTTGACAAGCACTTGCCTGTATGTATCTCCAGATAGAGTGAAACATTAAGATATGCCAAGGTACTCAGATGCCAAATTTTTAAAGAAATAACAAAACTAAGTTGAGTTTCTGGGGTTAGATTTAGAAAGGCTTATAGTGCCACCCTGAGGACTTAAACTTGTATTTGGCTGGAATATAAAAGCAACTTAAAGTATTGACTAGAAGATATAGTGTAGACACTTGAGGGCAGGAAATGAAAGCACCAATTAGAATGCTTTGAGAACAGCACAAAGAACACCATAGATAAAATTGCTTCTTAAATTCTGCCACATGATGAATGTGCCATCTGGGACTACATCATGTGACCTTTATGATTCCAGGGATGACATAATCGAGACCAGGATCCCTGGGCCGGTTCCAGCATTGACCTCCTGTTCCAACATATCCTAATTTATCATTTTTGATACTTTCCAGGATGAACCAGAAACCACTTAGTACTTTTCCCTCTCTCCATGTTTTAGTCTTTTCCCAAATTCTTCCACTTTCTCTTCTTCCTTACAAGAAATTATTTAAATTTACTCCCATATTGTTCCATCAAATGATCATATGAACCAAATATCTCTTTTTTTCTTTAAATGGTAACTTAATCTCCCATTTAACACTGAAGACTACTTAAAAAATATAAGGAAAATACAGGTACACATCTATGTTTATTGTTCAAATAAGAATATTGCAGATATTTGTCGACATTTGACAACATCAATTTTAATCTTTGTTATCCTGCATAATCTGGTAGTCCTCTGGTAAATCAGTTGTAATTAGGATGACGTTCATAAGCTCAAGATGGCTGATTATTTGGCCTTGAAAGAGAAGTAGCTGATGTATTGGCTATCTCTGGCACTGGAAACCGTGGGTTTCTACCTGGTTGAAGTTTAGAAAAACGACCTTCACTGGCAGATATTTTGTGATATCCATTTGGAAAAGTAGGAGGTTCCTCCATCAGTCCAAAATAATTGCACTGTATGGGAGATAAGATGCTGTACTGAGAAGTAGAAGTTGTAGTTGTAATGAAGTTCACAACACGGCCATTTGTTTCACTGTAGCTGCTTTGAGAGTGCCCGTGGATAGTGGTCAACTGATTTAAAATAGCACGTTGATCCATTGCAATTTGTTCTGGATGTCTAAATGACATTGATCATAGAGGAGAAAAATCACCTCTGATCAGGGTATTCATATCACCATTTATGTGGCTAGTAGAGGGCTTTCTTATTAGAAGCTTGTTTAAATTTGCAGAAGGTAAAAATGCACTTTATCCTCTATTGTAAGCCACAAAATCTGAACTATGAGTGTCCACATTACCCCATGCTTTAAGTGCCTCTTTTTGAAATCTTCAGCCAATGAAGCCACCAGAGAGGCATTTTTAATCCCAACTATTCCTTTTATTCTCACTGAAATCAGGGAACAGCCTAGTTTAAAATTTGGATTATGATAGAACTGCTGCTACAACCAAAGGAGAAAGATTTTAGTAACATTTTAAACCGAAATACAAGGCTACAATAAGCCTAACCTATAAAACCTCAGAATTCACGTTTACTATGCAAAGATATTATCATCAAAATATGAACATTGCTGACGATATTTTGAAGTTCCTTATTTGGAAAATACCATTTAAATAGTATAGTCATCAAATTTATGAAGTTAGCGTTTGCAGTAATGGTGAATGCCATTTTTTAAAAGCAGTTTTAATAACTTTATTTAAATTTTGGTAAGATTCATAGTTGTAAGCAAATTTCCCATAATCTTGACTACATAAGACACTGTCCTCATTTTTTTGAAAAATAAAGTATTTCAGCTTTAATAGTTTTGTACAGTTTTAAAAATCTAGTTTTACATATATATTACCATAGATTGATGTACAAAATAAAATTTTATATATAAGTTACCAAGTGGTAACTAAAATTTCTTAATACCTTGCTTAAAACAGAGACTTCTTTTTCTTCTGCCTGAAAGTCAGCTAGAAAAACAGATCTTCGAAAATTCTGCTGCACTTTACTAAATCCATAAAGGTTAAGCTGTCTAATTAAACTTTTCATACTTCCAGGTTCAAATATTCTGAAAGGAGACTTTCTTTCCAAATCTTCCTTCATAAATATATCTTCATCCATCACTATGGAAGTTCCATTATCATGCCAACAGATGGATTTAAATTGGTTATTCCCAGCCATTTTCCAGAGTTTTCTTGGATATGTCAGAGAACGAAAATCATTATCTTCATCTGGTTCAGAGACACAATATTAGTAACATGGCCTTTTTATCAGGGATTCTTCAGACAAAGTCTGAAAAACATTTTCCTCAATCATAGACCTCAAGTCCAAACCCCAGGGAATGTTTGATCACACAATAGAGATCTACTGTACATTCCTGAAGCAGTTGGTCCATATTTAGGAAACACAACTTGAATTTCTGTAGGAACATGTGCCATCTCAAATAACATTTTCTACAACTACATTTCTAATCTGCATAATTTTGTGCACTGCAGCTTCAAATGCTGCTTTGGCGGGCCAGCACAGATAAACTGCGAGGCCATCACAATGGTTCTCAACTTGAGAAGCTGTGACATCACAATCGACTGGTCTCCTAGCAACTCAAGTGTAACATTCAGCCAGTGTTTACTTCTCATTCATCCAGTTAAAATGAAGCATATATGATGCTTAATTTTATACGGTGATCTGCAAATATTATCCCCACAAAATCTATTTAAATAATTTAATTTTGGTGTCTAAGAAACAAAACCAATCTCCATCATTTTGTATGCAAATTTATACCAGATATGTGAACAGAGAATAAATAATCACAAAATATATAAAATAATTTTAAAGTTTTGGATTTTAAAGTGAAATTTGTGTAAAATATTTACAAAAATTTATAACTATTTCATAATCATTTGTAATTAAAGTGAAACATAATTTGATTTGGAAGTGGAAGTAGTTTTTTATCTGTGTACTTTAAAATAAGTAGCTCTATATTCAACACATGAGCAGGATAAATATTAGTTTATTTGTTATGTTTATATATAAATGGTAAATATTTATGAAATAAAATTAGATTAAATTAATCAATCAAATTAAAGAAATTCTAAAGGGGGGAATTTTTGTTTTAATTTGTATTTCAGTGCTATATGTAAAATAAATGTAGTTTTATATACTACTTTAAAATTACACAAGAGAAAATCTTACAGTATTCTTACAAATGTTTATTTTTGCCATTCTTTCACTCAGAGGTTTTCAGTCCCTAGAAGGAATAAATTTTCTTGTCATCTTTATAATACATACTCTTGTGGCTTCTGTTAAGTGTTCTAAAATGATGTTGATAAATACACTTAGGCACAAGATCCTGGGTTCAATAAGCATTACCTCCATTTAGGGGCAAACAAACAATCAAAATACAAAGAAATTAGAGACTATGTGGGTTGGGGTGGAAAAAACCAGGCAATGCATTTTAGGAAGCAATATGTTTCTCAGTCCTGAAACAGTTGTCATTGTTAGTAAATTACGGCACTTTAAGGCAAGTGTTTTGTTCACTAATTGTAAATAATAGCTATGTTCTTTATCAGTAAACTGTAGTAAATCAAGTTCAACCAAAATTTATATTCTTAAATAAGAAATAAAATCCATTATACATAAACCAAATTCAAAATGAGAGACAAAATTTTTGAATAAATAAATCTACACTCAAGCTACAATGTAAATTTCTAATTCAGTATGTGTATATTCCATTCGAAATAAACATTAGCAACCTGAATTCATTGCATAATATAAGTATTATAAACTATAGTTAAGAGGGATTTAGTCCTGATTCATAAATATTATTTAACATGCGCAAAGTAATATATGTGATACCATACCTTTAAAAACAGAGAATTCAGAAATAACAGTCTCAAAAACTGTAGGAAATTTATTGACAGTTCTAATCTTAAGTTTTCTATAAAAGTATACTTAACAAATTCACTTTAGATAGAATGTAACTAAACGTAATAAGATGGCTGATGATTTCACATTGAAAGAGATGTAGCTAATGTATCAGCTATCACTGGCACTGGAAACCATTGGTTGCTCCCTGATTGAAGTTTAGAAAAACGACCTTCATTGTCAGATATGTTGTGATACCTATTTGGAGAAGTAGAAGGCTGCATCATCAGTCCAAAATAATTGCTCTGTATGGGAGACAAGATGCTGTACTGAGAATTAGAAGTTGTAGTTGTAATGAAGTTCACAACACGGCCATTTGTTTCAGTGTATTTGCTTTGAGAGTGCCCGTGGAGAGTGGTCAACTGATTTAAAATAGCATGTTGATCCACTGCACTTTGTTCTGGTGGTCTAACTGACATTGATGATGGAGGATAAAAATCACCTCTGATCGGGATATTTGTATCACCAATTATGTGGCTAGTAGAGGGCTTTATTATTAGAGGCATGTTTAAATCTGCGGAAGGTAAAAATGCACTTTCTCCATGAGTGTCAGCCAAAAATCAGAATTATGATTTTCCACATTACCCCCTTCTTTAAAGTGCTTCTTTTTGAAATCTTCAGCCAATCAAGGTACCAGAGAGTCATTTTTAATCCCACCTCTTCTTTTCATTCTCACTAAAAGCAGGGGACAGCCACGTTTAAAATTTGGATTACGATAGAACTGCAGCTACAACAAAAGTAGAAATATTTTAGTAATATTTTAAACCAAAATACAACACTACAGTAAGCCTAACCTATAAAACCTCAAAGTTCACGTTTACTATGCAAAGAAAATATCATCAAAATATGAACAATGTTGAAGATATTTTGATATTCCTTATTTGGAAAATACACTTTTAAATTTTATAGTCATCAAATTTAAGAAGTTAGCATTTGAAATAAGGGTGAATGCTACTTTTTAAAAGCAGCTTTTAAAGTTTATTTAGATTTCTGGTAAGATTCATAGTTACAAGCAACTATCTCATAATCTTGACTACTTAAGGCACTGCCCTTTTTTTAGAAAAAATAAAGGATTTTAGCCTTAGTAGTTTTATACAATATTCAAAAGCTAACTTTACATTTATATTATCATAATTTTATGTACATAATAAAATTTTATACATAAGTTACCCAGCGGTAACTAAAATTATTTAATACCTTGCTTAAAACAGAGATTTCTATTTCTTCTGCCAGAAAGTCAGTCAGACAAGCAGAGCTTTAAAAATTCTGCTGCACTTTACTAAACCCATAAAGTTTAAGTTGTCTACCTAAAGTTTTCATACTTCCAGTTTCAAATATTCTGAAAGGGTCCTTTCTTTCTATAACTTCCTTCTTAAAGATATCCTCATCAATCACTATGGAAGCTCCATTATCATCCCACAAGATGGATTTAATTTGGTCACTCCCAGCCAATTTCCAGAGTTTTCTTGGAAATATCAGGGAATGAATATAATTATCTTCATCTGTTTCAGAGACACAATGTGTGTAACATGGTCTTTTTATCAAAAATACTTCAGACAAATTCTGAAAAGCATTTTCTTCAATTATAGATCTCAAGTTGAAGTCCCCAGAAAATGTTTGTTCACACAAAAGAGATCTACCGGAGTTTCCTGAACCAGTTGGTCCAACTTTACGAGACAAATCTTGAATTTCTGAAGAAACATGTGTCATCTCAAATAACTTTTTCTACAAGTACTTTTCAAATCTGCATGATTTTGAGCACTGCAGCTTCAAATGCTGCTTTGGCAGGCCTGCACAGTTAAACTGCTAGGCCATCACAATGTTTCTTAACCTGAGCAGCTATGACATCACAAAACGACTGGTCTCCTAGCAACTCAAGTGGAACATTCAGCCAGTGATTCCTTCTCATTCATAAAGTAAAAATGAAACATATAGGATGCTTATATTTATAGTGTGATCTGCAAATATTATCCTCACAATATCTTTTAAAATTATTTAATTTTGGGGACTATGAAATAAAACCAATCTCCATCCTTTTGTACACAAATTTATAGCAGATTGGTGAACAGAGTATAAATAATGCACAAAATATATGAAATAATTTTAAAGTTTTGGAATTTAAAGTGAAATTTTTGTAAAACCTGTACAGAAAAGTTATAAATTTTCATCATCTTTTGTAAGTAAAGTGAAACATAATTTTATTTGGAAGTGGAAGTAGGTATTTATCTGTGTGCTTTATGATAAGTAGCTCTATATTCAAAACATGAGAAGACTAAATATCAGTATATTTGTTATGTTTATAAATAAATTGTAAATATTTATGAAACAAAATTAGATTAAAATAATCTATCAAATTTAATATATCCCAAAGTGGGTAATTGTTGTTTTAAATTGTAAATCAGTGTTATAAGTAAAATAAATATAATTTAATATTCTACTTTAAAATTACAAAAGAGAAAAGCTTATTGCATATTTACAAGTTTTTTTTACCATTCTTTCACTCAGAGGGTTATCAGTCCCCAGATGCAATAAAATTTCTTGTCATCTTTATAATCCATACTCTTGTGACTTCTGTTAAGTGTTCCAAAATGATGTTCATAAATACACTTACACACAAGATCCTGTGCTCAATAAGCAGTGCCTCCATTAAGGGGCAAACAAACAATCAAAAAACAAAGCAATAATAGTATATGTGGGTTGGGGTGGAAAAAACATGTAATGCATTTGGGAAGCAATATGTTTCTCAGTCCTGAGACAACTGGCATTGTTAGTATAATACGGCATTTTAAGGCAAGTGTATTTTGCACTAACTGTAAATAGTAGCTATGTTCTTTATCTGTAAACTATAGTAAATCCAGTTCTAGCAAAAATTAAATTATTTATTTAGACATAAATTCCACTAAATATAAGCCAAATTCAAAATGAGTGATGAAATTTTTAAATAAATTAATGTACCCTCAAGCTACAATGTAAATTTTTCCTTCAGTATCTGTAAATTCCATTCTTTATAAGTATAAGCAACCTGAATTCATGGCATACTATATGTATTATAAACTAAAGTTAATTTGAATTTAGTCCTCATTCATAATTATTATTTAACATATGCAAATGAAACTATGGGATACCATCCCTGAAAAAACAAAGAATTATAAAATGACAATCTCAAAAAATGTAGGAAAATTATTGACAGATCTGACCATAACTTTTTAATAAAAATATTCCTAACAAATTCACTCTAGATAGAATGTAACTAAACGTAATAAAAGGTATATATGAAAAACCCATGACTAACATCAAGTTCAATGTTAACATACAGGAAGGTTTTCCTCTGGTCCAGTAATAAGAAATAGTAGTTCAATTTCACAAGTCCTAAATTACACTACTTGAAGTCCTAGCCAGAACAACTAGTCAAGAAAAAATATAAAAGTCATCCAACTTGTAAAATAGCAGTAAAGTTTTTACAGATGACATAATTATGCAGAGATAGGAAACTCCATAGACTCCTCCAGTGACTGTAATAAATAATGAACAAACTTAGTATACTTAAAGAATACAAAATCAATATACAAATGTCCGTTGCATTTTTGTATAGTAACAACACATTATCAGAAAGAGAAATTAGGAAAATAATTCTATGTAAATTTATACCAAAAATAATAATATAAGAATAAATTGGTAAGTGAAATAAAAGATCTAAACATAGATCTATAAACTAAAGGTACAAGAAATATTAGTAAACAAAAGAAATAAAATGTTATTCTTTGTCATGGATTGTATACAATGTGAGGAAATATTCTAATCTATCTTTTCAATGTTCAATCTCCCCAGCACTAATTATTGAGGAGAATGTCTTTTCTTCATTTTATACTCTTGCTTCCTTTTCCATGGATTAATTGATCATAGGTGTGAGGGATTCTATCTGGTTGCTCTATTCTCTTCTATTGATTGGTGTCTGTTTTTGAGCCCATATAATGTCTTAATTACTAAAGCTTTGTTGGACTGTTTAACACCAGAGAAATTTACACCATTAGATTTAATACACTTTTTCAAGATTATATTTGCAACTCATGATCTTTGTGATTACATATAAATTTTGAAATTATTTGTTCTATTTAATGGAAATATTTCATGGCTATTTTGAGATGAATCACACTAAATGTAGATTCCTTTGGGTAGTATGCTTGTTTGAACCACATTGTTTCACATCATTAACATAAGAGATCTTTTCACTTCTTTGGATCAGTTTTAATTTCCATCATGAATGTTTTCTGTTTTTTAATGTGTATGATTTCACCTTATTTGTTAACTTCATTTCTAGGTGTTCTTTACATATATATACAATTATATACATAATATTTGTAAACTCGTTTCCTACACATATACAGCAGGCAAAAGTCAGTGGCAAGACATATTCAAAGTCCTGAATGAAAGAAAATGGTATTCTAAGATAATTTATCAAGCAAGGATATCTTTTAGAATACAAGGAGAGATAAATAAATTCAACACAAGCAAACACTAAAAGAATTTAGCAAGAGAAAAAGAAATAATGAAAATTCTGCTCTAAATAAAAAAGAAGAAGGATGCTATAGAAAAGACAATGGCAATATTATAAAGGCAATAGTTACAATGACTTACAAAAGAATAAATAAAATTACGTAAAACAAGACATCAAAATTTTTAAGGCTCACAGAGTGAAACAGGTCAATACAGTGTGTTTTTTCTTGTTTCTCTTCTCTGTAGAATGGGTTTTAGTTTGTATTGTTATCAGTTATAATAAACAGATATGGTATGGGTCAATATAAATACAAAACAAGTTAACCATAAGTCAAAATCTTACAATGAAGTCACAAAGACAAAAAGAAACCAAGATAATAAAGAAAATTTATCAAGTCACAAAAAGAAAAAGAAATGAACAAAAATAAATACAAAATCAACTGGAAAATGAAGTTCAAAATGGAAATAAACACCAGTCTTTCAATAACTATAACAAATGTTAATGGACTTAATGCTTCAATCAAAAGATATATATTGTCAGATGGGATAATATAACAAGACCCTAAATTATGAAGCATACAAGAGACCCACTTTAGTAAGAGGAACACACATCAATTGAAAGTCAGAAGATGGAAAAATATATTCCATGCAAATGCACATGACAAGAAAGCAGGACAAGCAGTACTGACTTCACACAAAAGAGACTTTACAACAAAGGCCATAGAGGAAGATAAACAAGGACATGATATAATGATTAAAGGAGCAATAAACAATGAGGGTATTGTACAAATTAATATATACTGACTCAATATAGGAGTACCTAAAAAAAAGACAAATGCTAATAGATTAAAACAGAGAAATCCCTGGGAACACAAGCACAGTAGGAGAATATAACTCCCAATTACCATCACTGGATTTGTCTTTCACACAGAAAATTAATAAGGGAACAAAGTTACTAAAAAACACTATAAAATAATTGGAGATGGCTGATATTTTCAAAACAGTACTTCTCCCCAAAACAGAATATACATTCTTTTCCTGTGCACATGGAACAATTTCCAGGAAAGATTATGTACTCAGGCATTGAATAAGCCTCAACAAATTTAAGAAGATAAAAATTATTTCAAGCAAATTTTCTGAGTATTATACCATGAAACTAGAAATCAATCACAGAAAAACAGGGAGAAAAAATGACAGCATGTAGATTAAAAAACATGGTAGAAAAACAAGGAGTTGAGGTGATGAGTAAAAGAAGAAATTAAAAAATATCTTAAGAAATATGACAAAACACTACACAAACTCTATGGAATACAGTTAAAGCAGGCTTAAGAGCTAAGTACATAGTGACAAGACCCCCCTCAAAGTAGAAGAACAATTTGAGATAAATAATCTAATGTTCTATGTAAACTAATCAAGAAAAGAAGAGGAAATATAACAAATAGTCAGCAGAAAGGGGGAAAAAATAAAGATGAAAAAATAAACAATTGAAATAAAGATAAAAAATAGAAAAAATCAATCAAATACTTTTTGGAAATAGTAAACAAAATTGGCAAATCTCTGAACAGGCTCACCAACAAGAAAAGAAAGAGAATACAAATAATATAAGAAATGAAAATGGAGAAATTACAAACAGTACAAAAAAATTACAATATATCATAAGGGAATACCATGAGCAACTGTATGCAAACAAACTGGATAACCAGGCATAAATGGAGAAGTTTTTGGAAACATTCAGACTACCAAAATTGCACCAAGAAGAAATTAACCATTTGAAGAAACATACCACCAGAAATGGAATAGAATTATGATTAAAATGAAAAATCACTGCAAACAAAATTCAGACCCAAATAGCTTCACTGGGGAATTTGACCAAACATACAAAGAAATATCCACACCAGTCCTCCTCAAACTCTTCCAAAAGACTGATATGGAGAGAGTACTCCCAAACTCACACCATAAGGCCAAAATCAAACTGATACCAAAACCAGACAAAGACACTACCACAAAAAGAAAACTATAGGCCAATATCATTGATAAACATAGATGTAAATGTCCTTAAGAAATTATTAACAAACAGAATCCAACAGCATGTAAATAAAAGCTCATGCACCATGGTCAAGTTAGGTTCATCCCAGGAACACAAGGATGGTTTAACATATGCAAATCAATCAATCAATTGTGATACTCCGTATCAACAAAAGAGAAGACAAAAATGATATGATCATCTCAGTAGATGCAGAAAAAGCATTTGGTAAAATTTAACACATATTTGCAATAAAAGTTCTTATCACAGTGGGCATGTAAGGACCACATCTCAACATAATGAAAGCTATTTATGACAAACAAATAGCCAGCAAAATACTCAATTGTGAAAAACTGGAAATTTTCCCACAAAGACCTGAGACAAGACAAGGATGCCCATTCTCACAATTTCAATTCAATATAGTCTTGGAAGTCCTACCCACAACGATCAGGCAAGAAAAAGACATAAAATGATTCAGACTGGAAAAGAAGAGGTAAAATTGTCACGATATGCAGACATGACCCTATATATAAAAAAGTGTAAAAGTTTCACAAAAAAATTACTTAGGCTATAAAAGGAACTGGGCAAGGTAGACTGATTAGTGTGCAAAAATCAATTAAGATTCTTTACACTACCATTGAATCAACAGGAAAACAAAGAATAGAGACAACCCCTTTTATAACTGCACCCAAAACTATAAAATGCTTAAGCATAACTCTGACCAAGGAGGTGAATGATTTACACATGGAGAAGAAGAAAACATTGATTGAGAAAATCAAGAAAGATTTTAAGAATTGAAAAGATACCCAATGGTCCCGTATTGGAAGAAATAATATTGTAAAAATGGCCATACTGCCCAAGGAAATCCACAGACTTAATCGGAGTGCCTATCAAAATATACAAAACATTTCTTTTTTAGGAATGAACAAATGATCATAAGATTTATATAGAATCAAAAAAGATCCATAATTTCCAAAACAATATTGAAGACTAAAAGAGGTTGTAGCAATAAACCGCCTTGTCTCCATACACTATTGCAGAGTTACAATAATCAAAACGACGTGATACTGGTACAGAAACAGGCAAATGGACTAATGGAACAGAATAGAGAGCCTGGGAATAAATCTACATGCCTATGTTCAATTAATATTTGACAGAGTAGCTAAGAGTATGACAGAGAAAAGACCATCTCTTCACCAACTGATGTTGGGAAAACTGGATAGAAGCATGCAAAGCAATGGAGTTAGAACACTACTTCACTCCATAGACAAGAATAAACTCAAAATGGCTTGAAGACTAAAATGTAAGCCAAGACACAGTAAATCTCCTAGAAGAAAACAGGCAAAACACTCTGAGATAATTCTCAGCAATGATGTCCTAAAACAGCCTACCCAGGTAATGGATGTAAGAGCAAAATTAATAAATGGGACCTAATTAAACTTAAAACATTTTGCACAGCAAAGGGAACCATAAACATAGCAAAATGACAACCTACAGGTTTAAATAAAATATTTAGAAATGATGCAACTGACAAAGGCTAAATTTCCAAAATATAAAGACATCATACAACCTAATAATAATAAAAAACCCAAGAAACCCTATCTGAAAATGGGCAGAAGCACTAAACAAAGAATTCTCCATTAGATACATGCATATGCCACATAGAAATATGAAAATAAAATTGCTCAATATCATTAGCAGAGAAGGGCAATTCAAAACTATAATGAAGTATCACCTCACAATAGTCACAATGGCCATCATGCAAAACTCCACAAACAATAAATGCTGGGGAAGCTGTGGAGAAAGGGAACACTTCTACACTATTGGTAGGAATGTAGTTTGGTGCAGTCATTGTGGAAAACAGAATGGGGATTAATCAAAAGAATAAAACTAGACTTAACATATGATCCAGCAATCCCACATTTGGGTATATATCAGAGAGAACCATAATTCAAAATGTCACCTGCTACCCTATGACTTTAGCAGTGCTATATACAAAAGTCACGACATGGAAACACCCTAATTGTCCATCAACAGATGACAGTATACAGAATTTATGCCATATTTAAACAATGGATTTATATTCTGCCATAAAAAATGATAAAACAATGACATTTGCAGCAAAATGGATGTCCCCAAAAAGTGACATTCTAAATGAAGTAAGCCAGAAAGAGAAAGAAAAATAATGCATGACATGACATATGTAGAACATTTAAAAAACAATTCGGATAAGAACACTATGATTTCATATACAAAACTGAAACACACTTGCAGATCTACTTAATAATCTTATGGTTACTGCAGACAAGGCATAGGAGAGGATATATTTGGAAGCTGTAGAGTTATAAATGTTATCCACTATATATAAAAATAGATTTTTTCAAAATGCCTTTTGTATGACACTGGGCAGTATGTAAATATCATGAAGTTTACTTTAATTGGCACACAAATATATGCATGAAGCGGGACACTGTGCTATACACCATAGATTGACACATTGTAAATGGCAGTACTTCAATGATAAATAAATGAATAAATAAGTAAATAAGTAAGTAAATAAATAAATGAATGAATGAATGAATAAATAAATAAATAAATCATATTTAATAATAAAAGAAATACAAAAATCACACTACATAACTTTACACATCAAGAACTAGGAGAAAACAGAAAGAATAAAGAAAATTGAATGAATGAGAGTAAGGGAAATAACAAGAGAAACTATTGAAAAGATAAAAATAAAACCTAAGTCTGTTTCTTTTAAACAAAATGTGGACAAACGTTTAGGTTGGCTAAGAAAATAAAGACTCGAATAAAATTAGAAATAAAAGAGAAGATACTGTAGATGTGTAGAGGTGCATAGCATCAGAAGAAATTTCCACTAGCCAACAATTTGAATGACCTAGAACAAAAGACATATTCCCAGAATCATATGTCTTCCAATACTGAATCAAGAAGAAATTACAAAATTAAATAGAGCAAAAGTGTGCATGAGTAAATCAGTATTCCAAACCTCCCAAACCAGAAAATATTTACAAGATGACTTTACTGGTGAATTCTATCACACATTTAAAGACAATTTTCACCAATTCTTCCCCAAATCTTCCAAGATTTTGAAGTGGGTGAAAGTATCCAAACTAGTTTTATGATGCCAGCTTTATTTGCATTACAATGTTAGAAAGGAAATTATATGCAAAATATAGAATATAAACCCTGATGAACATATGTGCCAAAATTTTCAACAAAACATTTAATGTATCATACACATTCATGAGTAAATGGATTTATCCCTGGGTTTAAGGATACTACAAATTTTTCAAATCAATAAAGATGACATGCCACACTAATAGAATGAGAAATAAAACTCACATAATCATCTCAATAGGTGCAGAAAGAGCATTGTATATAATGCAACATCCTTTTAAGACACTCAGAACAAATTAAATTAACCCTGTCAGTGGCACAATATCATATACACACAAAAACTGTGTGGAGAGAAGCGAAGCAGTTCTCTGTTTATTGATTCTTAGAAGAAGGGTTTATATAGGACATGCACAATGCCTCACATATCATCTAAGTTATAACAATGTTAATAATCTTAAGCAACTTATGCCCCATGCTCCTGCAGTAAGCACAGGATGTTAAATGATCAAGGATTGTTTTAAAGTTCATCACAGAACTTCATTAAGTAGGCCTTCTCTTATCCAGCCAGCTGTGCCTGTCTTAGGTTGTCCTCCTCTGAGGATCTTACCCATTATAGGCTATCCAGCCATCCCTACTCGATACACTGATTAGGACATTTCTTATCCAGCCTGGATATGTGACATTCCTCACACTTGTTTATCAGTTCAGCCCAAGGGCTTGTTCTCTAGAGCCTTCAGTCAGGGACCTACAAACCCAACATCGCTTGACAGAAAACTGGATGAAGAAAATTTGATGTTTATATGCAGTGGAATCAATACTTTGCATTCCTATCTACGGTGTCCATGGTGTTACTTTTTCTCCACAATCTCACCAAGATTTATTTATTTTCTTTTGGATGAGAGCCTTCTGACAAGTTTGAGGTCTTGTCTCATTTTTGGTTTATGGTTTTCCTAATAATTTATAACTCTGAACATATTTTCATGTGTGATATAGCCAACTGTATGTTTTCTATAGAAAATTGATTTATATTTATCTATTCAGTTCCTATGGACATTCTTTTTAATTGGATTATTTTGTCTTTTTTTGTAGTGGTGTATGAGTTTGCCATTTATTTTGTATATTAACACTTGATTTGAAAATATCACTTGCAAATATATTCTCCCATTGTGTTTGTTGACTTTTCATTTTATTGATCATTCCTTCTTCATTGTTAATCTGTTTAGACTGATACAATCATCTTTTGTTAGTTTTGCTTCTTCTTCCCTTGCCAGAGGACATATGAAGAATCATATTAAGTCAAGTGTACTTCTTATGTTTTACCCTAGGATTCTTTGTTTTCAGGTTTTATGTTTTATATGACCAGGAGTGGGATTGATGGGTCATATGATAGATCTATTTTATTATTTAAAGTAGCTTCCATACTGATTCCAAAGTGGTTGCACCAATTTTCATTCCCATCAACAGTTTTGGAGAGTCCGTTTTTCTCAACAACCTCCACAGTCTTTATTATTTATAGACATTTTGATGACAGCCTTTCTCACTAGTGTGAGGTAAATCATAATTTTATTTTGGTCTTGCCTTTGTATAATGATTAGCAATGTGAACATGTTTTTATATTCCTGTTTATCATCTGTGTGTCTTCTTTAGAAAATTTTCTTCTGTTCATTTTCTGTCTGAGTTGTTTGTAGATATTTTAAATGGAGTTGTATGAACGATGTGTGTATTTTAGAAATTAGCCTTTGTTGACTGAACTGTTTCCTAATGTGTTCTCCCATTTGGAAGTTCATCTTTTCATTCAGTATATTTTGCTGTGTCAAAGATTTTAAGTTTAATTAGGACCTATTTGATTATTTTGTTTTATTGTTTTCAGCTTGGGAGAGTGACATAAGAAAATTTTACTACAATTTATCTCTTGTTTTGCATATGTTAGTTTCCAGGAGTTTTATTCAGGCATGTATTAGATTCAGATATTTAAAACATTTTGAGTTTATTTTTGTACAGTGTAAGGCAGTGTTGTAATTTCATTGATTTACATGTTGCTGTCTAGCTTTCTCTACATCTCTTGCTCAAGACTGTCTTTTAGGCATTGTATATTTTTGTTTCCTTTGTCATAGTTTAGTTGACCATAGGTGTGATGTTTAATTTCTACCTCTGTGTTCTTTTCCAGTGATATAGATGTTTGTATGGTTTCTGGTATTGTGTTGTTTTGATTACTGTATTTTTGTAATATATTCTTGGTCCTGGGAGTATTATGGGTTATGCCTCCAACTTTGTTCTTTTTCCTCATTGTTCCTTTTACAGTTCTGGGTCATTTGCAGTTTCTTACAAATCTTAGGACTGTTTTTATTTCGGTGGAAAATATCATGTAGTTCGATCTGAATCACTTTATATCTGTAGACATCATTTGTAGTATATATATTTTAACAATAATAATTCCTCTATATTAAGACATTGAGATTTCTTTCCATTTCTTTACATCATCTTCAAATTTATATATAAGTGTATTATTGATTTTATTATCTTGGTTTTTTCACAGGTTTTTTTCATTTTTTATCTGATTTCATATGAATTTTTTAAAATTATGGAATATTTTACTTTTAGGGTAAAGAAATGTGACAGTTTTTGTATATTAATCATGAATCATGCAACTTTGCTAAATGTCTTTATTTGTTTTAGTTGTTCCGGTGTGGAGATTCTTTAGGGATCTCTATATAGATTATCATGTCATCTAAAATAACAGTTTTACTTCATTCAATCCAATAAGAGTAAATTATTTTCTAGTCCGATTGCTGTTGCTAGGACATCCCATACTGTGTTTAATAGAAATGGTAAGAGTGGACATCCTTGTCTTATTCCTTTATTTGGCTTTCAGTTTTTCACTTTTGCATATTATTTTGTCTGTGTGTCTGTAATTAATGACTTTAGTTATGTTGAGATATATTTCCTGAATCCTACTTTGATAAGAGGTTTCTGTTGTTGTTGTTGCAGTTGTTGATGTTTTAATGTATAAATGTTGAATTTTGTGAAATACTTTGATGGATTTATGACCACATCATTTTCCCTTTTCATTTTGTTAATGTGGTGTATCAAACTAATTGATTTTTGTATGTTGAACCTCTCTTGTGACCCTGCATTGAATCCTAGTTGATCATGGTGTATGATTCATTTTAGGTATTGCTGGATTTAGTTTGCTAAAAATATTTTGTAGAATTTTTGCGTCGAATTCAATCAAATATATTTGCTTGAAATTCCCTTTGCCCGTACTTTGTTTGTTGGCTTTGCTCTCAGGGTGATTAAATCTTCATATAATTAATTTGGGAGTTTCCCACATCTTCACTATTTTTGAATAGTTTGAAGAGTATGAGTCCTGTTTTATATTTTTGTACAGTTTTCCACGGGAGCTGTTTAAATCTGCACTGATATTAAACGATAATTTTAAATGAAGATTCTATCTTTCTTCTAGTAATCAGTTTTTTCAAATTATTTGTTTCTCCTTATCTTGGTCTCTTTCTAGACATTTGCCTACTTTTTCTAATTTGTCCAGTTTTTTGGTATGTAATTGTTGACAAAATGAACCCTTATTTGTATATTTGAGTTAACAATTGTTATTTCTCTTCTTTTATTTCATATTTTATTTCTTTGGAGTATCTCTCTTTTCTTCATGACACACCAGGCTAGAGGTTTTTTGATTTTGCTTAACTTAAAAAGAAAACATTAAACAAAATTTTTGGTTTTACTACTTTTTTGCAAGTTTTTTTCTCTCAAATTTATATTTACACCTGTAATATTTAGGATCATGCTTTTTTCTTTTTTTTTTTAACTTTTTTCTATTGGTTTACATTCATTTTACAAAGTTCTCTCCAATTCCAGCGTAGAGCATACTTTTTCAGTTACAATGAACATATATATATTTTTGTCCCATTTTTTCCTCTCTGAGCTGCTGTAAGAACTTTTATATATTTCCCTGTGCTATAAAGTACAATCCTGTTTATCTATTCTACAATTTTGACCTCCCAGTCTATCTCTCCCTGACCCCCACACCCTTGGCAACCAAAACATTGTATTCTATGTCTGTGAGTCTATTTCTCTTTTAATTTTGTGCTTTTTTTGTTTTGTTTTTTTATTTTTAGATTCCACTGATGAGCCATCTCATATGGTATTTTTCTTTCTCTTTCTGGCTTACTTCACTTAGACTGATTATCTCCAGGAGCACCCATGTTTCTGAAAATTGCATTACGTTGATGGTTTATATGGCTGACTGATCTTCCATTGTATAAATATATCAACTCTTCTTTATCCAGCCAACTGCGATGGACATTTAGTCTGTTTCCATGTCTTGGCTATTGTAAATAGTGCTCGCTATGAACATTGGGGTGCAGGTGTCATCCTGAAATAGGGTTCCTTCTGGATTTATGTCCAGGAGCGGGATTCCTCGGTCATATTGTAAGTCTATTCCTAGGCTTTTGAAGGATCTCCATCCTGCTTTCCACAGTGGCTGAACTAAACTGCATTGCCACCGGCAGTGAAGGACAGTACCATTTTATCCACAGCCTCTCCAGCATTTGTCATTTGTGAATTTTTGAATGATGGCCATTCTGACTATTGTGAGGTGTTAACTCACTGTAGTTTTGATTTGCATTTCTCTGATAATTAGTGATATTGAGCATTGTCTGAAGTGTCTTTTGATTATTTGTATGTCTTCCTTGGAGAATTGCTTGTTTAGTTTTTCAGCCCATTTTTGGGTTGCATTGTTTATTTTTCCTTATTCAGTTGGATGAACTGCTTATATACTCTGGAGATCAAGCCTTTGTAGCTTTCACATGCACATTTATTTTCCCATTCCATACGTTGTCTTTTTGCTTCACTTCTGGTTTCTTTACTATGCAGAAGCGTGTAAGATTCATTAGGTCTATTTTGTTTATTCTTGCTTTTATTTCTTTGAGAAAATTTTCGAATCTTATATCAGATAACATTTTGCCTATATTTTCCTCATGGAGATATATTGTATCTTGTCTTATGTTTAAGTCTTTGATACATTCTCAATTTATTTTTGTGTATGGTGCTCTAGCTTCATTGGGAGTGTTCTAGCTTCATTGATTTACATGCTGCTGTGCAGTTTTCCCAACACCATTTGCTGAATTGGCTGTCTCAATTCCATTGCATTTTCTTGCCTCCTTTGTTGAAGTTTAATTGACCAAAAGTTTTGGGTTCATTTCTGGGCTCTCTATTCTGTTCCATTGGCCTATATGTCTGTTTTCCTACCAATACAGTGCTGTCATGTTGACTGTAGCTCTATAGTATTATCTGAATTGTTAGAATAGATAAATGCCAGTGATTTGTGAACCTTAATCTTGTAACCTGCTTTGCTGCTGAATTCTTTGGTCAGCTGTAGTAGTTTTTTTCTGGATCTTGTAGGGTTTTCTATATATAGTAACATATTATCTGCAAATAGTGAGACTTTTACCTCTTCTTTTCCAATTTGAATCCCTTTTACTTCTCTCTCGTTTCATTGCTGTGACTAGGACTTCCATGGTTATATTGAATTGGAGTAGTGATAGAGTGCATCCTTGACTTGTCTCGATTTTAGTGGGAAATTTTAACTTTCTCACCATTAAGTACTGTGCTGGCTGTAGGTTTGTTATCTATAACTTTCATGATGCTGAGATATGTTCCCTCTATGCCCACTTTGGTGAGAGTTTTTATCATACGTGGGTGTTGAATTTTAACAAATGCTTTTGCTGCATCTATTGAAAAGATCATTTTGTTTTGGTCCTTTCTCTTGTTGATGTGCTGTATTACACTGATTGATTTGCATATGTTGATTCACCCCTGTGTCCCTGGCATGATCCCCCTTGGTCATGATGTATAATGTTTTATCTGTGTTGTTGGATTCTATTTGCTACTATTTTGGTGAGGATTTTGGCATCTGTGTTCATCAGTGATATTGGCCTATAATCCTCTTTTTTGGTAGTGTCTTTGCCTGGCTGTGGTATCAGGGTGATTGTGGCTTCATAGAATGAATTTGGGAGTATAACATCCTTTTCAATCTTCTGGAAGAGTTTGAGAAGTACTGGTATGAGTTCTTCTTTGTATGTTTAGTAGAAGTCCTCAGTGATGCCTTCCAGTCCTGGACTTTTATTTGTAGGAATGTTTTATATTGCTATTTTGATTTCATTTCTAGTGCTCTGCTTGTTCAAGGGGTCAGTTTCTTCTTGATTCAGTCTTGGTGGACAGTATGTTTCCAGAAAATTGTCCATCTCCTCTAGGTTATCCAGTTTGTTTCCATATAGATTTAATAATATTTTCGTATGATATCCTGTATTTCATTTTTAGTTGTTGTAATTTCTCAGTTCTCTTCCCTTATTTTGCTAATTTGTGCTCTCTCTCTTTACTTCTTTTTTAGTTTGGACAGAGGATTGTTGATTTTATTTACTTTTTCAAAAAACAAGCTTTTGCTTTGGTTGATTTTTTTCCTATGTTCTTTTTAATTACTATTTTATTTCCTCCCCAATATTTATGATTTCTTTCCTTCTGCTGCCATTTGGGGTTTTTTGTTCTTCTTTATCTAGTACATTCTGCTGGTGGTTTAAATTGTTTTTTTTGTGATTGTTCTTCTTTATACAGGCAGGCCTGTAACACTATAAACTCCCCTCCCAGCACTGCTTTTGCTGTGTCCCATAAATTTTGTTTGGTTTTGCTTTCATTTTCTTTTGTCTCAAGGTACTTTTTCAATTTAGCTTTGATTTCTTCATTGACCCATTGGTTTTTAATAACATATTGTTTAACCTCCTTGATTTCTTTTTGTTCTCCTTTGTTTCTCTGTTGTTGATTTCTAGCTTCATGGCATTGTGGTTAGTAAATATGCTTGAGGTAATTTCTTTCTTCTTCAAACTGCTGAGGTTCTTTTGTGCCCAAATATATCACGAATCCTGGAAAATGTCCCATGTGCCCTTGAAAAGAATGTATATCCTATTTTGTGGGGGCTGCAATGCTCTGAAAAATCCAACAAGTGTAATATTTCTATTGTACTATTTAACTTCTCTGTTGCCTAATTTATTTTCTGTCGTGATGATCTGTCCAGTGATGTTAATGCAGTGTTCAAATCTCCAAATATTATTAGATTCCCATCACTATCCCCCTCTATATCTGTTAGTAATTATTTTATATATTTAGGTGCTCCTCAATTTGGTGCATATGTATTAACGAGTGTGCTATCCTCATCTTGTATCACTCCTTCAATCATTATAAAATGTCCTTCTTTATCTTTCTTTATGGCCTTTGTTTTAAAGACTATTTTCTCTGAAATTAGTACTGTAACACCTGCTTTTTTGGCTTTTCCATTTGAATGGAATAACCTTTTCCATCCTTTCACTCTCGATCTATATGTGTCATTCTCTCTTAATTGGGTCTCTTGTATGCAGCATATTGAAGGTTCTTGCTTTATTATCTAGCATGCCACTCTATGACATTCGACTGGAGCATTTAATACATTTACATTTACAATAATCGATGATAGGTTTGTGTTTATTGCCATTATGACCTTATCTTTTCAGTTGATTAGGTATTTCCTCTTTGTTCCTTTCATCTTTCTTTTATGGTTTGGTCATTTTCCTATGTAGTATCATGTAGTTTATTTAGTTTTAGTGACTCCCTGATAAGTTTTTGTCTTGTTGTTACCACTTTTATAAGTGTTTTGACCATTATTATAACTGCTTTTATTAAACTGCTAGTAATATGATCTCAAACCCATCCTATTGAGAACAAATAATTTTAAACGGAAAGACCAAAAAAAAAATTCTCTATTTTCCTTCCTCCCTCTCCCTATCTCAATGATTTGTATGTCTTCTTTTAAAATTTTTTGTGTATTTTATTTGTAATTCATGAGTTATCACCTTTCCAGCTGTGAGTTTTAAATTTCTGAAGCATCCTGCTGCTTTTATATTTAGTGTAGACCTTTCCATATTTCTTCTAGCATGGGTCTAGTTTTGCTAAACTCTTGTAGCTCTTTCTTGTCTGTGAAATTCTTTATGTCTCCTTCTAGCCTAAATTATTGGCTTACTGGTTAAAATATCCTAGGGTATATCTTTTTTTTCATTCAGACCTTTAAATATATCTTTCCACTCCCTACAGGCCTGTAGTATTTGTGTAGTGAAATCAGCTGGAGCCTTATGAGGATTCCCTTGTAACTCACTCTTTGCTATTCTCTTGCTGTCTTTAGGATTATTTCTTTATCCTTACTCTGGCGATCTTAATTATATGTCTTGGTTTGGGTGTATTTGTGTTCTTCCTGTTTGGGACACTCTGAGCTTCTTTTACTTGGATATCTGATTCCTTCCATATGTTTGGGAAGTTCTCAGTCATGATTTCTTCAAACACCTTTGTAATCCCCTTTGATCTTTCCTCCCCTTCTGGGACTTCTATCATGGCAAGTTTGGCATGCTTTCTATTATCCCATAAGTCTCTTATGTCTTTTTCAATTGTTTCTCATTGTTTCTGATGTAGATATTCTGATTGTGTGTTTTCTATTGTCCTATCTTCTAAGTCACTAATTTGTTCCTCTGAGTTCTCTATTCAGATTTGCAAAACCTTTAGATCATTCCTCATCTCAGTCAATGGTTTTACATATTCTTCTCGGTTCTTCTTTATAGCTTCCATTTCATTTTTAACATATTTTATATCGCTTAACACTACCTTTTATTTCATTCAATAATTTGATCACTCTTTTTTTGAAATCTTGACCTAGTAGGTTATTGATGTCTAATTCACTGATTGTTCTTTAAGGAATTTCTCTTTTTCTTTTAATTGGGAATTGTTTCTTTGCTTTTTCATCTTGGTCTTACCTTTCTGGCACTGTGGTTTATGGATTATTATTTATCTACTGTGGTCCTAAAGGTTTTTATCTAACTAATGCTATGTAGAAATGCAACTTAGAAAAGAGAAAAAAGAGAGAGAGAGATAAAGAATATTAAAGGAGGGAGAAATAAAGGTTTGAAGACATTGTAAATGAATAATAGAAAAGCAAGTTAAAGCAGAGTTTTGAAAAATAATAATAAATATATTTTAAAAAAGTTCAAAGGGATTAAAATGGGGTATAAATAATTGCCTGAGATGTAAAAATTAAAAGGGTAATAGAAAATGGAACAGGTAAAAACAGATTAAAACAAGGGGGTAGTTAGTGTCCTCCTGGTGACTGTGTACTTTTAATGTGAAGTCTTTCTGTATTGATCCTGTTTGGAAGCTCAGCTTACTTTTTCCAGAGGCCTTCCATTGGAGTTCTCATATGTGCTGCTCCCAGGGCCTGTTAGCAAGCAGATCGCTCCTACTCCCAACACTGGTTCCAGAGCAGCTCTATTTATTGTGGGCTGGCTTGTCACTGCCCTGCCCAATGCTGCAGTCAGATGTTTCAAACTGACCAGGCAGGATTGGGCATCATGCTCACTCGCAGCCACATGGTCAGGGGCTGCGTTCCAGCTCAAAACGTGGGAGGCCACCAGCCCCCTCATGGTGCCGGTCTCACCACTGCTCTGTGCAACTGTACGCTCCGCCTCGGGTTTGCACACCTGAATTGGGCTCAAGGTAGACTGAGGAACAGACCTGTCCCTGTTTAGGCCAAAACACTGCTCCTTGTTTGTCTTGGCAGAGCAAGTTCTCTGAGGAAATAAGACAGAAGTATCCTATCTGCCTCAGACTGTAGACAAGCCCCATCTGTCGCTTGACGCTGCTAAGTCCTTAGGAATGGATGCAGGTTTTGCTCCCGCTGCCACCTGGGTGCAAAGCACCAGAGGGTATGGTGGCTGTGTCTGCGCCCCAGCTCTCTTCACCTAGAAACTTTTGTGGATTATCAAAAATGGGGAATGCACCTTTCCCCTCCCAGGGCATGTCTGCCTTGTAGATTTATGGAGGGCCCAGGTTGTTCTGCCCTGTGCACCCTCAGCAATGACACACAGCCCCCTCCATTTCCCCAAGCTACCTCAGTGCAGCCATCCCCATCTGCCATCCAGCTCTTGCACATGGCCCTGCACTCAGCTGCCAGGATTCATCTTGGGGTTGGTGACAGAGGGATCCCCTGTTCCTTTTTAACTTAGATCTGTCAGTCAACTTATTCTCTGTAGAGATCCAATCGTTGGAGGCTCCCCTTTCATCCTGCCGAACTCTCAGTTGAAGAGGGGAGACACTGTGAGTGAGCACCAGTGCTTCTAAGATGCTCCCTCCCCATGGGAACTGTCCCAATCTGTGTTGCCTTTTCTTCTTTCTTTCCTCCTTTTCTTCTTCCAGATTTTTTGCATTTTTATCTTTTGAAGAGGACAATGTTCCATCAGAGTTCATCAGGTCCTCTGTTTAGCTGAGTGGGTCTTTGGATGAGTCTTGGTGCATTTGTGAGAAAGGGTGAGCTACAAGCATCCTTCCACTCCAACATATTGGCCTCCCCCCCAAAAAAGTCTCACTTTATGGTGGAAGATAAACACAGCCAGGAAATAGATGGAAAAGATATTTCATGGAAAAGACAATAAAATGCAGTTTGTAATGCTCAAATCATACAAAATATGTTCCAAAATTAGGTTCACAATGAAAGATTAATATGAGATTACTTAAAAAAAGAGATCAACAAAATATAGGGTATTATTTTCATTAAATTATATATGGACCCAACACCGTAGATCCTAAGTATGAAAAGAAATATTGGTAGACATGAAGTAATTAATTCATTATAAAACAATAATAGCAGATGAATTTAACACCTCACTATTCTGATGGCCATATCATTCAGAAAGAATATCTGTAAGGAAACAGAGGTCTTAATGGCATATTAGATAATTTGAACCAAAATGAACTATTGGACACTGCATCAGAAAAGGAGAACACAAAAGCTTCTCAAGTGTGCACAGGATGTTTTCTAAGGAATTAGCCACTTATTATGTCATGAAAAGAGCCTCAGGATCTTTAAGCAAATATAGTTTACAGCAAATATTTTTCCATACACAAAATTATGAAACTATGCATCAATTCTAGAAAGAAGACCAGGAAAACCACAAACATGAGATTAAACCACATCCTTTAAAAAATTAAAATAAAACAAGGTCAATGATGAAATCAAAGAGGTAATAAAATCATACCTGCAAACAAATTACAATGAAAATAGCTTCATACAATGTATGGGTTGCAGTAAAGGGAAATCTAACTGGGAAGTTTAGAACAATTCAGACCTTCTACAAGGAAAAAGAAACACCTCATACAAAGGACCATGCTTTCCACCCAAAATAACTAGGAATAAGAACAAACAAACCCAAAGGCAGTGGAAAGAGAAATCATTAATGATTAGGTTGAAAATAAATAAAAAATTAAAAAATAAATTAAAAATCATTAAATCAACAGCTCTTTTTTCTTAAAAACATTAACAAATTGACAAGCATAAAGTCAGGTTTTTCAAGAAATGCAGAGTGCTGACCCAAACAAAATAATAAATGAAAGAGTAGAAATAAAATCTGATATTACAGAAATACAAAAAAAGATTATGAAAGCACTCTGAGCAGTTACGTGACAACCAACTGGACGACCTTAAAGAAATGGACAAATTTCTTGAAACGTACATCCTGCCAACACTTAATAAAAAGAAAACTGAAAACTTGAAAAGAGCAATCAGTATAAGTTAAATAAAATCTATGATATTAAAAATACCCTTTGAACACAATATCTGGTTGCCTTCTCTAAAACCACTTTCCTCCCAACTATTTCAAAAAATGAAGGAGGAAAGAAAATTCCCAAAGTAATTCTATGAGGCCACCAATAACATGATAACAAAACCAGTCAAAGACACTAACAAAAAATAAAAAGAAAATGTAAAGCCAATATTCTTGATGAATATACATTCAAAAATCCACAAAAAATATCAACAAACTAATCCAGCAGTACATAGAAAGGATAATACACGATGATGAGTTGGATTCCTTCCAGAGTCACAAGGATGGTTCAACATACACAAGTCAATCAGCATGACACATATTTAATAAAATAAGGACAAAATTCACAGGACCATGTCAATACACACAGAAAAATCATTAGACAAATTTCAACATACATTCATGATCACAACTCTCGTAATAGGGACTACAATGGAACATCTCTCAACATAATAAAGGCCATTTATAACAATTTATAATACTTAGGGGAAAGGCTGAAAGCATTCTTGGTAAATTAGGGAACAACACATTGATTTCTACTCACAGCACTTCTGTTCCACAGTAAAAGAAGAAAGGAAAAGGAAAGAAAAAGAAGTAAAAGAAATGCAAAATGGAAAGAGGCAAAATTGTCACCAGTACTGATGATGTAACAATCTACATAGAGTCTTAAGGTCTTCACACTGACTATTATGAACAATAAAAATTTCATCAAGGGAGCCAGGTACAAGACTAATTTAAAGAATTCTCTTGCATTTCTACATATTAATCATGAGATACCCTAAAATGGACGTTGAAAGAAATACTATTTAAAATCACATCACCCTGAATATCTTGGAATAAATGTAACCATATATATGAAAGATCTAAACACTGAAAATTAAAAAACATTGACAAAGAAATTAAAATGAATCAAAGAAATTGAAAGATGTCTTGTGCTCTTGGATTGAAGGAGTTAATATTGTTAACATGGCTGTACTACACAAAGCAACCTATAGATTTAGTGCAATTCCTGTTATGAAGCTGTAGTATTTCCCACAGAACCAGAAAATAAATAACTCTAAGTTTTACATGAAACCTTTAAAAATTGCCAATATGATCTTGAGAAAAAACAAGAAATCTGGAGGTATAAAACTCCCGAATAGCTTATTATTCTACAACCCTGCAGTAATAAAAACAGCATGGCATTGACAGAGATATATAATCAATAAAAATAGATAGAGAGCCTAGAAATAATTCCACACACCTATGAGTAATGAATCAATGATAAAAGAGGCAAGAGTACACAATGGAGAAAAGACAGTCTCGTCAATGGATTGTGTTGGGAAAGCTGGACATCTACATGTAAAACAGTGAAATGAGAGCATTCCCTGACATCATATACAAAAATAAACTCCAAGTTTATTAAGGGCCTAAATGTAAAACCTGATACTAAAAAACTGCTAGTAGGGGATATAGGTGATACCATATTGGATATATATCATAGGAATAATTTCTTATATCTGCCTCCTAAGGCAAAAGAAATAAAAGCAAAAATATGCGAATGGGACCTAAACAAACTTGAAAACTTCTGCACAGCTAAGGACACTATCAATGAAATGAAAACATTGTCTGTGTAATTGGAGAATATAATTGCAAACAATGCAAGTGACCAGGGGTTAATAGATGTAGGTTAATAGATGTTACATGGATTTAGGTTACCCAACTCAAAGTGAAAAACAAAAACCCAATAAAACAATGGAGCAGAGTGCCTGAGTTAATATTTTTCCAAAGAAAACATAAAGATGAGTAACAGGCAAGTGTTAAAAATGTTCAACATTAATAATTATTTGTAATTGCAAATCAAAACCACAATTAGGTATCACTTCACACTGGTCAAATGGCTATTATCAAAAAGTACAAATACAAAGTGTTAGAGAATATATGGAGGAAACAAATCTCTTTTACACTTTCGTAAGAATGTAAATTGGTACAACTGCTATGTAAAACAGTATTCAGATTATTTAAAAAGTAAAAAGAGTACTACCATATGACCCAGTAATACCTCTCCTAGGAAAAATCTGGGGAAAAACACTAAATTGAGAAGAACCAATGTTCACAACAGTACTGTTTATATTATGCAAGACAGGGAATCAATCCAAGGGTCCACAGTAGACTATGGACTTAAGAAGATATGATGTTTCTATAAATATGCAATGGAATATTACTCAGCCATGAAAAAGTACAACACATTGCTCTTTCAGCATCATGAATGGACCTAGTAATTATTGTGCTTAGTGAGGTAACTTAGACAAAGGCAAAAGTATCTAATATAATTTATATGTGTAATATAAAGAATAACACATATCTCTGTACATCTGTCTATAGCTATCAATTGATAGATGACAGATAAATAGTTAGATAGAAGGATAGATACATAGATACATGATAGATAGATACATAGATATATATAGATAGATAGATAGATAGATAGATAGATAGATAGATAGATAGATTGATAGAGACATGGTAGGAAGACAGAGAGATTAGATAGAAAAGCCTGAAGCAGACTGAAAGATATGGGGAAAAATTTATGTTTAGCAAATTGGAAGTGAAAGACTATTTAATGGTAAGACATTGACAGATAAAAAGTAGTATACATAAAGGAGAGAAACAACAAGGGTAATCTGTATGGATCAGGGAATTATACACAATAACATATAATAATTAATGTTGCAATTATTGTAATAATTTATAATGCAATATAATACACAAAGTGGTTTGGAATCACTATGCTGCACATCTGAAACTACACAAAACTGTACATCTACTGTACTTCAAATAAAAATAAAACATCTCATGTATAATTTAGTCCTTTTTCTGCTGATAGCATCTTCCTTTAATATTGTTTTATTTTTACTCTTTACGTTTCAAGAATACTGACTAAAATTATTTCTTTTACTGTTGTGAACATCTTACCAGATTGGTGTATCTATATTTATTGCAAATGATTTCCTATTTTTCACTCTTTAATCCATATAGAAAAGTAGCATTTAAAAACATACCCAAAGAAACAGTTGCATCTTTCTCGTGGTCTCTGTTTAGTATTTTGTTCAAAGTTTTGCTTATTTTTGCCATTTTATTTTTCTTAGAATAGCATTTTTCTCTACCTCTTGTAAGGTGTCTCGGTTTTGTTTTTTTTATCTCATTCAGGTTTTGTTTGTCTGGTAAATGCTTCAACTTTATACGTAAGAGATTACTGTGCAAGGTATAGTATTCTTAGGTGAGAAATTTCTTAATTCAGTAGTTTGAAAATGTCATTTTATTTACCTTGGCATATGTTTTCTGCTCAGAAATCTGCTGATAGCCTAATGGGGGATCCTTTGTAGATTATCATAACTTATTGGCTGCTTTTAAAATTTTATTCTGTCATTGACTTGCCAATTTGCATATGACATATCTTAAATCAGGTCTCATTGTCTTAAAGTTATTGGTGTTTTGTTGGCTCACGGACTTGTATATCGGTTCCTTACACATGTTCAGGAAGTTATCAACAATTAATTCTTTAAATAAACCATCAACAGCCTGCTAACTTTCTTCTCCCTCCAGGATTTCACTCTAATGTGCACTTCCTGAAGAAGTCTGACAGCTACTGTAGAATTTCCTAACTTTTTAATATCTTGTATCTCTGTCATCTCCTTTCATTTCTAGTTTTGTATTGGTGAGTTTGCTAATCTCTCTTCCACAAAGACAGTCTTCTTCCAATGCTTTCTGTTGCATTCTTCATCTCATTTACTAAGTTCATCTGGTCCTCCAATAATGTTGGGTTATTTTATAGTTTCAGTCTCTTCAGTAATGTATTCCTTATCATCATTTATTTTAATACTGAGCTCACTAAACTGCTTTCTGAGTTTTGTTTTTTGTATTGAGTTTGTGTATGACATCTCTCTGGATTCCTATTAGATATATGGCAATATTATATGACTTTAAGTTTGTTTGCTGCAGGGTTGACATTTTGAGTGTGCGTGTGTGTGTGTGCGCACGAGTGTGGGTGCATGAGCGTGTGCGTGTGTGTCTGCATCTGTGTCGGTGCCTGTGTGTATCGGTGTGTGTGTGTGCCATATGCTGCTACTGAAATTGGTCATGCTCTTGGGAAATTATTGCTCTGATGACACTAAATAAGAGCTAGGGATTTGGAGTTCTTGCTTTTGTTTTCTGGTAGATTGCAATATTGCACAATATTTGGTTTTACTTACCTAAGCTACCTCTGATAATAATTCAAAATGTCAATTTTCAGTTGCTACTGTCTGGATAAAAGATTGCTTACATTGTCGCTTCTTAGACATCTCTGGTAGTTAATGCCACTGTTGTCACTGGACTGGTGAATCCTTCCTTTTATCTTACATCACTTGAGACTCAGTGTACACACTGAGGAATGGTGTAAAGACAGGTGGGTATTTGGAATCACGCAGGAGCCTTTGCCATGTCCAGTGTTGCAAGGTATCTTGTCTCCACCACTGTGAATGGGGATTAGGGACAGTGTCATGAATGTCTGAGTGTCTGAAGGATGGGATTTCTGTCTCCATTTTGGCTCCCTCCTAGTTAAATGTGATCATGAGTACTGGTGCAGTTTGAGGCCGAAGCTGTGTGAACCACTGAGAACCTGTTTCTACTGGGTTCTCTGAACATGTGGACTCAGATATCCTAGTCAGGGGGCCTTGGTTGCAGACACCAAATCTGCTCTTCCCTCAGTTCAGTATTCTTTATGTGTTTTAGCCCACCAAACTTCAGCTGTACACATGCGTTCTGCAGTATTGTTTTGTGTTGTAGATATTTTTGTTCAGATGAGATCGTTTCACTGACTGTAGATTTAAGGGGAGAGACAGAAATAATTTAAACTTATGTCACTTTTTTAAAAGAATATGCTTTTTCATTTAAAAGCTTAAATTCTACTAAGGACATTATAAGAACAGTAAAGAAATTGAACAAATCACTTACCTTAATATCAGAGTATCAGAAACTATTTTGTATTTCCTGGGTTCTTTTCTTCAATGATTTTCCCACATACATGCACATTTTACTATAATATATGCCTATAATTTCTTTAAAATCATTTAAATTATTAAAATATTTCTCTGTTGTCAATATAGCTGAGTTGCTTCTCTAAATTATAACTAGTAGTTTACACATTTCTGTCTTCTCCATCCTTCTTCCCTGTCCCCACAGCAAACAACTACTTGGTACACTATGCATATATATATGATTCTGTTTCTGTTTTTTATGATTATTTCTCTTATATCTTTAGTTTCCTCATGTAAGTGATAATGTATATTGTTTTTCTCTGTATGACTTATTTTCCTATATGCAACACACTCTGGGTCCAGTCCAATTGCTCCAAATGCAGAATTTTATTTTTATATGACATTGGCTAAGTATTTATTATGTTATCTATATCTCTCAACACCTCCAGCCAATCATCTGTTGATGGGAGGTTGAGTGGTGCATCAATGCTTCGCTAGTATAAATGATGATGTTAAGAACATTGGGGGTAATATATCCTTTAAATTTAATGCCTTCATTTTTTTCAGATTAATACCAAAAACTGGGATTGCTGCAACATGCAATGCTTCTATATCTAGTTTTACGGGCACTGTTCACATTTTTATAATAGTGGATGCATCAATTTATATTTCCATCAACAGTGTACCTGGGTTCCCTTTTATCAACATTCTTTTTAATTTTTGTCATTTCAAGAGTTTTTTTAAAACCATTTTGTTGCTGTGAGATTATATTTCATTCTGGTTTTGATTTACATTTTCCTAATGAATAGCAACGATATGTTTCTTTTTATGTGCATGAAAATCATCCACAGGTCTGTTTTGAAAAGTTTCCAAGAAGATCCTTACAATGTTTTTAAGTTGGGGTCTTTGATTTCTAAATCATTTGTCTAATATGCTACATATATATTACAGATATTAACAAAATGTTGGTTCCATTGTCTGAAATTATTCCTTCTATTCTGTGTGTTGTCATATGACTTGCTGAAGATTTCCTTTGCTCTGCAAAAGGTTTTACACTTCACACTTATACAAGAAGTGGAATCCCTGTATCACAGAGTACTTCTATTTTCTCCTCAGTAAAATTAAAATCTGTTGTTGTTAATTTTCCTCTTTTTTTTACTTAGGAGATAGATCAAATATAAATGTTGCTATGATTTATCTCAAAGGCAGTTCTGCTCCTGTTTTTGGTCAGAAATTCTTTAGTATCAAGTTTTACATTTAGAAAATTAATGCATTTTTATCTTATTTGCTATACTATGGAAGGAAGTGCTCTTCCATCTTCCTTTCACATGTACTGTCCAATGTTCCCAGAACTACTTGTTGAAGAGACTGCATTTTTTCCATTTTATACTCTTGCCTCCTTCATTGTAGACTAATAGACCATGTGTGTGTTGGTTTATTTTAGGACTCTTTATTTTGTTCCATTAATCTATGTGTCTCTTTTTGCCATATTTTGATGTTTTGATTACTGTAGCTTTGCAGTATGTTCTAAAGTCAGGGAGGATAATACCCACAACTATGTTTATTTTTCAAAGATAATTTTAGAAAATTTGGGTCTTTCATATTTTTGTATAAATTTTATTACTTTTTCCTTGTTTTTTGATGAAACATTGATTCTGTGAGAATAAAAATTTATGTATAGAAAAAACCTGGGAAAAATAGAAAAGTGTGGAGGATAAATCATACAATATTAAACAACAGATGGATTGCCATATAAATCAAAGGAAATATATATAAAGAAATATGACTATAGAAACACAGTCCATGAGGTATAGCAAAATAAGTATTAATAGGGATGCTTATAGCAAAATAATCCCACTTATACAAATAAGAAACACCTTTCTCTTATAACATAATCTTACAAACAAAAGATGTAGCAAAACAATAAACAAACTTGATAGCAGAAGGAAAGACAGCTGAAAGGTCAAAACATAAATAAATAAAATAAAGATTAAAGATAGAAACATCTAATCAAATTAAATAATGGCTTTCGTAAGAAAAATATAATTGATAATATTTAACCAGACTCATGAGCAAAATAGAGAGTACAGAATAATAAACTCTGTAATAAATGAGAAGTTACAGCTTATATCAAAGTAACACAAAGCATCATAAGAAAATACAACAAATTATATGACAATTAAAAAGGAAATCCTAGAAGAAATGGACAATTTCTTAGAAGACATATTCTCCAGGATGGAATGAGAAAGAGAAAATATGAACAGATTATCACTAATGAAATTGAATGTTATAAAACAAAATCACCCAAGAAACAAAATTCCAGGCCTAGAAAGCTTCACAGGTGAATTCATTCAAACATTAAGAGAAGAGCTATCACCTATACTTCTCAGAGAATTCCAAACATTTGCAGAGGAAGGAAGGCTCCCTAACCCACATTTCTGTATCACACTAATACTAAAACTGGAACAAATACCTCAAAAAATTACAGGTGAAATAATACTGTTAAGCATAAATGCAAAAATCACCACTAAATTGTTAGCAAATCAAACAAAACTTTAAGAGGATTATACATTATGATTAAGTCCATTTTAATCCAGGGATGCAAAAGTGATTCAGTACCCACAAATTTATCAGTATGATATACCACACTAAGAAATTGAAGAATAGTAATTATATGGTCACCTCAATAGAGTCATAAAATGTTTTGACAAATTCAGTATCTATTTATGAATATATTTCTCCTCAAATTGGGCATGAGGAAACCTACTTCAACACAGTTAAGGTCATATATGACATGAACTCAGCTAACATGACACTCACTGTTTAAAAGCTGAAAGAATCTCCAATAAGAGCAGGAAGAAGACAAGTATGCTGACTCTTACCAATTATATTCAGTATCGTATTGGAAATTCAAGCCATAGCTATCCAAAATAAAAGTAAATAAAATATAGCTTTTTCAGAAAAGGAGTAATGGTATCTGCTTGCAGATGACATACTTAAAACAAAAATCCTAATAACGGTACCATAAAACCACTAGGGCTTATCAATGCATTTGTTAAAATTTCAGAATGTAAAATTAACATACAGAAATCTTGCATTTCTACACACTAACAGCAAGCTAACCGATAGAGAAAGTGAGGGAACTGTCTCATTTGCAGTTGCATTACAAAAAAAAAAAAAAAGAAATGTATCCAAACAAGGAGGTAAAACACCTGTATAAAGAAATCTATTAAATATTTATGACAGAAATTGAAGATAATGGAAACAGATAAAGTATATACTGTGTTCATAGATGAGGAAAAAATATTGCTTAAATGACAGTATTAGCCAAGAGAATACACAGATAAATTTCAGTGACTATCAATATCCCAACGGCATTTTCAGATACTTGGAACAAATAATTCTAAAATATACATGAAAACACAAAAGAGTTGAAATACAAAAAGAAAAAGAAAGAAAAGAAAACAAACTAAAAACACAAACAACTTTGACAAAGAACAAAGAGGATATATCACTGTCACTGATTTTAAATTATAATAAAAAGCTATAGTAATAAATACAATATGGTATTGGCACAGAACAAACAAAATAATGGAACTCAAAGAATGCCTGAAAATGAAATCAGTTATGGTCATTTTGCCTATTACAAAAAATGAATATACAGTTGGGGAAAGGTAACCAAGAGGCACATGAAACCGATCAACATCACTAAACATCAGAAAAATGCAAGTCCAAAATACAATGAGATTTTATGTCACTCCTATCAGAATGACTATTATCAAAAAGATAACAAACATAAGTGTTGGTGAGGATGTAAGAAAAACTACCCTGATGCACTGCTGGAGTGAATGTAAATTTGTGCTTCCACTGTGGAAAACAACATGGAGCTTTATATAAAAATTAAAAATGAAATATAATCCAACATTTCCATATCTGGATACTTATTCCAAGAAAATTGTAACACTAATTAGAAAAGATAAACTCAACCCTATATTCACTGCAGCATTATTCACAATAGACAGGATATAGAAGCAAACTAATTGCTCATCAATAGATGATGGATAATGAAGATGTGTGTTTATAGTATATATATCTACCCATCTAATAACTACAGATTTATCTAATTTATATATATATACACACACACTAAATATATATATAAGCACTATATATATATATATATATATATATATGCACACACACATAAAAATACAATGGGTTATTACTCAGCTCTGAAAAGAATAAGTTCTTTTCATTTGCAGCAAGTGGGTAGACCAATAGGGTAATATGCTAAGTGAAATAATTCAGAAAGAGAATGACAAATGCTGTATGATTTTACTCATATTTGGAATTTAAAACAAATGAACATAACAAAACAGAAAAGGAGATAAAGATATACAAAGATACAGGTTGTTAACAAGAAGGAGGGTAATGAGGTGAGGAAAAGAAAAAGTTGAGGAAAATTAGGAGAGAAAATTTTCCAGTTGCAAATTAAATGAGTCAGGGGCAAGAAATGTACTGTATGGGGAATAGTCAATAACTATGAAATATCTTTAAATAGCAACATATCAAAACTAGATTTTTTCTTGTGATCAGTTTGAAATGTATTAAAAATAGCAAAGAGTTATTTGTGTAAGAGAAATAAACATAGTGTTATAGATTAAATTACACTTCAAAAACAAACAAACATACTTAAAGAAAAAAATTAGATTTGTAGTTAACAGAGGCAGGGGTGGGAAAGGAGAATTTGATTAATGCACTCAAAAGAATCAAACCTCCAGCCAAAAAATGAACGTGTTCTAGGTATGCCCCGTACTAACATGAAAATTACAATTAATACTGCTTTATGTTCAATATGAATGTTGTTAAGATAGTAGACCATAAGGTTTCTCATCACAACCAAAAGACAAATTGTATTTCTTTAAAATTGTATTTATATGAAATAATGAATTCTCCCTAAAGTTGCTATGATATTTATTTCATAATACTTGTAAATCAAATCACTGTACTGTGCACCTAAACTTACACAATGTTTTATGCCAGTTATATCTCAAAAAAGTGGAAGGAAAAATGGAAAGTCAATGGTTATTTTTTTCCATGTTATTTCTCATGACTGTTTTTGCAGCAAGTAAACTTGAGTCATGATATACTTATCCTAGGTAAAGATACTAATAAATAAGTGATTCAAATTAAGTATACATAAAGATAATAATAAAATTAGTGTTTTAATATGCCTTAATCTTTCTTCATTTTCACAGCCCACTGCTTCTGTTGGCATCAAAACTTCACTCTGTGTATTCATCTGAGATTAGGTAATGGATACAAATTTAAAACTGGCTGCTCTTGCTGTGATTGATAAAGTTCACTGTCTCTGACAGATGGTCTCATCTCCCGACAGCATCTGTAAGAAAACAACATGCTAGGTTGCTAAAAAATTCAGCATGGTAAAATCTCAGAACTCCTAAAGTTCCGAACTGTTTTGCAATGGGAATGTAATACTGACAAAGACTTGATTTTGGATAACAATGTGGTGTTTACTCATGGTTGCATTAGTGGATGTGAGGAAAATCACTGAGATCCAAAACAAACATTCTTGCTCAAGTGCTGGGCAAAGATGTGTAAAGGTTCTGCATTATTAGGACTGAGGACTGCTTTCAAAATGATGATTATGCTCACCCTATTACAGGTAGTCCAAGGAAAGAAAGTTTATTGCAATTTCTAGGTGAACGTGAATAAGTCAGTGGTTCAGTCTCTATAAATTAGTCAACGGGTGTTCAAAGTCAAAATAAGTTGTGTTAACAATGAGAAAAAAAAAAAACTTGGACATAAGCTTAAATTAAAAAGGTGACACAGGCCTGTGCTGGGCTCTGGGGACTGGAGAATGTAAATGCCTCAGTCCAATTAAAGATTTCACTGGTTTTACCCTAACATCAGCTCGGGATTCAATGAACAGATAACAATTAGTATACTGGGAGAAATATAATCTACCTTTCCCTGATCAGAAGAAAATCTGTGGCTCAGTGAAATTCTTAATTCACAGAGATTCTGCCAGATTCAGAGGAAAAATTCACTGATGACTCAACTAAGACAAACTTAGTGACTGCTTAACAATCCATCTTGGCACACACACACAGTGGTAGACAGATTTGTAGTATTTAGTGGGAAGAATTCAGTAGGCAGAGCTCAGAGAATAGTTTTCAAAGCATCACCCAATTTTTGTACTTTTGCCAATAGTCTAGGTTTCCCAGGTTGGTAACTACAGATGGATAAACAAACAATATTCTTCTTTAGGATTTCAAATTTTGAAAATAAACTGTTGCTTTTGACTTATCAGCATACAACCTTGTTAAGATGATCACGGTAAGACCCACAGTCTGATAAGAGAGCTGGAAAATAGTTGCTGAACCAGCCCATCAGAATTCCCACACTGCCAATATAAGCAAAAATATAGTCACCATTATAATTGAGCTGAAAAATTTAAAACCTTGATGTTTCTGTTGTAGGAAAACCACTGCTGTCCAGACACAGTTCTCCTGCTGCAAGTGGGCTCTTTTCTTCTCTTGTTAAAGGTCATATTGGTGGGATGTAGCAAGTATATACCCTGGCCCATTTGCCCATTCTCCCGATTATCAAACGCTTTCTTCACAACTGGTGACACATTTTCAGGACTAAATATTGCCATTCCAGTCTTGTCAGCTGACACTGGCTGCATGATTGTGAGCAGAATCCTTTGGCTACCTGAAATTGCCTACAATTTTTCCAGCATTTCAGGGCATTTCACATTCTGAAAATGCTTCCCCATTTATTTTAAATTAATGGGAAATTTTCAAAGACTTCCATGAATATTTTTTGTTTCCTAATATATGCAGAAATTTGGTATTCTTGCAGTTGGACAAATTTTTAATTCTACTGCCCTCACCTCCTTCTAGTCCACAAATTTTAGATTGCAATTTGGTTACTGAATATTACCACCCCCACCAACGGGCTAGTATCCCTTAGTTATTTCCTCTGTAAATGTTAGAATGGGCAAAAGTTATGTGGTTTGTATAAACCTACATTAAATGTTTGCACTGGCAGTCTCTTCTGGACAAAATTCTGATTCTAAGAAGTAAATTAATTAGTAGGCAGTATAGTTATTGTTATGGGGAAGAGAATCAGCTCTTTTGGGGTGAGAAGGTGATGAAGAGACAGAAAAAAATTCCAGCAAATGAGAATGGAATGCTTTAGGCCTCTGGAGGCATGAATAAAGAAGAAAATAATACTTTGTCTCCTGTACCTACCTCCACTTACTGTCTTGTGTGACTAGTCCTTGGGCTATGAAAAGAGCTAGTATGTGGTGAAGAGTAAAGAGCATAACGATATAGTTTGAAAACCATGAGAGTTTTGTTGTTTCAGGAAAGTAGATTTCGCTTAAAGTCAACATGTATTTTTTTCACTAAATACTAAAATACATCCTGTGGCATGTGCTGTGATACTGTGCTGGTATCCAAGTTAGACAAGTAAAGGGGGATAGACAGAAAATATCTGGAGGAGGTGGTTCCTGTGCTGAGACTGGGAAAGTCTAAGTATATAAAGGGAGGACACCCAAATTCCAAGGATGAGCTAGAGAAAACGTGGTGAGGTTGGAGCTAACATTGTTGACAAGCATTTGCCTGGATATATCTCCAGATACAGTGAAACATAAAGATATTCCAAGGTAGTCAGATGCCAGATTTATAAAGAAATAACTAAACTAAGTTGAGTTTGTGCTCTTAGAGTTGGAAAGGCATTAAGTGCCACCCTGAGGACATAAGCTTGTCTTTGGCTGGGACATAAAAGCAACATAATGTGTTGACTACAAAATATAGTGTAGACTCTTAAGGGCAGGAAATGAAAGCACCAATTGTAATGCTTTGATAACAGCACAAAAAAGACCATAGATAAAATTACATCTTAAATTCTACCACATGCTGAATGTGCCATCTGAGTGTGACTTTTATGATTCCAGGGATGACATAATAGAGACCATGATCCCTGGGCCAGTTTCTGCATTTATCTCCTGTTCCAATCTATTCTAACTTAACACTTTTTATACTTTCCATGATGAACCAAAAACCACTTAGTACTTTTCCCTCTATCCATGTTTTAGTCTTTTTCCAAATTCTTCCATTTTGCCTTATTCCTTACAAGAAATTATTTAAATTTACTCCCATATTGTTCCATCAAATGATCATATCAATCCAATATCTTTTTGTCTTTAAATGTTAACTTAGTCTCCCTTTTAACTCTTAATTCTATTTAAAAAAAATACAAGAAAATTACAGTTACACATCTATGTTTATTGTTCAAATAAGAAAATTGCAGATATTTGTCGACATTTGCCAACATCAATTATAATCTTTGTTATCCTGCATAATCGGGTAGTCCTCTGGTAGATCAGTTGTAATAGGATGACGTTCATAAACTGAAGAGGCTTATGATTTGGCCTTGGAAGAGAGGTAGCTGATGTATCAGGTATCACTGTCACTGGAACCGTGGGTTTCTCCCTGGTTGAAGTTTAGAAAAAGACCTTCATTGGCAGATATGTTGTGATATCTATTTGGAAAAGTAGAAGGCTCCACCAAAATAATTGCTCTTTATGGGAGACAAGATGCTGTACTGAGAAGTAGAATTTGTAGTTGTAATGAGGTTCACAACACGGCCATTTGCTTCAGTGTAGCAACTTTGATAGTGCCCGTGGACTGTGGTCAACTCATTTAAAATAGCACGTTGTTCCACTGCAATTTGTTCTGGTGATCTAACTGACATTGATGATGGAGGAGAAAAATCACCTCTGATCGGGATAGTTTTATCAACAATTATGTGCCTAGTAGAGGGCTTTCTTATTAGAGGAATGCTTAAATTTGTAGAAGGTAAAAATGCATTTTCTCCACTTCTGTCAGCCACAAAACAAGAAATATGATTATCTACATTACCCTCTGCTTTAAATTGCTTCTTGTTGAAATGTTCAGCCAATGAAAATACCAGAGAGGAATATTTAATCCCAACTTTTCTTATTATTCTCACTAAAAGCTGGGGTAAGCCTCGTTTAAAATTTGGATTATGATAGAATTGCAGCTACAACCAAAGAGAAAGGTTTTAGTAATATTTTAAAACAAAATACAGCACTACAATAAGCCTAATAAAACCCTCAGATTTCACGTTTACCACGCAAAGATAATATCATCAAAATATGAACATTACTAACGACACTTTGAAGTTCCTTATTTGGAAAACAAACATTTAAACAGTATAGTCATCAGATTTAAGATGTTAGCATTAGCAGTAATGGTGAATGCCACTTCTCAAAAGCAGCTTTAATACATTTTTATGATTTCTGATAAGATTCATAGTTGTAAGCAATGTTACTCATAATCTTGAATACTTAAGTCACTGTCCTCATTTTTTAGAAAAAATAAAGTATTTTAACATTAGTACTTTTATACAATTTTCAAAATCTATCTTTACATTTATATTACCATAGATTGATGTACAAAATAAAATTTTATATGTAAGTTAACAAGTAGTAACTAAAATTTCTAAATACCTTGCTTAAAACAGAGACATTTTTTCTTCTGCCAGGAAGTCTGCTAGACAAGCAGGCATTTGAAAATTCTGCCGTAGTTTACTAAAACCATAATGGTTATGCTGTGTAACTAAGCTTTTTATACTTCCAGTTTCAAATATTCTGAAAGGGGCCTTTCTTTCCAAAACTTCCTTCTTAAAGACATATTCATCAATCACTATGGAAGTTCCATTATCGTCCCATCAGATGGATTTAAGTTGGTCACTCCCAGCCATTTTTCAGAGCTTACTTGGAAATGTCAGAAAATGAAAATTATTATCTTCATTTGGTTCAGAGACACAATGTGTGTAACATGGACTTTTTATCAAGGATTCTTCAAACAAATTCTGAAAAGCATTTTCTTCTATCATAGACCTCAAGTCCAAGTCTCCAGAGAATGTTTTGTTACACAATAGAGATCTGCCGCAGATTCCTGAACCAGTTGGTCCAACTTTATTAGACACATCTTGAATTTCTGAGAAACATGTGTCATCTCATATAAATTTTTCTACAGCTACTTTTCAAATCTGCATGATTTTGAGCACTGCAGTTTCCAATGCTGCTTTGGCAGGCCTGCACAGATAAACTGCTAGGCCATCACAATGGTTCTCAACCTGAGTAGCTGTGACATCACAAAACGCCTGGTCTCCTAGCAACTCAAGTGTAACAATCAGCCAGTGCTTATTTCTCATTAATCCAGTTGAAATGAAATATAAGATGCTAATTTTTATAGTGTGATCTGCAAATTTTATCCCCACAAAATCTTTTAAATAATTTAATTTTGGGGTCTATGAAATAAACCAATCTCCATCCTTTTTTACACAAATTTATGCCAGATGGGTGAACAGAGTATATATAATACACAAAATATATTAAATAATTTTAAAGTTTTTGAATTTAAAGTGAAATTTGTGTAAAACATGTAAAGAAAATATATAACAATTTCATTATCATTTGTAATTAATGCGAAACATAATTTGATTTGGAAATGGAAGTAGGTATTTATCTTTGTACTTTAAAATCAGTAGCTCTATATTCAAAACATGAGCAGAATAAATATCAGTTTATCTGGTATGTTTATAAATAAATGGTAAATATTTATGCTATAAAATTAGATTAAAATAGTGGATCAAATTTAAGAAATCCCAAAGGTGACAATTTTTTTTTAAATCGTAATTGAGTGCTATAATAAAACAAATGTAATTTAATATTCTTCTTTAAAATTACAAAAGAGAAAATCTTATAGTATACTTACAAAAGTTTATTTTTGCTATTATTTCACTCAGAGGTTTATCAGTCCCTAGAAGGAATAAATTTTCTTTTCATCTTTATAATCCATTCTCTTGTGGCTTCTGTTAAGTGTTCCAAAATGATGTTGATAAATAAACTTATGCACAAGATCCTGGGTTTAATAAGCAGTGACTCAATTAAGGGGCAAATAAACAATCAAAAAACAAAAAAACATCAGTATATGCCGGTTGGGGTGGAAAAGTCTAGGTAATGCATTTTGGAAGCATTATGTTTTTCAGTCCTGAAACAGTTGCCATTGTTAGTAAAATGCGATATTTTAAGGCAAGAGATTTGTTCACTAATTGTAAATAATAGCTATGTTGTGTATCAGTAGACTGTAGTAACACAAGTTCTACCAAAACTCTTATCCTTTATTTAGAAATAAATTCCATTAAACATAAGCCAAATTCAAAATGATTGATAAAATTTTTAAATAAATAAATGTACACTCAAGCTACAAATGTAAATTTTTCCTTCAATATCTGTAAATTCCATTCTAAACAAATTTTAGCAACCTGAATTCATTGCATATTTTAAGTATTATAAACTATAGTTAAGTTTGATTTAGTCCTGATTCATAAATATTATATAATGTATGCAAATCAATATATGTGATACCATCCCTTACAAAACAGAGAATTCAAATTTAAAAATCTCAATAAATGTAGAAAATTATTGACAGATCTCATCATATCCTTCTTATAAAAATATTCTTAACAAATTCTCTTCAGATAAAATGTAACTAAACATAATAAAAGCCATATATGAAAAACCCATGACTAACATCAAGTTCAATGTTAACATACAGGAAGGTTTTCCTCTGGTCCAGTAATAAGAGAAAGTAGCTCATTCTCACAAGTCCTAAATTAAACTACTAGAAGTTCTAGTCAGAACAACTACTCAAGAAAAAATAAAAAGGCATCCAACTTGTAATAAAGCAGTAAAATTTTTACAGATGACATAATTATACATAGATGGAGAACTCCATAGACTCCTCCAGTGACCATTAGAAATAATGAACAAACTTAGTAAACTTGCAGAATTCAAAATCAATATACAAATATCCGTTGCATTTTTAAAAAGTAACAACACATTATCAGAAAGAGAATTTAGGAAAACAATTGTGTGTATATTTATACCAAAAAAAATAAAATAGGAATACATTTGATAATGAAATAAAAGATCAAATCATAGATGTATAAATTACAGGTGAAAGAAATATAAGTAAGCAAAATAAATACAAAGATATTTTGTGCTTATGGATTGTATACAATGTGAGGAACTATTCTATTCTGTCTTTTACATGTTCAATCTCTCCAGCACTACTTAATGAGGAGTATGTCTTTTCTACATTTTATACTCTTGCTTCCATTTTCATGGGTTAATCGATCAAAGGTGTGAGGGATTATATCTGGTTGCTCTATCCTCTTCTATTGATTGGTGTCTGTTTTTGAACCAGTATCATGTTGTTTAAATTACTAAAGCTTTGTAGGACTGTTAAACATCAGAGAAATTTACACCATTAGATTTAATAAACTTTTTCAAGATTATTTTTGCAACTCATGATTTTGTTGTTACATATAAATTATAAAATTATCTTTTGTATTAAATGGAAATATCTAATGGGTATTTTGACATGAATCACACTAAATGTAGATTCCTTTGAGTAGTATGGTTGTTTCAACCACATTGTTTCACATCATAAACATAAGAGATCTTTTCACTTTTTTCGATCAGTTTTAATTTCCTTCATCCATGTTTTCTATTTTTTAACTAATAGATTTTCTCCTAATTTGTTAACTTCATTACTAGGTATTCTTTACATATATATATTATTATATATATTATATTTTTAAACACGTGTCCTACACAAATACAACAGTCAGAAGGCAGTGGCAAAACATATTCAAGTCCTGAATGAAAGAAAGCTGTATTCTAAGATAATTTATCAAGCAAGGCAATCCTTTAGAATAGAAGGAGAGATAAATAAATTCCACACAAGCAAATTCTAAAATAATTTAGCAACAAAGAAAGAAATAATGAAAGATCTACTCTAAAAAAAAAAAGCAGGATTCTATAGAAAGGAGAAAGGCATACTTAGAAAGGCAATAGCTACAATGACTTACAATAGGATAAACATGATGTAAAACAGGACATCAAAATTTTTAAGTGTCAGAGAGTGAAACAGGACAATACAGAGAATTTTCTTCTTGTTTCTGTTCTCTGTAGGATGGGTTAGAATTTGGATTCTTATCAGTTAAAACAAACTGATATAATAACGGGTGAATATACATACAAAACAGGGTAACAATAAGTCAAAATTTACAATGAATTCACAAAGCAAAAAAGAAACCAAGATAATAAAAAAGAAAACTTATCAAGCCACAAAAAGAAAGAGAAATGAACAAAAAAGATATACCAAGTCAACTGGAAAATGAAGTTCAAAATTTAAATAAACAGCAGTCTATCAATAATTATAACAAATGTTAATGGACTTAGTGCTTCAATCAAAAGTTATATATTGTCATATGGGGTAATATAACAAGATCCTACATTATGAAGCATACAAGAGACCCACTTTAGTCAGAGGAACAAATATCATTTGAAAGCCAGAAAATGGAAAAATATATACCATGCAAATGGACATGACAAAAATGCAGGACTAGCAGTACTGACTTCACACAAAATAGACTTTACAAGAAAGGCCATAGAGAAAGATAAACAAGGACATGATATAATAATTAAAGAAGCAATAAAAAATGAGGGTATTATACTCATTAAGGTATATGCACTCAATATAGGAGCACCTAAACACAAAAAGCAAATACTAATAGATAAAAAGGGAGAAATCAATGCGAACACAATCACACAAGGAGATTATAACTCCCCATTACCACCACTAGATTGGTCTTTCAGACAGAAAATTAATAAGGGAACAAAGACACTGAAAGATACAATAAAATAATTGGAGTTGGTTGATATTTTCAAAACAGTACTTCTCCCCAAAACAGATTATATATTCTTTTCCAGTGCACATGGAACATTTTCTAGGAAAGATTATGTAATCAGGCACAGAAGAAGCCTCAACAAATTTAAGAAGATAAAAATTATTTCAAGCATCATTTCTGAGTATAAAAACATGAAACTAGAAATCAATGAAAGAAAAACAGGGAGAAAAAATGACAGCATGTAGATTAAAAAACATGCTACTAGAATAAGGGAGGAAGATGAAGATTTAAAAGAATAAATTAAAAAATATCTTGTGAAATATGGCAAAACACTACACAAAGTCAATTGAATACAGTTAAAGCAGGTTTAAGAGGGAATTTCATAGTGACAAGGCCCTCCTTATAGAAGAAGAGCAATTTCAAAAAAATAATCTAACGTTCTTTGTAAACTATCATGAAAAGAAGAACAAACAAAACCAAAAGTAAGCAGAAAGAGGGAAATAATAAAGATCAAGGAAGAAAGAATTGAAATAGAGATTAAAAATAGAAAAAATCAATCAACAATTTTTTGAAATAGTGAACATAATTGACAAATATCTGGACAGGCTCACCAACAAGAAAAAGGGGGAACACAAATAACATAAGATATGAAATTGGAGAAACTACAAAGAGCACAACAAATTTGCATAATATCATAAGGGAATACCATGAGCAACTGTATGGAAACAAACTGGATAACCAAGAAGACATTGAGAAGTTTCTGGAAACATTAACCCAACATTATTGCATCAAGAAGAAATTGACCATTTGAACAGAAAGATCACAAGAAATGGAAGAGAATTATCAATAAAATAAAAAATCTCTGCAAGCAATCATTCAGACACAAATAGCTTCACTGGGGAATTTGACCAAACATACAAGGAAAAATCCATACCAGTCCTCCTCAAACTCTTCCAAAAGTTTGATATGGAGAGAGTACTCCCTAATTCACACCATAAGGCCAACATCAAACTGATATCAAAACCAGACAAAGACAATACCTCAAAAGAAAACTATAGGCCAATATCCTTGATAAACATAGATGTAAAAGTCTTTAAGAAATTATTAACAAAGAGAATCCAACAGCATGCAAAAAAATATTATACTCCATGGTCAAGTTTGGTACATATCAGGAACACAAGGATGGTTCAACATATGCAAATCAATCAATCAATTGTGATACACCATATCAACAAAACAGAGGACAAAAAACCACATGATCATCTCAGTAGATACAGAAAAAGCATTTAAAAATATTTAACACCTTTTTGCAATAAAAGTTCTAATCACAGAGGGCATAGAGTGACCATATCTCAACATTATGAAAGCTATTTATGACAAATATATAGCCAGCAAAATACTCAATAGTGAAAAACTGAAACCCTTCCCATCAAAACCTGAGACAAGACAAGGTTGCCCATTCTCACAAATTCAATTCAATATAGTCTTGAAAGACCTAGCCACAATGATCAGGCAAGAAAAGGAAATAAAATTATTCAGACTGGAATAGAAGAGGTAAAATTGCCACGATATGCAGACATGACCCTATATAGAGAAAACTGTAAAAGCTTCACAAAAAATTACTTAGGCTAAAAAAGAAACAGGGCAAGGTACTCAGAGTAATGTACAAACACAAATTGCATTTCTTTACACTACCAAAAAATCAACAGGGAAACAAAGTATAGAAACAACTGCTTTTATAAGTGCACCCAAAACAATTAAATGCTTAAGAATACATCTGATAAGTTAATTAACTTATTCATGGACAACTAGAAAACATTGATTGTGGAACTCAAAAAAGATTTGAAGAATTGAAAAGTTACCCAATGGACTTGTAATGGAAGAAACAACATTGGTAAAATGGCCATACTGTCAAAGGCAATCTACAGACTTAATGTGATTTCCTATCAAATTATGCAGAACATTTCTTTTTAGGCCTGAAACAAATGATCCAAAGATTTACACAGAGTCATAAAAGATCCATAATTTCCAAAGCAATATTCAAGAAAGAGGCTGGAGAAATAAACCACCAGATCTCCACAAACTATTGCAGAAATATAATAATCAAAATTATATTGGTACAGACACAGGCATGTGGACAAATGGAACAGAATACAGGGTCTAGGAATAAATCTATAGGCCTATGTTTTATTAATCTTTAACAGAGTATCCAGGAATATGACAGAGAAAAGGCGATATCTTCACCAACTGGTGTTGGGAAATCTGGATAGCAGCATGCAGAGCAATGGAGTTAGAACACTCCTTCACTCCATACACAAGAATAAACTCAAAATGGCTTGAAGACTTAAATGAAAAGCAATACATAGTAAATTTCCTAGAAGAAAACATAGGCAAAACACTCTGACATAAATCTCAGCAATGATCTCCTAGAACAGCCTACCCAGGTAATGGATGTAAGAGCAAAATTAATAAATGGGACCTGATTAAACTTATAAGCTTTTGCATAGCAAAGGGAACCATAAACAAAGCAAAATGACAACCTACAAGATTAAAGAAAATATTTAGAAATGATGCAACTGACAAAGGCTAAATTTCCAAAATATAAAGACTTCATACCACTTAATAATAATAAAAAAAGCAAGAAACCCAATCTGAAAATGGGCAGAAGCCCTAAACAAGCAATTCTCCAATAGAGACATACAAATGCCACACAGATATATGAAAAAAAAATTGCTCACTTTCATTATCAGAGAAGGGCAATTCAAAACTATAATGAAGTATCACCTCACAATAATCACAATGGACTTCATTCAAAAGTTCACAAACAATAAATGCTTGGGAAGGTGTGGAGAATGTGAACCTTCCTACACTGATGGTAGGAATGTAGATTCGTGCAGTCATTGTGGAATCCAGGATGGGGATTCCTCAAAAGAATAAAAATAGACTTAACATACAATCCAGCAGTCCCACTTCTGGGTATATTTCAAAGAGAACTCTAATTCAAAAAGACACCTGCTCCCCAATGTTCTTAGCAGTGCTATATACAACAGCCATGACATGGAAGCAATCTAATTGTCCAACAACAGATGACAGTAATCAGAAATTATGCCATATTTACACAATGGAATACTATTCTGCAATAAAAAATGATAAAACAATGACATTTGCAGCAAAATGTATGTCCCCAATAAGTGTCATTCTAATTGAAGTAAGCCAGAAAGGGAAAGGAAAATAATACATTACATGACATATGTGGAAACTTAAAAAAAATTTGGATGAGAACACAGTGATTTCACCTACAAAACTGAAGCACACTTGCAGATCTACTAAACAATTTTATGATTACTGCGGAAAGGGGCAGTGAGAGGATATATTTGGGAGCTGTATATTTATATGTTATCCACTATATATAAAAATAGATTTTTTAAAAATTTCTTTCTTATGACAAAGGGTAGTAACTTAAATAACATGAAGAAACCTTTAATACGCACACAAATGTATGCATGTACGGGAACACTGTGCTGTACACCACAGATTGACACATTGTAAATGGCAATAATTGAATGATAAATAAATGAATAAATATGTAAATAAATAAATAAATAGTATCTAAATAAAAAATATTTAATAATAAATGAAATACAAAAATTCACGCTACTTATCTTTACACCTCAAGAATCTAGGAGAAAGCAGAAAGAAAAAAGAAGAAAATTGAATGAATCAGAGTAAGGCAAATAAGAGAAATAATTGAAAAGATTAAAAAAAAACCTAAGTCTGTTTCTTTTAAACATAAAGTGGAAAAACGTTTAGGTTGGCTTAGAAAATAAAGACTCAAATAAAATCAGAAATAAAAGAGAAGATATTAACACTGATTTTGTAGAGATGCAAAGCATCATAAAAAATTACCACAAGCCAAAGATTTGAATGACTTAGAACAAAAGACAAATTTCCATTAACATATGTATTCCAATACTGAATCAAGAAGAATTAAGAAAGTTAAATAGAGCAAAAGTGTGCATAAATAAATCAATAATCCAAACTTCCCAAATAAGAAAATATTTACAAGATGACTTTACTGGTGAATTCTGCGATACATTTGAAAACAACTTTTCACCAATTCTTCCACAATTCTTCCAAGAATTTGAAGGGTTTGAAAGAATCAAAACATGATTTATGAAGCCAGCATTATTTGCATAACAATGCTAGAAAGGACATTATATGCAAAATATAGAATATTATCCCTGATGAACATATGTGACAAAATTCTCAACAAAACACAAACAAAATGAATTCAACAACACATTTAATGTATAATACACATACAAGAGTAAAGGGATTTATCCCTGGGTTTAAGGATACTGGAAAATATTCAAATCAATAAATGTGACATGCCACACTAATAGAATGAAAAATAAAACTCACATAATCTTCGCAATAAGTGCAGAAAAATCATTGTATATAATGCAACATTCTTTTAAGTTACTTCCAACAAATTAAATTTACCCTGTCAGTGGCACGATATCATATACACACAAACACTGTGTGGACAAAAGTGGAGCAGTTCACTGTTTATTGATTCTTAGAAGAAGGGTTTATATAGGACATGCACAATGCCTCACATATCATCTTAGTTATAACAATGTTAATAATCTTAAGCTATTTATGTCCCCATGGTCCTTCAGTAAGCACAGGATGTTAAATGATCAAGGATTGTTTTAAAGTTCATCACGGAACTTCATTAAGTAGGCCATCTCTTATCCAGCTGGCTGTGCCTGTCTTAGGTTGTCCTTCTATGAGGAACTTACACAGCATAGGCTATATAGCCATCCATACTGGATACATTGAGTAGGCCATTTCTTATCCAGCCTGGATATGTGACATTCCTCACAGCTTTTTTAACAGTTCAGCCCATGGGCTTATTCCCTAGAGCCTTCAGACAGGGGCCTACTAACCCAACATCCATTGACAGAAAAATGGATGGAGAAAATTTGATGTATATATGCAATGGAATCAATACTTTGCATTCCTAACAAGAGTGTCCATGGGGTTTCATTTTTCCACAATCTCACTAACATCTATTTTCTTTTTGATGAGAGCCTTCTGGCCAGTGTGTGGTCTTGTCTCACTTTTGGTTTATGACTTTCCTAATAATTTATATCTCTGAACATAATTTCATGTGTCATTTCGCCAACTGTATGTTTTCTACAGAAAATTGATTCAGATCTATCTCTTCAGTTTATATGGACTTTTTTTTAGTTGGATCGTTTGGTCTTTTTGTTGTTGGTGTGGGGTAAGCGTTTGCCATAAATTTTGGATTTTAACACTAGATTGGAAATTATTACTTGCATATATATTCTCCCATTGTGTTTGTTGAGTTCTCATTTTATTGATCATTTCTTCTGCAGTGTAAATCTTTTTAAAGTGATACAATCGTATTTTGTTAGTTTTGTTTCTGCTTCCCTTGCCAGAGGAGACACATGAAGAATCATATTAAATCCAATGTCACAGTGTACTTCTTATATTTTATCCTAGGATTCTTTGTTTTCAGGTTTTATGTTTTATATGCCAGGAGTGGGATTGCTGCGTCACATGATAGCTCTATTTTTATTATATAAAGGAATTTCCATACTGTTCCCAAAGTGGTTGCACCAATTTTCATTCACACCAACAGCGATGGAGAGTCCCTTTTTCTCCACAACCACCCCAGTCTTTATTATTTGAAGACATTTTGATGACAGCCCTTCTCTGTAGTGTGAGGTAAAACATTACGTTATTTTTGTCTTCGCTTTTTATAGTGATTAGCAATGTGAGCATGTTTTACTTTTCCTATTTGTCATCTGTGTGTCTTCTTTAGAGAAATGTCTTCTGCTCATTTTCTGTCTGAGTTGTTTGTAGATTTTTGAAATGGAGTTGTATGAAAGATGTGTGTATTTCAGAAATTAGCCTCTTGTTGATTGCTTTGTTTCCTAATGTTTTCTCCCATTTGGAAGTTCATCTTTTCATTTTATATATTTTGCTATGTAGAAGCTTTTAAATTTAATTAGGTCCTATTTGTTTATTTTGTTTTTAATATTTTCAGCTTGGGAGAGTGACATAAGAAAATTTTACTACAATATATGTCTTGTTTTGCTTATGTTAGTTTCCAGGAGTTTTATTTTGTCATGTATTAGATTCAGATATATAAATAATTTTGAGTTTATTTTTGTACAGTGTGAGGGAGTGTTCTAATTACATTGATTAACATGTAGCTGTCTAGCTTTCTCAACAGCACTTACTGAAGAATGTCTTAAAGGCATTGTATATATTTGTTTCCTTTGTCATAGTTTAGTTGACCATAGGTGTGATATCTTATTTCTGCCTGTGTGTTCCATTCTAGTGATATAGATGTTTATTTGTTTTCCAGCATTGTGCTGTTTTGATTACTGTATTTTTTAATATAGTCTGAGATCTGGGAGAGTTATGGGTTATGCCTCCAACTTTGTTCTTTTTCCTCATTGTTACTTTTGCAGTTCTTGTTCTTTTGCTGTTCCATACAAATCATAGGACTGTTTTTAGTTCTGTGGAAAATAACATGTAGTTCGATCTGAATCACGTTATATCTGTAAACAACTTTTGTAGTATGTATATTTTAACAATATTTATTCCTCTTAACTAAGACCTTGAGATTTCTTTCCATTTCTTTGCATCCACTTCAAATTTCTTTATCTTCATTTTATTATTTTTTTCATAGGTTTTTCATTTTTTGTTCTGATTTCATATGGATCTTATAAAATTATGGAATATTTAATTTTTAGTGTAATAAATGTGACAGTTATTGTATATTAATCATGAATCATGCTGCTTTGCTAAATGTGTTTATTAGTTTTAGTTCTTTTAGTTTGGAGAATCTTGAGGGATCACTATATAGATTATTATGTCATCTAAAATAATAAAAGTTTTACTTCATTCAATCCAACTTCAATAGCTTTTTGTCTTGTCCGATTGCTGTTGCTAGAACTTCCCATACTGTGTTTAATAGAAATTGTAAGAGTGGACATCCTTGTCTTATTCCTTAATTTGGCTTTCAGTTTTTCACTTTTGCATATTATGTTGTCTGTTGGTCTGTAATTAATGACTTCAGTTATGTTGAGATATATTTCCTGAATCCTACATTGCTAAGATGTTTCTGTCATTGTTGCTGATGTTGCTGTTTTTGTTGTTGCTGTATTTGCTGTCTTAATGAATAAATGTCGAATTTTATGAAATGCTTTTTATGGATCTATTGGGATGACCATTTGTTTTTCTCTTTTTCTTTCGTTAATTTGGTGTATCAAACTGATTGATTTGTAAATGTTGAATCTCTCTTCTGACCCTGCAATGAATCCAAGTAGATCATGGTGTATGATTCATTTTAGGTATTGCTGGATTTAGTTTGCTAATAATATTTTGTAGAATTTTTGCGTGTAATTCTATCAAATATAATGGCTTGAAATTGCATTTGCCCGTAATTTTTATGTTGGTTTTGATATCAGGGTGATGAAAGCTTCATAGAATTAATTTGGGAGTTTCCAACATCTTCACTATGTTTGAATAGTTTGAAGAGTATTAGTTTTGATTTGTATTTTTGTACAGTTCTCCACGGGAGTTGTTTAAATCTGCACTTCTATTCAACGATTATTTTAAATGCAGATTCTACCTTTCTTGTAGCACACAGATTGTTCAAATTATTTGTTTCTCCTAATCTCTGTCTCCTTCTAGACATTTGTCTATTTCTTCTAAGTTGTCCAGTTTTTATGCATGTAATTTTCGACAAAATGATCCCTTTTTTGTATACCTGAAGTAACAATTGTTATTTCTCTTCTTTTTTTCTTAATTTACTTCTTTGGATCATCCACCTTTTCTTCATGATGCACCTGGCTAGAGGTTTATTAATTTGCTTATCTCAAAATAAAACATAAAACAAAATCTTTGGTTCTATTACTCTTTTGCATAGTTTTTTATTCTCTATATTTTATATTTACCCCTGTAATATTTAGGATAATTTTTTTTCATTTTTTAACTTTTTTTATTGATTTACAGTCATTTTACGAAGATGTCTCCAATTCCAGAGTAGAGCAAAATTTTTCATTTAAAATGAACATATGTGCATTTGTTGTCCCATTTTATTGTCTTTGAACTGCTGTATGAACTTTTGTACTTTTCCCTGTGCTTTACAGTGCAATACTGTTTATCTATTCTATAATTTTGACCTCCCAGTCTATCTCTTCACACCCCCCACCCCATGGCAAACAAAACTTTGTATTCTATGTCTGCAGTCTATTTCATTTTTTATTTGTGCTTTTTTTGTTTTGATTTGTTTTAGATTCCTCTGATGAGCAATCTCATATGGCATTTTTATTTCTCTTCCTGGCTTAATTTACTTAGACTGATTTTCTCCAGGAGCATCCTTGTTGCTAAAAATGGCATTATGTTTTTGGTTTTTATGGCTAACTAGTATTCCACTGTATAAATATACCACCTCTTTTTTATTCAGTCAACTGTCGATGGACATTTAGGCAGTTTCCATGTCTTGGCTATTGTAAATAGTGCTGGCTATGAAAATTGGGGTGCAGGTGTCATCCTGAAATAGGGTTCCTTCTGGATTTAAGGCCAGGAGCGGGATTCCTGGGTCATATGGTATTCTATTCCTAGGATTCTGAGGAATCTCCATCCTGATTTCCACAGTGGCTGCACCGAACTGCATTGCCACCAGCAGTGAAGGACTGTTCCCTTTTCTCTGCAGCCTCTCCAGCATTTGTCATTTGTGGATTTTGGAATGAAGGCCATTCTGACTTGTGTGAGGTGATATCTCACTGTAGTTTTGATTTGCATTTCTCTGATAATCAGTGATATTGAGCATTTTCTAATGTGCCTTTCGATCATTTGTATGTCTTCCTTGGAGAATCGCTTGTTTAGGTTTTCTGCCCATTTTTGCATTGGCTTGTTTATTTTTTCTTATTCAGTTGGATGAACTGCTTATATACTCTGAAGTTCAAGCCTTTGTCTGTTTCATATGCAAATTATTTTTCCCATTCCATAGGTGTTCTTTTTGTTTTACTTCATGTTTCGTTACTGTGCAGAAGCTTGTAAGTTTCAATAGGTCTCATTTGTTTATTCTGGCTTTTATTTTTTCTACGAGAAAATTTTTGAGACTTATTTCAGATAGTGTTTTGCCTACGTTTTCCTCAAGGAGGTTTATTTTATCTTGTCTTATGTTTAAGTCTTTGATCCAGTCTGAGTTTATATTTGTATGTGGTGTTCTAGCTCCATTGGGAGTGTTCTAGCTTCATGGATTTACATGCTGCTCTCCAGTTTTCCTAACACCATTTGATGAAGTGTCTGTCTCTATTCCATTGTATTTTCTTGCCTCCTTTGTCAAAGATTAATTGACCAAAACTTTGTGGATTCATTTATGGGCTCTCTATTCTGTTCCATTGGCCTATATGTCTGTTTTCCTATCAATACAATGCTGTCATGTTGACTGTAGCTCGATAGTAGTATCTGAATCATTAGCATAAAGAATTATGACTGATTTTTGAACCTTAATCTTGTAACCTGCTGCCTTGCTGAATTCTTTGATCAGCTATGGTACTTTTTGTCTTGTTCTTAAAGGGTTTTCTATATATAGTAACATATTATCTGCATATAGTGAGACTTTTACCTCTTCGTTTCCAAATTGCATCCCTTTTGATTCTCTCTCTTGTTTGATTGCTGAGGCTAGGACTTCCAAGTTTATATTGAGTTGGAGTGGTGCTAGTGTGCATCCTTGTCTTTTCCCAGATTTTAGTGGGAAGATTTTAACTTTCTCACCATTGAGTACTATGCTAGCTGTAGGTTTGTTATCTATAGCTTTCATGATGCTGAGATATGTTCCCTCTATGCCCACTTTAGTGAGAGTTTTTATCATATGTGGGTGTTGAATTTTATCAAATGCTTTTCCTGCATCTATTGAGATGATCATTTGGTTTTGGTCCTTTCTCTTGCTGATGTGCTGTATTACATTGATTGATTTGCATATGTTGAACCACCCCAGTGTCCCTGGCATTATCCCCATTTGGTCATGATGTATAATCTTTTTTCTGTGTTGTTGGATTCTGTTTGCTACTATTTTGGTGAGGATTTTGGCGTCTGTGTTCATCAGTGATTTTGGACAATAATTTTTTTTTTTTGGTATTGTCTTTTCCTGGTTGTGGTGTCAGGGTGATTGAGGCTTCATAGAATGACTTTGGGAGTATTCCTTCCTTTTCAATCTTCTGGAGGAGTTTGAGAAACCCTGGTATGAGTTCTTTGTATGTTTGGTAGAATTCCACTGTGAAGCCGTTCGGTCCTGGAATTTTATTTGTAGGGACATTTATTATTGCTATTTTGATTTCATTTCTAGTGCTCTGCTCGTTCAAAGGGTCAGTTTCTTCTTGATTCAGTCATGGTGGACAGTATGTTTCCAAAAACTTGTCCACCTCCTCTAGGTTATCCAGTTTGGTTCCATAAACTATTCATAATATTCTCATATGATATTCTGTATTTCTATTTTATTTGTTGTAATTTCTCCATTCTCCTATCTTATTTTGCTAATTTGTGCTCTCTCTCTTTTCTTCTTATTGAGTTTTGCCTGAGGTTTGTCAATTTTACTTACTTTTTCAAATAACCACAATTTGGAATGGATGATTATTTTCTTATGGTTTTTTCAATCTCTATTTATTTCCTCCACAATATTTATGATTTCTTTCCTTCCACTGCCATTTGGGGTTTTTTCTTCTTGTTTTTCTAGTTCAATCTGCTATTGGGTTTAATTGTTTATTTCTGATTGTTCTTCTTTTTTGAGGTAGGCATGTATCACTATAAACTCCCCTCTGAGCACTGCTTTTGCTGTGTCCCATAAATTTTGTGTGGTTTTGCTTTCATTTTCTTTGTCTCAAGGTAATTTTTCATTTCAGCTTTGATTTCTTCTTTGAACCATTCGTTTTTTAATAACATATTGTTTAATATCCATGATTTCCATTTGTTCTCCTTTGTTTCTCTTTTGTTGATTTCTAGCTTCATGGCATTGTGGTCAGTAAAGACACTTGAGGTAATTTCTATTTTCTTAAAATTTCTGAGGGTTATTTTGTGCCCAAATATATTATGAATCCTGGAAAATATCCCATGTGAACTTGAAAAGAATGTATATACTATTATGTGGGGAGTGTAATGCTCTGAAAATATCCACCAATTGTAATATTTCTATTGTATTATTTAACTTCTCTGTTGCCTAATTTACTTTCTGTCCCGATGATCTCTCCAGTGAAGTTAATGCAGTGTTGAAATCTACAACAATGATTAGATTCCCATCACTACCCCTCTTTGTATCTGTTAGTAATTATTTTATGTACTAAGGTACTCCTCAATTTGGTGCATATGTATTAATGAGTGTGCTATCCTGATTTGGTATCACTCCTTCAATCATTATAAAATGTCCTACTTTATCTTTCTTTATGGCCTTTGTTTAAAGACTATTTTGTCTGAAATCAATACTGCAACACCTACTTTTTTGGCTTTTCCATTCGTATGGAGTACCCTTTTCCATCTTTTTACTCTCAATCTATATGTGTCCTTCTCCTTGAAGTGGGTCTCTTGTATGCAGCATATTCACGGTTCTTGCTGTTTTATCAAGCCTGCCATTCTATGACATTTGACTGGAGCATTTAGTCCATTAACATTTACAATAATCGATGATATGTTTGTGTTTATTGCCATTTTGACCTTATCTTTTCAGTAGATTTGGTATTTCCTCTTTGTTTTTTTCATCGTCCTATTATGGTTTGGTCATTTTCCTTTGTATTATCATGAAGTTTATTTAGTTTTAGTGACACTCTGATAAGTTTTTGTCTTGTTGTTACCCTTTTATATAAGTCTTTTAGACCATTTCTATAACTGCTTTTATTAAACGGATAGTAACAAGATGTCAAAACCATTCTACCAAGAGCAAAACTTTGTAAAAGAAAGACCAAAAAAGTAAATTCTCTATTTTCCTGCCTCCCTCTCAAACTCTCAATTATTTGTATATCTTGTTTTAAAATTTAGTGTTTATTTTAGTTATAATTAATGAGTTATCACATTTCCAGCTGTGAGATTCATATTTCTGTAGCATCCTGCTGCTTTTCTTTTTAGAGTAGAACTTTCAGTATTTCTTTTAGCATGGGTCTAGTATTGCAAAACTGTTGTAGCTTTTTCTTGTCTGCAAAATCCTTTTTGTCTCCTTCTACCATAAATGATAACCTTGCTAGTTAAAGTATTCTAGGGTATACCTTTTTTTTCATTCAGTACTATGAATAAATCTTGCCACTCCATTCTGGCCTTTAGTATTTGTCTAGTGAAATCAGCTGTGAGTCTTATAGTGATTCCCTTGTAACTCACTCTTTGCTATTCTCTTGCTGCCTTTAGGATCATTTCTTTATCCTTGACTCTGGCCATCTTAATTATATGTCTTGGTGTGAGTGTATTTGGGTTCTTCCTTTTTGGGACACTCTGAGCTTCCTGTATTTGGATATCTGATTCCTTCTTTAAGTTTGGGTAGTTCTCAGTAATGATTTCTTCAAACACTTTTGCAATCCCCTTTGACCTTACCTCCCCTCTGGGACTTCTATCATGCCAAGATTGGCATGCTTTCTATTCTCTCATAGGTCCCTTATGCTTTTTTCATTTGTTTCTCATTGTTTCTCTTGTAGCTCTTCTGATTCTGTGCTTTCTATTGTCCTGTCTTCTTAGTCACTAATTCATTCCTCTGCATTATCTAGTCAGCTTTGAGATACCTTTAGATCATTACTCATCTCAGTCAATGGGTTTACCTATTCTACTCGGCTCTTCTTTATAGCTTCCATTTCATTTTTGACATATTTTATATCTCTGACCACTATCTTTTATTTCCTTCAGTAATTTGATCACCCCTTTTTTGAAATCTTGATTTAGTAGGTTATTGATGTCTATCTCACTGATCGTTCTTTCAGAGGATTTCTCTTGTTCTTTTATTTGGGAATGGTTTGACTGCTTTTTCATCTTGCTCCTACCTCTCTGGCACTGTGGCTTATGGAGTATCAGTTATCTAATGTGGTCCTAAAGGAGTTTATCTACCTAATGCCTATGTAGTAATACAACTTAGAAAATAGAAAAAAGAGAGAGAGAGATAAAGAATTTTAAAGAAGGGGAAATAAATGTTTGAAGACAATTTATAATGCATAATATAAGAGGAAGTTGAAGCAGAGTTTTGAAAAATAATAATAAATATTTTTTAAAAATCTCAAAGGGATTAAAATGGGTGTATATATAATTGAATAAGTAGTAAAAATTAAGAGGGTAATAGAAAATGGAAGAGGTAATAACAGATTAAAACAAGGGGGTGGTCTGTGTCCTCCTGTATACTGGGTACATTTAATGTGAAGTCTTTCTTTATTCATCCTGCTATGGAAGCTCATCTTCCTGTTTCAGAGGCTTTCCATTGGAGAACCCATTTGTGCTGCTCCCAGTGCCTGTCTGAAAACAGATCACTCCTACACCCAACACTGCATCTGGAGCAGCTCTCTTTACTGTGGGCTGCTTGTCACTTCCCTGTCTGATGCTGCAGTCAGATGTTGCAGACTGACTAGGCAGGATTGTGCATCATGCCCTCTCCTAGCACCATGGTCAGGGGCTGAATTGCAGCCCAAAATGTGGGGGGCCACACACCCCATCAGGGTGCCGGTTGCTCCGCTGCTTTATGCCACTCTACGATCTGCCTCAGGTTTGCACACCGGAAGTGGGCTCAGGGAAGGGTGAGGAACAGCCCTGTCCCTGATCTGGCCAAAAACCCAGCTGCTTGTTTACCTTGGTGATGCAAGTTCTCTGAGGAACCAGGTTAGAAGAATCCTATCTGCCTCAGGATGTAGAGAAGTCTCCGTCTGGCCCCTTAAGGCTTCTAAATCCTTAGACGTGGATGCAGAATTTGCACCCACTGCTGCCTTGGTGCAAAGCACCAGAAGGTATTGTGGCTGTGTCTGAACCCCAACTCTCTTCACCTAGAAACATTTGCAGATTTTCAGAGATGGTTAAGTACCCTTCCCCCTACAGGGCACATCTGCCCTGTTGCTTCATGGAGGGCCCAGGTTGTCTTGCTCTGTGCACCCACAGCAATGGCATACAGCCACATGCATTCCCCAGGACTGCCTCAGTGCAGCCATCTCCAACTTCCACCCAGCTCATGCCGCATGGCTCTGCCCCCAGCTTCTGGGCTGCATCATGGGCTGGGTGTCTGTGCCTGTTTACTTAGTTCTGTCAGTCAACTTATACTCTGTACAGATTCAAGGCTTGGAGGCTCCCCCTCCATCCTGCCAAACTCTCAGTTGGAGAGGGGAGACACAGTGAATGAGTGCTTGTCCTTCTTAGCTGCTCCCTCCCTGTGGAGCTTGTCCCAATCTGTTTTGCATTTTCTTCTTTCTTTCTTCCTTTTCTCCTGCCAGATTTATTGCATCTTTATCTTTTGAAGGGGACAATGTTTTATCAGAGATCTGCAGATTCTCTGGATAGCTGAGTGGGTCTGTGGATGAGATTTGGTGCATTTGAGGGAAAGGGTGAGCTACGAGCATCCTTCTCCTGCAACATCTTGTCCTCCCCCACAAAAAATTCTCACTTTATGGTGGAAGATAAACACAGCCAGGAAATAAAAGTAAAAGTTATTTGATGGAAATGACAAGAAAGTGCACCTTGCAATGCTCAAATCATACAAAATACATTTTAAAATAAGGTTCACAGTGAAAGATTAATATGAGATTAAATAAAGAAAAAGAGATCAATGTAAAAATAGAGTATTACACTCATTAAGTTATATATGGACCCAATACTGTAGATCCTAATTATAAGTAGAAATATTAGTAGACATGAAGTAATTAATTCATTATAAAAAATAATAGTTTATGAGTTTAACACCTCGCTATTCTGATGGACATATCATCCAGAAAGAATAGCTGTAAGGAAACAGAAGTCTTAATCACATATTGGATCCTTTGAACCTAAATGAGCTATTGGACACTGCATCAGAAATGGAGAACACATAAGCTTCTCAAGTGTGTACAGGATGTTTTCTAAGGAATTAACCACATACTTTGTCATGAAAAGAGCCTCAGGAAATTTAAACAAATATAGTTTACAGCAAGAAGTTTTCAATACACAAAAGTATGAAACTATGCATCAACTATAGAAAGAAGAACAGGAAAGGCACATACATGAGATTAAACCATATCCTTTAAAAAATTAAATAAAACAAGGTCAATGATGAAATCAAAGAGGTAATAAAATCATACCTGGAAACAAATTACAGTGAAAACACAGCTTCATAAAATGTATGGGATGAAGCAAAGGCAATCATAAGAGGGAAGTTTAGAACAATTCAGGCCTTCTTCAAGGAAAAGGAAAAGCTCACACAAAGGACCAAGCTTACCAACCAAAATAACCAGAAATAAGAACAAACAAAACCCAAAGGCGGTAGAATGAGAAATCTTTAATGATTCAGTAGAAAATAAATAAAATAAAAGTCAAAAAATAAATTAAATATCATAAAATCAACAGCTTTTTTTCTTAAAAATATTAACAAATTGATAAGCATTTAGCAAGGCTTATCAACAAATGAGTGGACTCAAACAAAAAAAGAAATGAAACAGTAGAAATTATGTCTGATAGTACAGAAATGCAAACAAAGATTATGAAAGCACTCTGAGCATTTACATGACAACCATTTGGAAAACCTTAAATAAATGGACATATTTCTTGAAATGTACAGTCTGCCAAAAGTGAATAAAGAGAAAACTGAAAACTTGAAAAGAGCAATCAGTATAAGTTAAATAAAATCTATAATTTTAAAAACATCCCTTGAACAAAATGCCTGGATGCCTTCACTAAAACTTGTTTCCTCTCAACTATTTCAAAAAATGTAGGAGGAAGTAAAATTCCCAAAGTTATTCTATGAGGCCATGAATACCATGATAAAAAAACCAGCCAAAGACACTACCAAAAAAAAAAATGAAAATGTAAACACAATATCCTTGATGAATATACATTCAAAAATCCTCAAAAAACATCAACAAATTAATCCAGCAATACATAGAAAGGGTTATACACGATGATCAGTTGGATTCTTTCCAGAGTCACAGGGATGGTAAAACATACACATAGCAATCAGCATGACGCATATTTAATAAAGGAAGGACATAATTCACAGGACCGTGTCAATAGACACAGAGAAAGCATTAGCCAAAATTCAACATATATTCATGATCAGAACTCTCATGAAAGTGAGTAAAATCAGAACATCTCTCAACATACTAAAGGACATTTATAACAGTTTATAATACTTAGGGGAAGAGCTGAAAGGATTCTGGATAAATTCAGGAACAAGATAAGGATCCCTACTCTCAGACCTTCTGTTCCATAGTAAAAGAAGAAAGGAAAAGGAAATAAAAAGAAATAAAAGAAATGCAAAATGAAAAGAAAGAGGCAAAATTGTCACCAGTACTGATGATATAACAATCTACATAGAGTCCTAAGGGCTCCAGACAGACAAATATGAACAATAAATAATTTCAGCAAAGGAGCAGGGTACACGATTAATGTAAATTATTCTCTTGTATTTCTACCCATTCATCATGAGATACCCTAAAATGGATGTTGAAAGCAATATTTTTTAAAATCCCATCCCCCTGAATATCTTGGAATTAATGTAACCACATATATGAAAGATCTAAATACTGAAAATTAAAAAACATTGGAAAAGAAATTAAAAATGATTCAAAGAAATGGAAAGATGTCTTGTGATCTTGGATTCAAGGAGTTAATATTGTTAACATGGCCATAATACACAAAGAAACCTACAGATTTAGTGCAATTCCTATTACGAAGTTGTAGTATTTCCCACAGAACCAGAAAATAAATAACTCTAAGTTTTACATGAATCCATTTAAAATTGTCAAAATGATCTTGAGAAAAACCAACAAATCTAGAGGTATAAATCTCCTGGATACCTTACTATATTACAACCCTACAGTAATAAAAACAGCATGGCATTGACACAGAGATATAATCAATAAAAACAGATAGAGAGCCTAGAAATAATTCCACACACCTATGAGCAATGAATCAATAATAAAAGAGACAAGAGTACACAATGGAGAAAAGACAGTCTCGTCAGTGGGTGGTGTTTGGAAAGCTGGACTTCTACATGCAAATCAGTGAAATTAGAGCATTCCCTGACATCATATACAAAAATAAACTCCAAGTGTATTAAGAACCTAAATATAAGACCTGATACTTTAATTCTGCTAGAAGGGAATATAGGTGGTACTCTACTGGATATCTATCATAGGAATATTTTCTAATATCAGTTTCCTACGGTAAAAGAAATATAACCAAAAATAAGCAAGTGGGACCTAAATAAACTTGAAAAATTCTGCATATGTAAGGAAACTATGAATGAAACGAAAACACTGCCTGTGTATTTGGAGAACATATTTGCAAACAATGCAAGAGGCCAGAGGTTAATAGATGAAGTTTAATAGTTGTAACATGGATTTAGGTTACACAACTCAATGTGAAAAAAAAAAACAATTAAAAAAAAGAGCAGAGTACCTGAGTTAATATTTTTCCAAAGAAAACATACAGACGAGCCACTAGCAAGTGACAAAAATGCTCAACATTACTAATTATTAGTTAATTGCATTTCAAAATCACAATGAAGTATCACTTCACAATGGTCAGTGGCTATTATCAACATGTCTACAAATAGAAAGTGTTTGAGACGATGTGGAGGTAAGAAATCTCTTGTATACTCTTGGTAGGAATGTAAATTGTTACAACTTCTATGGAAAACAGTATTCAGATTTATTTAAAACCAGAAGAGAACTACCATATGAAAGAGTAATGCCTCTCCTAGGAAAAATCTGGGGAAAAAACCATAAATTGAGAAGAACCAATGTTTACAACAGCACTATTTATAATATGCAACACAGGGAAGCAATCCAAGAGTCCACAGTACACTATGGACTTAAGATGATATGAAGTATCTATAAATATGCAATGGAATATTACTCAGCCATGAAAAAGTATAACACATTGCTATTTCAGCATCATGAATGGTCCTAATATATATAGTGCTTAGTGAATTAACTTAGATGAAGACAAAAGAATATAATGTAATTTATACGTTGAATCTAAAGTATAACAAATCTCTGTGTACATCTATCTATAGCTATCTATTCATAGATGACAGATAAATATATACATAGAAGGATAGATACATACATACAAGATAGATAGATAGACAAATAGATAGATAGATAGAGAGATAGATAGATAGATAGTTTGATAGGGACATGGTAGAGAGATAGAGAGATTAGATAGAGAAGACTGAAGTAGACTGAAAGATATGGGAAAAAATTCATATTTACCAAAGTGGAAGGGAAAGTCAATTTAATGGTAGGACATTAACAGATGCAAAGTAGTATACATAAAGGAGATAAGCAACAAGGATAATCTGTATAGATCAGGGAATTTTACACAATAAATTTAATAATTTTATGTTACAATTATTATAATAATTTACAATGCAATATAATCTACAAAGTGGTTGGAATCACTATGCTGTATATCTGAAACTATTCAATATATTACATCTACTGTACTTCAATTAAAAATGAAACACCTCATGTATAATTTAGTCCCTTTTCTGCTGATAGCATTTTCCTTTAAAATTGTTTTATTTTTACTCTTTAACTTTTATGATTACTGACTCAAATTATTTCTTTTACTCTTGTGAACATGTTATCAGATTGATGTATCTATATTCATTGCATCTGATTTCCTATTTTACTCTCTTTAATACATATAGAATAGTAACATTTCCAAACATATCCAAAGAAACTGATGCAACTTTCTCGTGGTCTCTGCTTTAGTTCAATGTTTTGCGTATATTTGCCATTTTACTTTTCTTAGAATAGCTCTTTTCTGCACCTCTTTTAAGGTGTCTTGGTTTTGTTTTTTTTCATCTTGTTCACGTTTGTTTGGTAAAGTCTTTATTTTCACTTTATATATAAGTAATAACTGTGCAAGTTCGAGTATTCTTGGGTGAGAGATTTCTTACTTCAGTAGTTTCAAAATGTCATTTTAATTACCCTTGGCATATGTTTTCTGCTCAGAAATCTGCTGATAGCTTAAAGGGGGTTCCTTTGTAGATTATCAAAATTTTTTTGGCTGACTTTAAAATTTTACTGCATCATTGACTTGCCAATTTGCATATAACGTATCTTGAAGGAGGTATTTTTGTCTTAATGTTATTGGTGTTTGGTTGGCTCATGGACTTGTATATCAGTTCCTTACCAAGGTTCGGGAAGTTATCAACCATTAATATTTTAAATAAACCATCAGCTGCCTTCTAAGTTACTTCTCCCTCCAGGATTTCATGCTAATTTGCACTTCCTGAAGAAGTCTGATGGCTATTTTAGAATTTCCACAGTTTTTAATATCTTGTATCTTTGCCCTCTCCTATCATTTCTAGTTTGTATTGGTGAGTTTGCTTATCTCTCTTCCACAAAGACAGTCTTCTTCCAGTGCTTTCTGTTGTATTCTTCATCTCATTTACTTAGTTCATCTGGTCCTCCAATAATGTTAGGTTATTTTATAGATTCAGTCTCTTAGGTAATGTATTCCTTATCACCATTTATTTTATTCCTGAGCTCACTAAACTGCTTTCTGAGTTATGTTTTCTGTAATGAGTTTCTGTATGTCATCCCTTTGGATTCTCTATTAGTTATACGGCAATATTCCATGACTTTAAGTTTGTTTGCTGCAGGGTTGATATTTTGTGTGTGTGTGTGTTTCCATGCGTGTGTCCGTGTGCATGCACGTGTGTGTCTGTGTCTGTGTCAGTGTCTGTTTCTGTGTATCTGTGTGTGTGCTTGCCTTAAAATGTTACTGAGTTTGGTCATGAACTTGGTAAATTATTGTTCTGATGACACTAAAAAACAGAGTGGGATTTGGAGTCCTTGATTTTGTTTCCTGGTATTTTGCATTATTGCACAATTTTTGGTTTTAATTACCTGAGCTACCTCTGACAATATTTCAAAATTGCACTTTCCAGTTTCTACTGTCTGGATAAAAGATTGCTTTCATTGTCACTTCTTAGACAACTCTGGTAGTTAATGCCACTGTTGTCACTGGGCTGGTGAACCCTTCATTTTATCTGATATCCCTTGAGACTCAGTCCACACATTGAGGAAAGTTGTAAAGACATGTGGGAATTTGAAATCAGGCAAGTGTCTTTGCCATGTCCATTGTTGCAAGGAAACTTGTCTCCACCACTGTGAATAGGAAGTAGGGAGAGTGTCACGAATGTCTGAGTGTCTAAAGGATGGAAATTCTGTCTGCATTGTGGCTCCCTCCTAGTTACCTGTGACCATGATTAATGGTGCACTTGGTGGCTGAAGCTGTGTGAACCACTGTGACCCTGTTTCTACTGGGTACTCTTAACCTGTGGGCTCAGATACCCCAGTCAGTGGGCCTTGGTCGCAGTCACCAACTCTGCTCTTCCCACAGTCAGCCACCTTTATGTGTTTTAGCCCATCAAACTTCAGCTGCACACGTGTGCTCTGGAGTATTGTTTTGTGTTGTAGTTATTTTTGTTGAAATGTGAACGTTTCACTGACTGTAGATTTAAGGGGAGAGACAGAAATAGTTTAAATATATATCACTATTTTCAAAGTCTATACTGTTTTATTTAAAAGCTTAAATTCTAATAAGGAAATTATAAGAACAGTAAAGAAAGTGAACAATTCACCTCCCTTAATATCAGAGTACAACAAAATATTTTGTTTGTCCTGGGTTCTTTTCTTCAATGTTTTTCCCACATGCGTGCACATTTTACTATAATATATGCCTATAAACTCTTTAAAATCATTTAAATTATTAAAATATTTCTCTGTGATGTAAATATAGCCCTGATGCTTCTCTAACTTATAACTAGTAGCTTGCATATTTCTGTCTTCCCCATCCTTCTTCCTGTCCCCAATGGAAACCACTACTTGGTACACTACACATATATATATGATTCTGTTTCTATTTTTTTAATGATTATTTCTCTTATACCTTTAGTTTCCTCATGTAAGTGGTAATGTAGAGTGTTTTTCTCTGTATGACCTATTTTCCTGTGTGAAACAGTCTCTGGGTCCAGTCACATTGTTCCAAAAGGCAGAATTTTATTTTTTGATATGACAATGACTAAGTATTTATTATGTTATCTATATCTTACATCTACTTCAGCCAATCATCTGTTGATGGGCAGTTGAGTTGTGCTTCTTACCTTGGCTATTATAATTGATGATGTTATGAACATTGGGGGTAATATATCCTTTAAATTTAATGCTTTCATTTTTTTCAGATTTATATCAAAAACTGGAATTGCTGCAAAATATGATGCTTCTATTTCTAGTTTTCTTAGCAGTGTCCACACTTTTATAATAGTGGATGCATCAATTTATATTTCCACCAACAGTGTACCTGGGTTCCCTTTAATCAACATTCTTATTAATGTTTGTTTTTGAAGAATATTTTTAATATCCATTTTGGTTTCTGTGAGATTATATTTCATTCTGGTTTTGATTTATGATTTCCTAATTAATAGCAATGTTATGTTTCTTTTTATGTGCATGAAAATCATCCACATGTCTGTTTTTGAAAAGTTTCCATTAAGATCCTTAAACGGTTTTTATTTTGGGGTCTTTGTTTTTTAAATATTGGGTCTAATATGCTACATATATATATTATGGATATTAACAAAATGTTGGTTTCCTTGTGTGAAACTCTTCCTTCTATTCTGTGTGTTGTCATAAATCTTGCTGAAGGTTTCCTTTGCTTTGCAAAAGGTTTTGAACTTCACACTTATACAAGAAGTGGAATCCCTGTATCACATACTACATCTATTTTTTCCCAGTAATAGTTAAAACTGTTATTGTTATTTTTCCTTCTTTTAACTTATGAGTTAGATCAAAAATAAATTTTGCTATGATTTTTCTCAAAGGCAGTTCTGCTCCTGTTCATGGTCAGAAATTGTATATTTTCAGGTTTTGCATTTAGGATATTAATCCATTTTTATCTTACTGTGTATTCTATGGAAGGAACTACTCATACATCTTTCTATTACATGTACTGTTCTGTTTTCCCAGAACTACTCTTTGAAGAGATTGTCTTTTTTCCATTGTATACTGTTGCCTTATTCATTGTAGATTAATTGAGCTTATGTGTGTGGGTATATTTTTGGACTTTTTATTTTGTTCCATTAATCTATGTGTCTCTTTTAGTGATATATTTTGGTGTTTTGATTACTGTATCTTTGTAGTATGTTCTAAAGTTTGGGAGGATAATACCCACAACTTTGTTCATTTTTCAAAGATAATTTTAGAAAAATGGTTCTTTCCAGTTTTTGTATAAATTTTATTATTTTTCTCCTTGTTTTGTGAAGAAACATATGGATTCTGTGAGAATAGAAATTTACTAAAAGAAAAAACCTAAGAGAAACCCTAAAATGTCGAGGATAAATCATATAATATTAAACAACCAATGGATTGCTGTATAAATGAAAGGAAATATATATAAAGAAAAATGAAAAAAAAAAGTCCATGGGGTATAGCAAAAGCAGTATTAATAGGGATGCTTACAGCAAAATAATCCCACTTATACAAATAAGAAACATCTCTCTCTTATAACATAATCATACAAACAGAAGATGTAGCAAAATATGAAACAAACTTGTTAGTAGAAGGAAAGACAGCTGAAAGGTCAGAACATTCATAAATAAAATAAAGATTAAAAATACAAACATTCAATCAAAATAAAAATGTCTTTGCAAAGATAAATAAAATGGATAAAATTTAACCAGACTCATGAGTAATAAAAGAGTTCAGATTAATAAGCTCAGAAATAAATGAGAAGTTACAGCTTATATCAAAGAAATACAAAGCATTATAAGAAGATACAACTAATTTTATGTAAATAAAATGGAAAACCTAGGAGAAATATACAATTTCTGAGAAACACAAAATCTCCAGGATGGAATGAGAAATAGAAAATATGAAAAGATTACCACTAATGAAATTGAATAAGTAATTAAACAAAATCTCCCAAGAAACAAAATTCCAGGCATAGACAGCTTCACAGGTAAATTCTGCCAAACATTTAGAGAACAGCTATCACCTATACTTCTCAGAGAATCCCAAAAATATGCAGAGGAAGGAAGGCTTCCTACCCCAACTTCCTGTATCACACTACTACTAAAACTGGAACAAATACCTCAAAAAATAACAGGTTAAAAACTACTGATAGCATAGTTTAAAAATCATCACTAAATTGTTAGCAAAGCAAAAAATAACATTTAAAGGATTATACATTATGATTAAGTCCATTTTATTCCAGGAAGCAAAAGTCATTCATTACCCACAAATTAATCAATATGATACACCACACTAACCAATTGAAGAATAAAAATTATATGGTCAAATCAATAGAGACGTAAAATATTTTGACAAATTCTGTATCTATTTGTGACTGTTTCTCCTCAAATTGGGCATGAGGAAACATACCTCAACACAGATAAGGTAATACATGACAAGATCTCAGCTAACATGACACTCACTGATTAAAAGCTGAAAGCATCTCCTTTAAGAGCAGGGAGAAGACAAGAATGCTCACTCTTACCACTTTTATTCAGAATAATATTGGAAATTCTAGCCATAGCTATCCAAAATTAATGTAAATATAATATAGAAAATGAAGAATATTAGTAAATGTATCTGTGTGCAGATGACATACTTTAAACAGAAATCCATAGATGGCACCTCAAAACTACTAGGGTTTATCAATGCATTTAATTAAATTTCAGAATGTAAAATTAACATACAGAAAGCTTGCATCTCTGCACACTAACAACAAGCTAACAGATAGACAAAGTAAGGGAACTGTCTCATTACAGTTGCATTATAAAAACAAACCTGGAAATATATCCAACCAAGGAGGTAAAAGAGCTGTACACAGAAAACTATTAAATATTTATAAAAGTAACTGAAGATAATGCAAACAGATGAAAAGATATACTGTGTTCATTGAAGGAACAAAATATTGTTTAAATGAGAGTACTTGCCAAGAAAATACACTAATTAAATTCAGTGATTATCAAAATACCAAGGGTATTTTCAGAATTTAAAAATAAATAATTCTAAAATTTACATGTAAACACAAAAGACTTGAAATCACTAAAAAAAGAAAAGAAAAGAAAACAAACAATAACACAAACATAATTTACAAAGGAAAATGTGGATGTATCACTTTCCCTGATTTAAAACTAAAATACAAAGCTACAGTAAAAAAAGAATATGGTAGGGGCACAGAACAAAGGGAATAATGGAACACATAGAATGCCTAAAAATGAAATCAGTCAGTTATGGTCATTTAGCCCATTACATAAAATGAATATACAGTTGGGGAAAGGTACCCAACAGGCATATGAAACCAGTTAACATCATTAACCATCAGAAAAATGCAAGTCCAAAACACAATGAGATTTTATATCAGTCCTTTCAGAATGACTATAATCAAAAAGATAACAAATATAAGTGTTGGTGAGGATGTAAGAAAATCAAACCTGGTGCACTGCTGGACTAAGTGTAAATTGGTGCTGACACTGGAAAACTGTATGCAGTTTTCTCTCAAAATTAAAAATATAATCCAACATATCCATATCTGGATACTTATTCCAAGAAAATAGAAACACTAACAAGAATAGGTAAATTCAAACCTATATTCACTGCGGCATTATTTAAAATAGACAGGATATAGAAGTAAATTAATTGCTCATCAATAGATGATGGATAAAGAAAATGCATGTTCATAGTATATATATCTACCCGTCTATTTTTTATTTTTATATTTCATAGATTTATCTATATTTATATATATAAATATATATATATGCATATATATGCCCACAAACAGATAAAAATACAATGGGTTATTACTCAGCTATAAAAAGTGTAATTTCTTCATTTGTAACAAATGGGTAGACCAAGAGGGTAAAATGCTAAGTGAAATAAGTCAGAAAGAGAATGACAAATGCTGTATGATTTTACTCGTATTTGGAATTTAAATCAAATGAAAATTACACAGCATAAAAGGAGATATAGATATACAAAGTAACTGGTTGTTCACCAGAAGGGGAGAAATGGGTTGAGGAAAAAGAAATATTTGACAAAAATTAAGAGAGAAAATTTTCCAGTTGCAAATTAAATGAGTCAGGGACAAGAAACGTGCTGTATGGGGAATAGTAAATAACTATGAAATATCTTTAAATAGCAACATATCATAACTAGATATATTCTGGTGATCAGTTTGAAATGTACTAAAAATAGCAAAGAGTATGATGTGTAAGAGAAACTAATACAGTTTGTAGATAAATGTACACTTCAAGAAGAAACATACTTATAGAAAAAAATAGACTTGTAGTTAACAGAGGCAGGGGTTGAGAAAGGAGAATTTGATTCATGCACTCAAATGCAACAAACTTCCAGCTGTAAAATAAACATGTTCTAGGGATGCCCCGTAGTAACATAAAAATTACAATTAATACTGCTTTATGTTATATACGAATGTTGTTAAGAGAGTAGACCCTAAGGTTTTTCATCACAACCAAAATAAAAATTGTATTTCTTTAATATTGTACCTAAATAAGATAATGAATGCTCCCTAAAGTTGCTATGATATTTATTTCATGATAATTGTAAATCAAACCACTCTCCTGTGCACCTAAACTTACTCAATGTCCTTGGCCAATTATATCTCAATAGAAGCAGGAGGAAAAATGGAAAGTCAATGTTCATTTTTTCCCATGTCATTTCTCATGGTTGTTTCTGCAGCAAGTAAAGTTGAGTCATGATATACTTATCCTAGGTAAAGATACAAATAAACAAGTGATTCTAATAAATAATACATAAAGATACCAATATAATTAGTGTTTTATCATGCCTTAAACTTTCTTTTTGTTAACAGCCCACTGCTTCTGTATGTTTGAATAGTTCACTCTGTGTATTAATCTGAGATTAGGGAATGTATACAAAATTTAATCCTGGCTGCTATTGCGGTGAGTGATAAAGTTCACTGTGTCTGAACGATTGTCTCATCTACATGACATCATCAGTAAGAAAGGAACATGCTAGGTTGGTAAACATCTCAGCATGGTAAAATCTCAGAACTCCTACAATTCTTAACTGTTTTGCAATGGGAATGCAATACTGACAAAAGTTTGATTTTGGATAACAATGTGGTGTTTTCTCATGGTTGTATTTGGGGATGTGAGGAAAATCCCTGTGATCTACAACAAACAATCTTGTGCAAGTGCTGGGCAAAGAAGTGTAAAGGTTCTGCATTATTAGGACTGAGGGCTGCTTTCATAATGATGACTGTACTCACTCTATTCCAGGTAGTCCAAGGAAAGAAAGGTTATTGCAATTTCTAGGATAACAGGAATAAGTCAGCGGTTCAGTCTCTATAAATTAGTCAACGTGTGTTCAAAGCAAAACTAAGTTGTGCCAACAATGAGAATTAAAAGAAAAAAACACTAAGACATAAGCTTAAATTAAAAAGGAGACATAGTCCTGTGCTGGGCTCTGGGGACTGGAGAATGTATATGCCTCAGTCCAATTCAAGGGTTCAGAGGCTTGGCCCTAGCATCAGCTTGGGATTCAATGAACAGGTAATAATTAGTACACTGGGAGAAATATAATCTACCTCTCTCTGATCAGTAGAAAATCTGATGGCTCAGTGAAATTCTTAATTCACAGAGATTCTGCCAGATGCAGAGGAATAATTCACTGATGGCTCAACTAAGACAAGCTTAGTTACTGCTTAACAATCCATCTTCACACACACACAGTGGTAGACAGATTTGTATTATTTAGTGGGAAGAATTCAGTGGGCAGAGCTCAGGGAATAGTTTTCAAACACCAGCCAACTTTTGTACTTTGCCAATAGTCTAGCTTTTCCCAGGTAGAAAACAACAGATAGACTAACAAATAATATTCTTCTTTAGGATTTCTAATTCTGAAAGTAAACTGTAGCTTTTGACTTATCAGTATAGAACGTTGTTAAGATGATCACGGTAAGACCCACTGTCTAATAAGGGAGGTGGAAACTAGCTGCTGAACCATCGCATCTGAACCCCAGACTGCTAATGTAAACAACAACATAGCCACCATCACAGTTGTGCTGACAAACTTAAAATCTTGATGTTTCTGTTGTAGGAAAAACCACTGCTGTCCATACACAGATCTCCTACTGCAAGTGGTCTCTTTTCTTCTCTTGGTAAAGGACATATTGGTGGAATGTTCCGTAAGCTTACCCTGGCCGATTTGCCAATTCTCCAGATTATCAAAGGCTTTATTCACAATTGGTGACACATTTTTAGGACTCAATATTGCCATTTCAGTCTTATCAGCTGACACTGGATGCATGATTATGACCAGAAGCCTTAGATACCCTGACATTGCCTACAAATTTTCCAGCATTTCAGGGCATTTCACATTCTGAAAATGCTTCACCTTTTATTTTAAGTAAAAGGGAATTACTCATAGTCTTCCATGAATATTTTATATTTCTTAATATCTGCAGAAATTTTATATTCTTGCAGTTGGACAAATTTTAAATTCTACCACCCTCACCTCCTTCTAGTCCGCACATTTTAGATTGTAATTTAGTTTCTGAATATGACCACCACTACCAAGGTTCAAGTACCTCTTAGATACTTCCTGTGTTATAGTTAGAAGTGGCAAAAGTTGTGTGGTGTCTATAAACCTGTATTAAATATATGCAATGGCACTGTCTCTTCTGGACAAAGCTCTGATTCTAAGAAGTAAATTAATTAGAAGGCAGTATAATTATTGTTATGGGGAAAAGAATCAGCTATTTTGGGGTGGGTGGGTGATAAAGAGACAGGAAAAAATCCAGCAAATGAGAATGGAATGCTTTAGGCCCCTGGAGGCATGAATTAAGAAGAAAATAATACTTTGTCTCCTGTACCTACCTCCACTTACTGTCTTGAATGACTAGTCCCTGGGCTATGAAAAGAGCTAGTTTGTGGTGAAGAGTAAAGACCATAACGAAATAGTTTGAAAACCATGAGAGTTTTGTTGTTTCAGGAAAGTAGATTTTGCTTAAAGTCAACATGTATTTTTCATTCACTAAATAATAAAATGCATCTTGTGGCATGTGCTGTGCTTACTTTGCTGGTATCCAAGTTAGACAAGGAAAGTTGGATAGACAGAAAACATCTGGAGGAGGTGGTTTCTGTGCTGAGACTGGGAAAATCTAAGTAGGTAAATGGAGGACATCCTAAGTCCAAGGATGAGTTGGAGCAACAGTTTTGAGGTTGGAGTTAATATGGTTGACAAGCATTTTCCTGGATATATCTCCAGATACAGTGAAACATAAAGATATTCCAAGGTAGTCAGATGCCAGATCTATAAAGAAATGACTAAACTATGTTGAGATGTGGACTTAGATTTGGAAAGGCTTTAAGTGCCCCTCTGAGGATGTAAGCATATCTTTGGCTGGCATATAAAAGTAACATTAAGTTTTCACTAGAAAATATAGTGCAGACCCTTGAGGGGAGGAAAAGAAAGCACCAATTGAAATGCATTGAGAACAGCACAAAGAAGATCATAGGAAAAATTGCTTCTTAAATTCTTCCTCATGCTGACTGTGCCATCTGAGACTACATCACGTGACTGTTATGATTCCAGGGATGACATAATAGAGACCATGATTCCTGGGTCGGTTCCTGCATTTATCTCCTGTTCCAACCTATCATAATTTAACACTTTAAATACTTTCCAGAATCAACCAGAAACCACTTAGTACTGTTCCCTCTCTCCATGTTTTTGTCTTTTTCCAAATTCTTCATTTTCTCTTCTTCCTTACAAGAAATTATATAAATTTACTCTCATATTGTTCCATCAAATGATCATATCAATCAAATATCTCTTTTTTTCTTTAAACACTAACTTAGTCTCGCGTTTAAATCTTTACTCTATTTTAAAAAATATAAGGACAATACAGGTACACATTTATATTTATTGTTCAAATAAGAATATTGCAGATATATGTCGACATTTGCCAACATAAATTTTAATCTTTGCTATCCTGCATAATCTGGTAGTCCTCTGGTAGATCAATTGTAATTAGGATGACGTTATTAAACTGAAGATAGCTGATGAGTTGACCTTGAAAGTGAGGTAGCTGATGTATCAGCTATCACTGGCACTGGAAACCGTGGGTTTCTCCCTGGTTGAAGTTTAGAAAAACGACCTTCATTGGCAGATATGTTGTGATATCTATTTGGAAAAGTAGAAGGCTCCACCATCAGTCCAAAATAATTGCCCTGTATGGGAGACAAGATGCTGTAATGAGAAATAGAATTTGTAGTTGTAATGAAGTTCACAGCACGGCCATTTGCTTCAGTGTAGCTGCTTTGGGAATGCCTGTGGATAGTGGTCAACTGATTTAAAATAGCACGTTGATCCACTGCAATTTGTTCTCATGGTCTAACTGACACTGATGATGAAGGAGAAATCACCTCTGATCGGGGTATTTGTATCACCAATTATGTGGCTAGTAGAGGGCTTTCTGTTAAGAGGCATGTTTAAATTTGGAGAAGGTAAAAATGCACTTTCTCCACTAGTGTCAGCCACAAAATCAGAATTATGATTATCCATATTACCCCCTCCTATAAAGTGCTTCTTGTTGAAATCTTCAGCCAATGAAGATACCAGAGAGACATTTTTAATCCCAAATTTTATTTTTATCCTCACTAAAATTTGGGGACAGCCTCATTTAAAATTTGAAATATGGTAGAATTGCAGCTACAATGAAAGTAGAAATGTTTTAGTAATATTTTAAACCAAAATAGAAGACTACAATAAGCCTAACCTATAAAACCTCAGATTTCACGTTTACAATGCAAAGATAATATCAAAATATGAGCAATTCTGACTATTTTTGAAATTCCTTATTTCGTATATACACATTTAAATTATATAGTCATCAAATTTAAGAAGTTAGCATTTGCAGTAACGGTGAAAGCCACTTTTGAAAACAGCTTTAATATCTTTATTTAGATTTATGTTAAGATTCATAGTTGCTAGCAAAGTTTATCATAATCTTGACTACTTAAGGCAATATCCTCATTTTTATAAAAAATAAAGAATTATAGCCTTAGTAGTTTTATACAATTTTCAAAAACTTTCCATTTATATTACCATAAATTGATGTACAAAATTAAATTTTATATCTAAGTTACCAAGTGGTAACTAAACTTTGTGAATACCTTGCTTAAAATATAGACTTCTTTTTCTTCTGCTATAAAGACAGCTAGACAAGCAGATCTTTGAAAATTCTGCTGCAATTACCTAAACCCATAAAGCTTTAGCTGTATAACTAAATTTTTCATACTTCCAGGTTCAAATATTCTGAAAGGGGCCTTTCTTTCCAAAACTTCCATCTTAAAGACATCTTCATCAATCACTATGGAAGATCCATTATCATCCCACCAGACGGATTTAAATTGGTCACTCCCATACATTTTCCAGAGTTTTCCTGGAAATGTCAGAGAACGAAAATCATTATCTCCAACTGGTTCAGAGACACAATGTGTGTAATATGGTCTTTTTATCAAGGATCCTTCTGACAAAGTCAGAGAATCAATTTCTTCAATCATAGACCTCAAGTCCAAGTCCCCAGAGAATGTTTGATCACAAAATAGAGATCTACTGGAGTTTCCTGAACCAGTTGGCCCATCTTTAGGAAACTTATCTTGAATTTCTGAAGAAACAAGTGCCATTTCAAATAAATTTTTCTGCAGCTACTTTTCTATTCGGCATGGTTTTGAGCACTACAGCTTCAAATGCTGCTCTGGCAAGCCTGCACATTTAAACTGGTAGGCCATCACAATGGTTCTCAACCTGAGTAGCTGTGACATCACAAAACGTCTTGTCTCCTAGCAACCCAAGATTAACATTCAGCCAGTGTTTCCTTCTCATTCATCCAGTTAAAATGAATCATATAAGATGCTTATTTTTATAGTGTGATCTGCAAATATTATCCCCACAAAATCTTTTTAAATAATTTAATTTTGGGGTCTATGAAATAAAACCAATCTCTTCCTTTTGTACACAAATTTATACCAGTTTGGTGAACAGAGTATAAATAATGCTTAAAATAAATAAAATAATTTTAAAGTTTTGGAATTTAAAATGAAATTTGTGTAAAACTTGTACAGAAAATTTATAACTATTTCATTATCTTTTGTAATTAAAGTGAAACATAAGTTGATTTGGAAATGGAAGTAATTATTTATCTGTGTACCTTAAAATAGTAGCTCTATATTCAAAACATGAGTAGAATAAATGTCAGTTTTTTCGGTATGTTTATAAACAAATGGTAAATATTTATGAATTAAATTTAGAAAACTTTAATTAATCAAATTTAAGAAATCTCAAAGTGGGGAATTTTTGTTTTAAATTGTACTTCAGTGCTATATGTAAAACTAATGTAATTTAATATTCTACTTTAAAATTACACAAGAGAAAATCTTATTGTAAACATACAAATGTTTATTTTTGCCATTCTTTCACTTAGAGGTTTTTCAGTCCCTAGAAGGAATAAATTTTCCTGTCATTTTATAATCCATACTCTTTTGGATTCTGTTAAGTGCTCCAAAATGATGTTGATAAATACAATTATGCACAAGATCCTGGGTTCTATAAGCAGTGCCTCCATTAAGGGGCAAAGAAACAATTAAAAAACAAAGAAATAAGTGTACATGTGGGTTGGTGTGGAAAACACCACATAATGAATTTTAGGAAGCATTATTTTCCCAGTCCTGAATCAGTTGGCATTGTTAGTATAATATGGCACTTTAAGACAAGTGATTTGTGCACTAATTGTAAATAATAGCTATGTTCTGTATCAGTAAACTGAAGTAAATTCAGTTACCAAAAGTTATATTCTTATTTAGATAAAATTTCCATTAAACATAAGTGAAATTCAAAATGAGAGATAAAATTTTTAAATAAATAAATGTTCACTCAAGCTACAATGTACATTTTTCCTTCTGTATGTGTATATTACATTCTAAATAAATATTAGCAACCTGATTTCATGGCATATTATAAGTATTATAAACTATAGTTAGGTTTGGTTTAGTCCTGTTTCATAAATATTATTTAAAAAATGCAAATCAATATATGTGATACCATCAATTAAAAAACAGAGAATTCAAAAGTGACAATCTCAGAAAATGTAGGAAAATTGTTGACAGAAGTGATCTTAACTTTTGTATACAAAAAATTCTTAACAAATTTGCTTTAAATAAAATATAACTAAACATAATAAAAGCCATAAATTAAAAACCCATGACAAAAATCAAGTTAAATGTTAACATACAGGAAGGTTTTCCTCCGGTCCAGTAATAAGAAAAAGTAGCTCATTTTCACAAGTCCTAAATTACAGTACTCAAAGTCCTAGCCAGAACAACTTGTCAAGAAAAATTATATAAGGCTTACAACTAGTAAAAACGCAGTAAAATTTTTACAAATGACATAATTATACACAGATGGAAAACTCCATATACTCCTCCAGTGAATGCTAGAAATAATGAACAAACTTAGTAAACTTGCAGAATACAAAATCAATATACAAATATATGTTGCATGTTTATACACTAACATCACATTATCAGAATAAGGAATTAGGAAAACAGTTGTGTGTACATTTATACCAAAAAGAATAAAAAAGGGATAAATTTGATAAGTGAAATAAAAGATCTAAACATAGTTCTATAAATTAAAGGTGTAATAAATATAAGTAAACAAAAGAAATAAAAGATATTCTGTGCTCATGGATTGCATAAAATGTCAGAAAATACTCTAATCTATGTTTCACATGTTCAATCTCCCCAGCACTACATATTGAGGAGAATGTCTTTTCTTCATTTTATACTCTTGCTTCATTTTTCATGGGTTAATTGATCGTAGGTGTGAGGTGTTATATCTGGTTTCTCAATTCTCTTCTATTGATTGGTGTCTGTTTTTGAGCCAGAATCATGTTGTTTAAATTACTAAAGCTTTGTAGGACTGTTTAACATCAGAGAATATTACACTAATTGATTTAATACTCTTTTTCAAGTTTATTTTGACAACACATGATCTTTGTAGTTACACATAAATTTTGAAGTTATTTTTTTTATTTAATGCAAAAATCTCATGGGTATTTTGACATGAATTACACTAAATGTAGATTGCTTTGGGTAGTATGGTTGTTTCAACCACATAGTTTCACATCATTAACATAAGAGATCTTTTCATTTCTTTGAATCAGTTTTAATTTCCTTCATCAATGTTTTCTATTTTTTAACGTATAGTTTTTCATCTTATTCATTAGCTTCATTTCTATGTAGTTTTTACATATATATATAATTATATACATTATATTTGTAAACACATTTCCTGCACAAATACAACAGTCAGAAGACAGTGACAAGACATATTCAAAGTCCTGAATGAAAGAAAGCTGTAATCTAAAATAATTTATCAAGCAAGGCTATCCTTTAGAATAGAAGGAGAGATAAATAACTTCCGCAAAAGCAAATACTAAAAGAAATTAGTGACAGAAATAGAAATAATGAAAATCTACTCTAAGAAAAAAAGAAGCAGTATGCCATAGAAATGAGAAAGGCATTATTAAAAAGGTAATAGCTACAATGAATTACATTAGAATAAACATGATGTAAAAAAGAGGACATCAAAATTTTTAAGGGTTAGAGAGTGAAACAGGACAATACAGAGTATTTTCTTCTTGTTTCTGTTCTCTTTATGATGGGTTAGAATTTGTATTCCTATCAGTTAAAATAAACAGATATAATAACGGGTCAATATACATACAAAAGAGGTTAACCATAAGTCAAAAGCTTACAATGAAGTCACAAAGCCAAAAAGAAACAAAGATAATAAAAGAAAACTTATCAAACCACAAAAAGAAAAAGAAGTGAACAAAAAGGAAATACAAAATCAAATGGAAAATGTTCAAAAAGGAAATAAACACCACTCTCTCAATAATTATCACAAATGTTAATGCACTTAGTGATTCAATCAAAATATATATATTGTCAGATGGGATAATATAACAAGACCCTTCATTACGAAGCATACAAGAGACCCAATTTTGTAAGAGGAATACACATCAATTGAATGTCAGAAGATGGAAAAATATATTGCATGCTAATGGACATGACAAGAAAGCAGGACTAGCAGTACTGACTTCACACAAAAGAGACTTTACAAGAAAGGCCATAGAGAAAGATAAACAAGGACATGATATGGTGATTAAAGGAGAAATACAAAATGAGGGCTTTATACATATTAAGATATATGCACTCACAACAGGAGCACATAAATACATAAAGCAAATACTAATAGATGAAAAGGGAGAAATTGATGGGAACACAATCACAGTAGGAAATTATAACACCCCATTATCATCACCAGACTGGTCTTTCAGACAGAAAATTAATAAGGGAACAAATATACTAAAAGATATGATAAAATAATTGGATCTGGTTTATATTTTCATAACAGTACTTCTCCCCAAAACAGAATATACATTCTTTTCCAGTGCACATGGAATGTTTTCTAGGAAAGATTATGTACTCAGGCACAGAAGAAGCCTTAACAAATTTTAGAAGATAAAAATTATTTCAAGTATCTTTTCTGAGTATAATAACATGAAACTAGAATTCAATCACAGAAAAACAGAGAGAAAAAATGACAGCATGTAGATTAAACAACATGGTACTAAAACAAGGGGGGAGCTGATGAAGTAAAATAAGAAATTAAAAAAAACCCTTGAGAAATATGACAAAACACTATGCAAAGTTTATGGAATACAGTTAAAGCAGGCTTAAGAGGGAAGTTCATAGTGAAAAGGCTCTCCTCAAAGTAGAAGAGCAACTTCAAATAAATAATCTAATGTTCTATGTAAACTAATCATGAAAAGAAGAACAAACAAAACCAAAAGTCAACAAAAAGAGGGAAATAACGATCAAGGAAGAAAGAATTGAAATAGAGATTAATAATAGAAAAAATCAAAAAATTTTTGAAATAGTAAACAAAATTGACAAAACTCTGGACAGACTCATCACAAGAATAGAGAGAGAACACAAATAACATAAGAAATGAAAATGGAGAAACTACAAATACTGCAAATAATTTGGAAAATATCATAAGGGAATACCATGAGCAACTATATGGAAACAAACTGGATAACCAGGAAGAAGTGGAGAAGTTTCTGGAAACATTCAGCCCACCATTTTTGCATTAAGAAGAAATTGACCATTTGAACAGACAGATCACCAGAAATGAAATAGAATTATCAATAAAATAAAAAATCTCTGCAAACAAATATTCAGACCCAAATAGATTCACTGGGGAATTTGACCAAACATAGAAAGAAAAATCCATAGCATTCCTCCTCAATATCTTCCAAAAATTGATATGGGGAGAGTACACCCAAACTCAAACCATAAGGCCAACATCAACCTGATACCAAAACCAGACAAAGACACTACCCCAAAACAAAACTATGGGTCAATATCATTGATAAACACAGATGTAAATGTCTTTAAGGAATTATTAACTAACAAAATCTAACAGCATGTAAAAAAAGATTATACACCATGGTCAAGTTAGGTATTTCCCAGGAACACAAGGATGGTTGAACATATGCAAATCAATCAATCAATTTTGATACAACATATCAACAAATGAGAGGACAAAAAACCACATAATCATCTCAGTAGATAAAGAAAAAGCATTTGATAATATTTAACCACTATTTGCTATAAAAGTCCTTATCACAGTGGGCACAGAGGGACCATATCTCAGCTAATGAAAGCTATTTATGACAAACAAATAGCCAGCAAAATACTAAATGGTGAAAAACCAAAACCCTTGCCAGAAAAACCTGAGAGAAGTCAAGTTTGCCCATTCTCACAGTTTCTATTCAATATAGTCTTGGAAATCTTAGCCACAACGGTCAGGCCAGAAAATGAAATAAAAGCATTCAGACTGGAAAAGAAGAGGTAAAATTGCCATGATAAGCAGACATGACTCTATATAAAGAAAAAAGAAAAAGCTTCACAAAAAAATTACTTAGGCTAAAAAAGGAACTGGGCAATGTACCAAGTGTAATGTAGGAAAACCAATTGCATTTCTTTATGCTACCATTTAATCAACAGGAAAACAAAGTATAGAAACAACTGCTTTTTTAACTGCACCCAAAACTATAAAATGTTTAAGAATATATCTGACCAAGTAGGTGAATGACTTATACATGGAGAACTAGAAAACATTGATTGAGGAATTCAAAAAAGATCTGAAGAAGTGGAAAGATGCCCAATGAACTTGTAATGGAAGAAACAATTTTGTTAAAATGCCCATACTGCCCAAGGCAATCCACAGACTTAATTTGATTTCCTATCAAATTATTAAAAACATTTCTTTTTTGACTGAAACAAATACTCCTATGGTTTACACAGAGTCATAAAAATCCATAATTTCCAAAGCAATATTCAAGAAAAAGAAAGAGGTTTGAGGAATAAACCACCAGTTCTCCAAACAATATTGCAGAGCTACAATAATCAACATAACAGAATAGAGGGCCTAGGAATAAATATACAGGCCTAAGCTCAATTAATCTCTGACAGAGTAGCCAAGAATATGACAGAGAAAAGACCATCTCTTCACCAAATGGTGTTGGGAAAACTGGATAGCAGCATGCAGAGCAATTGAGTTAGGACACTCCTTCACTCCATACACAAGAATAACCAAAAAATGGCTTGAAGTTTCAAATGAAAGGCAAGACACTGTAAATCTCCTAGAAGAGTTAATACGCAAAACACTCTGAGATAAATCTCAGCAATGATCTCCTAGAACAGCCTACCCAGGTAATGGATGTAAGAGCAAAATTAGTAAATGGGACTTAATTTAACTTATAAGCTTTTGCACAGCAAAGTAAACCAGACAAAAAGCAAAATGGCAACCTACAGGATTAAAGAATATATTTAAAAATGATGCAACTGACAAAGTCTTAATTTCCAAAATACAAAGACTTCATACAACATAATAATAATAAAAAAAAAGAAACCCAATCTGAGAATGGGCAGAAGCCCTAAAAAAACAATTCTCCAATAAAGACACACAAATGACACATAGATATATGAAAAAATAAATTGCTCAGTTTCATTATCAGAGAAGGGCAATTCAAAATTATAATGAATTATCACTTCACAATAGTCACAGTGGCCATCATTCAAAAGTCCACAAACAATAGATGCTGGGGAAGCTGTGGAGAAATGGAACCCTCCTACACTGTTGGTAGGAATGTAGTTTGGTGCAGTCATTGTGGAAACCAGGATGGGGATTCCTCAAAAGAATAAAAACAGAATTAACATACAATCCAGCAATCTCACTTCTGGGTATATATCAAAGGGAACTCTAATTCAAAAAGACTTCTGCACCCCAATGTTCTTAGCAGTGCTATATACAAAAGCCACGACATGGAAGCAACCTTCTCGTCCAACAACAGATGACAATATTCAGAAGTTATGCCATAATTACACATTGGAATAATATTCTGCAATGAAAAATGGTAAAACTATGACATTTGAAGCAAAATGGATGTCCCCAAAAAGTGTCAATCTAATTGAAAAATTCCAGGAAGAGAAAGAAAAATAATACATGACATGACATATTTGGAACCTTAAAAAAAAATTTGGATGAGAACACTACGATTTTATCTACAAAACTGAAACACAGTCGCAGATCTAATAAACAATTTTATGATTACTGCCGAAAAGGGCTGCGGGATTATATATTTGGGAGCTGTAGATTTACAAAAGCTTTCCACTATATATAAAAATAGATTTTTTCAAAATATCTTTTCTATGACACAGGGCAGTAAGTTAAACATCGTGAAGTAAACTTTAATAGGCACACAAATATATGCATGTACGGGAACACTGTGCTATACATCACAGATTGACACATTGTAAATGGCAGTATTTCAATGATAAATAAATGAATAAATATGTAAATAAATAAATAAATAAATAAATAAATAATGACTAAATAAAAAATATATAATAACAAATGAAATACAAAGATTCACACTTCTTAACATTACACATCAAGAATCTAGGTGAAAACAAAGAATAAAGAAGAAAATTAAATGAATGAGAGTAAGTCAAATAACAAGAGAAACAGTTGAAAAGATAAAAAAATATATTTAACTCTGTTTCTTTTTAACATAAAGTGGACAAAAGTTTAGGTTGTCTAAGAAAATAATGACTCAGATAATATTAGAAATAAAAGAGAAGATATTACCACTGATGTTGTAGAGATGCAAATCATCATAAGAAATTACCACTAGCCAATGATTTGAATGACCTAAAACAAAAGACAAATTTCCAGAAACATATGTCTTCCAATACTGAATCAAGAAGAAATAAGAAAATTAAATAGGGCAAAAGAGTGTAAGAGTACATAAATAATGCAAACTTTCCAAACTAGTAAAAATTTACAAGACGACATTTCTGCTGAATTCTGTCATACATTTGAAGAAATTATTCACCAATTCTCCCCCAAATCTTCCAAGAATTTGAAGGGGGTGAAAGATTCCAAACTTGTTTTATGATGCCAGATTTATTTGCATAACAATTCTAGAAAGGACATTATATGCAAAATATAGAATATTATCCCTGATGAACATATGTGCCAAAATTCTCAACAAAACACAAGCAAAATGAATTCAACAACACATTTAAATTATAATACACATACATGAGTAAAGGGATTTATCCCTGAGTTTAAAGATACTGGAAAATATTCAAATCAATAAAGGTGACATGCCACACAAATAGAATGAGAAATAAAACACATAATCATCTCAATAGGTGCAGAAAGAGCATTGTATATAATGCAACATCCTTTTATGATACTCCCAACAAATTAAATTAACCCTGTCAGTGGCACAATATCATATACACACAAAAACTGTGTGGAGAGAAGCGAAGCAGTTCTCTGTTTATTGATTCTTAGAAGAAGGGTTTATATAGGACATGCACAATGCCTCACATATCATCTAAGTTATAACAATGTTAATAATCTTAAGCAACTTATGCCCCATGCTCCTGCAGTAAGCACAGGATGTTAAATGATCAAGGATTGTTTTAAAGTTCATCACAGAACTTCATTAAGTAGGCCTTCTCTTATCAAGCCAGCTGTGCCTATCTTAGGTTGTCCTCCTCTGAGGATCTTACCCATCATAGGCTATCCAGCCATTCATACTGGATACACTGATTAGGACATTTCTGGATAGACATATCCAGCCTGGATATGTGACATTCCTCACAGCTTGTTTATCAATTCAACCCATGGGCTTATTCTCTAGAGCCTTCAGACAGGGGCCTACAAACCCAACATCCCTTGATAGAAAACTGGATGAAAAAAATTTGATGTATATATGCAATGGAATCAATACTTTGCATTCTATTCAAGAGTTTCCACGGTGTTCCTTGTTCTCCACAATCTCACCATCATCTATTTCTTTCCTTTTTGATGAGAGCCTTCTGACAATTGTGAGTTCTTGTCTCATTTATGGTTTATGACTTTCCTAATAATATATAACTGTGAACATAATTTCATGTGTAATTTAGCCAACCTTATGTTTTCTACAAAAAATTGATTCAGATTTATCTGTTCATTTCTATGAACATTTTTTTAATTGGATTGTTTGGTATTTTTGTTGTTGTTGTGGGGTAAGAGTTTGCCATATATTTTGGATATTAACACTAGTTTGGGAAATATCACTTGCAAATATATTCTCCCATTGTGTTGGTTGACTTTTCATTTTATTGATCATTTCTTCAGCAGTGTAAATCTGTTTACAGTGATACAATCATATTTTGTTAGTTTTGCTTCTGCCTCCCTTGCAAGAGGAAACATATGTAAAATCAAATTAAGTCCAATGTCAGAGTGTACTTCTTATGTTTTACCCTAGGATTCTTTGTTTTCAGGTTTCATCTTTTATATGCCCAGGATTGGGATTGCTGGGTCATATGATAGGTCTATGTTTACTTTTTAAAGAACTTCCATACAGTTTCTAATGTTGTTGCACCTATATTCATTCCCACCAACAGCGTTGGAGAGTCCCTTTTTCTCCACAGCCACCTTAGTATTTATTATTTGTAAATATTTGCTTAACAGCCCTTCTCACTAGTGTGAGGTAAAACATTATTTTATTTTTGTCTTGCCTTTGTATAATGATTAGCTATGTGAGCATATCTTTATGTTCCTGTTTGTCATCTGTGGGTCTTCATTGACAATTGTCTTCTGCTCATTTTCTGGCTGGGTTGTTTGTAGATTTTTGAAATGGAGTTCTATGAACGATGTGTGTATTTTTGAAATTAGCCTCTTGTTAATTGAATTGTTTCCTAATGTTTTCTCCCATTTGGAATTTCATCTTTTCATTTTGTTTACTTTGCTGGGTAAAAGCTTTTAAGTTTAATTAGGACTTTTGTTTATTTTGCTTTTATTGTTTTCAGCTTGGGAGAGGGACATAAGAAAATTTTGCTACATTTTATGTCTTGTTTTGCCTATGTTAGTTTCCAGGAGTTATATTTTGTCATATATTAGATTCAGATATTTAAATCATTTTGTGTTTATATTTGTACAGTGTGTGGGAGTGTTCTTTTTTGTTTTTTTTTAACATTTTGTATTGATTTATAATCATTTTACAATTTTGGTCAAATTCCAATGTTCAGCACAAATTTTAAGTCATTTATGGACATATACACACTCATTGTCACATTTTTTTCTCTGTGATTTAGCATAACATTTTGTGTATATTTCCCTGTGCTACACAGTGTAATCTTGTTTATCTACTCTACAATTTTGAAATCCCCATATATCCCTTCCCACCCTCTAACCCCCTGCTCACCACAATTCTGTATTCTCTGTCCATGAGTCTATTTCTGAACTGTATTTATGCTTTGTTTTTGTTTCTTTGTTTGTTTGTATTTTTGTTTTTTAGATTCCACATATGAGCGATCTCATATTGTATTTTTCCTTCTCTTTCTGGCTTGCTTCTCTTAGAATGACATTCTCTAGGAGCAACCATGTTGCTGCAAAGGGCATTATGTTGTTGGATTTTATGTCTGAGTAGTATTCCATTGAATAAATATACCACATCTTCTTTATCCAGTCACCTGTTGATGGACATTTAGGCTGTTTCCTTGTTTTGGCTATTGTAAATAGTGCTGCTATGAACATTGGGGTGCAGGTGTCATCCTGAAGTAGATTTCCTTCTGGGTACAAGCCCAGGAGTGGGATTCCTGGCTCATATGTTGAATCTATTCCTAGTCTTTTGAGAAATCTCCACATTGTTTTCCACAGTGGCTGCACCAACCTGCATTCCCACCAGCAGTGTAGGATGGTTCCCCTTTCTCGACAGATTCTCCAGCATTTGTCATTTTTGGATTTTGGATTGACGGCCATTCTGACTGGTGTGAGGTGATACCTCATTGTAGTTTTGATTTGCATTTCTCTGATAATTAGTGATATAGAGCATTTTTTCATGTGCCTTTTGATCATTTTTATGTCTTCCTTGGAGAATTGCTTGTTTAAGTCTTCTGCCCCCTTTTGGATTGGGTTGTTTATTTTTTTCTTATTGAGTCATATGAGCTGCTTATATATACTGGAGATCAAGCCTTTGTCAGTTTCACTTGCAAAAATTTTCTCCCATTCTGTAGGTTTTCTTCTTGTTTTACTTCTGGTTTACTTTGCTGTGCAGAAGCTTTTAAGTTTCATTAGGTCCCATTTCTTTATTCTTGCTTTTATTTCTTCTAGGAGAAAATTTTTGAAATATATGTCAGATAATGTTTTGCCTATGTTTTCCTCTAGGAGGTTTAATTTATCTTGTGTTATGTTTAAGTCTTTAATCCGTTTTGAGTTGATTTTTGTATGTGGTTTAAGGGAGTGTTCTAGCTTCATTGTTTTACATGCTGCTGTCCAGTTTTCCCAACAATATTTGCTGAAGAGACTGTCTTTTTTCCATTGTATATTCTTGCCTCCTTTGTCGAATATGAGTTGACCAAATGTTTGTGAGTTCATTTCTGGTTTCTCTATTCTGTTCCATTGGTCTATATGTCTGTTTTGTTACCAATACCACGCTGTCTTGATGACTGTAGCTCTATCGTATTGTCTGAAGTCTGGGAGAGTTATTCCTCTGGCCTCTTTCTTTCTCTTCGGCAATGCTTTGGCAATTCTAGGTCTTTGATGGTTCCATATAAATTTTATTATGATTTGTTCTAGTTCTGTGAAATATATCCTGGGTAATTGGATAGGAAGTTCATTAAATCTGTAGATTGCCTTGGGCAGTGTGACCAGTTTAAAAATATTGATTCTTCCAATCCAGGAGCATGTAATATCTTTCCATTTTTTAAAGTCTTCTTTAATTTCCTTCATCAATGGTTTATAGTTTTCTGTGTATAATTCTTTCACCTCCTTGGTTAGATTTATTCCCAGATATTTTATTATTTTGGGTGCTATTTTAAAGGGGATTGTTTCTTTACTTTCTTTTTCTGTTGATTTATCATTAGTAAAAAGAAACGTAACTGATTTTTGAACGTTAATTTTGTAACCAGCTGCCTTCCTGAATTCTTCAATCAAATCTAGTAGCTTTTGTGTGGACCTTTTAGGGTTTTCTATATATAGAAACATGTCATTAGCATATAATGACACTTTTATCACTTCATTTCCAATCTGGATCCATTTTATCTCTTTCTCTTGCCTGACTGCTGTGGATAGGTCTTCCAGGGCTATGTTGAATAGGAGGGGTGATAGTGGGCATCCTTGTCTTGTCCCAGATTTTAGTGGGAAGCTTTTGAGTTTTTCACCATTGAGTAGTATGCTGGCTGTAGGTTTGTCATATATAGGTTTTATTATGTTGAGATATGTTCCCTCTATACCCACTTTGGCGAGAGTTTTATCATAAATGAGTGTTGAATTTTATCAAATGCTTTTTCTGCATCGATTGAGATGATCATGTGGTTTTTGTCCTTTCTCTTGTTGATGTGATGTATTACATTGATTGATTTGCATATGTTGAACCAGCCTTGTGTCCCTGGGATGAATCCCACTTGGTCATGGTGTAATAATCTTTTTTATGTGTTGTTGGATTCTATTTGCTAAAATTTTGGTGAGGATTTTGGCGTCTATGTTCATCAGTGATATTGGCCTATAATTCTCTTTTTTTATAGTGTCTTTGCCTGGTTTTGGTATCAGGGTGATAGTGGCTTCATAGAATGTATTTGTGGGTATTCCCTCCTTTTCAATCATCTGGAAGAGTTTGAGAAGGACTGTTATGCATTCTTCTTTGTATGTTTTGTAGAGTTCCCCGGTGAAGCCATCTGGTCCTGGACTTTTATTTGTAGGGAGGTTTTTAATTGCTATTTCTATTTCCTTTCTAGTGATCGGATTGTTCAAGTGTTCAGTTTCTTCTTGATTCAGTTTTGGTGGACAGTATGTTTCCAGAAACTTGTCCATCTCCTCTTGGTTATCCAGCTTGGTTCCATATAGTTTTTCATAATATTCTCGTATGATATTCTTTATTTCTATTTTGTTTGTTGTAATTTCTCAGTTTTCCTTTCTTATTTTGTAATTTGTGCTCTCTCTTTTTTCTTCTTTGTGAGTTTGGCCAGATGTCTGTCGATTTTATTTACTTTTTCAAAAAACCAGCTTTTGGTTTGGTTGATTTTTCTATGGTCTTGTTAATCTCTATTGTATTTAATTCCTCTCTGATCTTTATTATTTCCTTCCTCCTGCTGCTTTTTGGGGCTTTTTGTTCTTCTTTTTCTAATTGATTCAGGTGGTGGGTTAACTTGTTTATTTGAGATTTTTCTTCTTTTTTGAGGAAGGCCTGTATCGCTATAAACTTCCCTCTTAGCACTGCCTTTGCTGTGTCCCATAGGTTTTGAGTAGTTGTGCTTTCATTATCATTTGTCTCAAGGTATTTTTTAATTTCAGTTTTGATTTCCTCATTGATCCATTGTTATTTCAATAACATATTGTTTAATCTCCATGCTTTTCTTTTTTTCTCCTTTGTTTCTCTGTTGTTGATTTCCAGTTTCATGGCATTGTGGTCAGTAAAGATGCTTGAGATAATTTCTATATTCTTAAATTTGTTGTGGTTTCTTTGGTGTCCAAGTACAATTTCGATCCTGGAAAATGTTCCATGTGCACTTGAAAAGAATGTATATTCTAATTTTTGGGGGTGTAAAGCTCTGAAAATATCCACCAAATCTAGTCTTTCTATTGTAGTATTTAATTTCTCTGTTGCCTTTTTTATTTTCTGTGTGGAATATCTGTCTAGTGATGTTAATGCAGTGTTAAAGTCTCCAATTATGATTGTATTCCCATCAATATCCCCCTTTATCTCTGTTAGTAATTCTTGTATATACTTAGGTGCTCCTATATTGGGTGCATATATATTAACGAGTGTAATATCTTCATCTTGTATCACTCCTTTAATCATTATAAAATGTCCTTCTATATATTTCTTTATGGCCTTTGTTTTAAAGTCTATTTTGTTTGAAGTCAGTACTGCAACAGCTGCTTTTTTGGCTTTTTCATTTGCATGGAATATCCTTTTCCATCCTTTCACTCTCAATCTATATGTGTCCTTCTCCCTAAAGTGGGTCTCTTTTATGCAGCATATTGAAGGTTCTTGCTTTATTATCCACTCTGCCACTCTATGTCTTTTGACTGGAGCATTTAGTCCATTAACATTTACAGTAATTAATGATAGATATGTGTTTATTGCCATTTTGAACTTATCTTTGCAGTTGAATTGGTATATCCTCTTTGTTCCTTTCTTCTTCCTTTTGTGGTTTGGTAATTTTCCTTTGTATTATCATGGATTTTATTTAATTTTTGTGACTCCCTTGTAAATTTTTGGCTTGTGGTTACCCTTTTTTGTAAATCTATTATCCTATACCCGTTTTTATTAAGCTGATAATAACATGATCTCAAACCCATCCTACTGTTAAAAAAATTTAAAAGAAAAGATAAAAAATTCTATATATCCCTGCCTCCCTCTTTCAGTGATTTGTATGTCTTCTTTTATAATTTCATGTTTTCTTTATTTGTAATTCATGAGTTATCACCTTTCCAGTTGTACGTTTCTCATTTCTGTAGCATCCTGATGCTTTTCTATTTAGAATATCCCTTTCAATATTTCTTTGAGCATGAGTTTAGTGTTGCTAAATTCCTGTAGCTTTTTTTGTCTGTGAAACTCTTTATTTCTCCTTCTATCCTAAAGGATAGCCTTGCTGGATAAAGTATCCTAGGCTGCATCTTTTTTTCATTCAGGGCTTTGAATATGTCTTGCCACTTCCTTCTGGCCTGTGGTGTTTGTGTAGAGAAATCAGCTGAGAGCCTTATGGGGGTTCCCTTGTAATTCACTCTTTGCTTTTCTCTTGCTGCCTTTAGAAACATTTCTTTATCCTTGACTCTGGCCATCTTGATTATGATATGTCTTGGTGTGGGTCTATTTGGTTTCTTCCTGTTTGGGACCCTCTGAGCTTCCTGTACTTGGATATCTGATTCCTTCTTTAAGTTTGGGAAATTTTCAGTCATGATTTCTTCAAAAACCTTTTCAATCCCCTTTGATCTTTCTTCTCCTTCTGGGACCCCTATTATGTGAAGATTGGGATGCTTTATATTATCCCATAGGTCCCTTATGCTATTATCATTATATTTTATTTACTTATCTTGTAGTTCTTCTGAATGGGTGCTTTCTGTTGCCCTGTCTTCTAGATCACTAATTCGTTCCACTGCATTAACTAGTCGGCTTTGCCCAGCTGTTAGATCATTCCTCATCTCTGTCAATGAGTTTTCCCATTTTGCTTGGCTCTTCTTTATAGCTTCAATTTCATTTTTGACATATTTTATTTCTCGAAGCACTATCTCTTTTAATTCCTTCAGCAATTTGATCACTCCTTTTTTGAAACCTTGATCTAGTAGGCTATCAATGTCTATTTCATTGAGCTTTCTTTCAGGGGATTCCTCTTGTTCTTTTAATTGGGAAAGTTTCTCTGCTTCTTCATCTTGCTCATACCTCTCTGGCACTGTGGTTTATGGAGTATCAGTTGTCTATTTTGGATCTTAAGGATTTTATCTATCTAATGCCTATTTAGGAATAGAACTTAGAAAAAAAAGAAAAAGAAAAAAAAGAAAAAAGAGAAAAAAATAAGAGAGAGAGAGAAAGATTTTTAAAAGAAGGGAGAAAGAGGGTTTGAAAACAGTGTATAATGAATAATAGAAGAGCGGGTTGAAGCAGAGTATTATTCGGGTGGAGACATCATTTTAAAACCTTTTAAAAAAAAGGGGGTGGGGAGATGAATATATGTGTTTGAAGCCTGTGTCTAATCAATAACAGGACATCAAAACCCAAGAGAAATAGAAATGAATTAAGAAGTAAAAATTAAGACAGTAATTGAAAATAGAACAGGTAAAAACAGATTAAAAAGCAAAACAAAACAAACCAAAAACAAAAAACAAACAAAAAACAAACCAAAAAAAGGGGGTTGTCGGTGTTCTCCTGGAGTCTGTGTGCTTTTAATGTGAAGTACTTCTGTCTTCGTCCTGTTTTGGAAGCTCAGCTTGTTTTCATAGGCCCTCAGTTGGCGCCCTCTTCTTTGCTGCTCCCAGCACCTGTCGACAAGCAGATCGCTCCTCCTCCTAACACGGGGTAAGATGCAGCTTTCCTCTGCTGCGGGCAGGCGGGTCACTGCCCCTCCGGATGCCGTAGTCAGATGTTGTAGACTGGCCAGGTAGGAGGGCGGGTCGTGCCCTCTCTCAGCACCTCAGTCAGGGGCTGTGTTCCTGCCCGACAGGCGGGGGCCACTCTCCCTCTACCTGCGCCGCTGGTAGCTCTGCTGCTCTGTGCGGCTGCGCGCTCCGCCCGGGTTGGCGCTCTGCCCTGGTCGGTGCTCCGTGGGTGGCTCAGGGAAGACTGAGGGAAAGCCACTTCCCTGCTCCGAGCCAAGACCGAGCTCCTTGTTTGTCTTTGTGGAGCAAGTTCTCTGAGGGTCCAGGATGGATGGATCCTATCTGCCCCGGGCTGTAGGCGAGTCTCAGTCTGGCCTTTGAGGCTGCTAAGCCCTTCAGTGTGGATGAAGGTTTTGCCCGCGCCCCCGCCTGAGTGTTCAGCGCCGGAGAATATGGCGGCTGTGCCTGAGCCCCACCTCTCTTCCCCTGAAAAGTTTCTGCGGGTTTTCAGAGATGGGGTATGCACCCTTCCCCCGAGAGCACATCAATCTTGCCTTTTTATGGAGGGCCCAGGTTGTTCTGTCCTGTACACCCACAGCCACGGCGCCCAGCCCCTTTCAGTTCCCAGGGGCTGCCTCCGTGCAGCCGCCTCTGTCCTCCGCCCGGCTTGTGCAGCCTGGCTCTGCACACCGCTGCCTGCCCGCGTCTCAGGCTGGGTGTCGGGGAAACGCTCTGTGCCCGTTTAACTTAGTTCTGTCAGACAAGGTCTACTCTGTACAGATCCGAGCCTCAGAGGCTCCCCCACCGTCCCGCTGGCCTCTCAGTTGGAGAGGGGAGACCCAGTGAGCGAGCGCCAGCCCTCCTTTGCCACTCCCTCCCCGCGGGACCCGTCCCGTGCTGCTTTGCCTTTTGTTCTTTCTTTTTTCCTTTTCCCCTACCAGATTTTTGGCGTCTTTATCTTTTGAAAAGGGAGATGTTCTGTCGGAATTCCGCAGGTACTCTGGTTGGCTGAGTGGGTCTGTAGATGTGGGTATTGCTGTATTTGTGGGAGATGGTGACTTACGAGCGTCCTTCTACTCCGCCATCTTGCCTCTTCTTGGAGTGTTCCAATTTCATTGATTTACATGTAGCTGTCTAGCTTTCTTAACATCACTTGATGATGACAGTCTTTTAGGCATTGTATAATTTTGTTTCCTTTGTCATAGTTTAGTTGACCATAGATGTGATGTTTATTTCTTCCTCTGTGTTCCGTTCCAGTGATATAGATGTTTCTTTGTTTTCCAGAATTGTGCTCTTTTGATTACTGTATTTTTTAATATAGTCTGAGATCTGGGAGGGTTATGGGCCATGCCTCCAACTTTGTTCTTTTCCCTCATTGTTACTTTTGCAGTTCTGGTTCTTTTGCAGTTCCATACAAATCATAGGGCTGTTTTTAGTTCTGTGGAAAATATCATGTAGTTCAATCTGAATCACTTTATCTGTAGACATCTTTTGTAGTATGAATATTTTAACAATATAAATTCCTTTAAACTAAGACCTTGAGATTTTTTTCCATTTCTTTGCATCATCGTCAAATTTCTTTATCAGTGTCCTATTGATTTTATTATCTTGGGTTTTTCATAGGTTTATCATTTTTTGATCTGATTTCATATGGAGTTTTTAAAATTATGGAATATTTCATTTTTAGTGTAAAGAAATGTGACAGTTATTGTATATTAATCATGAATCATGCCACTTTGCTAAATGTCTTTATTAGTTTTAGTTGTTTTGGTGTGGAGAATCTTTAGGGTTCTCTATATAGATTGTCATGTCATCTAAAATAATAACAGACTTACATCATTGAATCCAACATGAATAACTTTTTTTCTTGTCCGAATTCTGTTGCTAGGTCTTCACATACTGTGTTTAATACAAATGGTGAGAGTGGGCATCCTTTTCTTATTCCTTAATTTGGATTCCAGTATTTCACTTTTGCATATTATGTTGTCTGTGGGTCTGTAATTAATGACTTTAGTTATGTTGACATATATTTCCTGAATCCTAATTTGCTAAGAGGATTCTGTCGTTTTTAATGTTGTTCTTGTCATTGTTGGTGTGAGGTGATACCTCACTGTAGTTTTGATTTTCATTTCACTGATAATCACTGATATTGAGCATTTTCTGATGTGCATTTTGTTCATTTGTATGTCTTCCTTGGAGAAATGCTTGTTTAGGTTTTCTGTCCATTTTGATTGTTTTTTTTATTTTTTCTTATTCAGTTGGATGAGCTGCATATATACTCTAAAGATTAAGCCTTTGTTGGTTTCATATGCAAATTTTATTTCCCATTCCATAGGTTGTGTTTTTGTTTTACTTCTGGTTTTTTTACTGTGCAGAAGCTTGTAAGTTTCATTAGGTCTCATTTGATTATTCTTGCTTTTATTTTTTCTATGAGAAAATTTTCGAGACTTATGTCAGATAGTGTTTTGCCTATATTTCCCTCTAGGAGGTTTATTGTATTTAGTCTTATGTTTAAGTCTTTGATCCATTCTGATATTTTTGTGTATGGTGTTCTAGCTTCATTGAGAGTGTTCTAGCTTCATTGATTTACATACTGCTGTCCAGTTTTCCCAACATCACCTGCTGAAGAGTCTGTCTCCTTTCCATTGTATTTTCTTGCCTCCTTTGTCAAAGATTAATTGACCAAAATTTTGTGGGTTTATTTCTGGACTCTCTGTTCTATTCCATTGGCCTATATGTCTGTTTTCCTACCAATACAGTGCTGTCATGTTGACGGTAGCTCTATAGTATTATCTGAATCATTAGTGTAAAGAAATATCACTGATTTTTGAACCTTAATCTTGTAACCTGCTACCTTGCTGAATTATTCCATCAGTTGTAGTAATTTTTGTCTGGATCTTGCAGGGTTTTCGATATATAATAACATATTATCTGCATATAGTGATAATTTTACCACTTCCTTTCCAATTTGCATCCATTTTAGTTCTCTCTGTAGTTTGATTGCTGTGGCTAGGACTTCCAAGTTTATATTGAGTTGGAGTGGTGATAGTGTGCATCCTTGTCCCAGATTTTAGTGGGAAGGTTTTAACTTCCTCACCATTGAGTACTATACTAGCTGTAGGTTTGTTATCTATAGCTTTCATGATGCTGAGTTATGTTGCCACTATGCCCACTTTGGTGAGAGTTATTATCATAAGTGTGTGTTGAATTCTATCAAATGATTTTCCTGCATTTATTGAGATGATCATGTGGTTTTGCTACTTTCTCTTGTTGATGTGCAGTGTTACATTGATTAATTTGCATATGTTGAACCACCCCTGTGTCCCTGGCATGATCCCAACTTGGTCATGATGTATAATCTTTTTTCTGTGTTGTTGGATTCTGCTTGCTACTATTTTGGTGAGGATTTTGGCGTCTGTGTTCATCAGTGATATTGAACTATAATTCTCTTGTTTGGTAGTGTCTTTGCCTGGTTGTGGTATCAGGGTGATTGTGGCTTCACAGAATGACTTTGGGTGTACTCCTTCTTTTTCATTATTCTGCAAGAGTTTGGGAAAAACTGGTATGAGTTCTTCTTTCTATATTTGGTAGAATTCCTCAGTGAAGCCATCCGGTCCTGGACTGTTATTTGTAGGGAGGCTTTATATTGCTATTTTGATTTAATTTCTAGTGCTCTGCATTTTCAAGGGATCAGTTATGTCTTGAATCAGTCTTGGTGGACATTATGTTTCCAGAAAAGTGTCCATCTCCTCTAGGTTATCCAGGTTGTTCCATAAACTTTTCATAATATTCTCGTATGATATACTGTATTTGTATTTTATTTGTTGTAATTTCTCCATTCTATCTTATTTTGATTATTTGTGCTCTCTCTCTTTTCTTCTATTTGAGGTTGGACAGAGGATTGTTGCTTTTACTTACTTTTTCAAAAAAACAGCTTTTGGAATGGTTGATTTTTTTCCAATTATTTTTCCAATCTCTATTTTGTTTATTTCCTCCCTAATATTTATGATTTCCTTCCTTCTGCTGCCTTTTGGGGTTTCTTGTTCTTCTTTTTCTAGTTCATTCTGCTGGTGGGTTAAATTGTTAGTTTGTGATTGTTCTTCTATTTTGAAGAAGGCCTGTATGGCTATAAACTCACCTCTCAGCACTGCTTCTGCTGTGTCCCATAAATTTTGTGTGGTATTGCTTTCCTTTTCTTTTGTCTCAAGGTTCTTTTTCATTTCAGCTTTGATTTCTTCTTTGACTCATTCGTTTTTTAATAACATATTGTTTACTCTCCATGTTTTCCATTTGTTTCCATTTGTTTCTCTGTTGTTGATTTCTAGCTTCATGGCATTGTGTTCAGAAAAGATGCTTGAGGTAATTTCTATCTTCTTAAAATTGCTGAGGATTCTTTTGTGCCCAAGTACATCATGAATCCTATAAAATGTTCCATGTGTACATGAAAAGAATTTATATACTAATTTCTGGGGGGTGCAATGCTCTGAAAATATCCACAAAGTGTCATATTTCTATTGTATTTTTTAACTTCTCTGTTGCCTTATTCATTTTCTGTCTCGGTGATATGTCCAGTGATGTTAATTCAGTGTTGTAATCTCCAACTATGATTAGATTCCCATCACAATCCCCCTTTACATCTGTTAGTAATTATTTTATGTACTTAGGTATTCCTGTATTTGGTGCATATGTATTAACGAGTGTGCTATCCTCATATTGTATCACTCCTTCAATCATTATAAAATATCCTTCTTTATCCTTCTTTGTGGCCTTTGTTTTAAAGACTCTTTTGTCTGAAATCAGTACTGCAACACCTCCTCTTTTGGCTTTTCCATTTGTATGGAATACCCTTTTCCATCCTTTCACTCTCAATCTATATTTGTTTTCTCCCTGAAGTGGGTCTCCTGTATGCAACATATTGAAGGTTCTTGCTTTATCATGCAGCCTGCCACTCAATGTCATTTGACTGAAGCATTTAGTCCATTAAATTTACAATAATCGATGATATATTTTTATTTATTGCCATTTTGACCTTATCTTTGCAGTTGATTTGATATTTCCTCTTTGTTCGTTTCATCTTTCTTTTATGGTTTGGTCATTTTCCTTTGAATTATCATGAATTTTATTTAGTTTTACTGACTCCCTGATATGTTTTTGTCTTTTTGTTACCCTTTTATAGAAGTCTTTTATACCATTATTATAACTGCTTTTATTAAACTGATAGTAACAAAATCTCAAACCCATTCTACTGAGAAAGAAAAATTTTAAAAGAAAGACAAAAAAAATCTCTATTTTCCTGCCTCTCTCTCCCACTCTCAATTATTTGTATGTATTTATTTTAATTTTATGTTTAATTTAGTTATGATTAATGAGTTATCACCTTTCCAGCTGTGCATTTAACATTCCTGCAGTATCCTACTGCTTTTGATTTTAGAATATACCTTTCAATATTTCTTTTAGCATGGGTCTAGTATTGCTAAAATCTTGTAGCTTTTTCTTGTCTGTGAAATCTTTATATCTCCTTCAACCAGAAAGGATATCATTGCTGGTTAAAGTATCCTATGATATATCATTTTTTTCATTCAGGACTACGAATATATCTTGCCAGTACCTTCTGGCCTGTCGTATTTCTGTAGTGAAATCAGCTGGGAGCCTTATGGGGATTCCCTTGTATCTCACTCTTTGCTATTCTCTTACTGCCTTTAGGATCATTTCTTTATCCTTTTCTATGGCCAACTTAATTATATGTCTTGGTGTGGGTGTATTTGGGTTCTTACTTTTTGGGACACTCTGAGCTTCCTATACTTGGATATCTGATTCCTTATTTAAATTTGGGAAGTCCTCAGTCATTATTTCTACGAACACCTTAGCAATCCCCTTTAATATTTCCCCCATTCTGGAACTTGTATCATGCCAAGATTGGCATGCTTTCTATTATCCCATATGTTCCTTATGCTTTTTTCATTTGTTTCTCATTGTTTCTCTTGTAGCTCTTCTAATTGGGTGCTTTCAATTGTCCTGTCCTCTAAGTCACTAATTCTTTCCTCTGCATTATCTAGTCAGCATTGCAACACTTTTAGATCATTCCTCATCTCAGTCAACGAGTTTACATATTCTACTCATTTCTTCTTTATAGCTTCCATTTCATTTTTGACATATTTTGTATCTCTAAATACTTTATTTCCTTCAGTCATTTGATCACTCCTCTTCTGAACTCCTGATCTAGTAGGATATCAATGTCTATTTCACTGATCATTCTTTCAGGGAATTTCTTTTGTTCTTTTAATTGGGAATGGTTTCTCTACTTGTTCATCTTGCTCCTACCTCTCTGGCACTGTGGTATATGGAGTATCAGTTATCTAATGTGGTCCTAAAGGAATTTGTCTACCTAATGTCTATGTGGTAATACAACTTAGAAAAAAAAAGAGAGAGAGAGACAGAGAATTTTAAAGAAGGGATAAACAAAAGTTTGGAGACATTGTATAATACATAATAGAAAATCAAGTTGAAGCAGAGTTTTGAAAAACAATAATAATAAAAATATTTTTTAAAAATTTCTAAGGGATTAAAATGGGTGTGTATATAATTGCCTTAGAAGTAAAAATTAAGAGGTTAATAGAAAATGGAAGAGTTAAAAACAGATTAAAACTTTGGGGTGGTCTGTGTCCTCCTGGAGACTGTGTATACTTAATGTGAAGTCTTTCTGTATTCATCCTGTTTTGGAATCTCATCTTCATGTTATCAGAGGCCCTCCATTGGAGCCCTCAACTCTGCTGCTCCCAGTGTCTGTCGGCAAGCTGATCGCTACTACCCCCAACATTGCATCTGGAGCAGCTCTCTTTGCCTTGGGCTGGTTTTTCACTCTCCTGCCAGATGCTTCAGTCAGCTGTTGCAGACTGACCAGGCAGAAGTGGGCATCACACCATCTCCTGGCACCATGTTCAGGGGCTGTGGTCCAGCCCAAAAAGTGAGGGGCCCCACGCCCCCTAAGGGTGCCGATCACTCCACTGCTCTGTGTCACTGTACTGTCTGCCTCGGGTTTTCACACCAGAAGTGGGCTCCGGGAAGACTGAGAAACAGCCCTGTCCCTGGTTTGGCCCAAATCCCGGCTCCTTGTTTGTCTTGGTGAAGCAAGTTTTCTGAGGAACCAGGACAGAAGGTTCTGATCTGCCTCAGGCTGTAAAGAATTCTCCGTCTGGCCCTTAAGATTGCTATGTCATCAGAGGTGCATGCCGATTTTTCCCCACTGCTGCCTGGGTGCAAATTACCAGAGGGTATGGTGGCTGTGTCTGATCCCCAGTTATCTTCACCTAGAAACTTTTGTGGATTTTCAGACATGGTTATGCACCCTTCCCCCCACAGGGCACATATGCCCTATTGTTTTATGGAGGGCCCAGGTTGTTCTGCCCTGTGCAACCACAGCCATGGCACACAGTCCCCTCCATTTCCCCTGGCTGCCAGAGTGCAGCCATTACCATCTACCACCCAGCTTGTACAGCATGGCCCTACCCCCAGCTTCCAGGCTGCATTTTGATCTGGGTGTCTCTGCTTGTTTAACTTAGTTCTGTCAGCCTACTTATACTCTGTACAGACCCAAGCCTTGGAGGCTCACCCTCCATCCTTCCGAATTCTTAGTTGGAGAGGGGAGACCCAGTGAATGAGCCCAAGCCCTTCTTTGCAGCTCCCTCCCCGGGGGACCTGACCCCCTCTGTTTTGCCTTTTCTTCTTTCTTTCTTCCTTTTCTCCTACCAGCTTTTCCACATGTTTACATAGTGAAGAGGACAATGTTCTGGCAGAGTTCTGCATGTTCTCTGCTTAGCTGAGTAGGTCTGTGGATGTAAGTCTTGGTGCCTTTGTGGGAAATGGTGAGTAACGAGCATCCTTCTAATCCACCATCTTGGCCTCTGCCCCCAAAAAGTTTCACTTTATGGTGGAAGATAAACACAGCCTGGAAATAGATGGAAGAGATATTTCATGGAAATTACAAGAAAGTGCATATTGCAGTGATCAACTCATACAAAATACGTTTCAAAATAAGGGCCACAATGAAAGATAAATATGAGATTATATAATGAAAAAGAGATCAATATTAAAATAGGTTATTACACTCATTAAATTATATATGGACCCAACACCATAGATCCAAATTATATAAAGACATATTAGTTGACATGAAGGAATTAACTGATTATAAAACAATAATAGTAGATGAAATTAACACCTCTTTATTCTGAAGGCCAGTTCAACCAGAAAGAATATCTGTAAGGAAACAGAGGTCTTAATAGTATATTAGATCATTTGAACCTAACTGGATTATTGGTCACAGCATCAGAAAATCAGAACACATAAACATTTCAAGTGTGCACAGGATGTTATCAAAGGAATTAACCACAAATTATGTCATGAAAAGTGCTTTAGGAACTTTAAGCAAATATAGATTACAGCAAGTATTTTTCCATACTCATAAGTATGAAACAATGCATCAACTCTGGAAAGAACAGGAAAAGCATAAACATGAGATTAAACCACATCCTTTAAAAAAAATAAAATAAAACAAGGTCAATTATGAAATCAAAGGTGTAATAAAATCATACCTAGAGACAAATTACAATGAAAACACAGCTTCATAAAATGTACGGGATGCAGCAAAGGTAAATCTATCAAGTAAGTTTAGAACAATTAAGGCCTTTTACAAGGAACAAAAAAAACCTGACACAAAGGACCAAGCATAACACCCAAAATTACTTGATATAAAAACAATCAAATCCCAAAGGCATTAGAATAAGAAATCTTTAATGAATACTTTGAAAATAAATGAAATAAAAATCAAAAAATAAATTAAATGTCCTAAAATCAAGAGATTTTTTTCTTAAAAATATTAACAACCTGGTAAGCATTTAGCCAGGCTTATCAAGAAATACACAGAGTGGACCCAAACAAAATAAGAAATGAAATAGTAGAAATAACATTTGATATTACAGAAATACAAAAAAAGATTATGAAAGCACTGTGAGAAGTTACGTGACAAAAAACTGGACGACCTTAAAGAAATGGATACATTTCTAGAAACGTGTAGCCTACAAACACTGAATAAAGACAAAAAAGAAAACTTGAAAAGCACAATCAGTATAAGTTAAATAAAATCTATAATTTTAAAAACACCCCTTGAACAAAATGCCTTCACTGAAACTTCTTTCCCACCAACTCTTTCAAAAAATGCAGGAGGAAGGAAAATTCCCAGATTTATTCTATAAGGCCACCATTACCCTGATAACAAAACCAAAGACACTACCAAAAAAAAAAAAAATCCAATATCCTTCATGAATATACATTCAAAAATCCTCAAAAGAACATCAACAAATTAATCCAGCAATACACAGAAAGGATTATACACGATGATCAGTTGGATTCCTTCCAGAATCTCAAGGATTGTTCAACATACACAGGTCAATCAGCATGACACATATCTAACAAAAGAAGGACAAAATTCACAGGACCATGTCAATACACACAGAAAAAGCATTTGACAAAATTCAACATACATTCATGATCAGAACTCTCATGAATGTGAGTATAATGGGAACACCTCCCAGCATAATAAAGGCCATTTAAAACAATTTATAATTCTCAGGGGGAAAAGCTGAAAGCCTTCTGGGTAAATTCGGGAAAAATACAAGGACTCCTACTCTCACCATTTCTGTTCCATAGTAAAACAATAAAGGAAGAGGAAAATAAAAAGAAGTAAAAGAAATGCAAAATGGAAAGAAAGAGGCAAAACTGTCGCCAGTACTGATGGCATAACAATCTGCATAAAGAGTCCTAATGGCTCCACACTGACTATTATGAATAATAAATAATTTCAGCAAAGGAGCAGGGTACAAGATTAATGTAAAGAAGTCTCTTGCATTTCTAAACATTAATCATGAGATACCCTAAAATGGACGTTGAAAGCAATACTATTTAAAATCCCATCCCCTCGAATATCTTGGAATAAATGTAACCACATATGGGAAAGGTCTACACACTGAAAATTATAAAACATTGACAAAGAAATTAAAAATGATTCAAAGAAATGGAAAGATGTCTTGTGCTCTTGGATTGAAAGAGTTCGTATTGTTAACATAGTCGTACTACACAAAGAAACCTGCAGATTTAAGCAAATTCCTGTTAGAAAGCTGTAGTGTTTTCCAAAGAAGTAGAAAAAAAAACTAAGTTTTACATAAAACCATTAAAAATTGCCAAAATGATCTTGAGAAAAAACAACAAATCTGTAGATATTACACTCCCAGATACCTTACTATACTACAAACCTACATTAATAAAAACAGCATTGCATTGGCACAGAGATATAATCAATAAAAACAGTCTAGAAATAATTCCACACACCTATGAGTAATGAATCTATGATAAAAGAGGCAAGAGTACACAATGGATAAAATGTCACGTCAATGGATGGTGTTGGGAAAGCTGGACATCTACATGTAAAACAGTGAAATTAGAGCATTCCCTGACATCATATACAAAAATATACTCCAAGTATATTAAGGACCTAAATATAAGACCTGATAAAGGGAATATAGGTGATACACTATTGGATATATATCATAGGAATATTTTCTTATATCAGTCTCCAAAGGTAAAAGAAATAAAAGCAAACATAAGCAAGTGGGACCTAAACAAACTTGAAAACTCCTGTACAGCTAAGGACACAATCAATGAAATGAAAATGCTGCCTGTGTAATTGGAGAACATATTGGTAAACAATGCAAATGACCAGGGTTTAATAGATGTAGGTAAATAGATGTAACATGCATTTAGGTTACACAACTCAATGTGAAAGGCAAAAACCCAATCAAAAACAAGGGCAGAGTAACTGAGTTAATATTTTTCCAATGAAAACATAAAGATGAGCAACAAGCAAGTGATAAAATTGCTCAACATTACTAATTATTAGGTAATTGCAAAACAAAACCACAAAGAGGTATCACTTCACACTTCTCAAATGGCTATTATCTAAAAGTCTACAAATAGAAAGTGTTGGAGACGATGTGGAGGTAAGAAATCTCTCGAATTCTCTTGGTAGGAATGTAAATTTGAACAACTTCTATGGAAAACAATAGTCAGATTTCTTTAAACCTAAAAGACAAATACCATATGAAACATTAATAACTCTCCACAGAAAAATCTGGGAAAAACACCCTAAATTGAAAAGAATCAATGTTCAAAACAGCACTGTTTATTATATGCAAGACAGGGAAGCAACCCAAGAGTCCACAGTAGACTATGGAATTAAGAAGATATGATAATTCTATAAATATGCAATGGTATAAAATGCAGCCATCAAATAGTATAACACATTGCTATTTCAACATCATGAAAGGACTTAGTAAATAATGTGCTTAGTGAAGTAACTTATACAAAGACAAAACTATATAATATAATTTATGTTTGGAATCTAAAGAATAACAAATATCTATGTAAATCTATCTATAGCTATCTATTGATAGATGACAGATAAATAGATAGAAGGATAATAAATGATAGAGAGATAGATATATAGATAGATATATAGATAGATGATAGATAGATAGATAGATAGATAGATAGATAGATAGATAGATAGACAGATAGATAGACAGATTGATTGATTGATTGATTGAATGATTGATAGAGATATGGTAGAAAGAAAGAGAGATTAGATAGACAAGACTGAAGCAGACTGAAATATATGGGAAAACATTTATCTTGACCAAAGTGGAAGGGAAGTACAATTTTATGGTACGATATTGAGAGATATAATATAGAATACATAAAGGAGAGAAACAACAAGATAATCTGTATAGATCAGGGAATTATACACAATAACTTAGAATAATTTAATTTTAAAAGTATTGTCATAATTTATAATGCAATATTATCCACAAAGTGGTTGGAATCCCTTAACAGTACATCTGAAACTGCACAATATACTACATCAACTGTACTTCAATTAAAAATAAAACATCTCATGTATAATTTAGCCCTTTTTCCGCTGATAGCAGCTTCCTTTAATATTGATTTATTTTTATTCTTTAACTTTTAATATTACTGTCTCAAATTAGTTCTTTTACTCTTGTGAAGTTGTTACCAGATTGATGTATATATATTTATTGCCCCTGATTTCCTATTTTTCTTTCTTAATACATATAGTAGAGAAGCTTTTAAAAACATACCCAAAGAAACTGTTGCAAATTTCTCATGGTGTCTACTTAGCATTTTGTTCAATGTTTTGCATATTTTTGCTCTTTTATTTTTCTTAGTAGAGCTCATTTCTGCACCCCATGTAAGGTGTCTCTGTTTTTTCATCTCATTCAGGTTTTTTTTGTCTGGTAAAGACTTTATTTTCACTTTATAGCTAAGTGATAAATGTGCAAGGTAGGGTATTCTTGCGTGAGAGGTTTATTATTTCAGGAGTTCGAAAATGTCATTTTATTTACCCTTGGCCAATGTTTTCTGCTGAGATATCTGCTGAAAGCCTAATGGGGTTCCTTTGTAGATTATTATAATATTTTTGGCTGCTTTTAAAATTTTCCTCTGTCATTGAGTTGTCAATTTGCATCTGACGTATCTTGAAGGTCTCTTTGCCTTAAAGTTATTGGTGTTTTGTTGGCTCACGGACTTGTATATCAGTTCCTTACACAGGTTTGGGAAGTTATCAACTATTACTTCTTTAAATAAACCATCAGCTACATTCTAACTTTCTTCTCCCTCCAAGATTTCACACTAAAGTGCATTTCCTGAAGAAGTCTGATGGCTATTGTAGAATTTCCTCACTTTTTAATATCTTGTATCTCTGCGCTCCTCTATCATTTCTAGTTTTGTATTGGTCAGCTTGGTAAATTCTCTTCCACATAGGCAGTCTGCTTCCAATGATTTCTGTTGCATTCTTCATCTCAGTTTTTGAGTTCATCTCGTCCTCCAATTATGTTTGGTTATTTTATAGTTTCAGTCTCTTTGGTAATGTATTGCTTATCAGCATTTAATTTATTCCTAAGCTCACTAAACTGCTATCTGAGTTTTGTTTTATGTATTGAGATTCTGTATGACACGTATTTGGATTCTCTATTAATTATATGGCAATATGCCATGACTTTAAGTTTGCTGCAGGGTTGACATTGTGTGTGTGTGCGTGTGTGTGCTAATGTGTGACTGTGTCTGTTTTGGTGTCTGTGTCTGTGTATCTGTATGTTACCATGCCCTATAATTTTACTGTGATTGGTCATGGTCTTGGTAATTTACTGCTCTGATGACACTAAGTAACAGATTGGGAGTTAGAGACCTTGCTTTTGTTTTCTGGTAGTTTGCAATATTGCACAATTTTTGGTTTTACTTACTTACCTGAGCTACCTCTGATAATATTTCAAAATGGCACTATCCAGTCGTTACTGTCTGGATAAAGATGTGCTTTCATTGTCACTTCTTAGAATTCTCTGGTAGTTAATGCCACTCTTGTCACTGGTATGGTGAACACTTCCTTTTATCTGATATGCCTTGAGACTCAGTGTACACATTGAGGAAACGTGCAAAGACAGGTGGGTAATTGGAATCAGGCAAGTGCCTTTCCCATGACCAGTTTTGCAAGGTAACTTATCTCCACCAATATGAATTGGGAGTTAGGATAATGTCATGAATGTCTGAGTGTCTGAAGGATGAAATGTCTGTCTCCATTGTGGCTCCCTCCTAGTTACCTGTGACCATGAGTACTGGTGCAGTTTGAGGCTGAAGCTGTGTGAACCACTGGGACCCTGTTTCTACTGGGTTCTCTGAACCTGTTGGCTCAGATACCCTAGTCAGTGGTCCTTGGTTGCAGGCACCAAATCTTCTCTTCCCTCAGTAGAGCCTCCTTTATGTGTTTTAGCCCACCAAACGTCAGCTGTACATATGCGTTCTGGAGTATTGTTTTGTGTTTTAGTTATTTTTGTTGAGATGTGAACGTTTTATTGACTGTAGATTTAAGGGGAGAGACAGAAATAATTTAAACATGTCACTTTTTTAAAAGTATATACTTTTTCATTTAAATGCTTAAATTATAATAAGGACATTATAAGAAGAGTAAAGAAATTGAACAAATCACCCCCCTTAATGTCATAGTACTACAAAATATTTTATTTTCCTGGGTTCTTTTCTTCAATATTTTTCCCACATACACGCACATTTTACTAAAATATATGCCTATAATCTCTTTAAAATCATTTAAATTATTAAAATATTTCTGTGCTGTAAATATAGCACTGTTGCTCCTCTAATTTATAACTAGTAGCTTGCATATTTCTGTCTTCCCCATCCTTCTTGTCTGTCCCCAAAGGAAACCACTACTTGGAACAGTACACATATATATGTGATTCTGTTACTGTTTCTTTATGATTATTACTCTTATATCTTTAATTTTCTCATGTAAGTTATAACTTAAAGTGTTTTTGTCTGTATCATTTATTTTCATATATACAACACTCTTTGGGTCCAGTCACATTGTTTCAATTTGAACAATTTTATTTTTTGATATGGCAATGACTATTTATTATGTTATCTATATCTCACATCTACTTCAGCCAATCATCTCTTGATGGGCAGTTGATTTGTGCATCTATCCATGGCTATTATAAATGATGATGTAAAGAACATTGGGGGTAATATATCCTTTAAAGTTAATGTTTTCATGTTTTTACAGATTTATACCAAAAACTGGAATTGCTGCAACATATAATGCTTCTATTTCTAGTTATTTGTTCACTGTTTATACTTTTATACAAGTGGATGCATCAATTTTTATTTCCACCAACAGTGTACCTGGGTTCTGTTTTATCATTTGATGGTTGTCATTTGAAGACTTTTCTAATAGCCATTTTGGTTGCTGTGAGATTATATTTCATTCTGGTTTTGATTTATGATTCCCTTATGAATAGCAACGTTATGTTTCTTTTTATGTGCATGAAAATCATCCACATGTCTGTTTTTGAAAAGTTTACATGAAGACCCTTAAACTGTCTTTAAGATGGGGCCTGTGTTATAAAATATTGGGTCTAATATGCTACATATATATTATGGATATTAACACCATCTTGGTCCCATTGTCTGAAGTTTTTCCTTCTATTCTATGTGTTGTCATATTTCTTGTAGGTTTCCTTTGCTCTGAAAACGGTTTTGCACTTCACACTTATACAAGAAGAAGAATCCCTGTATCACGTAGAACATCTAATTTTTCCTAAGTAAACTTAAAACTATTATTGTTAATTTTCCTTTATTTTTTTTAATTAGGAGACATATCAAAAATAAATATTGCTATAATTTATCTCAAAGTCAGTACTCCTCATGTTCTTGGTCAGAAATTGTATAGTTTCAGGTTTTACATTAAGGAAATTAATCCATTCTTATCTAATTTTGTATTCTATGAAAGGAAGTGCTTATACATCTTCTTTTTACATGTACTGTCCTGTTTTCCCAGAACTACTTGTTGAAGAGATTGCCATTTTTCCATTGTATACTCTTGCCTCCTTCATTGTGGACTAATTGACCATATGTGTGTGGGTTTATTTCTGGACTTTTTATTTTGTTCCATTGATCTATGTGTGTCCTTCAGTGATAAATTTTGATGTTTTGAAAACTGTTGCTTTGTAGTATGTTCTAAAATCAGGGAGGGTAATACCCACAGCTTTGTTCATTTTTCAAAAATAATTTTAGAAAAATTGTGTCTTCAGATTTTGAATAAATTTTATTATTTATCTCCTTGTTTTGTGAAGAAACATATGGATTCTGGGAGAATAGAAATTTTCTAAAGGAAAAAACAAAAGAAAAATACTAAAATTTGGATTATAAATCATACAATATTAAACAACCAATGGATTGCTGTATAAGTCAAAGGAAATATATATAAAGAAAATGACAACAAAAACAAAGTCCATGGGGTATAGCAAAAGCAGTAGTAATAGGGATGCATATAGCAAAATAATCCCACTTATACAAATAAGAAACATCTCTCTCTTACAACATAATCGTACAAACAGAAGATGTAACAAAATATGAAACAAACTTGTTAGTAGAAGGAAAGACAGCTGAAAGGTCATAAGATACATGAATAAAAAAGATTAAAAATAGAAACATTCAATCATACTAAATAATGGCTTTTGAAAGATAGATAAAATTGATAAACTTTAACCAGACTCATGAGTAAAACCAGAATACAGATAAATAAGCTCATAAATAAATGGAAGTTACAGTTTATATCAAAGAAATATAAAACATTATAAGAAGATACAACAAATTATATGTCAATAAAATGGAAACCCTAGAAGAAATGGACAATTTCTTAGAAAGACATAATCTCCAGGATGGAATGAGAAAGAGAAAATATGAACAGATTATCACTAATGAAATTGAATAAGTAATTAAACAAAATCTCCCAAGAAACAAAATTCCAGGCCTAGACAGCTTCACAGGTGAATTCTGACAAACATTTAGAGAAGAGCTATCACCTATACTTCTCAGAGAATTCCAAAAATTTGCAGAGGAAGGAAGGCTTCCTACCCCAACTTTTTGTATCACACTACTACTAAAACTGGAACAAATACCTCAAAAAATTACAGGTTAAATATTACTGATATGCATAGGTGTAAAAATCATCACTAAAATGTTAGCAAAGAAAAAAATACAGTAAAAGTATTATACAGTATGAATAGTCCATTTAATTCAAGGGATACAAAAGTGATTCATTACCCACAAATTAATTAATATGATACACCACATTAACAAATTGAAGAATAAAAATAATATGCTCACTTCAAAAGAGTCATAAAATATTTTTAAATATTCAGTATCTATTTATGAGTAAGTTTCTTCTCAAATTGGGCATGAGGAAACATACCTCATCACAGATAAGATCATATATGACAAGAACTCAGCTAACATGATATTCACTGATTAAAAGCTGAATTCATCTCCTTTAAGAACAGGAAAAAGACAAGAATGCACACTCTTTCAACTTTTATTCTGAATAGTATTGGAAATTCTAGCCATAGTTATCCAAAATAAATGTAAATAAAATATGGCTAATTTAGAATAGGAGTAAAAGTATCTGATTGCAGATGGCATACTTTAAACAGAAATCCTTAAGATGGCACCTCAAAACTACTAGGGCTTATCAATGCATTTGATAAAATTTCATATTGTAAAATTAACATACAGAAATCTTGCATTTCTGCACACTAACAACAAGCTAACAAATAGAGAAAGTGAGGGAACTGTCTCACTTAGAGTTGCATTACAAAAAAAAAAAAAACTGGAGATATAACCAATCAAGGAGGTTAAAGAACTGTACACAGAAAACTATGAAATATTTATAAAAGAAATTGAAGATAATGCAAACAGATGAAAGGATATATTGTGTTCATTGATGAGGTAATAATGTTTAAATGACAGTACTAGCAAAGAAAATACACTAATTAAATTCAGTGCATATCAAAATAGCAAGGGCATTTTCATAATTTACAATAAATAATTCTAAAATTTACATGTAAACACAAAATTGTTGAAATCACTAAAACAAATAACAAAAGAAAAAAACAAACAATAAATACAAATTTATTTTACAAACAACAAAGAGGATGTATCACTTTTCCTGGTTTAAAACTATAATACAAAGCTACAGTAATAAAAAGAATATGGTAGTGGCACAGAACAAAGGGAATAATGGCACAGAAAGAATGCCTAAAAATGAAATTAGACAGTTATGGTCCTTTAGACCATTACAAAAAATGAATATACAGTGGGGAAAGGTAACCAACAGGCATATGAAACCGGTCAACATCACTAATCATCAGAAGAATGCAAGTCCAAAACACAATGAGATTTTATGTCAGCACTGTCACAAAGAATATAATCAAAAAGATAACAAATATAAGTGTTGGTGAGGATGTAAGAAAAACAAACCTGATGCACTGCTGGAGTGAATGTAAATTTGTGCTGCCACTGTGGAAAACAGTATGCAGTTTTCTCTAAAAATTAAAAATGAAATATAATCCAACATTTCCATATCTGGATACTTATTCCAAGAAAATAAAAACACTAACCAGAAAAGATAAATTCAAACACATATTCACTGCAGCATTATATACAATAGACAGGATATAGAAGCAAATTAATTGCTCATCAATAGAGGATGGATAAAGAAAATGTGTGTTTATAATATATATATCTACACAGCTATATTTTTATCTTTGATTTTATTGATTAATCTATATTTACATATAGATGTATATATAGATGTATATATATATGCACACACACAGATAAAATTCCAATGGGTTATTACTCAGCTATAAAAAGAATAATTTGTTCATTTGCAACAAATTTGTAGACAAAGAGGGTAATTTGTTAAGTGAAATAATTCAGAAATAGACTGACATATGATATATGATTTTACTCTTATTTGTAATTTAAAACAAATGAAAATAACACAACAGAAAAGGAGATATAGATATACAAAGAAACAGGTTGTTCACAAGAATGGGGGAAATGGGGTGAGGAAAAAGAAATATTTCATGAAAATTAAGAGAGAAAATTTTCCAGTTGCAAATTAAATGAGTCAGGGTCAAGAAATGTGCTCTATGGGGAATAATAAATAACTATGAAATATCTTTAAATAGCAACATAGCATATCTAGATATATTCTGGTTATCAGTTTGAAATGTACTAAAAATTGCAAAGAGATTGATGTTTAAGAGAAACTAGCACAGTTTATAAATTAATGTTCACTACATAAAGAAACATACTTTTAGAAAGAAATTAGATTTGTAGTTAACAGGGGCAGGGGTTGGGACAGGAGAATTTGATTAATGCACTCAAATGCTATAAACCTCCAGCCGTAAAATAAACGTGTTCAAGGGATGCCCCATAGTAATATGAAAATTACAATAAATACTGCTTTACGTTATATATGAATGTTGTTAAGGAAGTAGACAATAAGTTTTTTCATCACAACCAAAAGGCAAATCGTATTTCTTTAATATTGAATCTAAATGAGATAATGAATTCTCCCTAATGTTGCTATGATATTTGTTTCATGATACATGTTAATCAAGCCAATATCCTGTGCACCTAAACTTACACAATGTTCTATGCAATTTATATCTCAATAGATGCAGAAGGAAAAATGGAAAGACAATATTCATTTTTTCCCATGATATTTCTCATGATTGTTTCTGCAGCAAGTAAAGTTGAGTCATGATATACTTATCCTAGGTAAAGATACTAATCAATAAGTGATTCTAATAAATAATACATAAAGATACTAATATAATTTGTTTTACCATGCCTTAAACTTTGTTCATGTTAACAGCCCACTGCTTCTGTAGGCATCAAAATTTCACTGTGTGTATTCATCTGAGATTAGGGAATGGATACAAAATTTAACCCTTCCTGCTCTTGCGCTGAGTGATAAAGTTCACTGTCTCTGACCTATGGTCTCATCTCCATGACAGCATCTGTAAGAAAGGAACATGCTAGGTTGGTAAACATCTCAGCATGGTAAAATCTCAGAACTCCTACAATTCTTAACTGTTTTGCAATGGGAAGGCAATACTGACAAAGACTTGATTTTGGATAACAATGTGGTGTTTTCTCATGGTTGCATTAGAGAATGTGAGGATAATCATTGAGATCCACAACAAATATTCTCGCTCAAGAGCTGGGCAAAGAACTGTAAATGTTCTGCATTATTAGGACTGAGGACTGCTTTCAAAATGATGACTATGCAAACTCTATTCCATGTAGTCCAAGGAAAGAAAGATTATTGAAATTTCTAGGTGAACAGGAATAAGTCAGTAGTTCAGTCTCTATAAATTAGTCAACGGGTGTTCAAAGCCAAAATAAGTTGTGACAACAATGAGAATTAAAAGAAAAATAACTTAGACGTAAGCTTAAATTAAAAAGGAGACACAATCCTGTGCTGGGCTCTGTGGACTGAAGAATGTACATGCCTCAGTCCAATTCAAGGGTTCAGAGGCTTGGCCCTAGCATCAGCTTGGGATTCAATGAACAGTTAACAATTAGTATACTGGGAGAAATATAATCTACCTCTCCCTGTTCAGTAGAAAATCTGGTGGCTCAATGAAACTCTTCATACACAGATATTCTGCCAAATGCAGAGGAATATTTCACTGATGACTCAGCTAAGACAAACTTAGTTACTGCTTAACAATCCATCTTCACACACACACAGTGGTAGACAGATTTGTAGTATTTACTGGGAAGAATTCAGTGGGCAGAGCACAGAGAATAGGTTTCAAAGCACCAGCCAACTTTTGTACTTTTGCCAATGGTCTAGATTTTCCCTGGGAGAAAACTACAGATGGAAAAACAAACAATATTCTTCTTTAGGATTTTGAACTTTGAAAGTAAACTGTAGCTTTTGGCTTATCAGTATAGAACCTTGTTAAGATGATCACAGTAAGACCCACTGTCTGATAAGAGAGCTGGAAACTAGCTGCTGAACCAGCCCATCTGAACCCCAGACTGCTAATGTAAGCAAAAACATAGCCACCATCAGATTTGAGCTGACAAACTTAAAAGCGTGATGTTTCTGTTGTAGGAAAAACCACTGCTGTCAATACACAGATCTCCTACTGCAAGTGGTCTCTTTCTTCTCTTGGTAAAGGTCATATTGGTGGGATGTTCCAAGAGCTTACCCTGGACAATTTGCCCATTCTCCAGATTATCAAAGACTTTCTTCACAACTGGTGACACATTTTCAGGACTCAATTTTACCATTCCAGTCTTATCAGCTGACACTGCCTGCATGATTATGACCAGAAGCCTTAGACACCCTGACCTTGCCTACAATTTTTCCAGCCTTTCAGGGCATTTCACATTCAGAAAATGCTTCACTTTTTATTTTAAATAAGTGGGAAATACTCAAAGTCTTCCAGGAATATATTATATTTCCTAATATCTGCAGAAATTTGGTAATCTTGCAGTTGGACAAATTTTAATTCCACCACCCTCACCTCCTACTATTCCACACATATTTGATTGCAATTTCGTTACTGAATACGACCACCACAACCAAGGGTCTAGTACCTCTTAGATACTTCCTGTGTTAAGGTTAGAAGGGGCACAAATTATGTGGGGTGTATAAATCTACATTAAAAGTTTGAAATGGCACTGTCTCTTCTGGACAAAGCTCTGATTCTAAGAAGCAAATTAATTAGAAGGCAGTAGAGTTATTTGTATGGGGAAGAGAATCAGCTATTTTGGGTGGTTGTGTGATGAAGAGACAGGAAAAAATCCAGCAAATGAGAATGGAATACTTTATGCCTCTCGAGGCATGAATTAAGAAGAAAATAATACTTTGTCTACTTTACCTACCTCCACTTACTGTTTTGAGTGACTAGTCCTTGGGCTATGAAAAGAGCTAGTTTGTGGTGAAGAGTAAACACCATAACGAAATAGTTTGAAAAGCATGAGAGATTTGTTGTTTCAGGAAAGTAGATTTTCCATAAAGTCAACATGTATCTTTCACTCACTAAATATTAAATTGCATCCTGTGGCATGTGCTGTGCTTACAGTGCTGGTATCCAAGTTAGACTATGAAAGGGGGATAGACAGAAAACATCTGGAGGAGGTGGTTTCATGCTGAGACTGGGAAAGTCTAAGAAGGTAAAAGGATGACACACAACTTCCAAGGATGAGCTGGATCAATAGTGGTGAGGTAGCAGCTAAAATAGTTGACAAGCATTTGTCTGGATGTATCTCCAGATACAGTGAAACATAAAGATATGCCAAGGAAGTCAGATGCCAGATTTATTAAGGAATGACTAAACAAAGTTGAGTTTCTGGGCTTAGAGATAGATAGGCATTAAGTGCCAACCTGAGGACGTAAGCTTGTCTTTGGCTGGAACGTAAAAGCAACATAAATTATTGACTTGTTAATATACTGTAGACTCTTCAGTTCAGGAAATGAAACCACCAGTTGGAATGTTTTGAGAACAGCACAAAGAAGACCATAGATAAAATTGCTTCTTAAATTCTACCACATGCTTAATATGCCATCTGAGACTAAATTATGTGAACTTTATGCTTCCAGGGATGACACAATAGAGACCATGATCCCTGGGCTTGTCCTACATTTATCTTCTGTTCCAACCTATCCTAACTTAACACTATTAATACTTTCAAGGATGAACCAGAAACCATTTAGTACATTTGTCTCTCTCCATGTGTTAGTTTTTTTCCAAATTCTTCCATTTTCTCTTCTTCCTTACAAGAAATTATTTAAATTTACTCACATATGGTTCCATCAAATGATCATATCAATCAAATAATTTTTTCTTAAATGGTTACTTAGTCTCACATTTAAATTTTCACTCCATTTAAAAAAATAAGGAAAATACAGGTACACATCTATGTTTATTGTTCAAATAAGAAATTTGCAGATATTTGTGGACATTTGACAACATCAATTTTTATTCTTTGTTATCTTGCATAATCTGGTAGTCCTCTGGTAGATCAGTTGTAATTAGGATGACGTTGATAAACTGAAGATGGGTGATGAGTTGGCCTTGAAAGAGAGGTAGCTGATGTATCAGCTATCCCTGGCACTGGAAACTGTGAGTTGCTCCCTGGTTGAAGTTTAGAAAAACGACCTTCACTGGCAGATTTGTTGTGATATCTATTTGGAAAAGTAGAAGGCTCCAACATCAGTCCAAAACAATTGCTCTGTATGGGAGACAAGATGCTGTATTGAGAATTAGAAGTTGTAGTTGTAATGAAGTTCACAACAGTGCCATTTGCTTCATTGAAGCTGCTTTGAGAGTGCCCGTGGACAGTGGTAAACTGACTTAAAATAGCACGTTGATCCAGTGCAATTTGCACTCGTGGTCTAACTGACATTGATGATGGAGGAGAAAAGTTACTTCTGATCGGGGTATTTGTATCACCAATAATGTGGCTAGTAGGGGGCTTACTTATTAGATTCATATTTAAATTTGCAGAAGGTAAAAATGCACTTTCTCCACTAGTGTCAGACACAAAACCAAAACTATGATTATCCACATTACCCCCTGCTTTAAAGTGCTTCTTTTTGAAATCTGCATCCAATGAAGATACCAGAGAGGCATTTTTAATCCCAACTCTTCTTTTTATTCTCACTAAAAGCTGGGGACAGACTCGTTTAAAATTTGGATAATGATAGAATTGCAGCTACAACCGAAGGAGAAAAATTTTAGTAATATTTTAAACCAAAATACAAGACTACACTAAGCCTAACTAATAAAACCTCAGATTTCACGTTTACTGTGCGTAGAAAATACCATCAAAATATAAACAATGCTGACGATATTTTGAAGTTCCTTATTTGGAAAATACAAATTTAAATTGTATAGTCATCAAATTTAAGAAGTTAACATTTGCAGCAACGGTGAATTCCAATTTTTAAAGCAACTTTAATATCTTTATTTAGATTTCTGGTATGATTCATAGTTGCAAGCAAAGTTTCTCATAATCTTGACTACTTATGGCACTGTCCTCATTGTTTTGAAAAAATAAAGGATTTTAGTCTTAGTAGTTCTATACAATTTTCAAAATCTAGCTTTACATTTATATTGCCATAGATTGATGTACAAAATAAAGTTTTATATATAAGTTACCAAGTCGTAACTAATATTTCTGAATATCTTGCTTAAAACAGTGACTAATTTTTCTTCTGCCAGAAAGTCAGCTAGACAAGCAGATCTTTGAAAATTCTGCCACTCTTTACTAAACCCATAAAGCTTAAGCCCTCTAACTAAACTTTTCATACTTCCAGTTTCAAATATAGTGAAAGGGGACATTCTTTTCATAACTTCCTTCTTAAAGACATCTTCATCAATCACTACAGAGGTTCCATTATCATCCCAACAGATGGATTTAAATTGGTCACTCCCAGTCATTTTCCAGAGTATTCTGGGAAATGTCAGAGAACGAAAATTGTTATCTTCATCTGGTTCAGAGACACAATGTGTGTAACATGGTCTTTTTATCATCGATTCTTCAGAGAAAGTCTGGAAAATATTTTCCTCAATCATAGACCTCAAGTCCAAGTCCCCAGAGAATGTTTGATCACACAATAGAGATCTACCGGCATTTCCTGATCCAGTTTGTCCATCTTTACGAGACACATCTTGAATTTCTGAAGAAACATGTGCCATTTCAAATAAATTTTTCCACAGCTACTTTTCTTATCTGCATGATTTTGAGCACTGCAGTTACAAATGCAGCTTTGGCAGTCTTGCACAGATAAACTGCTAGGCCATCACAATGGTTCTCAACCTGAGTAGCTGTCACATCACAAAAAGACTGATCTCCTACCAACCCAAGAGTAACATTCAGCCACTGTTTACTTCTCATTCATTTACTTAAAATGAAACATATAGGATGCTTATGTTTATAGTGTTATCTGCAAATCTTATCCCCACAAAATCTTTTTAAATAATTTAATTTTGGGGTCTATGAAATAAAACCAATCTCCATCCTTTTGTACACAAATTTATACCAGATTGGTGAACAGAGTATAAATAATGCACAAAATATATATAGTAATTTTAAAATTTTGGAATTTAAAGTGAAATTTGTGTAAAAACTGTAAAGAAATGGTATAACGATTTCATCATCATTTGCAATTAAAGTGAAACTTAGTTTGATTTTGAAATGGAAGTATTTATTTATCTGTGTACTTTAAAATATGTATCTCTATATACAAAACATGAGAATAAATATGTTTGTTTTTTATGTTTATAAATAAATGATAAATATTTATGCAATAAAATTAGATTAAAATGATCATTAAAATTTAAGAAATCCCAAAGGGTGGTATTTTTGTTTTAAATTGTAATTCAGTGCTATAATAAAACAAATGTAATTTAATATACTACCTTAAATTACAAGAGAGACAATCTTATTGTATATTTACAAAAGTTTGTTTTTGCCATTCTTTCGCTCAGAGGTTTCTCAGTGCATAGAAGTAAAAAATTTTCTTGTCATCTGTATAATACATACCCTTGGGGCTTCTGTTATGTGTTCCAAAATGATGTTGATTAATACTCTTATGCACAATATCCTGTGTTCAATAAAAAGTGCCTCCAATAAGGGGGAAACAAACAATCAAAAAACAAAGAAATAACAGTGTATGTGGGTTGGGATGGAAAAGATCAGGTAATGCATTTTAGGAAGCAACATGTTTCTCAGTCCTGAAACATTTGTCATTGTAAGTATAATACGGCATTTTAAGGCAAGTGTCTTGTGCACTAATTGTAATAATAGCTAAGTTCTGTATCAGTAAACTGTAGTAAATCCAGTTCTACCAATACTTATATATTTATTTAGAAATAAATTCCATTAAACATAAGCCAAATTCAAAATGAGAGATAAAATTTTTAAATAAATAAATGTACCCTCAAGCTACAATGTAAAATTTTCCTTCATTATCTGTAAATTCCATTCTAAATAAATAATAGCAACCTGAATTTATTGCACGTTATAAGTATTAGAAACTATAGTTAAGTTGGGTTTAGTCCTCATTCATAAATATTACTTAACATATGTAAATGAATATATGTGACATCGTCCATTAGAAAACAAAGAATTCAAAAATTACAATCTGAAAATATGTAGGAAAATTATTCACAGATTGGATATTACCTTTTTTTATAAAAATATTCTTAACAGATTCGCTCTAGATTGAATGTAACTAAACATAATAAAAGCCATATATGAGAAACCCATGACTGACATCAAGTTCAAAATTAACATACAGGAATGTTTTCATCTGGTCCAGTAATAAGAAAAATTAGCTCATTTTCAGAAGTCCTAAATTACAGTACTAGATGTCCTAGCCAGAACAAGTAGTCAAGAAAAATTATAAAAGTCATCCAACTTGTAAAAAAGCGGTAAAATTTTTACAGATGACATAATTATGCATAGATAGAAAACTCCATATACTACTCCAGTGACTGTTAGAAATAATGAACAAACTTAGTAAACTTGCAGAATGCAAAATCAATATACAAATATCCGTTGCATTTATGTATACTAAAAACACATTATCAGAAAGAGAAATTAGGAAAAAATTGTGTGTAAATTAATACCAAAAAGATTAAAATAAGAAAAATTTGATAAGTGAAATAAAAGATCTAAGCATAGATATTTAAATTACAGGTGCAAGAAATATAAGCAAACAAAATAAATTCAAAGATATTCTGTGCTCATGGATTGTATACATTGTGAGGAAATATTCTAATCTATCTTTTACATGTTCAATCTCCCAGCACTAATTATTGAAGAGAATGTCTTTTCTTCATTTTATACTCTTGTTTCCTTTATCATGGTTTAAAAGATCATAGGTGTGAGGGATTATATCTGATTGCTCTTTTCTCTTCAATTCATTGGTGTCTGTTTTTGAGCCAGTATCATGTTGTTTTAAATACTAAAGCTTTGTAGGACTATTTAACGTCAGAGAACTTTACACTATTATATTTAATACACTTTTTCAAGATTCTTTTGGCAACTCATCATCTTTGTGGTTACATATAAATTTTGAAATTTTTTTTCTATCAAATGGAAAAATCTCATGGGTATTTTGACATGAATCACACTAAATGTAGATTGCTTTGGGTAGTAGGGTTGTTGCAACCACATTGTTTCACATCATTAACACAAGGGATTTTTTTCAATTCTTTAGATCAGTTTTAATTTCCTTCATCAATATTTTCTGTTTTTAATGTATAGGTTTTCTTCTTATTTGTTAACTTATTTGTAGGTTTTATTTACATATATATAATTAAATACATTATATTTGTAAATACATTTCCTGTACAAATACAACAGGCAGAAGGCAGTGGCAAGTCATATTCAAAGTCCTGAATGAAAATAGCTGTAATCTAAGATACTTTATCAAGCAAGGCTACCTTTTAGTGTAGAAGGTGAGATAAATAGCTTCCACACAAGCAAATACTAAAAGAATTAAGCAAGAGAAAAAGAAATAATGAAAGATCTACTCTAAATAAAAAAGAAGCAGGAAGCTATAGAAAAGAGAAAGGTATAATTAGAAAGGAAAGAGCTACAATGACTTACAACAGAATAAATATGATGTTGTAAAACAGGACGTCAAAATTTTACGCATCACCGACTGAAACATGAAAATACAGAGTGTTTTCTTCTAGTTTCTCTTCTCTGCAGGATGGGTTTGAGTTGTATTCTTATCAGTTAAAATAAACAGAAATATCATAGGTCAATATAAATATAAAACAATGTAATCATAAGTCAAAAGCTTACAATGAATTCACAAAGCAAAAAAGAAACCAAGATAATAAAAGAATACTTATCAAGCCACAAAAAGAAAAAGAAATGAACAAAAAGGAAATACCAATCAACTGGAAAATGAAGTTCAAAATGGAAATAAACACCAGTCTATTAATAATTATCGCAAATGTTAATGGATTTATTACTTCAAACAAAAGATATATATTGTCAGATGGAATAATATAACAAGACCCTACATTATGACGAATACAAGAGAACCACTTTTGCGAGAGGAACACACATCAAATTTAAGTCAGAAGATGGAAAATTATATTCCATTCAAATGTACATATGAAGAATGCAGGACTAGCAGTACTGACTTCACACAATAGAGACTTTACAAGAAAGGCCATAGAGAAAGATAAACAAGAACATAATATAATGATTAAAGGAGCAATGCAAAATGGGATTATTATACTCATTAATATATATGCACTCAATATAGTAGCACCTAAATATATAAAGCAAATACAAATAGATAAAAAGACAGAAATCCCTGGGAACACAATAAGAGTAGGAGACTATAATTCCCCATTACATCACTGGACTGGTCTTTCACACAGAAAATTAATAAGGGAACAAAGATACTAAAAGACATTATAAAATAATTGGAGATGGTTGATATTTTTAAAACAGTAATTCTCCCCAAAACAGAAAATGCACTCTTTTCCTGTGCACATGGAATATCTTCTAGGAAAGATTATGAACTCAGGCACTGAAAAAGCCTCAACAAATTTAAGAAGATAAAAAATATTTCAAGCCTCTTTTCTGAGTATAATACCATGAAACAGAAAAACAGGGAGAAAAAATGACAGCTTCCAGAATAAAAACATGGTACTAAAACAAGGGGGAGAGTTGATGAAGTAAAAGAAGAAATTACAAAATGTCTTGAGAAATATGACAAAACACAACACAAATTCTATGGAATACTTAAAGCAGGCTTAAGAGGGATGTTCATAGTGGTAAGGCCTTCGTCAAAGAGGAAGAACAATTTCAAATAAATAATCTAACTTTCTATGTAAACTAATCAAGAAAAGAAGTACAAACAAAACCAAAAGTCAGCAGAATGATGTAAAAAATAAAGACCATGGAAGGAAGAATTGAAATCGAGATTAAAAATAGAAAAAAATTAATCTAACTCTTTTTTAAAATAGTAAACAAAATTGACAAATCTCTGGACAGGCTCACCAACAAGAAAAGAGAGAGAACACAAATAATATAAGAAATGAAAATGGAGAAACTATAAAGAGTACAACAAATTTGCAAAATAACATAAGGGATTACCATGAGCAACTGTATGTAAACAAACTGGATAACCAGGAAGAAATGGAGAAGTTTTTGGAAACATTCAACCCACCAATATTGCATCAAGAAGAAATTAACCATTTGATCAGACAGATCACCAGAAATGGAATAGAAATATCAATAAAATAAAATTCTCTGCAAACAAAATCCAGACCCAATTACCTTCATTGGGGAATTTGAGCAAACATACACAGAAAAATCCATACCAGTCCTCCTCAAACTCTTCCAAAAGATTGATATGGAGAGAGTACTCCCAAACTGACACTATAGGCCAACATCAAACTGATACCAAAAGCAGAAAAAGACACTACCCCCCAAAAAATCTATAGGCCAATATCATTGATAAACATAGATGTAAATATCTTTAAGAAATTATTAATAAACAGAATCCAACAGCATGTAAAAAAAGATCATGCACCATTTACACCTTAGGTTCATCCCAGGAACACAAGGATGGCTTACCATTTGCAAGTCAATCAAACAATTGTGATACACCATATCAACAAAAGAGAAGACAAAAACGATATGATCATCTCAGTAGATGCAGAAAAAGCATTTGATAAAATTTTACACCTATTTGCGATAAAAGTTCTTATCACAGTGGGCATAGAAGGATCATATCTCAACATAATGAAAGCTATTTATGACAAATATTTAGCCAGCAAATACTCAATGGTGAAAAACTGGATCCCTTTCCACAAAAACCTGAGACAATACAAGGATGCACATTCTCACAATTTCAATATAGTCTTGGAATTCCTAGCCACAATGATCAAGCAAGAAAAATAAATAAAATGATTCAGACTGTAAAAGAAGAGTTAAAACTGTCATGATATGCAGATATGACACTATATATAGAAAACTGTAAAAGCTTCACGAAAAATACTTAGGGTAAAAAAGGAACTGAGCAAGGTAGCCAGTGTAATGTACAAAAACCAATTAGATTTCATTACACTACCATTGAATCAACAGGAAAAAAAAGTATAGAAACAACCCCTTTTATAACTGCACCCAAAACTATAAAATGCTTAAAAATAACTCTGACCATGTAGGTGATTGACTTATACATGGAGAACAGGAAATCATTGTTTGAGGAAATCAAAAAGGATTTTAAGAATTGAAAAGATAACCAATGGTCTTGTAATGGAAGAAATAATATTGTTAAAATGGCCATACTGCCCAAGGCAATCCACAGACTTAATCTCAGTTCTTATCAAACTATTCAAAACATTTCTTTTTAGGACTGAAACAAATGATCATAATAATTATATAGATACAATAAAGATCTATAATTTTCCAAACAATATTGAAGACAAAGAAAGAGGCTGGATGAATAAACCTCCTGGTCTCCATACACTATTGCAGACCTACAATAATCAAAATGACATGATATTGGTACAGAAACAGACATATGGTCAATGCAACAGAAATGAGAGACTAGGAATAAATCTACAGGCCTATGTTCAATTAATCTTTGACAGAGTAGCCAAGAATATGACTGAGAAAAGACCATCTCTTCACCAACTTGTGTTGGGAAAACCGGATAGCAGCAAGCAGGGCAATGGAGTTAGAACACTCCTTCGCTCCATACACAAGAATAAACTCAAAATGGCTTGAAGACTTAAATGTAAGGCAAGACAGAGTAAATCTCCAAGAAGAAAACATAGGCAAAACACTCTGAGATAAATCTCAGCAATGATCTCCTAGAACAGTCTACCCAGGTAATGGATGTAAGAGCAAAATTATTAAAATTGGACCTAATTAAACTTATAAGCTTTTGCACAGCAAAGAGAACCATAAACAAAGCAAAATGACTAACTACAGGATTAAGGAAAATATTTAGAAATGATGCAACTGACAAAGGCTAAATTTCCAAAATATAGAATTCATACAACCTAATAATAATACAAAAAAAAAAAAGAAAACCAATCTGAAAGTGCGCAGAAGCCCTAAACAATCCATTATCCATTAGAGACATACAAATGCCACATAGAAATATGAAAAAAAAAATTGCTCACTCTCATTATCAGAGAAGGGCAATTCAAAACTATAATGAATTATCACCTCACATTAGTCACAATGGCCATCATTAAAAAGTCCAAAAACAATAAATGCTGGGGAAGCTATGAAGAAATGGAACCCTTCTACACTGTTGGTAGGAATGTAGTTTGTTGCAGTCATTGTGGAAACCAGGATGGGTATTCCTCAAAAGAATAAAAATATATTTAACTTATCCAGCAATCCCACTCCTGGGTATATATAAAAGAGGACCCTAATTCAAAATGTCACCTGCACACAAATGTTCTTAGCAGTGCTATATACAAAAGCCACAGCATGGGAGCACGCTAATTGTCCATCAACAGATGACAGTATACAGAATTTATGCCTTATTTACAAAATGGAATAATATTCTGCCATAAAAATTGATAAAACAATGACATTTGCAGCAAAATATATCTCCCAAAATGTGTCATTCTAATTGAATTAAGCCAGAAAGAGAAGGAAAAATTATACATGGCATGACACATTTAGAAACCTAAAAAAAAATTTGGATGAGAACACTATGATTTCATCTACAACTCTGAAACACACTTGCAGATCTACATAATAATCTTATGGTAACTGCCGAAATGGGCAAGGATAGGATATATTTGGGAGCTGTAGAGTTATAAATGTTATCCACTTTATATAAAAATAAATATTTTCAAAATGTCTATTGTATGACACAGGGAAGTATGTCAAATACCATGAAGTTAAATTTAATAGGCATGCAAACATATGCATGAAGTGGGTCACTGTGTTATGCACCACAGATTGACACATTGTAAATGGAATTAGTTCAATGATAAATAAATGAATATATAAGTAAATAAGAAAATAAATAAGTAAATAAATAGACAAATTAAATAAATAAATAATATTTAATAATGAATGAAATACAAAGATTCACACTACTTAACTTTACACATCAAGAACCTAGGAGAAAACAGAAAGAATGAAGAAGAAAATTGAATGAATGAGAGTAAGGCAAATAACAAGAGAAACAATTGAAAAGATAACAAAAAATATACTTAAGTGTGATTCTTTTAAACATAAAGTGGACAAAAGTTTAGGTTGGCTAAGAAAATATAGACAAATAAAATTTGAAATAAAAGAGAAGATATTAACACTGATGTTCTAGAGATGCATAGCATCATAAGAAATAACCACTAGATAAAATTTGAATGACCTAGAACAAAAGACAAATTCCCAGAAAGATCTGTCTTCCAATACTGAATCAAGAAGAAATTAGAAAGTTAAATATAGCAAAACTGTGTATGAGTAAATCAGTAATCCAAACCTCTGAAACCAGAAAATATATACAAGAAGTCTTTACCGGTATATTCTGTCATATATTTGAAGACAATTTTTCACCAATTCTTCCCCAAATCTTCCAAGAATTTGATGGGGTGAAAGTTTCCAAACTAAATATATGATGCCAGCTATATTTGCATAAAATGCTAGAAAGGACATTATATGCAATATATATAATATAATCCTCATGAACATATGGGCCAAAATTCTCAAGAGAACACAAGCAAAATGAATTCAATAAAACATTTAATGTATCATACACATACATGAGTAAAGGGATTTATCCCTGGGTTTAAGGAAACTTCAAAATATTCAAATCAATAAAGGTGAAATGCCACACTAATAGAATGAGAAATAAAAATCACATAATCATCTCAATAGGTGCAGAAAGAGTATTGTATATAATGCAACATCCTTTTAAGTTACTTCCAACAAATTAAATTAAACCTGTCAGAGGCACGATATAATATACACACAAACACTGTGTGGAGATAAGCGAAGCAGTTCTCTGTTTATTGATTCTTAGGAAAAGGTTTTATACACAACATGCACAATGCCTCACATATCATCTAAGTTATAACAATGTTAATAATCTTAAGCTATTTATGTCCCCATGCTCCTGCAGTAAGCACAGGATGTTAAATGATCAAGGATTGTTTTAAAGTTCATCACGGAACTTCATTAAGTAGGCCATCTCTTATCCAACCGGCTCTGCCTGTCTTACGTTGTCCTCCTATGAGTATCTTACCCAGCAGAGGCTATCCAGCCACCCATACAGGATACATTCAGAAGGCCATTTCTTTTCCAGCCTGGATATGTAACACTCCTCACAGCTTGTTTATTAGTTCAGCCCATGGGCTTATTCTCTAGAGCCTTCAGACAGGGGCCTACAAACCAATCATCCCTTGACAGAAAACTGGATGAAGAAAATTTGATGTTTATATGTTATGGAATCAATACTTTGCATTCCTATCAACAGTTTCCACGGTGTTCCCTTTTCTCCACAATCTCACCAATATCTATTTCTTTTCTTTTGGTTGAGAGCTTTGTAACAAGTGTGAGGTGTTATCTAATTTTTGGTTTATGACTTTCCTAATAATTTATAACTCTGAACATATTTTCATGTGTCATTTAGCAAACTCTATGTTTTCTACAGAAAATTGATTCAGATCTATCTATTCAGTACCTATGGACTTTTTTTAATTTAATTGTTTGGTCTTTATTTTGTTGTGGTGAATGAGTTTGCCATATATTTTGGATATTAACACTTGATTGGAAAATATCACTTGGATATATTTTCTCCCATTGTCTTGGTTGACTGTTCATTTTATTGATCATTTCTTCTGTAGTGTAAATCTTTTTAGAGTGATACAATCGTATTTTGTTAGTTTTGTTTCTGCTTCCCTTGCCAGAGGAGACATATGAAGAATCATATTAAATCCAATGTCACAGTGTACTTCTTATATTTTATCGTAGAATTCGTTGTTTTCAGGTTTTATGTTTTATATGCCCAGGAGTGCGATTACTGTGTCATAAGATAGGTCTATTTTTATTATTAAAAGGAACTTCCGTACTGTTTCCAAAGTGGTTGCACTAATTTTCATTCCCACCAACAGCGTTGGAGAGTCCCTTATTCTCTACAACCTCCGCAGTCTTTATTATTTGTAGACATTTTGATGACAACCCTTCTCACTAGTGTGAGGTAAAACATTATTTTATTTTTGTCTTGCCTTTGTATAATGATTAGCAACATGAGCATGTTTTTATGTTCCTGTTGGTCATCTGTGTGTCTTCTTTGGAGAATTGTCTTCTGCTCATTTTGTGGCTGAGTTGTTTGTAGATTTTTGTAATGGAGTTGTATGAATGATGTGTATATTTTAGAAATTAGCCTCTTGTTGATTGCATTTTTTCCAAATGTTTTCTCCCATTTGGAATTTCATGTTTTCATTCTGTTTATTTTGCTGTGTATAAGCTTTTAATTTTAATTCGGAACAATTTGAATATTTTGCTTTTATTGTTTCAGCTTGGGAGAGTGAGATAAGAAAATTTCAGTACAATTTATCTATTGTTTTGTCTATGTTAGTTTCCAGGAGATTTATTGTGTCATGTGTTAGATTCAGATAATTAAATCATTTTGAGTTTATTTTTGTACTGTATGAGGGAGTGTTCTAATTTCATTGATTTACATGTAGCTGTCTAATTGTCTCAACATCACTTGCTGAAGACTGTCTTTTAGGCATTGTATATTTTTGTTTCCTTTGTCATTGTTTAGTTGACCATGGGTGTGATGTTTTATTTCTACCTCTGTGTTCCGTTCCGGTGATATAGATGTTTGTTTTCCAGCATTGTGTTGTTTTGATTACTGTATTTTTGCAATATTGTCTGAGATCTGGGAGGGTTATGGGTTATGCTTCCAACTTTGTTCTTTTCCCCCTTTGTTCCTTTTACAGTTCTGTTTCTCTTGCAGTTCCTTACAAATCTTAGGACTGTTTTTATTTCTATGGAAAATATCATGTAGTTCGATCTGAATCACTTTATATCTGTAGACATTTTTGTAGTATGTATATTATAGCAATATTATTTCCTCTAAGCTAGGACCTTGAGATTTCTTTCCATTTCTTGCATCATCTTCAATTTTCTTTATCAGTGTCCTATTGATTTTATTATCTTGGTTTTTAATAGGTTTTTCATTTTTCATCTGATTTCATATGGTTTTTTTAAAATTATGGAATATTTCATTGTTAAAGAAATGTGACAGTTTTTATATTAATCATGAATCATGCAACCTTGCTAAATGTCTTTATTAGTTTTAGTTGTTCTGGTGCGGATAATCTTTAGGGTTCTCTATATAGATTATTATGTCATCTAAAATAATGACTGTTGTACTACATTCAACCAATTTGAATACATTATTTTTCTATTCCAATTGTTGTTGCTAGGGCTTCCCATACTGTGTTTAATAGGAATCTTGAGAGTGGGCATCCTTGTCTTATTTCTTAATTTTGCTTTCAGTTTTTCACTTTTGCATATTATGATGTATGTGGGTCTGTAATTAATGACTTTAGTTATGTTGAGATTTATTTCCTGAATCCTACTTTTGCAAAAGGTTTCTGTTGTTGTTGTTGCTGCTGTTGTTGTTGTTGTTGCTGTTGTTGTTGTTTTAATGAATAAATGTTGAATTTTGTGAAATGCTTTTTATGGATTTATTGGGATGACCACGTCATTTTCACATTTTCTTTTGTTAATTTGGTGTATCAAACTGATTTGTGTATGTTGAACCTCTCTTGTGACCCTGCAATAAATCCAAGTTGATCATAGTGCATGATTCATTTTAGATATTGTTGCATTCATTTTGCTAATGATATTTGGTAGAACTTTTGCAACTAAATCAATCAAATATATTGGCTTGAAGTTCTCTTTGCCTGTACTTTGTTGGCTTTGCTATCACATTGATGAAGTCTTCATTGAATTAATTTGGGAGTTTCCCACATCTTCACTATGTATGAATAGTTTGAAGAGTATAAGTCCTGTTTTGTATTTTTGTACAGTACTCCACAGCAGCTATTTATATCTGCACTAATTTTTAACGATTTTTTTAAATGAAGATTCTATCTTTCTTCTAGTAATTTGTTCCAATTATTTGTTTGTCCTTATCTCTGTCCCTTTCTAGACATTTGTCTATTTCTTCTAATTTGTCCAGGTTATTGACATCTATGTGTTGACAAAATGATCCCTTTTTTGTATATCTGTGGTAACAATTATTATTTCTCTTTTTATTTCTTATTTTATTTCTTTGGAGCATCTCTCTTTTCTTCTTGGTGCACCTGGCTAGAAGTTTTTTGATTTTGCTTACCTTGAAAAGAAAACATAAAACAAAATCTGGTGTTTTACTACTCTTTTGCATAGATTTTTTGCTCTCTAATTTATATTTACACCTGTAATATTTAGGATCATGTTTTCTTCTATTTTTAACTTTTTTTATTGGTTTACATTCATTTTATAAAGTTGACTCAAATTCCAGCGAAGAGCACAATCTTTCAGTTACAATGAACATATACACATTTGTTTTCCCATTTTTTCCTCAGTGAGCTGCCGTAAGACGTTTTATATATTTCCCTGTGCTATATAGTACAATCCTGTTTATCAATTCTACAATTTTGAACTCCCAGTCTATCTCTCCCCGCCCCGTGCCCCCTTGGCAACCAAAACATTGTATTCTATATTTATGAGTCTATTTCTGTTTTGAATTTTGTTTTGTTTTGTTTTTTGTTCTGTTTTGTTTTTAGTTTCCACTGATGAGCCATCTCATATGGTATTTCTCTTTCTATATCTGGGTTACTTCACTTAGACTGATTTTCTCCAGGAGCATCCATGTTGCTGATAATGGCATTATGCTGTCAGTTTATAAGCCTGAATAGCATTCCATTGTATAAATATACCACCTCGTCTTTATTCAGCAAACTGTTGTTGGACATTTTGGCCTTTTCCACATCTTGGCTATTGTAAATAGTGTTGGCTATGAAAATTGGGGTGCAGGTGTCATCGTGAAATAGGGTTTTTTCTGGATTTATGCCCAGGAGCGGGATTCCTGTGTCATATGATAAGTCTATTCCTTGGCTTTTGAAGAATCTCCATCCTGTTTTCCACAGTGGCTGCACCATACTGCATTGCCACCAGCAGTGAAGGACTGTTCCCTTTTATCCACAGCCCCTCCAGCATTTGTCATTTGTGGATTTTTGAATGATGGCCATTCTGAGAAGTGTGAGGTGATACCTCACTGTTGTTTTGATTTACATTTCTCGGATAATCAGTGATATTGAGCATTTTCTGATGTGCCTTTTGATCATTTGTATGTCTTCCTTGGAGAATCGCTTGTTTAGGTTTTCTGCCCATTTTTGTATTATGTTGTTTATTTTTTCTTATTCAGTTGGATGAACTGCTTATATACTCTGGAGATCAAGCCTTTGTAGGTTTCATATGCAAATTATTTTCCCATTCTGTAGGTGGTCTTTTTGTTTCACTTCCGGTTTCTAACTGCCGAAACTTGTAAGTTTCATTACGTCTCAATTGTTTATTTTTGTTTTTATTTCATCTACAAGAAAATTTTTGAGACGTAAGTTAGATAACATTTTGCCTATATTTTCCTTTTGGAGATTTATTGTATCTTGTCTTATGTTTAAGTCTTTGATCCATTCTGAGTTTATTTTTGTGTATGGTGCTCTAGCTTCATTGGGAGTGTTCTAGCTTCATTGATATACATGCTGCTGTCCAGTTTTCCCAACACCATTTCCTGAAGGGACTGTCTCAATTCCATTGTACTTTCTTGCCTCCTTTGCCAAAGATTAATTGACCAAAAGTTTGTGGGTTCATTTCTGGGCTCTCTATAATGTTCCATTGGCCTATATGTCTGTTTTCCTACCAATAGAATGCTGTCATTTTTACTGTAGCTCTATAGCGTTATCTGAATCATTAGCATAAAGAAATGCCAATAATTTTTGAACCTTAATCTTGTAACCTGCTACCTTGCTGAATTCTTCATTCAGCTGTAGTAGTTTTTGTCTGGATCTTGCAGGGTTTTCTATATATAGTAACATAGTACCTGCATATAGTGAGAATTTTACCTCTTCCTTCCCAATTTGGATCCCTTTTACTTCTCTCTCTTGTTTGATTGCTGTGGCTAGGATTTCCATAATTATATTGAGTTGGAATGCTGATAGTGTGCATCCTTGTCTTGTCTCAGATTTTAGAGGGAAGGTTTAGTTTTCTCACCATTCAGTACTATGCTGGCTGTAGGTTTATCTTTAGCTTTCATGAGGCTGAGATATTTTGGTGAGATTTTTTATCAAACGTGAGTGTTGAATTTTATCAAAGAATTTTCCTGCATCTATTGAGAAGATCATGATGTTTTGGACCTTTCTCTTGTTGATGTGCTGTATTACACTGATTGATTTGCATATGTTGAACCACCCCTGTGTCCCTGGCATAATCCCCAATTGGTCATGATGTATAACCTTTCATCTGTGTTGTTGGATTCTATTTGCTACTATTTTTGTGAGGATTTTTGCATCTGTGTTCATCAGTGATATTGACCTAGAATCCTCTTTTTTGGTAGTGTCTTTGCCTGGTTGTGGTATCAGGGTGATTTTGGCTTCATAGAATGACTTTGGGAGTATTCCTTTCTTTTCAATCTTCTGGAAGAGTTTGAGAAGGACTGGTATGAGTTCTTCTTTGTATGTTTGGTAGAATTCTGCAGTGAATCCGTCCTGTCCTGGAGTGTTATTTGTAGGGAGTTTTCATATTGCTATTTTGATTTAATTTCTAGTGCTCTGCTTGTTCAAGGGGTCAGTTTCTTCTTGATTCAGTCTTGGTGGACAGTATGTTTCCAGAAACTTTTCCATCTCGTCTAGGTTATCCATATACTTTTAATAATACTTTTGTATGATACTCTGTATTTCTTTATTTGTTGTTATTTCTCTATTCTCCTTCCTTATTTTGTTAATTTGTGGTCTCTCTCTTTCCTTCTTTTCGAGTTTGGACAGAGATTTGTTGAATTTACTTACTTTTTTGAAAAACCAGCTTTTGGGTTGGTCGATTTTTTTCTATGGTGTTTTTAATCTCTATTTTATTTATTTCCTCCCCAATATTTATGATTTCCTTCTTTCTGCTGCCTTTTGGTGTTTTTTGTTCTTCTTTTTCCAGTCCATTCTGCTGGTGGTTTAAATATTTTTTGAAATTGTTCTTCTTTATGTGGAAGGCCTGTATCACTGTAAACACCCCTCTGAGCACTGCTTTTGTTGTGACCCATAAATTTTGTGTGGTATTGCTTTCATTTTCTTCTGTCTCAAAGTATTTTTCATTTCAGCTATGATTTCATCATTGACCCATTGGTTTTTTAATAACATATCTTTTAATCTCCATGTTTTCCTTTTGTTCCCCTTTGTTTCTCTGTTGTTGATTTCTAGCTTCATGGGTTTGTGGTCTGTAAAGATGCTTGAGGTAATTTCTATCTTCTTAAAATTGCTGAGGTTTCTTTTGTGTCCAAGTATATCATGAATCGTGGAAAATGCCCCATGTGCACTTGAAAAGGCTGTATATTCTATTTTTGTGGTTGCAATGCTCTGAAAATATCCACCAAGTGTAATATTCCTACTGTATTATTTACCTTATCTGTGGCCTTATTCATTTTCTGTCACAGTGATCTTTCCAGTGATGTTAATGCAGTGTTGAATTCTCCAACTATGATTAGATTCCCATCACTATCCCCCTTTATATCTGTAAGTAATAATTTTATGTACTTAGGTGCTCCTCTTTTTCATGCATATGTATTAAAGAGTGGGCTATTCTCATTTTGTGTCACTCCTTCAATCATTATAAAATGTCCTTTTTTATCTTTCTTTATGGCCTTTGTTTTAAAGACTATTTTGTCTGAAATCAGTACTGTAACACCTGCTTTTCTGGATTTCCTATTTGAATGTAATTCCCTGTTCCATCCTTTCACTCTCAATGTATATGTGTCCTTCTATCTGAAGTGGTTCTCTTGTATGCAGCATATTGAAGGTTCATGCTTCATTATACAGCATGCCACTCTTTGACTTTCTACTGGAGCATTTATTCCATTAACATTTACAGTAATCAATGATAGGTTTGTGTTTATTGCCATTTTTACCTTATCTTTGCTGTTGATTTGTTATTTCCTCTTTGTTCATTTCACCTTCTTTTTATGGTTTGGTCATTTTCCTTTGTATTTTCATGAATTTTATTTTGTTTTAGTGACTCCCTGATATGTTTTAGTCTTGTTGTCACCCTTCATTATAAGTCTTTTAGACCATTATTATAAGTGCTTTTATTAAACTGATAGTAACATGATCTCAATCCCATTTAACCAAAAACAAAAGAATTTTTAAAGTAAAGACTAAAAAAAAAAAATTCTCTATTTTCCTGCCTCCCTCTCCCACTCTCAATGATTTGTATATCTTATTTTAAATTTTGTGCACATTTTATTTGTAATTCATGAGTTATCACATTTCCAGCTGAAGCATCCTGCTTCTTTTCTATTTAGAGTAGACTTTTCAATATTTCTTCTAGCATGGGTCTAGTGTTGCTAAACTCTTGAAGCATTTTCTTGTCTGTGAAATTCTTTATGTCTCCTTCTACCAAAAAGGATAGACTTGCTTATTAAAGTATCTTAGGGTATATCTTTTTTCACTCAGGCCTTTGAATATAGCTTTCAACTCCCTTCAGGCCTGTAGTATTTGTGTAGTGAAATTAGCTGGGAGACTTATAGGGACTCCCTTGTATCTCACTCTTTGCTATTTTCCTGCTGCCTTTAGGATCATTTCTTTATCCTTGGCTCTGGCCATCTTAATTATATGTCTTGGTGTGGGTGTATTTGTGTTCTTCCTGTTTGGGACACTCTGAGCTTCCTGTACTTGAGTATCTGATTCCTTCTTTATGTTTGGGAAGTTCTCAGTCATGAATTCTTCAAACAGCTTTGCAATCACCTTTGATCTTTCCTCCCCTTCTTGGACTTCTATCATGCCAAGATTGGCATGCTTTATATTATCCCATAGATCTCATGCTTTTTTCATTTGTTTCTCATTGTTTCTCTTGTAGCTATTCTGATTGTGTGCTTTCTATTGTCCTGTCTTCTAAGTCACTAATTCTTTTCTCTGCATTGTCTATTCAGCTTTGTGATGCTTTTATATCACTCCTCATCTCAGTCAATGGGTTTACTAATTCTTCTCGGCTCTTCTTTATACCTTCTATTTCATTTTTAACATATTTTATATCTCTAAACACTATCTTTTACTTCCTTCAATAATATGATCACTATATTTTTGAAATCTTGATCTAGTAGGATATTGATGTCTATTTCACTGATCTTTAATTCAGGGGATATCTCTTGTTCTTTTAATTGTGAATGGTTTCTCAGCTTCTTCATCTTGCACCTACCTCTCTGGCACTGTGATTTATGGAGTATCAGTTATCTACTGCGGTCCTAAAAGAGTTTATCTACCTAATACCTATGTAGTAATACAACTTAGAAAATGGAAAAAAGAGAGAGAGAGACGAAGAATTTTAAAGAGGAGAGAACAAAAGCTTTGAAGACATTGTATAATGAATAATAGAAAAACAAGTTAAGGCAGAAATCTGATAAATAATAATAATAAAAATATTTTTAAAAATTTCAATGGGATTTAAATGGGGGTATATATAATTGCATAAGAAGTAAAAATTAGGAGGGTAATGGAAAATGGAATAGGTAAAACAGATTAAAACATGGGGGTGGTCAGTGTCCTCCTGGAGACTGTGTAATTTTAATGTGAAATTTTTCTGTATTCATCCTGTTTTGGAAGCTCAGCCTGCTGTTTCCTGAGACCCTCCATTGGAGCCCTCGTCTGTGGTGCTCCCAGGGCATGTCGGCAAGCAGATCGCTCCTAAACCCAACACTGGGTCAGGTTCAGCTCTCTTTACTATGGGCTGGTTTGTCACTGCCCTGCACGATGCTGCAGTCAGATATTGCAGGCTGACCAGGCAGGATTGGGCATCACAACCTTTCCCAGCACCATGGTCAGGGGCTGCATTCCAGCCCAAAATGTGGGGGAACACACGCACCCTCAGGGTGCCGATCACTCTACTGCACTGTGATACTGTAATTTCTGCCTTGGGTTTGCACAGCAGAAGTGGGCTCAGGGTAGACTGAGTATCTTCCCTGTCCCTGTTCTGGGCCAAAATCCAACTCCTTGTTTGTCTTGGTGGACAAGATCTCTGAGAAACCAGGACAGTAGTATCCTATCTGCATCAGGCTGTAGGCAAGTCTCCATCTGGTTCTTGAGGCCTCTAGGTTCTTAGGTGTAGATGCAGGTTTTGCTCCCACTGCCACCTGGGTGCAAAGCACCAGAGGGTATGGTGGCTGTGTCTGAGCCCCAGCTCTCTTCACCTAGAACTTTTTGCAGATTTCCAGAGATGGGGATAGCACCCTTCCCCCAACAGGGCACATCTGCCCTGTCGTTTTATGGAAGGCCCAGGTTGTTCTGCCCTTTGCATCCACAGCAATGGCACAAAGCCTTTTCCATTCCACTGGGATGCCTCAGTGCAGCCATCCCCATCTTCCACCCAGCTCGGGCAGCAAGGCCCTGCCCCCTGCATCTGGGGTGCATTTTTGGCTGTGTTTCAGAGGGATCCTCTGTGCCTGTTAACTTAGATGTGTCAGTCAAATTATACTTTGTAAAGGTCAAACCTTGGAGGCTCCCCCTCCGTCCTGCCGAACTCTCAGTTGTAGAGGGGAGATACAGTGAATGAGCACCAGTCCTTCTTTGCTGCTCCCTCCCCGTGAGACCTGTCCCACTATGTTTTGCCTTTTCTTCTTTCTTTCTTCATTTCTCCTACCAGATTTTTCGCACATTTATCTATTGAAGAGGACAATGTTCTGGCAGAGTTTTGCAGGTTCTCTGGTTAGCTGAGTGGGTCTGTGGATGTGAGTCTTGGTGCATTTGTGTGAAAGGGTGAGCTACGAGCATCCTTCTGCTCTAACATCTTTGCCTCCTCCCCAAAAAAAGTCTCACTTTATGATGGAAGATAAACATAGTCTGGAAAAAAATGGAAAAGTTATTTCATGGAAATGACAAGAAAGCGCAGATTGCAATGTTCAACTCATACAAAATACTTTTTAAAATAAGGGCCAAAATGAAAGAAATTTGAGATTATATAAAGAAAAAGAGATCAACAAAATATAGGGTATTATTTTCATTAAATTATATATGGACCCAACACCGTAGATCCTATGTATAAAAAGAAATTTTAGTAGACATGAAAGAATTAATTCATTATAAAACAATAATAGTAGATGAGTTTAAGACCTTATTATAATGATGGCCAGATCATCCAGAAAGAATATCTGTAAGAAAACAGAGGTCTTAATAGCATATTAGATAATTTGAACCTAACTGAAATATTAGACACTGCATCAGAAAAGCAGAACACATAAACTTTTCAAGTGTGCACAGGATGTTATCTAAGGAATTAACCACATATTATGTCATGAAATGAGCCTCAGGAACTTTAAGCAAATATAGATTACAGCAAGTATTTTTACATACACAAAAGTATGAAACTATGAATCAACTGTAGAAAGAAGAATAGGAAAAGCACAAACATGAGGTCAAACCACATCCTTTAAAAAAATAAAATAAAACATGTTCAATGATGAAATCAAAGAGGTAATAAAATCATACCTGGAGACAAATTACAATGACAACACAGCTTCATAAAATGTATGGGTTGCAGCAATGACAAATCTAAGAGGGAAGTTGAGAAGAAGCCAGGGCTTCTACAAGGAACAAGAAAAACCTCATACAAAGGACCAAGCATACCACCAAAAATAACAAGAAATAAAACAAACAAAACCCAAGGCAGTAGAATGAGAAATCTTTAATGATTAGGTTGAAAATAAATAAAATAAAAGTTGAAAAATTAATTACAATTCATATCATCAACAACTTTAATTTTTCTTAAAAATTTAACAAACATGTAAGCATTTAGCCAGTCTTATCAAGAAATACAGAGACTGGACCAAAACAAAATAATAAATGAAAGAGTAGAAATAACATCTGATATTTCAGAAATACAAAAAAAGTTTATGAAAGCACTATGAGCTTTTACGTGACAACAAACTGGACTACCTAAAAGAAATGCACAATTTTCTAGAAATGTACAGCCTGCCAACAGTGAAGTAAGGGAAAACTGAGAACTTGAAAAGAGCAATCAGTATAAGTTAAATAAAATCTATAATTTTAAAAACACCCCTTGAACAAAATGCCTGGATGCATTCCCTAAAACCACTTCCCCCCAACTATTTTAAAAAATGAAGATAGAAGGAAAATTCCCAAAGTTATTCTATGAGGCCACCATTACCCTGATAACAAAACCAGTCAAAGACACTACCAAAAAAAAAATGAAAATGAAAATCCAATATCCTTGATGAATATATATTCAAAAATCCTCGAAAAACATCAACAAATTAATCCAGCAATACATAGAAAAGATTATACATGATGATCAGTTGGATTCCTTCCAGAGTCACAAGGATGGTTCAACATACACAATTCAATCAGTATGACAATTATCTAATAAAGGAAGGACAATATTCACAAGACCATGTCAATACACAAAGAAAAAGAATTTGAAAATTCAACATACATTCACCTTCAGAACTCTCATGAAGGTGAGTAAAATGGGAACATCTCTCAACATACTAAAGGCCAATTATAACAATTTTTAATACTCAGGGGAAAGGCTGAAAGCCTTCTGGGTAAATTCGGGAACAAGACAAGGGCTCCTACTGTCACCACTTGTGTTCCATAGTAATACAAGAAAGGAAGAGGAAAAGAAAAAAAAAGTAAAAGAAATGCAAAATGGAAAAAGAGGCCAAATTTTCACCAGTACTGATGGCATAAAAATCTACATAGAGAGTCCTAAGGTCTCCACACTGACAATTATGAACAAAAAATAATTTCATTAAGGGAGCAGGGTACAAGATTAACGTAAAAAAGTCTCTTGCATTTCTACACATTAATTAAGAGATACTATAAAATGGACATTGAAAGCAATAATATTTAAAACCCCATTCCCCCAAATATTTTGGATTAAATGTAGCAACATATGTGAAATATCTACACACTGAAAATTACACAACATTGACAAAGAAATTAAAAATGATTCAAAGAAATGGAAAGATGTCTCGTGCTCTTGGATTGAAAGAGTTCATATTGTTAACATGGCCGTACTACACAAAGAAACCTACAGATCAAGTGCAATTCTTGTTATGAAGCTGTAGTATTTTCTACAGAACCAGAAATTAAATAACTCTAAGTTTTACATGAAACCATTAAAAGTTGCCAAAATGATCTTGAGAAAAACAACATATCTGGAGGTATAACTCTCCTGGACACCTTACTATACTACAAACCTAAGTAATAAAAACAGTATGGCATTGGGAAAGAGATATAATCAATTAGAAACAGATAGAGAGCCTAGAAATAATTCCACACACCTATGAGCAATGAATCTATGATAAAAGAGGCAAGAGTACACAATGGAGAAAAGACAGTCTCGTCAATGGATGGTGTTGGGATAGCTGGACATCTAAATGTAAAACAGTGAAATGAGAGCATTCCCTGACATCATATACAAAAATAAACTCCAAGTGTATTAAGGACCTAAATATAAGACCTGATAATATAAAACGTCTAGAAGGGAATGTAGGTGAAACCTTATTTTGTATATATCATAGGAATATTTTCTTATATCAGTCTCCTAAGGCAAAAGAAATAAAAGCAAAAATAAGCAAGTGGGACCTAAACAAGCTTGAAAATTTCTGCACAGCTAAGGACAATATCAATGAAGTGAAAACACTGCCTGTGTAATAGGAGAACATATTTGCAAACAATGCAAGTGACCAGGGGTTAATAGATGTATGTTAATAGATGTAAGATGTATTTAGATTACACAACACAAGTTGAAAAACAAAAACCCAATCAATAACAAGAGCAGAGTACCTGAGTTAATATTTTTCCAAAGAAAACTTACAGATGAGTAACAGGCAAGTGATAAAATTGCTCAACATAACTAATTATTAGGTAATTACAAAACAAAACTGAAATGAGGTATCACTTCACATAGGTCAAACAGCTATTATCAAAAAGTCTACAAATAGTAAGTATTGGAGATGATGTTGAGGTAACAAATCTCTTGTATACTCTTGGCAGGAATGTAAATTGCTACAATTTCTATGGAAAACAGTATTCAGATTTCTTTAAAAACTAAAAAGTTAACTACCATATGACCCAGTAATGCCTCTCATAGAAAAAATCTGGGGAAACACCCAAAATTGAGAGGAACCAATGTTCACAACAGCACTGTTTATAATATACAAGACAGGGAAGCAATCCAAGAGTCCACAGTAGACTATGGACTTAAGAAGATATGATGTTTCTATAAATATGCAATGGAATATTACTAAGTGATGAGAAAGTATAACACATTGTTATTTCAGCATCATGAATGGACCTAGTAAATATTGTGCTTAGTGAAGTAACTTAGAAAAAGACAAAAGAATATAACATAATTTATATGTGGAATCTAAAGAATAACAATTATCAGTTTACATCAATCTATAGCTATCTATTGAGAGATGACAGATAAATAGATAGATGGACAGATACATACATACATGGTAGATAGATAGAAAGATCGATCGATAGATAGATAAATAGATAGACAGAGACATGATGGAGAGGTAAAGAGATTAGATAGACAAGACTTAAGCAGACTCAAAGATATGCGAAAATATTTATGTTTACCTAAGCGGAAGGGAAAGAGAGTTTAATGGTAGGACATTGACAGATACAAACTAGTATAAATAAAGGAGAGAGGCAACAAGGATAATCTGCATAGGTCAGGGAATTATACACAATGGCTTAAAATAATTGTATGTTACAATCATTTTAATAATTCATAATGCAATAAAATCTACAAACTGGTAAAAATAACTATGCTTTACTTCTGAAGCTACACAATATAGTACATCTACTGTACTTCAATTAAAAATAAAACATCTCATGTGTAATTTAGTCCTTTATCCGCTGATAGAAGCTTCCTTAAATATTATTTTATTTTTAATCTTTACCTTTTATGATTACTGTTTCAATTTATTTCTTTTACTGCTATGAACATGTAACCAGTTTGAAGTATCTATATTTATTGCAACTGATTTCCTATTTTTCTGTCTTTAATCCATATATAATAGTAGCATTTAAAAACATATCCAAAGAAACAGTTGCAAATTTCTCATGGTCTCTCCTTAGCATTTTGGTCAATGTTTTTCATATTTTTGCCATTTTATATTTCTTAGAAGGCTTCTTTTTTACACCTATTATAAGTTGTCTCGGTTGTTTATTTTACCTCATTCAGGTATTGTTTGTCTGTTAAAGTCTTTATTTTCACTGTATCTCTAAGTGATAATTGTATAAGTATTATTGGGTGAGAGATTTTATATTTCAGTATTTGAAAATGTAATTTTATTTACCCTTGGCCTATGTTTTCTGCTCAGAAATCTGCTGATAGCGTAATGGGGGTTCATTTGTAGATTATCATAACTTTTTTGGATGCTTTTAAAATTTTACTCTGTCATTGACTTGTCAATTTGCATATGACGTATCTTGAAGGAGGTCCCTTTTTCTTAAAGTTATTGGTGTTGGCTCACGGACATGTATATCAGCTTCTTACACAGGTTCGTGAAGTTATCAACTATTACTTCTTTAAATAAACCATTAGCTGCCTTCTAAATTTCTTCTCCCTCCAGGATTCCACTCTAATGTGCACTTCCTGAGGAAGTCTGATGGCTATTGTAGAATTCCCTCACTTTTTAATATCTTGAATCTCTACCCTCTCCTATCATTTCTAGTTTTGTATTGGTGAGTTTGCTAATCTCTCTTCCACAAAGACAATCTACTTCCAATGCTTTCTGTTGCATTCTTCATCTCATTTATTAAATTCTCCTGGTCCTCCAATACTGTTTGGTTATTTTATAGATTCAGTCTCTTTGGTAATGTATTCCTTATCATCATTTCATTTATTCCTGAGCTCACTAAACTGCTTTCTGAGTTTTGTTTTTTGTATTGAGATTCTGTATGACACCTATTTGGATTCTCTATTAGTAATATGGCAATATACCATGACTTTAAGTTTGTTTGCTGCAGGGTTGACATTTTGTGTGTTTGTGTGTGTGCAGTTGCATGTGCGTGTGTGACTGTGTCTGTGTCGGTGACTTTGTGTGTCTATCTGTGTGTGTTCATGCCCTATAATGTTACTGTGATTTGTCATGGTGTTGATAAGTTATTTCTCTGATGACACTAAATAACAGATTTGGAGTTGGAGTCCTTGTTTTTGTTTTCTGGTTGTTTGCAATATTGCACAGCTTTTGTTTTACTTACCTGAGCTAAGTGTGATAATATTTCAAACTGGCACTTTCCAGTCACTATTTTCTGGATAAAGATATGTTTTCATTGTCACTTTTTAGACTTCTCTGGTAGTTAATGCCACTCTTGTCACTGGGATTGTGAACCCTTCCTTTTATTTGATATCCCTTGAAACTCAGTGTACACAGTGAGGAAACATGTAAAGACAGGTGGGTGTTTGGAATCAGGCAAGTGCCTTTGCCATGTCCAGTGTTGCAAGGTAACATGTCTCCACCACTGTGAATGGGGAGTAGGGACAGTGTCATGAATGTCTGAGCGTCTGAAGGATGGAAATTCTGTCTCCATTGTGGCTCCCTCCTAATTACATGTGACCATGAGCACTGGTGAAGTTGGAGGCCGAATCTGTGTGAACCACTGTGACTCTGTTTCTACTGGGTTCTCTGAACTTGTGGACTAAGATATCCTAGTCAGTGGGCCTTGGGTGCAGACACCAAATCTGCTCTTCCCTTAGTTCAGCCTCATTTGTGTATTTTAGTCCATCAAACTTTACCTGTTCACATGCGTTCTGGATTATTGCTTTGTGTTGTAGTTATTTTTCTTCAGATGTGAATGCTTTACTGACTGCAGATGTAAGGGGAGAGACAAAAATAATTTAAACTTATGTCACTTTTAAAAGTATATACTTTTTCAAATGAAAGCTTAAATTCTACTAAGGACATTATAAGAACAGTAAAGAAAGTGAACAAATCACATCCCTTAGTATCATAGTACTACAAAATATTTTGTTTTTCCTGGGTTTTTTCTTCAATGTTTTTTACACCTACATACACATTTTACTATAATATATCCCTATAACAACTTTAAAATCAATTAAATTATTAAAATATTTCTCTGTGCTGTAAATATAGCCCTTTTGGTTTTCTAATTTATTACCAGCAGCTTGCACATTTCTGTCTTCTCCATCGTTCTTCCCTGTCCCCATAGGAAACCACTACTTGGTACACTATACATATATACGTGATTCTGTTTCTGGTTTTTTTTTTTGATTATTTCTCTTATATCTTTATTTTCCTCATTTTAGTGACAACATAGTGTGTTTTTCTCTGTATGACTTATTTTACTATGTGCAACAATCTCTGGGTCCACTCACATATTTCCAAATTGCAGTGTTTTATTTTTTAATATGACAATGACTTAGTATTTATTATGTTATCTATATCTCACATCTACTTGAGCCAATCATCTGTTGATAGGCATTTGAGTTGTGCTTCTATCCTTGGCTACTATAAATGATGATGTTAAGAACACTGTGGGTAATATATCTTTTAAGTTAATGTTTTCATTTTTTTGAGATTTGTACCAAAAACTGGAATTGCTGCAACATATCATGCTTCTATTTCTAGTTCTCTGAGCACTGTCCACAGTTTTATAATAGTGGATGCATCAATTTATATTTCCACCAACAGTGTACCTGGGTTCCCTCTTATTGATATTCTTATAAATATTTGTCATTTGTAGAGTTTTTATTAAAAGCCATTTTGGTTGTTGTGAGATTATATTTCATTCTGGTTTTGATTTTTAATTTCCTAATGAATAGCAACAATATGTTTCTTTTTATGTGCATGAAAATCATCCACATGTCTGTTTTTGAAAAGTTTCCATGAAGATCCTTCAACTGTTTTTAAGTTGGGGTCTTTGTTTATTAAATATTTTGTCTAATATGCTATATATATATTATGGATATTAACTTCTTTTTGGTCTCATTGTCTGAAATTTTTCCTTCTATTCTGTCTGATATCATGTCTTGTTGAAGGTTTCCTTTGCTCTGGAAAAGGTTTTGCACATCACACATATAAAATAATTAGAATCCCTGTATCGCATAATACATCTATTTTTTCCTCAGTAAACTAAAAACTGTAATTGTTAGTTTTCCTTTATGGTTGAAATTTGAAGACAAATCAAAAATAAACATTGCTATGATTTATCTCAGAATCAGTTCTGCTCCTGTTCTTGGTCAGAAATTGTATAAGTTTGTGTTCATATTTGGGAAATTGATCCATTTTTACCTCATTTTTTATACTTCGGAAGGAAGTGCTCTTACATCTTCATTTTACATGTATTGTCTACTTTTCTCAGAACTACTTGTTGAAGAGACTGCCTTTTTTCCATTGTATACTCTTGCCTCCTTCATTGTAGACAAATTGACCTTAGGTGTGTGGGTTTATTTTTGGACTCTTTATTTTGTTCTACTGATCTATGTGTTTCTTTAAGTACCGTATTTTGATGTATTGATTGCTGTAGCTTTGCAGTATGTTATAAATTCAGGGAGGGTAATACCCACAGTTTTGTTCATTTTTCAAAATAATTTTAGAAAATTTGGGTCTTTCAGATTTATGTATAAATTTTATTATTATTCTCCTTGTTTTTTGAAGAAAATTATGGATTCTGTGAGAATGAAAATTTGCTAAAAGAAAAAACCTGAGAAAAATACTAAAGTGTGGAGGATAAATCATGCAATATTAACAACAAATGGATTGCTGTATAAATGAAAGAAAAAATATACAAAAAACATGACAACCAAAACAAAATCCATGGGGTATAGCACAAGCAGTATTAATAGGGATGCTTAGAGCAAATTAATCCCACTTATACAAATAGAAAAAATCTCTCTCTTATAAAATATAGTTACCAGCAAATGTTGTAGCAAAATAATAAACAAACTTTTTGATAGAAGGAAAGACAGCTGAAAGGACAGAACATAATTAAATAAAATAAAGATTAAAATAGAAACATAAAGTCAAACTAAATAATGCCTTTTGAAAGATAAATAAAGTTGATAAACTTTAACCAGATACAAGAGCAAAAAAGATAGTTACAGATTAATAAGCTCAGAGATGAATGAGAAGTTACATCTTATTTCAAAGAAATACAAAGCATCATAAGATGATACAACAAATTATATGCCAATAAAATGGAAAGCCTAGAAGAAATGGACAATTTCTTAGAAAGAACTAATCTCCAGAATGGAATGAGAAAGAAAATATAAACAGATTATCACTGATGAAATTGAATATGTAATTAAACCAAATCTTCCAAGAAACAAAATTACAGGCCTAGACAGATTCTCAGGGGATTTCTGCCAAACATTTTGAGAAGAGGTTTCACCTATACTTCACAGAGTATTCCAAAAATTTCAAGAGGAAGGAAGGCTTTCTACCCCACATTTCTGTATCACACCACTAGTAAAACTGGAACAAATACCTCAAAAAATTAGAGATTAAATACTACTGATAAGCATAGATGCAAAATCATCACTAAATTGTTAGCAATTCAATCAATACATTCAGAGGATTATACATTATGATTAAGTCCATTTTTTTCTAGGTTTGCAAAATTGATTCAATACCCACAAATTAATCAGTATGATACACCACACTAACAACATGATGAATAAAAATTATATGGTCACATCAATAGAGTCATAAAATTTTTTGACAAATTTGGTATCTATTTAAGAATATATTTCTCCTCAAAGTGGGTATGAGGAAACATACCTCAACATAGTTAAGGTCATATATGACAAGAACTCAGCTAACATGACACTCACTGATTAAAAGCTGAAAGCATCCCCAATAAGAGAAGGAAGAAGACAAGAATGCTCACTCTTACCACTTTTATTCAGTATAGTACTGGAAATTCTAGCCATAGCTACCCAAAATAAAAGTAAATAAAATATAACTAATTAAGAAAAGGAGTAAAAGTATCTGTTTGCAAATGAAATACTTTAAACAGAAATCCTAAAATGGTGCCACAAAATTACTAGGGAGTTATCAACGCATTTGGTAAAATTTCCGAATGTAAAATTAACATACAGAAAACTTGCATTTCTACTCGCTAACAACAAGCTAATAGATAAAGTGAGAGAAATATCACTTTTACAGCTGGATTACAAAAAACAAAAAAAATCAAGAAATGTATCCAACCAAGGAGTTAAAAGACCTGTTCTCAGATAACTATATAATTTTTACAAAAGAAATTGAAGATAATGCAAACAGATGAAAGGATATACTGTGTTGGTAGATGAGGGGAAAAAATTTTAAATGACAGTACTAGCCAAGAAAATAAACAAATTAAATTCATTGCCTATCAAAATACCAAGGGCATTTTCAGAATTTACAATAAATAATTCTAAAATTTACATGTAAATACAAAATAGTTGAAATCAATTAAAAAAAGAAAGAAAAGAAAACAAACAAACTAAAAACACAAATGCTTTGACAAAGAACTAAGAGGATGTATCACTGTCCCTCATTTTAAACTACAATACAAAGCTACAGAATTAAAAGAATATGGTAGTGGCACAGAACAAACAGAATAATGGAACACAAAGAATGCTTCAAAATGAAATCAGACACTTATGGTCATTTAGCCCATTACAAAAATTGAATATACAGAGGGGGAAAGGTAACCAACAGGCATATGAAACCGATCAACATCACTAACCATCAGAAAAATGCAAGTCCAGAACACAATGAGATTTTATGTCACTCCTGTCAGAATGACTATTATCAAAAAGATAACAAACATAAGTGTTCGTGAGGATGTAAGAAAAACAACCATGATGCACTGCTGGAGTGAATGTAAATATGTGCTGCCACTGTGGAAAACAACATGGAGATATATCTGAAAATTAAAAATGAAATATATTCCAACATTTCCATATCTGGATAATTATTCCAAGAAAATGATAACACTAACTAGAAAAGATAAATTAAAACCTATATTTACTGCAACATTATTCACAATAGACAGGATATAGAAGCATATTTATTGCTCATCAATAGATGATGGATAAAGATGTGTGTTTATAGTATATATATCTACCCAACTTAAATGCAGATTTATCAATATTTATATATACATACACATACTACATATTTATATGCACTATATATATATGCACACACACATTAAAATACAATGAGTTATTACTCAGCTGTAAAAAGAATAATTTCTTGTCATTTGCAACAAATTCGTAGACCAAGAGGGTAATATGCTAAGTGAAATAAGTCAGAAACAGAATGACAAATGCTGAATGATTTTACTCATATGTGGAATTTAAAACAAATGAACATAACAACACAGAAAATGAGTTATAGATATAGAAAGAAACAGGTTGTTAACAAGAAGGAGGGAAATGGGGTAAGGAAAAGAAATTGTTGGGGGAAATCAAGAGAGAAAATTTTCCAGTTGCAAATTAAATGAGTCAGGGGCAAGAAATATACTGTATGGGTATTAGTAAATAACAATAAAATATCTTTACATAGCAACAAGTCATAACTAGATATATTATGGTGAGCAGCTTGAAATGTATTAAAAACTGCAAACAGTATGTTGTGTAAGAGAAACCAACACAGTGTTTAGATTAAAGTACACTTCAAAAACAAAGAAACATTTTTATAGAAAAAAATTAGATTTGCAGTCAACAGAGGCAGAGGTTGGGAAAGGAGAATTTGATTAATGCACTCAAAATCTACAAACCTCCAGCCATAAAATAAACGTGTTGTAAGGATGTCCCATAGTAAAAGGAAAATTACAACTAATACTGCTTTATGTTCTAAATGAATGTTGATAAGAGAGTAGACCATAATGTTTCTCATCACAACCAAAAGACAAATTGTATTTCTTTCAAATTGTATCTAAAAGAGATAATGAATTCTCCCTAAAGTTGCTATGATATTTATTTAATGATACTTGTAAATCAAATCACTATCCTGTGCACCTAAACTTACAGAATGTTTTATGCCAATTATATCTCAATAAATGTGGAAGAAAAAATGGAAAACCAATGGTCATTTTTTCCCATGTCATTTCTCATGATTGTTTTTGCAGCAAGAAAACTTGAATCATGATATACTTATCCTAGGTAAAAATACAAATAAATAAGTGATTCTAATAAATTATACATAAAGATACTAATAAAATTAGTGTTTTTTCATGCCTTAAACTTTCTTCATGTTAAAAGCCCACTGCTTCTGTAGGCAACAAAATATCACTCTGTATTCATCTGAGATTAGAGAATAGAAACAAATGGTAACCCTGGCTACTTTTGCTGTGAGTGATAAAGTTCACTTTCTCTGACCGAAAGTCTCATCTCCACGACAGCATCTGTAATAAAGGAACCTGATGGGTTGCTAAAAATCTCAGAATGGTAAAATCTCAGAACTCCTACAATTCTTAACTGTTATGCAATGGGAATGCAATACTGACTAAGACTTGATTTTGGATAACAATGTGGTGTTTTCTCATGGTTGCAAAAGGGGATGTGAGGATAATCCCTGTGATCCACAACAAACATTTTCGCTCAAGTGCTGGGCAAAGAACTGTAAAGGTTCTGCATTATTAGGTCTGAGGACTGCTTTTAAAATGATGACTACGCTTACTCTATTCCAGGTAGTCCAAGGAAAGAAAGGTTATTGCAATTTCTAGTTGAAGGGGAATAAGTGGCTTAGTTTCTATAAATAAGTCAACGCTGTTCAAAGCCATAATAAATTGTGTCAACAATGAGAATAAGATGAAAAAAATTAGACATAAGCTTAAATTAAAAAGGAGACACAGTCCTATGCTGGGCTCTGGGGACAGGAAAATGTATATACTTCAGTCCAATTCAAGGGTTCATTATAATGTCCCTAGTATCAGCTCGGGATTCAATGAACAGGTAACAATTAGTATACTGGGAGAAATAAAAACTACCTAACCCTGATTGGAAGAAAATCTGGTAGCTCACTGAAACTCTTAACTCACAGAGATTCTGCTAGATGCAGAGGAATAATTCTCTGATGACTCAAATAAGACAAACAGTTGCTGCTTAACAATCCATTTTCACACACACACTCAATGGTAGACATATTTGTTGTACTTAGTGGGAAGAATTCAGTGGGCAGGTCTCAGATAATAGTTTTCGAACACCAGACTACTTTTCTACTTTTGCCAAAAGTCTAGCTTTTGCAAGGTAGAATACTACAGATGGACAAATAAATAATATTCTTATTTAGGATTTCTAACTTTGAAAGTAAACTGTAGCTTTTCACTTTTCATATTAGAACCTTGTTAATATGATTGTGGTAAGAACCACTGTCTGATAAGAGAGCTGGAAACTAGCTGCTGAACCAGCCCATCTGAACCCCAGGCTGCTAATGTAAGAAACAATATAGCCAAAATCAGATTTGAGCTGACAAACTTAAAAGCTTGAAATTTCTGTTGTAGGAAAAACCACTGCTGTCCAGACAAAGTTCTCCTGCTGCAAGTGGACTATTTTCTTCTCTTGGTAAATTTCATATAGGTAGGATGTTGCTACAGCTTACCCTGGCCCATTTGCCTTTTCTCCAGATTATCAAAGGCTTTCTTCACAACTGGTGACACATTTTCAGGACTGAATCTTGCCATTTCAGTCTTATCAGCTGACACTGACTGCATGATTGTGAGCAGAAGCCTTAGGCTCCCTGAACTTGCCTACAATTTTTCCAGCATTTCAGGGCATTTCACATTCTGAAAATGCTTCACCTTTAATTTTAAAATAATGGGAAAAAGTCAAAGTCTTCCATGAATATTTTATATTTCTAATATCTGCAGAAATTTGGTGTTCTTGCAGTTAGATAAATTTTTAATTCCACTACCCTCACTTCCTCTTACTCCACACATTTTAGACTGCAATTGGGTTACTGAATATGACCACTCCAACCAACGGGCTAGTACCACTAAGATGCTTCCTGTGTGAAAGTTAGAAGGGGCACAAGTTATGTGGGGTGTATAAACATACATTAAATATTTGCAATGGCACTTTCTCTTCTGGGTAAAGTTCTGATTCTAAGAAGTAAATTAATTAGAAGTCAGTATAGTTATTGGTATGGGGAAGAGAATCAGCTATTTTGGGGTGGGTGGGTGATGAAGAGACAGGAAAAATTCCAGCAAATGGGAATGGAATGCTTTAGGCCTCTGGAGGCATGAATTAAGAAGAAAATAATACTTTTTCTCCTGTATCTACCTCCACTTACTCTCTTGAGTGACTATTCCTTGGACTATGAAAACAACTAGTTTGTGGTGAAGAGTAAAGACCATAACAAAATAGTTTGAAAACCATGAGAGTTTTGTTGTTTCAGGAAAGTAGATTTTGCTTAAAGTCAACATATATTTTTCATTCACTAAATAGTAAAATTCATCCTTTGGCATGTGCTGTGCTTACTTTGCTGGTATCCAAGTTAGACAAGGAAAGTGGGATAAACAAAAAAAAATCTGGAGGAGGTGGTTTCTGTGCTGAGACTGGAAAAGTGTAAGTAGGTAAAAGGATGACACACAACTTCCAAGGATGAGCTGGAGCAAAAGCGGTGTGGTTGGAGCTAAAATAGTTGACAAGCATTTGCCTGAATGTATCTCCAGATACAGTGAAAAATTAAGATATGCAAAGGTAGTCAGATGCCAGATTTATAAAGAACTGACTAAACTAAGTTGAGTTTGTGGGCTTAGAGTTGTAAAGGCATTAAGTGCCACCCTGAGGATGTAAGCTGGCCTTTGGCTGGAACAGAAAAGCAATATAAATGATTGACTAGAAAATATAGTGTAGAATCTTGAGGGCAGGGAATGAAAGCACCCATTGGAATGCTTTGAGAACAGCACAAAGAAGACCATTGATAAAATTGCTTCTTAAATTCTACCACGTGCTGAATGTGCCATCTGAGACTACATCATGTGATCTTTATGATTCCAGGGATGACATAATAGAGACCATGATCCCTGGGCTGGTACCTGCATTTATCTCCTGTTCCAACCTATCCTAAGTTAACACTTTTAATAATTTCCAGTATGAACCAGAAACCATTTAGTACTTTTCCCACTCTCCATGTTTTAGTCTTATTCCAAATTCTTCCATTTTCTCTTCTTCCTTACAAGAAATTATTTAAATTTACTCCCATATTGTTCCATCAAATGATCATATCAATCAAATATCTCTTTTTTCTTTAAATGGTAACTTACTCCCCGTTTAACTCTTAATTCTATTAAAAAAATAAAAGGAAAATACAGCTACACATCTATGTTTATCGTTCAAACAAGAAATTTGCAGATATTTGTCGACATTTTTCAACATCATTTTAATCTTTGTTATCCTGTATAATATGGTAATCCTGTGGTAGATCAGTTGTAATTAGGATGAAGTTCATAAACTGAAGATGGCTGATGAGTTGGCCTTGAAAGAGAGGTAGCTGATGTATCAGCTATCACTGGCACTAGAATCCGTGGGTTGCTCCCAGGTTGAAGTTTAGAAAAACGACCTTCTTTGGTAGATATGTTGTGATATGTATTTGGAAAAGTAGAAGGCTCCACCATCAGTCCAAAATAATTGCTCTGTATGGGAGACAATATGCTGTACAGAGAAGTAGAATATTTAGTTGTAATGAAGTTCACAACACGGCCATTTGCTTCAGTTTAGCTGCTTTGATAGTGCCAGTGGACAGTGGTCAACTCATTTAAAATAGCACATTGATCCACTGCAATTTGTTCTGGGGGTCTAAGTGATATTGATGATGGAGGAGAAAAATCACCTCTGATAAGGGTAGTTGTATCACCAATTATCTGGGTGGTAGAGGGCCTTCTTATTAGAGGCATGTTTAAATTTGCAGTAGGTTAAAAAGCACTTTCTCCACTAGCATTAACCGCAAAACCAGAATTATGATTATCCACGTTACCCCCTGCTTTAAAGTGCTTCTTTTTGAAATCTTCAGCCAATGAAGATACCAGAGAATCATTTTTAATCCCAACTCTTCTATATACTCTAAGTAAAATCTGGGGATAGCCTCATTTAAAATTTGGATTATGATAGAACTGCAGCTACAACCAAAGGTGAAAATTTTTAGTAATATTTTAAATCAAAATATAAGCCAAAAATTAGCCTAACCTGTAAACCCTCAGATTTCACGTTTACAATGCAAAGATAATATCATCAAAATATGAACATTGTTGACGATATTTTGAAGTTTCTTGTTTGGAAACTACACATTTAAATAGTATAGTCATCAAATTTAAGAAGGTAGTATTTGCAGTAATGGTTTATGCCACATTTTAAAAGCAGCATTAATACCTTTATTTTGATTTCTGGTAAGATTCAGAGTTTCAAGCAAAGTTTCTCATAATTTTGACTTCTTAAGGTACTGTCCTCATTTTTTAGAAAAAATAAAGTATTTTAGCCTTAGTAGTTTTATACAATTTTCAAAATCTATCTTAACATTTATATTACCATAGGTTGATTTACACAATAAAATTTTATATATAAGTTACCAAGTGGTATCTAAAATTTCTGTATACCTTTCTTAAAACAGAGACTTCTTTTTCTTCTGCCAGAATGTCAACTAGACAAGCAGATCTTTGAAAATTCTGCTGCACTTTACCAAACCCATAAAGGTTAAGCTGTCTAACTAAACTTTAATTACTTCCAATTTCAAATATTCTCAAAGGGGGCTTTCTTTCCAAAACTTCCTTCTTAAAGACATCTTCAACAATCACTATGGAAGGTCCATTATCACCCCACCAGATGGATTTAAGTTCGTCACTCGCACCTTTTTTCCAGAGTTTTTTTGAAATGTCAGAGAACAAAAATCATTATGTTCATCTGGTTCAGAGACACAATGTGTGTAACATGGACTTTTAATCAAGGATCTTTCAGACAAATAATGAACAGCATTTTCTTCAATCATAGTCTTCAAGTCCAAGTCCACAAGGAATGTTTGATCACACAATAGAGATCTACCGGAGTTCCTGAAACAGTTGGTCCATCTTTACGAGACACAACTTGAATTTCTGAAGAAAAATGTGCCATCTCAAGTAACTTTATCTACAGCTACCTTTTTATTCTGCATGATTTTGAGCACTGCATCTTCAAATGCTGCTTTGGTAGGCCTGCACAGATAAACTGCTAGGCCATCACAATGGTTCTCAACCTGAGTAGCTGTGACATCACTAAACGACTGATCTCCTAGCAACCCAAGTGTAATGTTCAGTCAGTGTTTACTTCTCATTCATCCAGTTAAAATGTAACATGTAGGATGTTTATTTTTATAGTGTGATCTGCAAATATTATCCACACAAAATCTTTTTAATAATTTAATTTTGGGGTCTATGAAATAAAACCAATATCCATTCTTTTGTACATAAATTTATACCAGATTGGGGAACAGAGTATAAATAATGCAGAAAATATATAAAATAATTTTAAATTTTGGAATTTACAGTGAAAACTGTTTATAACCTCTACATAAAATTTATAACATTTTCATGATCAGTTGTAATTAAGGTGAAAAATAATTTGATTTGGAAATGGAAGTATGTATTTATCTGTGTACTTTATAATAAATAACTCTATATTCAAAATATTAGCAGAATAACTATCTGTTTATTTGTTATGTTTATAAATAAATGGTAAATATTTATGAAATATAATTAGGTTAAAATAAGCAATCAAATTTAAGAAATCCCAAACGGGGGAATTTTTGTTTTAAATTTTATTTCAGTGCTATAAGTAAAACAAATATAATTTAATATTCTACTTTAAAATTACAAAAGAGAACATATTATTGTATATTTACAAATATTTATGTTTGCCATTCTTTCACTCAGAGGTTTTTCAGTCGCTAGAAGAAATAAATTTTTTTGTCATGTTTATTATCCATACTCTTGTGGGTTCTGTTATGTGTTCCAAAATGATGTTGATAAATACATTTATGCACAAGATCCTTGGGTCAATAAGCAGTGCCTCCATTAAGGGGCAAAGAAACAAACAATCAAAAACAAAGAAACAACAGTATATGTGGTTTGGGGTGAAAAAGACCAGGCAATTCATTTTAGGTAGCAGTACATTTCTCAGTCCTGAAACAGTTGACATTGTTAGTATAATACGGCATTTTAAGGCAAGTGTTTTGTTCACTAATTGTAAATAATAGCTATGTTCTGTATCAGTAAACTGAAGTAAATTCTGTTCTACAAAAAGTTATATTTTTATTTAGTAATAAATTCCATTAAACAGAAGCCAAATTCAAAATGAGTGATAAAATTTTTAAATAAATAAATGTACACTCAAGCTACAAAGAAAATTTTTCCTTCAGTATCTATAAATTCCATTCTAAATAAATATTAGCAACCTGAATTCATGGCATATTACAAGTATTATAAACTATAGTTAAGTTGTGTTTAGTCCTGATTCACAAATATTATTTAACATACACAAATCAACATATGTGATATCATCCTTTAGAAAACAAAGAATTCAAAAATAACAATCTCAAAAAATGTAGGAAAATTATTGACAGACCTGATCATAAATATTTAATAAAAATATTCTTTACAAGTTTGCTCTTCATAGAATGTAACTAAACATAATAAAAGCCATATATGAAAAACCCATGACTAACATTAATTTCAATGTTAACATACAGGAATGTTTTACTCTGGTCCAGTAATAAGAAAAACTAGCTCACTTTAACAAGTCCTAAATTACACTACTAGAAGTCCTAGCCAGAACAATCAGTCAACAAAAATATAAAAGTCATCCAACTTGTAAAAAAGCAGTGAATTTTTACAGATGACATAATTATGCATAGATAGAAAACTCCATAGACACCTCCAGTGACTGTTAGAAATAACGAACAAACTCAGTAAACTTGCAGAATACAAAATCAATATACAAATATTCATTGCATTTTTGTATAGTAACAACATATTATAAGAAAGAGAAATTAGGAAAACAATTGTGTGTTAATTTATACCAAATAGAATAATATAGGAATACATTTGGTATGTGAAATAAAAGAACTTAACATAGATCTATAAATTTCAGGTGCAAGAAATAAAAGAAAACAAAATAAATAGAACGATATTCTTTGCTCATGGATCATATACAATGTGAGGAAATATTCTAATCAATCTTTTACATGTTCAATCTCTCCAGCACTAATTATTGAGGAGAATGTCTTCATTTTGTACTCTTGCTTACTTTACCATGGGTTAATTGATCATAGGTGTGAGGAGATATATCTGGTTGCTCTATTCTCTTCTTTTGATTGGTGTCTGTTTTTGAGCCAGTATCATGTTGTTTTAATTACTAAAGCTTTGTAGGAGTGTTTAACATCAGAGAACTTTACACCATTAAATTTAATACTCTTATTCAAAATTATTTTGTCAACTCGTGGTCTTTGTGATTATATATAAATTTTCAAATTTGTTCTATTTAATGGAAAATTCTCATGGGTATTTTGACATGAATCACACTAAATGTAGATTCCTTTGGGTATTATGGTTGTTTCAACCACATTGTTTCATATCATTAACATAAGAGATCTTTTCATTTCTTTGGATAAGTTTTAATTTCTTCATCAATGTTTTCTGTTTTTTAATGTATAGATTTTCACCTTATATATTAACTTCATTTCTAGGTGCTCTTTACATAAATATATATAATTATATACATAAAATTTGTAAAGTAGTTTCCTACACAAATACAGCAGGCAGAAGGCAGTGACAAGTCATATTCAAAGTCATGAATAAAATATAACTGCATTCTAAGATACTTTATCAAGCAAGGCTATATTTGAGAATTGAAGGAGAGATAAATAACTTCCACACAAGCAAATACTAAAAGAATTTAGCAAGAGAAAAAGAAATAATGAAAGATCTACTCTAAATAAAATAGAAGCAGGACACTATAAAGAAGAGAAAGGCATAATTAGAAAGGCAATAGATACAATGACTTACAACAGAATAAATATTATGTTGTAAAACAGGACATCAAAATTTTAAGGGTCACAGAGTGAAAGAGGACAATACAGGGAGTCTTCTTCTTGTTTCTGTTCTCTGTAGGATGGGTATGAGTTTGTGTTCTTTTCAGCTAAAATAAACAGATATAGTACGGGTCAATATAAATACAAAACAATGTAACCATAAATCAAAAACTAACAATGAATTCACAAAGAAAAAAGAAACCAAAATAGTAAAAGAAAACTTATCAAGCCACAAGAAGAAAAAGAAATTAACCAAAAGGAAATACCAAATCACCTGGAAATGAAGTTCATAATGGAAATAAACATCAGTCTATCAATAATTATCACAAATGTAAATGGACTTAGTGCTTCAATCAAAAGATACATATTGTCAGATGGGATAATATAACAAGACCCTACATTATGAAGCATACAAGAGACCCACTTTAGTAAGAGGAACACACATCAATTGAAAGTCAGAAGATGGAAAAATATATTCTATGCAAATGCACATGACAATAAAGCAGGACTAGCAGTACTGACTTCAAACAAGATAGACTTTACAAGAAAGGCCATAGAGAAAGATAAACAAGGACAAGATATAATGGTTAAAGGAGCAATAGAAAATGAGGATATTATACTCATTAACATATATGCACTCAATAGAGGAGAACCTTAAAAAAAAAGCAAATACTTATAGATAAAAAGAGAGAAATCCCTGGGAACACAAACAGAGTAGGAGACTGTAACTCCCCATTACCATCACTGGACTGGTCTTTCACACAGAAAATTAATACGGGAACAATGATACTAAAAGTCATTATAAAATAATCGGAGATTGTGGATATTTTCAAAACAGTACTTCTCCCCAAAACAGAATATACATTCTTTTCCAGTGCACATGGAACATTATCTAGGAAAGATTATGTACTCAGGCATTGAAGAAGCCTTAACAAATTTAAGAAGATAAAAAATATTTCAAGCATCATTTCTGAGTATAAAACCATGAAACTAGAAATCAATCACAGAAAAACAGGGAGAAAAAATGACAGCATCCAGATTAAAAAACATGGTACTAAAACAAGGGGGGAGGTGATGAATTAAAAGAAGAAATTAAAAAATATCTTGAGAAATATGACAAAACTCTACACAAAGTCTATGGAATACAGTTAAAGCAGGAATAAGAGGGAAGTACATAGTGATAAGACCCTCCTCAAAATATAAGAACAATTTGAAAAAGATAATCTAATGTTCTATGTAATCTAATCAGGAAAAGAAGAGCAAACAAAACCAAAAGTCAGCAGAAAGAGGGAAAAAATAAAGATGAAAGAAGAAAGAATTGAAATAATGATAAAAAAATCAATCAAACACTTTTTGAAATTGTAAACAAAATTGGCAAATCTCTGGACATTCTCACCAACAAGAAAAGAGAGACAACACAAATAACATAAGAAATGAAAATGGAGAAACTACAACAGATTTACAAAACATCATAAGGGAATACCATGAGCTACTGTATGCAAACAAACTGGATAACCAGGAAGAAATGGAGAGGTTTTTTGGAAACATTCAGCCCAGCAATATTGCAACAAGAAGAAATTAACCATTTGAACATACAGATCACCAGAAATGGAATAGAATTATGAATAAAATAAACAATGTCTGCAAACAAAATTCAGACCCAAATAGCTTCACTGGGGAATTTGACCAAACATACAAAGAAAAATCCATACCAGTCCTCCTCAAACTCTTCCAAAAGATTGATATGGAGAGAGTACTCCCAAAGTCACACCATAAGGTCAACATCAAACTGACACCAAAACCAGAAAAAGACACTACCCCAAAAAGAAAACTATAGGCCAATATCATTGATAAACTTAGATGTATATGTCCTTAAGAAATTATTAACCAACAGAATCCAACAGCACGTAAAATAAAGATCATACACCATGGACAATTAGGTTCATCCCAGGAACACAAGGATTGTTTAATATATGCAAATCAATGAATCAATTGTGATACACCATTTCAACAAAAGAGAAGAAAAAAATGATATGATCATCTCAGTAGATGCAGAAAAAGCATTTGGTAAAATTTAACACCTATTTGCAATAAAATTTCTTATCACCGTGGGCATAGAAGGATCACACCTCAACAAAATGAAAGCTATTTATGACAAACTTATAGCCAGCAAAATACTCAATGTTGGAAAATTTCCCACAAAAAACCTGAGAGGAGACAAGGATGCCCATTCTCACAATTTCAATTCAATATAGTCTTGGAAGTCCTACCCACAATGATTAGGCAAGAAAAAGAAATAAAATGATTCAGACTGGAAAAGAAGAGGTAAAATTGTCACGATATGCAGACATGACACGATATATAGAAAACTGTAAAAGCTTCACAAAAATTTACTTGGGCTAAAAAAGGAACTGAGCATGGTACACAGAGTAATGTACAAAAACCAATTAGATTTCTGTACACTACCATTAAATCAACAGAAAAACAAAGTATGGAAACAACCCCTTTTATAACTGCACCAAAATATATAAAATGCTTAAGCATAACTCTGACCAAGGAGGTGAATAACTTATACATGGAGAACAGGAAAACTTTGATTGAGGAAATCAAGAAAGATTTGAAGAAATGAAAAGATACCCAATGGTCTCATAATGGAATAAATAAATTTGTTAAAATGGCCATACTGCCCAAGGCAATCCACAGACGTAATCTGAGTTCCTATCAATTTATGCAAAATATTTCTTTTTAGGAATGAAACAAATGATCATAAGATTTATATAGAATCAAAAAAGATCCATAATTTCCAAAACAATATTTAAGACAAAAAGAGGATGGAGGAATAAACCGCATGTTCTCCGTACACTATTGCATAGCTACAATAATCAAAATGACATGATATTGGTACAGAAACAGGCATATGGACCAATGCAACAGAATAGAGAGCCTAGGAATAAATCTACAGCCCTAAGTTCAATTAATATTTGGCAGAGTAGCCAAGAATATGACGGAGAAAATACCATCTCTTCACCAACTGATGTTGGGAAAACTGGACAGCAGCATCAGAGCAATGGATTTAGAACACTTCTTCACTCCATACACAAGAATAAACTCAAAAAGCCTTGAAGACTTAAATGTAAGTCAAGACAGAGTAAATCTCCAACAAGAAAACATGGGCAAAACACTCTGAGATAAATCTCAGCAATGATCTCCTAGAACAGCCTACCCAGGTAATGGATGTAAGAGCAAAATTAATAAATGGGACATAATTAAACTTATAAGCTTTTGCACAGCAAAGGGAACCATAAACAAAGAAAATGACAACCTACAAGATTAAAGAAAATATTTAGGAATGATGCAACAGACAAAGGCTAAATTTCCAAAATATAAAGATATCATAAAAACTAATAATAAAAAAAATAACAAGAAACCCAATCTGAAAATGGGCAGAAGCCCTAAACAAGCAATTCTCCATTAGAGACATACAAATGCCACATAGAAATTTGAAAACAAAAATGCTCACTATCATTATCACAGAAGGGCAATTCAAAGTTATAATGAAGTATCACCTCACAATAGTCACAATGGCTATCATTCAACACTCCACAAACAATAAATGCTGGGGAAGCTGTGGAGTAAGTGAACCCTCCTACACTGTTGGTAGGAATGTAGTTTGGTGCAGTCATTGTGGAAAACAGGGTGGGGATTCCTCAAAAGAATAAAAGCAGACTTAAAATATGATCCAGCAATCACACATCTGGGTATATATCAAAGAGAACCGTAATTCAAAATGTCACCTGCATCCTAATTTTCATAGCAGTGCTATATACAACAGCCACGACATGGAAGCACCCTAATTGTTCTTCAACAGATGACAGTATACAGAATTCATGCCATATTTACACAATGGAATTATATTCTGCCATAAAAAGTGATAAAACAATGATATTTGCTGCAAAATGGATGTCCCCAAAAAGTGTCTTTCTAACTGAAGTAAGCCAGAAAGAGAAAGAAAAATAATACATGACATGACATATGTAGAACTTTGAAAAAAAATTTGGATGAGAACACTATGATTTCGTCTACAAAACTGAAACACACTTGTAGATCTACTTAATAATCTTATGGTTACTTCCAAAAGGGGCTATGAGAGGATAAATTTGGGAGCTGTAGCCTTATAAATATTTTCCACTATATATAAAAATAGATTTTTTCAAAATGTCTTTTGTATGACACAGGGCAGTATGTAAATATCGTGAAGTTTACTTCAATAGGTAGACAAATATATGCATGAAGTGGGACACTGTGCAATACACCATAGATTGACACATTGTAAATGGCAGTACCTCAATGATAAATAAATGAATAAATAAGTAAATAAGTAAGTAAGTAAATAAATAAATAAATAATATTTAATAATAAAAGAAATACAAATATTCACACTTCTTAACTTTGCACATACAAATCTAGGAGAAAACAGAAATAATAAAGAAGAAAATTGAATGTATGAGAGTAAGGGAAATAAAAAGACAAACAATTGAAAAGATAACAACCAAAAAAAAACCTAAGTCTGTTTCTTTTAAACATATAGTGGACAAACATTTAGGTTGGCTAAGAAAATAAATACTCAAATAAACTTAGAAATAAAAGAGAATATATTGTAGATGTGTAGACATGAATAGCATCATAAGAAATTAGAACAAGCCAACAATTTGAATGACCTAGAACAAAAGACAAATTCCCAAAATCATATGTCTTCCAATACTGAATCTAGAAGAAATTAGAAAGTTAAATAGAGCAAAAGTTTGTATGAGTAAATCAGTAATCCAAATCTCCCAAACCAGAAAATATTTACAAGATGACTTTACTGGTGAATTCTGTCATACATTTGAAGACAATTGCTCACCAATTCTTCCCCAAATCTTCCAAGTATTTGAAGGGGGTGAAAGTTCCAGAACTTGTTTTATGACGCCAGCTTTATTTTCATTACAGTGCTAGAAAGGACATTATATGCAAAATATAGAATATTAACCCTGATGAACATATGTGCCAAAATTCTCAACAAAATACAAGCAAAATGAATTCAACAAGTCATTTAATGTATCATACACATACATGGGAAAAGGGATTTATCCCTGGGTTTAAGGATACTTCAAAATATTGAAATCAATAAAGGTGACATGCCACACTAATAGAATGAGAAATAAAACTCACATAATCATCTCAATAGGTGCAGAAAGAGCATTGTATGTAATGCAACATCCATTTAAGGTACCCCCCAAAAATTAAATTAACCCTGTCAGTGGCACGATATCATATACACACATACACTGTGTGGAGAGAAGCGAGGCAATTCTCTCTTTATTGATTCTTAGAAACAGGGTTTATATAGGATATGCACAATGCCTCACATATCATCTATGTTATAACAATGTTAATAATCTTAAGCTATTTATGTCCCCATTCTCCCGCAGTAAGCACATGAGGCTAAATGATCAAGGATTGTTTTAAATTTCATCACAGAATTTCATTAAGTTGGCCATCTCTTATCCAGCTTGCTATACCTGTCTTAGGTTGTCCTCCTCTGAGGATCTTACCCAGCATATGCTATCCAGCCATCCATACTGGATACATTGAGTAGGCCATTTCTTATCCAGCCTGAATATGTGACATTCCTCACAGCTTGTTTATCAGTTCAGCCCATGGGCTTATTCTCTAGAGCCTTCAGACAGGGGCCTACAAACCCAACATCCCTTGACAGAAAAATGGATGAAGAATATTTGAAGTATATATGCCATGGAATCAATACATTGCATTCCTATCAACAGTGTCCACGGTGTTCCTTTTCTCCACAATCTCACCAACATCTAGTTCTTTTCTTTTTGATGAGAGTCTTCTGACAAGTGTGAAGTCTTGTCTCATTTTTGGTTTATGACTTTCCTAATAATTTATAACTCTGAAAATATTTTCATGTTTCCTTTAGCCAACTGTATGTTTTCTACAGAAAATTGATTCAGATATATCTATTCAGTTCCTATGGACATTTTTTTAATTGGATTTTTTGGTCTTTTTTGTTGTTGTCGTGGGGAGAAGAGTTTGCCATATATTTCGGATATTAACACTTTACCGGAAAATATCACTTGCAGATAAATTCTCCCATTGTGTTGGTTGACTTTTCATTTTATTGATCATTTCTTCTGCAGTGTAAATCTGTTTTGAGTGATGCAATCATATGTTGTTAGTTTTGCTTCTGCATCCCTTGCCAGATGATATATATGTAGAATCAAATTAAGTCCAATGTCAGAGTGTACTTTTTATATTTTATCCTAGGAGTTTTTTTTTTCAGGTTTTATGTTTTATATGCCCAGGAGTGGGATTGCTGGGTAATATGATAGGTCTATTTTTATTTTTTAAAGGAACTTCCATACTGTTTCCAAAATAGTTGCACCAATTTTCATTCCCACCAACACCGTTGGAGATTACCTTTTTCTCCACAACCTCCACAGTCTTTATTATTTGCAGACATTTTGATTACAGCCCTTCTCACTTGTGTAAGGTAAAATATTATTTTATTTTTGTCTTCCATTTGTATAATGATTAGCTATGTGAGCATGATTTTATGTTCCTGTTTGTCTCTGTGTGTCTTCTTTAGAGAATTGTCTTCTGCCCATTATCTGTCTGAGTTGTTTGTAGATTTTTGAAATGGAGTTATATGAACGATTTTTGTATTTTATAAATTAGCCTCTTGTTGTTTGCATTGTTTCCTATTGTCTTCTCTCATTTGGAAGTTCTTCTTTTCATTCTATTTATTTTACTGTGTAGAAGCTTTTAAGATTAATTAGGACCTATTTATTTATTTTGCTTTTAATGTTTTTAGCTTGTGAAAGTGACATAAGAAAATTTTGCTACAATTTATGTCTTGTTTTGCCTATGTTAGTTTCCAGGAGTTTTATTGTGTCATGTATTAGATTCAGATATTAAACACATTTTGAGTTTATTTTTGTACAATGTGAGGGAGTGTTCTAATTTCATTTATTTACTTGTAGCTGTCTAGCTTTCTCAACATCACTTGCTGAAGACTGTCTTTAAGGCATTGTATACTTTTGTTTCCTTTGTCATAGCTTAATTGACCATAAGTGTGATATTATATTTCTGCCTCTGTGTGCTGTTCCAGTGATATAGATGTTTGTTTGCTTTCCAGTATTGCGCTGTTTTGATTACAGTATTTTTGTAATCTAGTCTGAGATCTGGGAGGGTTGTGGGTTATGCAACAAACTTTGTTCTTATTCCCGTTGTTTCTTTTGCAGTTCTGGTTCTTTTGCAGTTCCATACAAATCTTAGGACTGTTTTTGTTTCTGTGGAAAATATGTAGTTCGATCTGAATCAATTGATATCTGTAGACATCTTTTGTAATATGTATATTTTAACAATATTAATTCTTCTAAACTAAGACATTGAGATTTCTTTGCATCATCTTCAAATTTCTTTATCAGTGTCCTATTGATTTTATTATCTTGGGTTTTTTATAGGTTTTTCATTTTTTATCTGATTTAATATGGATTTTTTAAAATTATGGAATATTTCATTGTTAGTGTAAAGGAATGTGACAGATTTTGTATATTAAACATGAATCATGCTACTTTGCTAAATGTCTTTATTAGTTTTAGTTGTTTTGGTTTGGAGAATCTTTAGGGATCTCTATATAGATTGTCAGGTCATCTAAAATAATTACAGTTTTACTTCATTCAATCCAACTTGAATAACTTTTTTCTTGTCCGATTGCTGTTGCTAGGAATTCCCATACTGTGTTTAATAGAAATGGTGAGAGTGGGCATCCTTGTCTTATTCCTTAATTTGGCTTTCAGGTATTCACTTTTGCATATTACATTGTCTGTGGGTCTGTAAATAATGACTTTAGTTATGTTGAGGTATATTTCCTTAATCCTACTTTAGTAAGAGGTTTCTGTTCTTGTTTCTGTTGTTCTAGTTTTTGTTGTTGTTGTTGCTGCTGTTTTAATGAATAAAAGTTGAAGTTTGTGAAATGCTTTTTATGGATTTATTGGGATGACCACGTCATTTTCCCTTTTCTTTTGTTAATTTGGTGTATCAAACTGATTGACTTCATGTATGTTCAAGCTCTCTTATGACCCTGCAATTAATAAAGTTGACCATGGTGTGTGATTCATTTTATGTATTGCTGGATTTAGTTTGCTAATAATATTTTTTGAATTTTTGCATTTATATCAATCAAAGATTCTGGCTTGAAATTCTCTTTGCCTGTACTTTGTTGGCTTTGCTCTCAGGGTGATGAAAGCTTCATAGAATCAATTTCAGATTTTCCCACATCATTATTTTTGAATAGTTTGAACATTATAAGTACTCCTTTGTATATTTGTACAGTCGTCCACGGGAGTTGTTTAAATCTGCACTTCTTTTTAATGATTTATTTTAAATTCAGATTCTTTCTTCTAGTAATCTGTTTGTTCAAATTATTTGTTTCTCCTTATCTCTGTCTCTTTCTAGACATTTGTCTATTTCTTCTAAGTTGTCCAGTTTAATGGCATGTAAGTGTATACAAAATGATCATTTTTTTGTACAAATAAGGAAGCAATTGTTATATCTCCACTTTTATTTCTGACTTTATTTCTTTGGAGCATCTCTCTTTTCTTCATTTTCCACCTGGCTAGAGGTTTTCTTAATTTTGCTTATCATAAAAAGAAAACAAAAAACAAAATCTTTGGTTTTACTACTCTTTTGAATATTTGCTTCTTCTCTATAGTTTATATTTACACCTGTAATACTTAGGATCAATATTTTTCTTTTTTTAACTTTTTTTTCTGATTTTTAATCATTTTACACAGTTGTCTCAAATACCAGTGTAGAGCACTAATTTTTAGTTACAATGAACATTTATATATTTGTTGTCCCATTTTTTCCCCCTGTGAGCTGCCGTAAGTTCTTTTATATATTTCCCTGTGCTATACAATACAATCCTGTTTATCTATTCTACAGTTTTGACCTCCCAGCCGATCTCTTCCCACCCCTCGCCCCCTTTGCAACCAAAACTTTGTATTCTCTGCCTGCGTGTCTATTTCTGTTTTGCATTTATGCGTTTTTTGTTTGACTTGGTTTAGTTTTTAGATTCCACACAAGAGCCATCTTATGTGGTATTTTTCTTTCTCTTTCTGGCTTACTTCACTTAGACTGATTTTCTCCAGGACCATCAATGTTGCTGAAAATGACATTATGTTGTCGGTTTGTAAGCCTGACTACTATTCCACTGTATAAATATACCACCCCTTCTTTATCCAGTCAACTGTCGATGGACATTTAGGCTGTTTCCAAGTCTTGGCTATTGTAAATAATGCTGGCTTTGAATATTGAGGTGCAGGTGTCATCCTGAAGTAGGGTTCCTTCTGGATTTATGCCCAGGAACGGGATTCTTGGGTTATATGGTAAGTCTATTCCTTGGGTTTTGAGGAATCTCCATCCTATTTTCCACATTGGCTTCACCAAACTGCATTGCCACCAGCAGTGAAGGATGGTTCCCTTCTCTCCACAACCTCTCCAGCATTTTTCATTTGTGGATTTTTGATTGATGGCCATTCTGACTGGTGTGAGATGATACATCATTCTAGTTTTCATTTGCATTTCTCAGATAATCAGTGATATTGAGCATTTTCTGATGTGCCTTTTGATCATTTGTATGTCTTCCTTGGAGAATTGCTTGTTTAGGTCTTCTGCCCAATTTCGGATTGGGTTGTTTATTTTTTCTTATTCAGTTGAATGATCTGATTACATACTTTGGAGATCAAGCCTTTGTCGGTTTTATATTCAAATATTTATCCCATTCCATAGATTGTCTTCTTGTTTTACTTCCGGTTTCTTTACTGTGCAGAAGCATGTAAGTTTCATTAGGTCTCATTTGTTTATTCTTGAATTTATTTTTTCTATGAGAAAATTTTCGAGACGTATGTCAGATAAAGTTTTGCTTATATTTTCCTCTGGGAGGTTTATTGTATCTTGTCTTATGTTTAAGTCTTTGATCCATTCTGAGTTTATTTTTGTGTATGGTGTTCTAGTTTAACTGGGTGTGTTCTAGCTTCATTGATTTACATGCTGCTCTCCAGTTTTCCCAACACCCGTTGCTGAAGAGACTGTCTCTTTTCCATTGTAATTTCTTGCATCCTTTGTCAAAGATTAATTGACCAAAACTTTGTGGGTTCATTTCTGGACTCTATATTCTTTTCCATTGGCCTATATGTATGTTTTTCTACCTATAGAGTGCTGTCATGTTAACTGTAACTCTATAGTATTATCTGAATTGTTAGCATAAAGAAATGCCACTGATATTTGAACCTTAATCTTGTAACCTACTACCTTGCTGTATTCTTTGAACAGCTGTAGTAAATTTTGTCTGGATCTGGTAGGGTTTTCTATATATAGTAATATATTATCTGCATTTAGTGAGAATTTTACCTCTCCCTTTCCAATTTGCCTCCCTTTTACCTCTCTCTATTCTTTGATTGCTGTGTCTAGGTTCCAAGTCTATGTTGAGTAGGAGTCATGATAGTGTGATTCCTTTTACTGTCCCAGATATTAGTGCAAAGAATTTGACTTTCTCACCATTGAGTATTATGCTAGCAGTAGGTTTATTATCTATAGCTTTCATGATGCTGAGATATGTTCCCTCTATGCCCACTTTGTTGAGAATTTTATCATATGTGAGTTTTGAATTTTATCAAATGCTTTTCCTACATCTATTGAGATGATCATGTGGTTTTGGTCCTTTCTCTTGTTGATGTGCTGTATTACATTGATTGATTTGCATATGTTGCACCACCCCTGTGTCCCTGGCATGATCCCCACTTGGTCATGTTTAATAATCTTTTTTTCTGTGTTGTTGAGTTCTATTTCCTACTATTTTGGTGTGGATTTTTTCATTTGTGTTCATCAGTGATATTGGCCTAAAATCCCCTTTTTTGGTAGTGTCATTGCATGGTTGTGGTATCAGGGTGATTGTGGCTTCATAGAATGACTTTGGGAGTATCCCTTCCTTTTCAATATTCTGGAAGAGTTTGAGAAGGAGTGGTATGAGTCCTTTGTATCTTTGGTAGAATTCCACAGTGAAGCCATCTGGTCCTGGACTTTTATTTGTAGGGAGATTTTATATTGCTATTTTGATTTCATTTCTAGTGCTCTGCTTGTTCAACGGGTCAGTTTCTTCTTGATTCAATCTTGGTGGACACTATGTTTCCAGAAACTTGTCCATCTCTTCTAGGTTATACAGTTTGATTCCATATACTATTCATAATATTCTCATATGACTTTATGTATTTGTATTTTATTTGTTGTAATTTCTCCATTCTCCTTTATTATTTTGCTAATTTGTGCTTTCTCTCTTTTCTTCTATTTGAGTTTGGCCAGAGTTTTTTCGATTTTACTTACTATTCTGAATAACCAGCTTTTGGATTGGTTGAATAATTTCCTATGGTCTTTTAATCTCTATTTTATTTATATCCTCCCCAAAATTTATGATTTCCTTCCTTCTGCTGCCTTTTGGGGATATTTCCTCTTCTTTTTCTAGTTCATTCGGCTGGTGGGTTAAATTGTTTATTGGTGATTGTTCTTCTTTTTGAGGAAGGCCTATATTGCTATAAACTCCCCTCTCAGCAGTGCTTTTGTTGTGTCCCATAAATTTTGTGAGTTTTTGTTTTTATTTTCTTTTACCTCAAGGTACTTTTTCATTTCAGCTTTGATTTCTTCATTGACTCTTTGGTTTTTTAATAAAATATTGTTTAATCTCCATGTTTCCTTTTGTTCTCCTTTGTTTCTCTGTTGTTGATATCTAGCTTCATGGCATTGTGGTCAGTAAAGATGCTTGAGGTAATTTCTATCTTCTTAAAATTGCTGAGGTTTCTTTTGTGCCCAAGTACATCATGAATCCTGGAAAATGTTCCATGTGTTGTTGAAAAGAGTGTATATCCTATTTTGCAGGGGTGCAATGCTCTGAAAGTATCCACCAGTGTAATATTTCAATTTTATTATTTAACTTCTCACTTGCCTAATTTTTTTCTGTCTCTTTGATCTGTCCAGTGATGTTAATGCAGTGTTGAAATCTCCAAATATTAATCCCCCTTTATATCTTTTAGTAATTATTTTATGTTCTTAGGTGCTCCTTTATTTGTTGCATATGTATTAACGAGTGTGATATCCTCATATTGTATTACTCCTTCAATCATTATAAAATGTCCTTCTTTACCTTTCTTTATGGCCTTTGTTTTAAAGAATATTTTGTCTGAATTCAGTACTGCAACACCTGCTTTTTCGGCTTTTCCAATTGTATGGAATACCCTTTTCCATTCTATCACTCTCAATCTATATGTGTCCTTCTCTCTGTACTGGGTCTCTTGTATGCAGCATATAGAAAGTTCTTGCTTTTTTACCCAGCCTGCCACTCTAAGATATTCGAGTGGAGCATTTAGCCCATTAAAATTTAAAATAATTGATGATAGGTTTGTGTTTATTGCCATTTTGACCTTACCTTTGCAGTTGATTTGTTATTTCCGCTTTTTCCTTCCATATTCCTTTTATGGTTTGGTCATTTTCTTTTGTATTATCATGAATTTTATTTAGTTTTAATGACTCCCTTATAAGTTTTTGTCTTCTTCTTACCCTTTTTTTAAGTTGAGTAGAAATTTAATATAACTGCTTTTATTTAATGGATAGTAACATGATCTCAAACCCATCCTACAGAGAACAAAAAATTTTAAAAGGAAAGACCAAAAAAAAAAGCACATCTCTATTTTCCTTCCTCCCTCTCCCACTGTCAATGATATTTATGTCTTGTTTTAAAGTTTTGTGTTCATTTTATTTGTAATTCATGATTTATCACATTTCTAGCTGTGAGTTTCACATTTCTGTAGCATCCTGCTTCTTTTCTTTACAGAGAAGAACTTTCAATACTTCTTTTAGCATGGGTCTAGTCTTGCTAAACTCTTGTAGCTGTTTCTTGTCTGTGAAATACTTTATGTCTCCTTCTACCATAAAAGATAGTCTTGCTGGTCAAATTATCCTATGGTATATCATTTTTTTCATTCAGGACTTTGAATATAACTTGCCACTCCCTTCTGGCCTGTAGTATTTGTGTAGTGATATCAGCTGGGAGCCTTATGGGGATTCCCTTGTATCACACTCTTTGCTATCCTCTTGCTGCCTTTAGGATCATTTCTTTATTCTTGACTCTGGCCATCTTAATTATATGTCCTGGTGTGGGTGTATTTGGGTTCTTCCTGTTTGGGACACTCTGAGCTTCCTGTAGTTGGATATCTGATTCCTTCTTTAGGTTTGGGAAGTTCTCAGTCAAGATTTCTACAGAAACCTTTGCAATCACCTTTGTTCTTTTCTCTCCGTGTGGGACTTCTAGCATGTCAAGTTTGGCATGCTTTCTATTATCCCATAGGTCCCTTATGCTTTTTTCATTTGTTTCTTGTTGTTTCTCTTGTAGATCTTCTTATTGGGTGCTTAATATTGCCCTATCTTCTAAGTCACTAATTCATTCCTGTGCATTATCTAGTCAGCCTTGCTACACCTACAGGTCATTGCTGACCTCAGTAAATGAGTTTACCGATTCTACTCAGCTCTTCTTTATAGCTTCCATTTCATTTTTGATATATTTTATATCTCTAAACACTATCTATATAATTTCCTTCAGTAATTGATCACTCCTTTTTTGAAATCTTGATCTAGTAAGATATTGATGTCTATTTCACTGATCATTCTTTCAGGGGATTCCTCTTGTTCTTTTAATTGGGAATAGTTTCTCTGCTTCTTCATCTTGCTCCTACCTCTCTGGCACTGTGATTTATGGAGTATCAGTTATATACTGTGGACCTTAATGAGTTTACCTACCTAATTCCTATGTATTAATACAACTTAGAATAGAGTAAAAAGAGAGAGAAATATAAAGAATTTTAAAAAAGGGATAAATTAATATTTGAATACATTCTATAATGAATAATAGAAGAGCAAGTTGAAGCAGAGTTTTGAAAAATAAAAATAATAAAAATATTTAAAAATATTTCAAAGGGATTACAATGGGGGTATATATAATTGCCTTAGAAGTAAAAATTAAGAGGGTAATAGAATATGGAACTGGTAAAAACTGATTAAAACAAGGGGGTTTTCAGTGTCTTCCTGGAGACTGTACATTTAATGTGAAATCATTCTGTATTCATCCTGTTTTGGAAGCTCAGCTTGCTGTTTCCAGAGGTCCTCCATTGTAGCCCTCATCTGTGGTGCTCCCAGGGCATGTCAGCAAGCAGATCGCTCCTACACCCAACACTGTGTAATGGGCAGCTCTCTTTACTCTGGGCTGGCTTGTCACTGCCCTGCCCGATGCTGCAGTCTGATGTTGCAGAATGACCAGCTAGGATTGGGCATCATGCCATCTCTCACCATTATGTTCAGGGGCTGCATTCCAGCCAGAAATTTGGGGGGCACCTGCCCCCTTGGGTGATGATCATTCTGCTGCTCTGTGCCATGCTACACTCTGCCTTGGGTTGGCAAACCAGAAGTGGGCTCAGGGAAGAATGAGGAATAGCCCTGTCCCTGGTCTGGTCCAAAATACAGCTCCCTGTTTGTCTTGGTGGACAAGATCACTGAAGAACCAGAACAGTAGGATCCTATCTGCATCAGACTGTAGACAACCCTCCATCTGGCCCTTGAGGCTGCTAAGTCCTTAGGTGTAGAAGCAGGATTTGCCCCCAGTGCCTCCTGGGTGCAAAGCACCAGAGGCATGGTGGCTGTCTCTGAGCCCCAGCTCTCTTCACCTAGAAACTTTTGTGGATTTTCAGAGATGAGGAATTCACCCTTCACCCAATGGGGCACATCTGCCCTGTTGTTTTATGAAGGGCCCAGGTTGTTCTGCCCTGTGCACCCAGAGCAGTGGCACAAAGTCCAGTCCATTCCCCCAGGCTGCCACAGTGCAGCAATCTGCATCTACTCACCCAGCTAGGGAAGCATGGCCCTGCCTCCAGCTTCTGGGCTGCATCTTCGGCTGGGTGTCACAGGGATACTCTGTGCCTGTTTAACTTAGTTCTATTAAATTATTCTTTGCACAGGTCCAAGCCTTGCAGGCTCCACATCTGTCCTGCTGACCACTCAGATGGAGAGGGGAGACACAGTGAATGAGCACCAGTCCTTCTTTGCTGCTCCCTCCCCGTGGGACCTGTCCCACTCTATTTTGCATTTTCTTCTTTCCTTCTTCCTTATCTCCTACAAGATTTTTCACATCTTTATCTATTGAAGAGGACAATGTTCTGTCAAAGTTCTGCAGGTACTCTGGTTACCTGAATGGGTCTGTAGATGTGAGTCTTGGTGCATTTGTGGGAAAGGGCGAGCTACAAGCATCCTTCTACTCCACAATATTTGCCTCCCCCCAAAAACGTCTCACTTTATGGTGGAAGATAAACACAGTCTGGAAATAAATGGAAAATATATTCCATGAAAATGAAAAGAAAGTGCAGATTGCAATGCTCAACTCATAGAAAATACATTTTAAAATAAGGGCTAACATGAAAGAAATATGAGATTATATAAAGAAAAAGGGATCAATAAAAAAAATAGGGTTTTACACTCATTAAATAATATATGGACCCAACACAGTACATCCAAAGTACAAAAAGAAATTTTAGTAGACATGAAGGAATTAATTCATTATAAAACAATAATAGTAGATGAGTTTAACAGCTCATTATTCTGATGGCCAGATCATCCAGAAAGAATGTCTGTAAGGAGCCAGAGGTCTTAATAGCAGACTAGATTATTTGAACCTAACTGAGCTATTGGAAACTGCATCAGAAATGGAGAACACATAAACTTTTCAAGTGTGCACAGGATACTATCTAAGGAATTAACCACATATTATGTCATGAAATGAGCCTCAGGAACTTTAAGCAAATATAGAATACAGCAAGTTTTTTTCCATACACAAAACTATGAAACTGTGCATCAACTCTAGAAAGAAGAATAGGAAAAGCATAAACATTAGGTCAAACCACATCCTTTAAAAAAATAAAATAAAATCAGGTCAATAATAAAATCAAAGAGGTAATAGAATCATACCTGGAGAAAATTACAATGAAAACACTGCTTCATAAATCATATGGGATGCAGCAAAGACAAATCTATGAGTGAAGTTGAGAAGAAATCATGCCTTCTACAAGGAACAAGAAAAACCTCATTCAAAGGAAAAAGCATACCACCCAAAATAAAAAGAAGTAAGAACAAAAAAAAACCCAAATGCAGTAGAATGAGGAATCTTTAATGATTTTGTTGAAAATAAATAAAAGTTCAAGAATAAATTACAAATCATAGAATCCACAGCTTTAATTTTTCTTAAAAATATTCACAAACAGTTAAGCATTTAGCCAGGCTTATCAAGAAATACAGAGAGTGGTCCCAAACAAAATAAGAAATGAAACAGTAGAAATAACTTCTGATATTACAGAAACACAAACAAAAATTATTAAAGCACTATGAGCTGCTACGTGACAACCAACTGGATGACCTAAAAGAAATGGACAAATTTCTAGAAACGCACTGCCTGCCAACACTGAATAAAGAGAATACTGAGAACTTGAAAAGAGCAATGTGTATAAGTTAAATAATTTCTAAAATTTTAAAAACTCCCCTTGAACAAAATGCCTGGATGCCTTCAATAAAACCTCTTTCCCCCCAACTATTTTAAAGAATGAAGGAGGAAAGAAAATTCCCAAATTTATTCTATGAGTCCACATTACCCTGATAACAAAACCAGTCAAAGACACTAACAAAAAAAAGGAAAATGAAAATCCAATATCCTTGATGAATATATATTAAAAAATCCTCGTAAAACATCAACAAATTAATCCAACAATACATAGAAAGACTTATACACAATGATAAGTTGGAGTCCTTCCAGATTCACAAGGTTGGTTCAACATATACAAGTCAATCTCCATGACGCATATCTAATAAAGAGGGACAAATTTCACAAGACCATGTCAACACACAAAGAAACAGCATTTGACAAAATCCAACATATATTCATCATCAGAACTCTCATGAAAGTGAGTACAATGGGAACATCTCTCAACATACTAAAGGCCATTTATTACAATTTATAATACTCAGGGGAAAGGCTGAAAGCCTTCTGGGTAAATTCGGCAACAAGACAAAGATTCCTACTCTCACCACTTCTGTTCAATAGTAATATAAGAAAGGAAAAGGAAAAGAAAGTAAGTAAAAGAAACGCAAAATGGAAAGAAAGAGGCAAAATTGTCACGAGAACTGCTGGCATAACAATCTACATAGAGACTCCTAAGGTCTCCACACTGACTATTATGAACAATAGATAATTTCATCAAGGGAGCAGCATACAAGATTAATGTATATAAGTCTCTTTCATTTCTACACTATAAACATGACATACCTTAAAATGGACGTTGAAAACAATAATATTTAAAACCCCATTCCCCCGAATATATTGGAATAAATGTAACCACATATGTGAAAGATCTACACACTGAAAATTATAAAACAATGACAAAGAAATTAAAAATGATTCAAAGAAATAGAAAGAAGTCTTGTGCTCTTGGATTGAAAGAGTTAATATTGTTAACATGGCCGTACTACCCAAAGAAACCTATTGATTTTGTGCAATTCCTGTTGCAAAGCTGTAGTATATTCCACAGAACCAGAAAATAAATAACTCTAAGTTTTACAAGAAACCATTAAAAATTGCCAAAATGATATTGAGGAAAAATAAGAAATCTGGAGGTTTAAAACTCTCAGATACTTATTATACTAAAAACCTACAGTAATAAAAACAGCATGGCATTGGCACAGAGATATAGTCAATAAAAACAGATAGAGAGCCTAAAAATAATTCCACACACCTAGGAGCAATGAATCTATGATAAAAGATGCAAAAGTACACAATTTAGAAAAGACATTCCCGTCAATGGATGGTGTCGGGAAAGCTGAACATCTACATGTAAAACAGTGAAATTAGAGCATTCCCTGACATCTATACAAAAATAAACTCCAAGTGTATTAAAGGCCTAAATGTAAGACCTGATAATATAAAACGTCTAGAACGGAATATAGGTGACAACCTATTGGATATATATCATAGGAATATTTTCTTATATCTGTCTCCTAAGGCAAAAGAAATAAAAGCAAAAATAAGCAAGTGGTCCTAAACAAACTTGAAAATTTCTGCACAGCTATGGACACAGTCAATGAAATGAAAACACTGCCTGTGTAATTGGAGAACATATTTGAAAACAACGCAAGTGACCAGGGGTTAATAGACATTGGTTAACAGATATAACATGGATTTAGGTTACACAACTCAAGGTGAAAAACAATAACACATTCAAAAACAAGAGCAGAGTACCTGAGTTAATATTTTTCCAAAGAAAACATAGAGAAGAGTAACAGGCAAGTGATAAAATTGCTCAAAATTACTAATTATTAGCTAATTGCTAATCAAAACCACATTGAGGTATCACTTCACACTGGTCAAATGGCTATTATCATAAAGTCTACAAATGGAAAGTGTTGGAGACTACTTGGATGTAAGAAATCTATTGTATACTCTTAGTAGGAATGTAAATTTGTACAACTTCTATGGAAAACAGTATTCAGATTTGTTTAAAAACTAAAAAGTTAACTTCCATATGACCCAGTAATATTTCTCCTAGGAAAAATCTGGGGAAAAATCCTAAATTGAGAAGAACCAATGTTCACAACACCACTGTTTATAATATGCAAGACAGGGAAGCAATCCAAGAGTCCACAGTAGACTATGGATTTAAGAAGATATGATGTATCTATAAATATGCAATGGAATAATACTCAGCCATGAAAAATTAAAACACATTGATATTTCTGCACCATTAATGGACCTAGTAAATATTGTGTTTAGTGAAGTAACCTAGATAAAGACAAAAGTATATAATATAATTTATATTTGGAATCTAAAGAATAACAAATATCTGTGTACATCTATCTATAGCTATCTACTGATAGATGTCAGATAAATAGAAGGATAGATACATACATACATGATAGAAAGAGAGATAGATGGATAGATAGATAGATAGATAGATATTTAGATAGACAGATAGATAGAGACATTATGGAGAGGTAAATAGATTAGATAGATAAGACTTAAGCAGACTCAAAGATATGGGAAAATATTTATGTTTACCAAAGTGGTAGGGAAAGAGATTTTAATGGTAGGACATTGACAGATACAAAGTAGTATACATAAAGGAGAGAAGAAACAATGGTAATCTGTATAGATCAGGGAATTATACACAATAGCTTAAAATAATTGTATGTTACAATTATTGTAATAATTCATAATGCAATATAATCTACAAAATGGTTAGAATAACTATGCTGTACATCTGAAACTATACAATATAGTACATCTACTGTTCTTCAATTAAAATTAAAACATCTCATGTATAAATTAGTCCTTTTCCCGCTGATAGCATTTTCCTTTAATATTGTTTTATTTTTATTCTTTACCTTTTATGATTACTCTTTCAAATTATATTTTTTACTGTTGTGAACATCTTAACAGTTTGTTGTATCTATATTTATTGCCCTTGATTTCCTATTTTTCTCTCTTTAATTCATGTAGTATAGCAGCATTTGAAAACATTCCCAAAGAAACTGTTGCAACTTTCTCATGGACTCTGCTTAGCATTTTGTTCAATGTTTTGCATATTATTGCCATTTAATATTTCTTAGAAGACTTCTTTTCTACACCTCTTATAAGGTGACCTGGATTTGTATTTTTCATCTCATTCAGGTTTTTTTTGTCTGGTAAATTCTTTATTTTCACTTTATATCTAAGTGATAACTGTGTAAGTATTATTGGGTGAGTGATTTCTTATTTGATTAGTTTGGAAATGTCATTTTATTTACCCGTGGCCTATGTTTTCTGCACAGATATTTGCTGATGGCCTAATGGGGGTTCATTTGTAGATTCTCATAACTTTTTGTGGCTGCATTTACAATTTTACTCTGTCATTAACTTGCCAATTTGCATATGACGTATTTTGAAGGAGGTCCCTTTGTCTTAAAGTTATTGGTGTTTTGTTGGCTCATGGAGCTGTATATCAGTTCCTTACATAGGTTCGGGAAGTTATCAACTATTATTTCGTTAAATACACCATCAGCTTCCTTCTAATTTTCTTCTTCCTCCAGGATTCCAATCTAATGTGCACTTCCTGAGGAAGTCTGACGGCTATTGTAGAATTTTCACACTTTTTAATATCTTGCATTTCTGCCCTCTCCTATCATTTCTAGTTTTGTAATGGTGAGTTTGCTAATCTATTCCACAAAGACAGTCTACTTCCAATGCATTCTGTTGCATTCTTCATCTCATTTATTAAGTTCTCCTTGTCCTCCAATAATGTTTGGTTATTTTATAGTTTCAGTCACTTTGGTAATGTATTCCTTATCTTCATTTCGTTTATTCCTGAGTTCACTAAACTGCTTTCTTAGTTTAGTTTTTTGTTTTGAGTTTGTATATGACACCTATTTGGATTCTCTCTTAGTTATAAGGCAATATACCATGACTTTAAGTTTGTTTGCTGCAGGGTTGACATTGTGTGTGTGTGTGTGTGTGTGTGTGTGTGCACGCAGGTGCGTGTGCGTCTGTGTCTGTCGGTGTCGGTGTCTGTTTGTGTCTATTTGTGTGTGTAGGTGCCCTATAATGTTACTGTGAATGGTCATGATGTTGATAAATTATTGCTCTGATGACACTAAGTAACAGATTCGCAGTTGGAGTCCTTGTTTTTGTTTTCTGGTTGTTTGCAATATTGCACAATTTTTGGTTTTACTTACCTGAGCTACCTCTGATAATATTTCAAAATGACACTTTCCAGTCGCTACTGTCTGTATAAAAGATGTGCTTTCATTGTCACTTCTTAGAATTCTCTGGTAGTTAATGCCACTGTTGTCACTGGGACTGCGAACCCTTCCTTTTATTTGATTTCCCTTGAGACTCAGTGTACACATCGAGGAAAGGTGTAAAGAAAGTTGGGTATTTGGAATCAGGCAAGTGCCTTTGCCATGTCCACTGTTGCAAGGTAACTTGTCTCCACCACTGTGAATGGGGAGTAGGGACAGTGTCATGGATGTCTGAGTGAGTGAAGGATGGAATTTCTATCTCCATTGTGGCTCCCTCCTAGTTACATGTGACCATAAGTACTGGTGCAGTTGGAGGCTGAATTTTTATGAACCACTGAGACCCTGTTTCTACTGTTTTCTCTGAACTTGTGGACTCAGATATCCTATTAAGTGGGCCTTTGTTGCAGACATCAAATTTGCTCTTCTCTCATTTCACCTCCTTTGAATGTTTTAGTCCACCAAACTTCACCTGTTCACGTGCATTCTGGAGTATTGCTTTGTGTTGTAGATATTTTTGTTGAGATGTGAACGTTTTACTGACTGTAGATGTAAGGGGAGAGACAAAAATAGTTTAAATTTATGTCACTTTTAAAAATATATACTTTTTCAATTAAAAGCTTAAATTCTACTAAAGGCATTTTAAGAACACTAAAGAAAGTAAACAAATCACCTCCCTTAATATTATAGTACTACAAAATATTTTGATATTCCTGGGTTCTTTTCTTCAAAGCTTTTCCCAACTACAGGCATATTTTACTGTAATATATGCCTGTAATCTCTTTAAAATCATTTAAATTTTTAATATACATCTCTGTGCCATAAATATAGCTCTTTTAGTTCTCTCATATATTACTAGTTGCTTCCACATTTCTGTTTTCTCCATCCTTCTTCCCTGTCCCCAGAGGAAACCACTACTTGGTACACTACACATACATATGTGATTCTGTTTCACTTTTTTTATGATTATATCACTTATAACTTTATTTTCCTCATTTAAGTGAGAACGTAGATTGTTTTTATCTGTATGACTTATTTTCCTATGTGCAACACTCTCTGGTTCCAGTCACATTGTTCCAGAAGGCAGAATTTTATTTTTTGATATGACAATGACTAAGCATTTATTTTGTTATATATATATATCACATCTACTTCAGCCAATCATCTGTTGATGGGCAGTTGAGTTCTGCTTCTATCCTTGGCTATTATAAATGATGATGTTAAGAACTTTGAGGGTAATATATCCTTTAAGTTAATGTTTTCTTTTTTCAAATTTATACCAAAAACTGGAATTGCTGCAACATATAATGCTTCTATTTCTAGTTTTCTGAGCACTGTCCACACTTTTATAATAGTGGATGCATCAATATATATTTCCAGCAAAAGTGTACATGGGTTCCCTCTTATTGACATTCTTGTTAATGTTTGTTGTTTGTAGAATTTTTGTTTAAAACCATTTTGGTTGCTGTGAGATTATATTTTATTCTGGTTTGATTTATGGTTTCCTAATAAATAGCAACGTTAACTTTCTTTTTATGTGCATGAAAATCTTCCACATGTCTGTTTTTCAAAAGTTTCCATGAAGATCTTTCAACTGTTTTTAAGTTGGGGTATTTGTTTTTTAAATATTGAGTCTAATATGCTATATATATATTATGGATATTAACATCTTGTTGGTTTCATTGTCTGAAATTTTCCTTCTATTCTGTCTGATATCATAAGACTTGCTGAAAGTTTCCTTTGCTCTGCAAAAGGTTTTGCACTTCATACTTATACAAGAAGTAGAATCCCTGTATCACCACAAACATCTATTTTTTCCTCAGTAAACTAAAAACTGTAATTGTTAGTTTTCATTTTTGTTTTTACTTTGGAGACAGGTTAAAAATAAACATTGCTATGTTTTATCTCAAAGTCAGTTGTGCTCCTGCTCTTGGTCAGAAATTGTATACTTTTGGGCTTTACATTTAGTAAATTAATCCATTTTTATCTCATTTTGTATACTATGGAAGGAAGTGCTCTTATATTTTACTTTTACATGTATTGTCCAGTATTCTCCAAACCACTTGTTGAAGAGACTGTCTTTCTCCATTGTATATTCTTGCCTCCTTCACTGTAGACTAATTGACCATATGTGTGTGGGTTTATTTTACAACTATTTATTTTGTTCCATTGGTCTATGTTATTCTTAAAGTGCCATATTTTCATGTATTGATTACTGTAGCTTTGTAGTGTGTTATAAATTCAGGGAGGGTAATACCCAAAGCTTTGTTCATTTTTCAATATAATTTTGGAAAATGTGGGTCTTTCAGATGTTTGTATATATTTTATTATTTTTCTCCATCTTTTGTGAAGAAACTTCTGGATTCTGTGAGAATATAAATTTACTAAAAGAAACAACCTGAGAAAATTACTATAGTGTTGAAGATAAATAATAGATTATTAACAACAAATGGATTGCTGTATAAATCAAAGAAAAATATATAAAAAATGACAACAGAAACAAAATCCATGGGGTATAACAAAAGTAGTATTAATAGGGATGCTTATAGTAAAATAATCCCACTTATACAAATAAGAAACAGCTCTCTCTTATAACATATTCTTACAACCAAGCATTTTAACAAAATAATAAACAAACTTGTTAGTAGAAGGAAAGACAACTGAAAGGACAGAACATAATTAAATTAAATAAAGATTAAAATAGAAACAGTTAATCAAACTAATTAATGTCTTTTGAAAGATTAATAAATTTGATAAAATTTAACCAGACACATGAGCAAAAAGAGAGTACAGAATAATAAACTCAGAAATAAATGAGAAGTTACAGCTTGTATCAAGGAAATACAAAGCATCATAAGAAGATACAACAAATTATATGCCAATAAAATGGAATCCCTAGAAGAAATGTACAATTTCTTAGAAAGACATAATCTCCAGAATGGAATGAGAAAAAAATATGAACAGATTATCACTAATGAAATTGAATAAGTAATTAAACAAAATCTCCCAAGAAACAAATTTCCAGGCTTAGACAGCTTCACAGGTGATTTTGAACAAACATTTAAAGAAGAGCTATCACCTATACTTCTCAGAGAATTCCAAAAATTCTGAGAGGAATGGAGGCTTCGTTCCCCACATTTCTGTATCACACTAGTACTAAAACTGGAACAAATACCTCAAAAAATTACAGGTTACATACTACTGATAAGCATAGATGCAAAAATTATCACTAAATTGTAAGCAAATCAAACAATACTTTAAGAGGATTATACATTATGATTAAGTCTATTTTATTCCAGGGATGAAAAAGTGATTCAATACCCACAAATTAATCAGTATGATACACCACACTAACAAATTGAAGAATAATAATTATATGGTCACCTAAATAGAGACGTAAAATGTTTTGACAAATTCAGTATCTATTTATGAAAATATTTCTCCTCAAATTGGGCATGAGGAAACATACCTCAACACAGTTAAGGTCATATATGACATGAACTCAGCTAACATGACACTCACTGATTAAAAGCTGAAAGCATCTCCAATAAGAGCAGGAAGAAGTCAAGAATGCTCACTTTTATTCAGTATAGTATAGGCAATTCTAGCCATAGGCTATCCAAAATAAAAGTAAATAAAATATAGGTATTTCAGAAAATGTGTAAAAGAATCTGCTTGCAGATGACATACTTTAAACAGAAATCCTAAAAATGGTGCCAGAAAACTACAAGGGCTTATCAATGCATTTGGTAAAATTTCAGAATGTAAATTTAACATACAGAAATCTTGCATTTCTGCACACTAACAACAAGCAAACAGATAGAGAAAGTGAGGAAACAGTCTCATTTACAGTTGCATTACAAAACAAAAAAAAGAAATATATTAAACCAAGGAGGTAAAAGACCTGTACTCAGAAACTATAAAATACTTATAACAGAAATTGTAGATAATGCAAACAGATAAAGGATACACTGGGATCGCAGATGAGAAAAAAAATTGTTTAAATGACAGTATTAGCCAAGAAAATACACAAATTAAATTCAGGGCCTATCAAAATACCAAGGACATTTTCAGACACTTACAATAAATAATTGTAAAATATACATGTAAACACACAAGTTTTCAAATTACTAAAAAAAAAAGAAAGGAAAGAAAACAAACTAAAAACACAAACAAGGTTGACAAAGAACAAAAAGAATGTATCACTGCCACTGATTTTAAACTATAATAAAAAGCTACAGTGATAAAATGAATATGGTAGTGGCACAGAACAAACAGAATAATGGAACACAAAGAATGCCTGAATATGAAATCAGTTATGGTCATTTAGCCCATTACAAAAAATGAATATACAGATGGGGAAAGGTAACCAACAGGCACATGAAACCGCTCAACATCACTAACCATCAGAAAACGGCAAGTCCAAAATACAATGAGATTTTATGTCACTCCTGTCAGAATGACTATTTTCAAAAATATAACAAACATAATTGTTGGTGAGGATGTAAGAAAAACAACCCTGATGCACTGCAGGAGTGAATGTAAATATGTGCTGCCACTGTGGAAAACAACATGGAGCCTTATCTAAAAATTAAAAATGAAATATAAACCAACATTTCCATACCTGGATACTTATACCAAGAAAATAAAAACACTAACTAGAAAAGATAAATTCAACCCTATATTCACTGCAGAATTACCCACAATAGACAGGAAATAGAAGCAAATTAATTGCTCATCAATAGATGATGGATAATTGAGATGTGTGTTTATAGTATATATATCTACCCAACTTAACTACAGATTTATCTATATTTATATATATAAATATATACACACACTTATATATATGTACTATATATAAATATATATATATATGCACACACACACATAAAAATACAATGAATTATTACTCAGTTCTAAAAACAATAAGTTCTTGTCATTTACAGAAAATGGGTAGAACAAGAGGATAATATGCTAAGTGAAATATGTCAGAAAGAGAATGACAAATGCTGTATGATTTTACTCATATTTGGAATTTAAAACTAATGAACATAACAAAAGAGAAAAAGAGATATAGATATACAAAGAAACAGGTTGTTAACAACAAGGAGGGAAATGGGGTGAGGAAAAAGAAATATTTGAAGAAAATTAAAACAGAAAATTTCCCAGTTGCAAAATAAATGAGTCAGGGACAAGAAATATACTGTATGGGGAATAGTCAATAACTATGAAATATCTTTATATAGCAACATATCATAAGTAGATATATTCTGGTGATCATTTTGAAATGTATTAAAAATACCAAACAGTTAATTGTGTAAGAGAACCTATCACAGTGTTAATGATAAAAGTACATTTCAAAAATAAACAAACATAGAAAAAAATTAGATTTGTAATTAACAGAGGCAGAGTTTGGGAAAGGAGGATTTGATTAATGCACAAAAAATCTTAAACCTCCAGCCGTAAAATAAAAGTGTTCTAGGGATGCCTATAGTAACATGAAAATTACAATTAATACTGGTTTATGTTCTATATGAATGTTGATAACATAGTAGACCATAAGTTTTCTCTTCAGAACCAAATGACAAATAGTATTTTTTTAAAATTGTATCTAAATGAGATAATGAATACTCCCTAAAGTTGCTATGATATTTATTTCATGATACTTCTAAATCAAATCACTATACTGTGCACCTTAATTTACAAAATGTTCTATGCCAATTATATCTCAATAAAAGCAGAAGGAAAAATGGAAATTCAATGGTCATTTTTTCCCATTTCATTTTTCATGATTGTTTTTGCAGCAAGTAAACTTGAGTCATGATATACTTATCCTAGGTAAATATAATAATAAATAAGTGATTCTAATAAATTATACATAAAGATAACAATAAAATTAGTTTTTAACATACCTTAAACTTTCTTCATGTTAATAGCACATTACTTCTATAGGAATCAAAATTTCACTCTGTGTATTCATCTGAGATTACGGAATGGATACAAATTTAAAACTGGCTGCTCTTGCTGTGATTGATAAATTTCACTGATTCTGAAAGATGGTCTCATCTCCCCAACAGCATCTGTAAATAAGAACATTCTAGGCTGCTAAAAATCTCAGCATGGTAAAATTTCAGAACTCCTACAGTTCCTAAATGTTTTGCAATGGGAATGTAATACTGACAAACACTTGATTTTGGATAACAATGAGGTGTTTTCTCATGGTTGCATTAGGGATGTGAAGAAAATCCCTGAGATCCACAACAAATATTCTTGCTCAATTGCTGGGCAAAGAAAAGTAAATGTTCTGCATTAGTAGGACTGAGGACTGCTTTCAAAATGACGACTATGCTCACTAATTTCCAGGTAGTCCAAGGAAAGAAAGGTTATTGCAATTTCTAGGTGAACAGGAATATGTCAGTGGTTCAGTCCCTATAAATTAGCCAACGGGTGTTCAAAGCCAAAATAAGTTGTATCAACAATAAGAATTTGAAGAAAAAAAAACTTGGACTTAAGCTTAAATTAACAAGGAGACACAGTCCTGTGCTGGGCTCTGGGGACTGGAGAATGTATATGCCTCAGTCCAATTCAAGGGTTCAGTGGCTTGGCCCTAGAATCAGCTCGAGATTCAATGAACAGGTAACAAATAGAATACTGGAAGAAGTATAATCTACCTCTCCCTGATCAGAAGAAAATCTGTTGGCTCAATGAAACTCTTAATTCACAGAGATTCTGCCAGATGCAGAGGAGTAATTCAATGATGACTCAACTAAGAAAAACTTAGTTACTTTTTAACAATCCATCTTCACACACACAAACAGTGGTATACAGATTTGTAATATTTAATAGGAAGAATTCAGTGGGTAGAGCTCAGAGAATACTTTTCAAAGTACCAGAGAACTTTTGTACTTTTGCCAATAGTCTAGATTTTCCCAGGTAGATATTTACAGATGGACAAACAAACAATATTCTTCTTTAGAATTTCTAATTTTTAAAGTAAACTGTAGCTTCTGACTTATCAGTATAGAACCTTGGTAAGATGATCACGGTACAACACACTGTCTGATAAGAGAGCTGGAAATTAACTGCTGAACCAGCCCATCTGAACCCCAGTCTGCTAATATAAGCAACAACATACTCACCATCAGACATGAGCTGAAAAACATAAAAGATTGATGTTTCTGTTGTAGGAACAACAACTACTGTCAAGAAACAGTCCTCCTGCTGCAAGTGGGCTCTTTTCTTCTCTTGGTAAAGGTCATATAGGTGGGATGTTGCTAGAATTTCCCTGGCCCATTTGCCCATTCTCCAGACTATCAAAGGATTTCTTCACAATTGGTGACACATTTTCTGGACTCAATGTTGCCATTCCAGTCTTATCGGCTGTCACTGGCTGTATGATTGTAGGCAGAACACTTTAGGCTCCCTGACCTTGCCTACAATTTTTCCAGCATTCCAGGGCATTTCACATTCTGAAAATGCTTCACCACTTACTTTAAAATAATGGGAAATTATTAAAGATTTCCATGAATATTTTATATATCTTAATATGTGCAGAAATTTGGTTTTCCTGCAGTTTGATATAATTTAATTCTACCGCCCTCACCTCCTTCTAGTCCACACAATTTAGATTGCAATTTGGTTACTGAATATGACCACCCCAACCAAGGGGCTATTACCTCTTAGTTACTTCCTTTGTGAAGGTTAGAAAGGGCACAAGTTATGTGGGTTGTATAAACCTACATTCAATGTTTGCAATGGCACTGTCTCTTCAGGAAAAAGCTCTGATTCTAAGAAGTAAATTAATTAGAAGTCAGTATAGTTATTGGTATGGGGAAGAGAATCAACAATGTGGGGTGTGTGGGTGATGAAGGGACAGGAAAAAATCCAGCAAATGAGAATGGAATGCTTTAGGCCTCTGGAGGCATGAATTAATAAGACAATAATACTTTGTCTCCTGCACCTACCTCCAATTTCTATCTTGTGTGACTAGTCCTTGGGCTATGAAAAGAGCTAGTTTGTGGTGAAGAGTAAAGACCATAATGAAATAGTTTGAAAACAATGAGACATTTGTTGTTTCAGGAAAGTAGATTTTGCTAAAATCAACATATATTTTTCAATCACAAAATAAAAAAATGCATCCTGCGGCGTATGCTGTGCTTACTGTGCTGGTATCCAAGTTAGACAAGGAAAGGGGGATAGACAGAAAACATCTGGAAGAGGTGGTTTCTGTGCTGAGACTGGGAATGTCTAAGAAGGTAAAAGGAGGACACCCAAAGTCCAAGGATGAGCTGAAGCATAAGTGTTGAGTTGGAGCTAATATAGTTGACAAGCATTTGCCTGAATGTATCTCCAGATACAGTGAAACATAAAGATATGCCAAGGTAGTCAGATGCCAGATATATAAAGAAATGACTAAACTAATTTGGGTTTGTGGGCTTAGAGTTGGAAAGGCATTAAGTGCCACCCTGAGGACGTAAGCTTGCCTTTGGATGGAACATAAATGCAACATAAAGTATTGACTACAAAATATAGTGTAGACTCTTGAGGGCAGGAAATTAAAGGACCAGTTGGAATGCTTTGAGAACAGCACAATGAAGACCATAGGAAAAATTGCTTCTTAAATTCTACCAAATGCTGAATGTGCCATCTGAGACTATATCATGTGACCTTTATGATTCCAGGGATGACATAAGGGAGACCATGATCCATGGGCCGGTTCCTTCATTTATCTCCTGTTCCAATCTATCCTAACTTAACACTTTTAATACTTTCCAGGATGAACTAGAAACCACTTAGTACTTTTCACTCTCTCCATGTTTTAGTCTTTTTCCAATTTCTTCCACTTTCTCTTTTTCCTTGTAACAAATTATTTAAATTTACTCCCATATTGTTCCATAAAATGATCATATCAATCAAATATCTCTTTTTCCTTTAAATGGTAACTTAGTCTCCCATTTAACTCTTAACTCTATTTAAAAAAATAAGGAAATTACAGGTACACAACTATGTTTACTGTTCAAAAAAGAAAATTGTAGATATTTGTCGAAATTTGCTAACATCAATTTTAATCTTTGTTATCCTGCATAATCTGGTAGTCCTCTGGTAGATCAGTTGTAATTAGTATGAAGTTCATAAACTGAAGATGGCTGATGAGTTGGCCTTGAAATAGAGGTAGCTGATGTATCAGCTATCAATGGCACTGGAAACTGTGGGTTGCTCCCTTGTTGAAGTTTAGATAAACGACCTTCATTGGCAGATATGTTGTGATATCTATTTGAAAAAGTAGAAGGCTCCACCATCAGTCCAAAATAATTACTCTGTGTGGTAGACAAGATGCTGTACAGAGAATTAGAAGTTGTAGTTGTAATGAAGTTCACAACACGGCCATTTGCTTCAGTGTAGCTGCTTTGAGAGTGCCCGTGAAGATTCGTCAACTGATTTAATATAGCACGTTGATCCACTGCAATTTGCACTCGTGGTCTAACTGACATTGATGATGGAGGAGAAATATCACCTCTGATCAGAGTATTTGTGTCACTAATTATGTGGCTAGTAGAGGGCTTTCTTATAAGAGGCATGTTTAAATTTGCAGAAGGTATAAATGCACTTTCCCCACTAGTGTCAGACACAAAACCAGAATTATGTTTATCCACATTACGCCCTGCTTTAAAATGCTTCTTTTTGAAATCTTCATCCAATGAAGATACCAGAGAGGCATTTTTAATCCCAACTCTTCTTTTTATTCTCACTGAAATCTGGGGACAGCCTTGTTTAATATTTGGATTATGATAAAACTGCAGCTACAACCATAGGAGGTATATTTTAGTAATATTTTAAACCAAACTACAACTCTACAATAAGCCTAAACTATAAAACCTCAGATTTCATGTTTTCAGTTCAAAGATAGTAACATCAAAATATGAACATCATAACGATAGTTTGAAGTTCCTTATTTGGAAAATACAAATTTGAATAGATTAGTCATCAAATTTATGAAGTTAGCATTTTCAGTAACGGTGAATGCCACTTCTCAAAAGCAGACTTAATACCTTTATTTAGATTTCTGTTAAGATTGATATTTACAAGCAAAGTTTCTCATAAACTTGAATTCTTAAGGCCCTGTCCTCATTTTTTTAGAAATAATAAAGTATTTAAACTTAATAGTTTAATACAATTTTCAAAATCTAGTTTTACATTTATATTACCATAAATTGATGTACAAAATAAAATTTTATATATAAGTTACCAAGTGGTAGCTAAAATTTCTAAATACCTTGCTTAAAACAGAGACTTATTTTTCTTCTGCCAGAAAGTGTGCTGGAGAAATAGATCTTTGAAAATTCTGTCGCAATTCACTAATCCCATAAAGATTAAGCACTGTAACTAAACTTTTTATGCTTCCAGTTTCAAATATTCTGAAAGGGGCCTTTCTTTCCAAAACTTCCATCTTAAAGACATCTTCATCAATCACTATAGAAATTCCATTATCATCCCACCAGATAGATTTAAATTGGTCACTCCCAGCCATTTTCCAGAGTTTTCTTGGAAATGTCAGAGAGTGAAAATAATTATCTTTGTCTGGTTCAGAGACACAATGTGTGTAACATGGTCTTTTTATCAAGAATTCTTCAGACAAAGAGTGAAAAGCATTTTCTTCAATCATAGACCTCAAGTTCAAGTCCCCAGGGAATGTTTTATCACACAATAGAGATCTTCCAGAAATTCCTGAACCAGTTGGTCCATCTTTATGAGACACATCTTGAATTTATGAAGAAACATGTGTCATCTCAAATAACTTTTTCTACATATTTTGTTCTAATCTGCATTATTTGGGCACTGCAATTTCAAATGCTGCTTTGGCAGGCCTGCACATATAAACTGCTAGGCCATCACAATGGTTCTTAACCTGAGTAGCTGTGACATCACAAGACGTCTGGTCTCCTAGCAAATCCAGTGTAACATTCAGCCATTGTTTACTTCTCATTCATCCAGTTAAAATGAAACATATAGGATGCTTCTCTTTATAGAGTGATCTGCAAATATTATCCCCACAAAATCTTTTTAAATAATTTAATTTTGGGGTCTATGAAATAAAACCAATCTCCATCCTTTTGTACACAAAATTATACCACATTTGTGAACAGAGTATAAATAATGCACAAAATATATAAAATAATTTTAAAGTTTTGGAATTTAAAGTGAAATTTGTGTAAAACCTGTACAGAAAATGTATATCAATTTCATTATCATTTGTAATTAAACTGAAAAATAATTTGATTTGGAAATGGAAGTAGGTATTTGTGTACTTTACAATAAGTTGCTCTCCTCTCATAACATGAGCAGAATAAATATCAGTTTATCTGGTATGTTTATAAATAAATTGTAAATATTTATGAAATAAAATTAGATTAAAACAATCAATCAAATTTAATAAATCCCAAAGGGGGGAATTTTTCTTTTAAATTTTTATTGAGTTCTATAATAAAAAATATGTAATTTTATATTCTATTTTAAAATTACTAAAGTGAAAATCTTATAATATACTTACAAAGTTTATTTTTGACATTCTGTCACTCAGAAGTTTTTCAGTCCCTAGAAGGTAGAAATTTTCTTGTCATCTTTATTATCCATACTCTTGTGGCTTCTGATAAGTGTTCCAAAATGATGTTGATAAGTAAGCTTATGCACAAGATCCTGGGTTTAATAAGCAGTGCCTCAATTAAGGGGCAAACAAAGAATCAAAAAACAAAGAAATAACTGTATATGTCCGTTGTGGTGGAAAAGACTAGGTAATGCATTTTAGGAAGCATTATGTTTCTCAGTCCTGAAAAAGTTGGCCTATTTATTAAAATACAGCATTTTAAGGCAAGTGATTTGTTCACTAATTATAAATAATAGCTATGTTCTGTATCAGCAATCTGTAGTAAATCCAATTCTACCAAATCTTTCATTCTTTATTTAGTAATAAATTCCATTAAACATAAGACAAATTCAAAATGTGAGACAAAATTTTTAAATAAATAAATGTACGCACTAGCTAGAATGTAAATTTTTCCTTCAGTGTGTGTATATTCCATTCTAAATAAACATTAGTGACCTGAATTCATTGCATTTTATAAGTATTATAAACTATAGTTTAGTTGGATTCAGTCCTGATTCATAAATATTATTTAACATCTGCAAATCAATATATGTGCTACCATCCCTTAAAAAACAGAAAATTCAAAAATAACAATCTCAAAAAATATAGGAAATTTATTGACAGATCTCATCTTAACTTTTTTATAAAAATATTCTTAACAAATTCACTTCAGATAAAATGTAACTGAACATAATATAATCCATACATGAAAAACCCATGACTAACATCAAGTTCAATGTTAACATACAGGAAAGTTTTCCTCTGGTCCAGTAATTAGAAAAAGTAGCTCATTCTCACAAGTCCTAAATTACACTACTATAAGTCCTAGCCAGAACAACTAGTCAAGAAAAATATAAAGGCACCCAACTTGTAAAAAAGCAGTAAAGATTTTATAGATGACATAATTATGCATCTCCATAGTCTCCTCCAGTGACTGTTAGAAATAATGAACAAACTTAGGAAACTTGCAGAATACAAAGTCAATATACAAATATCCATTGCATTTTTATATAGTAACAACTCATTATCAGAAAGAGAAACTAGGAAAACAATTGTGTGTATATTCATACCAAAAAGAATAAAATAGGAATAAATTTGATAAGTGAAATAAAAGATCAAAACATAAATCTATAAATTACAGGTGAAAGAAATATAAGTAAACAAAATAAATAGAAAGATATTCTGTGCTTATTGATTATAAACAATGTGAGGAACTATTCTAATCTATTTTTACTAGTCCAATCTCCCCAGCACTGCTTATTGAGGAGTATGTATTTTCTTCACTTTATACTCGCTTCCTTTTCCATGGGTTAATTGATCATAGGTGTGAGGGCTTATATCTGGTTGCTCTATTCTCTTCTATTTATTGGTGTCTGTTTTTGAGTCAGTATCATGTTGTTTAAATTACTAAAGCTTTGTAGGACTGTTGAACAATGGAGAAATTTACACCATTAGATTTAATACACTTTTTCAAAATTATTATGGCAACTCATGATCTTTGTAGTTACATATAAATTTTGAAATTATCTGTTCTACTAAATGGAAAAATCTCATGGGTATTTTGACATAAATCACACTAATTGTAGATTCCTTTGAGTAGCATGGTTGCTTCAACCACATTCTTTCACACCATAAACATAAGATATCTTTTAACTTTTTTGGATCAGTTTTAATTCCCTTCATCCATGTTTTCTATTTTTTAATGTATAGGTTTTCTCCTTATTTGTTAACTTCATTTGTAGGTATTTTTTACATACATAGATAATTATATATATTATATTTGTAAACACATTTCCTACACAAATACAGCAGGTAGAAGGCAGTGGCAGGCATATTCAAGTTCTGAATGAAATAAAGCTGCAATCTAAGATAATTTATCAAGCAAGGCTATCATTTAGAATAGAAGGAGAAATAAATAACTTTCACAAATTCAAATTCTAAAAGAATTTAGCAACAGAGAAAGAAATAATGAGAGATCCACTCTAGAAAAAGAGAAGCAGGATGCTATAGAAAGGAGAAAGGCTTAATTAGAAAGGCAATAGCTACAATCACATACAATAGAATAAGCATGATATTGATAAACCGGACATCAAAATTTTTAATGGTCAGAGAGTGAAACAAGACAATACAGAGTATTTTCTTCTTGTTTCTGTTCTCTGCAGGGTGGGTTAGAAATTGGAGTCTTATCAGTTAAAACAAACAGATATAGTAACGGTTCAATATACATACAAAACATGATAACCATAAGTCAAAGGCTTACAATGAAGTCACAAAGCCAAAAACAATCCAAGATAATAAAAGAAAACTTATCAAGCCACAAAAAGAAAAAGAAATGAACAAAAATGAAATAACAATTCAACTGGAAAATAAAGTTCAAAATGGAAATAAACACCAGTCTATCAATAATTATCACAAATTTTAATGGACCTTGTGCTTCAATCAAAAGTTATATATTGTCAGATGGGATAATATAACAAGACCCTACATTATGAAGCATATAAGAAAACCACTTTAGTAAGAGGAACACACATCAATTGAAAGTCAGAAGATGGAAAAATATATTCCATGCAAATGGACATGACAAGAACTCAGGACTAGCAGTACTGACTTCACACGAAATAGACTTTACAACAAAGGCCATAGAGAAAGATAAACAAGGATATGATATAATGATTAAATGAGCAATACAAAATGAGAGTATTATACTCATTAAGATATATTCACTCAATGTAGGTACACCTAACCACATAAATCAAATACTAATAGATAAAAAGGGAGAAATTGATGGGAACACAATCACAATAGGAGACTGTATGTCCGCATTACCATCACTAGTCTGGTCTTTCAGGCAATAAATTAATAAGGGAAAAAAGATACTAAAAGATATGATAAAATGATTGGATTTGGTTGATATTTCCAAAACAGTACTTGTCCCCAAAAAAGAATATACATTCTTTTCCAGTTCACATAGAACATTTTCTAGGAAAGTTTATGTACTCATGCACAGAAGAAGCCTCAACAAATTTAAGAAGATAAAACTTATTTCAAGCATCTTTTCTGAGTAAAATAACATGAAACTAAAAATCAATCACATTAAAACAGGGAGAAAAAATGACAGCATGTACATTAAAAACCATGGTGCTATAACAAGTGGGGGAGGTGAAGATTTAAAAGAAGAAATTTAAAAATATCTTGAGAAATGTGACAAAACACTACACAAAGTCTATGGAATACAGTTCAAGCAGGCTTAAGAGGGAAGTTCATATTGACAAGGCCCTCCATAATGAATAGCAATTCCAAATAAATAATCTAACGTTCTTTGTAAACTAATCATGAAAAAAAATAGCAAACTAAACCAAAAGTCAGCAGAAAGAGGGAAATAATAAAGATCAAGGAATAAAAATTGAAATAGAGATTAAAAAATAGAAAAAAATCAATCAAACCCTTTTTTGAAATAGTAAACATAATTGACAAGGCTCACAAACAAGAAAAGAGAAAGAACACAAATAACATAAGAAATGAAAATGGAGAAACTACAAGAGTACAACAAATTTGCATAATATCATAAGGGAATACCATGAGCAACTGCATGGAAACAAACAGGATAACCAAGGAGACATGGGGAAGTTTCTGGAAACATTAGCCCAACATTACTGCATTGAGAAGAAATTGACCATTTGAACAGATAGATCACCAGAAATGGAATATGATTATCAATAAAATAAAAAATTTCTGCAAACAAAGATTCAGAACCAAATAGCTTCCCTGGGGTATTTGACCAATCATACAAAGAAAAATCCATACCAGTCTTTCTCAAACTTTTCCAAAAGATTGATATGGAGAGAGTACTCCCAAACTCACACAACATCAACCTGATATCAAAACTGGATAAAGACACTACCTCAAAGAAAACTATATGCCAATATCATTGATAAACTTAGATGTAAATGTTCTTAAGAAATTATTAACAAACAGAATCCAACAGCATGTAAAAAAGATCATGCACCATGGTCAACTTAGGTTCATCCCAGCAACACAAGGATGGTTTAACATATGCAAATAAATCAATCAATTTTGATACACCATATCAACAACAGAGAGGTCACAACACCATAGGATCATCTCTGTAGATGCAGAGAAAGCATTTGATAAAATTTAACACCTATTTGAAATAAAAGTTCTTAACACAGTGGGCATAGAGGGGCCATATCTCAACATTATGAAAGCTATTCATGACAAACATACATCCAGCAAAATACTCAAAGGTGATAAACTGGAACCCTTCCCACAAAAACCTGAGACAAGACAAGGTTGCCCATTCTCACAATTTCAATTCAATATAGTCTCGGAAATCCTAGCCACAATGATCAGGCAAGAAAAAAAATAAAATATTTAGAATGGAATAGAAGATGTAAAATGTCACGATATGCAGACATGACACTATATATAGAAAACTGTAAAAGCTTCATAAAAAATTAGGCTGAAAAAGGAACTGGGCAAGGTACCAAGAGAAATGTACAAAAACCAATTGCATTTTTTTACACTAACTTTTAATCAACAGGAGAGCTAAATATAGAAGCAACCGCTTTTACAACTGCATCCAAAATTATAAAATGCTTAAGAATATATCTGACCAAGGAGGTGAATGACGTATACATGAATAACTAGAAAACATTGATTAAGGAAATCAAAAAAGATTTGAAGAATTGAAAGGATTCCCAATGGTCTTGTAATGGAAGAAACAATATGGTTACAAAGGCCATACTGCTGAAAGAAATCCAATGACTTAATGTGATTTCCAACCAAGTTATGCAAAACATTTCTTTTTTGGACTTTAACAAATGATCCTAAGATTTGCAGAGTCATAAAAGATCCATAATTCACAAATCAATATTCAAGGAAAAGAAAGAGGCTGGAGGAATAAACCACAATGTCTCCATAAATTATTTCAGAGCTTCAGTAATCAAAATAACATGATATTGGTACAGAAACAGGCATATGGATAAATGGAACAGAATAGAGGGCCTAGGAATAAATCTAAAGGCCTATGTTCAATTAATCTTTGACAGAGTAGCCAAGAATTTGACAGAGAAAAGACGATCTCTTCACCAACTGCTGTTGGGAAAACTGGATAGCAGCATGCAGAGCAATGGATTTAGAACACTCCTTCACTCCATAGAAAAGAATAAACTCAAAATGGCTTGAAGATTTAAATATAAGGCAAGACATAGTAAGTCTCCTAGAAGAAAATATAGGAAAAACAATCTGAGATAAATCTCACAAATGATCTCCTAGAACAGCCTACCTATGTAATGGATGTAAGAGCAAAATTAATAAATGACACCTTATTAAACTTATAAGATTTGCACAGCAAAAGGAACCATAAACAAAGCAATATGACAACCTACAGGATTAAAGAAAATATTTAGAAATGATGCAACTGACAAAGTGTTAATTTCTAAAATATAAAGACTTCATACAACCTAATAATAATAATAAAAAATACAAGAAACCCTACCTGAAAATGGGCAGAAGCCCTAAACAAGCAATTCTCCAAAAGAGGCATACAAATGCCACATAGATTTATGAAAAAAAATTGCCCACTATCATTATCAGAGAAAGGCAATTCAAAACGATAATGAAGTATCACCTCACAATAGTCACAATGACCATCATTCAAAACTCCACAAACAATAAATGCTGGGGAAGCTGTGGTGAAATGGAACCCTCCTACACTGTTGGTAGGAATGTAGTTTGGTGCAGTCATTGTGGAAACCAGAATGTGGATTCATGTAAAGTATAATATTAGACTTAATATACGATCCAGCAATCCCACTTCTTGGTATACATCAAAGGAAACCCTAATTCAAAAAGACATCTGCACCAGAATGTTCTTAGCAGTGATATATACAACAGCCACGACCTGGAAGTAACCTAATTGTCCAACAACGGATGACAGTATTCAGAAGTTATGCCATATTTACACAATGGAATAATATTCTGCAATAAAAAATGATAAAACAATGACATTTGCAGCAAATTGGTTGTCCCCAAAAAGTGTCATTCTAATTGAAGTAAGCCAGAAAGAGAAATAAAAATAATAAATGACAAGACATATGTAGAGACTTAAAAAAATTGGAATGAGAACACTATGATTTCATCTACAAAACTGAAACACACTCACAGATCTACTAAACAATTTTATGCTTAATGCGGAAATGGGCTCTGAGAGGATATATTTGGGAGCTATAGATTTATAAATGTTATCCACTATATGTACAAATAGATGTTTTCAAAATTTCTTTTGTTTGACACAGGGCAGTATGTGAAATATCGTAAAGTTTACTTTAATAGGCACACAAATATATACATGAATAGGGACACTGTGATATACACAACAGATTGACACACCTTAAATGGCAGTACTTCAATTATAAATAAATGAATAAATATGTAAATAAATAAATACATAAATGAATAATAAATAAATAAAAATATTTAATAATAAATGAAATACAAAGATTCACACTACATATCTTTACACATCAAAAATCTTGGAGAAATCAGAAAGAATATAGAAGAAAATTGAATGAATGGGAGGAAGGCAAATAACAAGATATACAATTGAAAAGATAAAAAAATCTAAGTCTGTTTCTTTTAAACATGAAGTGGACAAATTTTTAGGTTGGCTAAGAAAATAAAGACTCAAATAAAATTAGAAATAAAAGAATAGATATTACCATTGATGTTGTAGAGATGCAAAAATAATAAGAAATTACCAATAATCAATGGTTTGAATGACCTAGAATAAAAGACAAATTCCCAGAAATATATATCTTCCAATACTGAATCAAGAAGAAATTAGAAAGTTAAATAGAGCAAAAGTGCATATGAGTAAATCAATAATCCAAACCTCCCAAACCAGAAAAAATTTACAAGACGAATTTAATGGTGAATTCTGTCATACACTTGAAGAAAATTTTTCACCAGTTCTTCAGCAAATCTTCCAAGAATTTGAAAGGGGTGAAAGATTCCAAACTTGTTTTATGATGCCAGCTTTATTTGCATAACAATGCTAGAAAGGACATTATACACAAAATATAGAATATTATCCCTGATGAACATATTTGCCAAAATTCTCAACAAAACACAAGCAAAATAAATTCAAAAAAACATTTAATGTATCATACACATACATGAGTAAAGGGATTTATCCCTGGGTTTAAGGATACTTCAAAATATTCAAATAAATAAAGGTGAAATGTCACACTAATAGAATGAGAAATAAAACTCTCATAACCATCTCAATAGGTGCAGAAAGAGCATTGTATATAATGCAACGTCCTTTTAAGATACTCCCAACAAATTAAATTAACCCTGTCAGTGGCACAATATCATATAAACACAAAACACTGTGTGGAGAGAAGTGAAGCAGTTCTCTGTTTATTGATTCTTAGAAAAAGGATTTATATAGGACATGCACAATGACTCACATAACATCTAAGTTATAACAATGTTAATAATCTTAAGCTATTTATGTCCCCATGTTCCTGCAGTAAGCGCAGGATGTTAAATGATCAAGGATTGTTTTAAGTTCATCACGGAACTTCATTAAGTAGGCCATCTCTAATCCAGCCGGCTGGGCCTGTCTCAGGTTGTCCTCCTTTGAAGATCTTACCCAGCATAGGCTATCCAGAAACCCATACTGGATACATTGAGTAGGCCATTTCTTATCCAGCCTGGATATGTGACATTCCTCACAGATTGATTATCATTTCAGCCCATGGGCTTATTCTCTAAAGCCTTCAGACAGGGGCCTACAATTCCAACATCCCTTGACAGAAAAATGGATGAGGAAAATCTGATGTATATATGCAATGGAATCAATACTTTGCATTCCTATCAAAAGTGTAAACGGTTTTCCTTTTTCTCCACAATCTCACCAAAATCTGTTGTTTTCTTTTTCATGAGAGCCTTGTGACAAGTGTGAGGTCTTGTCTCGTTTTTGGTTTATGACTTTCCTAATAATTTATAACTCTGAACATATTTTAATGTGTCATTTAGCCAACAGTATGTTTTCTAAAGAAAATTGACTCAGATCTATCTATTCAGTTTCTACGGACATTTTTTTAAATTGGATTATTTTGTCTTTTTTTGTTGTTGTTTTGGGGTAAGAGTTTGCCATATATTTTGGATATTAACACTTGATTGGAAAATATCACTTGAAAATATATTCTCCCATTGTGTTGATTGACTTTTCATTTTATTGATCATTTCTACTGCAGTGTATTTCTGTTTTGAGTGAAACAATCATATTTTGTTAAATTTGCTTCTGCTTCCCTTGCCAGAGGAAACATATGTAGAATGAAGTTAAGTCCAATATCAGAGTGTACTTCTTATATATTACCATATGATTCTTTGTTTTCAGGTTTTATGTATTATATGCCCAGAAGTGGTATTGCTGGGTCATGATAGGTCTATTTTTATTATTTAAAGGAACTTCCATACCATTTCCAAAGTGTTTTCACCAATTTTTATTCCCACCAACAGCGTTGGAGAGTCCCTTTTTCTCCACAACCTCCTCAGTCTTTATTATTTGTTGACATTTTGATGACAGCCCTTCTCAGTAGTGTGAGGTAAAGCATTATTTTATTTTTGTCTTGCCTTTGTATAATGATTAACAATGTGAGAACATTTTTATGTTCCTGTTTGTCATCTGTGTGTCTGTTGTAAAGAATTGCCTTTTGCACATTTTCTGGCTGAGTTGCTTGTAGATTTTTTAAACAGAGTTGTATGAACGTTTTGTGTATTTTAGAAATTAGCCTCTTGTTAATTACATTGTTTCCTAATGTTTTCTCCTAGTTGGATGTTCATCTTTTCATTTTGTTTATTTTGCTGTGCAGAAATTTTAAATTTAATTAGGACCTTTTTAATTTGATTTTATTTTTTTCATCTTGGGATTGTGACATAAGAAAATTTTGCTACAATTTTTGTCTTGTTTGGCCTATGTTAGTTTCCACGAGTTTTATTGTGACATGTATTAGATTTAGATATTTAAAACATTTACAGTTAATTTTTATACAGTGTGAGGGAGTGTTCTAATTTCATTGATTTACATGTAGCTGTCTAGCTTTCTCAAAATCATTTGCTGAAGACTGCCTTTAAGGCATTGTATATTTTTGCTTCCTTTGTCATAGTTTAGTTGACCATAGGTGTGATGTTTTATTTCTGCCTCTGTGTTCTGTTCCAGGGTTGTAGATGTTTGTTTGTTTTCCAACATTGTTCTGTTTTGATTACTGTATTTTTGTAATACAGTCTGAGTTCTGGGAGGATTATTGGTTATTCCTCCAAATTTGTTCTTTTTCCTCATTGTTTCTTTTGTAGGTCTGGTTCTTTTGAAGTTCCATACAAATCTTAGGACTGATTTTATTTCTGTGGAAAATATCATGTAGTTCAATCTGAATCAATTTATATCTGTATACATATTTTGTTGTATGCATATTTTAACAATATTAATTCCTCTAAACTAAGACCTCGAGATTTCTTTCCATTTCTTTGCAACATCTTCAAATTTATTTATCAGTGTCCTTCTGATTTTATTATCATGGTTTTTTCATAGGTTAATTATTTTTTGATCTAATTTCATATGGATTTTTTAAAATTATGGAATATTTCATTGTTAGTGTAAAGAAATGTGACTTTTTGTATGTTAATCATGAATCATGCTACTTTGCTTAATGTCTTTTTTAGTTTTAGTTGTTTAGTTGGGGAGAATCTTTGGGGATCTATATATAGATTATCAATTCATCTAAAATAATAACAGTTTTACTTCATTCATTCCAAGTTGAATAACTTTTTTTCTTGTACAATTGCTGTTGCTAGGACTTCCCATACTGTGTTTAATAGAAAAGCTGAGATTTGGCATCCTAGTCTTATTCCTTAATTTGGCTTTCAGTTTTTCACTTTTGCATATTATTTTGTCTGTTGGTGTGTAATTAAAGATTTTAGTTATGTTAAGATATATTTCCTGAATCCTGCTTTGGTAAGAAGTTTCTGTTGTTGGTGGTGGTGTTGTTGTTGTTCATGTTGCTGTTCTTGCTGTTTTAATGAATAAATGTTGAATTTTGTGAATTAATTTTTATGGATTTATTGGGATGATCATGTCGTTTTCTCTTTTCCTTTTGTTAATGTGGTGTAACAAACTTATTCATTTGTGTATGTTGAACCTCTCTTGTGAGCCTGCAATGAATCCAAGTTGATCATGGTGTATGATTCATTTTAGGTATTGCTGGATTTAATTTGGTAATAATAATTTTTAGAATTTTTTCATTTAAACCTATCATATTTATTGGCTTGAATTTCCTTTTGCCTGTACTTTGTTTGTTGGCTTTGCTATCAGGGTGATTAAAGCTTCATAGAATTAATTTGGGAGTTCCCCACATCTCCAATATTTTTGAATAGTTTGAAGAGTATAAGTTCTGATTTGTATTTTTGAACAGTTATCCAAGGGAGTTGTTAAAATCTTCTCTTCTATTTAACTATTTATTTAAATGCAGATTCTATCTATTTTCTAGTAATCAGTTTGTTCAAATTATTTGTTTCTCCTCATCTCTGTCTCTTTCTAGACAATTGTCTATTTCTTCTAATTTGTCCAGTTTTTTGGCAAGTAAGTTTTCTCAAAATGATCCCTTATTAGCATATCTGAGGTAACAATTATTATTTGTATTCTTTTATTTCTTACTTTATTTCTTTGGAGCATCTCTCTTACCTTCATGATGCACCTAGCTAGAAGTTTTTTGATTTTGCTTATGTTAAGATGAAAACGTAAAAAAATCTTTGCTTTTACTGCTCTTTTGCACATTTTTATTTTTCTCTCTAATGTATATTTATATTTCTAATTCTTAAGTTCATTTTTTTCTTGTTTCAGGTTTTTTTTTTGATTTACATTCATTTTCAAAGTTGTCTCCAATTCCAGCATAGAGCTCAATTTTTTTGTTGCAATGAACATATATACATTTATTGTCCCATTTTTTCCTCTGTGAGCTGCCGTAAAATCTGTTAATATTTCCCTGTGCTATACAGTATAATCCTGTTTATCTATTCTGCAATTTAGACCTTCAGGTCTATCTCTTCACACCCCCACCCCCTAGGCATCCAATACTTTGCATTCTATGTGTGCAAGTCTATTTCTGTTTTGTATTTGTGCTTTTTTGTTTTGGTTTTTTTTTTTTTGTATTTAGATTCTACAAATGAGCCATTTCATATTGTATTTTTCTTTCACTTTCTGGCTTACTTCACTTAGTCTGATTATCTCCAGGAGCATCTTTGTTGCTGATAATGGTGCTATGTTGTCGGTTTATATGGCTGACCAGTATTCCATTGTATAAATATACCACCTCTTCTTTATCCAGTCAACTGTTGATGGACATTAATGTGTTTCCATGTCTTGCCTATTGTAAATAGTGCTGGCTAAGAATATTTGGGTGCTGGTGTCATCCAGAAATAGGGTTCCTTCTGGATTTATGCCCGGGAGCGGGATTCCTGGGTCATATGGTATGTTTATTCATAGGCTTTTGAGGAATCTCCATCCTGTTTTCCACAGTGGCTGCACCAAACTGCATTGCCATCAGCAGTGAAGGACGGTTCCCTTTTCTCCACAGCCTCTCCAGCATTTGTCATTTGTGGATTTTGGAATGATGGCCATTCTGACTGGTGTGAGGTGATACTTCATTGTAGTTTTGATTTGCATTTCTCTGATAATCAGTGACATTCAGCATTATCTGATGTGTCATTGATCATTTATATGTCTTCCTTAGAAAATTGCTTGTTTAGGTCTTCTGACCATTTTTGCATTGGGCTTGTCTTCTCCCAAATTTTAGTGTGAAGATTTTGAATTTATCACCATTGAGTACTATGCTGGCTGTAGGTTTGCTACCTATAGATTTCATGATGCTGAGTTATGTTGCCTCTATTCCCACTTTGGTGAGAATTTTTGTCATACGTGAGTGTTGAATTTTATCAAATGCTGTTCCTGCATCTATTGAGAAGATCATGCGGTTTTGGTCTTTTCTTTTGTTGATGTGCTGTATTACAGTGATTGATTTGCATAAGTTGAACCACCCCTGTGTCCCTGGCATGATCCCCAATTGGTCATGATATATAATCTTTTCTCTGTGTTGTTGGATTCTATATTCTACTATTTTGGTAAGTATTTTGGCGTCTGTGTTCATCAGTGATATTGGCCTATAATTCTCTTGTTTGGTAGTGTCTTTGCCTGGTTGTGATATCAGGGTGATTGTGGCTTCACAGAATGACTTTGGGAGTATTCCTTTCTTTTCAATCTTCTGGAAGAGTTTGAGAAGGAATGGTTTGAGTTCTTCTATGCATGTTTGTAGAATTCCACATTGAAGCCGGCCAGTCCTGGACTGTTAGTTGTAGGCAGGATTTATATTGCTGTTTTGATTTCATTTCTAGTGCTCTGCTTGTTCAAGGAGTCAGTTTCTTCTTGATTCAGTCTTGGTGGACAGTATGTTTGCAGAAAATTGTCCATCTCCTCTAGGTTATCTAGTTTGGTTCCATATACTTTTCAGTATTTTCTCATATCATATTCTGTATTTCTATTTTTTGTTGTAATTTTCCATTCTCTTTCTTTATTTTGCTAATTTGTGCTATCTCTCTTTTCTTCTTTTTGGGTTTGGCAGAGGTTTGTCGATTTTACTTACTATTTCAAAAAACCAGCCTTTTGTTTGGTTGATTTCTTATCTATGGTCTTTTTAATCTCTATTTTATTTATTTCCTCCCCAATATTTATGATTTCCTTCCTTCTGCTTTCTTCTGGGGTTTTTTGTTCTTCTTTTTCTAGTTCATTCTGCTGATGTGTTAAATTGCTTATTTGTGTTTGTTCTTTTTTGAGGAATGCCTTTATCACTATAAACTCCCCTCTCAACACTGCTTTTGCTGTGTCAGATAAAATTTGTGTGATTTTGTTTCATTTTCTTTTGTCTCAAGGTAATTTTTCATTTCACCTTTGATTTCTTCTTTGATCAATTTGTTTCTAATAACATATTGTTTAATCCCCATGTTTTCCTTTTGTTCTTCTTTGTTTCTCTGTTGTTGATTCCTAGTTTCATGACATTATGTTCAGTAAAGCTGCTTGAGGTAATTTCTATCTTCTTAAAATTGCTGTGGTTTTTTTGTGCCCAGGTATATCATGAATTCTGGAAAATGTCCCATGTGCACATGAAAAGAATGTATATACTATTTTGTGGTGGATGAAATGCTCTGGAAATATCCACTAAGGGTAATATTTCTATTGTATTATTTAACTTCTCTTTTGCCTAATTTATTTTCTGCCTTGATGATCTGTCCAGTGATGTTAATGCAGTGTTTGAATCTCCAACTATGATTTGACTCCCATTACTATCCCCCTTTATATCTGTTAGTAATTATTTAATGTACTTAGGTATTCCTCTATTTGGTGCATATGTATTAACGAGTGTGCTATCCTCATATTGTATCACTCCTTCAATCATTATAAAATATCCTTCTTTATCCTTCTTTATGGCCTTTGTTTTAAAGACTCTTTTGTCTGAAATTAGTACTGCAACACCTCCTCTTTTGGCTTTTCCATTTGTATGGAATACCCTTTTCCATCCTTTCACTCTCAATCTATATTTGCTTTCTCCCTGAAGTGGGTCTCTTGTATGCAGCATATTGAAGGTTCTTGCTTTATTATCCAGCCTTCCACTCAATGACTTTTGACTGGAGCATTAAGTCCATTAACATTTACAATCATCGATGATATGTTTGTGTTTATTGCCATTTTGACCTAATCTTTGCAGTTGATTTGGTATTTCCTCTTTGTTCATTTCATCTAACTTTTTTGGTTTGGTCATTTTCCTTTGTATTTTCATGAAATTTATTAAGTTTTAGCGACTCGTGAATAAGTTTTGTCTTTCTATTACCATTTTATATAAGTCTATTAGACCATTATTTATCTTCTTTTATTGAACTGATAGTAACATGATCTGAAACCCATCCTACTGAAAACCAAATATTTTAAAAGGAAAGACAAAAAAAAATCTCTATTTTCCTTCCTCCATTTCCCACTCTCAATTATTTGTATGTCTTGTTTTAAAATTTTGTGTTTATTTTATTTTTAGTTCATGAGTCATCACCATTCTAGCTGTGAGTTTCACAGTTCTGTAGCATCCTGCTTCTTTTCTTTTTAGAGTAGACATTTCAATATTTCTTTTAGCATGGGTCTAGTGTTGCTAAACTCTTGTAGCATTTTCTTCTCTGTGAAATTCTTTATGTCTCCTTCGACAATACAAGATAGTTTTGCTGGTTAAAGTATCCTAGTGTATATCATTTTTTTCATTCAGAACATTGAATATATCTTGCCACTTTCTTCTGGCCTGTAGTATTTGTGTAGTGAAATCAGCTTGGAGGCTTATGGGGATTCCCTTATAACTCACTCTCTGCTATTCTCTTGCTGCCTTTAGGATCATTTCTTTATCCTTGTCTCTGGCCATCTTAATTATATGTCTTGGTGTGGGTTTATTTGAGTTTTTCCTGTTTGGGACACTCTGAGGTTCCTGTACTTAGATATCTGATTCCTTCTTTAAGTTTGGGAATTTCTCAGTCATGATTTCTACAAAAAACTTTGCAATCCCCTTTGATCTTTCCTCCCATTCTGAGATTTCTATCATGCTATGATTGGCATGCTTTCTATTATCCCATAGGTGCCTTATGCTTTTTTCATTTGTTTCTCATTGTTTCTCTTGTAGGTCTTCTGATTGGGTGCTTTCTATTGTCCTGTCTTCTAAGTCACTAATTCGTTCATCTGCAGTATCTAGTCAGCTTTGCGATGCCTTTAGATCATTTCTCATTTCAGTCAATGTGTTTACCAATTCTCTTTGGCTCTTCTTTATTGCTTCCATTTCATTTTTATCATATTTTATATCTCTAAACACTATCTTTTATTTCCTTCAGTAATTTGATCACTCCTCTTTTGAAATCTTGATCTAGTAGTATATCGATGTCCATTTCAATGATCGTTCTTTCAGGGGATTTCTCTTGTTGTTTTAATTGGGAATGGTTTCTCTGCTTCTTCATCTTGCTCCTACCTCTCTGGCACTGTGGTTTATGGAGTATCAGTTTATCTACTGTGGTCCTAATGGAGTTTATCTACCTAATGCTTATGTAGCAATACAACTTAGAAAAGAGAAAAAAGAGAGACAGAAATACAGAATTTTAAAGAAAAGGAAATAAATATTTGAAGACATTGTGTAATGCCTAATAGAAGAGCAAATTGAAGCAAAATTTTGAAAAATAATAATAATAAAAATATTTTTAAAAATTTCAAAGGGATTAAAATGGGGGTATATATAATTGCCTTAGAAGTAAAAATTAAGGGGGTAATATAATTTGGAACAGGTAAAAACAGATTAAAACAAGGGGGTGTCCTGTGTCCTCCTGGAGACTGTGTAATTTAATGTGAAGTCTTTCTGTATTCATCCTGTTTTTGAAGCTCAGCTTGCTTTTTCCAGAGGCCCTCCATTGGAGCCCTCATTTGTGCTGCTCCCTGGGCCTGTAGGCAAGCAGATCACTCCTACTCCCAACACTGATTCCAGAGAAGCTCTCTTTACTTTGTCCTGGCTTGTCACTGCCCTGACCAATGCTGCAGTCAGATGTTTAAGACTGGCCAGGCAGGAGTGGGCATCACACCCTCTCCCAGCCACATGGTCAGGGGCTCCATTTCAGCCCAAAATTTGGGGGGCAACCAGCCACCTCAGGGTGACATTTTCTCCACTGCTCTGTGCCCTGTCCCTGTTCTGGGCAAAAAACAAGCTCCTTGTTTATCTTGGTGGAGCAAGCTCTCTGAGGAAATAGGAAAGCACTATCTTATCTGCCTCAGGCTGTAGACAAGTCCCCATGTGGCACTTGAGGCTGCTAAGACCTTAGGGGTGAATGCAGGTTTGCTCTCACTGCTGCCTGGGTGCAAAACACCAGAGGGTTTGGTGGCTGTGTCTGAGCCCCAGCTCTCTTCACCTAGAAACTTTTGTGTATTTTCAGAAATGGGGAATGTAGCTTTCCCCTCCCAGGGCACGTTTGCCCTGTTGTTTTATTGAGGGACCATGTTGTTCTGCCCTGTGCACTCACAGCAATGGCACACAGCCCCCTTTTTCCCCCCGGGCTGCCTCAGTGAAGCCATCCCCATCTTCCACCCAGGTCATGCAGCATGGCCCTGCCCCCAGCTGCCAGGATGCATTTTGTGCTGGGTGTCACAGGGATCCTCTGTGCTTGTTTAACTCAGTTCTGTCAGTCAACTTATACTCTGTAGAGGTCCAATCCTTGGAGCCTCCCACTCCATCCTGCCAGACTCTCAGTTGAAGAGGGGAGACCCAGTGAATGAGTGCCAGTCCTTCTTTGCTGCTCCCTCCCTGTGGGAACTGTCCCAATCTGTTTTGCCTTTTCTTCTTTCATTCTTCATTTTCTCCAACCAGATTTTTTGCATCTTTATCTTTTGAAGAGGACAATGTTCTATCAGAGTTCTGCACGTTTTCTGGTTAGCTGAGTGGGTCTGTGGATGTGAGTCTAGGTGCATTTGTGGGAAAGGGTGAGCTACGAGCATCCTTCTGCTCCACCATCTTGGCTTACCCCCAAAAAGTATCACTTTAAGTTGGAAGATAAACACAGCCAGGAAATAGATGGAAAAGATATTTCATGGAAATGACAAGAAAGTTCAGATTGCAATGCACAACTCATACAAAACACATTTTAAAATAAGGGCCACAATGAAAGATAAATATGAGATTATGTAAAGAATAGAGATCAATATAAAAATAGAGTATTATACTCATTAATTTATATATGGACACAACACCGTAGATCCTAAATATAAAAAGACATATTAGCAGACATGAAGGAATTAATTCATTATAAAACAATAATAGCAGATGAGTTGAACCCCTCACAATTCTGATGGCCATATCATCCAGAAAGAACATCTGTAAGGAAACAGAGGTCTTAATGGCATATTAGATCATTTGAACCAATCTGAGCTATTGGACACAGCATCAGAAAAGCAGAACACATAAACTTCTCAAATGTGCACAGGATGTTATCTGAGGAATAAGCCACATATTATGTCATGAAAAGAGCCTCAGGAACTTTACAAAAAGATTACAGCAAATATTTTTCCATACACAAAATTAAGAAACTATGCATCAACTCTAGAAAGAAGAACAGGAAAAGCACAAACATCAGATTAAACCACATCCTTTAAAAAAATAAATAACACAAGGTCAAAGATGAAATCAAAGAGGTCATAAAATCATACCTGGAGACAAATTACAATGAAAACACAGCTTCATCACATGTATGTGATGCAGCAAATGCAAAAATAAGAGGAAAGTTTAGAACAATTCAGGACTTCTGCAAGGAAAAAAGAACCTCACAGAATAAACCAAGCTTACCACCCAAAATAACTAGAAATAAGAACAAACAAAACCCAAAGGAAGTACAATGAGTAATCTTTAATGTTTAGGTGGAAAATAAATGAAATAAAAATTAAAAAATAAATTAAATATCATAAAATCAACAGCTTTTTTTTTCTTAAATATATTAACAATTTGATAAGCATTTAGCCAGGCTTATCAACAAATACAGAGTGGTCCCAAACAAAATAAGAAATGAAACAGTAGAAATAATGTCTGACAGTACATAAATGCAAGCAAAGATTATGAAAGCACTGTGAGTAATTACGTGACAACCAACTGGAATATCATATGAAATGGACAATTTTATTCAAACATACAGCCTGCCAACACTGAATAAAGAGAAAACAGAATACTTGAAAAGAGCGATCAGTATAAGTTAAATAACATCTAGAATTTTAAAAACACCCCTTGAACAAAATGCTTGGATCTCTTCACTAAAATCTCTTTCATCTCAAGTATTTCAAAATATGTAGGAGGAAAGAACATTCCCAATTTTATTCTATGAGGCCACCAAAATCATGATAACAAACCAAAGACACAACAAAAAAAAATGAAAATGTAAATGTAAATGTAAAAATGAAAACGTAAATGAAAATGTAAAAATGTAAATCCTTGATGAATATACAATCAAAAATGCTCAAAAAACATCAACAAATTAAGCTAGCAATACATAGAAAGGATTTTACACGATGGTCAGTAGGATTCCTTCCAGAGTCACAAGGATGTTTCAACATACACAAGTCAATCAGCAGGACACACATTTAATAAAGGAAGGACAAAATTCACAGGACCATGTCAATACACACAGAAAAAGCATTAGACAATATTCAACATACATTCATGATCAGAACTCTCATGAAAGTGAGTACAATGGGAAAATCCCTCAACTTACTAAAGGCCATTAACAATGATTTATAATACTTTGGGGAAAAGCTGAATGCCTTCTTGGTGAATTCAGGAACAAGACAAAGATTCCTACTCACAGCACTTCTGTTCCATAGTAAAAGAAGAAAAGAAAAGGAAAGAAAAAGAAGAAAAAGAAATGCAAAATTCAAAGGAAGATGCAAAATTGTCACCATTACTGATGACATAACAATCTACATAGAGTCCTAAGGACTCCACACAGACTAATATGAACAATAAATAATTTCAGCAAGGGATCAGTGTACAAGATTAATGTAAATAAGTCTCTTGCATTTATACACATTAATCATAAGATACACTAAAATGGACGTTGAAAGCAATACTATTTAATATCCCATCACCCTGAATATCTTGGAATAAATGTAACCACATATATGAAAGATCTACACACTGAAAATTAAAAAAACATTGACAAAGAAATTAAAAATGATTCAAAGAAATGGAAAGATGTCTTGTGATCTTGGATTGAAGGAGTTAATATTGTTAACAAGGCCGTACTACGCAAAGAAACCTACAGATTTATTTCAATTCCTGTTACGGAGCTGTAGTGTTTCCCACATTATCAGAAAATAGATAATTTTAAGTTTTACATGAAACCATTAAGAATTGTCAAAATGATCTTGAGAAAAACAGCAAATCTGGAGGTATAAAACTCCCAGATGCCTTACTATACTACAAACCTTCAGTAATAAAAACAGCATGGCATTGGCACAGAGATATAATCAATAAAAACAGATAGAGAGCCTAGAAATAATTCCACACACCTATGAGCAATGAATCAATGATAAAGGAGGCAAGAGTACACAATGCAGAAAAGATAGTCTCGTCAATGGATTGTGTTTGGAAATCTCGACATCTACATGTAGCACAGTGAATTTAGAGCATTCCCTGAAATCATAGACAAAAATAAATTCCAAGCGTATTAAGTACCTAAATGTAAGACCTGATACTATAAAAATGCTAGAAGAGAATATAGGTAATACTCTATTGGATATATATCATAGGAATATTTTCTTATATCAGTCTCCTAAGGCAAACGAAATTAAAGCAAAAATAAGCAAGTGGGACCTAAATACACTTGAAATATTCTGCACATATAAGGACAGTATGAATGAAATTAAAACCCTGCCTGTGTAATTGGAGAACATAATTGCAAACAATACAAGTGACCAGGGGTTAATAGATGTAGGTTAAAATATGTAACATGGATTTAGGTTACACAACTCAAGGTGAAAAACATAAACCCAATGAAAAAAAAGAGCAGAGTACCTGACAATATTTTTCCAAAGAAAACATACATATGAGTAACAGGCAAGTGATAAAAATGCTCAACATTACTAATTAGTATATTGCAATTCAAAACCACAATGAGGTATCACTTCACACTGGTCAAATGGTTATTATCACAAATTCTACAAATAGAAAATGATGGAGATGATGTAGAGAAACAAATCTCTTGTATACTTTGGTAGGAATGTAAATTGGTACAACTTCTATGGAAAACAGTATTCAGATTTCTTAAAAATTTAAAAAGAAAACTATCATATGACCTAGTAATACCTCTCCTAGTAAAAATCTGGGGTATAACACTAAGTTGAGAAGAACCAAGGTTCACAATACCACTGTTATAATATGCAAGACAGGGAAGCAATCCAAGAGTCCACAGTAGACTATGGGCTTAAGAAGATATGATGTTTCTATAAATATGCAATGGAATATTACTCAGCCATGAAAAAGTATAACACGTTGCTATTTCAGCATCATGAATGGACCTAGTAAATATTGTGCTTAGTGAAGTAACTTAGACAAAGACGAAATTACATAATATAATTTAAATGTGGAATCTAAAGAATAAGAAATATCTGTGTACATCTATCTATAGATATCTATTGATAGATGACAGATAAATATTTAGATAGAAGGATAGATACATAGGCTCATGATAGAGAGATAAAAATATAGATAGATAGATAGATAGATAGATAGATAGATAGATAGATAGATAGAGACATGGTAGAGAGATAGAGAGATTAGATAGACAAGACTGAAGCAGACTGAAAGATATGGGTAAAAATTTATGTTTACCAAAGGGGAAGGGAAAGACAATATTATGGTAGGACATTAACAGATTCAAAGTAGTATACATAAAGGAGAGAAGCAACAAGAATAATCTATATTGATCTGGGAATTATACACAATAACATATAATAATTCTATTTTAAAATTATTGTAATAATTTATAATGCAATATAATGAACATAGTCATTGGAATCTCTATGTTGTACATCTGAAACTACACAATATACTACATCTACTGTACTTCAATTAAAAATGAAACATTTCATGTGTAATTTATGCTTTATCTGCTGATAGCATCTTCCTTTAATATTGTTTTATTTTTACTTTTTACCTTTTATGATTACTGACTAAAATTATTTCTTTTACTTTTGTAAAAATGTTACCAAATTGATGTATGCATATTTACTGCAACTAATTTCCTATTTTTCTCCCTTTAATCCATATAGTATAGCAGCATATAAAAACATACCCAAAGAAACAGATGCAAATTTGTCGTGGTCTCTGCTTAGTATTTTGTTCAATGTTTTGCATATATTTGCCATTATATTTTTCTTAGAATAGCTCTTTTCTGCACCCCTTTTAAGGTGTCTCGGTTTTGTTTTTTAATCTCATTCAGGTTTGTTTGTCTGGTAAAATCTTTATTATCACTTTATATCTAAGTGATAACTATGCAAGGTAGAGTATTCTTGGGTGAGAGGTTTCTTATTCCAGTAGTTTGAAAATGGCATTTCAATTACCCTTGGCCGATATTTTCTGCTCAGAAACCTGCTGATAGCCTAAAGGTGGTTCCTTTGTAGAGTATCATAACTAATTTTGAGTCTTTAAAATTTTACTCTGTCATTGACTTTCCAATTTGCGTATGACGTGTCTTGAAGGAGTTCTCTTTGTCTTAAAGTTATCGGTGTTTTGTTGGCTCACGGACTTGTATATCAGTTCCTTACCAAGGTTCAGGAAGTTATCAACTATTACTACTTTAAATAAACCATCATCTGCCTTCTAAATTTCTTCTCCATCTAGGATTTCACACTAATGTGCACTTCCTGAAGAAGTTTGTTGGATATTGTAGAATTTCCTCACTTTTTAATACCTTGTATCTCTACTCTCTCCTATCATTTCTCGTTTTGTATAAGTGAGTTTGCTAATCTCTCCTACACAAAGACAGTCTTCTTCCAGTGCTTTCTGTTGCATTCTTCATCTCACTTATTAAGTTCATCTGGTCCTCCAATAATGTTTGGTTATTTTATAGTTTCAGTCTCTTAGGTAATGTATCCCTTATCACCATTTATTTTATTCCTGAGCTCACTAAACTGCTTTCTGAGTTTTGTTTTTTGTATTGAGTGTCTGTATGACATCTCTTTGGATTCTCTATTAGTTATATGGCAATATTAAATTACTTTAAGTTTGTTTGCTGCAGGGTTGAATTTGTGTGTGTGTGTGTGTGTGCGTGCATGTGTGCGTGTGCCTGTGCATGTGTGTCTGTGTGTGTATCTGTGTGTGTGCATGCCCTATAATGTTACTGTAATTGGTCATGATCTTGGTAATTTATTGCTTTGATGACACTAAAAAACAGGTTGGGATTTGGAGTCCTTGCTTTTGTTTTCTGGTGTTTGCAATATTGCACAATATTTGGTTTTACTTACCTGAGCTACCTCTCATAATATTTCAAAATGGCACTTTCTAGTTTCTACTGTCTGGATAAAAGATTGCTTACATTGTCACTTTTAGACAACTCTGGTAGTTAATGCCACTATTGTCATTTGGCTGGTAAACCCTTCCTTTTATCTAATATCCCTTAAGACTCAGTGCATACATTGAGGAAAGTTGTAAAGACAGGCGTGTAGTTGGAATCAGGCAACTGCCTTTCCCATGTCCAATGTTGCAAGGTACATTTTCTTCACCACTGTAAATGGGGAGTAGGGAGAATGTCGTGAATATTAGAGTGTCTAAAATATGGAAATTCTGTCTGCATTGTGACTCCCTCCTAGTTACTTCTGACCATGAGTACTGGTGCAGTTGGTGGCTGAAGCTAGTGAACCACTAGGACTCTGTTTCTACTGGGTACTCTGAACCTGTGGGCTCTGATACCCTATTCAGTGGGCCTTGGTCGCAGGCACCAACCAGGCTCTTCCCTCAGTTCCGCCACCGTTATGTGATTTAGCCCACCAAACTTCAGCTGTACACATGTGTTCTGGAGTATTGTTTTGTGTTGTAGTTATTTTTGTAGAGATGTGATCGTTTCACTGACTGTAGATTTAAGTGGAGAGACTGAAATAGTTTAAACTTATGTCACTATTTTTAAAGTCTATACTTTTTCATTTAAAATCTTAAATTCTAATAAGGATATTACAAGAACAGGAAAGAAAGTGAACAAATCACCTCCCTTAATATCAGAGTTCTACAAAATATTTTGAATTTCCTGGGTTCTTTCCTTCAATGTTTTTCCCACATACATGCACATTTTATTATAATATATGCCTATAATTTCTTTATAATCATTTAAATTAAAAAATATTTCCCTCTGCTGTAAATATAGCCCTGCTGCTTCTCTAATTTATAACTAGTAGCTTGCATATTTCTGTCTTCCCCATCCTTCTTCCCTGTCCCCAATGGAAACCACTACTTGGTACACTACACATATATATGTGATTCTGTTTCTGTTTTTTTATGATTATTTCTCTTTTATCTTTAGTTTCCTCATGTAAGTGATAATGTAGGGTGTTTTTATCTGTATGACTTATTTTCCTATGGGCAACACTCTCTGGGTCATGTCACATTGTTCCAAGTGGCAGAATTTTATTTTTTGATATGACAATGACTATTTATTATGTTATCTATATCTCACATCTACTTCAGCCCATCATCTGTTGATGGGCAGTTGAGTTGTGCATCTATCCTTGGCTATTATAAATGATGATGTTATGAACTTTGTGGGTAATATTTCCATTAAAGTAAATATTTTCATTTTTTTTCAGATTTATATCAAAAACTGAAATTGCTGCAACATATAATGCTTCTATTTCTAGTTTCATTAGCACTGTTTACACTTTTATAATAGTGCATGCATCAATTTATATTTCCACCAACAGCATACCAGGGTTCTCTTTTATCGACATTCTTATTAATGTTTGTGATTTGAAGACTTTTTTAAATAGCCATTTTGGTTGCTGTGAGATTATATTTCATTCTAGTTTTGATTTAAGATTTCCTAATGAATAGCAGCATTATGTTTCTTTTTATGTGAATGAAAATCTTCCATATATCTGTTTGTGAAAAGTTTCCATGAAGATCCTTAAACTGTTTAAAAGTTGGGGCCTGTGTTTTAAAATATTGTGTCTAATATTCTACATATATATTATGGATACTAACACCTTTTTGGTCTCAAAGTCTGAAATTTTTCCTTCTATACTGTGTGTTGTCATATGTCTTGTTGAAGGTTTCCTTTGCTATGCAAAAGACTTTGCATTTCACATTTATACAAGAAATAGAATCCCTGTATAGGTAGTACATCTAATTTTTACTCAGTAAACTAAAAAGTATTATTGTTAATTTTACCTTTTTTTTTAATTTGGGGACAGATCAAAAGTAAGTATTGCTATCATTTATCTCAAAGTAGGTTCTCCTCATGTTCTTGGTCAGAAATTGTATATTTTCAGGTTTTACATTTAGGAAATTAATCCATTTTTATCTTATTTTGTATTCTATGGAAGGAAGTGCTCATAAATCTTCCTTTTACATGTACTGTCCTATTTTCCCAGAACTACTTGTTGAAGAGACTGTCTTTTCTCCATTGTATACTCTTGCCTACTACATTGTAGACTAATTGAACATATGTGTGTGAGTTTATTTTCAGAATCTTTATTTTGTTAAATTAATCTATGTGTCTCTTTTAGTGATATATTTTGATGTTATATTACTGTAGTTTTGTAGTATGTTCTAAAGCCAGGGATGTTAATACCAACAGCTTTGTTCATTTTTCAGTTAATTTTAGAAAATTTGGGTCTTTCCGATTTTGGTATTAATTTTATTATTTTTCTCCTTGTTTTGTGAAGAAACGTATGGATTCTGTGAGAATAGTTATTTACTAAAAGAAAAATCATAAGAAAAATAGTAAAATATGGGGAATAAATCATACAATATTAAACAACAAATGGATTGCTGTAAAAATCAAAGGAAATATATATAAAGAAAAATGACAAGAAAAACAAAGTCCATGGGGTATAGAAAAGCAGTGTTAATAGGGATGCTTAAAGCAAAATAAACTCACTTATACAGATAAGAAACATCTGTCTCTTACAACATAATATTACAAACAAAAGATGTAGCAAAATCAGAAACAAACTTGTTAGTAGAAGGAAAGATCTGAAATGTCAGAACATAAATAAAATAATGATTAAAAATAGAAACATTCAATCAAACTAAATAATGGCTTTTGAAAGATAAATAAAATTGATAAACTTTAACCAGATTCATCAGTAAAAAAAGAGTACAGATTAATAAGCTCAGAAATAAATGAGAATTTACAGCTTATATCAAAGAAATACAAAGCATCATAAAAAGATACAATAAATTATGTCAATAAAATGGAAACCCTAGAAGAAATGGACAAATTCTGAGAAAGACATAATCTCCAGGATTGAATGAGAAATAGAAAATATTAACAGATTAACACTAATGAAGTTGAATAAGTAATTAAAATCTCCCAAGAAACAAAATTACAGGCCTAGACAGCTTCACAGGAGACTTCTGCCAAACATTTAGAAAAGAGCTATCACCTATACTTCTCAGAGAATTTTAAAAATTTGCAGAGGAAGAAGGCTTCCTACCCCAACTTTCTGTATCACACTATTACTAAGACTGGAAGAAATACCTCAAAAAATTCAGGTTAAATATTACTGATAAGCATAGTAGTAAAAATTATCACTAAAATGTTAGCAAATCAAAAAATACATTAAAAGCATTATACAGTATGATTAAGTCCCTTTTATTCCAGGAATGCAAAAGTGATACATTACCTACAAATTAATCAATATGATACAACACACTAACAAATTGAAGAATAAAAATTAAATGGTCACATCAATAGAGTCATAAAAAGTTTTTGACATTTCAGTAACTGTTTATGATTATATTTCTCCTTAAATTGAGCATGAGGAAACATGCCTCAACACAGTTAAGTTCATATATGACAAGAACACAGCTAACATGACACTCACTGATTAAAAGCTGAAATCACCTCCTTTAAGAGCAGGAAGAAGACAAGAATGTTGACTCTTACCACTTTTATTCAGTATAGTATTGGAAACTCTAGCCATAGCTTTCCAAATTAAATGTAAATATAATATAGCTAATTAAGAATTGGAGTAAAAGTATCTGTTTGCTGATGACATAGTTTAAATTGAAATCCTAAAGGTGGCACTACAAAACTACTATGGCTTGTCAATGCATTTGGTAAAATTTCAGAATGTAAATTTAACATACAGAAATCTTGCATTTCTGCACACTAACGACATGCTAACAGATAGAGAAAGTGAGGGAACTGTCTCATTTACAGTTCCATTACAAAAAATATATCTAGAAATATATCCAGCCAAGGAGGTAAAAGACCTGTACACAGAAATCTATAAAATATTTATAACAGAAATTGAAGATAATGCAAACAGATGAAAGGATATACTGTGTTCATTGATGAGGAAAAATATTGTTTAAACGACAGTAGTAGCCAAGAAAATACACTAATTAAATTCAGTGCCTATCAAAATACCAAGGGCATTTTCAGAATTTACAATAAATAATTCAAAGATTTACATGTAAATACAAAAGTAATGAAATCACTGAAAAGGAAAGAAAACAAACAATAAACACAAACATATTTAAAAAAGAACAAAGAGGATGTATCATTTTCCCTGATTTAAAACTATAATACAAATCTACAGTAATGTAAAGAATATGGTTGTGGCACAGAACAAACAGAATAATGGAACACAAAGAATGCCTAAAAATGAAATCAGACACTTATGGTCATTTAGCCCATTACAAAAAATGAATATACACTGGGGGAAAGGTAACCAACAGGCATATGAAATCGGTCAACATCACTAACCAAAAAAATGCAAGTCCTAAACACAATGTGATTTTAAGTCAGTTCTGTTGGAATGACAATTATCAAAAAGATAATAAATAAAAGTGTTGGTGAGGATGTAAGAAAAACAACCCTGATGCACTGCTGGAGTGAATGTAAATTTGTGCTGCCACTGTGGAAAACAGTATGCTGTTTTACCTAGAAATTAAAAATAAAATATAATCCAACACTTCCATATATGGATACATATTCCAAGAAAATAAAAACACTAACCAGAAAAGATAAATTCAAACCTATATTCACTGCAGCATCATTTACAACAGGCAGGATATAGAAGAAAATTTATTGCTCATCAATAGATGATGGATAAAGAAAATATGTGTTTATAGAATATATATCTTCCCATCTAATTTTTTATTTTTATATTTTAAAGAGTTATGTACATTTATATATTTATATGTATATATATATATATATATATGTGCACAAACACAGATAAAATTACAATGGGTTATTAGTCAGCTATAAAAAGAATAAGTTCTTGTCATTTTCAAAAAATGGGTCGACCAAGAGGGTAAAATGCTAAGTGAAATAAGTCAGACAAAGAATGACAAATGTTGTATGATTTTACTCATATTTGGAATTTAAATCAAATGAAAATAACACAACAGAAAATGAGATATAGATATACAAAGAAACAGGTTGTTCACATGAAGGAGGGAAATGGCATGAGGGAAAAGAAATATTTGACAAAAATTAAGAGAAAACATTTTCCGGTTGTAAATTAAACGAGTCAGGAACAAGAAATGTGCTGTATGGGGAATAGTAAATGACTATGAAATATCATTAAATAGCAACATATAATAACTAGATATATTCTGGTGATCAGTTTGAAATCTATTAATAATAGCTAAGAGTATGTTGTGTAAGAGAAACTAATACAGTTTATAGATTAAAGTACACTTCAAAAACATACAAACATACTTATAAAAAAAGAAATTAGATATGTAGTTAAAAGAGACAGGGGTTGGGAAAGGTGGATTTGATTAATGCATTCAAAATCTACAAACCGCCAGCTGTAAAATAAACGTGTTGTAGTGATGCCCCATATTAACATGAAAATTAAAATTAATACTGCTTTATGTTATATATGAATGTTGTTAAAAGCCTAGACCCTAAGTTTTCTCATCACAACCAAAACACAAATTGTATTTTTTTAATATTGTATTTAAATATGATAATTAATTCTCCCTAAAGTTGCTATGATATTTATTTCATGATACTTGTAAATCATATTACTATCCTGTGCACCTAATCTTACACAATGTTCTATGCCAATTATATATCAATAGAAGTGGAAGGAAAAATGGAAACACAATGATCATTTCTTCCCATGTCATTTCTCATGATTGTTTCTGCAGCAAGTAAACTTGAGTCATGATATAATTATCCTATTTAAAGATACTAATAAATAAGTGATTCTAATAAATAATACATAAAGATACTAATATAATTAGTGTTTCACCATGCCTTAAACTCTCTTCCTATTAACAGCCTACTGCTTCTGTAGGCATCAATATTTCACTCTGTGTATTCATCTGAGATTAGTGAATGGATACAAAAGTTAACCCTGGCACCTCTTGCTGTTAGTTATATAGTTCACTGTCTCTGACCGATGGTCTCATCTCCACGACAGCATCGGTAAGAAAGGATCATGCTAGGTTGCAAAAAATCTCAGCATGTAAAATCTCAGAACTCCTGAAATTCTTAAGTGTTTTCCAATGGAAATGCAATACTGACAAAGAGTTGATTTTGGATAACAATGTGGGGTGTTCTCATGGATGCATTATGGGATGTGAGGATAATCCCTGAGATCCAAAACAAATTTCTTGCTCAAGTGCTGGGCAAAGAACTGTAATGGTTCTGCATTATTAGCACTGAGGACTGCTTTCAAAATGATGACTATGCTCACTCTACTCCAGGTAGTGAAAGGAAAGAAAGGTTATTGCAATTTCTAGGAGAACGGGAATAAGTCTGTGGTTCACTCTCTATAAATTAGTCAACAGGTGTTCAAAGCCAAAATAAGTTGTGTCAACAATGAAAATTAGAAGAAAAAAATTAGATATAAGCTTAAATTATAACAGAGACACGGGCATGTGTTGGGCTCTGGGGACTGGAGAATGTGTTTCTCTAGTCCAATTCAAGGTTTCAGTGGCTTGGCCCTAGCATCAGCTTGGGATTCAATGAACAGGTAACAATTAGTATACAGGGAGAATTATAATCTACCTCTCCCTGATCAGAAGAAAATCTGGTGGCTCAATGAATCTCTTAATAAACAGAGATTCTGCCAGATGCAGAGGAATATTTCACTGATGACTCAACTAAGACAAACTTAGTTACAGCTTAACAATCCATCTTCACACACACACACACAGTGGTAGACAGATTTGTAGTATTTAGTGGGAAGAATTCAGTGGGCAAAGCTCAGAGAATGACTTTCAAAGCAACAGCCAACTTTCGTACTTTTGCCAATAGCCTAGCTTTTCCAGGTAGAAAAATACAGATGGACAAACAAACAATATTCTTCTTTAGGATTTCTAATTTTTAAAGTAAACTGTAGCTTTTGACTTATCAGTATAGAACCTTGTTAAGAAGATCACGGTAAGACCCACTGTCTGATTAGATAGCGGGAAACTAGCTGCTGAAACAGCCCATCTGAATCCCAGACTGCTAATGTAAGCAACAACATAGCCACCATCAGAATTGAGCTGACAAACTTAAAAGCTTGATGTTTCTGTTTTAGGAAAAACCACTGCTGTCCAGACACTGTTCTCCTACTGAAAGTGGGCTCTTTTATTCTCTTGGTAAAGGTCATATTTGTGGGATGTTGCAAGAGCTTACGTAACCTGGCCCATTTGCCCTTTCTCCAGATTATCAAAGGCTGACTTCATATCTGGAGACAAATTTTCAGGACTCAATGCTGCCATTCCACTCTTATCAGCTGACACTGGCTGCATGATTATGAGCAGAAGCCTTAGATACCCAGACCTTGCCTACAAATTTTTCACCATTTCAGGGCATTTCACATTCTGAAAATGTTTCATAATTTATTTTAAATTAATGGGAAATTGTCAAAATCTTCCATGAATATTTTATATTTCCTAATATCTGCAGAAAATTGGTATTCTTGCAGTTGGACAAATATTTAATTCCACCACCCTGACCTCCTTCTAGTCCACATATTATAGAATGCAATTTGGCTACTGAATAAGACCACCCATACATACTCTGTGAAGGTTAGAATGGGCACAAGTTATTTGTTGTGTATAAACCTACAGCAAATGTTTGCAATGGCACTCTCTCCTCTGGAAAGTCTCTGATTCTAAGAAGTAAATTAATTAGAAGGGAGTATAGTTATAAGTATGGGGAAGAGAATCAGATATTTTGGTGTGGGTGGGTGATGAAGAGACAGGAAAAAATCCAGCAAATGAGAATGGAATGCTTTAGGCCTCCAGAGGCTTGAATTAAGAAGAAAATAATACTTTGTCTCCTGTACCTACCTCCAATTACTGTCTTGATTGACTAGTCCTTGGGCTTTGAAAAGAGCTAGTTTGCTGTGAAGAGTAAAGAACATAGTGAAATAGTTTGAAAACCATGGTAGTTTTGTTGTTTCAGGAAAGTAGACTTTGCTTGAAGTCAACATGTATTTTTCATTTACTAAATACTAAATGCATCCTGTGGCATGTGCTGTGTTTGCTGTGCTGGTATCCAAGTTAGACAAGGAAAGGTGGAGAGACAGAAAACATCTGTAGGAGATGGTTTCTGTGCTGAGGCTGGGAAAGTCTAAGTAGGTAAATGGAGGACATCCAAAGTCCAAGGATGAGCTGGAGCAAAATTGGTGATGTTGGATTTAATATGGTTGACAAGCATTTGCCTGGATGTATCACCAGATTCAGAGAAACATAAAGAAAAGCCAAGGTAGTCAGATGCCAGATTTATAAGAAATGACTAAACTAAGTTGAGTTTGTGGGCTTAGACTTGGAAAGGCATTAAGTGCCACCCTGAAGACGTAAGCTTTTCTTTGGCTGGAACATAAAAGGAAAATAAATTATTGACTAGAAAATATAGCATAGACTCTTGAGGACAGGAAATGAAAGCACCAATTGGAATGCTTTGTGAAGAGCACAAAGAAGACCATAGATAAAATTACTTCTTAAATTCTACCACATGCTGAATATGCTATCTGGGACTACATCATGTGACCTTTATGATTCCAGGGATGACATAAAAGAGACCAAGATTCCAGGGCCGGTTCCTGCATTTATCTCCTGTTCCAAACTACCCTATCTTAACACTTTTAATACTTTCCAGGATGAACCAGAAACCACTTAGTATTTTTCCCTCTCTCCAAGTTTTAGACATTTTCCAAATTCTTCCATTTTCTCTTCTTACTTATGAGAAATTACTTAAATTTACTCCCATATTGTTCCATCAAAAGATCATATCAAATATTTCTTATTTTCGTTAAATGGTAATTTAGTCTCCTGTTTAACTCAACTCTATTTAAAAAAATAAGGAAAGGAAAATACAGGTACACATCTATGTTTATTGTTCAGGTAAGAAAATTTCAGATATTTGTTGACATTTGCCAACATCAATTTTAATCTTTGTTATCCTGCATGATCTGGTAGTGTTCTGGGTGATCAGATTTAAATAGGATGACGTTCATAAACTGAAGATGGCTGATGAGTTGGCCTTGAAAGAGAGGTAGCTGATGTATCAGCTATCACTGGCACTGGAAACCATGGGTTGCTCCCTGGTTGATGTTTAGAAAAATGACCTTCATTGGCAGATATTTTGTGATATCTATTTGTAAAAGTAGAAGGATCCACCATCAGTCCAAAAAAATTGTTCTGTATTGGAGACAAGATGCTGTACTGTGAAGTAGAATTTGTAGTTGTAATGGAGTTCACAACAAGGCCATTTATTTAGTGTAGCTGCTTTGAGAGTGCCCATGGACAGTGGTCAACTGATTTAAAATAGCACGTTGATCCACTGCAATTTGTTCTGGTGGTTTAACTGACATTGATGATGAAGAAGAAAAATCAGTTCTGATCGTGGTAGTTGTACCACTAATTATGTGGCTAGTAGAGGGCTTTCTTATTATAGGCATGTTTAAATTTGCAGAAGGTAAAAATGCACTTTCTCCACTAGTGTCAGACACAAAACCAGAATTATGATTATCCGTATTACTCCCTGCTTTAAAGTGCTTCATGTCGAAATCTTCAGCCAATGAAAATAACAGAGAGGCATTTTTCATCCCAAGTCTTCTTTTTATTCCCACTGAAAGCTGGGGACAGCCTAGTTTTATATTTGGATTACAGTAGAACTGCATCTACAACCAAAGGAGAAAGATTTTAGTAATATTTAAACCAAAATACAACACAACAATAAACCTAACCTATAAAACCTCAGATTCAATGCTTACTCTGCAAAGATTATATCATCAAATTATGAACATTCCTGACAATATTTTGAAGTTCCTTATTTGGAAAATACACATTTAAATATTATAGTCATCAAATTGAAGAATTTATCATTTGTGGTCATGGTGAATGCAAATTTGAAAAGCAGCTTTAATACATTTATTTAGAATTCTGGAAAGATTCATAGTTGCAAGCAAAATTTCTTATAATCTTGAATAATAAAGGCACTGTCTTCATTTTTTAGAAAAAATAAAAAATTATAGCCTTAATAGTTTTATACAATTTTCAAAATCTATATTTAAATTTATATTACCATAGATTGATGTATGAAATGTAATTTTATATATGTTACCAAGTGGTAACTAAAATTTCTGAATCCATTTCTTAAAACTGAGACAACTTTTTCTTCTGCCAGAAAGTCAGCTAGTCAAGCAGATATTTGAAAATTCTAACGCACTCTACTAAACACATGAAGGTTAAGCTGTCTAACTAAACTTTTCATATTTCCAGTTTCAAATATTCTGAAAGGGGCCTTTCTTTCCAAAACTTCCTTCTTAAAGACATCTCATCAATCACTATGGAAGTTCCATTACCATCCCACCAGATGGATTAAAATTGGTCACTCCCAGGCATTTTCCAGAGGTTTCTTGGAAATGTCAGAGAACGAAATCATTATCTTCATCTGGTTCAGAGACACAATGTGTGTAACATGGTCTTTTAATCAAGGATTCCTCAGACAAATTCTGAAAAGCATTTTCTTCAATCATAGACCTCAAGTCCAAGTCTCCAGAGAATGTTTGATCAAACAATATAGATCTATCAGAGTTTCTTGAGCCAGTTGGTCCATCTTTACGAGACACATCCTGAATTTCTGAAGAAACATGTGCCATCTCAAATAACTTTTTCTACAGCTACTTTTCTAATCTGCATGATTTTGAGCACTGCAGCCTCAAATGCTGCTTTGGCAGGCCTGCAGAAATAAACTGATAGGCCATCACAATGTTTCTCATCTTGAGTAACTGTGACATCACAAAATGACTGGTCTCCTAGCAACTAAAGTGTGACGTTCAGCCATTGATTCCTTCTCATTCATCCAGTTAAAATGAAACATATTGGATGCTTTCTTTATAGTTTGATCTGCAAATATTATCCCCACAAAATCTTTTTATATAATTTAATTTTGGTGTCTATGAAATAAAACCAATCTCCATCCTTTTGTACAGAAATTTATACCAAATTTGTGAAAAGAGTTTAAATGCACAAAATATATAAAATAATTTTAAAGTTTTGGAATTTAAAGTGAAATTTGTGCAAAACCTGTACAGAAAATGCATAACATTTTCATTATAATTTGTAATTAAACAGAAACATAATTTGATTTGGAAATAGAAATATGTATTTATCTGTGTAGTTTACAATACATAGCTCTATATTCAAAACATGAGCAGAATAAATATCAATTAATTTTTTATGTATATATATAAATGGTAAATATTTATGAAATAAAATTAGATTAAAATAATGGATCAAATTTAAGAAATTCCAAAGGGGGAATTTTTGTTTTAATTTTTAATTCAGTGTTATAAGTAAAACAAATGCAATTTTATATTCTACTTTAAAATTACAAAAGAGAAAATCTTATTGTATATTTATAAATATTTATTTTTGCCATTCTTACACTCAGAGGTTTTTCAGTCCCTAGAAGGAATAAATTTTCCTGTCATCTTTATAATCCTTACCCTTTGGGCTTCTGTTAAGTGTTCCAAAATGATGTTGATAAATACACTTATGCACAAGATCCTGGATTCAATAAGTAGTGCCTCCACTATGGGGCAAACAAACAATCAAAAAAAAAATAACATTATATGTGGTTTGGTGTGGAAAAGACCAGGTTATGCATTTTAGTAAGCAATATGTTTCTCAGTCCTGAAACAGCTGGCATTGTTAGTAAAATACGGCATTTTAAGGTTAGTGTTTTGTGCACTAATTTTAAATAAGAGCTTTGTTCTGTATCAGTAAACTGTAGTAAATCCACTTCTACCAAAAGTTATATTTTTTTTTAGAAATAAATTCTATTAAACATAAGCCATATTCAAAATGAGAGGGTAAATTTTTAAACAGATAAATGTACACTCAAGCTACAATGTAAATTTTTTTTTCAGTATATGTATATACCATTCTAAATAAACATTAGCAACCTGAATTCATTGCATATTGTAAGTATTATAAACTATAGGTAAGCAGGATTTAGTCCAGTTTCATAAATATTATTTAACATATTCAAATCAATATATGTGATACCATCCAGTAATAAGCAGAGAATTCAAAAATAACAATCTCTAAAAATGTAGGAATATTATTGACAGATCTGATCTTAACTTTTTTTTAAATATTCTTAACAAATTCACTTCAGATAGATGTAACTAAACATAATAAAAGCCATATATGAAAAACCCATGATTAACATCAAGTTCAATGTTAACATACAGGAAGGTTTTCTTCTATTCCAGGAAAAAGAAAAAGTAGCTCATTCTCACATGTCCTAAATTACACTACTAGAAGACCTAGCCAGAACAACTAGTCAAGAAAAAATATAAAAGGCATCCAACTTGTAAAAAAGCAGTAAAATTTTTACAGATGACATAATTATGCATAGGTAGAAAACTCCATAGACTCCTCCAGTGACTTTTAGTAATAATGAACAAACTTAGTAATCTTGCAGAATGCAAAATCAATATATAAATATCCATTACATTTTTATATAGTAACAACACATTATCAGAAAGAGAAATTAGGAAAACAACTTTGTGTATATTTATAACACATAGATTAAAATAGGAATAAATTTGATAAGTGAAATAAAAGATCTAAACATAGATCTATAAATTACAGGTGCAAGAAATATAATTAAACAAAATAAAGAGAAAGATATTCTGTGCTTATGGATTGTATAAAATGTGAGGAACTATTCTAATCTATCTTTTACATGTTCAATATCCCCTGCACTACTTAATGAGGAGAATGTCTAATCTTCATTTTATACTCTTGCTTCCTTTATCATGGGTTAATTGATCATAGTTGTGAGGGATTATATCTGGTTGCTCTATCTCTTCTATTGATTGGTGTCTGTTTTTGAGCCTTTATCATGTTGTTTAAATTACTAAAGCTTTGTAGGACTGTTTAACATCAGAGAACTTCACACTATTAGACTTAATACACATTTTCAACATTATTTTTGCAACTCATGATCTATGTGGTTATGTAAAATTTTGAAATTATTTGCTCTAATAAATGGAAAAATCTCATGGTTATTTTGACATGAATCACACTAAATGTAGATTACTTTGGGTAGTATGGTTGTTTCAACCACATTGCTTCTCATCATTAACATAAGAGATCTTTTCATTTCTTTGGATCAATTTTAATTTCCTTCATCAATTTTTTTTAACGTATATGTTTTCTCCTTATTTGTTAACTTCATTTCTATTTATTCATTACATATATATATAATTATATATATTATATTTGTAAACATGTTTCCTACACAAATACAACAGGCAGAAGGCAGTGGCAAGACATATTCAAAGTCCTGAATTAAAGAAAGCTGTAAGCTAAGATAATTTAGCAAGCAAGGCTATCCTTTAGAGTAGGAGAGATAAAAAACTTCCACAAAAGCAAATACTAAAAGAATTTAGCAACAGAGAAAAAAGTAATGAAAGATCTACTCTAAATAAAAAAGAAGCTGGATGCTATAGAAAGGAGAAAGTCATAATTAGAAAGGAAATAACTACGATGTCTTACAATAGAATAAAAATGATGTTTTAAAACAGGACATCAAAAATTTAAGGGTCAAAGAGTGAAACAGGACAATACAGAGTATTTTCTTCTTGTTTCTGTTCTCTGTAGGAGGGTTTAGAATTTGTATTCCTAGCAGATAAAATAAACAGATTAAGTAATGGTTCAATATACATACAATACAGGGCGACCATAAGTCAAATGTTTACAATGAAGTCACAAAGCCAAAAAGAATCCAAGATAGTAAAAGAAAACTTATCAAGCCACAAAAAGAAAAGGAAATGAACAAAAATTAAATACAAAATCAACTGGAAAATGAAGTCCAAAATGGAAATAAACACCAGTCTATCAATAATTATCACAAAAGTTAATGGACTTTGTGCTTAAATCAAAAGATATATATTGTCAGATGGGATGATATAACAAGACATTACATTATGAAGCATACGAGATAGCCACATTAGTAAGAGGAACACACATCATTTGAAAGTCAGACGATGGAAAAATATATTCCATGCAAATGCACATGACTAGAAAGCAGGAAAAGCAGAACTGACTTCACACAAAATAGACTTTACAACAAAGGCCATAGAGAAAGGTAAACAAGGACATGATATAATGATTAAAGCAGCAATAAAAAATGAGAGTATTATACTCATTAAGATATATGCACTCAATATAGTAGCACCTAAATACATAAAGCAAATACTAATAGATAAAAAGGGAGAAATGGATGGGAACACTATCACAGTAGGAGGCTATAACTCCCCATTACCATCACTAGACTGGTCTATCAGACATAAAATTAATAAGGGAACAATGATACAAAAAGATACAATAAAATAATTGGGGTTGGTTGATATTTTCAAAACAGTACTTCTCCCCAAACAGAATATGCATTCTTTTCCAATTCACATGGACTATTTCTAGGAAATTTTATGTACTCAGGCACAGAAGAAGATTCAACAAATTTAAGAAGATAAAAATTATTTCAAGCAACTTTTCTGAGTATAATACCATGAAACTAGAACTCAAACACAGAAAAACATGGAGAAAAAATGACAGCATATACATTAAAAAATATGGTACTGTAACAAGGGGGGAGGTGAATAAGTAAAAGAATAAATTAAAAAATATCTTGAGAAATATGACAAAACACTACACAATGTCTATGGAATACAGTTAGAGCAGGCTTAAGAGGGAAGTTCACAGTGACAAGGCCCTCCTCAATGTAGAAGAGCAATTTCAAATAACTAATCTAACGTTCTGTGTAAACTAATCATGAATAAAACAGTAAATGAAACCAAAAGTCAACAGAAAGATGGAAATAAGAAAGATCAAAAAAGAAAGAATTGAAATACAGATTAAAAAATAGAAAAATCAATCAAACTCTTTTTTGAAATAGTACACAATATTGACAAAACACTGGAGAGGCTTACCAACAAGAAAAAAGGGAGAACACCATTAACATATGAAATGAAAATGGAGAAACAACAAAGTGTACAACAAATTTGCATAATATCATAAGGGAATGCCATGAGCAACTGTATGGAAACAAACTGGATAACCAGGAAGAAATGGAGAAGTTTTTGGAAACATTCAGCACACCAATATTGCAACAAGAAGAAATTAACTGTTTGAACAGACAGATCACCAGAAATGGAATAGAATTATCAATAAAATAATAAAAACTCTGCAAACAAAAATTCAGACCCAAATAGATTCACTGGGGAATTTGAGCAAACATACACAGAAAAATCCATACCAGTCCTCCTCAAACTCTTCCAAAAGATTGATATGGAGAGAGTACTACCAAACTCACACCGTAAGGCCAAAATCATACTGATACCAAAACCAGACAAAGACACTACCCTCAGCGAAAACTATAGGCCATTATCATTGATAAACTTAGATGTAAATGTCCTTAAGAAATTATTAACAAACAGAATCCAAAAGCATGTAAAAACAGATCATAAACCATTGTCAAGTTAGGTTCATCCCAGGAACACAAAGATGGTTTAACATATGCAAATAAATCAATCAATTGTGATACACCATATCAACAACAGAGAAGACAAAAAAAATTATCATACCAATAGAAGCAGAGAAAACATTTGATAAATTTTAAGGCATATTTGCACTAAAATTTCATATCACAGTGGGCATAGAGGGACCATATCTCAACATAATGAAAGCTATTTATGACAAACATATAGCCAGCAAAATACTCAATGGTGAAAATTTGAAAACTTCCCACAAAATCCTGAGACAAGGCAAGGATGCCCATTCTCACAGATTCAATTCAATATAGTCTTGGAATTCCAAGCCACAATGATCAGGCAAGAAAAAGAATTAAAAGTTTCAGAATGGAAAAGAAAAGGTAAATTTGTCACGATATGCAGAGTTGACACTATACATTGAAAAATGTAAAAGCTTCACAAAGAATTACTTAGACTAAAAAAGGAAATGGGAAAGTAGCCAATATAATGTAAAAAAACCAATTACATTTCTTTACACTACCATTGAATCAACAGGAAAACAAAATATAGAAATAACCACTTTTATAAATACACCCCAAATTATAAAATGCTTAAGAATAAATCTGACCAAGGAAGTGAATGAATTATACATGAAGAACTAGAAAACGTTGGTTGAGGAAATCAAAAAAGACTTGAAGAATTGAAAAGACACCCAATGGTCTTGTAATGGAACAAACATTATGGTTAAAATGGTCATACTGCACAAGGCAATCCACAGACTTAATGTGATTTCCTTTCAAATTATGCAAAACATTTCTTTTAAGGACTGAAACAAATGATCCTAAGATTTACAAAGAACCATAAAAGATCCATAATTTCCAAAGCAATATTAAAGAAAAAGAAAGAGGTTGGAAGAATAAACCACCTGGTCTCCATATACTTTTGCAGAGATACAACAATCAAAATGACAAGATATTGGTACAGAAACAGGCATATGGACCAAAAGAACAGAACAGAGGGCCTAGGAATAAATCTACAGGCCTTTCTTCAATTTTACATTGAAACAGTAGCCAGGAAAATGACAGAGAAAAGAAGATCTCTTCACCAACAGGTGTTGTGTAAACTGGGTAGCACCATGCAGAGCAATGGACTTAGAAAACTCCTTCACTCCATACACAAGAATAAACTCAAAATGGCTTGAAGACTTAAATGAAAGACAAGACACAGTAAATCTCCTAGAAGAAAATATAGGCAAAACACTCTGAGATAAATCTCAGCAATGATCTCCTAGAACAGCTTACCTATGTAATGGATGTAAGAGCAAAATTAATAAATGGGACCCAATTAAACTTATAAGCTTTTGCACAGCAAATGGAACCATAAACAAAGCAAAATAACAAACAACAGGGTTAAAGAATATATTTAGAATTGACGCAATTGAAAAAGTCTTAATTTCTAAAATATAAAGACTACATACAATCTAATAGTAATAAAAAAAAAAGAAACCCAATCTGAAATGGACAGAAGCCCTAAACAAGCCATTCTCCAATAGAGACACACAAATGCCACAAAGATATAAGAAAAATAATTGCTCACTATCATTATCAGAATAGGGTAATTCAAAACTATAATGAAATATCACCTCACACTAGTCACAATGGCCATCATTCAAAAGTCCACAAACATAAAATGCTGGGGTAGCTGTGGATAAAGAGAACCCTCCAACAATGTTGGAGGGAATGTAGTTTGGTGCAATCATTATGGAAACCAGGATGGGGATTCTTCAAAAGAATAAAAATAGACTTAATATATGATCTAGCAATTCCACTTCAGGGTATATATCAAAGGGAACCCTAAATCAAAAAGACACCTGCACTGCAATGTTCTTGGCAGTGCTATATACAATAGCCAAGACATGAAAGCAACCTAATTGCCAACAACAGATGACAGTATTCAGAAGTTATGTCGTATTTAAAAAATGGACTAATATTCAGCATTAAATAATGATAAAACAATGACATTTGCAGTAAAATGGATGTCCCCAAAAAGTGTCATTCTAATTGAAGTAAGCCAGAAAGAGAAAGAAAAATAATGCATGACATGACATATATGGAACCTTAAAAAAAAATTTGGTTGAGAACACTTTGAATTCATCTACAAAATTGAAACACACTCACAGATCTACTAAACAATTTTATGATTACTGTGGAAAGGGGCTGTGAGAGGATATATTTGGGAGCTGTAAAGTTATAAATGTTATCCACTAAATATAAAAATAGATTTTTTTCAAAATTTCTCTTATATGACACAGGGCAGTAAGTTAAATATCATGAAGTAACGTTTAATAGGCACACAAATATATGCATGTACGGGGACACTGTGCTATACACAACAGATGACACAGTGTAAACGGCAGTAATTCAATGATAAAAAAATGAATAAATGTGTAGATAAAAAAATGAATAAATGTGTAAATAAAAAATACATAAATAAATAAATAAATAAATAAAAACTATCTAATAATAAATGAAATACAAAGATTCACACTACTTTACACATCAAGAATCTAGGAGAAAACAGAAAGAATAAAGAAGAAATTTGAATGAATGAGAGTAAGGCAATTAACAAGACAAGCAATAGAAAACATAAAAAAAAATACCTAAGACTGTTTCTTTTAAACATAAACTGGACAAACGATTAGTTTGGCTAAGGAAATAAAGACTCAAATAAAATCAGAAATTAAAGGGACGATATTACCACTTATGTTGTAGAGATGCAAAGCATCATAAGAAATTACCTCTAGCCAGCGATTTGTATGACCTAAAACAAAAGGCAAATTCCTAGAAACATATGTCTTCCAATACTGAATCAAGAAGTATATAGAAAGTTAAATAGAGCAAAATTTTGTTTGAGTAAATCAATATTGCAAACTTCCAAAACCAGAAAAAATTTACAAGACGACTTTACTGGTGAATTCTGTCTTACATTTGAAGTCAATTTTTCACCAATTATTCCCCAAATTTTCCCAGAATTTGAAGGTGGTGAAAGATTCCAAACATATTTTATGATGCGAGATTTATTTGCATAAAAATGCTAGAAAGGACATTATATGCAAAATATAGAATATTATCCCTGATGAACATATGTGCTAAAATTCTCAACAAAACAAGCAAAATTAATTCAACAACACATACATGAGTAAAGGGATTTATCCCTGGGTTTAAGAATACTTCAAAATATTCAAATCAATAAAGGTGACATGCCACACTAATAGAATGAGAAATAAAACTCACATAATCATCTCAAATGGTGCAGAAAGAGCATTGTATATAATGCAACATCCTTTTAAGATACTCCCAACAAATTAAATTAACCCTGTCAGTGGCAGGATATCATATACACACAAGCACTGTGTGGAAAGTAGCGAAGCAGTTCACTGTTTATTGATTCTTAGAAGTAGGGTTTATATAGGACTTGCACAATGCCTCACATATCATCTAAGTTATAACAATGTTAATAATCTTGTTATTTATGTCCCCATGCTCCTGCAGTAAGCGCAGGATGTTAAATGATCAAGAATTTTTTTAAAGTTCATCTCGGAATTTCATTAAGTAGGCCATCTCTTATCCAGCTGGCTGTTCCTGTCTTAGGATGTTCTCCTCTGAGGAAATTACCCAGCATATGCTATCCAGCCATCCATTCTTGATACATTGAGTAGGCCATTTGTTATCCAGCCTGGATATGTGACATTCCTCACAGCTTTTTTATCAGTTCACCCCATGGGCTTATTCTCTAGAGACTTCAGACAGGGGCCTACATACCCAACATCACTTGAGTGAAAAATTGATGAAGAAAATTTGATGTTTATATGCCATGGAATCAATACTTTGCATTCCTATCAACAATGTCCAAGGTGTTACTTTTTCCTCCACAATCTCACCAACATTTATTTTTTTTCTTTTTGATGAGAGCCTTCTGACAATTGTGAGGTCTTCTCTCATTTTTGGTTTATGACTTTCCAAATAATTTATAACTATGTACGTATTTTCATGTGTCAAATAGCCAACTGTATGTTTTATACAGAAAATTGATTCAGATATATCTATTCAGTTCCTACAGACTTTTTTTTAATTGGATCGTTTGGTCTTTCTGTTTTTGTTTTGGGGTAATAGTTTGCCATATATTTTGGATATTAACACTTGATTGGAAAATATCCCTTGAAATATATTCTCCCATTGTGTTGGTTGACTTTTCATTTTATTTATCATTTCTTCTGCAGTGTAAATCTGTTTAGAGTGATACAATCATATTTTGTTAGTTTTGCTTCTGCTTCCCTTACCAGAGGAGACATATGAAGAATCAAATTATGCCCAATGTCAGAGTGTAATTCTTATCTTTTACCCTGGGATTTTTTGTTTTCAGGTTTTATGTTTTATATGTCCAGGAGTGGGATTTCTGGGTCATAAGATAAGTGTATTTTTATTTTTTAAAGTAACTTCCATAGTGTTTCCAAAGTGGTTGCACCAATTTTCATTCCCACCAACAGCGTTGGAGACTCCCTTTTCGTCCACAACTCCCCAGATTTTATTATTTGTAGACATTTGGATGACAGCCCTTTTCATTAGTGTGAGGTTAAACATTATTTTATTTTTGTCTTGCCTTTGTATAATGATTAGCAATGTGTGCACGTTTTTTATGTTCCTGTTTGTCATCTGTGTGCCTTTTTTAAGGAATTCTCTTCTGCTCATTTTCTGGCTGAGTTGTTTGTAGATTTTTGAAATGGAGTTGAATGAACGATTTGAGTGTTTTAGAAATTAGTCACTTGTTGATTGCATTGTTTCCTAAAGCTTTCTCCCATTTGGAACTTCATCTTTTCATTTTGTTTATTTTGCTGTGTAGAAGCTTTTAAGTTTAATTTAGGACCTATTTTTTTATTTTGCTTTTATTGTTTTCAGCTTGGGAGTGTGACATGAAAATATTTTGCTAAAATTTTTGTCTTGTTTTGACTATGTGAGTTTCCAGGAGATTTACTGTGTCATGTATTAGATTCAGATATTTAAAACAGTTTGAATTTATTTTTATACAGTGTGAGGGAGTGTTCTAATTTCATTGATTTACAAGTAGATATCTATCTTTCTCAACATCACTTACTTAAGAATGTCTTTAAGGCATTGTATATTTTTGTTTCCTTTGTCATTGTTTAGTTGACCATAGGTGTGATGTTTTATTTCTGCCTCTGTGTTCTGTTCCAGTGATTTAGATGTTTCTTTGTTTTCCAGCATTGTGCTCTTTTGATTACTGTATCTTTGTAATATGGTCTGAGATCTGGGCGTGTTATGGGTTATGCCTTCAAATTTGTTCTTTTTCCTCATTGTTTCTTTTGCAGTTCTGGTTCTTTTGCTGTTCCATACAAATCATAGGACTGTTTTTACTTCTGTGGAAAGTATCATGTAGTTCAATCTGAATCAATTTATATCTGCAGACATAATTTGTTGTATGTGTATTTTAACAATATTAATTCCTCTAAACTAAAACCGTGAGATTTCTTTCCATTTCTTTGCATCTTCTTCAAATTTCTTTATCAGTGTCGTATAGGTTTCATTATTTTTGATTTTCCATAGGTTTTTCATTTTTTGATCTGACTTCTTATTGATTTTTTAAAATTGTTATATTTCATTGTAAGTGTAAAGAATGTGACAGTTTTTGTATATTAATCATGAATCTGCTACTTTGCTAAATGTCTTTATTAGTTTTAGTTGTTTTGGTTTGGAGAATCTTTAGGGATCTCTACATATATTATCATGTCATCTAAAATAATACCAGTTTTACTTCATTCAATCTAACTTGAATAAATTTTTTCTTCTCTGACTGCTGTTGCTAGGACTTCCCATAATGTGCTTAATAGAAATAGTGAGATTGGGCATCCTTGTCTTATTCCTTAATTTGGCTTTCAGTTTTTCACTCTTGCGTATTATGTTGTCTTTGAATCTGTAATTAATGACTTTAGTTATGTTGAGATATATTTCCTGAATACTGCTGTGCTAAGAGGCTTCTGTTGTTGTTGCTGTTGTTGTTCTTGTTTTTGTTGCTCTTGTTGCTCTTTTAATGAACAAATGTTTAATTTTGTGAAACACAATTTATGGATTTTTTGGAATGACCACGTCATTTTCTTTTTTCCTTTTTTTAATGTGCTGTATCAAACTGATTGATTTGTGTATGTTAAACCTTTCTCATGATCCTGTAATTAATCCAAGTTGATCATGGTGTATGATTCATTTTAGGTATTGCTGGATTTAGTTTGCTGGTAATATTTTGTAGAAGTTTTGCTTCTAAATCTATCAAATTTACTGGCTTGAAGTTCCCTTTGCCTGTACTTTGTTTGCTGGCTTTGCTATCAGGGTGATGAATGCTTCATAGAATTAATTTGGGAGTTTCCCTCCCCTTCAATATTTTTGAATAGTTTCAAGAGTATTACTTTTGCCTTGTATTTTTGTACATTTCTCCATGGGAGTTGTTTAAATCTGCACTTCTATTTAACAATTTTTTTTAAATGCAGATTCTATCTTTCTTCTTGTAAACAGTTTGTTCAAATTGTTTGTTTCTCCTTATCTCTGTCTCTTTCTAGACATTTGTCTATTTTTTCTAAGTTGTCCAGTTTATTGGCATGTAAGTGTTGACAAAATGATCCCTTTTTTATATGTCTGTGGGTACAATTGTTATTTGTCTTCTTTTATATCTTACATTATTATCTTTGGATCATCTCTCTTTCCTTCATGATGGACCTGGCTAGAGGTTGTTTGATTTTGCTAATCTTAAAATGAAAACATAAAAAAATCTTGCTTTTACTGCTCTTTTGCATAGTTTTCTTTTTCTCTCTAATGTGTATTTACACCTGTAATATTTAGGATCATGTTTTTTTCTTTTTTTAATTTTTTTATTGATTTACAGTCATTTTACAAAGTTGTCTCCAATTCCAGTGTAGAGCACAATTTTGCAGTTGCAATGAACTTATATACATTTGTTGTCCCATTAATTCCTCTGTGGGCTGCGTAAGATCTTTTATGTATATCCCTGTGCTATACAGTGCAATCCTGTTTATCTATTCTACAACTTAAAACTCCCAGTCTATCTCTTCCCACCCCCCACCCCCTTGGTAAACAAAACTTTTTATTCTATGTCTGCGAGTCTATTTGTTTTTTATTTGTGCATTTTTTGTTTTGTTTTGTATTTAGATTCAATAGATGAGCCATCTCATATGGTATTTTTCTTTCTCTTTCTGGCTTACTTCACTTAGACTGATTTTCTCCAGGAGCGTCCTTGTTGCTGAGAATGGCGTTATGTTGTGTGTTTATATGGCTAACCAGTATTCCATTGTATAAACATACCACCTCTTCTTTATCCAGTCAAATTTGATGGACATTTAAGCTGTTTCCCAGTCTTGGCCTTGTAAATAGTGCTGGCTATTAATATTGGGGTGCAGGTGTAATCCAGAAGTAGGGTTCCATCTGGATTTAAGACCAGGGGTGGGATTCCTGGGTCATATGGTAAGTCTATTCCTAGGCTTTTGAAGAATCTCCATCCTGTTTTCCACTGTGGCTGCACCAAACTGCATTGCCACCAGCAGTGAAGGATGGTTCCCTTTTCTCCACAGCCTCTCCAGCATTTGTCATTTGTGCATGTTTGAATAATTGCCATTCTGATTGGTATGAGATGATATATCATTGTAGTTTTGATTTGCAATTCTCGGATAATCAGTGATATTGTGCATTTTCTGATGTGCCTTTTGATCATTTGTATGTCTTCCTTGGAGAATTGCTTGTTTAGGTCTTCTACCAATTTTTGCATTGGGTTGTTTAGTTTTTCTTATTCAGGTGGATGAGCTGCTTATATACTCTGAAGATCAAGCCTTTGTCGGTTTCATATGCAAATTTTTTCCCATTCCGTAGGTTGTCTTTTTGTTTCACTTCCAGTTTCTTTACTGTGCAGAAGCTTGTAAGTTTCATTAGGTCTCAAATGTTTATTCTTGCTTTTATTTCTTCTACGTGAAAATTTATGAGACGTATGTCAGATAATATTTTGCCTATATTTTCCTCTAGGCAGTTTATTGTATCTTGTCTTATGTATAAGTCTTTGATTCATTCTGAGTTTATTTTTGTGTATGGTGTTCTAGCTTCATTGGGAGTGTTCTAGCTTCATTGATTTACATGGTGTGGTCCAGTTTTCCCAACTAACTGTCTCCCTTCCATTGTATTTTCTTGCTTTCTTTTCGAAGATTGATTGACCAAAAGTTTGTGGGTTCATTTCTGGGCTCACTAGTCATTTCCATTGGCCTATGTGTATCTTGTCCTACCAATACAGTGCTGTCATTTTGACTGTAGCTCTATATTATTATCTGAATCATTAACATAAAGAAATGCCACTGATTTTTGAACCATAATATTGTAACCTGCTACCTGACTGAATTCTGTGATCAGCTGTAGTTGTTTTTGCCTGTATCTTGTAGGGTTTTCTATATATAGTAACATATTGTCTGCATATAGGGAGACTTTAAACTCTTCCTTTCCAATTTGCATCCCTTTTACTTCTTTCTCTTGTTTGATTGCTGTAGCTAGGATTTCCATGTCTATGTTGAATAGGAGTGGTGATAGTGTGCATCCTTGTCTTGTCCCAGAATTTAGTGGGAAGATTTTGACTTTTTCACTGTTGAGTACTATGCTAGATGTAGGCTTGTTATCTATAGCTTTCATGATGCAGAGATATGTTGCCTCTATGCCCACTTTGGTGAGAGTTTTTATCATAAGTGTGTGCTGAATTCTATCAAATGATTTTCCTGCATCTATTGAGATGATCATGTTGTTTTGTTCCTTTCTCTTGTTGATGTGCTATATTACATTGATTAATTTGCATATGTTGAACCACCCGTTTCACTGGCATGATCCCCACTTGGTCATGATGTGTAATCTTTATTCTGTGTTTCTGGATTCTATTTGCTACTATTTTGGTGAGAATTTTGGCGTCTGTGTTCATAAGTGATATTGGCTTATAATTGTCTTGTTTGGTATTGTCTTTGCCTGTTTGTGGTATCAGGGTGATTGTGGCTTCATAGAATGGCTTTGGGAGTGTTCCTTCCTTTTCAATATTCTGGAAGAATTTGAGAAGGACTGGTATGAGTTCTTCTATGCATGTTTGGTAGAATTCCGCAGTGAAGCCTTCTGCTCCTGGACTGTTATTTGTAGAGAGGTTTTATATTGATATTTTGATTCATTTCTAGTGCTCTGCTTGTTCAATGAGTCAGTTTGTTCTTGATTCAGTCTTTGTGGACAGTATGTTTCCAGAAACTTTTCCATTTCCTCTAGGTTGTCCAGTTTGTTTCCATATACTTTTCATAATATTCTCGTATGATATTCTGTATTTCTAATTTATCAGTTGTAATTTCTCCATTCTCCTATCTTATTTTGCTAATTTGTGCTCTCTCTCTTTTCTTCTTTTTGTGTTTGGCCAGAGGTTTGTCGATTTTACTTACTTTTTCAAAAAACCAGCTTTTGGATTGGTTGATTGTTTTCCTATGGTCTTTTTAAACTCTATTTTATTTGTTTCCTCCCCAATATTTATGATTTCCTTCCTTCTGCTTCCTTTTGGAGTTTTTTGTTCTCCTTTTTCTTGTTTATTCTCTTGATGGGTTTAATTGTTAATTTGTGATTTTTCTTCTTTTTGGAGAAAGACCTCTATCACTATAAACTCCCCTCTCAACACTGCTTTTGCTGTGTCCCATAAATTTTGAGTAGTTTTGCTTTCATTTCCTTTTGTCTCAAGGTATATTTTCATTTAAGCTTTGATTTCTTTTTGACCCATTTGTATTTATTAACATATTGTTTAATCCCCATGTTTTCCTTTTGTTCTCCTGTATTTCTCTGTTGTTGATTTCAAGCTACATGTCATTGTGGTCAGTAAATATTCTTGAGGTAATTTCTATCTTCTTAAAATTGCTGACGTTTCTTTTGTGCCCAAGTATTTCATGAATCTTGGAAAATGTCCCATATGCACTTTAAAAGATTGTATATACTATTTTTTGTGGGTGCAATGCTCTGAAAATAACCACCAACTGTAATATTTCTATTGTATTATTTAGCTTCTCTAATGCCTAATTTATTTTGTCTTTCGATGAACAGTCCAGTGATGTTAATGCAGTGTTGAAATCTCCAACTATGATAAGATTCCCATCACTATCCCCCTTTATATCTGTTATTAATTTTTTAATGTATAGGTTGTCCTCTATTTGGTGCATATGTATTAACGAGTGTGCTATACTATTCTTCTATCACTCCTTCAATCATTATAAAATGTCCTTCTTTATCTTCTTTCTGGCCTTTGCTTTAAAGACTGTTTTGTCTGAAGTCAGTACTGTAACAACTGCTTTTTTGGTTTTTCCATTTGTATGGAATACACTATTCCATCCTTTCACTCTCAATCTATATGTTTCCTTCTCCTTGAATTGCGTCTCTTGAATGCAGCATACTGAAGGTTCTTGCCTTATTACCCAGCCTACTACTCAATGACTGTGACTGGAGCATTTAGTCCACTAGCTTTTAAAATAATCAATGATATGTTTGTGTTTATTGCCATTTTGACCTTATCTTTGCAGTTGATTTGGTATTTCTGCTTTGTTCATGTCATCTTCCTTTTTTGGTTCGGACATGTTCCTTGGTATTATCATGAAATTTATTTAGTTTTAGTGACCCCATGAATAAGTTTTTGCTTTGTTTTTACCCTTTTGTATAAGTCTATTATACCATTAATATAACTGATTTTATTAAATGGATAGTAATATGATCTCAAACCCATCCTACCAAGAACAAAATATTTTAAAATGAAAGACCAAAAAAGAATTCTCTATTTTCCTGCCTCCCTTTCCCACTTTCAATTATTTGTATGTGTTGTTTAAAATATTGTGATTATTTTATTTATAATTCATGAGCTATCACCTTTCCAGGTGTGAGTTTCACATTTCTGAACCATCCTGCTGTTTTTCTTTCTAGAGTACACCTTTCAATATTTCTTTTAGCATGGGTCTAGTGTTGCTAAACTCTTGTAAATTACTATTGTCTGTGAAATTCTTTATGTCTCCTTCTACCAGAAAGTATAGACTAGCTGGTTAAAGTGTCCTAGTGTATATCATTTTTTTCATTAGGACTTTGAATATATCTTGCCACTCCCCTCTGGTCTGTAGAATTTGTGTTGTGAAATCAGCTGTGAGCCTTATGGGGATTCCCTTGTAACTCGTTCTCTGCTATTCTCTTACTGCCTTTAGGATCATTTCTTTATCCTTGTCTCTGGCCATCTTAATTATAAATCTTGGTGTGGGTTTATTTGAGTTCTTCCTTTTTGGGACACTCTGAGCTTCCTGAACTTGGATATCTGATTCCTTCTTTAAGTTTGGGAAGTTCTCAGTCATGATTTCTTCAAACACCTTTGCAATCCCCTTGGATCTTTCCTCCCCTTCTGGGAATTCTATCCTGCCAAGATTGGCATGCTTTCTATTATCCCATAGGTCTCTTATGCTTTTTTCATTTGTTTATCATTGTTTCTCTTGTAGCTCTTCTGATTGGGTGCTTTTTATTGTCCTGTCTTCTAAGTCACTAATTCGTTCCTCTGTGTTATCTAGTCAGCTTTGTAACACCTTTAGATCATTCCTCATCTCGGTCAACAGGTTTACCTTTTCTACTCAGCTCTTCTTTATAGCTTCCATTTCATTTTTAACATATTTTATATCTCTAAACACTATCTTTTATTTCCTTCAGTAATTTGAACACTCCTCTTTAAAAATCTTGATCTAGTAGGCTATTGATGTCTATTTCACTGATCATTCTTTCAGGGGATTTCTCTTGTTCTTTTAATTGGGAATGGTTTCTCTGCTTCTTCATCTTGCCCCTACCTCTCTGGGACTGTGGTTTATGGAATATCAGTTACCTACTGTGGTCCTAAAGCAGTTTATCTACCTAATGCCTATGTAGTAATACAAATAAAAAAGAGAAGAATGTGTGAAGGAGACAAAGAATTTTAAAGAAGGGGAAACAAATGTTTGAAGACATTGTATAATGCATAATAGAAGAGCAAGTTGAAGCAGAATTTTGAAAAATAATAGTAATAAAAATATTTTTTAAAAATTTCAAAGAGACTTAAATAGGGGTATATATAATTGCCTAAGAAGTAAAAATTAAGAGGATAATTTAAAATGGAACAGGTAAAAACAGTTTGAAACTAGGGGTGATCAGTGTGTCCTGGAGACTGTGTAATTTAATGTGAAGTCTTTCTGTATTCATCCTGTTTTGGAAACTCAGCTTGCTTTTTCCAGAGGCCCTTTATTGGAGCCATCATCTGTGCTGCTCCCAAGGCCTGTCAACAAGCAGACCACTACTTCCCCCAACGCTTGTTCCAGAGCAGCTCTGTTTACAGTGTGCTGGCTTGTCACTTCCCTAACCGATGCCTTAGTCAGATGTTTCAGAATGACCAGGCAGGAGTGGGCATCACACCCTCTCCCAGCCACATGGTCAGGGGCTGCATTCCATCCCAAAAGGTGGGGGGCCACCAGCCCACTCAGGGTGCCAGTCTCTCCACTGATCTGTGCCCTGTCCGAGGTCTGGGCCAAAACCCAGCTCCTTGTTTGTCTTGGTGGAGCAAGTTTTCTGAGGAAATAGGACAGAAGTATCTTATCTGCCTCAGGCTGTAGACAAGTCCCCATCTGGTGCTTGAGGCTGCTAAGTCCTTAGGAGTGAATGCAGATATTGCTCTCACTGCTGCCTGGGTGCAAAGCAATAGAGGGTATGGTGGCTGCTGTTGAGTCCCAGCTCTCTTGTCCTAGAAACTTTTGTGGAATTTTAGAGATTCAGAATGCACCTTTCCCCTCCCAGGACATGTCTGCCTTGTTGTTAAATGGAGGGCCAAGGATGTTCTGCCCTGTGCACCAACAGGAATGGCACACAGCCCCCTCCAATCCCCCATGCTGCCTCAGTACAGCCACCCCATCTTCCACCCAGCTCGGGCAGCATGGCCCTGCCCCCAGCTCAGGTTGCATTTTGGGCTGGGTGTCACAGAGATCATCTGTGCCTGTTTTACTTAGTACTGTCAGTCAACTTATACTCTGTAGAGGTCCAAACCTTGGAGGCTACCCCTCCTTCTTGCCAACCTCTCAGTTGGAGAGGGGAGACCCAGTGAATGAGTGCCAGTCCTTCTTTGCTGCTCCATCCCTGTGGGACCTGTCCCAATCTGTTTTGCCTTTTCTTCTTTCTTTCTTCATTTTCTCCTATCAGATTTTTTGCATCTTTATTTATTGAAGAGGACAATGTTCTACAAGAGTCCTGCAGGTTCTCTGGTTAACTGAGAGGGTCTATGGATATGAGTCTTGGTGCATTTGTGGGAAAGGGTGAGCTGTGAGCATCCTTCTGCTCTACCATCTTGGCTTCCCCCACAAAAAGTCTCACAATATGGTGGAAGTAAACACAGCCAGGAAATAGATGGAAAAGATATTTCATGGAAATGACAAGAAAGTGCAGATTGCAACGCTCAACTTTTTAAAGTTTTAAAATAAGGGCCACAATTAAAGATAAATATGAGATTATATAAAGAATAAGAGATCAAAATAAAAAAAGAGCATTAAACTCATTAAATTATATATGGACCCAACACTGAAAATCCTAAGTATAAAAAGATATATTAGTAGACATGAAGGAATTAATTCATTATAAAACAATAATAGTAGATGAGATGAACATCAGAACACTATTCTGATGGCCATATCATCCAAAAAGAATATGTGTAAGGAAATAAAGGTCTTAATGGCATATTAGGTCATTTGAACCTAAATGAGCTATTGGAGACTGCATCAGAAACGGAGAACACAAAACTTCTCAAGTGTGCACAGGATTTTATCTAAGGAATTAACCACATATTATGTCATGAAATGAGCCTCAGGAACGTTAAGCAAATATGGATTACAGCAAGTATTTTTCCATACACAAAATTATGAATCTATGCATCAACTCTAGAAAGAAGAAAAGGAAAAGCACAAACATGAGTTTAAACCACATCCTTTAAAAAAATAAAATAAAATCAAGTCAATGATGAAATCAAAGAGGTAATAAAATCATACCTGGAGAAAAATAACAATGAAAACACAGCTTCATAAAATGTATGGAATGCAGCAAAGGCAAATCTAAGAGGGACGTTTCAAACAATTCAGGCCTTCTACAAGGTAAAAGAAAAACCTCACAGAATGGACAAAGCTTACCACCCAAAATAACTATATATAAGAAGAAACAAAACCCAAAGTCAGTAGAACGAGAAATCATTAATCATTAGGCTGAAAATAAATAAGATAAAAATTAAAAAGTAAATTAAAATTCCTAAAATCAACAGGTTTTTTTTAAAAATGTTAACATATTGATAAGTATTTAGCCAAGCTTATCAAGAAATAGAGAGTGGACCCAAACAAAATTAGAAATGAAACAAAAGAAATAAAGTCTGATAGCACAGAAATGCAAACAAAGATCATGAAAGCACTCAGAGCAGTTAAGTGACAACCAACTGGACGACCTTAAAAAATGGAAAAATTTCCTGAAATGTACATCCTGCCAACACTGAATAAAGAGAAAACTGAAAACTGGAAAAGAGCAATCAGTATAAGTTAAATAAATTCTATAATTTTAAAAACACCGCTTGAACAAAATGCCTGGATGCCTTCACTAAAACCTCTTTCCTCTCAACTGTTTCAAAAAATGTAGGAGGAAGGAAAATTCCCAGTTATTCTATGAGGCCACAAATACCATGATAAGAAAACCAGTCAAAGACACTATCAAAAAACAAAATGAAAATGTAAAGAAAATATCCTTGATGAATATACTTCCAAAAATCCTCAAAAAACTCAACAAATTAATCCAGCAATACATAGAAAGGATTATACACGATGATCAGTTGGATTCCTTCCAGAGTCACAGTGATGGCTCAACATACACAAGTCAATCAGCAAGACACATATTTAATAAAGAAAGGTCAAAATTAACAGGACCATGTCAATACACACAGAAAAAGCATTAAACAAAATTCAAAAAACATGCATGATCACAACGCTCATGAAATAGAGTACAATGGGAAAATCCCTCAACATACCAAAGTCCATTTATAACAATTTATAATACTTAGGGGAAAAGCTGAAAGCATTCTGAGTAAATTTGGGAACAAGACAAGGATTCCTACTCTCAGCACTTCTGATTCATAGTGAAAGAAGGAAGGAAAAGGAAAGAAAAAGAAGTAAAAGAAATGCAAAATGGAAAGGAAGAGGCAAAATTGTCACTAGTACTGATGACATAACAATCTACATAGAGTCCTAAGTACTCCACACAGGCTAATATGAATAATAAATAATTTCAACAAGGGAGCAGGGCACAAGATTAATGTGAAGTAATCTCTTGCATTTCTACACATCAATCATGAGATACCATAAAATGGATGTTGAGAGCAATACTATTTAAAATCCCATCCCCCTGAATATCTTGGAATAAATGTAACCATGTATATGAAAAATCTACAAACTGAAAATTAAAAAACATTGACAAAGAAATGAAAAGGCTTTCAAAAAATGGATAGCTCTCTTGTGATCTTGGATTGAAGGATTTAATATTGTTAACATGGCCGTACTACACAAAAAAAGTACAGATTTGGTGAAATTCCTGTTACGAAGATTTAGTATTTCCCACAGAACCAGAAAATAAATAACTCTAAGTTTTACATGAAATCATTAAAAATTATCAAAATGTTCTTGGGAAAAAAAACAAATGGAGGTATAAACCTCCCAGATTCCATACTATACAACAAAGCAACAGTAATAAAAACAGCATGGCAACGGCACAGAAATATAATCAATAAAATCAGATAGAGAGCCTAGAAATAATTCCACACACCTATGAGCAATGAATCAATGATATAAGAGGCAAGAGTACACAATAGAGAAAAGACGCTTTCGTCAATGGATGGTGTTTGGAAAGCTACACATCTACATGTAAAACAGTGAAATGAGAGCATTCCCTGACATCATATACAAAAATAAACTAGAAGTATATTAAGGACCAAAATGTAAGACCTGATACTATAAAACTGCTAGAAGGGAATATAGGTGATACACGATTGGATATATATCATAGTCTCCTAAGGTGAAAGAAATAAAAGCAAAAATAAGCAAGTGGGACCTAGATAAACTTGAAAACTTCTGCACAGCTAAGGACACTTTTAATGAATTGAAAACACTGCCTGTTTAAATGTAGAACATATTGGGAAACAATGCAAGTGACCAGTGGTTAATAGATGTAGGTTAATAGATGTAGCATGGATTTAGGTTACACAACTCATGGTGAAAAACAAAAACCAAATCAAAAACAAAAGCAGAGTACCTGAGTTAATATTTTTCCAATGGAAACATGCAGATGAGTAATATGCAAGTGATACAAATGCTCAACATTACTAATTATTAGTTAATTGCAGTTCAAAACCACAATGAGGTATCACTTCACATTGGTCAAATGACTATTATCAAAAGGTCTACAAATAGAAAGTGTTGGAGACGTTGTGGTGGAAATAAATCTCTTGTATACTCTTGGTAGGAATGTAAATTGGTACAACATCTATGGAATACAGTATTCAGATTTCTTTAAATATTTAAACAGAATTGCCATATGAAACAGTAATACCTCTGCAAGGAAAAATCTGGGGAATAAACCATAAATTGAGAAGAACCAATGTTCACAACAGCACCGTTTATAATATGCAAGACTGGTAAGCATTCCAAGAGTCCACAGTAGACTACAGACTTAAGAAGATATGATGTTTCTATAAATATGCAATGGAATATTACTCAGCCATGAAAATGTATTACACATTGCTATTTCAGCATCATGAAAAGACTTAGTAAATATTGAGCTTAGTGAAGTAACGTAGACAAAGACAAAAGTATATAGTTTAATCTATCTGTGGAATCTAAAGAATATCATATATCTGTGTATATCTATCTATAGCTATCGATTGATAGATGGCAGACAAATAGATACATAGAATGATATAATCATAGATAAATGACAGATAGATAAATAGATAGATAGATAGAAAGATACATAGAAAGATAGATTGATAGAAAAATAGATAGACAGACAGATAGATAGATAGACAGATAGATAGGTAGATTGATAGAGACATGGTAGATAGATAGAGAGATTAGATAGACAAGACTGAAGCAGATTGAATAATACGGGAAAAAAGTTATGTTTAAAAATGTGGAAGGGAAAGAGTATTTAATAGTAGGACACTGACAGATAAAAATATGTATACATAAAGGAAATAAGCAACAAGGATAATCTATATAGAAAACAGAATTACACACAATAACTTATAATCACTGTATGTTAACATTGTAATAGTGTATAATGCAATATTATCTAAAAAGTGGTTGGAATAACTATGCTGTACTTCTGAAATTACACAATATAGTTCATCTACTGTACTTCAATTAAAAATAAAACATCTCATGTATAATTTAGTCCTTTTTCCGCTGATAGCATCTTCCTTTAATATTGTTTTATTTTACTCTTTACCTTTTATGATTACTGACGCTAATTATTTCTATTTCTGTTGTGAAAATGTTACCAGATTGATGTACGCATATTTATTGCAATTAATTTCCTATTTTTCTCCCTTTAATCCATATAGAATAGTAACATTTAAAAACGTACCAAAAGAAACAGTTGCAACTTTCTCGTGGTCTCTGCTTAGTATTTTGTTCAATGTTTTGCGCATATTTGCCATTTCATTTTTCTTAGAATACCTCTTTTCTGCACCTCTTTTAAGGTGTCTCGGTTTTGTTTTTTACATCTCATTCAGGTTTGTTTGTCTGGTAAAATCTTTATTTTCACTTTATATCTAAGTGATAACTCTGCAATGTAGAGTATTCTTGGGTGAGAGATTTCTTATTTCAGGAGTATGAAAATGTCATTTTAATTACCCTTGGCGTATGTTTTCTTCTCAGCAATCTGCTGAAAGCCTAATGAGGGTTCTTTTGTAGATTATCATAACTTTTTTTTGCTGCCTTTAAAATTTTACACTGTCATTGACTTGCCAATTGACATATGACGTATCTTGAAGGAGGTCCCTTTGTCTTAAAGTTATTGGTGTTTTGTTGGCTCACGGACTTGTATATCAGTTCTTTACACAGGTTCAGGAAGTTATCAACTATTACTACTTTAAATAAACAATCAACTGCCTTCTAACTTTCTTCTTTCTCCAGGATTTCACTCTAATGTGCAATTCCTGAAGAAGTCTGATGGCTATTGTAGAATTTCCTCACTTTTTGATATCTTGTATCTTTGCCCTCTCCTATCATTTCTAGTTTTGTATTGGTGAGTTTGCTAACCTCTCTTCCACAAAGACAGTCTTCTTCCAGTGCTTTCTGTTGCATTCTTCATCTCATTTATTAAGTTCATCTGGTCCTCCAATAATGTTTGTTTGCTTTATAGTTTCAGTCTCTTAGGTAATGTATATCTTATCAACTTTTATTTTATTCCTGAGTTCACTAAACTGCTTTCTGAGTTTTGTTTTTGTATTGAGTTTCTCTATGACATCTCTTTGGATTCTCTATTAGTTATACGGCAATATTCCATGACTTTAAGTTTGTTTGCTGCAGGGTTGACAGTGTATGTGTGTGTGTGTGTGTGTGCATGTGCCTGTGCATGTGTATCTGTATCTGTGTCGATATCTGTGTGTTTGTATCTGTGTGTGAGCATGCCCTATAGTGTTACTGTGATTGGTCATGATCCTGGTGAATTATTGCTCTGCTGACACTAAAAAACCGATTGTGATTTGGAGTCCTTGCTTTTGTTATTGGTCGATCGTAATATTGCACAATATTTGGTTTTACTTACCTGAGCTACCTCTGATAATATTTCAAAATGGCACTTTCCAGTCGCTACTGTCTGGATAAAAGATTGTTTACATTGTCATTTCTTAGATAAATCTGGTAGTTAATGCCACTGATGTCACTGGGCCTGTGAACCCTTCCTTTTACCTTATATCACTTAAGACTTAGTGCACACATTGAGGAAAGATGTAAAGACAGGTGGGAAGTTGGAATCAGACAAGTGCCTTTGCCATGTCCTATGTTGCATGGTACATTGTCTCCACCACTGTGAATAGGGAGGAGGGAGAGTGTCATGAATGTCTGAGGGTCTAAAGGATGGAAATTCTGTCTGCATTGTGGCTCCCTCCTAGTTACCTGTGACAATGAGTACTGGTGCAGCTGGAGGCTGAAGCTGTGGGAATCACTGAGACCCTGTTTCTACTGGGTACTCTGAAACTTTGGGCTCAGATACCCTAGTAAGTGGGCCTTGGTTGCAGACACCAATTTTTCTCTTCCCTCAGTTCAGCCACCTTTATGTGTTTTAGCCCACCAAACTTCAGCTGTACACATGTGTTCTGGAGTATTGTTTTGTGTTGTAGTTATTTTAGTTGAGATGTGATCGTTTCACTGACTGTTGCTTTATGGGGAGAGACAGAAATAATTTAAACTTATGTCACTTTTTTCAAAGTCTATACTTGTTCATTTAAACACTTAAATTCTAATAAGGACATTACAAGAACAGGAAAGAAAGTGAACAAATCACCTCCCTTTATATCAGAGTACTATAAAATATTTTGTTTTTCCTGGGTTCTTTTCTTCAATATTTTCCCAAAAGCATGCACATTTTACTATAATATATGCCTATAATCTCTTTAAAATCATTTAAATTCATAAAAAAATTTCTCTGTGCTATAAATATAGCCCTGTTGCTTCTCAAATTTATAACTAATAGCTTGCATATTTCTGTCTTCCCCATCCATCTTCCCTGTCCCCAGTGGAAACCACTACTTGGTAAATTACACATATATATGTGATTCTGTTTCTGTATTTTTATGATTATTTCTCTTATATCTTAATTTCCTCATGTAAGTGGTAACATAGAGTGTTTTTATCTGTATGACTTATTTTCCTATGTGCAACAATATCTGGGTCCAGTCACATTGTTCCAAATGGCATAATTTTATTTTTTATTATGACAATGACTAAGTATTATGTTATCTATATTTCACACCTACATCATCCAATCATCTGTTGATGGGCAGTTGAGTTGTGCTTCTATCATTGGCTGTTATAAATGATGATGTAAAGTACATTGGGGTAATATATCCTTTAAAGTCAATGTTTTCAGTTTTTTTCAGATTTATATCAAAAACTGGAATTGCTGCAACATATAATGCTTCTATTTCTAGTTTCATTAGCACTGTCCACACTTTTATTATACTGGATGCATCAATTTATATTTCCACCATAAGTGTAACTTGGTTCCCTTTTATCAACATTCTTATTAATGTTTGTCACTTGAAGACTTTTTTTAATAGCCATTTTGGTTGCTGTGAGATTATATTTCATTCCGGTTTTGATTTACATTTTCCTAATCAATAGCAACATTATGTTTCTTTTCATGAGCATGAAAATCATCCACATGTCTGTTTTTGAAAACTTTCCAGGAAGACCCTTCAACTGTTTTAAGTTCAGGTCTTTGCTTTTTAAATATTGAGTCTAATATGCTATATAAATATTATGGAAATTAACACCTTTTTGGTTTCACTGTCTGAAACTCCTCCTTCTATTCTGTGTTTTGTCATAAGTCCTGCTGAAGGTTTCCTTTGCTTTGCAAAAGGTTTGGCACTTCACAATTATAAAAGAAGTGGAATCCCTGTATCACATACTACATTTATTATTTCCTCAGTAAAATTATAAACTGTTATTTTTATTTTTCCTTATTTTTTTTTTACTTAGGAGATAGATTAAAAATAAATATTGCTATGATTTACCTCAAAGGCAGTTCTGCTCATGTTCTTGGTCAGAAATTGTATAGTTTCAGGTTTTACATTTAGGAAATTAATCCATTTTTATCTTATTTTGTATAAAATGGAAGGAAGTGTTCATACATCTTCCTTTTACATGCACTGTCCAGTTTTCCTAGAACTACATGTTGGAGAGACTGCCTTTTATCTATTGTATACTCTCACCTCCTTCATTGTAGACTAATTGACCATATGTGGGTGGGTTTATTTTAGGACTCTTTATTTTGTTCCATTGATCTATGTGATTCTTTTAGTGATATATTTTGATGTTTTGATTACTGTAGCTTTGAAGTATGTTCTAAAGTCAGGGAAAATAATACCCACATTTTTGTTCATTTTTCAAAGTTAATTTTATAAAATTTGTGTCTTTCAGAATTTTGCATAAATTTTATTATTTTTCTCCTTGTTTTGTGAAGAAACATATGGATTCTATGAGAATAGAAAATTACTAAAATAAAAACCTGAGAAAAATTGTAAAATGTGGAGGATACATCATACAATATTAAACAACCAATGGATTGCTGCATAAATCAAAGAAAAAATACATAAAGAATTATGAGAACAAAAAAAAGTCCATGGGGTATAGCAAAAGCAGTATTAATGTGGATGCTTATAGCAAAATAATCTCACTTACACAAGTAAGAAACATCTCTCTCTTATAAAATAAACTTGCAAACAAAAGATGCAGCAAAATAATAAACAAAGTTGTTAGTAGAAGGAAAGACAGCTGAAAGGTCAGAACATAAATAAATAAAATAAAGATTAAAAATAGAAACATCTAAACAAACTATATAATGGCTTTGAAAGATAAATATAACTGATAAAATTTAATGAGACTCATGAGCTAAAAAGAGAGTATAGAGTAAAGAGCTCCAAAATAAATGATAAGTTACAACTTATATCAAAGTAACACAAAGCATCATGAGATGATACAACAAATTATATGACATTATAATGGAATCCCTATAAGAAATGGACAATTTCTTAGAAAGACAAAATCATCAGGATGGAATGAGAAATAGAAAATATTAACAGATTATCATGAATGAAATTGAATAAGTAATTAAACAAAATCTCCCAAGAAATAAAATTCCAGTCTTAGACAGCTTCTTAGGTGACTTCTGCCAAACATTTAGAGCAGAGGTATCACCTATACTTCTCAGAGAATTCCAAAAACTTCAAGAGGAACGGAGGCTTCCTACCCCACATTTCTGTATCACATTACTACTAAAACAGGAAGAAATACCTCATAAAATTACAGTTTAAATACTACTGATAAGCGTATATGCAAAAATCATCACTAAAATCTTGGCAAAGCAAACAGTACATTAAAAGGTTTATACAGTATGATTAAGTCCCTTTTGTTCCAGGGATGCAAAAGTGATTCATTACCCACAAATTAATCAATATGATACATCCAACTTACAAATTGAAAAATAAAAATTATATGGTCACCTCAAAAGAGTCATAAAATGTTTTGACAAATTCTGTATCTATTTATAATTATATTTCTCCTCAAATTATGCATGAGGAAACATACCTCAACACAATTAAGGTCATATATGACAAGAACTCAGCTTACATGACACTCACTGATTAAAAGCTGAAAGCATCTACTGTAAGAGCAGGAAGAAGACAAGGATGCTGACTCTTATCACTGTTATTCAATATCGTAATGACAATTTTAGCCATAGCTATCCAAAATAAAATTAAATAAAATATAGCTATTTCAGAAAAGAAGTGAAAATATCTGTTTGTAGATGAAAAACTTTAAACAGAAATCCTAAGGAAGATGCCACAAAACTACTAGGCCTTATCAATGCATTTGTTAAAATTTCAGAATGTAAAATTAACATACAGAAATCTTGCATTTCTACACACTAACAACTTGCTAACAGATAGAGAAAGTGAAGAAACTGTCTCATTTACAGTTGCATTACAAAATAAAATTCAAGAAATGTACCCAACCAAGGAGGTAAAAGACCTGTACTCAGAAAACTATAAAATATTTATAAGAGAATTTAAAGATAATGCAAACAAATGAAAGGATATACTGTGTTCATATATTAGGAAAATATATTGTTTCAATGACAGTACAAGCCAAGAAAATACACAAATAAAATTCAGTTCCTATCAAAAACAAAATACATTTTCAGACACTTACAAATCATAATTCTTAAATTTACATGTAAACACAAAAGATTTGAAATCACTAAAAATAAGAAAAGAAAAGAAAACAAACAAACTAAAAACACAAACAACTTTGACAAAAACAAAGAGGATGTATCACTGTCCCTGATTTTAAATTATAAAACAAAGCTACAGTAATGAATATGGTAGTGGCACAGAACAAACAGAATAATGGAGCACAACAGAATGCCTAAAAATGAAATCAGACAGTTATGGTCATTTAGCCCATTACAAAAAATGAATATACAGTGGGGGAAAGGTAATCAACAGGCACATGAAAATGTTCAACATCATTAACCATCAGAAAAATGCAAGTCCAGAACACAATGAGATTTTATGTCACTCATCTCAGAATGACTATGATCAAAAAGATAACAAATATAAATATTGGTGAGGATGTAAGAAAAAGAACCCTGATGTAATGCTTCAGTGAATGTAAATTTGTGCTGCCACTGTGGAAAAAACTATGGATTTTTATCTAAAAATTAAAAATGATATATGATCCAACAATTCCTTATCTGGATACCAATTCCCAGAAAATAAAAACACAAACTAGAAAAGATAAATTCAAATGTATATTCACTGCAGCATTATTTACAATAAAGAGGATATAGAAGCAAATTAATTGCTCATCAATAAATGATGGATAAAGAAAATATGTGTTTATAGTATATATATCTACCCATTAATTAACTACAGATTTATCTATATTTGTATATATATATGCACACACAATAAATATATATATATGCACACTATATATATCTATATGCACTCACACACATAAAAATTCAATGGGTTGTTACTCAGCTCTAAAAATTATAGGTTGTTGACATTTGCAGAAAATGGTTAGACCAAGAGGGTAATATGCTAAGTGAAATAAGTCAGACAGACAATGACAAATGCTAAATGATTTTACTCATATTTGGAATTTAAAACAAATTAACATAACAAAACAGAAAAGGAGTTATAGACATACAAAGAAACAGGTTGTTCACAAGAAAGGGGGAAATGTGGTGAACAAAAAGAAATAGTTGAGAAAATTAAGAGTTAAAATTTTCCAGTTGCAAATTAAATGAGTCAGGGACCAGAAATATACTGTATGAGGAATAGTCAATAACTATGAAATATCTTTAAATAGCAACACATCATAACTAGGTTTATTCTTGTGATCAGTTTGAAATGTATTAAAAATTGTAAACAGTATGTTATGTAAGAGAAACTAAAACAGTGTTATACATTGAAGAACACTTCAAAAACAAACAACCATACTTATAAAAAAAACAGATTTGTAGTTAACAGAGACAGGGTTTGGGAAAGGAGTATTAGATTAATGCACTCGAAAGATAAAACCCTCCAGCCGTTAAGTAAACGTGTTCTAGGGATGCTATGTATTAAAATGATAAATACAATAAATAATGCTTTATGTTATATATGAATGTTGTTAAGAGAGAAGACCATAAGATTTCTCATCACAACAAAGTTACAAATTGTATTTCTTTAATACTGTATCTAAATGAGAAAATGAATTCTCCCTAAATTTGCTATGATATTTATTTTATGATACATGTAGCACAAAAGTCTACCCTGTGCACCTAAACTTACAGAATGTATTATGCCAATTATATCTCAATAAAAGCAGAAGGAAAAATGGATATACAATGATCATTGTTTCTCATGTCATTTCTCATGATTGTTTTTACAGCAAGTAAACTTGAGTCATGATAGACTTATCCTAGGTAAAGATACTAATAAATAAGGGATTCTAATACATAATGCATAAAGATACTAATATAATTAGTGTTTTACCATGCCTTAACCTTTTTTTGATGATAACAGCCCATTGCTTCTGTAGGCATCAAAATTTCAATCCGTGTATTCATCTGAGATTAGGGGACGGATACAAAATTAACCATGGCTTCTTTTCTGTGAGTAATAATGTTCACTGTCTCTGACCAAAAGTCTCATCTCCCAAACAGCATCTGTAAGAAAGGAACATGCTAGTTTGCTAAAAATCTCAGCATGGTAAAATATCAGAACTCCTTCAATTCTTAACTGTTCTGCAATGGGAATGTAATGCTGACAAAGTTTTCATTTTGTTTAAAAATGAGGTGTTTTCTCATGGTTGCATTAGGGGATGTGAGGATAATCCCTGAGATCCACAACAAACATTCTCGCTCAAGTGCTGGGCAAACAACTGAAAAGGATCTGCATTATTAGAACTGAGGACTGCTTTCAAAATGATGACTACGCACACTCTATTCCAGATAGATCAGTGAAAGGAAGGTTATTGCAATTTGTAGTTGAACGGGAATAGATCAGCGGTTCAGTCTCTATAAATGAGTCAACGGGTGTTCAAAGCCAAAATAAATTGTGTCAACAATGAGAATTAAAGGAAAAATCTTGGACATAAGCTTAAATTAAAAATGAGACTCAGTCCTGTGCTGGGCTCTGGGGACTGGAGAATGTATATGCCTCAGTCCAATTCAAGGTTTCAGTGGCTTGGCCCTAGCATCAGCTCGGGATTCAATGAACAGGTAACAATTAGTATACTGGGAGAAATATAATCTACCTCTCCCTGATCAGAAGGAAATCTGGTGGTTCAATAAGACTCTTAATTCACAGAGGTTCTGCCAGATGCAGAGGAATAATTCACTGATGACTCAACTTAGACAAACTTAGTTACTGCTTAACAATCCAACTTCACACACACACACAGTGGTAGGAAGATTTGTAGTATTTAGTGGGAATAATTCAGTGGGCAGATCTCAGCGTATAGTTTTCAAAACACCAGCCAACTTTTCTCCTTTTGCCAATAGTCGAGTTTTCCCAGGTAGAAAACTACAGATGGACAAATAATATTCTTATTTAGGATTTCTAATAATGAAAGTAAACTGTGGCTTTTGACATATCAGTATTGAACTTTGTTATGATGATCATGGCAATAACCACTGGCTGATAAGAGACCTTTAAACTATCTGCTGAACTGGCCCAACTGAACCCCAGACTGCTAATGTAAGCAACAACATAGCCACCATCAGAGTTGAGCTCACAAACTTAAAAGTTCGATGTTTCTGTTGTAGGAACAACCACTGCTGTCCAGACAAAGATCTTCTGCTGCAAGTGGGCATTTTTCTCTTGGTAAAGGTCATACTGGTGGGATGTTGCTAGAGCTTACCCTGGCCCACTTGCCCATTCTCCCTATTATCAAAGGCTTTCTTCAGTACTGGTGACACATTTTCAGGACTCAATGTTGCCAATCCAGTCTTATCAGCTGACACTGGCTGTATGATTGTGAGCAGAAGCCTTAGGCTCCCTGACCTTGCCTACAATTTTTCCAGCATTTCAGGGCATTTCACATGCTGAAAATGCTTCACCTTTAATTTTAAATTAAGGGGAAATTGTCAAAGTCTTCCATGAATAATTTATATTTGCTAATATCTGCAGATACTTGGTATTATTGCAGTTAGACAAATTTTTAATTCTACCACCGTCACCTCTTTTTATTCCACACAGTTTAGATTGCAATTTGGTTACTGCATACGACCATCCCAACCAAGGGTCAAGTACCTCTTAGATACTACCTGTGTGAAAGTTTGAAGGGTCAAAATTTATGTGGGGTGTATAAACCTACATTAAATGTTTGCAATGGCACTGTCTCTTCTGGATAAAGCTCTGATTCTAAGAAGTTAATTAGAAGGCAGTATAGTTATTGCTATGGGGAAGAGAATCAGCTATTTTGGGGTGGGTGGGTGATGAAGAGACAGGAAAAAATCCAGCAAAAGAGAATGGAATTCTTTAGGCCTCTGGAGGCATGAATTAACAAGAAAATAATACTTTGTCTCATGTATCTACCTTCACATACTGTCTTGATTGACTAGTCCTTGGGCTATGAAAACAGCTAGTTTGTATTGAAGAATAAAGATAATTACGAAATAGTTTGAAAACCATGAGAGATTTTTTGTTTCAGGAAAGTAGATTTTGCTTAAAGTAAACATGTATTTTTCATTCACTAAATATTAAAATGCATCCTGTGGCAAGTTCTGTGCTTACTGTGCTGGTATCCATGTTAGACCAGGAAAGGGGGATAGACAGAAAATATCTGAAGGAGGTGGTTTCTGTGCTGAGACAGGGAAAATCAGACTAGATAAAAGGAGGACATCCTACGACCAAGGATGAGCTGGAGCAAAAGTTTTGAGGTTGGATGTAATATGGTTGACAAGCATTTACCTGGATGTATCACCAGAAACAGTGAAACATAAAGATCTGCCAAGGTTGTCAGGTGCCAGGTCTATGAAGGAATGACTAAACTATGTTGAGTTTGTGGGCTTACGTTTGGAAAGGCATTAAGTGCCACCCTGAGGAATTAATCTTGTCTTTGGCTGGAAAATAAAAGTAACATAAAATATTCAGTTGAATATATAATGTAGACTCTTGAGGGGAGGAATAAGAAAACACCAATTGGAATGCTTTGAGAACAGCACAAAGAAGACCATAGATAAAATTACTTCTTAAATTCTAGCACATGCAGAATAAGCCATCTGAGACTACATCATGTGAAATTCATGATACCAGGGATGACATAAGAGAGACCATGATCCCTGGGCCGGAACCTGCATTTATCTCCTGTTCCAACCTATCCTAACTTAACACTTATAATACTTTCCAGGATGAACCAGAAACCACTTAGTTCTTTTCCCTCTCTCTATGTTTTTGTCTTCTTCCAAATTCTTCCATTTTCTCTTCTTCCTTACAAGAAATTATTTAAATTTACTCCTATATTTTTCCATCAAATGATCATATCAATCAAATATCTCTTTTTTCTTCAAATGGTAACTTAGTCTCCGTTTAACTCTTTTCTCTATTTTAAAAAATATAAGGAAAATACAGGTACACACCTATGTTTATTTTTCAAATAAGAAAAATGCAGATATTTGTCGACATTTGCCAACATCAATTTTAATCTTTGTTATCCTGCATACTCTGGTAGTCCTCTGGTAGATCAGTTGTAATTAGGATGACGTTCATAAACTGAAGATGGCTGATGAGTTGGCCTTGGAAGCGAGGTAGCTGATATATCAGCTATCACTGGCACTGGAAACCGTGGGTTGCTCCCTGGTTGAAGTTTAGAAAAACGAGCTTCATTGGCAGATATATTGTGATATCTATTTGGAAAAATAGAAGGCTCCATCATTAGTCCAAAATAACTATTCCGTATGGGAGACAAGTTGCTGTACTGAGAATTAGAATTTGTAGTTGTAATGAAGTTCACAACACGGCCATTTGCTTCAGTGTAGCTGCTTTAAGAGTGCCCGTGAACAGTGGTAAACTGACTTAAAATAGCACGTTGATCCACTGCAATTTGTTCTGGGGGTCTAAGTGATATTGATGATGGAGGAGAAAAATCATCTCTGATCAGGGTACTTGTATCACAAATTATGTGGCTGGTAGAGGGTGTTCTTATTAGAGGCATGTTTAAATTTGCAGAAGGTAAAAATGCACTTTCTCCACTAGTGTCAATCACAAAATCAGAATTATGGTTATCCACATAACCACCTCCTTTAAAGTGTTTCTTTTTGAAATCTTCAGCCAATGAAGATACCAGAGAGGCATTTTTAATCCCAACTCTTCTTTTTATTCTCACTAAAAGCTGGGGACAGACTCGTTTATTATTTGGATTATGGTAAAACTGCAGCTACCACCAAAGGAGGAAGATTTTAGTAATATTTTAAAACAAAATACAAGACTACAATAAGCCTAACCTATGAAACCTCAGATTTCACATTAACTATGCAAAGATAATATCATCAAAATGTGAACATTTCTGATGATATTTCAAAATTTATTATTTGGAAAATACACATTTAAATAGTGTAGTCATCCAATTTAGGAAGTTAGCATTTGCAGTAATGGTGAATGCCACTTTTGAAAAGCAGCATTAATACCTTCATTTAGATTTCTGATAAGATTCATAGTTGCCATCAATTTTTCTCATTATCTTGAATACTTAAGACACTGTCCTCATTTTTAGAGAAAATAAAAAATTTTAGCCTTAGTAATTTTATACAATTTTCAAAATCTAGCTTTACATTTATATTACCATAGATTGATGTACAAAATAAAATTTTATATTTAAGTAACCAAGTGGTAACTAAAATTTCTGAATACCTTGCTTAAAACAGAGACTTCTTTTTCTTCTGCCTGAAAGTCAGCTAGACAAGCACATCTTTGAAAATTCTGCTGCACTTTAGTAAACCCATAAAGGTTAAGCTGTCTAAGTAAACTTCATACTTTCAGTTTCAAATATTCTGAAAGGGACTTTTCTTTCCAAACTTCCTTCTTAAAAATAACTTCATCAATCACTATGGAAGATCCATTAACATTTCACCAGATGGATTTTTATTGGTCACTACCAGCCATTTTCCAGAGTTTTCTTGGAAATGTCAGAGAACCAACATCATAATCTTCATCTGATTCTGAGACACAATGTGTGTAACATTCTCTTTTTATCAAGGATTATTCAGACAAAGTCTGAAAAGCATTTTCTTCAATCACAGACCTCAAGTCCAAGTCCTCAGAGAATGTTTGATCACACAATAGAGATCTACTGGAGTTTCCTGAACAAGTTGGTCCATTTTTAGGAGACACATCTTGAATTTCTGAAGAAATATGTGCCATCTCAAATAACTTTTCAACAGCTACTTTTTTAATCTGCATGATTTTGAGAACTGCAGCTTCAAATGCTACTTTGGCAGGCCTGCACAAATAAACTACTAGGCCATCACAATGGTTCTAAACCTGAGTAGCTGTGATATCAAAAACGAATGGTCTCCTAGCAATCCAAGTGTAACATTCAGCCAGTGTTTAATTCTCATTCATCCAGTTTAAATGAAACATATAGATGCTGACATTTATAGTGTGATCTGAAAATATTATCCCCACAAAACCTTTTCATATACTTTAATTTTGGGGTCTATGAAATAAAACCAATCTCTTTTCTTTTGTGCACAAATTTATGCCAGATTGGTGAACAGAGTATAAATAATGCATAAGATAAATATAATAATTTTAAAGTTTTTGAATTTAAATAAATTTGTTTACAATCTTTGCAGAAAATGTATAACATTTTCATTATCATTTGTAATAAAAGTGAAACATAATTTGATTTGGAAATGGTAGTAGTTATTTATCTGTGTTCTTTACAATAAGTAGCTCTATATTCAAAACATGAGCAGAGTAAATATCAGTTTATTTGGTATGTTCATAAATAAATGGTAAACATTTATGATTTAAAATTAGATTAAAATAATCAATTAAATTTAAGAAATCCCAAAGGGGGTAATTTTTGTTTTAAATTGTAATTAAGTGTTATTAAAAAAACAAATGTAATTTAATATTCAACTTTAAAATTACACAATGGATAATCTTATTGTATACTTACAAATATTTATTTTTGCCATTCTTTCACACAGTGGTGTTTCAGTCCCTAGAAGTAATACATTTTCTTGTCATCTTTATAATTCATACTCTTGTGGTTTCTGTTAAGTGTTCCAAAATGATGTTTATAAATACAGTTATGCACAAGATCCTGCGTTCATTAAGCAGTGCCTCAAATAAGTGGCAAACAAACAATCAAAAAACAAAGAAATAAGTGTATGTGGTTTGGTGTTTAAAAGACCCGGTGATGCATTTTAGGAAGCAATATTTTTCCCAGTCTTGAAAGAGTTGGCATTGTTATTATAATACCGCATTTTAAAGCAAGTGCTCTGTGCACTAATTGTTAATACTAGCTATGTTCTGTATCAGTAAACTGTAGTAAATCCTGTTGTACCAAAAGTTATATTCTTTATTTAGAAATAAATTCCATTAAACATAAGCCAAATTCAAAATGAGAGAATAAATTTGTAAATAAATAAATGTACACTCAAACTACAATGTAAATTTTTCCTTTAGTATGCATATATACCATTCTAAATTAATATTAGCAACCTGAATTCATGGCATATTGTAAGTATTATAAACTATAGTAAAGTTTGAATTAGTCCCAATTCATAAATTATATTTAACATATGCAAATGAATTAATGTGATCCCATCCCTTACAAAACAGAGAATTCAAAAGTAAAAATTTCAAAAAATGTAGGAAAATTATTGACAGAACTGATCTTAACTTTTGTATACAAAACATGTTGTACCGATTCGCTCTAGAATAGAATACAACTAAACATAATAAAAGCCATATATGAAAAACCCATGACTAACATCAAGTTCAATGTTAACATACAGGAATATTTTACTCTGGTCCAGTAATATGAAAAAGTAGCTCATTCTCACAAGTCAAAAATTACACTACTAGAAGTCCTAGCCAGAATTTCAAGTCAAGAAAAAGTATAAAAGGACTCCTACTTGTAAACAAGCAGTAAAATTTTTACAGAAGACATAATTATACACAGATGGAAAACTCCATAGTCTCTTCCAGTGAGTGTTAGAAATAGTCCACAAACTTAGTAAACTTGCAGAATACAAAACCAATATACAAATATCTGTTGCATTTTTATATACTAACAACACATTATCAGAAAGAGAAATTAGGAAAACAATTGTGTGCACATTTATACCAAAAAGTATAAAATAGGAATAAATTTGATAAATGAAATAAAAGACCTAAACATAGATCTATAAATTAAGGTGAAAAAATATAAGTAAACAAAATAATTAAAAGATATTCTGTGCTCATGGATTGCATACAATGTGAAGAAATACTCTAATCTATCTTTCACATTTTCAATCTCCCCAGCAAAGTCTATGGAATACAATTAAAGCAGGCTAAGGGGGGAAGTTCAAAGTGACATGACCCTCCTTAAAGTATAAGAGCAATTTCAAATAAATAATCTAACATTCTTTGTAAACTAATCATGAAAAGAAGAGCAAACAAAACCAATAGTAAGCAGAAAGAGGGAAATAATAAAGATAAAGGAAGAAATAATTGAAATAGAGTTTAAAAAATAGAAAAAATCAGAGGGAAATAATAATGATCAAGGAAGAAAGAATTGAAATAGAGTTTAAAAAATAGAAAAAATCAATCAAACTCTTTTATGAAATAGTAAGCATAATTGACAAAATTCTGTACAGGCCCACCAACAACAAAAGAGAGAGAACACAAATAGCATAAGAAATGAAAATGGAGAAACTACAAAGAGTACAACAAATTTGCATAATATCATAATGGAATACCATGAACAAATGTATGGAAACAAACTGGATAACCAAGAAGACATGGAGAAGTTTCTGGAAATATTAGCCCACTTTATTGCATCAAGAAGAAATTGACCATTTGAACAGAGAGATCACCAGAAATGGGATATAATTTTCAATAAAATAGAAAATCTCTGCAAACAAAAATTCAGACCCAAATAGCTTCACTGGTGAATTTGACCAAATGTACAAAGAAATATCCATACCAGTCCTCCTCAAACTCTTCTAAAAGTTTGCTATGGAGAGAGTACTCCCAAACTCACACCATAAGGCCAACATCAACCTGATACCAAAACCAGATAAAGACACTACCTTAAAAGAAAACTATAGGCCAATATCATTGATAAACGTAGATGTAAATATCCTTAAGAAATTATTAACAAACAGAATCCAACATCATGTAAAAAACGATCATGCACCATGGTCAAGTTAGGTTCATCCCAGGAATACAAGGATGGTTGAACATATGCAAATCAATCAATCAGTTGTGATACACCGTATCAAAAACAGAGAGGACAAAAAACCACATGATCATCTCAGTAGATGCAGTGAAAGCATTTGATAAAATTTAACACCTATTTGCAATAAAAATTCTTATCACAGTGGGCATAGAGGGACCATATCTCAATATAATGAAAGCTATTTATGACAAACATATAGCCAGCAAAATACTCAATGGTGAAAAACTGAAACACTTCCCACAAAAACCTGAGACAAGACTAGGTTGCCCATTCTCACAATTTCAATTCAATATAGTCTTGGATCTCCTAGCCACAAAGATCAGGAAAGAAAAAGAAACAAAATATTCTAATGGAATAGAAGAGATAAAATATCACTATGTGCAGATATGACACTATATATAGAAAACTGTAAATGGTTCACAAAAATTACTTAGGCTGAAAAGGAACTGTGCAAGGTAACCAGATTAATATACAAAAACCAATTGCATTTCTTTACACTACCATTGAATCAACAGGAGAAAAATTTATAGAAGCAACCGCTTTTACAACTGCACCCAAAATTATAAAATGTTTAAAAATAAATCTGACCAAGGAGATGAATGAATTATACATGGAGAACTTGAAATCATTGATTAAGGAAATCAAAAAAGATATGAAAATTGAAAAGATACCCAATGGTCTTGTACAGGAAGAAACAATATTGTTAAAACGGCCATACTGCCCAAAGCAATCCACAGAGTTAATGTAATTTCCTATCAAATTATGCAAAACATTTCTTTTTAGGACTGTAACAAATGATCCTAGGATTTTCATAGAGTCATGAAAGATCGATAATTCCCAAAGCAATATTCAAGAAAAAGAAAGAGGCTGGAGGAATAAACCACCAGGTCTCCATAAACTATTGCAGAGATACAATAATCACAATGACATGATATTGGTACAGAAACAGGCATATGGACCAATGGAACAGAATAGAGGGCCTAGGAATAAATCTACAGGCCCATGTTCTATTAATCTTTGACAGAATAGCCAGGAATATGACAGAGAAAAGACCATCACTTCACCACTGGTGTTGGGAAAACTGGATAGCAGCATGCAGAGTACTGGAGTTAGAACACCCTTCACTCCATACACAAGAATAAATTCTAAATGGCTTGAAGACTTAAATGAAAGTCAAGACACAGTAATTCTCCTAGAAGGAAATATATGCAAAACACTCCGAGGTAAATCTCAGCAATGATCTCGTAGAACAGCCTAACCCCGTAAAGAATGAAAGAGCAAAATTAATAAATGAGACCTTATTAAACTTATAAGCTTTTGCACAGCAAATGGAACCATAAAAAAAGAAAAATGACAACCTACATTGTTAAAGATAATATTTAGAAATGATGTAACTGACGAAGTCTTAATTACTAAAATATAAAGACTTCACAAAACCTAATGATAATAAAAAAAAAACTAGAAACCCAGTCTGAAAATGGGCAGAAGCCCTAAACAAGCAATTCTCCAATAGCGACATTCAAATGTCACACAGATATATGAAAAAAAAATTGCTCACTATCATTATCAGAGAATGGCAATTCAAAACTGTAATGAAGTATCACCTCACAATAGTCACAATGACCATCATTCAAAAGTCCGCAAAAAAATAAATGCCTGGGAAGCTGTGGAGAAAGGGAACCTTCCAACACTGTTGTAGGAATGTAGATTGGTGCAGTCATTGTGGAAACTAAGATGGGGATTCCTCTTAAGTATAAAAATAGACTTAACGTACGATCCAGCAATCACACTTCTGGGTATATATCAAAGGGAACCTGATTTCAAAAAGTCACCTGCACCCCAATGATCTTAGCAGTGCTATATACAACAACCATGACATGGTAGAAACCTAATTGTCCAACAACAGTTGACAGTATTCAGAACTTATGCCTTATTTGCACAATGGAATAATGTTCTGAAATAAAAAATGATAAAACAATGACATTTGCAGCAAAATGGATGTCCCCATAAAGTGTCATTCTAATTGAAGTAAGAAAGAAAGAGAAAGAAAAATAATACATGACATGACAAATATGAAACCTTAAAAAAAAATTTGGATGAGAACTCTATGATTTCATCTACAAAACTGAAGCACACTCACAGATCTACAAATGAATTTTATGATTACTGTGGAAAGGGTCTGGGAGAGGATATATTTGGGAGCTGTAGTATTATAAATGTTATCCACTATATATAAAAATAGATATTTTCAAAATTTTTTGTATGACACAAGGCAGTAAGTTAAATAGAGTGAAGTAAATTTTAATAGGCACAGAAATGTATACATGTATGCGAACACTGTGTTATACACCACAGTTTGACACATTGTAAATGGCATAATTCAAAGATAAGTAAATGAATAAATATGTAAATAAATAAATAAATAATAATAAATAAAAAATAAATAAATAATAAATATTGAATAATAAATGAAATACAAAGTTTCACACTACATATCTTTACACCTAAATAAACTAGGAGAAAAAAGAATGAATAAAGAAGAAAATGAATGAATGAGAGTAAGGGAAATAACAAGAGAAACAATTGAAAAGATAAAAAAATATACCTAAGCCTGTTTCTTTTAAACATAAATTGGACAAAAGTTTAGGTTGGCTAAAAAATATAGTCTCAAATAAAATTAGAAATAAAAGAGAAGATATTACCACTGATGTTGTAGAGATGCAAAGCATCATAAGAAATTGACACCAGCCAACGATTTGAATGACCTACAACAAAAGACAAATTCCCAGAAACATATGTCTTCCAACACTGAATCAAGAAGAAATTAGAAAGTTAAATAAAGCAAAAGTGTGTATGAGTAAATCAGTAATTCAAACTTCCCAAAACAGAAAAAATTTCAAGACGACTTTATTGGTGAATTCTGTCATGCATTTGAAGACAATTTTCCACCAATTCTTCCCCAAATCTTCCAAGAATTTGATGGGGTGAAAGATTACAAACTTGTTTTATGACAGCTTTATTTGCATAACAATGCTAGGAAGGACATTATATGCAAAATATAGAATATTGTCCCTGATGAACATATGTGCCAAAATTCTCTACAAAACAGAAGGAAAATGAATTCAACAGCACTTTTAATGTATCATACACATACATGAGTCAAGGGATTTATCCTTGGGTTTAAGGATACTTCAAAATATTCAAATCAATAAAGATGACATGCCACACTAATAGAATGAATAACAAAACCCACATAATCATCTCAATAGGTGCAGAAAGAGCATTGTATATAATGCAACATCCTTTTAAGATACTCCCAACAAATTAAATTAACCTTGTCAGTGGCACAGTATCATATACACACAAACACTATGTGGAGAGAAGCAAAGCAGTTCTCTGTTTATTGATTCTTAGAAGAAGGGTTTATATAGGACATGCACAATGTCTCACATATCATCTAAGTTATAACAATGTTAATAATCTTAAGCCATTTACGTCGCCATGCTCCTGCAGTAAGCACAGGATGTTAAATGATCAAGGATTGTTTTAAAATTCATCAAGGAATTTCATTAAGAAGGCCATCTCATATCCAGCCGGCTGTGCCTGTCTTAGGGTTTCCTCCTCCAAGGGTTTTACCCATCACTGGGTATCCAGCCATCCATACTGGAGACATTGAGTAGGCCATTTCTTATCCAGCCTGGATATGTGACATTCCTCACAGCTTTTATATCAGTTCAGACCATGGGCTTATTCTCTAGAGCCTTCAGATAGGGGCCGACAAACCCAACATCCCTTGATAGAAAAATGGATGAAAAAAATTTGTTGTGTATGTGCAATGGAATCAATACTTTGCATTCCTATCAACAGAGTCAACGATGTTCCTTTTTCTCCACAATCTCACCAACATCTATATTTTTCTTTTTGATGAGAGCCTTGTGACAAGTGTGAGGTCTTGTCTCATTTTTGTTTTATGACTTTCCTAATAATTTATAACTCTGAACATATATTCATGTGTCATTTAGCCCAACTGTATGTTTCTAAAGAAAATTGATTCAGATCTATCTATTCTGTTCCTATGGACATTTCTTTAAATTGAATTTTTGGTCTTTTTTGTTGTTGTTGTGGGGTAAGAGTTTGCCATATATTTTGGATATTAACACTAGATTGGAAAATATCACTTGAAAATATATTCTCCCATTGTGTTGGTTGGCTTTTCATTTTATTGATCATTTTTTCTGCAGTGAAAATCTGTTTAGAGAGATCCAACCTTATTTTGTTAGTTTTGCTTCTGCTTCTCTTTCCAGAGGAGGCATATGTAGAATCAAATTAATTCCAATGTCAAAGTGTACATCTTATCTTTTACCCTAGGATTCCTTGTATTCAGGTTCTGTGTTTTATATGCCCAGGAGTGGGATTGCTGTGTCATATTATAGGTGTATTTTTATTTTTAAATGAACTTCCATACAGTTTCCAAAGTGGTTTCACCAATTTTCATTCCCACCAATAGCTTTGGAGAGTCCCTTTTTCTCCACAACCACCCCAGTTTTTATTATTTGTAGACATTTGGATGACATCCCTTCTCAATAGTGTGAGGTAAAACATTATTTTTTTGTCTTGCATTTGTATAAGATTAGAAATATGAGCATGATTTTATGTTACTTTTTGTCATCTGTGTGTCTTCATTAGAGAATTGTCTTCTGCACATTTTCTGGCTGAGTTGTTTGTAGATTTTTGAAATGGAGTTGTATGAACGATATGTGAATTTTAGAAATTAGCCTCTTGTTGATTGCATTGTTTCCTAACGTTTTCTCCCATTTGCATGTTCATCTTTACATTTTGTTTATTTTGCTGTGTAGTAGTTTTTAAGTTTAATTAGGACCTTTTTGTTTATTTTGCTTTTATTCTTTCCAGCTTGGGAGAGTGACATAAGAAAATTTTGCTACAATTAATGTCTTGTTTTGCATATGTTAGGTTCCAGGGGTTTTATTGTGTCATGTATTAGATTCAGATATTTAAATCATTTTGCGTTTATTTTTGTACAGTGTGAGGGAGTGTTCTAATTTCATTGATTTACATGTAGCTGTCTAGCTTTCTCAACATCACTTGCTGAATACTGTCTTTAAGGCATTGTATATTTTTGTTTCCTTGTCATTGTTTAGTTGACCATAGGTGTGATGTTTTATTTCTGCCTCTGTGTTCTGTTCCAGTGATATAGATGTTTGTTTGTTTTCCAGCATTGTGCTGTTTTGTTTACTGTATTTTTGTAATATAATATGAGATCTGGGAGGGTTATGGGTTATGCCTTCCACTTTGCTCTTTTTCCTCATTGTTCCTTTTGCAGTTCTGGTTCTTTTGAAGTTCTATACAAATCATAGGACTGTTTTTAGTTCTGTGGAAAACATCACGTAGTTTGATCTGAATCACTTTATATCTGTAGACATCTTTTGTAGTATGTATATTTTAACAATATTAATTCCTCTAAACTAAGACTTAGAGATTTCTTTCCATTTCTTTGCACCATCTTTAACATTCTTTATCAGTGTCCTATAGATTTTATTATCATGGTTTTTTCATAGGTTTATCATTTTTTGATCTGATTTCATATGCATTTTTTAAAATTATGGAATATTTCATTGTTAGTGTAAAGAAATGTGACAATTCTTGTATATTTATCATGAATAATGCTACTCTGCTAAATGTCTTTATTAGTTTTAGTTGTTTTGGTATGGAGAATCTTTAGGGTTCTCTATATAGATTATCAAGTCATCTAAAATAATAACAGTTTTACTTCATTCAATCCAACATGAATAACATTTTCTTGTTCGATTGTTGTTGCTAGGACTTCCCATACTGTGTTTAATAGAGATGGTGAGAGTTGGCATCTTTGTCTTATTCCTTAATTTGGCTTTCAGTTTTTCACTTTTGCATATTATGCTGTCTATGGGTCTGTAATTAATGACTTTATTTATGTTGAGATATATTTCCTGAATCTTACTTTGCTAAGAGATTTCTGTCATTGTTGCTGTTGTTGTTGTTGTTGTTTTTGCTGTTGTTGCTGTTTTAATGAATAAATGTTGAAGTTTATGAAATGCTTTTTATGGATTTATTGGGATGACCATATCATTGTCTCTTTTTCTTTTGTTAATATTCTGTATCAAACTGATTGATTTGTGTATGTTGAACCGCTCTTGTGACACTGCAATGAATCCAATTTGATCATGGTGTATGATTCATTTTAGGTATTGCTGGATTTAGTTTGCTAATAATATTTTGTAGAATTTCTGCATCAAAACCTATCAGATATATCGGCTTGAAATTTTCTTTGCCCGTACTTTGTTTGTTGGCTTTAATATCAGGGTGGTGAAAGCTTCATAGAATTCATTTGGGTGTTTCCCACATCTTCATTATATTTAAATAGTTTGAAGAGAATAAGTTCTGCTTTGTATTTTTGTACAGTTCGCCACGGGAGCTGTTTAAATCTGCACTTTTATTTAACGATTTTTTTAAATGCAGGTTATATTTTTCTTCTAGTAAACAGTTTGTTCAAATTATTTGTTTCTCCTTATCTCTGTCTCTTTCTAGATATTTGTCTATTTCTTCTAAGTTGTCCAGTTTATTGGCATGTAAGTGTTGACAAGTTGATCCCCTTTTTGTATATCTGAGGTAACAATAGTTATTTCTCTTCTTTTATTTCTGACTTTATTTCTTTGGAGCATCTATCTTTTCCTCATGATGCACCTGGCTAGAGGTTTTTTGATTTGCTTATCTTAAAAAGAAACATAAAACAAAGTCTTTGGTTATACTACTACTTTGCATAGTTTTTTCTCTAGAAATTATATTTATACCTGTAATATTTATGATAATGTTTTTCTCTATTTTTAATTTTTTTTATTGATTTAAATTGATTTTACAAATTTATCTCCAATTCCAGTTTAGAGAACATTTTTTCAGTTAAAATGAAAATATATACATTTGTTGTCCCATTTTTTCCTCTATGAGCTGCCGTAAGATCTTTTATAGAATTCCCTGTGCTATAAAGTACAATCCTGTTTATCTATTCTACAATTTTGACCTTCCAGTCTATCTCTTCCCACCCCCTGCCCCATGGTAACCAAAAATTTGTATTCTATGTCTGCAAGTCTATTTCTGTTTTGAATTTGTGCTTTTTTTTTAATTTTAAATTTCACTGATGAGCCATCTCATATGGTATTTTTCTTTCTCTTTCTGCCTTACTTTACTTAGACTGATTTTATCCAGGAGCATTCATGTTGCTGAAAATAGCATTACGTTGTCATTTTATATAGCTGACTAATATCCCATTGTATAAATATAACACCTCTACTTTATCCAGTCAACTTTCGATGGACATTTAGGCTGTTTACATGTCTTGGCTATTTTAAATACTGCTGGCTATGAACAATAGGGTGCAGGTGTCATCCTGAAGTAGGGTTCCTTCTGGTTTTATGCACAAGAGCGGGATTCCTGTGTCATATGGTAAGTCAATTCCTAGGGTTTTGAGGAATCTCCATCCTGCTTTCCACAGTGGCTGCACTAAACTGCATTGCCACCAGCAGTGAAGGACGGTTCCCTTTTCTCCACAGCCTTTCCAGCATTTGTCACTTGTGGATTTTTAAATGATGGCCATTCTGACTGGTGTGAGTTGATACCTCCCTGTAGTTTTGACTTGCACTTCTCTGATAATCAATGATATTGAGCATTTTCTGATGTCCCTTTCGATCATTTGTATGACTTCCTTGGAGAATCGCTTGTTTAGGTTTTCTGCCCATTTATGCATTGGGTTGTTTATTTTTTCTTATTCAGTTGGATGAGCTGCTTATATACTCTGAAGATCAAGCCATTGTCGGTTACATATGCAAATATTTTTTGACATTCCGTAGGTTGTCTTTTTATTTCACTTCCGGTTTCTTTACTGTGCAGAAGGTTGTAAGTTTCATTAGGTCTCATTTTTTTATTCTTGCTTTTTTTCCTTCTACGAGAAAATTTTCGAGACATATGTCAGATAATGTTTTGCCTATATTTTCCTCTAGGAGGTTTATTGTACCTTTACTTATGTTTAAGTCTTTTATCCATTCTGAGTTTATTTTTGTGTATCGTGTTCTAGCTTAATTGGGAGTGTTCTAGCTTCATTGATTTCCATGCTGCTGTTCAGTTTTCCCACAATTTGCTGAAGAGTCTGTCTCTATTCCATTGTATTTTCTTGCCTCCTTTGTCGAAGGTTAATTGACCAAAAGATTGTGGGTTAATTTCTGGGCTCTCTATTCTGTTCCATTGGCCTATATTTCTGTTTTCCTCCCAGTACAGTGCTGTCATGTTGACTCTAGCTCTATAGAATTATCTGAATAAAGAAATGCCACTGATTTTTGGTGATTAAACAATATATACATTTGTTGTCCCATTTTTTCGCCTGTGAGCTGCCATAAGATCTTTTATAAATTTCCCTGTGCTATACAGTACAATCCTGTTTATCTATTGTACAATTTTGACCCTCCAGTCTATCTCTTCCCACACCCCACCCCATGGCTTAAAGCAATGCCACTGAATTTTGAACCTTAGTCTTGTAACCTGCTACCTTGCTGAATTCTTTGATCACCTATTGTAGTTTTTGTCTGGATCTTGTAGGATTTGCTATATATAGTAATATATTATCTGCACATAGTGAGACTTTTACCTCTTCCTTTCAAATTTGCATCCCTTTTACATCTCTCTCTTGTTTGATTGCTGAGGCTAGGACTTCCAAGATTATATTGAGTAGGAGTGGTGAGAGTGCATCCTTGTCTTGTCCCAGATTTTAGTTGGAAGGCTTTAACTTTCTCACCATTGAGTACTATGCTAGCTGTAGGTTTGTTATCTATAGCTTTCATGATGCTGAGTTATGTTCCCTCTATGCCCACTTTGGTGAGAGCTTTTATCATACGTGGTTGATGAATTTTATCAAATGATTTCCCTGCATCTATTGAGATGATCATGTGGTTTTGGTCCTTTCTCTTGTTGATGTGTTGTATTACACTGATTGATTTGCATATGTTGAACCACCCCTGTGTCACTGGCATGATCGCCACTTGGCCATGATGTATAATCTTTTTACTGTTTTGTTGGATTCTATTTGCTATTTTGGTGAGGATTTTGGCGTCTGTGTTCATCAGTGATATTGGCCTATAATCCTCTTTTTTGGTAGTGTCTTTGCCTGGTTGTTTTATCAGGGTGATTATGGCTTCATAGAATGACTTTAGGAGTATTCCTTCATTTCCTATATTCTGGGAGAGTTTGAGAATGTGTGGTATGAGTCCTTCTTTGAATGTTTGGTAGAATTGCACAGTGAAGCTGCCTGGTCCTGGACTGTTATTTGTAGGGAGATTTTATATTGCTATTTTGATTTCATTTCTAGTGCTCTGCTTGTTCAAGGGGTCAGTTTCTTCTTGATTCAGTCTTGGTGGGCAGTATGTTTCAAGAAATTTGTCCATCTACTCTAGGTTATCCAGTTTGATTCCATAAATTTTCATAATATTCTCACATGATATTCTGTATTTCAATTTTATTTGTTGCAATTTCTCCATTCTCCTATCTTATTTTGCTAATTTGTACACTCTCTCTTTTCTTCTTTTTGAGTTTTGACAGAGGTTTGTCGATTTTACTTTCTTTTTCTAAAACAGCTTTTGGAATGCTTGATTTTTTTCCTATGGTTTTTTCAATGACTATTTTATTTATTTCTTCCACAATATTTATGTTTTTTTCCTTCTGCTGCCTTTTGGTGTATTTTTTCTTCTTTTTCTAGTTCATTCTGCTGCTGTGTTAAATTGTTTATTTGTGATTGTTTTTCTTTTTTGAGGAAGGCCTGTATCACTATAAACTCCCCTCTGAGTACTGCTTTTGCTGTGCCCCATAAATTTTGTGTGGTTTTGCTTTCATTTTCTTTTGTCTCAAGGTACTTTTTCATTTCAGCTTTGATTTCTTCATTGACCCATTGGTTTTTTAATAATATATTGTTCAATCACCAAGTTTTCCTTTTGTTCTTTTTTTTTATTTTATTGATTTTTGGCTTCTTGGCATTTTGGTCAGTAAAGATGCTTGAGGTAATTTCTATCTTCTTAAAATTGCTGAGGTTTCTTTTGTGCCCAATATATCATGAATCCTGGAAAATGTGCCATGTGCAGTTTTAAAGGATGTATATATTATTTTGTGGGTTGTGCAATGCTCTGAAAATATCCAGCAACTGTTATATTTCTACTGTATTATTTAACTTCTGTGTTGCCTAATTTATTTTCTGTCTCGATGATCTGTCCAGTGATGTTAATGCAGTGTTGAAATCTCCAACTATGGGATTAGATTCCCATCACTATCCCCCTTTATATCTGTAAATAAGAATTTTATTTTCTTAGGTTCTCTTTTATTTGGTGCATATGTATTAACGAGTGTTCTATACTCAACTTGTATCACTCCTTCAATCATTATAAAATGTCCTTCTTTATCTTTCTTTATGGCCTTTGTTTTAAAGACTCTTTTGTCTGAAATCAGTACTGCAACACCTGCTTTTATGGCTTTTCCATTTGTATGGAATTCCCTTTTCCATCCGTTCACTCTCAATCAATATGTTTCCTTCTCCCTGAAGTGGGTCTCTTGTATGCAGCATATCGAATGTTCTTGCTTTATTATGCAGCCTGCCACTCTATGACATTTAACTGGAGCATTTAGTCCATTAAGATTTGAAATTATCGATGATATATTTATGTTTATTGCCATTTTGACCTTATATTTGCAGTAGATTTGTATTTCCTCTTTGTTCCTTTCATGTTCCTTTTATGGTTTGGTCATTTTCCTTAGTATTATCATGAAGTTTACTTAGTTTTAGTTACACTCTGGTAAGATTTCGTTTTGTTGTTACCCTTTTATATAAGTCTTTAAGACCGTTGCTATAACTGCATTTATTAAATGGATAGTAGCAATATCTCAAACCCATCCTACCAAAATGAAAAAAGGCTAAAATGAAAGACCAAAAAAAATTTCTCTATTTACCTGCCTCCCTCTCACACTCTCAATTATTTATATGTCTTGTTTTAATATTTTTTTTATTTTATTAATAATTCATGAGTTATCACCTTTCCAGCTGTGAGTTTCACATTTCTGTAGCATCCTGCTGCTTTTCTTTTTAGAGTAGACCTTTCAAAATTTCTTTTAGCATGGGTTTAATGTTGCTAAACTCTTGTAGCTTTTTCTTGTCTGTGAAATCCTTTATGTCTCCTTCTACCATAAAGGATAGCATTTGAGGTTACAGTATTCTTGGTTATATCATTTTTTTCATTCAGGACTATGAATATATCTTGCCACTCCCTTCTGGCCTGTAGTATTTGTGTAGTGAAATCAGCTGGGAGACTTATGGGAATTTCCCTTGTAACTCTTTGCTTTTCTCTTGCTGCCTTTAGATTATTTCTTTATCCTTGATTCTGGCCATCTTAATCTTTTTTCTTGGTGTGGGTCTATTTGGGTTATTCCTGTTTGGACACTCTGAGATTCGTTTACATGGATATCTTTTTCCTTCTTTAAGTTTGGGTAATTCTCAGTCATGATTTCTTCAAACACCTTTGTAATCCCATTTGACCTTTCTTCCCCTTCTGGGACATCTATCATGCCAATTTTGGCATGCTTTCTATTATCCCATAGGTCACTTATGCTTTTTTCATTTGTTTCTTGTTGTGTCTCTTGTAGATATTCTGATTGTGTGCTTCCTATTGTCCTGTCTTCTAAGTCACTAATTCATTTTTCTGTGATATCTAGTCAGCTCTGCGATGCATTTAGATCATTCCTCATCTCAGTCAATGAGTTTACCTATTCTGCTCGGATCTTCTTTATAGCTTCCATTTCATTTTTAACATATTTTATATCTCTGAACACTATCTTTTATTTCCTTCAGTAATTTAGTCACTCCTATTTGGAAATCTTGATCTAGTCGGCTATCGACGTCTATTTCACTGTTCATTATTTCATGGTTTTTCTCTTGTTCTTTTAATTGGGAATGGTTTCTCTGCTTCTTCATCTTGCTCCTACCTCTCTGGCACTGTGGTTTTGGAGTATCAATTATCTACTGTGGTCCTAAAGGAATTTATCTACCTAATGTCTATGTAGTAATACAACTTAGAAAAGAGAAACAAGACAGAGAGAGACAAAGAATTTTTAAGAAGGGGGAAATAAATATTTGAAGACATTGTATAATGCATAGTAGAAGAGCAAGTTGAAGCAGAGATTTGAAAAATTTTAATAATAAAATTATTTTTAAAAAATTTCAAAGGGATTAAAATGGGGGTATATATAATTGTGTCAGAAGTAAAAATTAAGAGGGTAATAGAAAATGGAACAGGTAAAAACAGATTAAAACAAGGGGGTGGTCTGTGTCCTCCTGCAGACTGTGTACATTTAATGTTAAGTCTTTCTGTATTCATCCTGTTTTGGAAGATCATCTTCCTGTTTTAAGAGGCCCTCCATTGGAGCCCTCAACTGTGATGCTCCCAGTGCCTGTCAGCCAGCAGATGGCTCCTAACCCCAACACTGCTTCCAGAGCAGCTCTCTTTACTGTTGTCTGGCTTGTGACTATGCTGACTTATGCTGCAGTCAGCTATTGCAGACTGACCTGGCAGGAGTGGGCATCACTCACTCTCCCAGCGTCATGGTCAGGGACTGTATTCCAACCCAAAAAATGGGGGGCAACATGCCCCCTCAGGGTGCCAGTCTCTTTGCTGCTCTGTGCCATTGTACAGTCCGCCTCGGGTTTGCACACCAGTAGTGGGCTCAGGGAAGACTGAGGAACAGCCCTGTCCCTGGACTGGCCCAAAACCCAGCTCTTGTTTGTCTTGGTGAAGCAAGTTCTCTGAGGAACCAGGGCAGATGTATCTTATCTGCCTCAGGCTTTAGAGAAATCTCCATCTGTCCATTAAGTCTGCTATGTCCTTAGGCGTAGATGCAGATTTTGCCCCCACTGCTACGTGGGTGCATAGCACCTGAGGGTATGGTGGCTGTGTCTGATCCCCAGGTTTCTTCACCTCGAAACTTTTGTGGATTTTCAGCATTGGGTATGCACCCTTTCCCCCACAGGGCACAACTGCCCTGTTGTTTAATGGAGGGCCCAGGTTGTTCTGCCCTGTACAGCCACAGCCATGGCACACAGCTCCATCCATTCCCCCGGAATGCCTCAGTACAGAAATCCCCATCTTCCACCCAGCTTGTGAAGCATGGCCCTGCCCCCAGCTTCTGGGCTGCATTTTGGGCAGGGTATCTGTGCCTGTTTAACTTAGTTGTGTAAGTCAACTTATACTCTGTACAGATCCAAGGCCTGGAAGCACACCCTCCATCCTGCCGAACTCTCAGTTGGAGAGGGGAGACCCAGTGAATGAGCACCAGACCTTCTTTGCTGCTCCCTCCCCGTGGGACCTGTCCCACTCTGTTTTGCCTTTTCTTCTTCTTTCTTCCTTTTCTCCTACATATTTTATGCATCTTTACCTATTGAAGAGGACAATGTTCTGCCAGAGTTCTGCAGGTTAGCTGATTAGCTGAGTGGGTCTGTGGATGTGAGCCTTGGTGCATTTGTGGGAAAAGGTGAGTAACGAGCATCCTTCTACTCCACCATCTTTGCCTCCCCCCCAATAAATGCTCACTTTATGGTGGAAGATAAACACAGCCTGGAGATAGATGGAAGAGATATTTCATGGAAATGATATGAAAGTGCAGATTGCAATGCTCAACTCACACAAAATATGTTTCATAATAAAGGCCACAATGAATGATATATATGAGATTATATAATGAAAAAGAGATCAATATTAAAATAGAGTATTACACCCATTAAATTATATATGGACCCAACACCTTAGATCATAAGTATATTAAAAAATATTAGTAGACATGAAGGAATTAATTCATTATAAAGCAATAATAGTAGAAGAGTTTAACACCTCACTATTCTGATGGCCATTTCTTCCAGAAAGAATATCTGTAAGGAGACAGAGGTCTTAATGACATATTAGATCATTTGAACCTAAATGAACTATTGGACACTGCATCAGAAAATGAGAATACATAAGCTTCTCAACTGTGCACAGGATGTTTTCTAAGGAATTAACCACATATTATGTCATGAAAAGGGCCTCAGGAACTTTAAGCAAATATAGTTTACAGCAAGTACTTTTCCATAAACAAAAGTGTGAAAGAATGCATCAAATCTAGAAAGAAGAACAGGAAAAGCACCAACATGAGATTAAACAACATCCTTTAAGAAAATACAATAAAACAAGGTCAAAAATGAAATCAAAGAAGTAATACAATCATACCTGGGAACAAATTACAATGAAAACACAGCTTCATAACATGTATGGGATGCAGCAAATGCAAATCTAAGAGGGAAGTTTAGAACAATTATAGCCTTTTACAAGAAATAGAAATACTCACACAAAGGACCAAGCTTACCACCCAAAATAACTATAAAAAAGACCAAACAAAACCCAAAGTCAGTAAAATGAGAAATCATTAATGATTAGGTTGAAAATAAATAAAATAAAAATTAAAAAATAAATTAAAAATCATAAAATCAACAGCATTTATTTTCTTAAAAATATTAACAAATAGATAAGCATTTAGACAGGCTTATCAAGAAATATAGAGAGTGGACCCAAACAAAATAATAAATGAAACAGAAGAAATAATATCTGAAAATGCAGAAATACAAACAAAGATTATGAAAGCACTCTGAACAGTTACGTTACAATGAACTGGAAGACCTTAAACAAATGGACAAATTTCTTGAAACGTACAGCCTGCCAACACTGAATAAAGAGAAAACTTACAACTAGAAAAGAGCAATCATTATAAGTTAAATAAAACCTATAATTTTAAAAACACCCCTAAAACAAAATGCCTGGATGCCTTCACTAAAACCTCTTTCCTCCCAACTATTTTAAAAAATGAAGGAGGAAAGAAAATTCCCAAAGTTATTCATTGAGGCCACCAATACCATGATATTAAAAACCAGTGAAATACACTATCAAAAAAATATGAAAATGTAAAGCCAAAATCCTTGATGAATATACATTCAAAAATCCTCAAAAAACATCAACAGTTTAATATAGCAATACATATAAAAGATTGTACATGATGATCAGTTGGATTCCTTCCAGAGTCACAAGCATGGTTCAACATACACAAGTCAATCAGCATGACACATATCTAATAAAGGAAGGACAATATACACAGGACAATGTCAATACACACAGAAAAATCATTAGACAAAATTCGACATACATTCATGACCAGAACTCTCATGAAAGTGAGTACATTGGGAACATCTCTCAACATACTAAAGGCCATTTATAACAATTTATAATACTTAGGGGAAAGGCTGAAAGCCTTCTGGGTAATTTCGGGAAAAATACAATGATTCCTACTTTCAGCTCATCTGTTCCATAGTAAAAGAAGAAAGGAAAAGGAAAGAAAAAGAAGTAAAAGAAATGCAAAATGGAAAGAAAGAGGCAAAATTCTCACCAGTACAAAACACATAACTATCTACATAGAGTCCTAAGGGCTCCACACAGACCATTATGAACAATAAAATATTTCAGCAAGGGAGCAGGGTACAAGATTAATGAAAATAAGTCTCTTGCATTTCTACACATTAATTGTGAGATACCATAAAATGGACGTTGAAAGCAATATTATTTAAAATCTCATCTCCCCGAATATATTGGAAGAAATGTAACCACATTTATGAAAGATCAACACACTGAAAATAAAGAAATATTGACAAAGAAATTAAACATGAGTCAAAGAAATGGAAAGATGTCTTGTGCTCTTGGATTGAAGGAGTTAATATTGTTTACATGGCCGTACTACACAATGAAACATATAGATTTATTGCAATTCCTGTTTAGAAAGTAGTATTTCTCACAGAACCAGAAAATGAATAACTCTACGTCTTACATGAAACCATTAAAAATTGCCAAAATGATGTTGAGAAAAACAACAAATCTGAAGGTATAATCTCCCGGATACCTTACTATCCTACAGTCATTCAGTAATAAAAACAACATGACATTGACACAATGATATAATGAATAAAAACAGATACAGAGCCTAGAAATAATTCCACACACCTATGAATAATGAATCAATGATAAAAGAGGCAAGAGTACACAATGGAGGAAAGACTATCTCATCAATGGATGGTGTTGGGAAAGCTGGACATGTATATGTAAAACAGTGAAATTAGAGCACTCCTTGACATCATATACAAAAATAAACTCCAAGTGTATTAAGAACCTAAATATAAGACCTGAAACTATAAAACTTCTAGAAAGGGATATAGGTGATACCCTATTGGATATATATCATAGGAATATTTTCTTATATCAGTCTCCTAAGGCAAAAGAAATAAAAGCAAAACTAAGCAAGTGGCACCTAAACAAACCTGAAAACTTCTGCACAGTTAAGGTAAATATCATTGAAATGAAAACACTGCCTGTGTAATTGGAGAACATATTTGCAAACATTGCAAGTGACCAGGGGTTAATAGATGTAGGTTAATGGATGTAAAATGGATATAGGTTACCCAACTCAATATGAAAAACAAAAACCCAATCAAAAAGAGAGCAGAGTAGCTGAGCTAATATTTTTCTAAAGAAAACATACACATGAGTAACAGGCAAATGATAAAAATGCCCAACATTACTAATTTTTGGTAATTGCAAATCAAAACCACAATGAGGTATCACTTCACACTGGTCAAATGGCTATTATCAAAAAGTCTACAAATAGAAAGTGTTGGAGAAGATGTGGAAGAAACAAACCTCTTGTATACTCTTTGTAGGAATATAAATTGGTACAACTTCTATGGAAAACAATATTCAGATAACTTTAAAAATAAAAAGAGTACTACCATAAGACCCAGTAATAACTCTCCTAGGAAAAATCTGGGGAAAAACACTAAATTGAGAAAAACCAATCTTCACAACAGCACTGTTTATAATATGCAAGACAGGGAAGCAATTCAAGAGTCCACAGTAGACTATGGACTTAAGAAGAAATGATGCTTCTATAAATATACAATGGAATATTACTCAGCCATGAAAAATTATAGCACATTGCTATTTCAGCATCATTAATGTGCTTAGTGAAGTATCTTAGACAAAGACAAAAGCATATAATATAACTTATGTTGAATCTAAAGTATAACAAATATCTGTGTACATCTATCAATAGCTATCTATTGATAGATGACAGATAAATAGATAGAAGTATAGATACATAGATACATGTTAGATAGATAGATAGTTAAAAAGATAGATACATAGATATATAGATAGACAGACAGATAGATTGATAGAGAAATGGTAGAGAGATAGAGAGATTAGATAGACAAGACTGAAGCAGACTGAAAGATACGGGAAAATATTTATGTTTACCAAAGTGGAAGGGAAAGCAAATTTAATGGTAGGACATTGACAAATACAAAGTAGTACACATAAAGGAGATAAGCAACAAGATTAATCTGTATAGATCAGGGAATTATACATAATAACATATAATAATTTTATGTTACAATTATTGTAATAATTTATAATGAACTATAGTCTACAAAGTGGTTGGAATAACTATGCTGTAAATCTGAAACAACACAATATAGTACATCGACTTTAATTCAAATAAAAATAAAATATCTCATGTATAATTTAATCCTTTTTCTGCTGATAGCATCTTCTTTTAATATTGTTTTATTTTTACTCTTTACCTTTTATGAATACAGATTCCAATTTTTTCTTTTACTATTGTGAACATCTTACAAGATTGATGTATCAATATTTATTGCAACTGATTTCCTAGTTTTTCTCCCTTTAATCCATATAGAATAGTAACATTTAAAAACATACCCAAAGAAACAGTTGCAACTTTCTCGTGGTCTTTGCTTAGTATTTTGTTCAATGTTTTGCGTATTTTTGCCATTTTATTTTTCTTAGAAGAGCTATTTTCTGCACCTCTTGTAAGGAATCTCAGGTTTGTTTTTTTATCTCATTCAAGCATTGTTTCTCTCGTAAAGTCTTTATTTTCACGTCACAACTAAGTGATAACTGTGCAAGGTAGAGTATTTTTAGGTGAGAGATTTCTTATTTCAGTAGTTTGAAAATGTCATTTTATTTACCCTTGGCATATGTTTTCTGCTCAGAAATTTGCTGATAGCCTAATGGGTGTCCCTTTGTAGATTATCATAACTTTTTATGGCTCCCTTTAAAATTTTACTTTGTCATTGACTTGCCAATTTGCATATGACGTATCTTGAAAGAGGTCTCTTTGTCTTTAAGTTATTGGTGTTTTGTTGGCTCACAGAATTGTATATCAGTTCCTTACCCAGGTTGGGAATTTATCAATATTACTTCTTTAAATAAACCATCAGCTGCCTTCTAACTTTCTTCTCCATCCAGGATTTCACTCCAGTGTGCACTTCCTGAAGAAGTCTGATGGCTATTGTTGAATTTCCTCACTTTTTAATATCTTGTATGTCTGCCATCTCCTATCATTTCTATTTTGTATTTGTGAGTTTGCTAATCTCTCCTCCACAAAGATAGTCTTCTTCCAATGCTTTCTGTTGCATTCTTCATCTCATTTATTCAGTCCATCTGGTCTTCCAATAATGTTTGGTTATTTTATAGTTTGAGTCTCTTAGGTAATGTATTTCTTATCATCATTTATTTTAATCCCGAGCTCACTAAACTGCTTTCTGAGTTTTGATTTTTGTATTGAGATACTGTATGACATGTCTCTGGATTCTCTATTACTTTTATGGCAATATTCCATAACTTTAAGTTTGTTTGCTGCAGGGTTGTCATTGTGTGTGTGTGTGTGTGTGTGCACGTGTGTGTGTACGTGTGTGTGTGTCTGCATCTGTGTCGGTGCCCGTGTGTGTGTATCTGTGTGTGTGCATGCTCTATAATGTTACTGTGATTGGTCATGGTCTTGATAAATAATTGCTATGATGACAATAAATAACAGATTGGAAGTTGGAGTTCTTTCTTCTGTTTTCTGGCAGTTTGAAATATTGCACAATATTTGGTTTTACTTACATGAGCTACCTCTGATAATAATTCAAATTGGCACTTTCCAGACGCAATTGTCTGGATAAAAGATTGCTTACATTGTCACTCCTTAGACATCTCTGGTAGTTAATGCCACTGTTTTCACTGGGCCGGTGAACCCTTCCTTTTATGTGATACCCCTTGAGACTCAGTATACACATTGAGGAAAGTTGTAAAGACAGGCGGGTAGTTGGAATCATGCAAGTGCCTTTACCATGACCAATGTTGCAAGGTACCTTGTCTCCACCACTGTGAATGGGGAGTAGGGACAGTGTCATGAATGTCTGAGTGTCTGAAGGATGGAATATCTGTCTCCATTGCGGCTCCCTCCTAGTTACCTGTGACCATGAGTACTGGTGCATTTGGAGGCTGAAGCTGTGTGAATGACTGAGACCCTGTTTCTACTGGGTACTCTGAAGCTCTGGGCTCAGATACCCTAGTCAGTGGGCCTTGGACGCAGGCACCAAATCTGCTCTTCCCTCAGTTCAGCCACCTTTATGTGTTTTAGCCCACCAAACTTCAGCTGTACATATGCGTCCTGGAGTATTGTTTTATGTTCTAGTTATTTTTGTTGAGATGCTATTGTTTCACTAACTGTAGATTTAAGGAGAGAGACAGAAATATTTTAACCTTATGTCACTGTTTTAAAAGTATATGCTTTTTCATTTAAAAGCTTAAATTCTACAAAGGACATTAAAAAACAGTGAAGAAACTGAACAAATCACCGCCCTTAATATCAGAGTACTACAAAATATTTTGATTTTCCTGGGTTCTTTTCTTCAATGTTTTTCCTACATACATGCACATTTTACTATAATATATGCCTATAATCTCCTTAAATCATTTAAATTATTAAAATATTTTTCTGTGGTGTAAATATAGCCCTTTTGCTTCTTTAATATATAACTAGTTGTTTGCACATTTCTATTTTCTCCATTTTCCCTGTCCCCACAGGAAACCACTATTGGTACACTACACATAAATATGTGATTCTGTTTCTGTTTTTTATGATTATTTCTCTTATATATTTACTTTCCTAGTGTAAGTGATAACACAGAGTGTTTTTCTCTGTATGACATATTTTCCTATGTGTAACACTTTCTGGGTCCAGTCTCATTGCTCCAAATGGCAGAATTTTTTTTTTGATATGACAATGACTAAGTATTTATTATGTTATCTATATCTCACATCTACTTCAGCCAATCACCTGTTGATGGGCAGTTGAGTTGTGCATCTATCCTTGACTATTATAAATGATGTTGTTAAGAACATTGTGGGTAATATATCCATTAAAGTTAACGTTTTCATTTTTTTCAGATTTATATCAAAAACTGGAATTGCTGCAACATAAAATGCTTCTATTTCTAGTTTTCTGGTCACTGTCCACACTTTTATAATAGTGGATGCATCAATTTATATTTCCACCAACCGTGTACCTGGGTTCCATTTTATCGATATTCTTATTAATTTTTGTCATTTGAAGACTTTTTTTAATAGCCATTTTGGTTGCTGTGAGATTATATTTCATTCTGGTTTTGATTTATGTTTTCCTAATGAATAACAATGTTATGTTTCTTTTTATGTGCATGAAAATCATTCACATGTCTGTTTTTGAAAAGTTTCCATGAAGATCCTTAAACTTTTTTAAGTTGGTGTGTTTGTTTTTTAAATCTTGGGTCTAATATGTTATTTATATATTATGGATATTAACAAAATATTGGTTTCATTGTCTGAAATTCTTCATTCGATTCTGTGAGTTGTCATAAGTCTTACTGAAGGTTTCATTTGCTCTGCAAAAGGTTTTGCACGTCACTCATACAAGAAGTGGAATCGCTTTATCACGTATTACATCTATATTTTCCTCAGTAAAATTGTAAACTGTTAATGTTAGTTTCCTTTTTTTCTACTTATGAGTTAGATCAAAAATAAATATTGCTATGATTTATCTGAAAGGCAGTTCTGCTCCTCTTCTTGGTAAGAAATTGTATAGTTTCATGTTTTTCATTTAGGAAATTAATCCATGTTTTATCTTATTTTTTATACTATAGAAGGAAGTGCTCTTACATCTCCGTTTTATATGTAATCTCCATTATTCCCAGAACTACTTGTTGAAGAGACTGCTTTTTTTCCATTGTATAATCTTGCCTCCTTCATTGTAGGTTAATTGACCATATGTGTGTGGGTTTATATTAGGACACTTCGTTTTGTTCCATTGTTCTACGTGTCTCTTTAGTGCCATTTTTTGATGTTTTCATTACTGTAGCTTTGTAGTATGTTCTTAAGTCAGGGAGGATAATACCCACAGTTTCATTGGTTTTTCAAAGATAATTTTAGAAAATTTGGGTCTTTCATATTTTTGAATAAATTTTATTATTTTCCTCCTTGTTTTGTGAATAAACATATGGATTTTGTTAGAAAAGAAATTTACTAAAAGGAAAAACCTGGGAAAAATTGTAAATTGTGGAGGATACAATATTAAACAACAAATGGATTACTATATAAATCAAAGAAAAAATATATAAAGAAATATGACTACAAAAACAAAGTCCATGGGGTATAGAAAGTGCAGTATTAATAGGGATGCTTATAGCAAAATAATCCCACTTATACAAATAAGAAACATCTCTCTCTTATAATAGAATCTTACAAAAAAAAGATGCAGCAAAATAATAAACAAACATGTTAGTAGAAAGAAAAACAGCTGAAAGGGCAGAACATAAATAAATAAAATAAAGATTAAAAATAGGAACATCTAATCAAACTAAATAATGGCTTATGAATGAAAAATAATATTGATAAGCTTTAACCAGACTCATGAGCAAAATAGAGAGTACAGATTAATAAGCTCCAAAATAAATGAGAAGTTACCATTTATATCAAAATAACAAAAAGCATCATAAGAATATACCACAAATTATATGCCAATTGAAATGGAAACACTAGAAGAAATGGACAATTTCTTAGAAAGACGTAATCTCCAGGACGGAATGAGAAATAGAAAATATGAACAGATTTTCACAAATGAAATTGAATAAGTAATTAAACAAAATCTCCCAAGAAACAAAATTCCAGGCCTAGAGAGCTTCACAGGTGACTTCTGACAAACATTTAGAGAAGAGCTATCACCTATAAATCTCAGAAAATTCCAAAAATTTGCAGAGGAAGGAAGGCTTCCTACCCCAACTTTCTGTATCACACTACTACTAAAACTGGAACAAATACCTGATAAAATTACAGGTAAAATACTATGGATATGCATAGATGCAAAAATCATTACTAAAATGTTAGCAAAGCAAAAAATACATTAAAAGGTTTATAGATTATTATTAAGTTAATTTTATTCCAGGGATGAAAAAGTGATATATTAACCACAATTTAACTAATATGATAAACCACACTAACAAATTGAAGAATAAAAATTATATGGTCACTTCAAAAGAGTCATAAATTGTTCTGAAAAATTCAGTATCTATTTATAATTATATTACTCCTCAAAGTGAGCATAAGGAACATACCTCAACAGACTTAAGTTCTTATATGACAAGAACTCAGCTAACATGACACTCACTGATTAAAAGCTGAAAGCATCTCCTTTAAGAGCAGGAAGAAGACAAGAATGCTCACTCTTAACACTTTTATTCAGTATAGTATTGAAAATTCTAGCCATAGCAATCCAAAATAAATGTAAATATAATATAGCTAATTAAGAAAAGGAGTAAAAGAATCTGTATGCAGATGACATACTTTAAATTGAAATCCTAAAGAAGATGCCACAAATCTATTTGGGCTTATCAATACATTTGGTAAAATTTCAATGTAAAATTAACATACAGAAATCTTGCATTTCTACACACTAACAACAAGCTAACATATAGAGAAAATGAGGGAACTGTCTCATTTACAGTTGCATTACATAACAAATCAAGAAATGTATGCAACCAAGGAGGTAAAAGATCTGTACTCAGAAACATATAAAATAATTATAACAGGAATTGAAGATAATGCAAACAAATGAAAGGATATACACTTTTCATAGATTACAAAAAAATTGTTTAAATGACAGTAGTAGACAACAATATACACAAATTAAATTCAGTGCCTATCAAAATACCAAGGGCATTTTCAGACACTTACAAAAATTAATTATTAAATTTACATATAAACACATAAGTGTTGAAATCACTAAAAAAAAAAAGACAAGAAAAGAAAACAAACAAACTAAAAACACAAACAACTTTGACAAAGTACGAACAGGATGTATCACAGTCCCAGATTTTAAGCTATCATACAAAGCTGCAGTATTAAAAAGAATATGGTAGTGGCACAGAACAAACAGAATAATGGAACACAAGAGAACTTCTAAAAATGAAATCAGAGTGTATGGTCAATTATCCTATTTTAAAAATTAATATACAGTGGGGAAAATGTAAGCAACAGGCACATGAAATCGGTCAACATCACTAACGGTCAGAAAAATGCAAGTCCAAAACACAATGAGGTTTTATGTCGCTCCTGTCAGAATGACTATTATCAAAAAGATAACAAATATAAGTGTTGGGAGGATGTAAGAATAACAACCCTGATGCACTGCTGGAGTAAATGTAAATTTGTGCTGCCACTGTGGAAAACAGTATGGAGTTTTATCTTAAAATTAAAAATGAAATATGATCCAACAATTCCATATCAGGGTACTTATTCCAAGAAAACAAAAACACTAATCAGAAAAGATAAATTCAACCCCATATTCACTGTGGCATTATTTACAATAGCCAGGATATAGAAGCAAATTAATTGCTCATTAATAGATAATGGATAAAGAATATGTGTGTTTATAGTATATATATCTACACATCTATTAACTACAGATTTATCTATATTTATATATATATACACACAAATAAAAATATGCACACACACACATAAAATACAATGGGTTATTACTCAGCTCTAAAATGAATAAATTCTTGTTATTTGCAACAAATGGGTAGACAAAGAAGATAATATTCTAAGTGAAATAAGTCAGACAGGGAATGACAAATTCTGAATGGTTTTACTCATACTTGTTATTTAAAATAAATGAAAATAACAAAACAGAAAAGGAGCTATAGATATAGAAATAAACAGGTTGTTCACAAGAAAGAGGGAAATGTGGTGAAGAAAAAGAAATAGTTGAGGAAAATTAAGAGAGAAAATTTTCCAGTTGCAAATTAAATGAGTCAGGTACAAGAAATATGCTGTATGGGGAATAGTCAATAACTATGAAATATCTTTAAATAGTAACATAACAAAACTAGATTTATTTATGTGATCAGTTTGAAATGTATTAAAAATTGCAAACAGTATGTTGTGTAAGAGAAATTAACACACTGTTATAGATTATAGTACACTTCAAAAACAAACATACTTATAGAAAATAAAATAAGATTTGTAGTTAACAGAGGCAGGGGTTGGGAATGGAGAATTTGATTAATGCACTCAAAAGCTAAAACATCCAGCCGTAAAATAAACATATTCAAGGGATGACCCATAGTAACATGAAAATTAAAATTAATACTGCTTTATGTTATATATGAATGTTGTTAAGAGAGTAGACAATAAGTTTTCTCATCACAACCAAAAGACAAATGGTATTTCTTTAATATTTTATCTAAATGAGATAATGAATTCTCCCTAAAGTTGCTACGATATTTATTTCATGATACTTGTAAATCAAATCACTGTCCTATCCACCTAAACTTGCACAATGTTCTACGCCAATTATATCTCAATAGAAGCAGAAGGAAAAATGGAAAGTCAATGGTCATTTTTTCCCATGTCATTTCTCACGATTGTTAGTGCAGTAAGTAAACTTGAGTCATGATATACTTATCCTTGGTAAAGATACTAATATCTAGGTGAATCTATTAAATAATACATGAAGATACTAATATAATTAGTGTTTGAACATGCCTTAAACTTTATTCATGTTAACAGCCCACTGCGTCAGTAGGCATCAAAATTTCACTCTGTGTATTCATCTGAGATTGGGGAATGGATACAAATGTTAACCCTGGCCACTCTTGCTGTGACTGATAAAGTTCACTGTCTCTAACTGATGGTCTCATCTCCACAACAGCATCGGTAAGAAAGGAGCATGCTTGGTTGCTAAGCATCTCAGCATGGTAAAATCTCAGAACTCCTACAATTCTTAACTGTTTTACAATGGGAATACAATACTGACAAAGTCTTGATTTTGGATAACAATGTGGTGTTTTCCCATGGTTGCATTAAGGGATGTGAGGATAATCCCTGAGATCCACAACAAATATTCTTCTTCAAGTATTGGGCAAAGAACTGTAATGGTTCTGCATTATTAGCACTGAGGGCTGCTTTCAAAATGATGACTATGCTCACTCTATTCCAGGTAGTCAAAGGAAATAAGGCTATTTCAATTTATAGGTGAATGGGAATAAGTCAGTGGTTCAGTCCCTATAAATTAGTCAACGGGTGTTCAAAGCCAAAATAAGTTGTGTCAACAATGAGAACTAGAAGATAAAAAATTAGACATAAGCTTAAATTGAAAAGGAGACACAGTCCTATGCTGTGCTCTGGGTACTGGAGAATATATATGCCTCAGTCCAATTGAAGTGTTCAGTGGCTTGGCCCTAGCATCAGCTTGGTATTCAATGAAAAGGTAACAATTAGTATACTGGGAGAAATATAACCTACCTCTCCCTGATCAGAAGGAAATCTGGTGGCTCAATTAAACTCTTAATTCACAGAAATTCTTCCAAATTCAGGGGAATAATTCATTGATGACTCAACAAAGACAAACTTAGTTACAGCTTAACAATCCATTTCACACACACACACAGTGGTAGACAGAGTTGTAGTATTTACTGGGAAGATTCAGTGGGCAGAGCTCAGAGAATAGTTTTCAAAGCACCAGCCAACTTTTGTACTTTTGCCAATAGTCTAGATTTTTCCAGGTAGAACACTGCAGATGGACAAACAAATAATATTCTTCCTCAGAATTTCTAATTTTGGAAGTAAACTGTAGATTTTGACTTGTCAGTATAGAACCCTGTTAAGATGATCATGGTAAGACCCACTGTCTGATAAGGGAGCTGGAAACTAGCTGCTGAACCAGCCCATCTGAACCCCAGAATGCTAATATAAGCAACAACATAGCCACCATTAGAGTTGAGCTGACAAACTTAAAAGCTTGATGTTTCTGTTCTAGGAAAATCCACTGCTGTCCAGAAAGTGTTCTCCTGCTGCAAGTGGTCTCATTTCTTCTCTTGGTAATGGTCATATTGGTGGGATGTTGCAAGAGCTCACCCTGACGAATTTGCCCTTTCTCCAGATTATCAATGGCTTTCTTCACAACTGGTGACATATTTTTAGGACTCAGTGTTGCCATTCCAGTCTTATCAGCTGACACTGGCTGCATGATTATGAGCAGAAGCCTTAGATATCCTGACCTTGCCTATAAATTTTCCAGCATTTCAGGGCATTTCACATTCTGAAAATGCTTCACCTTTTATTTTAAACTAATGGGAAATTGTCAAAGTCTTCCATGAGTGTTTTATATTTCCTAATATCTGCAGAAATTTGGTATTCTTGCAGTTAGACAAATTTTTAATTCTACCACCCTCACCTCATTCTAGTCCACACATTTTAGATTGCAATTAAGTTACTGAATACGACCACCCCAACCAAGGGGCAAGTACCTCTTATATACTTCCTGTGTGAAAGTTAGAAGGGGTACAAGTTATGTGGGTTGTATAAAGCTACATTAAATGTTTGCAGTGGCACTCTCTATTCCAGACATAGCTTTGATTCTAAGAAGTAAATTAATTAGAAGTCAGTATAGTTATTGGTATGGGGAAGGAATCAGCTATTTTGGGGTGGGTGGGTGATGAAGAGACAGGAAAATATCCAGCAAATGAGAATGGAATGCCATAGGCCTCTGGAGGCATGAATTAAGAAGAAAATAATACTTTGTCTCCTGTAGCTACCTCCACTTACTGTCTTGATTGAGTAGTCTTTGGGCTATGAAAAGAGCTAGTCTGTGGTGAAGAGTAAAGACCATAATGAAATAGTTCAAAAACCATGAGAGTCCTGTTATTTCAGGAAAGTAGATTTTGCTTAAAGTCAACATGTATTTTTCATTCACTAAATACTAAAATGCATCCTGTGGCGTGTGCTGTGCTTACTGTGCTGGTATCCAAGTTAGACAAGGAAAGGTTTCAGAGACACAATATGTGTAACATGGTGTTTTTATCAAGGATTCTTCAAAGTCTGAAAAGCATTTTCTTCACTCATAGACCTCAAGTCCAAGTCCACAGAAAATGTTTGATCACACAACAGAGTCCACCAGAGTTTCCTGAACCAGTTGGTCCATCTTTAAGAGACACATCTTGAATTTCCGAAGAATCATGTGCCAACTCAAATAAATTTTCTACAGCAATTTTTCTAATATGTATGGTTTTGAGCACTGTAGCTTCAAATGCTGCTTTGGTAGGCCTGCACAGATAAACTGCTAGGTCTTCTCAATGATTCTCAACTTGAGAAGCTGTGACATCACAAAACGACTGGTCTCCCAGCAACTCAAGTGTAACATTCAGCCAGTGTTTCCTTCTCATTCATCCAGTTAAAATAAAACATATAAGATGTTTATTTTTATAGGGTGATCTGCAAATATTATCCCAATGAAATCTTTTTAAATAATTTAATTTTGAGGTCTATGAAATAAAACAAATCTCTGTTCTTTTGTACAGAAATTTATACCAGATTTGTGAACAGAGAATTAATAAGGCAAAACTATATAAAATAATTTTAAACTTTTAGAATTTAAAGTGAAATTTGTGTAAAATGTGTTCAGAAAATGTATATCTAATTCAAAATCATTTGTAATTAAAGTGAAACATAATTTCATTTGCAAATGGAAGTAGTATTTATTTGTGTACTTTATAATAACTAGCTGTATATTCAAAACATGAACAGAATAAATATCAGTTTATTTGTTTTGCATATAAATAAATGGTAAATTATTATGAACGAAAATTCGATAAAAATCATGAATCAAATTTAAAAAATCCCAAAGGGTGAAATTTTTTTAAAATTGTAATTCAGTTCTATAAGTAAAACAATTGTAATTTAATATTCTACTCTTAAATTACAAAAGAGAAAATCTTATTGTATATTTACAAATGCTTATTATTGCCGTTCTTTCACTGAGAGATTTTTCAGTCATCTTTATAATCCATACCATCATGGCTTCTGTTAAGTGTTCCAAAATGATGTTGATAAATACACTTATGGACAAGATCCTGGGTTCAATAAGCAGTGCCTCCATTAAGGGGCAAACAAACAAAACAATCAAAAAACAAATAACACTATATGTGTGTTCGGGTGGAAAAGACCAGATAATACATTTTAGGAAGCAATATGTATCTCAGCCTGAAACATTTGATATTGTTAGTAAAATACGGCATTTTAAGGCAAGTGCTTTGTTCACTAATTGTAAATAATAGCTATGTTCTGTATCAGTAAACTGTAGTAAATTCAGTTATACAAAAAATTATATACTTTATTTGGAAATAAATTCCATTAAACATAAGCCAAATTCAAAATGAAGGATAAAATTTATAAATAAATTAATGTACACTCAAGCTACAATGTAAATTTCTCTTTCAGTATGTGTACATTCGATTCTAAATAAACATTAGCAAACTGAATTCATTACACATTATAAGTATTATAAACTATAGTTAAGAGGGATTTAGTCCTGTTTCATAAATATTACTTAACATATGCAAATCAATATATGTGATACAATCCCTTAAAAAGCAGTGAATTCAAAAACAACAATCTCAAAAAATGTAGGAAAATTATTCGCAGATGTGATCTTTACTTTTTTATAAAAAATATTCTTAACAAATTCACTCTAAATAGAATGTAACTAAACATAATAAAAGCCATATATAAAAAACCCATGTCTAACATCAAGTTCAATGTTAACGTACAGGAAGGTTTTCCTTTGGTCCAGTAATAAGAAAAGGTAGCTCATTCTCACAAGTACTAAATTACACTACTAGAAGTCTTAGCCAGAAAATCTAGTCACGAGAAAATAAAAATTTCATTCAACTTGTAAAAAATCAGTAAAATTTTTACAGATGACATAATTATGCATAGATGGAAAACACCATATACTCCTCCAGTGACTGTTATGAATAATGAACAAACTTAGTATACTTGCAGAATACAAAAACAGTATACATATGTCCATTGCATTTTTATATAGTAACAAAACATTATCAGAAAGAGAAATTAGGAAAACATTTGTGTGTATATTTATACCAAAAAGAATAAACTAGGAATACATTTCATAAGTGAAATAAAAGATCTAAACATAGATCTATAAGTTACAGGTGTAAGAAATATAAGTAAACAAAATAAATATAAAGTTATTCTCTGCTTATGGATTGTATACACTGTTAGGAACTATTCTAATCTATCTTTTATATTTTCAATCTCCCCTGCTTTTCTTATAGAGAAGAATGTCTATTTACTTTATACTCTTGCTTCCATTTTCATAGGTTAATTGATCATAGGTGTGAGGGATTATATCTAGTTTCTCTATTCTCTTCTATTGATTGGTGTCTGTTTTTGAGCCAGTATCATGTTGTTTAAATTACTAAAGCTTTGTTGGACTGTTTAACATCAGAGAACTTTACACTATTAGATTTAATACACTTTTTCAAGTTTATTTGGGCAACTCATGATCTATGTGGTTACATATAAATTTTTAAATTATCTGTTCTATTAAATGGAAAAATCTCATGGGTACTTTGATATGAATCACACTAAATGTAGATTGCTTTGGGTAGAATGGTTGTTTCAACCACATTGTTTCACATCATTAACATTAGAGATCTTTTCATTTCTTTGGATCAGTTTTAATTTCCTTCATCAATGTTTTCTATTTTCCATCGTATAAGTTTTCTCCTTATTTGTTAACTTCATTTCTATATATTCAATTCATATATATGTAATTATATATATTATAATTGTAAACACGCTCCCTACACAAATACAACAGACAGAAGACAGTGGCAAGTCATATTCAAATTCCTGAATGAAAGAAAACTCTAATCTAAGATAATTTATCAAGTAAGGCAATCCTTTAGAATAGAAGGAGATATAAATAACTTCCACAAAAGGAAATACTAAAAGAATTTAGCAAAAGAAAAAGAAATAATGAAAGATCTACTCTAAATAAAAAAGAAGAGGATGCTATAGAAAGGAGAAAGCCATAATTAGAAAGTTAATAACTACAATGTCTTACAATACAATAAACATGATGTTGTAAAACAGAACATCAAAATTTTTAAGGGTCAGAGAGTGAAACAGAACAATACGGTGTATTTTCTTCTTGTCTCTGTTCTCTATATGGGGGGTTAGAGTTTGTATTCCTATCAGTTAAAATAAAATTTATAATAATGGGTCAATACACATACAAAACTGGGTAACCATAAGTCAAAATCTTACAATGAAGTAACAAAGCCAAAAAGAAACAAAGATAATAAAAGAAAAGTTATCAAGCCACAAAAAGAAAATGAAACAAACATAAAGGAAATACCAAATCAATTGGAAAATGAACTTCAAAATGGAAATAAACACCAGTCTATCAAGAATTATCACAAATGTTAATGGACTTTGTGCTTCAATCAAAAATTATATATTGTCAGATGGGATAATATAACAAGACCCTACATTAAAAACCATACAAGAGTCCCGCTTTAGTAAGAGGAACACATATTAATTGAAAGTCAGAAGATGGAAAAGTATATTTCATGCAAATGGACATGACAAGAAAGCAGGACTAGCAGTACTGAGTTCACACAATATAGACTTTATAACAAAAGGCCATAGAGAAATATAAACAAGGACATGATATAATGATTAAAGGAGCAATACAAAATGAGGGTATTAAACTCATTAAAATATATACATTCAATATATGAGCATCTAAATACATAAAGCAAATACTAATAGATAAATAGGGAGAAATGGATGGGAGCACAATCACAGTAGGAGTTATAACTCCCCATTACCATCACTAAACTGGTCTTTCTGACAGAAAATTAATAAGGGAACAAAGATACAAAAAGATACGATAAAATAATTGGAGTTGGTTGATACTTTCAAAACAGTACTTCTCCCCAAAACAGAATATACATTCTTTTCCAGTTCACATGGAATATTTTCTAGAAAAGATTATGTACTCAGGCTCAGAATAAGCCTCAACAAATTTAAGAAGATAAAAATTATTTCAAGCGTTTTTTTCTGAGTATAATGTCATGAAACTTGAAATCCTTCACAGAAAAGCAGGGAGAAAAAATAACAGCTCCCAGATTAAACAACATGGTACTATAACAAAGGGGGGAGTTGTTGAAGTAAAAGAAGAATTTAAAATATATCTTGAGAAATATGACAAAACAGTACACAATGTCTATGGAATACAGTTAAAGCAGGCTTAAAAGGGAAGTTCATACTGACAAAGCCCTCCTCAAAGCAGAAGTACAATTTCAAATAAATAATGTTCTATGTAAATTAATCATGAAAACAAGAGAAAACAAAACCCAAAGTCATCAGAAAGAGGGAAAATTAATGATCAAGGAGGAAAGAATTGAAATAGAGATTTAAAAATAGAAAAAAAATTAATCAAACACTTTTTTGAAATTTTAAACAAAATTGACAAATCTCTGGACAGGATCACTAACAAGAAAAAAGAGCGAGAACACAAATAATATAAGACATGAATATGAAGAAACTACAAAGAATACAACAAATTCACAAAATATCTCAAGGGATTACCATGAGCAACTGTATGGAAAAAAATTGGATAACCAGGAAGAAATGCAGATGTTTTTGGAAACATTCAGCCCACCAATACTGCATCAAGAAGAAATTAACCATTAGAACAGACAGATAACCAGAAATGGAATAGAATTATAAATAAAATAAAAATTCTCTGCAAACAAAATTCAGACCCAAATAACTTCACTGGGGAATTTGACCAAACATACAAAGAAAAAATCCATACCAGTCCTCCTCAAACTCTTCCAAAAGATTGATATGGAGAGAGTACCCCCCAAACTCACACCATAAGGCCAAAATCAACCTGACACGAAAACCAGACAAAGACACTACCCCAAAAAGAAAACTATAGGCCAATATCATTGATAAACATAGATGTAAAAGTCCTTAAGAAATTATTAACAAACAGAATCCAAAATCATGTAAAAAAAAGATCATGCACCATGAACAAGTTAAGTTCATCCCAGGAACACAAGAATAGTTGAACATATGCAAATCAATCAATCAATTGTGATACACCATATCAACAAAAGAGAAGACAAAAACGATATGATCATCTCAGTAGGTGCAGAAAAAGCATTTGATAAAATTTAACATCTATTTGCAATAAAAGTTCTTATCACAGTGGGCATAGAGGGACCAGATCTCAACATAATAAAACTATTTATGACAGATATATGGCCAGCAATATACTCAATGGTGAAAAACTGAAACCCTTTCCACAAAAACCAGAGACAAGATAAGGATGCCCATTCTCACAATTTCAATTCAATATAGTCTTGGAATTCCTAGCCACAATGATCAGGCAAGTAAAATAAGTAAAACTATTGAGAATGGAAAAGAACAGTTAAAATTGTCATGATATGCAGACATGACACTATATATAGAAAATTCTGAAGCTTCACAAAAAAATACTTAGGCTAAAAAAGGAACTGGTTAAGGTAGCCAGATTAATTTACAAAAACCAATTACATTTCTTTACACTACCATTGTATCAAAAGGAAATCAAAGTACAGAAACAACCCCTTTTATAACTGCACCCTAAAGGATATAATGATTAAGAATAGCTCTAACCAAGGTGGTGAATGATTTATACATGGAGAACAAGAAAACATTGATTGAGGAAATCAAGAAAGACTTGAACAATTGAAAAGATACCCAATGGTCTTGTAATGGAAGAAATAATACTGTTAAAATGGCCATACTGTACAAGGCAATACACAGACTTAAACTGAGTTCCTATCAAATTATTCAAAACATTTCTTTTTAGGACTGAAACAAATGATCATAAGATTTATATAGAATCTAAAAGATCCATAATTTCCAAAACAATATTGAAGACAAAGAAAGTGGCTGGGGCAATAACCCGCCTGTTCTCCCTACAGTATTGCAGAGCTACAATAATCAAAACAACATGATATTGGTACCAAAACAGGCATATGGTCCAATGGAACAGAATAGAGAGCCTATGAATAAATCTACAGGCCTATGTTCAATTAAAATTTTAAAGAGTAGCCAAGACTATGACAGAGAAAATATCATCTCTTCACCAACTGGTGTTGGGAAAAATGGATAGCAGCATCAGAGCAATGGAGTTAGAACAATCCTTCACCCCATACATAAGAATAAACTCAAAATGACTTGAAGACTTAAATGTAAAGCAAGACACAGTAAATCTCCTAGAAGAAAACATATGGAAAACACTCTGAGATAAATCTCAGCAATGATCTCCTTGAACAGCCTATCCAGGTAATGGATGTAAGAACAAAATTAATAAATAGGACCTAATTAAACTTATAAGCTTTTGCACAACAAATGGAACCATAAACAAGAAAAAATGACAACCTAGAGGATTAAAGAAAATATTTAGAAATGATGCAACTGACAAAGGCTAAATTTCCAAAATATAAAGACTTCATACAAACTAATAATAATAATGAAAAAAGAAACCCTATCTGAAAATGGGCCGAAGCCCTAAACAAGCAATTCTCCAATAGAGACGTTCAAATGCCACACAGATATATGAAAAACTAATTGCTCACTATCAATATCAGAGAAGGGCAATTCAAAAGTATAATGAAGTATCACTTCACAATAGTCACAATGGCCATCATTCAAAAGTCAACAAACAATAAATGCTGGGGAAGCTGTAGAGAAAGGGAATCCTCCTACACTGTTGGTAGGAATGTAGTTTGGTGCAGTCACTGTGGAATAAAGGGTGGGGATTCCTCTAAAGTATAAAAATAAACTTAACATATGATCCAGCAATCCCACTTCTGAGTATATATCAAAGGGAACCTTATTTCAAAAAGACACCTGCACCCCAATGTTCTTAGCAGTGCTATATACAACAGCCACGACATAGAAGCCACCTAATTGTCCAACAACAGATGACAGTATACAGGGGTTATGCATTATTTACACAATGGAATAATACTCTGCAATAAAAAATGATAAAACAATGACATTTGCAACAAAATGGTTGTCCCCAAAAAGTGTCATACTAATTGAAGTAAGCCAGAAAGAGAAAGAAAAATAACACAGGACATGACATATGTAGAACCTGAAAAAAATAATTTGCATGTGAACACTATGATTTCATCTGCAAAACTGAAACACACTTGAAGATCTACTTAATAATCATATGGTTACTGCAGAAAGGGGCTGGTTGAGGATATATTTGGGAGCTGTAGATTTCTAAATGTTATCCACTATATATAAAAATAGATGTTTTCAAAGTTTATTTTGTATGACACAGGGCAGTAAGTTAAATATCATGAAATAAAGTTTAATAGGCACAGAAATTTATGCATGTACGGGGACACTGTGCTATACATCACAGATTGACACATTGTAAATGGCATATTCAATGATAAATAAATGAATAAACATGTAAATAAATAAATAAATAATTAAAAAAATAATATTTAATAATAAAAGAAATACAATGATTCACACTACTTAACTTTACACATCAAGAAACTAGGAGAAAACAGAAAGAATAAAGAAGAAATTTGAATGAATGAAAGCAAGGCAAATAACAAGAGAAACAAATGAAAAGATAAAAACATTATACCTAAGTCTGTTTCCTTTCAACATAAAGTGGACAAAAGTTTAGGTTGGCTAAGAAAATAAAGACTTAAATAAAAGTAGAAATAAAAGAGCAGATATTACCACTCATGTTGTAGGTATGCATAGCATAATAAGAATTTAACACTAGCCAACGATTTGAATGACCTAGGATAAAAGACATATACCCAGAAACATATGTCTTCCAATACTGAAGCAAGAAGTAATTAGAAAGCTAAATATAGCAGAAGTGTGTATGAGTAAATCAGTAATCCAAAACTCCCAAACCAGGAATAATTAACAAGATGACTTTACTGGTGAATTCTATCATACATTTGAAGACAATTTTTCACCAATTCTTCCCCAAACCTATCAAGAATTTGAAGGGGGTGAAAGATTCCAAACTTGTTTTATGATGCCAGCTTTATTTGCATAACCAAGCTAGAAAGGACATTATACGCAAAATATAGAAGATTATGCCTGATGAATATATGTGCCAAAATTCTCAACAAAACACAAGCAAAATGAATTCAACAACACATTTAATGTATCATAAACATACGTGAGTAAAGGGATTTATCCCTGGGTTTAAGAATACTTCAAAATATTCAAATCAATAAAGGTGACATGCCACACTAATAGAATGAGTAAAAGAACTCACATAATCATCTCAATAGGTGCAGAAATAGCATTATATATAATGAAACATCCTTTTAAGATACTCCCAACAAATTAAATTAACCCTCTCAGTGGCATGATATCATATACACACGAACACTGTGTGGACAGAAGCGAAGCAGTTCACTGTTTATTGATTCATAGAAAAAGGGTTTATATAGGACATGCACAATGCCTCACATATCATCTAAGTTATAACAATGTAAATAATCTTAAACGATTTATGTCCCCATGCTCCTGTAGTAATCACAGGATGTTAAATGATCGAGGATTGTTTTAAAGTTCATCACGGAACTTCATTAAGTAGGGGATCTCTTATCCAGCCGGCTGTGCCTGTCTTAGGTTGTTCTCCTCTAAGGATATTACCCAGCATAGGCTATCCAGCCATCCATACTGTATACATTGAGCAGGCCATTTCTTATCCAGCCTGAATATGTGACATTCCTCACAGTTTGTTTATCAGTTCAGCCCATGGGCTTATTCTATAGAGCCTTCAGACAGGGGCCTACAAACCCAACATCCCTTGACAGGAAAATGTATGAAGAAAATTTGATGTATATATGCAGTGGTATCAATAATTTGCTTTCCTATCAACAGTGTCCATGGTGTTACTTTTTCTCCACAATCTCACCAACATCTATTTCTTTTCTTTTTGATGAGAGCCTTCTGACAAGTGTGAGGTCTTGTCTCATTTTTGGTTTATGACTTTCCTAATAATTTATAACTCTGAACATATTTTCATGTGTCATTTAGTCAACTGTATGTTTTCTACAAAAAATTGATTCAGATTTGTCTATTCAGTTCCTACGGACATTTTATTTAATTGGATTGTTTGGTCATTTTTGTTGTTGATATGGTGTATGAATTTGCCATATATTTGCATATTAACACTTGATTGGAAAATATCACATGCAAATATATTCTTCCAATGTGTTGGTTGACTTTTCATTTTATTGATCATTTCTTATGCAGTGTAAATCTGTTTAGAGTGATACAATCATATTTTGTAAGTTTTGCTTCTGCATCCCTTGCCAGAGGAGACATATGTAGAATCAAATTAAGTCCAATGACAGAGTGTACTTCTTATGTTTTACCCTAGGATTCATTGTTTTCAGGTTTTATTTTTTATATGCCCAGGAGTGGGATTGCTGTGTCATATGTTAGGTCTATTTTTATTATTGAAAGAACTTCCATACTGTTTCCAAAGTGGTAGCACCAATTTTCATTCCCACCAACAGCATTGGAGAGTCCCTTTTTGTCCACAACCTCCCGAGTATTTATTATTTGCAGACATTTTGATGACAGCCTTTCTCAGTAGTGTGAGTTAATACATTATTTTATATTTGTCTTGCCTTTGTATAATGATTAGCAATGTGAGCACGTTTTTATGTTCCTGTTTGTCATCTGCGTGTCTCCTTTGAGACATGCCTTCTGCTCATTTTCTGGCTGAGTTGTTTGTAGATTTTTGAAATGGAGTTGTATGAACGATGTGTGTATTTTAGAAATTAGCCTCTTGTTGATTGCTTTGTTTCCAAAAGTTTTCTCCTATTTGGAAGTTCATCTTTACATATTGTTAATTTTGCTGTGTAGAACCTTTTAAGTTTAATTAGGACCTATTTGTTTATTTTGCTTTTATACTTTTCAGCTTGGGAGAGTGACATAAGAAAATTTTGCTTCAATTTTTGTCTTCTTTTGCATATGTTAGTTTCCAGGAGTTATATTGTGTCATGTATTAGATTCAGATATTTAAAACATTTTGAGTTTATTTTTATACAGTGTGAGGGAGTGTTCTAATTTCATTGATTTACATGCAGCTGTCTAGCTTTCTCAACATCTCTTGCTGAAATCTGTAAATAAGGCATTGTATATTTTTGTTTCCTTTGTCATGGTTTAGTTGACCATAAGTGTGATGTTTTATTTCTGCCTCTGTGTTCTGTTCCAGTGATATAGATGTTTGTTTGTTTTCCAGTATTGTGCTGTTTTAATTACTGTTTTTGTAATATAGTCTGAGATGGGAGGGTTGTGGTTTATGCCTCCAAATTTGTTCTTTTTCCTCATTGTTTATTTTGCAGTTCTGGTTCTTTTTCAGATCTATACAAATCTTAGGACTGTTTTAACTTCTGTGGAAAATATCATGTAGTTCAATCTGAATCACTTTATATTTGTACACACATTATGTAGTATATATATTTTAACAATATTAATTCCTCTAAACTAAGACCTTGAGACTTCTTTCCATTTCTTTTCATCATCTTCAAATTTATTTATCAGTTTCCTATTGACTGTATTATCTTGTTTTTTTCATAGGTTTTTCATTTTGATCTGCTTTCATATGTGTTTTTTAAAATTATGGAATATTTCATGGTTAGTGTAAAGAAATGTGACAGTTTTTGTATAATAATCATGGATCATGCTACTTTGCTAAATGTCTTTATTAGTTTTAGTTGTTTTGGTGTGGAGAATCTTTAGGGTTCTCTGTATAGATTATCGTGTCATCTAAAATAATAACAGTTTAACTTCATTCAATCCAACTTCAAAAATTTTTTTCTTGTCCGATTGCTGTTGCTAGGACTTCCCATACTGTGTTTAATTGAAAGGGTGAGAGTGGGCATCCTTGTTTTATTCCTCAACTTTGCTTTCAGTTATTCACTTTTGCATATTCTGTTGTCTGTTTTTCTGTAATTAATGACTTTAGTTATGTTGAGATTTATTTCCTGAATCCTACTTTTGTAAGTGGTTTCTGTTTTTGTTGATCCTATTGTTCTTGTTGTTGGTGTTGTTGCTGCTGTTTTAATGAATAAAAGTTGAAGTTTGTGAAATGCTTTTTATCGATTTATTGGGATGACCACATCATTTTCCCTTTTTCTTTTGTTAATGTGCTGTATAAAACTGATTGATTTCATGTAATTTCAAACTCTCTTATGACCCAGCAATGAATTAAAGTTGATCATGTAGTATGATTCATTTTAGGTATTGCTGGATTTAGTTTTCTAATAATATTTTTTTTGAATTTTTGCATCTATATCAACCAAAGTTATTGGCTTCAAATTCTCTTTGCTTGTACTTTGTTGGCTTTGCTTTCAGGGTGATGTAAGCTTTATAGAATTAATTTGTGAGTTTCCCCCATTTTCACAATTTTTGTATAGTTGAAGAGTATAAGTTCTGCTTTATATTTTTGTACAGTTCTCCACTGAAGTTGTTAAAATCTGCCCTAGTATTTAACGAATTTTTTAAATGCAGATTCTATCTTTCTTCTAGAAATAAGTTTGTTCAAATTATTTGTTTCACCTTATTCCTGTCTATTTCTAGACATTTGTCTTTTTTTCTATGTTGTCCAGTTTATTGGCATGTAAATGTTGACAAAATGTTCCCTTTTTTGTATATCTGAGGGAACAATTGTTATTTCTCCACTTTTAATTCTGACTTTATTATTTTGGAGCATCTCTCTTTTCTTCATGATGCATCTTTCTAGAGGTATTTTGAATTTGCTTATCTTAAAAAGAAAACAAAAACAAAATCTTTTGTTTTACTACTCTTCTGCATAGTTGTTTATACTCTATAATTTATATTTACACCTGTAATATTTAGGATCATGTTTTTTCTTTTTTAACTTTTTTAAATTGGTTTTTAATCATTTTACAAAGTTGTCTCAAATTCCATTTTAGAGCACAATTTTTTATGTACAACGAACATATATACATTTGTTGTTCCATTATTTCCCCTGTGAGCTGCCGTAAGATCTTTTATATGTTTCCCTGTGCTATATAGTACAATCCTGTTTTTTGACCACCCAGCCTATATCTTCCCACACCACAACCCTTGGCAACCAACACTTTGTATTTTCTGCATGCGAGTAAATTTCTGTTTTGTATTTATGCCTTTTTTGTTTGGTTTGGTTTTGCTTTTAGATTCCACACATGAGCCATCTCATATGGTATTTTTCTTTCTGTTTCTGGCTAACTTCACTTAGACTGATTTTCTCCTGGACCATCCATGTTGCTGAAAATGTCATTATGTTGTCAGTTTATAAGAGTGACTACTATTCCATTGTATAAATATACCACCTCTTCTTTATCCAGTCAAATGTCGATGGACATTTATGCTGTTTCCATGTCTTGGCTATTGTAAATAGTGCTGGGTATGAACATTGGGGTGTAGGTGTTTTCCTGAAATTGGGTTCCTTCTGGATTTATGCCCAGGTGCGGGATTCTTGTGTTATATGGTAAGTCTATTCCTAGGCTTTTGAGGAATCTCCATCCTGTATTCCACAGTGGCTGCACCAACCTGCATTGCCACCAGCAGTGAAGGACGGTTCCCTTTATTCCACAGCCTCTCCAGCATTTGTCATTTGTGGATTTTTGAATGATGGCCATTCTGACTGGTGTGAGGTGATACCTCACTGTAGTTTTGATTTGCATTTCTCTGATAATCAGTGATATTGAGCATTTTCTGATGTGCCTTTTGATCATTTGTATGTCTTCCTTGGAGAATTGCTTGTTTAGGTCTTCTGATCAATTTTGGATTAGGTTGTTTATTTTTTCTTATTCAGTTGGATGAGCTGCTTGTATACTCTGGAGATCAAGCCTTTGACGGTTTCTTAAGCAAATTTTTTTCCCTTTCCGTAGGTTGTCTTTTTGTTTTACTTCCGGTTCCTTTACTGTGCAGAAGCTTGTAAGTTTCATTAGGCCTCATTTATTTATTCTTGCTTTTTTCTCTTCTACGAGAAAATTTTCCAGACATATGTCAGATAACGCTTTGCCTTTATCTTCCTCTTGGAATTTTATTGTATCTTGTCTTATGTTTAAGTGTTTTTCCTATTTTGAGTTTATATTTTTTGTATGGTGTTCTAGCTTCATTGGGAGTGTTCTAGCTTTATTGAATTACATGCTGCTGTCCAGTTTTCCCAACACCAGTTTCTGAAGAGACTATCTCTATTCCATTGTAAATTCTTGCCTTCTTTGTCTCAGATTAATTGACCAAACTTTTGTGGGTTCATTTCTGGGCTCTCTATTCTGTTCCTTCGACCTATATGTATGTTTTTCTACCAATAGAGTGCTGTCATGTTGACTATAGCTCTATAGTATTATCTGAATCTTTTGCATAAAGAAATGCCACTGATATTTGAAGCAAAATCTTGTAACCTACTACCTTGCTGAATTCTTTGATCAGCTGTAGTAAATTTTGTCTGGATCTTTAAGAGTTTTCTATATATGGTAACGAATTCTGTGCATATAGTGAGACTTTTACCTCTTCATTTCCAATTTTCATCCCTTTTACTTCTCTCTCGTTTGATTGCTGTGGCTAGGACTTCCAAGTCTATCTTGAGTAGGAGTCGTGATAGTGTGCATTCTTTTACTGTCCCAGATTTTAGTGGGAAGAATTTGACTTTCTCACCATTGAGTACTATGCTGGCTGTAGGTTTGTTATCTATAGCTTTCATGATGTTGAAATATATTCCCTCTCTGTCCAATTTGGTGAGAATTTTTATCATACATGTTTGTTGAATTTTATCAAATGCTTTTCCTGCATCAATTGAGATGATCATGTGGTTTTGGTTCTTTCTCTTGTTGATGTGCTGTATTATATTGAATGATTTCCATATGTTGAACCACCCCTGTGTCCCTGGCATGAATCCCACTTGGTCATGATGTATAATCTTTCTGTCTTGAATTCTATTTTTTGCTATTTTGGTGAGGATATTGGCGTCTGTATTCATCAGTGATATTGGCCTATAATCTTGATTTTGTTAGTGTATTTCCCTGGTTGTGGTATTGATGTTTCACAGAGTGACTTTGGGAATATTATTTCCTTTTCAATCGTCTGAAAGTGTTTGAGAAGGACAGGTATGAATTCTTCTTTTATGTTTGGTAGAATTCCACAGTGAATCCGTCCGGTCCTGGACTGTTATTTGTAGGGAGGTTTTATACTGCTATTTTGATTTCATTTCTAGTGCTCTGCTTTTTCAAGGGATCAGTTATGTCTTGGATAAGTCTTGGTGGACAGTATGTTTCCAGAAACTTGTGCATCCCTTCTAGGTTATACAGTTTGTTTCAATATACTTTTCATAATATTCTCGTATGATATTTTGTATTTCTAATTTTTTGTAGTAATTTCTACATTCTCCATTCTTATTTTGGTAATTTGTACTCTCTCTCTTTTCTTCTTTTTGAGTTTGGACAGAGGATTGTCGATTTTACTTACATTTTGGAAAAACCAGGTTTGAATTGGTTGAGTTTTTCCTATGGTCTTTTTAATCTCTATTTTATTTATTTTCTCCTCAATATTTATGATTTCCTTCCTTCTGCTTCCTTTTGGGGTTTTTTGTTCTCCTTTTTCTTGTTCATTCTGCTGGTGGGTTAAATTGTTTATTTGTGATTGTTCTTCTTTTTTGAGGATGGCCTGTATCACTATAAACACCCCTCTCATCACTGCTTTTGCTGTGTCCCATAAATTTTGTGGGGTTTTGCTTTAATTTTCTTTTGTCTCAAGCTAATTTTTCATTTCAACTTTGATTTCTTCATTGACCCATTGGTTTTTGAATAACATATTTTTTAAACCCCATGTTTTCCTAATGTTCTCCTTTTCTTCTCTTTGTTGATTACTAGCTTCATGGCATTGTGGTCAGTAAAGAATTTTGAGGTAATTTCTATCTTCTTTGAAATGCTGAGGTTTCTTTCTGCCCAAGTACATCATGAATCCTGGAAAATGTCCCACATGCACTTGAAAATAATGTATATCCTATTTTGTGGGGGGTGCAATGCTCTTAAAATATCCACCAAGTGTAATATTTCTATTGTATTATTTAAGTTTTCTGTTGCCTAATTTATTTTCTGTCTCGATGATCTGTCCAGTGATGTTAATGCAGTTTTGAAATCTCCAAATATGAATCCCCCTTTATATCTGTTAGTAATTATTTTATGTACTTAGTTGCTCCTGTATTTGGTGCATATGTATTAATGAGTGTTTTATCCTCATATTGTATCACTCCTTCAATCATTATAATATGTCCTTATTTATCTTTCTTTATGGCCTTTGTTTTAAAGACTATTTTGTCTGAAATCAGTTCAGCAACACCTGCTTTTAGGCTTTTCAAATTATATGGAATACCCTTTTCCAACCTTTCACTCTCTATCTATATGTGTCCTTCTCTCTGAAGTGAGTCTCTTGTATGCAGCATATTGAAGGTTCTTGCTTTATCATCCAGCCTGCCACTCAATGAGTTTTACTGGAGCATTTAGTCCATTAACATTTACAATTGTTGATGATAGGCTTGTGTTTATAGCCAGTTTCACCTTATCTTTGCAGTTCATTTGTTATTTCCTCTTTGTTCCTTTCATGTTCCTTTTATTGTTTGGTCATTTTCCTTTGTATTATCATGAAATTTATTTCGATTTTGTGACACCCTGGTAATTTTTTGTCTTCTTGTTACCCTTTTTTTAAGTCCATTACACCATTACTATAATTGATTTTATTAAACGGATAGTAAGATGATATCAAACCCATCCTACCGAGAACAAAATATTTTAAATGGAAAGACCAAAAAAAAAATTCTCTATTTTCCTGCCTCCCTCTCCCACTCTCAATGATTTGCAAGTCTTGTTTTAAAATTTTGTGTTTATTTTATTTGTAATTCATGAATTATCACCTTTCCAGCTGTGAGTTTCACATTTCTGTTGCATCCTGCTGCTTTTCCTTTTAGAGAAGACATTTCAATAATTCTTTTAGCATGGGTCTAGTTTTGCTGAACTTTTGAACATTTTTCTTGTGTGTGAAATTCTTTATGTCTCCTTCTACCAAAAAGAATAGCCTTGCTGGTTTAAGTATCCTAGGGTATACAATTTTTTTCATTCAGGACTTTGAATATAATTTGCCACTCCTTTCTGGCCTGTAGTATTTGTGCAGTGAAATCAGCTGGAAGCCTTATGGGGATTCCCTTGTAACACACTCTTTGCTATTGTCTTGGTGTCTTTTGGATCATTTCTTTATCCTTAACTCTGGGCGTCTTAATTATATGTCTTGGTATGGGTGTATTTGGGTTCTTCCTGTTTGGGGCACTCAGAGCTTCCTGTATTGGATATCTGATTCCTTCTTTAAGTTTAGGAAGTTCTCAGTCATGATATCTACAAAATCTTTGCAATCCACTTTGATCTTTCTTCCCCTTCTGTGACATTTATCATGCCAAGTTTGGCATGTTTTCTACTATCCCATAGGTTCCTTATGGTTTTTTAATTTGTTTCTTGTTATTTCTCTTGTAGCTCTACTGATTGGTTGCTTTTTATTGTCCTGTCTTATAAGTCACTAATTCGTTCCTCTGCACTATATTGTCAGCATTGCTACACCTTTAAATCATTCCTCATCTCAGTCAACGGGTTTACCTATTCTACCCGGCTCTTCCTTATAGCTTCCATTTCATTTTTGACATATTTTATGTCTCTAAACACTATCTCTTTTATTTCCTTCAGTACTTAGATCACTCCAATTTTGAAATCTTCATCTAGTTGGATATCGATGTCTATCTCACTGATCATTCTTTCAGGGGATTTCTCTTGTTCTCCTAATTGGAAATGGCATCTCTGCTTCTTCATCTTTCTACTACCTCTCTGGCACTGTGGTTTATGGAGTATCAGTTATATACTGTTGTCCTAAAGGAGTATATCTACCTAATGCCTATGTAGTAATACAACATAGAAAATAGAAAAAAGAGCGAGAGGTAAAGAATATTAAAGAAGGGAGAAATAAAGCTTTGAAGACATTGTATAATGAATAATTTTAAAGAAATTTGAAGCAGAGTTTTGAAAAATAATAATAATAAAATTATTTTTAAAAATTTCAAAGGGATTAAAATGGGGATATATATAATTGAATAAGAAGTAAAAATTAAGAGGATAATAGAAAATGGAACCGGTAAAAACAGATTAAAATAAGGGGGTCGTCTGTGTCCTGCTGGAGAGTGTGTATTTTAATGTGAATTCTTTCTGTATTCATTCTGTTTTGGAATCTCAGCTTGCTGTTTCCAGAGACCCTCCATTGGAGCCCTCATCTGTGCTGCTCCCAGGGCATGTTGTCAAGCAGATCGCTCCTACACCCTACACTGGTTCAGGAGCAGCTCTCTTTACTCTGGGCTAGCTTGTCACTTCCCTGCCCGATTTTGCAGTCAGATGATGCAGACTGACCAGGCAGGATTGGCATCATGCCCTCTCCCAGCACCATGGTCAGGGGCTGCATTCCAGCTCAAATTTGAGGGTACACCCACCCCTTCAGGTTGCAGATCACTCTGCTGCTCTGTGCCACTGTACGCTCTGCATCAGGTTTGCACACCAGAAGTGGGCTCAGGGAAGACTGAGGAACAGCCCTGTCCCTGGTCTGGGCCAAAATCCAGCTCCTTGTTTGTCTTGGCAGACAAGTTATCTGAGAAACCAGGGCAGTAGGATCATATTTGCCTCATGCTGTCAACAAGTCTCAGTCTGGCCCTTGATGCTGCTAAATCCTTAGGTGTAGATGTAGGTTTTGCCCCCACTGTCTACTGGGTACAAAGCACCGGAGGCTATGGTGGCTGTGTCTGAGCCCAGCTCTCTTCACCTAGAAACTTCTGTGGATTTTCAGAGATGCGAATTGCACCCTTCCCCGCACAGGGCACATTTGCCCTGTTGTTTTATGAAGGGCCCAGGTTGTTCTGTGCTATTCATCCATAGCCATGGCACAAAGCCCACTCCATTCTCCCGGGCCGCCACAGTGCAGCCATTTCCCATCTACCACCCTGCTCGGGCAGCATGGCCCTGCCCCCAGCTTCTGGGGGTTTTCATCTGGGTGTCACAGGGATTCTCTGTGCCTGTTTATCTTAGTTCTGTCAGTCAACTTATACTCTGTACAGGTCCAAGCCTAGGAGGCTCCCCCTCCATCCTGCCGATCTCTGAGTTGGAGAGGGGAGACACTGTGAATGAGCACCAGTCCTTCTATGATGCTCTCTCCCCGTGGGACCTGTCCCACTGTGTTTTGACTTTTCTTCTTCTTTCTTCCTTTTCTCCCACCATATTTTTCACATAGTTATCTATTGAAGAGGACGATGTTCTGTCAGAGTTCTGCTGGTTCTCTGGTTAACTGAGTGGGTCTGTGGATGTGACACTTAGTGCATTTGTGTGAAAGGGTGAGCTACGAGCATCTTTCTTCTCCACCATCTTTGCATCCCCCACAGAAAGTCTCACTTTATGGTGGAAGATAAACATAGTCTGGAAAAAATGGAAAAGATATTCCATGGAAATGACAAGAAAGTGCAGATTGCAATGCTCAACCCATTCAAAATATGTTTTAAAATAAGGGCCAAAATGAAAAAAATATGAGATTATATAAAGAAAAATAGATAAAATAAGGGTATTACACTCATTAAATTATATATGGACCCAACACCATAGATCCCAAGTATAAAAATAAATTTTAGTAGACATGAAAGAATTAATTCATTATAAAAAAATTATAGTAGATGAGTTGAACACTTCACTATTCTGATGGCCAGATCATCCAGAAAGAATATCTGTAAGGAAACAGAGGTCTTATTAACATATTAGATCATTTGAACCTAAGTGAGCTATTGGAATCTGCATCAGAAAAGCAGAACATATAAACAATTCAAGTGTGTACAGGATGTTATCTAAGGAATTAACCACATATTATGTCATGAAATGAGCGTCAGGGACATTAAGCAAATATAGATTACAGCAAATATTTTTCCATACACAAAAGTATGATACTGTGCATCAACACTACAAAGAAGAATAGGAAAATCACAAACATGAAGTCAAACCACATCCTTTAAAAAATAAAATAAAAATGTCAATGATGAAATCAAAGAGGTGATGAAATCAAAGAGGTAATAAAATCATACCTGGAGACAAATTACAATGAAAACACACTTTCATAACACGTATCAGATGCAGCAAACACAAATCTAAGAGGGAAGATGAGAACAAATCATGTATTCTACAAGGAACAAGAAAAACGTCATACAAAGGACCAAGCATACAACACAAAATAACAAGAAATAAGAATAAACAAAACCCACAGGTAGTAGAATGAGATATCTTTAATAATTATGTTGAAAATAAATAAAATAAAAGTTGAAAAATAAATTAAAATCAAAAAATCAACAGCTTTAATTTTTCTTAAAAATATTAACAAACAGGTAAGCATTTAGCCAGGTTTATCAAGAAATACAGAGACTGGACCCTAACAAAGAAAGAAATGAAAAAGTAGAAATAATATCTGATACTACAGAAATACAAAAAATGATTATGAAAGCAGTATCAGCTATTACATGACAACAAATTGGATGACCTAAAAGAAATGGACATATTTCTAGAAACGTACAGCCTAACCACAATGAATAAAAAGAATACTGAGAACTTGAAAAGAGCAATCGGTATAAGTTTAGTAAAATCTATAATTTAAAAAACACCCCTTGAACAAAATGCCTGGATGCCTTCACTAAAACCTCTTTACCTCCAACTATTTTAAAAAATGATGGAGGAAGGAAAATTCCCAAAGTTATTCTATGAGGCCAACATTACCCTGATAACAAAACCAGTCAAAACACTAACAAAAAAGAATGAAAATGAATATCCAATATCCTTGATAAATATACACTCAAAAATGCTTGAAATACATCAACAAATGAATCCAGGAATACATAGAAAGGATTATACATGATGATCACTTGGATTCCTTCCAGAGTCACTAGGATGGTTCAACATACACAAGTCAATCAGCGTGACACATATCTAACAAAGGAAGGACAAAATTCACAAGACAATGTCAATACACAAAGAAAAAGCATTTGACAAAATTCAACATACATTCATCATCAGAAATCTCATGAAATTGAGTACAATGGGAACATCTCTCAACATACTAAAGGCCATTTATAACAATTTATAATACTCAGGGGAAAAGCTGAAAGCCTTCTGGGTAAATTCTGGAACAGGACAAGGATTCCTACTCTCAGCACTTGTGTTCAATAGTAATAGAAAAAAATAAAAGAAAAAGAAAAAGAAGTAAAAGAAATGCAAAATGGAAAGAAAGAGGCAAAATTGTCACCAGTACTGATGGCATAACAATCTACATAGAGAGTCCTTAGGGCTCCACACTGACTATTATGAACAATAAATAATTTCATCATGGGAGCAGGGTAAAAGTTTAATGTAAATTAGTCTCTTGCATTTCAACGTATTAAACATGAGATACCATATAATGGACCTTGAAAGCAATAATATTTAAAACACTATACCCCAAATAACTTGGAATAAAGTAACCACATATGTGAAAGATCAACACACTGAAAATTATAAAACATTGACTAAGAGATTAAAAATGATTCAAAGAAATGGAAAGATGTCTTGTGCTCTTGGATTGAAAGAGTTAATATTGTTAACATGGCCGTACTACACAAAGAAACCTACAGATTTAGTGCAATTCCTGTTACAAAGCTGTAGTATTTTCCACAGAACCAGAAAATTAATAACTCTAAGTTTAACATGAAACCATTAAAAATTGCCAAAATGATCTTGAGTAAAAACAACAAATCTGTAGGTATAACTCTCCCAGATACCTTACTATACTATAAACCTACAGTAATAAATACAGCATGGCATTTGCACAGAGATATAATCAATAAAATCAGATAGAGAGCCTAGAAATTATTCCACACACCTATGAGCAATGAATCTATGATATAAGAGGCAAGAGTACACAATGGAGAAATTACAGTCTCGTCAATGGATGGTGTTTGGAAAGCTGGATATCTACATGTAAAACATTGAAATGAGAGCATTCCCTGACATCATATACAGAAATAAACTCCAAGTGAATTAAAGACCTAAATATGAGACCTGATGCTATAAAACTTCTAGAATGGAATATATGTGATACCCTATTGTATATATATCATAGGAATATTTTCATATTTCAGTCTCCTAAGGCAAAAGAAATAAAAGCAAAAATAAGCAAGTGGGACCTAAACAAACTTGAAAATTTCTGCACAGCTAAGGACACTATATGTGAAATGAAAACACTGCCTTTATAATTGGAGAACATATTTGCAAACAATGCAAGTGACCAGGGGTTAATAGATATAGGTTAATAGATGTAACGTGGATTTAGTTTATACAACTCAAGGTGAAAAACAAACACCCAATCAAAAACAAGAGCAGAATACCTGAGTTAATATTTTTCCCAAGAAAACATACAGATGAGTAACAGGCAAGTGATAAAATGGCTCAACATTACTAAATATTAGTTAATTGCAAATAAAAACCACAATGAGGTATCACTTAAAACTGGTCAAATGGCTATTATGAAAAATTCTACTGATAGAAATTGTTGGAGACTATGTGGAGGTAACCAATCTCTTGTATACTCTTGGTAGGAATGTATATTGTTGTAACTTGTATGGAAAACAGTATTCAGATTTGTTTAAAAACGAAAAAGTTAACTACCACATGACACACTAATAAATCTCCTAGAAAAAATCTGGTGAAGAAAACCTAAATTGAGAAGAACCAATGTTCAAAACAGCACTGTTTATAATATGCAAGACAGGGAAGCAATCCTAGTGTCCACAGTAGACTATGGACTTAAGAATATATGATGTTTCTATAAATATGCAATGGAATATTACTCAGACATGAAAAAGTGTAACATATTGCTATTTCAGCATCATGAATGGACCTACAAAATATTGTGCTTAGTGAAATAACTTAGACAAAGACAAAAGAATATAATTCAATTTATATGTGGAATATAAAGAATAACAAATATCTGTGTACATCTATCTATAGCTATCTGTTGATAGATGACAGATAAATAGATAGTTAGAAGGATAATACATGTTAGAAAGGTAGATAAATAGATGATAGATAGATAGATAAATAGATAGATAGATAGATAGATACATAGATAGATAGATGAGAGATAAATGTAAAGTTAGTTAGATAGATAGATAGATAGATAGATAGATAGATAGATAGATAGATAGATAGATAGAGACATGATAGAGTGGTTAAGAGATTAGATAGACAAGACTTAAACAGACTTAAAGATATGGGAAAAAGCTTATGTTTACCAAAGGGAAAGGAAAGAGAATTTAATGGTAGAACATTGACAGATCGAATGTAGTATACATAAAGGAGAGAAGCAACAAGGATAATCTGTATAGATCATGGAATTATACACAATGTCTTAAAATAATTGTATGTTAAATTCATTTCAATAATTCATAATGAAATATAATCACCAAAGTGGTTAGAATACCTATGCTGTACATCTGAAACTACACAATATAGTACATCTACTGTACTTCAATTAAAAATAAAACACCTCATGTATTATTTAGTCATTTTTCAGCTGATAGCAGCTTCCTTTAATATTGATTTATTTTTACTCTTTTCCTTTTATGATTACTGATTCAAATTATTTCTTTTACTTTTGTAAACATGTTACCAGTTTGAAGTATCTATATTTATTGCCCCTGATTTCCTAATTTTCTCTCTTTAATCCATGTAGTATAGTAGCATTTAAAAACATACCCAAAGAAACAGTTGCAAATTTCTCGTGGTATCCCCTTAGCATTTTGATAAATATTTTGAATATATTTGCCATTTTATATTTCTTAGAAGATGTCTTATCTTCATCTCTTATTAGGTGTCCCGGTTTTGTTTTTTATCACATTCAGGATTTCTTTGTCAGGTAATGTCTTTGTTTTCACTTTATATCTAAGTGATAACTGTCTAAGTATTACTGGGTGAGATATTTCTTATTTCAGAAGTTTGAAAATGTAATTTTATTTACCCTTGCCCTATGTTTTCGGCTCAGAAATCTTCTGAGAGCCTAATGGGGGTTCCTTTGTACATTATCATAACTTTTTTTGGCTGCCTTTAAAATTTTTTCTCTGTCATTGACTTGACAATTTGCATATGACTTATCTTGAAAGAGGTCCCTTTGTCTTAAAGTTATTGGTGTTTTATTGGCTCACGGACATGTATATCAGTTCCTTACACAGGTTCAGGAATTTATCAACTATTACTTCTTTAAATAAACCATCAGCTTCCTTCTAATATTATTCTCCCTCCAGGATTCCACACTAAAGTGCACTTCCAGAAGAAGTCTGAAGGCTACTGTAGAATTTCCTCACTTTTTAATATCTTGTATCTCTGCCCTCTCTTATCATTTCTAATTTTGTATTGGTGAGTTTGCTAATCTCTCTTCCACAGAGACAGTCTACTTCCAATGCTTTCTGTTGCATTCTTCATCTCATTTATTAAGTTCTCCTGGTCCTCAAACAATGTTTGGTTATTTTATAGTTTCAGTCTCTTTGGTAATGTATTCCTTATCATCATTTCATTTATTTGTGAGCCCACTAAACTAATTTCTTAGTATTGTTTTTGTATTGAGTTTCTGTATGACACCTCTTTGGATTCTCTATTAGTTATATGGCAATATACCATGACTTTAAGTTTACTGCATGGTTGACATTGTGTGTGTGTGTGTGTGTGTGCGTGTGTGCAGGTGCGTGTGCATGTCTGTGTCTGTCGGTGTCTGTGTCTGTGTATCTGTGTGTGTTCGTGCCCTATAATGTTACTGTGATTGGTCATGATCTTGATAAATTATTGCTCTGATGACACTAAATAACAGATTGGGAGTTGGGGTCTTTTTTTTGTATTCTGGTTGTTGGCAATATTGCACAATTTTTGGTTTTACTTACCTGAGCTACCTCTGATAATATTTCAAAATGGCACTTTCCAGTCGCTACTGTCTGGATAAAAGATGTGCTTTCATTGTCACTTCTTAGACTTCTCTGGTAGTTAATGTCACTTCTGTCACTGGGAAGGCGATCTTTTCCTTTTATCTGATATCCCTTGAGACTCAGTGTACACATTGAGGAAAGGTGCAAAGACTGGTGGGTATTTGGAATCAGGCAAGTGCCTTTGCTATGTCCAGTGTTGCAAGGTATCTTGTCTCCACCACTGTGAATGGGGAGTAGTTACAAAGTCATGAATGTCTGAGTGTCTAAAGTTTGGAAATTCTGTGTCTATTTTGTCTCCCTCCTAGTTTCATGTGACCATGAGTAATAGTGCAGTTGGGGGCCGAAGCTGTGTGAACCACTGAGACCCTGTTTCTGCTGGGTACTCTGAACTTGTGGACTCAGATATCCTAGTCAGGGGGCCTTGTTGCAGACACCAAATCTGCTCTTCCCTCACTTCAGCCTCCTTTGTGTGTTTTAGTCCACCAAATTCACATTTTCACATGTGTTCTGGAGTTTTGTTTTGTGTTGTATTTCTTTTTGTTGAGATGTGAAAGGTTTACTGACTATAGATATAAGGGGAGAGACAAAAATAGATTAAACTTATGTCAATTTTTAAAGTATATACTTTTTCAATTAAAAGCTTAAATTCTACTAAGGACATTATAAGAACACTAAAAAAAGTGAACAAATCACCTCCCCTAATATCATAGTACTACAAGATATTTTGATTTTCCTGGGTTTTTTTCTTCAATGTTTTTCCCACCTTCATGCACATTTTACTATAAAATATCCCTATAATCTCTTATAAATCAATTAAATTATTAAAATATTTCTTTGTGTTGTAAATATAGCCCTGTTGGTTCTCTAATTTATTACTAATAGCTTACACATATCTGTCTTCTCCATCCTTCTTCCCTGTCTGCACAGGAAAACACTACTTGTTACAGTACACATATATATGTGATTCTGTTCCTGTTTTCTTAATATTGTTTCCCTTATATCTTTAGTTTCCTCATGAAAGTGGTAACATAGAGTGTTTTTCTCTGTATGACATATTTTCCTATGTGCAACACTCTCTGGGTCCAGACACATTGTTCCAAATGGCAGAAATTTACTTTTTGATATGACAATGACTAAGTATTTATTACTTTATCCGTATCTCAAATCTACTTCATCCAATCATCTTCTTATGGGCAGTTGAGTTGTGCTTCTACCATTGGCTATTACAAATGATGATGTTAAGAACATTGGGGGTAGTATATCCTTTAAAGTTAATGTTTTCATTTTCTTTGAGATTTATACCAAAAACTGGAATTGCTGCAAAATATAGTGGTTATATTTCTAGTTTTCTGAGCAGTGTCCACACTTCTATAATAGTGGATGCATCAAAATATATTTCCACCAACAGTGTACCTGGGTTCCCTTTTATCAAAATTCTTATTAATGTTTGTCATTTGTAGACTTTTTGTTAATAGCCATTTTGGTTGCTGTGAGATTATATTTCATTCTGGTTTTGATTTAGGATTTCCTAATTAATAGCAAAGCTATGTTTCTTTTTATGTGCATGAAAATCATCTACATGTCTGTTTTTGAAAAGCTTCGATGAAGATATTTGAACTGTTTTTAAATTGGGGTCTTTGTTTTTTAACTCTTGATTCTAATATGCTATATATATACTATGGAGATTAATACTTTGTTGGTTTCATTGTCTGAAACTCTTTCTTCTATTCTGTGTGTTGTCATACATCTTGCTGAAGGTTTCCTTTGCTATGCAAGATGTTTTGCACTTCACACTTACACAAGAAGTGGAATCCCTTTATCACCGAGTACATCTATTATTTCCTCAGTAAAATTAAAAACAGTTATTGTTAGTTTTCCTTTTTTTTTTTACTTAGGAGATAGATAAAAAGTAAATATTGCTATGATTTACCTCAAAGGCAGTTCTGCTCCTGTTCTTGGTCAGAAATTTTGTAGTTTCAGGTTTTACATTTAGGAAATTAATCAATTTTTATCTTATTTTGTATAATATGGAAGGAAGTGCTCTTACATCTTCCTTTTACATGTACTGTCCAGTGTTCCCAGAACTACTTGTTGAAGAGACTGCCCCTTTTCCATTGTATACTCTTGCCTCCTTCATTGTAGACTAACTGACCATATGAGTGTGGGTTTATTTTAGGACTCTTTGTTCCATTAATCTATGTGACTCTTTAAGTGATATATTTTGATGTTTTGATTAGTGTAACTTTGAAGTATATTCTTAAGTCAGGGAGGATAATACCCACAGGTTTGTTCATTTTTCAAAGATAATATTAGAAAATTTGGATCTTTCACAATTTTGTATAAATTTTATTATTTTTTTCTGTATTTTGTGAAGAAACATATGGATTCTGTGAGAATAGAAATTTACTGAAAGGAAAAACCTGAGAAAAATTGTAAAGTGTGGAGGATAAATCATACAATATTAAACAAAAAAGGATTGCTCTAAGAATCAAAGGAAATATCTATAAAGAAATATGACAACAAAAACAAATTCCATGGGGTATAGGAAAAGAAGTATTAATAGGGATGCTTATAGCAAAATAATCCCACTTATACAAATAAGAAACATCTCTCTCTTATAACGTAATCTTACAAAGAAATGATGTAGAAAAATAATAAACAAACATGTTAGTTGATGGAAAGACAGCTGAAAGGTCAGAATATAAATTAAAAAATATTAAAAATAGAAACATCTAATCAAACTACATAATTGCTTTTGAAATATAAATATAACTGATAAGCTTTAACGAGACTAATGAGCAAAAAAGAGAGTACAGATTAAAAAGCTCAAAAATGAATGAGAAGTTACAGCTTATATCAAAGTAACACAAAGCATCATAAGATGATACAACAAATTATATGCCAATTAAAATGGAAACCCTAGAAGAAATGGACGATTTTTTGAAAGACGTATTCTCCAGGATGGAATGAGAAATAGAAAATTTTAACAGATTAGCACTAATGAAATTGAATTAGTAATTAAACAAAATCTCCCAGGAAACAAAATTACAGGCCTAGACATCTTCACAGGTGACTCCTGCCAAAAATTTAGAGAAGAGCTATCACCTATACTTCTTAGAGAATTCCAAAAATTTGCAGAGGAAGGGAGGCTTCCACATTTCTGTGTCACACTCCTACTAAGGCAGGAACAAATATCTCATAAAATTACAGGTTAAATACTACTGAAATGTATACATGAAAAAATCATCACTAAATTGTTAACAAATCAAACAATACATTAAAAGAATTATACAGTATGATTCAGTCCCTTTTATTCCAGGGATGCAAAAGTGATTCATTACCCACAAATTAATCAATATGGTACACCAAACTAACAAACTGAAATATAAAAATTATATGGTCTCCTCAAAAGTGTTATAAAATATTTTGATAAATTCAGTATCTATTTATGATTGTATTTCTCCTCAGAGTGGGCATGAAGAAACATACCTCAACACAGTTAAGGTCTTATATGACAAGAACTCAGCTAACATGACACTCACTGATTAAAATCTGAAAGCATCTCCTGTAAGAGCAGGAAGAAGACAAGAATGCTCATTTTTACCACTGTTATTCAGTATAATATTGGAAATTCTATTCATAGCTATCCAAAGTAAAAGTTAATAAAATATAGCTATTTCAGAAAAGGAGTAAAAGTATCTGTTTGCAGATGAAATACTTTAAAAAGAAATCCTAAAGAAGACGCCACAAAACTACTAGGGCTTATCAATGCATTTGGTAAAATTTCAGAATGTAAATTAACATACAGAAATCTTGCATTTCTACACACTAACAACAAGCTAACAGATAGAGAAAGTGAGGGAACTGTCTCATTTACAGTTGCATTACAAAAAAAAAAAAATTCAAGAAATGCATCCAACCAAGGAGGTAAAATGTCTGTACCCAGAAAACTATAAATAATTTATAAAAGAAATTGAAGCTAATGGAAACAGATGAAAGGATATACAGTGTTCATACATTAGGAAAAATATATTGTTTAAATGACAGTACTAGTGAAGAAAATACACAAATTAATTTCAGTGCCTATCAAAATACAAAGTGCATTTTCAGACACAAAATATAATTCTTAAATTTACATGTAAACACATAAGAGTTGAAATCAATAAAAAGAAAAGAAATGAAAAAAAAACAAACTAAAAACACAAACAAATTTTACAAAGAACAAAGAGGAAGTATCACTGTCCCTGATTTTAAACTGTAATACAAACTACAATAATGAATATGGTATGGGCACAGAACCAAGAGAATAATGGAACACTACAGAATGCCTATAAATGAAATCAGACAGTTATGGTCATTTAGCCCATTACAATAAAATGAATATATAGTAGGGGAAAGGTAATTAACAGGCACATGAAAATGGTCAACATCACTAACCATCAGAAAAATGCAAGTCCAAAACACAATGAGAAATTATGTCACTCCTGTCAGAATGACAGTGATCAAAATGATAAAAAATATAAATATTTGTGAGGATGTAAGAAAAAGAACCCTGATGCAATGCTTGAGTGAATGTAAATTTTTACTGCCACTATGGAAAACACTCTGGAGTTTTATCAAAAAAAAAAATGAAATATGATCCAACATTTCCATATCAGGATAATTATTCCAAGAGAATAAAAACACCATTCAGAAAAGATAAATTCAACCCTATATTCACTGCAGCATTATTTACTATAGCCAGGATATAGAAGTAAACTAATTTCTCATCAATAAATGATGGATAAAGAAAATGTCTGTTTATAATATATATATCGAACAATATATCAACTAAAGATTTATCTATATTTATATATATATGCACGTACACTAAATATATATATGTACAGTATATATATATATATTTATATATGCACACACACACATAAAATTTCAATGGGTTATTACTCAGCTCTAAAAAGTATAAGTTCTTATCATTTGCAACAATTGGGTAGACCAAGAGGATAATATGCTAAGTGAAATAAGTTACCCAGATAATGACAAATGCTAAATTATTTTACTCATGTTAAGAATTTAAAACAAATTAACATAACAAAACAGAAAAGGAGTTAGAGATATAGAAAGAAACAGGTTGTTTACAAGAAGGAGTGAAATGTGGTGAAGAAAAAGAAATAGTGAGGAAAATTAAGAGAGAAAATTTTCCAGTTGCAAATTCATTGAGTCAGGGACCAGAAATGTACTGTATGGGGAATAGTCAATAACTATGAAATATCTTTAAATAGCAACAAATCATAACTAGTTTTATTCTTGTGATCAATTTGAATTGTATTAAAATTTGCAAACATTATGTTATGTAAGAGAAACGAACACAGTGTTATACATTAAACTACACTTCAAAAACAAACAGACATACTTATAGAAAAAAACATATTTGTAGTTAACAGAGGAAGGGGTTGGAAAAGGAGATTTAGATTAATGCACTCTAAAGATACAAACCTCCAGCCATAAAATAAACGTGTTCAAGGGATGCTACGTTTTAACATGATAAATACAATGAATAATGCTTTATGTTATATATGAATGTTGTTAAGAGAGTAGACCATAAGTTTTCTCATCACAACAAAAGGAGTAATTGTATTTCTTTAATATTGTATCTAAATGATATAATGAATTCTCCCTAAAGTTGCTATAATATTTACTTCATGATAATGTAACTCAAATATCTACCCTGTGCATCTAAACTTACACAATGTTTTATGTCAATTATATCTCAATAAAAGCAGAAGGAAAAATGGAAAGACAATGATATTGTTTCCCAAGTCATTTCTCATGATTGTTTTTGCAGCAAGCAATCTTGAGTCATGATAGACTTATCTTAGAGAAGGATACTAATAAATAAGTGATTCTAATAAAATATACATAAAGATACTAATATAATTAGGGTATTATCATGCTCTAAACTTTCTTCATGATAACAGCCCACTGATTCTGTAGGCGTCAAAATTTCACTCTGTGTATTATCTGAGATTAGGAAATGGATACAAAATTTAACCATGGCTGCTTTTGCTGTGAGAGATCAATTTCACTGTCTCTGACCAAAGGTCTCATCTCCCCAACAGCATCAGTAAGAAAGGAACATACTAGGTTGCTAAAAATCTCAGCATGGTAAAATCTCAGAACTCCTACAGTTCTTAACTGTTTTGCAATGGGAATGCAATACTGACAAAAACATTATTTTGGATAACAATATGGTGTTTTCTCAAGGATGTATAAGGGGATGTGAGAATAATCCTTGAGATCCATAAGAAACATCCTCGCTCAAGTGCTGGCAAAGAAGTGTAAAGGTTCTGCATTATTAGGACTGAGGACTGCTTTCAAAATGATGACTATGCTCACTGTATTTCAGGTAGTCCAATGAAAGGAAGGTTATTGCTATTTGTAGATGAACGGGAACACATCAGCGGTTCTGTCTCTATAAATTAGTCAACGGGTGTTCAAATACAAAATAAGTTGTGTCAACAATGAGAATTAAAAGAAAAATAAACTTGGACATAAGCTTAAATTAAAAAGGAGACACAGTCCTGTGCTGGGCTCTGGGGATTGGAGACTGTATATGCCTCAGCCCAATTCAAGGGTTCAGTGGCTTGGCCCTAGCATCAGCTCGGGATTCAATGAACAGTAACAATTAGTATACTGGGAGAAATATAATCTACCTCTCCCTGATCAGAAGAAAATCTGGTGGCTCAATGAAACTCTTAATTCACAGAAATTCTGAAAGATGCAGAGGAATAATCCACTGATGACTCAACTAAGACAATCTTAGTTACTGCTTAAAAATCCATCTTCTCATACACACACAGTGGTAGACAAATCTGTAGTATTTAGTGGGAAGAATTCAGTGGGCAGAGCTCAGAGAATAGTTTTCAAAACACCAGCCAACTTTTGTACTTTTGCAAATAGCCTACTTTTCCCAGGTAGAAAACTATAGATGGACAAACAAACAATATTTTTCTTTAGGATTTCTTATTCTGAAAGTAAACAGTAGCTTTTGACTTATCAGAGTAGAACCTTGTTAAGATGATCACGGTAAGACCCACTGTCTGATAAGAGAGCTGGTAATTAGCTGCTGAACCAGCCCATCTGAACCCGAGACTGCTAATATAAGCGAAAACATAGCCACCATCAGAGTTGAGCTGACAAATTTAAAAGCTTGATATTTGTGTTATAGGGACCCCCACTGCTGTCCAGACACAGGTCTCCTGCTGAAAGTGGGCTCTTTTCATCTCTTGGTAAAGGTCATATTGGTGGGATGTTTCTAGAGCTTACCCTGACACATTAACCCATTTTCCAGATTATCAAAGTCTATCTTCACAACAGGTGACACATTTTCAGGACACAATGTTGCCGTTTCAGTCTTATCCGCTGACACTGGCTGCATGATTGTGAGCAGAAGCCTTAGGCTCCCTGACCTTGCCTACACTTATCCCAGAAATTCAGCTCATTTCACATTCTGAAAATGTTTCACCTTTTATTTTAAATTAATGGGAAATAGTCAAAGTATTCCATGAATATTTTATATTTCCTAGTATCTGCAGAAATTTGATATTCTTGCAGTTGTACAAATTTTTAATTCTACCACCGTCACCTCTTTTTAGTCCACACAGTTTAGATTGCAATTTAGTTACTGAATTCACCCACCCCAACCAAGGGTCTAGTACCTCTTAAATACTTCCTGTGTGAAGGTTAGAATGGCACAAGTTATGTGGGGTGTATAAACGTACATTAAATGTTTGCATTGGCACTGTCTCTTCTGGATACACTCTGATTCTAGGAAGTCAATTAATTAGAAATCAGTATATTTAATTGTATGTGGAAGAAAATCATATATTTTGGAGTGGGTGGGTGATGAAGAGACAGGAAAAAATTCAGCAAGTGATAATGGAATGATTTATGCCTCTGGAGACATGAATTAAGAAGAAAATAATACTTTGTCTACTGTACATACCTCCAATTACAGTTTTGAGTGACTAGTCCTTGGGCTACGAAAAGAGCTAGTTTGTGGTGAAGAGTAAAGAACATAATGAAACAGTTTGAAAACTATGATAGTTTTATTGTTTCAGGAAAGTAGATTTAATATCCTGAAGAGGTGATTTCTCTGCTGAGACTAGGAAAATCTTAATAGGTAAAAGGAGGACATCCTAAGTCGAAGGAAGAGCTGGAGCCAAAGTTGTGAGGTTTTATTTAATATGGTCCACAAATATTTGCCTGGATATATTTCCAGAAACAGTGAAACATAAAGATATGCCAAATTAGTAAGATGTCAGATCTATAATGAAATGACTAAACTATGTTGAGTTTGTGGGCTTAGAGTTGGAAAGGCATTTAGTGCCACCTTTAGGATGTAAGCTTGTCTTTGTCTGGATCATAAATGTAACTTAAAATATTCACTTGAAAATATAGTGTAGACTCTTGAGGGGAGGAAAAGAAATCACAAATTGGAATGCTTTGAAAACATCACAAAGAAGACCATAGATAAAATTGCTTTTAAATTCTACCACATGCTTAATGTGACATCTGAGTCTATATCATGTGACTTTTATGATACCAGGCATGACATAATAGAGACCATGATCCCTGGGCCGGTTCCTGCATTTATCTCCTGTTCTAATGTATCCTAACTTAACTCTTTTAATACTTTCCAGGATGAACCAGAGACCACTTAGTAATTTACCCTATCTCCATGTTTAATTTTTTTACAAATTCTTCAATTTTTTCTTCTTCCTTAGAAATTATTTAATTTTATACCATTATGTTGCATTAAATGATCATATCAATCAAATATCTCTTTTATTCTTTAAATGGTAACTTAGTCTCACGTTTAACTTTTTACACTATTTTAAAAAAATAAGGATAATTAAGTTACACATCTAAGTTTATTGTTCAAATAAGAAAATTGCAGATATTTGTCAACATTTACCAACATCAAATTTAATCTTTGTAATCCTGCATAATCTGGTAGTCTTCTGGTAGATCAGTTTTAATTAGGATGACATTCATAAACTGAAGATGGCTGATGAGTTGCCCTTGAAAGGGAGGTAGCTGATGTATCAGCTATCACTGTCACTGGAAACCGTGGGTTGCTCCCTGGTTGAACTTTAGAAAAATGACATTTATTGGCAGATATGTTGTGATATCTATTTTGAAAAGTAGAAGGCTCCACCATCAGTCCAAATTAATTCCTCTGTATGGGAGACAAGATGCTCTACTGAGAAGTAGAAGTTGTAGTTGTAATGAAGTTCAAAACACAGCCATTTGCTTCAGTGTATCTGCTTTGAGAGTGCCCGTGGACAGTGGTCAACCGATTTAAATTAGCACGTTGATCCACTGCAATTTGTTCTGGTGTTCTAAATGACATTGATGATGGAGGAGAAAAATCACTTCTGATCTGGGTAGTTGTATCACCAATTACGTGGCCAGTAGAGGGCTTTCTTATTAGAGGCATGTTTAAATTTGGAGAAGGTAAAAATGCACTTTCTCAACTAGTGTCAGCGATAAAATCAGAATTATGTTTACGAACATTGCCCCCTCATTTAAAGAGCTTCTTGTTCACATCTTGAGCCAATGAAGATACCAGAGAGGCATTTTTCATCCCAATTCTTCATTTTATTCTCTCTAAAAGCAGGGGAAAGCCTCATTTAATATTTGGATTATGATAGAACTGAAGTTACAACCAAAGGAGAAAGATTTTAGTAATATTTTAAACCAAAACACAAGACTATAATAAGAATAACCTATAAAACCTCAGATTTCACTTTTACTATGCAAAGGTAATATCATCAAAATATGAAAATTGCTGACGATATTTTGAAGTTCCTTATTTGGAAAATACACATTTAAATAGTATAGTCATCATTTTAAGAAGTTAGCATTTGCAGTAACGGTGAATGCCAATTTTGAAAAGCAGCTTTAATACCTTTATTTAGGTTTCTGATAAGATTTATAGTTGTTAGCAAAGTTTCTCAAAATCTTGAATACTTAAGGCACTGTTCTCATTTTTAGAAAAAATAAAGAATTTTAGCCTTTGTAGTTTTATACAATTTTCAAAACCTACCTTCATATTTATATTACCACAGAGTGATGTACAAAATAAAATTTTATACATCAGTTACCAAGACGTAACTAAAATTTCTGAATATCTTGCTTAAAACAGAGACTTCTATTTCTTCTGCCAGAAAGTCAGCTAGACAAGCAGATCTTTGAAAATTCTGCCGTACTTAATTAAACTCATAAAAGATAAGCTGTCTAACTAAACATTTCATACTTCCAGTTTCAAATATTCTGAAAGGGGCCATTCTTTCCAAAACATCCTTCTTAAAGACATCTTCGTCAATCACTATGGAAGTTCCATTATCATCCCAACAGATGGATTTAAATTGGTCACTCCAAGCCATTTTCCAGAGTTTACTTGGAAGTGTCAGATAACGAAAATCATTATCTTCATCTGGTTCTGAGACACAATGTGTGTAACATGGTCTTTTTATCAAGGATTCTTCTGACAAAGTCTGAAAAGCATTTTCTTCAATCATACACCTCAAGTCCAAGTCCTCAGAGAATGTTTGATCACACAATAGAGATCTACCAGAGTTTCCTGAACCAGTTTGTCCATTTTTACGAGACACATCTTGAATTTCTTAAGAAATATGTTCCATCTCAAATAACTTTTTCTATAGCTACTTTTCTAATCTGAATGATTTTGAGCACTGCAGCTTCAAATGCTGCTTTAGCAGGCCTGCACATTTAAACTGCTAGGCCATCAAAATGGTTCTCATCCTGAGTGGTTGTGACATCACAATATGACAGGTCTCCTAGCAACCAAAGTGTAAAATTCAGTGAGTGTTTCCTTCTCATTCATCCAGTTAAAATGAAACATACAGAATGTTTATTTTTATAATGTGATGTGCAAATATTTTCCCCACAAAATCTTTTGAAATAATTTAATTTTGGGTTATTTGAAATAAAACCAATCTCCTTCCTTTTGTACACAAATTTATACCAGATTGGTGAACAGAGTATAAATATGCACAAAATAAATAAAATAATATTAAAGTTTTGGTATTTAAAGTGAAATTTGAGTAAAACATTTATCGAAAAGGTATAACAATTTCATTATCATTTGTAATTAAAGTGAAACAAAATTTGATTTGGAAACGGAAGTATTTATTTCTTGGTGTACTTTAAAGTAAGTATCTCTATATTCAAAACATCAGCAGAATAAATATCAGTTTATTTGGTATGTTTGTAAATAAATGTTAAATATTTATGAATTAAAATTAAATTAAAATAATCAATCAAATTTAAGAAATCCCAAAGGGGGGAATTTTTGTTTCAATTTGTAATTCAGTGCTATAATTAAAACAAATGTAATTTAATTTTCTACTTTAAAATTGCACAAGAGAAAATCTTGTACACTTACAAATGTTTATTTTTGACATTCTTTCTTTCAGAGGGTTTTCAGTCCCTAGAAGGAATAAATTTTCTTGTCATCTTTATAATCCATACTCTTGTGGCTTCTGTTAAGTGTTCCAAAATGATGTTGATAAATTCAGTTATGCAAAATATCCTGGGTTCTATAAGCAGTAACTCCATTAAAGGGCAACCAAAAAACAATCAAAAAACAAAGAAATAACATTATATGTGGGTTGGGGTGGATAAGACCAGGTAATGAATTTTAGGAAGCAATATGTTCCCAAGTCCTGAAACAGTTGGCATTGTTATTATAATACGGTGTTTTAAGGCCACTGCTTTGTGCACTAATTGTATATAATAGCTATGTTCTGTATCAGTAAACTGTAGTAAATCCAGTTCTACCAAAAGTTATATTTATTATTTAGAAATAAATTCCATTAAACATAAGTCAAATTCAAAATGAGTGAAAAATTTTTTAATAAATATATGTACACTCAAGCTACAATGTAAATTTCTCATTCAGTATGTGTATATTCCATTCTAAATAAATATTAGCAACCTGAATAAATTGCATATTTTTAGTATTATAAACTATAGTTAAGTTGGATTTAGTCCTGATCCACAAAATTTATTTAACATATGCAAATCAATAAATGTGATACCATCCCTTAGAAAACAGAGAATTCAAAATAAATAATCTCAAAAAATGTAGGATAATTATTGACAGAACTTATCTTAACTTTTGTATACAAAAAATTCTTAACAAATTCTCTCTGGATAGAATATAACTAAAGATAAAAAATGCCATTTATGAAAAACCCGTGACTAATATCAAGTTCAATGTTAACATACAGGAAGGTGTTCCTCTGGTCCAGTAATAAGAAAAAATAGCTCATTCTCACAAGTCCTAAATTACACTACTAGAAGTGTTAGCCAGAAAATCTAGTGAAGAAAAAATATAAAAGGCATCCAACTTGTAAACAAGCAGTAAAATTTTTACAGATGACATAATTATACATAGGTGGAAAACCCCATAGACTTCTCCAGTGAGTGCTTGTAACAGTCAACAAACTTAGTAAACTTGCAGAATACAAAATCAATATACAAATATCTATTGCATTTTTATATACTAACAACAAATTATCAGAAAGAGAAATTAGGAAAACAATTGTGTGTATACTTATTCTAAAAAGAATAAAATAGGAATAAAATTGATAAGTGAAATAAAAGATCTAAACATAGATCTATAAATTAAAGGTGCAAGAAATATAAGTAAACAAATTAAATGAAAGATATTCTGTGCTCATGGATTGTATACAATGTGAGGAAATACTCTAATCTATTTTTCACATGTTCAATCTCCCCAGCACTACTTATTGAGGAGAATGTCTTTTCTTCATTTTATACTCTTGGTTCCTATTTCATGGGTTAATTGATCATAGGTGTGAGGGATTATATCTGGTTGCTCTATTCTCTCCTATTGATTGCTCTCTGTTTTTGACCAAGTATCATGTTGTTTAAATTACAAAAGCTTTATAGGACTCTTTAACATCAGAGTATTTTACACTATTAGATTTAATACTATTTTTCAAGATTATTTTGGCAACTCATGATCTTTGTGGCAACATATAAATTTTGAAAATATTTGTTCTATTTAATGGAAAAATCTCATTGGTATTTTTACATGAATCACAGTAAATGTTGATTGCTTTGGGTAGAATGTTTTTTCAACCACATACTTTCACATCATTAACATAAGAGATCTTTTCCTTTCTTTGGATAAGATTTAATTTCATTCATCAATGTTTTCTTTTTTTTAATGTATAGGTTTTCATCTTATTTTTTAGCTTCATTTCTAGGTATTCTTTACATATATATACATATAATTATATACATTATATTTGTAAACACGTTTCCTACACAACTATAAGACAGAAGGCATTGGCAAGACATATTCAAAGTCCTGAATGAAAGAAAGCTGTAATCTAAGATAATTTATCAAGCAAGGCTATCCTTTAGAATAGAAGGTGAGATAAATACCTTCCATAAAAGCAAATACTAAAAGAATTTAGCAACAGAAAAAGAAATAATGAAAGATCTACTCTAAAGAAAAGAAGCAGGAGGCTATAGAAAGGAGAAAGGCATAATTAGATTGGCAATAGCTGCAATGACATACAATAGAATATACATGATGTTGTAAAACAGTACATCAAAATTTTTAATTGTCACAGAGTGAAACAGGACAATACAGAGTATTTTCTTCTTGTTTCTATTCTCTGTAGGAGGGGTTAGAGTTTGTATCCTTATCAGTCAAATAAACATATATAGTAACTGGTCAATATACATACAAAACAGGGGAACCATATATCAAAAGCTTACAATGAAAAAGAAATGAACAAAAAGGATATACAAAATCAACTGGGAAATGAAGCTCAAAATGGAAATAAACAGCAGTCTATCAATAATTATCACAAATGTTAATAGAGTAACTGCTTCGATCAAAAGATATATATTGTCAGATGGGATAATATAACAAGACCCTACATTATGAAGCATACAAGAGACCCACTTTAGTAAGAGGAACACACATCAATTGAAAGCCAGAAGATGGAAAAATATATTCCATGCAAATGCATATGACAAGAAAGCAGGACTAGCAGTACTGACTTCACACAAAATAGACTTTACATGAAAGGCCATAGAGAAAGATAAACAAGGACATGTTATAATGATGAAAGGAGCAATAAAAAATGAGGGGAATTATAGTCATTAAGATACATGCACTCAATATAGGGGTACCTAAATACGTAAAGCAGTCACTAATAGATAAAAAGGGAGAAGTTGGAGGGAACACAATCACAGTAGGAGACTATAACTCCCCATTACATCACTAGACAGGTCTTTGAGACAGAAAATTAAATAGGAAACAAAGATATTAAAAGATACAATGAAATAATTGGAGTTGGTTGATATTTTCAAAACAGTACTTCTCCCCAAAACAGAATATATATTCTTTTCTAGTGCACATGGAACATCTTCTAGGAAAGATTATCTACTCAGGCACAGAAGAAGCCTCAACAAATTTAAGAACATAAAAATTATTTCAAGCTACATTTCTGAGTATAATATAATGAAGGTAGAAATCAATCACAGAAAAAAAGGGAGAAAAAATGACAGCATGTAGGTTAAACAACATGGTATTAAAACAAGTAGGGGAGTTGAAGAAGTAAAATAAGAATTTAAAAAATATCGAGAAATATGACAAAACCCTATGCAAATTTTATGGAATGCAAATAAAGCAGGCTTAAGAGGGAAGTTCAGACTGACAAGGCCCTCCTCAAAGTAGAAGAGCAATCTCAAACAAATAATCTAATGTTCTATGTACACTAATCATGAAAAGAAGAGCAAACAAAACAAAAAGTCAGCAGAAAGATGGAAATAATAAAGATAAAGGAAGAAATAATTGAAATAGAGTCTAAAAAATAGAAAAAATCAAACTCTTTTTTGAAATACTAAACAAAATTGACAAAACTCAAGGCAGGCTCACCAACAAGAAAAGAGAGTGAACACAAATAACATAAGAATTGAAATTGGGGAAACTACAAAGTGTATATCAAATTTGCAAAATATCATAAGGGAATACCATGAGCAACTCTATGGAAACAAACTGGATAACCTAGAAGAAATGGAGAAGTTTCTGGATATATTCAGCCCACCAATATTGCATCAAGAAGAAATTGACCACTTGAACAGACAGATCACCAGAAACGGAATAGAATTGCCAATAAAATAAAAAATTTCTGCAAACACAAATTCAGACCCAAATAGCATCACTGGGGAATTTGACCAAACATACAAAGAAAAATCCATACCAGTCCTCCTCAAATTCTTCCAAAAGTTTGATATGGAGAGAGTACCCCCAAGCTCACACCATAAGGCAAACATCAACCTGATAACAAAACCACACAAAGACACTACCTAAAAAGAAAGCTATATGCCAATATCATTGATAAACATAGATGCAAAAGTCCTTAAGAAATTATTAAAAAACAGAATCCAACAGCATGTAAAAAAAGATCATACACCATGGTCAAGTTAGGTTCATCCCAGGAACACAAGGATGGTGTAACATATGCAAATAAATCAATCAATTGTGATACACCATATCACCAAAGAGAGGACAAAAAACCACATGAGAATCTCAGTTGATGCAGAAAAATCATTTGATCACATTTAAAACCTATCTGCAAATAAAGTTCTTATCACAGAGGATACAGAGAGACCATATCTCAACATAATAATAGCTATTTATGACAAATATATAGCCAGCAACATAATGGTGAAAAACTGAAACCCTTCTCACAAAAACCTGAGACAAGACAAGTTTCCCCATTCTCAATTTCAATTCAATATAGTCTTGGAACTCCAAGCCACAACGTTCAGTCAAGAAAATTTGATTTCCTATCAAATTATGCAAAATATTTCTTTTTAGGACTGAAACAAATGATCTGAAGATTTACATAGAGTCATAAAAAATACATAGTTTCCAAAGCAATATTGAAGTAAAAGAAAGAGGCTGGAGGAATAACCCACCAGGTCTCCATACACTATTGCAGAGCTACGATAATGAAAATGACATGATATTGGTATAGAAACAGGCATATGGACCAATGGAACAGAATAGAGAGCCTAGGAATAAATCAGTAGGCCTATGTTCAATTAACCTTTGACAGAGTAGCCAGGAACATGACAGAGAAAAGACCATCTCTTAACCAACTGGTGTTGGGAAAACTGGATAGCAGCATCAGAGCAATGGAGTTAGAATACTCCTTCACTCCATACACAAGAATAAACTCAAAATGGCTTGAAGACGTAAATATAAGGAAGACACAGTAAATCACCTAGAAGAAAACATAGGCAAAACACTCTGAGATAAACCTTAGCAATGATCTCCTAGAATAGACTACCCAGGGAAGGGATGTAAGAGCAAAATTAATAAATGGGACCTAATAAAACTTATAAGCTTTTGCACAGCAAAGGGAACCATAAACAAAGCAAAATGACAACTTACAGGTTTAAAGAAAATATTAAGAAGTGATGCAACTGACAAAGGCTTAATTTCCATAATATAAAGACTTCGTACAACTTAATAATAATAAAAAAAACAAGAAACCCAATCTGAAAATGTGCAGAAGCCATAAACAAGCAATTCTCCAATAGGGACATTCAAATGCCACATAGATATATGAAAAAAAAATTGCTCACTATCAATGTCAGAGTAGAGCAATTCAAAAGTATAATGAAGTATCACTTCACAGTAGTCACAATGGTCATCATTCAAAAGTCCACAAACAATAAATGCTAGGGAAGCTGTGGAGAAAGGGAACTTTCCTACACTGTTGGTAGGAATGTAGTTTGGTGCAGTCATTTTGGAAACCAGTATGGGGATTCCTCTAATGGATAAAAATAAACTTAACATATGAACCAGCAATCCCACTTCTGGGTATATATCAAAGGGAACCCTATTTCAAAAAACTCACCTGCACCACAATGTCCTCAGCAGTGCTGTATACAACAGCCACAACATGGAAGCAACCTAATTGTCCAACAACAGATGACAGTATACAGAAATTATGCCATATTTACACAATGGAAAAATATTCTGCAATAAAAAATGATAAAACAATGACATTTGCAGCCAAATGGATATCCCCCAAAATTGTCATTCTAATTGAAGTTAGACAGAAAGAGAAAGAAAAATAACACATGACATGAAATATGTGGAATGTTAAAAAATATTTGGATGAGAACACAATGATTTCATCTACAAAATTTAAGCACACTCGCAGACCTACTAAACAATTTTATAATTACGGCAGAAAGGGGCTGTGAGGGGATATACTTGGGATATTTAGATTTATAAATGTTATCCTCTATATATAAAAATATATTTTTTTAAAATTTCTTTTGTATGACACAGGGCAGTAAGTTAAATACCATGAACTAACATTTAATAGGTACACAAATGTTAGCATGTATGGGAACACTCTGCTATAGACCACAGAATGACACACTGAAAATGGCAGTAGTTCAATGATAAATAAATGAATACATATGTAAATAAATAAATAAACATATATATAAATAAATAAATAAACATATAAATAAATAGTATCTAAATAAAAAATATTCAGTAATAAATGAAATACAAAGATTCACAGTACTTATCTTTTCACCTCAAAATGTAGGAGAAAACAGAAAAAATAAAGAGGAAAATTGAATGAATGAGAGGAAGGCAAATAACAAGAGAAACATTTGTAAATATAAAAAAAAAACTAAGACTGTTTCTTTTAAACATAAAGTGGCAAAAGTTTACGTTGACTAAGAAAATAAAATTAGAAATAAAAGTGAATATATTACCACTGATGCTGGAGAGATGCAAACATCATAAGTAGTTACCACTAGACAATGATTTGAATGACTTAGAACAAAAGACACATTCCCAGTAACATTTGTCTTCCAATACTGAATCAAAAAGATATAAGAAATTTAAATAGAGCAAAAGTGTGAATGAGTAAATCAATAATTCAAACTTCCCAAACCAGAGAAAATTTCAAGACGACTTTACTGGTGTATTCTGTCATACATTTGAAGACAATTTTTTCAACAATACTTCCGCAAATCTTCCAAGAATTTGAAGGGGGTGAAAGATTCCAAACACGTTTTTTGATGCCAGCTTTATTTGCATAAAAATGAGAGAAAGGACATTATATGAAAAGTATAGAATATTATCCCTGATGAACATATGTGCCAAAATTCTCAACATAACACAAGCAAAATGAATTCAATAACACATTTAATGTATCATACACATACATGAGTAAAGGGATTTATACCTGGGTTTAAGGATACTTCAAAATATTCAAATCAAAAAAGATGACATGCCACACTAAGAGAATGAGAAATAAAACTCACATAATCAACTCAATAGGTGCAGAAATGGCATTGTATATAATGCAACACACTTTTAAGATACTCCCAACAAATTAAATTAACCCTGTCAGTGGCATGATATCATATACACACAAACACTCTGTGGAGAGAAGCGAAGCAATTCTCTTTATTGATTCTTAGAAAAAGGGTTTATATAGGACATGCACAATGCCTCACATATCATCTAAACTATAACAATGTTAATAATCTTAAGCTATTTATGTCCCCATGCTCCTGCAGTAAGCACAGGATTTTAAATGACCAAGGATTGTTTTAAAGTTCATCATGGAACTCCATTAAGTAGGCCATCTCTTATCTAGCCGGCTGTGCCTGTCTTAGGTTGTCCTCCTCTGAGGATCTTACCCATCATAGGCTATCCAGCCAACCATGCTGGATACATTCAGAAGGCCATTTCTTATCCAGACTGGATATGAGACAATCCTCACAGCTTGTTTATCAGTTCAGCCCATGGGCTTATTCTCTAGAGACTTCAGACAGGGGCCTACAAACCCAACATCCCTTGACACAAAAATGGATGAGGAAAATTTGATGTATATATGCAATGGAATCAATAATTTGCATTCCTATCAACAGTGTCCATGATGTTCCTTGTTCTCCACAATCTCACCAATATTTATTTGTTTTCTTTTTGATGAGAGCCTTCTGACATTTGTGAGGTCTTGTCTCATTCTTGGTTTATGACTTTCCTAATAATTTAAAACTCTGAACATATTTTCATGTGTCATTCAGCCAACTGTATATTTTCTATAGAAAATTGATTCAGATCAATCTATTCAGTTCCTATGGACATTTTTTTCATTGGATTTTTGGTCTTTTTTGTTGCTGTTGTGAGGTTAGAGTTTGCCATATATATTGGATATTAACTCTAGATTGGAAAATATAATTTCAAATATATTCTCCCATTGTGTTTCTTGACTTTTCATTTTATTGATCATTTATTCTGCAGCGTATATCTGTTTAGAGAGATACAATCATATTTTGTTAGTTTTGCTTCTGCTTCCCTTGCCAGAGGAGACATATGTAGAATCATATTAAATCCAAAGTCAGAGTGTAATTCTTATGTTTTACTCTAGGATTCTTTGTTTTCAGGATTTATGTTTTATATGCCCAGAAGTTGGATTGCTGTGTCATATGATAAGTCTATTTTTATTTTTTAAATGAACTTCCATACAGTTTCCAAAGTGGTTTCACCAATTTTCATTCCCACCAACAGCGTTGGAGAGTCCCATTTTCTCCACAGCCACCTCATTCTTTATTGCTTGTAGACATTTGTTTGAAAGCCCTTCTCAATATTGTGATGTAAAACATTATTTTATTTTTGTCTTTTATTTTTGTATAATGATTAGCAATGTGAGCATGTTTTTCTTTTCCTCTTTGTCATCTCTGTGTCTTCTTTAGAGATTTGTCTTCTGCTCATTTTCTGTCTGAGTTGTTTGTAGATTTTTTAATGGAGTTGTAAGAAAAATGTGTGTATTTAAGAAATTAGCCTCTTGTTAATTGCATAGTTTCCTAATGTTTTCTCCCATTTGGAATTTCATCTTTTCATTTTGTATATTTTGCTGTGTAGTAGCTTTTAAATTTAATTTGGACCTTTTGTTTATATTGTTTCTATTGTTTTCACATATTTCACAGAGTGACATAAGAAATTTTTGCTACAATTTATGTCTTGTTTTGCTTATGTTTGTTTCCAGAACTTTTTTGTGTTATGTATTAGATTCAGATATTTAAATCATTTTGAGTTCATTTTTGTACAGTGTGAGGGAGTGTTCTAATTCCTTTGATTTACATGTAGCCGTCTTGCTTTCTCAACATCACTTGCTGAAGACTGTCTTTAAGGCATTGTATATTTTTGTTTCCTTTGTCATAGTTTAGTTGACCATAGATGTGAAGTTTTATTTCTGCCTCTGTGTTCCATTCCAGTGATATAGAGCTTCAGTTGTTTCCCAGCATTGTGCTGTCGGATTACTGTAGTATTGTAATATAGTCTGAGATCTGGGAGGGTTATGGTTTATACCTCCTACTTTGTACTTTTTCCTCATTGTTTCTTTTGCTGTTCTGGTTCTTTTGCAGTTCCATACAATCATAGGACCATTTTTAGTTCTGCAGAAAATATCAAGTATTTCTATCTGAATCAATTTATATCTGTAGACATATTTTGTAGTATGTGTATTTTAACAATATTAATTCCTCTAAACTAAGACCTTGATATTTCTTTCAATTTCTTTGCATCATCTTCAAATTTATTTATCAGTGTCCTATTCATTTTATTATGTTGGATTTTTCATAGGTTTTTCATTTTTCATCTGATTTCATATGGATCTTTTAAAACTATGGAATATATCATTGTTTGTGTAAAAATGTGACAGTTTTTGTATATTAATTATGAATCATGCTACTTTGCTAAATGTCTTTATTAGTTTTAGTTGTTTTGGTTTGGAGAATCTTTAGGTTTCACTATATTGATTAACATGTCATCTAAAATAACAGTTTTACTTCATTCAATTCAACTTGAATAACATTTTTTCTTGTACAATTGCTGTTGCTAGAACTTCCCATACTGTGTTTAATAGAAATGGTGAGAGTGGGCATCCTTATCTTATTCCTTAATTTGGCTTTCAGCTTTTCACTTTTGCATATTATGTTGTCTGTGGGTCTGTAATTAATGACTTTAGATATGTTGAGATATATTTCCTGAATCCTACTTTGCTAAAAGGTTTCTGTCGTTGTTGCTGTTGTTGTTGTTTTTGTTGTTGTTGCTGTTGTTGCTGTCTTAATAAATAAATGTTGAATTTTATGGAATGCTTTTATGGATTTATTGGGATGACCATGTCGTATTCTCTTTTACTTTTGTCAATGTGGTGTATCACACTGATTGATTTGTGTATGTTGAACCTCTCTAGTGACACTGTAATGAGTCCAAGTTGATCATGGTGTATGATTCACTTTAGTTATTGCTGGATTTATATTGCTAATAATATTTTGTAGAATTTTTGCCTCTAAATCTATCAAATATAATCGCTTGAAGTTCCCTTTGGCCGTACTTTTTTTGGTTTTGCTATCAGGGTGATGAAAGCTTCATAGAATTAATTTGGGAGTTTCCCACATCTTCACTATGTTTGAAGTGTTTGAAGAGTATAAGTTCTGCTTTGTATTGTTGTACAGTTCCACACGGGAGCTGTTTAAATCTGCACTTGTATTCAATACTTTTTTTAAATGCAGATTATATCATTCTTCAGATAAACAGTTTGTTCAAATTATTTCTTTCTCCTTATGTCTGTCTCTTTCTAGACATTTGTCTATTATTTCTAATTTGTTCAGTTTATTGGCATGTAAGTGTTGACAAAATGATCCCTTTTTTGTATATCTGAGGTAAAATTAGTAATTTCTCTTCTTTTATTTCTTAATTTATTTCTTTGAAGCATCTACCTTTTCTTCATGATGCACCTGGCAAGATGTTTTTTGAATTGCTTATCTGAAAAAGAAAACATAAAACAAAGTCTTTGGTTTCATTACTCTTTAGCAAAGTTTTTTTTCTTTACAGCTTATATTTACACCTGTAATATTTAGGATAATGTTTTTTCCTTTTTTAACATTTTTTTATTGATTTTTATTGATTTTATAAGTTTTGTCTCCAATTCAAGCGTAGAGAAAAATTTTTCAGTTACAATCAACATATATATATTTGTTGTCCCATTTTTTCATCTTTGAGCAGCCTTAAGATCTTTTATACATTTCCCTATGTAATACAGTAGAATCCTGTTTATCTATTCTACTATTTTGGCCTCCCAGTCTATCTCTTCACACCCCCTGCCCCATGGCCTCCAAAACTTTGTATTCTATGTCTGCCAGACTATTTCTGTTTTGTATTTGTGCTCTTTGTGTTTTGTTTTTCTTTGTTTTTAGATTACACTAATGAGCCATCTCATATGGTATTTTTCTTTCTCTTCTTGGCTTACTTCACTTAGACAGATTTTCTCCAGGAATATCCATGTTGCTGAAAATGGCATTATGTTGTCATTTTATATGGCTGACTAGTATTCCATTGTATAAATATACCACCTCTTCTTTATCCAGTCAACTGTCGATGGACTTTTAGGCAGTTTCCATGTCTTGGCTACTGTAAATATTGCTGGCTGAGAACAATGGGGTGCAGGTGTCATTTTGAAGTAGGGTTTCTTCTGGATTTATGCCCAGGAGTGGGATTCCTGGATCAAATGGTAAGTCTATTCCTAGGCTTTTGAGGAATCTCCATCCTGTTTTCCACAGTGGCTGCACCAACCTGCATTGCCACCAGCAGTGAAGGACAGTTCCCTTTTCTCCACAGCCCCTCCAGTATTTGTCATTTGTGGATTTTGGAATTATGGCCATTCAGACTGGTGTGAGGTGATACCTCACAGTAGTTTTGATTTGCATTTCTCTGATAATCAGTGATATTGAGCATTTTCTGATGTGCCTTTTGATCATTTGTATGTCTTCCTTGGAGAGTGGCTTGTTTAGGTTTTCTTCCCATTTTTGGATTGGGTTGTTTATTTTTTCTTATTCAGTTGGATGAACTGCTTATATACTCTGAAGATCAAGCCTTTGTCGGTTTCATATGCAAATTATTTTCCCATTCCGTTAGTTGTCTTTTTGTTTTATTTCCAGTTTCTTTACTGTGCAGAAGCTTGTAAGTTTCATTAGGTCTCATTTGTTTTTTCTTGCTTTTATTTCTTCTACGAGAAAATTTTCGAGACTTATGTCAGATAATATTTTGCCTAAATTTTCCTCAAGGATGTTTATTGTATTTTGACTTATGTTTAAGTCTTTGATCCATTCTGATTATATTTCTGTGTGTGGTGTTCTAGCTTCATTGTGAGTGTTCTAGCTCCATTGATTTACATGCTGCTCTCCAGTTTTCCCGACACCATTTGCTGAATTGTCTGTCTCAATTCCATTGTATTTCCTTGCCTCCTTTTTCAAAGGTTAATTGACCAAAAGGTTGTGGGTTCATTTGTGGGCTCTCTATTCTGTTCCATTGGCCTATATGTATGTTTTCCTACCGATACAGTGCTGTCATGTTGACTATAGCTCTACCGTATTACTGAATCATATGCGTAAAGAAATGCCACTAATTTTTGAAACTTAATCTTGTAACCTGCTACCTTGCTGAATTCTTGATCAGATTTAGTAGTTTTTGTCTGGATCTTGTAGGGTATTCTATATATAGTAACATATTTTCTGCATATAGTGAGACTTTTACCTCCTCCTTTCCAAGTTGCATCACTTTTACTTCTCTCTCTTGTTTGATTTCTGTAGCTAGGACTTCCAAGACTATCTTGAGTTGGAGTGTTGTTAGTGTGCATCCTTGTCTTGTCCCAGATTTTAGTGGGAACGTTTTAACTTTCTCACCATTGAGTGCTATGCTAGCTGTAGGTGTTTTATCTATAGCTTTCATGATGCTGGTATATGTTCCCTCTATGCCCACCTTGTTGAAACTTTTTATCATACATGGGTGTTGAATTTTATCAAATGCTTTTCCTGCATCTATTTTGATGATCATGTGGTTTTGGTCGTTTTTTGTTGATGTGCTCTATTACATTGAATGACTTGCATATGTTGAAAAACCCCTGTGTCCCTGGCATGATCCCCACTTCGCCATGATGTATAAATTTTTATCTGTTTTTGGATTCTATTTGCTAATATTTTGGTGAGTATTTTTGTGTCTGTGTTCATCAGTGATATTGCCCTATATTTCTCTTGTTTGGTAGTGTCTTTTCCTGGTTGTGGTATCAGGGTGATTGTGGCTTCATAGAATGACTTTGGGAGTTTTTCTTCCTTTTCAAACTTCTGGAAGAGTTTCAGAAACACTCGTATGAGTTCTTCATTGTATGTTCGGTAGAATTCCTCATTGAATCCATCTGGTCCTGGACTGATATTTGTAGGGAGGTTTTATATTGCTATTTTGATTTCATTTCTACTGCTATGCTTGTTCAATGGGTCAGTTTGTTCTTGATTCATTCTTGGTGGACAGCATTTTTCCAGAAAATTGTCTGTCCCCTCTAGGTTATCCAGTTTGGTTCCATAAACTTTTCATAATTTTCTCATGTGATATTCTGTATTTCAATTTTAGTTGTTGTAATTTCTCCATTTTCCTATCTTATTTTGCTAATTTGTGTTCTCTCTCTTTTCTTCTTTTTGAGTTTGGCCGGAGGTGTTTTGGAATTACTTACTTTTTTAAAAACACAGCTATTTGATTGGTGATTTTTTTTGCTATGTTTTTTTTCAATCTCTATTATAATTATTTCCTCCACAATATTTATGATTTCCATCCTTCTGCTGCCTTTTGCTGTTTTTTGTTCTTCTTTATCTTGTTCATTCTGGTGGGTTAAATTGTTTATTTGTGATTGTTCTTCTTTTTTGAGGAAGGCCTGTATCACTTTAAACTTCCTTCTCAGCACTGCTTTTGATGTGTCCCTTAAATTTTGTGTGGTTTTGCTTTCATTTTCTTTTGTCTCAAGGTACTTTTTCATGACAGCTTCGATTTCTTCATTGACCGATTGGTTTTTTAATAACATATTGTTTAATCTCCATGTTTTCCTATTGTTCTAGTTTGTTTTTCTGTTGTTGATTTCTAGCTTCATGGTACTGTGGTCAGTAAAGATGCTTGAGGTAATTTCTATCTTCTTAAAATTACTGAGGTTTCTTTTGTGCCCAACTATATCATGAAATCTGGGAAATGTCCCATGTGCACTTGGAAAGAATGTATATACTATTTTTTGGGGGTTACAATCTTCTGAAAATATCCACCTTGTGTAATATTTCTATTGTATTACTTAACTTTGCTGTTGCCTAATTTCTTTTCTGTCTCGATGATCAGTCCAGTTTTGTTAATGCAGTGTTGAAATCTCCAACTATGATTAGATTCCCATCACTATCCCCCTTTATATCTGTTAGTAATTATTTTATGTACTTAGGTGCTCCTCTATTTGGTGCCTATATATTAACGAGTGATTTATCCTCATTTTGTATCACTCCTTCAATCATTATAAAATGTCCTTCTTTACCTTTCTTTATGGCCTTTGTTTTAAAAACTCTTTTGTCTGAAATCAGTACTGCAACACCTGCTTTTTTGGCTTTTCCATTTGTATGGAATACATTTTCCATTCTTTCTCTCTCAATCTATATGTGTCCTTCTCCCTGAAGTGGGTCCCTTGTATGCAGCATACTGAAGGTTCTTGTTTTATTATCCAGCCTGCCACTCTGACTTTTGACTGTAGCATTTAGTCCATTAACATTTACAAAAATCTATATGTTTGTGTTTATTGCCATTTTGACCTTATCTTTGCTCTTGATTTGGTTTTTCCTCTTTGTTCATTTCATGTTCCTTTTGTCGTTTGGTCATTTTCCTTGAAATTATCATGAAATTTATTTAGTTTTAGTGACACCCTGATAAGTTATTGTCTTCTTGTTACCCTTTTATATAAGTATTTTATACCATTATTATAACTGCTTTTATTAAACTGATAGTAACAAGATCTCAAACCCATCCTACTGAGAACAAAAATTCTAAAAGGAAAGACCAAAAAAAAAGCTCCCTTTTCCTGCCTCCCTCTCCCACTCTCAATGATTTGTATGTCTTGTTTTAAAATTTGGTGTTTATTTTATTAATAATTCATGAGTTATCACCTTTCCAGCAGTGAGATTCATATTTCTGTAGCATCCTGCTGCTTTTCTTTTTAGAGTAGAACTTTCAATAATTCGTTTAGCATGGGTCTAGTGTTGCTAAACTCTTGTAGCTTTTTCTTGTCTGTGAAATCATTTATGTCTCCTTCTACCATAAAATTTAGCCTTTCTGGTTAAATTATCCTAGGGTATATCATTTTTTTCATTCAAGGCTCTGAATATATCTTGCCACTACTTTATGTCCTGTAGTATTTGTGTAGTGAAATCAGCTGGGAGCCTTATGGGGATTCCCTTGTAACTCACTCTTGCTATTCTTTTGCTGCCTTTAGGATCATTTCTTTATCCCTGACTCTGGCCATCTTAATTTTATGACTTGCTGTGGGTGTATTTGGGTTCTTCCTCTTTGGGGCACTCTGAGTTTCCTGTACTTGGATATCTGATTCCTTCTTTAAGTTTGGGAAGTTCTCAGTCATGATTTCTTCAAACACCTTTGCAATCCCCTTTGATCTTTTCTCTCCTTCTGGAACTTCTATTATGCCAAGATTGGCATGCTTTCTGTTATCCCATAGGTCCCTTATGCTTTTTTCATTTGTTTCTTGTTGTTTCTCTTGTAGCTCTTCTGATTGAGTGCTTTCTATTTTACTGTCTTCTAAGTCACTAATTCATTCCTCTACATTATCTAGTCTGCTTTGCGATTCCTTAATATCATTCCTCATCTCAGTCAATGAGTTTACTTATTCTACTCGGCTCTTCTTTATAGATTACATTTCATTTTTAACATGTTTTATATCTCTAAACACTGTCTTTAATTTCCTTCTGTAATTTGATCACTCCTATTTTTAAATATTGATATACTAGGTTATCAATATCTATTTCACTAATCGTTCTTTCAAGGAATTTCTCTTATTCTTTTAATTGGGATTGGTTTCTCTGCTTCTTCATCTTGCTCCTACCTCTCTGGCACTGTGGTTTATGGAATAACAGTTATCTACTCTGGTCCTAAAGGAGTTTCTCTACCTAATGTCAATGTAGTAATACAACATAAAAAAGAGAAAAAAGAGAGAGAGAGAGACAAAGAATTTTAAAGAAGGGGAAATAAATATTTGAAGACATTGTATAATGCATAATAGAAGTGCAAATTGAAGCATATTGTTGAAAAATAATAATAATATATTTTTAAATATTTCAAAGGGATGAAAATATGTGTATATATAATTGCCTAAGAAGTAAAAATTATAGGGTAAAAGAAAATGGAACACGTAAAAACAGATTAAAACAAGGTGGTGGTCTGTGTCCTCCTGGAGACTGGGTACATTAAATGTGAAGTCTTTCTGCATTCATCTTGTTTTGGATGCTCATCTTCCTGTTTTCAGATGCCCTCCATTGGAGCCCTCAACTGTGTTGCTCCCAGTGCCTCTCAGCAAGCAGATTGCTCCAACACCCAACACTGCATCTGGAGCAGCTCTCTTTACTCTGGGCTGGCTTGTCACTGCCCTGCCTGATGCTGCAGTCAGCTGTTGCAGGCTGACCAGGCAGGAGTGGGCATCACGCCCTCTCCCAGCACCATGGTCAGGGACTGCATTCTAGCAGAATAGTTGGGGGGCCACACGGACCCTCAAGGTGCCAGTCACTCCATCGATCTGTGCCACTATAAAGTCTGCCTTGGGTTTGCATGCCAGAAGTGGGCTCAGGGAAGACTGAGGAACAGCCCTGTCCCTGGTCTGGCCCAAAATCCAGCTCCTTGTTTGTATTGGTGAAGCAAGTTTTCTGAGGAACTAGGATAGAATGATCCTATCTGTCTCAGCCTGTAGAGAAGACTGCGTCTGTCCCTTAAGGCTGCTAAGTCCTTAGAAGTGGATGCCGATATTGCCCCTGCTGCTGCCTGGGTGCAAAACACTAGAGTGTATGGTGGCTGTGTCTGAGCCCCAGCTCTCTTCACCTAGAAACTTTTGTGTATTTTCAGGCATGGTTATGCACCCTTCCACCCACAGGGCATATCTGCCCTGTTGTTTTATGGAGGGCCCAGGTTGTTCTGCCCTGTACACCCACAGCAATGTCACAAGACCCCTCCATTCCCCCAGACTGCCTCAGTGCAGCCATCCTCATCTTCCACCCAGCTCATGCAGCATGGCCCTGCCCCCAGCTTCCGGACTGCACCTTGGGCTGGGTGTCTGTGCCTGTTTAACTTAGTTCTGTCAGTCAACTTATACTCTGTAAAGATCCAAGCCTTGGAGGCTCCCCCTCCATCCAGCCGAACCCTCAGTTGGAGAGTGGAGACCCAGTGAATGAGCACCAGTCCATTTTTGCAGCTCCCTCCCTGTGGGACCTGTCCCACTCTGTTTTGCCTTTTCTTCTTTCTTTCCTCCTTTCCTCCTACCAGATTTTAAGCATCATTACCTATTGAAAAGGACAATGTTCTGCAAGATTTCTGCAGGTTCTCTGGTTAGCTGAGTGGGTCTGTTGATGTGAGTTTGTTGCATTTGTGGGAAAGGGTAAGTATCGAGCATCCTTCTACTCCAAAATCTTGGCCTCCACCACAAAAGGTCTCACTTTATGGTGGAAGATAAACACATCCTGGAAATAGATGAAAGAGTTATTTCATGGAAATGATAAGAAAATGCAGATTGCAATGCTCAACTCATACAAAATATGTTTCAAATTAAGGGCCACAATGAAAGATATATATGAGATTATATAATGAAAAAGATATCAATGTTAAAATAGGGTATTACACTCATTAAATTATATATGGACCCAACACCATAGATCCTAACTATATAAAGAAATATTAGTAGACATGAAGGAATTAATTGATTATAAAACAATAATAGTAGATGAATTTAACACCTCACTATACTGATAGCCAGATCATCCAGAAAGAATATCTGTAAGGAAATAGATGTCTTAATAATATATTAGATCATTTGAACCTAACTGTGTTTTTGGACACTGCATCAGAAAAGCAGAACACATAAACATTTCAAGTGTGCACAGGATGTTATCTAAGGAAATCACCACAAATTATGTCATGAAAAGTGCCTCAGGAACTTTAAACAAAGATAGATTACAGCAAGTATTTTTCCATACACATAAGTATGAAACAATGCATCAACTCTAGACAGAAAAACAGGAAAAGCACAAACATGTGATTAAACCACATCCTTTAAAAAAATAAAATAAAACAAGGTCAATGATGAAATCAAAGAGGTAATAAAATCATACCTAAAGACAAATTACAACGAAAGCACAGCTTCATAAAATGTATAGGATGCAGCAAAGACAAATCTATGACGGAAGTTTAGAACAATTAAGGCCTTCTACAAGGAACAAGAGAAACCTCACAGAAAGGACCAAGTATACCACCAAAAATAACTAGAAATAAGAACAAACAAAACCTAAAGGCATTAGAATGAGAAATCTTTAATTAATAGGTTGAAAATAAATGATATAAAAATCAAAAAATAAGTTAAAATTCCTAAAATTATGAGCTATATTTTTTCTTAAAAATATTAACAAAGTGTTAAGCATTTAGCCAGTCTTATCAAGAAATACACAGGGTGGACCCAAACAAAATAAGAAATGAAACAGTAGAAATAACATCTGATATTACAGAAATAAAAAAAGTTTATGAAACACTATGAGCAGTAGTGCGACAACCAATTGGATGCCCTAAAATTAATGGGCATATTTCTAGATATGAGCAGCTTACAAACACTGAATAAAGAGAAAACAGAAAACTTGATAAGAGCAATCAGTATAAGTTAAATGAAATGTATAATTTTGAAAACACTCCTTGAACAAAATGCCTGGATGCCTTCACTAAAACCTCTTTCCTCCCCACTATTTCAAAAAATGAAGTAGGAAGGAAAATTCCCAAAGTTATTCTATGAGGCCAACATTACCTTAATAACAAAATCAGACACTACCAAAAAATAAGTGAAAATGAAAAGCCAATATCCTTGATGAATATACATTAAAAATCTTCAAAAGAAAAATTACAAATTAATCCAGCAATATATAGAAAGGATTATGCACGATGATGAGTTGGATTCCTTCCAGAGTCACAAGGATGGTTCAACATACACAAGTCAATCAGCATGAAACATATCTAATAAAGGAAGGACAAATTTCACAGGACCATGTCAATACACACAGAAAAAGCATTTGACAAAATTAAACATACATTCATGACCAGAACTCTCATGAAAGTGTGTATAATGGGAACATCTCTCAGCATAATATAGGAAATTTATAACAATTTATAATAATCAGGGGGAAAAGTGAAAGCATTCTGGGTAAATTCGGGAACAACACAAAGACTCCTACTCTCACCACTTCTGTTCCATTGTAATACAAGAAAGGAAAAGGAAAAGAAAAAGAAGAAAAAGAAACACAAAATGGAAAGAAAGAAGCAAAATTGTCACCAGTACTGATGGCATAACAATCTACACAGAGAGTCCTAATGGCTCCAAACTGACTGTTATGAATAATAAATAATTTCAGCAAGAGAGCAAGGTGCAAGTTTAATGTAAAAAGTCTCCTGCATTTCTGCACATTAGTCATGAGATACCCAAAAATGGACGTTGAAAGCAATACTATATAAAATCCCATTCCCTGGAATATCTTGGAATCAATGTAACCACATATGTGAAAGATCTACACACTGAAAATTATAAAACATTAACAAAATATTTAAAAATGATTGAAAGAAATGGAAAGATGTCTTGTGCTCTTGGATTGAAAGAGTTCATATTGTTAACATGGCTGTACTACACAAAGAAACCTACAGATTTGGTGCAATTAATGTTACGAAGCTGTAGAATTTTCCAAAGAAGCAGAAAAAAATAACTATAAGTTTTAAATGAAACCATTAAAAATTGCCAAAATGATCTTGAGAAAAAACAACAAATCTGGAGATATAACCCTCCCAGATACATTACTATATTAAAAAACTACAGTAATAAAAACAGCATGGCATTGGCACAGAGATATAATCAATAAAAACAGAGAGCCTAGAAACAATTCCACACACCTATGAGCAATGAATCTATGATAAAAGAGGCAAAGGTACACAATGGAGAAAACACAGTCTCGTCAAAGGCTGGTGTTGGGAAAGTTGGACATCTACATGTTAAAAAAGTGAAATGAGAGCATTCCCTGATATCATATACAAAAATAAACTACAAGTGTATTAAGGACCTAAATGTAAGACCTGATAAGTAAAAAACTGCTAGAAAGGAATATGGGAGATACCCTATTGGATATATATCATAGGAATATTTTCTTATATCAGTCTCCTAAGGCAAAACATATAAAAGCAAAAATAAGCAAGTGAGACCTAAACAAACTTGAAAATTTCTGCACAGCTAAGGACACAATCAATGAAATGAAAACACTGCCTGTGTAATTGGAGAATATATAGGCAAATAATACAAGTGACCAGGGGTTAATAGATGTAGGTTAATAGATGTAACATGGATTTAGGTTACACAAGTCAATGTGAAAAGTAAAAACCCAATCAAAAACAAGAGCAGAGTAACTGAGTTAATACTTTTCCCAAAGAAAACTTACAGATGAGTAACGGGCAGATGATAAAAATGCTCAACATTACTATTTATTAGGTAATTGCAAATCAAAACCACAATGAGGTATCACTTCACACTGTTCAAGTGGCTATTATAAAAAAGTCTACAAATGGAAAGTGTTGGAGACGATGTGGAGGTAAGAAATCTCTTGTATACACATGGTAGGAATATAAATTGGTAGATTTTCTATGGAAAACAGTATTCATATATCTTTAAAAACTAAAACAGAACTACCATATGAAACAGTAAGACCTCTCTTGGAAAAATCTGGGGAAAAAACCCTAAATTGAAAAGAACCAATGTTCACAACAGCACTGTTTTAAACATGCAAGACTTTGAAGCAATCCAAGAGTCCACAGTAGAGTATGGACTTAATAAGATATGATGATTCTATAAATATGCAATGGAACATTAGTCAGCCATGAAAAAGTATAACACATTGCTATTTCAGCATCCTAAATGGACCTATTAAATATTGTGCTTAGTGAAGAAACTTAGACAAAGACAAAAGTATATCATATATTTTATATGTGGAATCTAAAGAATAACAAATATCTATGTACTTCTATCTATAGCTATCTATTGATAAACAACAGATAAATAGAAGGATAGATACATAGATACATGGTAGATAAAAAGATAGATAGATAGATCAATAGATAGACAGATTGTTTTATTGACAAGAGACATGGAAGAGAGATAGAGAGTTTAGATACACAAGACTGAAACAGACTGAAAGATATGGGAAAAAATTTATGTTTAACAAAGTGGAAAGGAAGGACAATTTTATGGTACAATATTGAGAGATATAATGTAGTATAAATAAAGGAAATAAGCAACAAGTATAATCTGTATAGATCAGGGAATTATACACAATAACTTATAATAATTGAATGTTAAAAGTACTGTAATAATTTATAATGCAATATAATCCACAGAGTGGTTGGAATCTATATGCTGTACATCTGAAACTACAAAATACAGTACATCTACTGTGCTTCAATTAAAAATAAAACATCTCATGTAAAATTTAGTCCTTTTTCCGCTGATAGCAGTTCCTTTAATATTGATTTACTTTTTACCTTTTATGATTACTGTCTCAAATTATTTCTTTTACTCTTGTGAACATGATGTATATATAATTATTGCCCCTGATTTCCTATTTTTCTATCTTTAATCCATAGAGTATAGTAGCATTTAAGAACATATCCAAAGAAAAAGTTGCAATTTCTCGTGGTGTCTGCTTAGCATTTTGTTCAATGTTTGCATATTTTTGCCATTTTATATTTCTTAGAAGACTTCTTTTCTGCACCCGTGTAAGGTGTCTCAGTTTTGTTTTTCTCATGTCATTCAGGATTTGTTTGTCTGGTAATGTCTTTATTTTCACTTTATATCTAAGTGATAACTGTGGAAGGTAGAGTATTCTTAGGTGAGAGATTTCATATTTCAGTAGTTTGAAAATACCATTTAATTTACCCTTGGCCAAAGTTTTCTGCTGAGAAATTTGCTGAAAGTCTAATGGGGGATCATTTGTAGATTATCATAATATTTTTTGACTGTCTTTAAAATTTTACACTGTCATTGACTAGCCAATTTGCATATGACGTATCTTGAAGGAGGTCTCTTTGCCTTAAAGTTATTGGTGTTTTTTTGGCTCACGTACTTGTATATCAGTTCCTTACACAGGTTCAGGAAGTTATCAACTATTACTTCTTTAAATAAACCAACAGCTACCTTCTAACTTTCTCCTCCCTCCAGGATTTCACTCTAAAGTGCACTTCCTGAAGAAGTCTGATGGCTAATGTAGAATTTCCTCACTTTTTAATATCTTGTATCTCTGCGCTCCTCTATCATTTCTAGTTTTGTATTGGAGAGTTTGCTAAACTCTCTTCCACAAAGATAGACTGTTCCCAATGCTTTCTGTTGCATTCTTCATCTCAGATATTAAGTTCATCTGGTCCTCCAAAAACGTTTGGATATTTTTTAGTTTCAATCTCTTTGGTAATGTATTCCTTATCAGCATTTAATTTATTCATAAACTCACTAAACTGCTATCCGAGTTTTGTTTTTGTATTGAGTTTCTGTATGACACCTGTTTGGATTCTCTATTAATTATATGGCAAGATACCATGACTTTAAGTTTGTTTGCTGCAGGGTTGACATTATGTGTGTGTGTGTGTGTGCGTATTCGTGTGTGTCTGTGTCTTTTTCGGTGTCTGTGTTTGTGTACCTGTGTGTGAATGCACTATAATGTTACTGTGATTGGTCATGATCTTGGTAAATTATTGCTCTGATGACACTAGATAACCGTTTTGGAGTTGGGGCCCTTGCTTTTGTTTCCTGGTAGTTTGCAATATTGCACAATTTTCGGTTATACTTACCTGAGTTACCTTTGATAATATTTCAAAATGGCACATTCCACTTACTACTGTCTGGATAAAAGATGTGTTTCATTGTCCCTTTTTAGACTTCTCTGGTAGTTAATGCCACTCTTGTCACTGGTATGGTGAACCCTTCCTTTTATCTGATATCCTTTGAGACTCAGTTTACACATTGAGGAAACGTGTAAAGACAGGTGGGTAGTTGGAATCAGGCAAGTGCCTTTCCCATGTCCAGTGTTGCAAGGTAACTTGTCTCCACCAATATGAATGGGGAGTTAGGACAGTGTCATGAATGTCTGAGTGTCCAAAAGATGGAATTTCTGTCTCCATTGTTGCTCCCTCCTAGTTACTTGTGACCATGAGTGCTGGTGCATTTGGAGGCCGAAGCTGTGTGAACCACTGAGACTCTGTTCCTACTGGGATCTCTGAGCCTGTGGGCTCAGATACTCTAGTAATTGGGCCTTGGTTGTAGGCGCCTAATCTGCTATTCCCTCATTTGAGCCTCCGTTGTGTGTTTTAGCCCACCAAACTTCAGCTTTACACATGCGTTCTGGAGTATTGTTTTGTGTTCTAGTTATTTTTGTTGAGATATGAATGTTTTACTTACTGTAGATTTAAGGGGAGAGACAAAAATTGTTTAAACTTATGTCACTTTTTTCACAGAATAAACTTTTTCATTTAAAAGCTTAAATTCTAATTAGGACATTATAAGAAACGTAAAGAAAGTGAATAAATCACCTCGCTTAATGTCATAGTACTACAAAATATTTTGATTTTCCTGGGTTATTTCCTTCATTGTTTTCCCCAAATACATGTACATTTTACTAAAATATATGCCTATAATCTCTTTAAAATCATTTAAATTATTAAAATATTTCTCTGTGTTGTAAATATAGCCCTGTTGCTCCTCTAATTTATAACTGGTATCTTGCATATTTCTGTCTTCACCATCCTTCTTGTCTGTCCCAAAAGGAAACCACTACTTGGTACACTACACATATATATGTGATTCTGTTCCTGTTTCTTTATGATTATTTCTCTTATATCTTTAGTTTCCTCATATAAGTGATAACTTGGAGTGTTTTTCTCTGTATGACTTATTTTCATATGTACAACACTTTCTGAGTCCAGTCACATTTTTCCAAATGGAAGAATTTTATTTTTTAATATGACAGTGACTAAGTATTTATTATGTTATCTATATCTCACATCTACTTTAGTCAATCATCTGTTGATGGGCAGTTGAATTGTGCATCTATCCTTGGCTATTATAAATGATGATTATGTTAAGAACAATGGGGGTAATATATCCTTTAAAGTTAATGTTTTCTTGTTTTTACAGATTTATATCAAAAACTGGTATAGCTGCAACATATATTGCTTTTATTTCTAGTTTTCTGTGCACTGTTTACACTTTTATAGTAGTGGATGCATCAATTTATATTTCCACAAAAAGTGTACCTGGGTTCCCTTTTATCGACATTCTTATTAATGTTTGTCATTTGAAGCCTTTTTTAATAGCCATTTTGGTTGCTGTGAGATTATATTTCATTCTGGTTTTAATTTAAGATTTCCTAATGGATAGCAACGTTATGTTTCTTTTTATGTGAATGAAAATCATCCACATGTCTGTTTTTGAAAAGTTTCCGTGAAGATCCTTAACTGTTTTAAAGTTGGGGACTGTGTTTTAAAATACTTAATCTAATATGCTACATATGTATTATGGATATTAACACCTTGTTGGTCTCATAGTCTGAAATTATTTCCTTCTATTCTGTGTGTTGTCATATGTCTTGTAGAAAGTTTCCTTTGCTCTGCAAAAGGTTTTGCACTTCACACTTATACAAGAAGTAGAATCCCTGTATCACGAAATAAATCAAATTTTTCCTACATAAACTTAAAACTGTTATTGAAAATTTTCTTTTCCTTTTTTTACTTGGGAGACAGATCACCAATAAATATTGCTATGATTTATCTTAAAGTCCATTCTCCTCATGTTTTTGGTCAGAAATTGTATAGTTTCAGGTTTTACATGTAGGAAATTAATCCATTGTTATCTTATTCTGTATTCTATGGAAGGAAGTGCTCATAAATCTTCCTTTTACATGTACTGTCCAGTTTTCCCAGAACTACTTGTTGAAGAGACTGCCTTTTTTCCATTGTATACTCTTGCCTCCTTCATTGTAGACTAATTGACCATATGTGTGTGGGTTTATTTTTGGACTCTTTATTTTGTTCCATTGATATATATGTCTCTTTTAGTGATATATATTGATGTTTTGATTACTCTAGCTTTGTAGTATGTTATAAATTCAGGGAGGATAATATCCAAAGCTTTGTTCATTTTTCAAAGTTAATTTTAGAAAATTTAGTTTTTTCCTATTTTTGTATAGATTTTATTTTTTTTCTACTTGTTTTGAGAAGAAACATATAGATTCTGTGAGAATAGAAGTTTATTAAAAGTAAAAACCTAAGAAAAATAGTAAAATGTGGAGGATAAATCATACAATATTAAAGAACATATGGATTGCTGTAAAAATCAAAGGAAATATATATAAAGAAAAATGACAACAAAAACAAAGTCCATGGGGTATAGCAAAAGCAGTAATAATAGCGATTCTTATAGCAAATAATCTCACTTATACAAATAAGAAACATCTCTCTCTTATAATCTTACAAAGATATAGCAAAATAGGAAAAAAATTGTTAGTAGAACGAAAGACAGTTGAAAGTTCAGAACATAAATAAAGTAATGATTAAAAATAGAAACATTCAATCAAACTAAATAATGGCTTTTGATAGATAAATAAAATTCATAAACTTTAAACAGACTCATGAGAAAAAAAGAGTACAGATTAATAAGCTCAGAAATAAATGAGAAGTTACAGCTTATATCATAGAAATATAAAACATCATATGAAGATTCAACAAATTTTATGTAAATAAAACATAAACCCTAGAAGAAATATACAATTTCTGAGAAAGACATAATCTCCAGGATGAATGAGAAATAGAAAATTTGAATAGATTAGCACTAATGAAATTGAATATGTCATTTAACAAAATCTCTCAACAAACAAAATTCCAGGCCTAGACAGCTTCACAGGTGAATTTTGCCAAACATTTAGAGAAGAGCTATCACCTATACTTCTCAGAGAATTCCAAAAATTTGGAGAGGAATGAAGGCTTCCTACCCCACCTTTCTGTATCACACTACTACTAAAACTGGAACAAATATCTGATAAAATTACAGGTAAAATACTACTGATAAGTATTGATGTAAAAATCATCACTGAAATGTTTGCAAAGCAAAAAATACATTAACAGGATTATATATTATGATTAAGTCCATTTTAATCCAGGGATGCAAAAGTGATTCATTACCTGCAAAATAATCAATATGATATACCACACTAACAAATTTAAGAATAAAATTTTATAGTCACATCAATAGAGTCATAAAATGTTTTGACAATTCATTAACTATTGAAGATTATATTTTTCCTCAAATTGGGCATGAGGAAACATACCTCAAAACAGTTAAGGTCATAATATGACAAGACGTCATTTAACATGACAGTCACTGATTAAAAGCTGAAAGCATCTCCTGTTAGAGCAGTAAGAAGACAAGAATGCTCACCCTTACCACTTTTATTCAGTATAGTATTGGAAATTCTAGTCATAGCTATCCAAAATAAAAGGAAATATAATATAGCTAATTAAGAATAGAAGTAAAAGTATCTGTTTGCAGATGACATATGTTAAACAGAAATCCTATAGATGGCACCTCAAAACTACTAGGCCTTATCAATGCATTTGGTTACATTTCAGATTGTGAAATCAACATACAGACATTTTGCATTTCTGCACACAAGCAACTAGCTAACAGAGAAAGTGAGGGAACTGTCTCAATTACAGTTGCATTACAAAAAAAATTCTAGAAATATATTGAACCAAGGAGGTAAAAGACCTGTACACAGAAAACTATAAAATATTTATAACAGAAATTGAAGATAATGCAAACAGGCTAAAGGATATACTGTGTTCATTGATGAAGAAAAAAATATTGTTTAAATGACAGTACTAGCCAAGAAAATATATTAATTAAATCCAGTGCCTATCAAAATACCAAGGACATTTTCAGAATTTATAATAAATAATTTTAAAACTTACATTTAAACACAAAAGAGTTGAAGTCACTAAAAAAAAAGAAAAGAAAGAAAACAAACAATAAACACAAACATATTTGACAAAGAACAGAGAAGATGTATCACTTTCCCTAATTTAAAACTATAATAAAAAGCTACAGTAATAAAAAGGATATGGTAGTGGCACAGAACAAAGAAAATAATGGAACACAAATAATGCCTGAAAATGAAATCAGACAGTTATGGTCATTTAGCCCATTACTAAAAATTAATATAGAGTGGGGAAAGGTAATAAACAGGAATATGAAAATGGTCAACATCACTAACCATCAGAAAAATGCAAGTCCAAGGCACAAAAAGATTGTATGTCAGTCCTGTCAGAATGAATATTATTGAAAATATTACACATAAATATGTTGGTGAGGATGAAAGAAAAACAACCCTGATGCACTGCTGGATTGAATGTAAATTTGTGCTGCCACTGTGGAAAACAGTATGCAGTTTTAACTAAAAATTAAAAATGAAATATAATCCAACATTTCCATATCTGGATACTTATTCCAAGAAAATAAAAACAAAAACTAGAAAAGATATATTTAAACCTATATTCACTACAGCATTATTTACAATAGAGAGGATATAGAAGCAAATTAATTGTTCATCAACAGATAATGGATAAAGAAAACGTGTGTTTATAGTATATATATCTACCAATCTATAATTTTTATTTTTATATTTTATAGACTTATCTATATTTATGTATATATATATATGCACACACAGACAAATATACTTTGGGTTATTACTCAGCTATGAAAAGAATAAGTTCTTCATTTGCAAGAAAAGGGTAAACCAAGAGGGTAATATGCTAAGTGAAATAATTCAGAAAGAGAATGACAAATGCTGTATGATTTTACTCTTATTGGAATTTAAAAGAAATGAACATAACACAAAAGAAAAGAAGATATAGATATACAAAGAAACAGGTTGTTCACAAGAAGGAGGAAAAGGGTGTGAGGAAAAAGAAATATTTGATGAAAATTAAGAGAGAAAATTTTCCAGTTGCAAATTAAATGAGTCAGGGGCAAGAAATGTGCTGTATGGGGAATAGTAAATAAATATGAAGTATCTTTATATAGCAACATATCATAACTAGATATATTCTTGTGCTCAGTTTGAAATTTACTAAATATAGCAAACAGTATGTTGTGTAAGTGGAACTAAAACAGTTTATAAATTAAAGTACACTTCAAAAACTAACATTCTTTTAGAGAAAAAATTAGATTTGTAGTTAACAGAGGCAGGTGTTGGGAATGGTGTATTTGATTAATGCACTCAAAAGCCACAAACCACCAGCTGTAAAAGAAATGTGTCCTAGGGATGCCCCAAATTAACATGAAAATTACAATTAATTCTGCTTTATGTTATATATGAATGTTAAGGGACTAGACCATATGTTTTCTCATCACAACAAAAAGGCAAATCGTATCTCTTTAATATTGTATCTAAATGAGACAATGAATTCTCCCTAAAGTTGCTATGATATTTATTTCATGAAACTTGTAAATCAAATCACTATCCTGTTCACCTAAACTTACACAATATTCTACACAAATTATATCTCAATAGAATCAGAAGGAAAAATGGAAAGTCAATATTGAATTATTCCCATAACATTTCTCATGATTGCTTCTGCAGCAAGTAAACTTGAGTCATGATATACTTATCCAAGGTAAAGATACTAATAAATAAGTGATTCTAATAAATAATACATAAAGATACTAATAAAATTAGTGTTTTACCATGCCTTAAACTTCCTTCATGTTAGCCTACTGCTTCTGTAGGCATCAAAATTTCACTCTGTGTATTCATCTGAGATTAGGGAATGGATACAAATTTAAAACTGGCTACTCTTGCTCTGAGAGATAAAGTTCACTATCTCTGACCGATGGTTTCATCTCCCCGAAAGCATCTGTAAGAAATGAACATACTAGTTTGCTAAATATCTCAGTATGGTAAAATCTCAGAACTCCTAAAATTCTTAACTGTTTTACAATGGGAATCCAATACTGACAAAAACTTGATTTTAGATAACACTGTGGTGTTTTCTCATGGTTGCATTATGGGATGTGAGGATAATCACTGAGATCCACAACAAACATTCTTACTAAAGTGCTGGGCAAAGAAGTATAGAGGTTCAGCATTATTAGGACTGAGGACTGCTTTCAAAATGATGACTATGCTCACTCTATTCCAGGTAGTACAAGGAAAAAAAGTTTTCGCAATTTCTAGGTGAAAGGGAATAAGTCAGTTGTTCAGTCACTATAAATTAGTCAACGGTGTTCAAAGCCAAAATAAGCTGTGTCAACAATGAGAATGAGAAGAAAAAAGAAATTAGACATAAGCTTAAATTAAAAATGAGACACAGTCCTGTGCTGGGCTCTGGGGAATTGAGAATGTATATGCCTCTGTCCAATTCAAGGTTCAGTGGCTTGGCCCTCGCATCAGCTCGGGATTCAATGAACAGGTAACAATTTGTATACTGGGAGAAATATAATATACCTCTCCCTGACTGGAAGAAAATCTGGTGGCTCAATGAACCTCTTAATTCACAGATATTCTGCCAGATGCAGAAGAATAATTTAATGATGACTCAACTAAGAAAAACGTAGTTACTGCTTAACAATCCATCTTCACACACACACACAGTGGTAGACAGATTTGTAGTATTTAGTGGGAAGAGTTTTGTGTACAGAGCTCAGAGAATAGTTTTCAAAGCACCAGCCAACTTTTGTACTTTTGCCAATAGTCTAGATTTTTTCCGGTAGAAAACTACAGATGGACAAACAAGCAATATTCTTCTTTAGGATTTCTAATTTTTAAAGTAAACTGTAGCTTTTGACTTATCATTATAGAACCTTGTTCAGATGATCACGGTAAAATCCACTGTCTGATAAGAGAGCTGGTAACTAGCTGCTGAACCAGCCCATCTGAACTCCAGATTGCTAATGTAAGCAACAATATAGCCACCATCAGAGTTGAGCTGACAAATTTAAAACTTGATGTTTCTGTTGTAGGATAAACCACTGATGTCCAGAGACATATCTCCTGCTGCAAGTGGTCTCTTTTCTTCTCTTGGTAAAGGACATATTGATGGGATGTTGCAAGAGCTTACCCTGGACCATTTTCCCTTTCTCCAGATTATCAAAGGCTTTCTTCACAACTGGTGACATGTTTTCAGGACCCAATGTTGCCATTCCATTCTTATCCACTGACATTGGCTGCATGATTATGAGCAGAAGCCTTAGACACCCTGAACTTGCCTATAATTTTTCCAGCACTACAGGTCATTTCACATTCTGAAAATGCTTCAAATTTTATTTTAAATTAATGGGAAATTGTCAAATTCTTCCATGAATATTTTATATTTCCTAATGTCTGCAGAAATTTGGTATTCTTGCAGTTGGACAAATTTTTAATTCCACAAGCCTCACCTCTTTCTAGTCCACACGTTTTAGATTGCAATTTGGTTGCTGAATATGACCACCCCAACCAAGTTTCTAGTACCTCTTAGATACTACATGTGTGAATGTTAGAATGAGCACAAGTTATGTGGGGTGCATAAACCTACATTAAATGTTTGCAATAGCAGTGTCTCTTATGGACAAAGTTCTGAGTCTAAGAAGTAAATTAATTAGAAGTCAGTATAGTTATTGGTGTGGGGAAGATAATCAGCTATTCTGCGGTGGGTGGGTGATGAAGAGACAGGAAAAAACGCAGCAAGTCAAAATGGAATGCTTTAGGCCTCTGGAGGCATGAATTAAGAAGAAAATAATACTTTGTCTCCTGTACTTACCTCCACTTACTGTCTTGAGTGACTAGTCCTTGGGCTATGAAAATAGCTAGTTTGTGGTGAAGAGTAAAGACCATAACGAAATAGTTTGAAAACCATGAGAGTTTTGTTGTTTCAGGAAAGTAGATTTTGCTTAAAGTCAACATGTATTTTTCATTCACTAAATACTAAAATGCATCCTGCGGCGTATGCTGTGCTTACTGTGCTGGTATCCAAGTTAGACAAGGAAAGGCGGATAGACAGAAAACATCTGAAGGAGTTAGTTTCTGAGCTGAGACTGGGAAAGTCTAAGTTGGTAAAAGGAGGACACACAAAGTCCAATGATGAGCTGAATCAATAGTGGTGAGGTAGCAGCTAAAATATTTGACAAGCATTTGTCTGGATTTATCTCCAGATACAGTGAAACATAAAGATATGCCAAGGAAGTCAGATGCCAGATTTATAAAGAAATGACTAAACTAAGTTGAGATTGTGTGCTTAGATTTGGAAAGGCATTAAGTGCCACACTGAGGACGTAAGTTTGTCTTTGGCTGGAACATAAAAGCAACGTTAATTATCGACTAGAAATTATAGCATAGACTCTTGAAGGCATGAAATGAAAGAACCAATTTGAATGCTTTTAGGACAGCACAAAGAAGACCATAAATAAAATTACTTCTTAAATTTTACTATATGCTGAAAGTGCCATCTGAGGCTATATCATGTGACCTTTATGATTCCAGGCATGATATAAGAGAGACCATGATCCCTGGGCTGGTTCCTGCATTTATCTTCTGTTCCAACCTATCCTAACTTAACACTTTTAATCCTTTCCAGGATGAACCAGGAACCACTAAGTACTTTTCCCTCTCTCCATGTATTAGTCTTTCTCCAAATTCTTCCATTTTTTCTTTTTCCTTACAAGAAATTATTTAAATTAACTCCCATACTGTTCCATCAAATGATCATATCAATCAAATATCTCTTTTTTATTTAAATAGTAACTTTGTCTCCCATTTAACTCTTAACACTATTTAAAAAAATAAGATAAATACAGGTACACATCTATGTTTATTGTTCAAATAAGAAAATTGCAGATATTTGTCGACATTTGCCAACATCAATTTTAATCTTTGTTTTCCTGCATAATCTGTTAGTCCTCTGGTAGATCAGTTGTAATTAGGATGACTTTCATAAACTGAAGATGTCTAATGAGTTGGCCTTGAAAGAGAGCTGATGTATCAACTATCACTGGCATGGAAACCGTGGGTTGATCCCTGGTTTAAGTTTAGAAAATCGACTTTCATTGGCAGATATGTTGTGATATCTATTTGGAAAAAAACAAGGCTCCACCATGTGTCCAAAATAATTCCTCTGTATGGAGACAAGACGGTGTACTGAGAATTAGAATTTGTAATTGTAATGAAGTTCAAAACACGGCCATTTGTTTCAGTGTAGCTGCTTTGAGAGTGCCCGTGGACAGTGGTCAGCTGATTTAAAATAGCACGTTGATCCAATGCAATTTGTTCTGGTGGTCTAACTGACATTGATGATGGAGGAGAAAAATCACCTCTCATCAGGTTACTTGCATCACCATTTCTGTGGCTAGTAGAGGGCTTTATTATTAGAGGCATGTTTAAATTTGCAGAAGGTAAAAATGCACTTTCTCCACTAGTGTAAGACACAATACCAGAAATATGTTTATCCACATTACCCACTGCTTTATAGTACTTCTTGTTGAAATCTTCAGCCAATGAACATACCAGAGAGGCATTTTTAATCCCTACTTTTCTTTTTATTCTCACTAAAATCTGGGGACAGCCTCGTTTAAAATTTGTATTATGATAGAACTGCTGCTACAACCAAAGTAGAAAGATTTAAGTAATTGTTTAAACCAAAATACAACACTACAATAAGCCTAACTTATAAAACCTCAGATTTCATGTTTACTATGTAGAGATATTATCATCAAAATATGAGTATTGCTGATGATTTTGAAGATCCTTTTTGGAAAATACACATTTAAATAGTAAAGTCATTAAATTAAAGGATTAGCATTTGCAGTAACAGTGAATGCCACTTTTGAAAAGCAGCTTTGATACCTTTATTTAGATTTCTGATAAGATTCATAGTTGCCAGCAAAGTTTATCATCTGAATGCTTTAGCCACTGTCCTAATTTTTTAGAAAAAATAAAGGAATTTAGCCTTAGTAGTTTTATATAATTTTCAAAATTTATCTTTACATTTATATTACCATAGAATGATGTACAAAATAAAATTTTATATATAAGTTACCATGTGGTAACTAAAGTTTCTGAATACTTTGCTTAAAACAGAGACTTATTTTCTTCTGCCAGAAAGTCTGCTAAACAAGCAGATCTTTGAAAATTCTGCTGCAATTTATTAAACCCATAAAGTTTAAGCTGTCTAACTAAACTTTTCATACTTCCAGTTTCAAATACTCTGAAAGGGGCCTTTCTTTCCAAAACTTCCTTCTTAAAGACAACTTCATCAATCACTATGGAAGTTCCATTATCATCCCACCAGACGGATTTAAATTGGTCAATCCCAGCCATTTTCCAGAGTTTTCTTGGAAATGTCAGAGAACGAAAATCATTATCTTCATCTGATTCAGAGACAGAATTTGTGTAAAATGGCCTTTTTATCAAGGATTCTTCAGACAAAGTCTGAAAAGCATTTTCTTCAATCATAGATCTCAAGTCCAAGTCCCCAGAGATTGTTTGATCACACAATAGAGATCAACCGGAATTTCCTGAACCACTTGGTCCATCTTTACGTGACACATCTTGAATTTCTGAAGAAATATGTGCCATTACATATAAATTTTTCTACAGCTACTTTTCTAATCTGCATGATTTTGAGCACTGCAGCTTCAAATGCTGCTTTGGCAGGCCTGCACAGATAAACTGCTTGGCCATTATAATTGTTCTCATCCTGAGTAGCTGTGAGATCACAAAACGACTGGTCTCCTAGCAACTCAAGTGTAACATTCAGCCAGTGTTTACTTCTCATTCATCCAGTTAAAATGAAGCATATATGATGCTTATTTTTACACTTTGATCTGCAAATTTTACCCCACAAAATCTTTTTAAATAATTTAATTTTTCGGTCTATTAAGTAAAATCTATCTCCATCCATTTGTACACAAATTTATAACAGATTGGTAAACAGAGAATAAATAATGCAGAAAATATATAAAATAATTTTAAAGTTTTGGAATTTAGAGTGAAATTTGTGTATAACCTGTACAGAATATGTATAACTATTTCATCATCATTTGTAAATAAACTGAAACATAATTTAATTTGGAAATGGAAGTAGGTATTTATCTGTGTACTTTACAATACGTAGCTCTATATTGAAAACATGAGATGAATAAATATCAGTTTATGTGTTATGTTTATAAATAAATGGTTAATATTTATGAAATAAATTTAGATTAAACTAATCAATCAAATTTAAAAATCCCAAAGGGGGAAATTTTGTTTTAAATTGTAATTCAGTGCTATAATTGAAACCAATGTAATTTAATATTCAACATTAAAAATGCAAAAGAGACAATCTTATTGTATATTTACAAATGTTTTTTTGTTTAACATTCTTTCACTCAGAAGTTTATCAGTCTCTTGAAATAATAAATTTTCTTGGCATCTTTGTAGTACATACTCTTGGGGTTTCTGTTAAGTGTTCCAGAATCATATTGAAAAATAGACTTATGCAAAAGATCCTTGGTTCAATAAACATTGCCTCAATTTTGGGGCAAACAAACAATCAAAAAACAAAGATGTAACACTATATGTCGTTTGTGGTGGACAAGACCTGGTCTTGCATTTTAGGAAGCAATATGTTTCTCAGTCCTGAAATAGTTGACATTGTTAGTATAATACGGCATTTTAAGGCAAGTGTTTTGTGCACTAATTGTAAATAATAGCTATGTTCTGAATCAGTTAACTGTAGTAAATCCAGTTCTACCAAAATTATATATTTATTTAGAAATAAATTCCATTAAAATTAAACCAAATTCAAAATGAGAGATATAATTTTTAAATAAATAAATGTACCTTCAAGCTACAATGTAAAGTTTTCCTTCAGTATCTGTAAATTTCATTCTAAATAAATATTAGCAACCTGAATTAATGGCATATTATATGTAGCATAAACTATTGTTAAGTTGGTTTTAGTCCTGATTCATAAATATTATTTAACATATACAAATGAATATATGTGATACCATCCCTTTAAAAAACAAAGAATTCAAAAATAACAATCTTAAAATATGTCAGAAAATTATTGACAGATCTCATCTTGACTTTTTATAAAAATATTCTTAAATTCACTCTAGATAGAATGTAACTAAGCATAATATAAGCCATATATGAAAAATCCATGACATATCAATTTCAATGTTAACATGCAGGAAGGTTTTCCTCTGGTCCAGTAATAAGAAAAAGTAGCTCATTTTCACAAGTCCTAAATTACACTACTAGTAGTCCTAGCCAGAACAACTAGTCAAGAAAAAATATAAAATTCATCCAACGTGTAGTAAAGCAGTGAAGTTTTTACAGATGACATAATTATGCATAGATAGAAAACTCCATAGACTCCTCCAGTGACTGTTTGAAATAATGAACAAACTTAGTAAACTTGCAGAACACAAAATCAATATACAAATATCTGTTGCATTTTTGTATAGTAACAACACATTATCAGGGAGAGAAATTAGGAAATCTATTGTGTGTAAATTTATACTAAAAATAATAAAAGAGGAATACATTTGGTAAGTGAAATAAAATATCTAAACATAGATTTATAAATTAAAGGTGCAAGAAATATAAGTAAACCAAATAAATAAAAGATATTCTGTGCTCATTGATTGTATATAATGTGAGGAAATACTTTAATCTATCTTTCACATGTTCAATCTCCCCAGCACTACATATTGAGGAGAATGTCTTTTCTTCATTTTATACTCTTGCTTCCTTTTTTATGGGTTAATTGATCATTCGTGTGAGGGATTATATCTGGTTGCTCTATAATCTTCTATTGATTGGTGTCTGTTTTTGAGCCAGTATCATGTTGTTTTAATTACTAAAGCTTTGTAGGACTGTTTAACATGGGAGAGGTTTACACCATTACATTTAATACACTTTTTCAAGATTATTTTGGCAACCCATGATCATTGTGGTTACATATAAACTTTAAAATTATTTGTTCTATATATTGGAAAATCTCATGGGTATTTTGACATGAATCACACTAAACGTAGATTGCTTTGTGTAGTATAGTTGTTTCAAACACATTGTTTCACAGCTTTAACTTAAGAGATCATTTCATTTCTTTAGACCAGTTTTAATTTCCTTTATGAATGTTTTCTGTTTTTTAACGTATAAGATTTCACCATATTTGTTATCTTCATTTATAGGTGTTCTTTACATTTATATATAATTATATACATATTTGTAAACTCTTTTCCTACACAAAAACAGCAGGCAGAAGACAGTGGCAAGACATATTCAAAGTCCAGAATGAAAGAAAGCTGTAATCTAAGATACTTAATCAAGCACGGCTATCTTTTAGAATAGAAGGAGAGATAAATAACTTCTACACAAGCAAATACTTAAAGAATTTAGCAAGAGAAAAGAAATAAAGAAAGATCTACTCTAAATAATAAAGAAGCAGGATGCTATAGAAAAGAGAAAGGCATAATTAGAAAGGCAATATCTACAATGACTTACAACAGAAAAAATATGACGTTGTAAAAAAGGACATCAAAATTTTTAAGGGTCAAAGTGTGAAACAGGAACATACAGATTGTTTTTTGTCTTGTTTCTGTTCTCTGTAAGATGGGTTTGAGTTTGTATTCTTATCAGTTAAAATAAAGAAATATAGTACGTGTCAATATACATACAAAACAAGGTAATGATAAGTCAAAAGCTTACAATGAAGTCACAAAGACATAAAGAAACCAAGGTAATAAAATGAAACTGATCAAGCCACAAAAACAAAAAGAAATGAACAAAAAGAAAATATCAAATCAACTGGAGAATGAAGTTCAATATGGAAATAAACACCAGTCTATCAATAATTATCAAAATTGTTAATGAACTTAGTGCTTCAAACAAAAGATATATAGTCAGATGTGTTAATATAACAAGACCCTACATTATGAAGCATAGAGGAGACCCACTTTAGTAAGAGGAACACACATCCATTGAAAGTCAGAAGGTGGAAAAATATATTACATGCAAATGCACATGACAAGAAAGCAGGACTAGCAGTATTGACTTCACAAAAAGAGACTTTACAAACTGACCATAGAGAAAGATGAACAAGGACATGATATAATGATAAAAGGAGCAAATCAAAATGAGGGTATTATACTCATTAAGATATATGCACTCAATATAGGAGCAATTAAATACATAAAGCAAACATTAATAGATAAAAATAGAGAAATCCCTAGGAACACAATCAAAGTAGGAGACTATAACTCCCCACTACCATCACTGGACTGGTCTTTCACACAGGAAATTAAAAAGAGATCAAAGATACTATAATAAATTATAAAATAATTGGAGGTGTTTGATAATTTCAAAACAGTACTTCTCCCCAAAACAGAATATACATTCTTTTCCTGTGCACAAGGAACATTTCCTATGAAAGATTATGTACTCAGGCACTTAAGAAGTCTCAACAAATTAAAGAAGATAAAAATTATTTCAAGCTTCTTTTCAGAGTATAATACCATGAAATTAAAATTCAATCACAGAAAAACAGGGAGAAAAAATGACAGCATCCAGATTAAAAAACATGACACAGAAACAAGGGGGGGAGGTGATGAAATAAAAGTAGAAATTAAAAAATATCTTCAGAAATATGACAAAACACTGCACAAATTCTATGGAATACTGTTAAAGCAGGTTTAGAGGGAAGTTCATAGTGACAAGGCCCTCCTCAAAGTAGAACCACAATTTCAAGTAAATAATCTGACATTCTAGGTAAACTAATCAAGAAAAGAAGAGCAAACAAAACCAAAAGTCAACAGAAAGAGGGAACAAGTAAAGATCAAGGAAGAAATAATTGAAATAAAAAATAGAAAAAATCAATCAATCTCTATTTTGAAATAGTAAACAAAATTGACAAATCTCTGGACAGGCTCAGTAACAAGAAAGAGAGAGAACACAAATAAATTAGAAATGACAATGGAAAAACTATGAAGAATACAACAAATTTACAAAAAATCATAAGGGAATACCATGAGCAACTGTATGCAAACAAACTGGATACCCAGGAAGAAATGGAGAAGTTTTTGGAAACATTCAGCCCACCAATATTGCATCAAGGAGAAATTACACATTTGAACACACAGATCACCAGAATTGGAATAGACTTATCAATAAAAAAAATTAAATCCCTGCAAACAAAATTCAAACCCAAATAGCTTCAACGGTGATTTTGATGAAACATACAAAGAAAAATCCATACCAGTCCTCCTCAAACTCTTCCAAATGATTGATAGGGAGATAGTACTCCCAAACTCACACCATAAGGCCAAGAGCAACTTGATACCAAAACCAAAGACACTACCCAAAAAAAAAACTATAGGCCAATATCATTGATAAACATAGAAGAAAAATCCTTGAGAAATTATTAACAAACAGAATCCAAACGCATGTAAAAAAAAGACCATGAACCATCGACAAGTTAGGTTCATCCCAGGAACACAAGGATGGTTGAACATATGCAAATCAATCAATCAATTGTGAATATCAACAAAAGAGAAGACAAAAATGATATGATCATATCAGTAGATGCAGAAAAAGCATTTGACAAAATTTAACATCTATTTGCAATAAAAGTTCTTATCACAGTGGGTACAGAGGGACCATATCTCAACATAAAGAAAGCTATTTATGACAAACATATACCCAGCAAAATACTCAGTGTTGAAAAACTGGAACCCTTCCCACAAAAACCTGAGACAAGACAAGGATGCCCATTCTCACAATTTCAATTCAATATAGTCTTGGAATTCCTAGCCACTACGATCAAGCAAGAAAAGCAAATAAAAGGATTCAGACTGGAAAAGAAGAGGTAAAATTGTCACGATATGCAGACATGACACTATATATAGAAAACTGTAAAAGCTTCACAATAAATACTTAGACTAAAAAAGGAACTGGGCAAGGTAGCCAGATTAATGTACAAAAACCAAATACATTTCTTTACACTACCATTGAATCAACAGGAAAACAAAGTATAGAAACAACCCATTTTATTACTGCACCCAAAATTTTAAAATGCTTAAGAATAACTCTGACCAAGGAGGTGAATGACTTGTACTTGGAGAACAAGAAAATATTGATTGAGGAAATCAAGAAAGATTTGAAGAATTGAAAAGATACCCAAAGGTCTCATAATGGAAGAAATAATATTGCTAAAATGGCCATACTACCCTAGGCAATTCACAGACTTAATCTGAGTTCCTATCAAATTAATACAAACATTTCTTTTTAGGACTGAAACAAATGATCATAAGAATTATATACATAAAATAAAGATCCATAATTTCCAAATCAATATTGAAGACAAAGTAAGAGGCTGGAGCAATAACCTGCCTGGTCTCCATACACTTTTGCAGAGCTACAATAATCAAAATGACATGATATTGGTACCAAAACAGGCTTATGGATCAATGGAACAGAATAGAGAGCCTACGAATAAATGTGCAGGCCTATGTTGAATTAATCTTTGACCGAGTAGCCAAAAATATGACACAGAAAAGGCCATCTCTTCACCAACTGGTGTTGAGAAAAGTGGATACCAGCATGCAGAGTAATGGAGTTAGAACACTCCTTCACTCCATACACAAGAATAATCTCAAAATGACTTGAAGACTTAAATGTAAGGCAAGACACAGTAAAATCCTAGGAGAAAACATATGCAAAACACTCTGAGATAAATCGCAGCAATGATCTCCTAGAACAGCCTACCCAGGTAATGGAAGTAAGAGCAAAATTAATAAATAGGACCTAATTAAACTTATAAGCTTTTGCACAGCAAATGGAAACATAAACAAAATAAAATGACAACCTACAGGATTAAAGAAAATATTTAGAAGTGATGCAACTGACAAAGGCTAAATTTCCAAAATATAAAGACTTCAAACAACCTAATAAAAATACTTAAAAAAGAAGAAACCCAATCTGAAAATGGGCAGAAGCCCTAAACAAGAAATTCTCCAGTAGAGACATACAAATGGCACACAGATATATGAAAAAAAATTGCTCACTATCATTATCAGAGAAGGGCAATTCAAAACTCTGATGAAGTATCACCTCACAATAGTCAAAATGGCCATCATTCAAAAGTCCACTGACAATAAATGCTGAGGAAGCTGCAGAGAAAGTGAAACCTCCTAGACTGTTGGTAGGAATGTAGTTTGGTGCAGTCACTGTGGAAAACAATATGGGGATTCCTCAAAAGAATAAAAATAGACTTAAGATAAGATCCAGCAATCCCACTTCTGGGTATATATGAAAGAGAACCCTGATTCAAAATGTCCCCTGCACCCCAATATTTTAAGTAGTGCTATATACAACAGCCACGAAATGGAAGCACCCTAATTGTCCATCAACAGATAACAGTATACAGAATTTATGCCATATTTACACAATGGAATAATATTCTGCCAGAAAAAATGATAAAACAATTATGTTTGCAGCAAAATGGATGTCCCCATAATGTGTTTATCAAATTGAAGTAAGCCAGAAAGAGAAAGAAAAATAATACATGACATGAAGTATGTAGAACCTTAAAAAAAATTTTGAATGAGAACACTATGATTTCATCTACAAAACTGAAACACATTTGCAGATCTACTTAATCATCCTATGGTTACTGCTGAAAGGGGCAAGGAGAGGATATATTTTAGAGCTGTAGAATTATAAATGTTATCCTTTATGTATAAAAATAGATTTAATCAAAATGTCTTTTGTATGACACAGGGCAGTATGTTAAATATTGTGAAGTTAAATTTAATGGGCACATAAACATATGCATGAAGTGGGACACTGTGCTATACACCAAAGATTGACACATTGTAATTGGCAGTACTTCAATGATAAACAAATGAATAAATAAGTAAATAAGTAATTTAAATTAAATAAATAAATAAATAAATAGTATTTAATAATAAAAGAAATACAAAGATTCACACTACTTATCTTTACATATCAAGAATCTAGGAGAAAACAGAAAGAATAAAAAAGAAAACTGAATGAATGAGATTAAGGCAAATAACAAGAAAAACAATTGAAAAGATAAGAAAAAAATACCTAAGTCTGTTTGTTTTAAACATAAATTGGACAAACATTTAGTTTGGCTAAGAAAATAAAGACTCAAATAAAATTAGAAATAAAAGAGAAGATATTACAACTGATGTAGTGATGCACAGCATCATAAGGAATTACCACTAGCCAACAATTTGAAAGACCTAGAACAAAAGACAAATTCCCAGAAACATATCTCTTCCAATACTGAATCAAGAAGAAATTAGAAAGTTAAATATAGCAAAAGTGTGTATGAGTAAATCAGTTATCCAAACCTCTCAAACCAGAAAATATTTACAAGATGACTTCACTGGTAAATTCTGTCATACATTTGAAGAAAATTTCTCACCAATTCTTCCCCAAATCTTCCAAGAATTTGAAGGGGATGAAAGTATCCAAATTTGTTTAATGGTGCCAGCTTTATTTGCATGAAAATGCTAGAAAGGACATTATAAGCAAAATATAGAATATTTTCCCTGATGTACATATGTACCAAAATTCTCAACAAAATACAAGCAAAATGAATTCAACAACACATTTAAAGTATCATACACATACATGAGTAAAGGGATTTATCCCTGGGTTTAAGGATACTTCAAAATATTCAACTCAATAAAGGTGACACGTCACACTAGTAGAATGAGAAATAAAACTCACATAATCATCTCAATAGGTGCAGAAATAGTATTATACATAATGCAACATCCTTTTAAGGTACTCAAAATAAATTAATTAACCCTGTCAGTGGCACGATATCATATACACACAAGCACTGTGTGAAGAGAAGCGAAGCAGTTCTCTCTTTATTGATTCTTAGAAAAAGGATTTATATAGGACTTGCACAATGCCTCACATATCATCTAAGTTATAACAATGTTAATAATCTTAAGCTGTTTTTGTCCCCATGCTCCCGCATAAGCACAGAAAGTTAAATGATAAAGGATTGCTTTAAAGTTCATCACGGAACTTCATTAAGTAGGCCATCTCTTATCCAGCTGGCTGTGCCTGTCTTACGTTGTCCTCTTCTGAGGATCTTATCCAGCATAGACTATCCAGCCATCCATACTGGATACATTGAGTAGGCCATTTCTTATCCAGCCTGGATATGTGACATTCCTCACAGTTTGTTTATCAGTTCAGCCCATGGGCTTATTCTCTAGTGCCTTCAGACAGGGGCCTACAAACCCAACATCCCTTGACAGAAAAATGGATGAAGAAAATTTGATGTATATATGCAATGGAATCAATACTTTGCATTTCTATCAACAGTGTCCACGGTGTAATCTTTTCTCCACAATCTCACCAACATATATTTCTTTTCTTTTGGATGAGAGCCTTCTGACAAGTGTGAGGTCTTGTCTCATTTTTGGTTTATAACTTTCTTAAAAATTTATAACTCTGAACATATATTCATGTGTCATTTAGCCAACTCTAAGTTTTCTACAGATAATTGATTCAGATCTATCTATTCAGTTCCAATGGACATTTTTTTTAATGGATTGTTTAGTCTTTTTTGTTTTTGTTGTGTGAATTTGCCCTGTATTTTGGATATTAACACTTGATAGGAAAATATCACTTGCAAATATATTCTCCCATTGTGTTGGTTGAGTTTTCCTTTTACTGGTCATTTCTTCTGCAGTGTAAATCTGTGTAGACTGATACAATCATATTTTGTTAGTTTTGCTTCTGCTTCCCTTGCCAGAGGAGACATATGAAGAATCATATTAAGTCAAGTGTACTTCTTATGATTTACCCTAGGATTCTTTGTCTTCAGGGTTTATGATTTATATGCCCAGGAGTGGGATTGCTGTGTCATATGATAGGCCTATTTTTATTATTTGAAGGAAAATCCATACTGTTTCCAAAGTGGTTGCACCAATTTTCATTACCACCAAGAGTGTTGGAGTGTCCCTTTCTCTCTACAGCCTCCACAGTCTTTATTATTTGTAGACATTTTGATGACAACCCTTCTCAATAGTGTGAGATAAAACATTATTTTATTTTTGTCTTGCCTTTGTATAATGATTAGCAATGTGAGCAAGTTTTTATGTTGCTGTCTGAAATCTGTGTGCCTTTTTTAGAGAGTAGTCTTCTGCTCATTTTCTGGCTGAGTTGTTTGTAGATTTTTGTAATGGAGTTGTATGAATGATGTGTGTATTTTAGAAATTAGCCTCTTGTTGATTGCATTGTTTCCTAATGTTTTCTCCCATTTGGAAGCTCATCTATTGATTCTGTTTATTTTGCTGTGTAGAAGTTTTAAGTTTAATTAGGACATATATGATTATTTTGCTTTAATTGTTTTCAGCTTGGGAAAATGATATAGGAAAATTTTACTACAATTTATCTATTGTTTTGCCTATGTTAGTTTCCATGTGTTTTATTTTGTCATGTATTAGATTCAGATACTTAAAACATTTTGAGTTTATTTTTGCACAGTGTGATGAGTGTTCTTATTTCATTGATTTATATGTAGATGTCTAACTTTCTCAACATCACTTGCTGATGTCTGTAATTTTGGCATTGTATATTTTTGTTTCTTTTGTCATAGTTTAGTTGACCATATGTGTGGTGTTTTATTTCTGCCTCTGTGTTCTGTTCAGGTGATAAAGATGTTTGTTTGTTTTCCAGTATTATGCTGTTTTGATAACTGTATTTTTGTAATATATTCTGAGATCTGGGATGGTTATGCTTTATGTCTCCAGCTTTGTCCTTTTTCCTCATTGTTCCTTTTGCAGTTCTGGTACTTTTGCAGTTCCATACAAATCTGAGGATTGTTTAAATTTCTGTGAAAAATATCATGTAGATCTGAATTACTTTATTTCTGTAGACATATTTGTAGTATGTATATTTTAACAATATTAATTCCTCTAAACTAAGACCTTGAGATTTCTTTCCATTTCTTTGCATCATCTTCAAATTTCTTTATCAGTGTCCTTTCGATATTATTATCTTGTTTTTTTCATAGGTTTTTCATTTTTTGATCTGATTTCATATGGATTTTTTAAAATAATGGAATATTTAATTGTTAGTGTAAAGAAATGTGACAGTTTTTGTATATTAATCATGAATCATGCAACTTTGTTATATGTCTTCATTACATTTAGTTGGTCTTGTGTGGAGAATCTTTAGGTTTCTCTATATAGATTATTAGGTCATTAAAATAATAACAGTTTTACTTCATTCAATCCAACTTGAATAAATTTTTTTCTATTCCGATTGCTGTTGTTAGTATTTCCCATAATGTGTTTAATGGAAATGGTGAGAGTGAGCATTCTTGTCATATTCCTTAATTTGGCTTTTAGTTTTTCACTATTGCATATTATTTTGTCTGTGGTAATGTAATAAATGACTTTAGTTTTGTTGAGATATATTTCCCGAATCTTACTTTGGTAAGAGGTTTCTATTTTTGTTGTTGGTTTTGTTGTTTTTGTTGCTGTTGTTGCCATTGTTGCTGTTCTAATGAATAAATTTTGAATTTTGTGAAATGCTTTTGATTGATTTATTGGGATAGCCACGTCATTTTCTCTTTTTCTTTTGTTTATGTGGTGTATCAAACTTATTTATTTGTGTATGTTGAACCTCTGTTGTGGCCCTACAATGAAACCAAGTTGATTTTGCTGTATGATTCATTTTTGTTATTGCTGGATTTAGTTTGCTAATAATATTTTGTTGAATATTTGCATCAAAATCAATCAAGTATATTGGCTTGAATATCCCTTTTACCATACTTTGTTTGTTGGCTTTGCTGTCAGGGTAATGAAATCTTCATAGAATTAATTTGGGAGTTTCCCTCATCTTCAATATTTTTGAATAGTTTGAAGAGTATAAGTCCTGCTTTGTATTTTTGCACAGTTCTCCACGGGAGCTGTTTAAATCTGCCCTATTTTTTAAAGATTTTTTTAAATGCAGATTCTATCTTTCTTCTAGTAATCAGTTTGTTAAAATTATTTGTTTCTCCTTATCCCTGTCTCCTTCTAGACATTTGTTTATTTCTTCTAATTTGTCCAGTTTATTGGCATATAAGTGTTGAGAAAATGAACACCCTTTTCTATAACTGAGGCAACAATTGTTATTTCTCCACTTTTATTTGTGACTTTATTTCTTTTGTGCATCTCTCTTTTATTTATAATGCACCTGGCTAGAAGTTTTTTGATTTTGCTTATCTTAAAATGAAAATATAAAACAAAATCTTTGGTTTTAATACACTTTTGCATATTTTTTTCTCTGTAATTTATATTTGCACCTGTAATATTTAGAATCATATTTTTTTCTTTTTTGTACTTTTTTTATTGGTTTAGAGTCATTTTAGAAAGTTGTCTCCAATTCCAACGCAGAGCACAATTTTTCAGTTACAATGAATATATATACATTTGTTGTCCCATTTTTCCTTCTTTGAGCTGCTGTAAGATCTTTTGTATATTTCCCTGTGCTATACAGTACAATCCTGTTTATCTATTCTACAATTTTGGCCTCCCAGTGTATCTCTCCCTGCCCTCCGCCCCTTGGCAACCAAAACATTGTATTCTATATCTGCGAGTCTATTTCTGTTTTGAATTTGGGCTTTTTTTGTTTTGTTTTATTTTATTTTTAGATTTCACTGATGAGCCATCTCATATGGTATTTTTCTTTCTCTTTCTGGCTTACTTCACTTAGACTGATTTTCTCCAGGAGCAACCATGTTCCTGAAAATGGCATTATGTTGACATTTTATATCGCTGAATAGTATTCCATTGTATAAATATACCACCTCTTCTTTATCTAGTCAACTGTTGATGGACATTTAGGCTGTTTCCATGTCTTGGCTAATGTAAATATTGCTGGCTATGAATACTGGGTTTCAAGTGTCATCCTGAAATAGGGTTTCTTCTGGATTTATGCCCAGAAGCGGGACACCTGAGTCAAATGTTAAGTCTATTCCTAGGCTTTTGAAGGATCTCCATTCTGTTTTCCACAGTGGCTGCACCGAACTTTATTGCCACCAGCAGTGAAGGACAGTTCCCTTTCCTCCACAACCTCTTCAGCATTTGTCATTTGTGGATTTTTGAATGATGGCCATTCTGACTAGTGTGAGGTGATACCTCACTGTAGTTTTGATTTGCATTTCTCTGATAATCAGTGATATTAAACATTTTCTGATGTGTCTTTTGATCATTTGTATCTCTTACTTGGAGAAAGGCTTGTTTAGATTTTCTGCCCAATTTTGGATTGTGTTGTTTATTTTTTCTTACTCAGTAGGATGAGCTGCTTATATACTCTGAAGATCAAGCCTTTGCCGGTTTCATATGCAATTTTTTTCCCATTCTGTAGGTTGTCTTTCTGTTTCACTTCCGGTTTCTGTACTGTGCAGAAGCTTGTAAGTTTCATTATGTCTCATTTGTTTATAATTGTTTGCATTTCTTCTACAAGATGATTTTCGATACGTATGTCAGATAACGTTTTGCCTTTATTTTCCACAAGGAGGTTGGTTTTATCTTGGCTTATGTTTAAATCTTTGATCCATTCTGAGTATTTTTGTCTATGGTGTTCTAGCTTCATTGGGAGTGTTCTTGCTTCATTAATTTCCATGCTGTTGTCTAGTTTTCCCAACACCATTTGCTGAAGAGACTGTCCCAATTCCATTGTATTTTCTTGTCTACTTTGTCAAAGATTAATTGACCAAAAGTTTCTGGGTTCATTTCTGCACTCTCTATTCTGTTCCTTTGGCTTACATGTCTGTTTTCCTACCAATACAGTGCTGTCATGTTGACTGTAGCTCTATACTATTATCTGAATTGTTAGCATAAATATATGCCACTGATTTTTCAACCTTAATTTTGTAACCTGCTACTTTGCTGAATTTTTCGGTCAGCTCTAGATGTTTTTGTCTGGATTTTGCAGGGTTTTCTATATATAATAACCTATTATCTGTATATAATGAGACTTTTACCTCTTCCTTTCCAGTTTGCATCCGTTTTAATTCTCTCTCTTGTTTGATTGCCGTGGCTAGGACTTCCAAGATTATATTGAGTTGGAGTGGTGATTTTGTGAATCCTTGTCTTGTCCCAGATTTTAGTTGGAAAATTTTGACTTTCTTACCATTGAGTACTATGTTGGCTGTAGGTTTGTTTTCTATAGTTTTCATGATGCTGATATATGTTCCGTCTATGTCCACTTTGGTGAGAATTTTTATCATACGTGGAGTTTGAATTTTAACAAATGCTTTTCCTGCATCTATTGAGATGATCATGTGGTTTTGGTCCTTTCTCTTGTTGATGTGCTGTATTACACTGATTGATTTGCTTATGTTGAACCACCCCTGTGTTCCTGGCATAATCACCAATTGGTCATGATGTATAATCTTTTATCTGTGTTGTTGGATTCTATTTGCTACTATTTTGGTGAGGATTTTGGCGTCTGTGTTCATAAGTGATATTGGTCTATAATTCTATTTTTGGTAGTGTCTTTGCCTGGTTGTGGTATCAGGGTGATTGTGACTTCATAGAATGACTTTGGGAGTATTCCTTCCTTTGCAATCTTCTGGAAGAGTTTGAGAAAGACTGGTATGAGTTCTTCTTTGTATCTTTTGTAGAATTCCTCCGTGAATCCGTCCGGTCCTAGACTGCTTTTTGTAAGGAAGTTTTATATTGCTATTTTGATTTCATTTCTAGTGCTCTGCTTGTTTAAGGGGTCAGTTTCTTCTTGATTCTGGTGGACAGTATGTTTCCAGAAACTTGTCCATCTCCTCTAGGTTTTCCAGTTTATTTCCATATACTTTTAATAATATTTTTGAATGATATTCTGTATTTCTTTTTAATTTGTTGTAATTTCTCCATTCTCCTTCCTTATTTTGCTCTTAGTGCTCTCTGTCTTTTCTTTTAATTGAGTTTGGACAGAGGTTTGTTGATTTTACATACTTTATAGAGAAACCAGCATTTGGTTTCGTTGAATTATTCCCTATGGTGTTTTTAATATCTGTTTTATTTATTTCCTCCCCAATATTTATGATTTCCTTTTTTTGCTGCCTTTTGTGGTTTTTTGTTCTTCTTTTTCTAGTGCATTCTGCTGGTGGGTTAAATTGTTTATTTGTGATTGTTCTTCTTTTTTGAGGAAGGCCTGTATCACTATAAACTACCCTCTCAGCACTGCTTCTGCTGTGTCCCATAAATTTTGTGTGGTTTTGCTTTCATTTTATTTTGTCTCAAGGTATTTTTTCATTTCAGCTTTGATTTCTTCATTGAACCATTGGTTTTTTAATAACATATTGATTAATCTCCATGTTTTCCTTTTGTTCTCCTTTGTTTCTCTGTTGTTCATTTCTAGCTTAATGGCATTGTGTTCAGTAAAGTTGCTTAAGGTAATTTAAAAATTCTTAAAATTGCTGAGGTTTCTTTTGTGCCCAAGTACATTATGAATCCTGGAAAATATTCCACGTGCACTTCAAAAGAATGTATATCCTATTTTGGGTATTGCAATGCTCTGAAAATATCCACCAAGTGTAATATTTGTGTTGTGTTATTTAACTTCTCTTTTGCCAAATTTATTTTCTGTATCGATGATCTGTCCAGTGATGTTAATGCAGTGTTGAAGTCTCCAAATATAAATCCCCCTTTAAATCTGTTAGTAATTATTTTATGTACTTAAGTGCTCCTGTATTTGGTGTGTATGTAGTAACGTGTGTGCTATCCTCATATTGTATCACTGCTTCAATCATTATAAAATGTCCTTCTTTATCTTACTTTATGGCCTTTGTTTAAAAAACTATTTTGTCTGCAATCAGTACTGCAACACCTGCTTTTTTGGCTTTTCCAATTGTATGGAAAACCTTTTTCTATCCTTTCACTCTCAATTTACATGTGTCCTTTTCTCTGAAGTGGGTCCTTTTATACAGCATATTGAAGGTTCTTGCTTTCTTATCCAGCATGCCACCCTATGACTTTGGACTGGAGCATTTAGTCAATTAACATTTACATTAATCAATGATAGATGTGAGTTTATTGCCATTTTCACCTTATTTTCCAGTTGATTTAGTATTTCCTCATTGTTCCTTTCATTTTCGTTTTATAGTTTGGTAATTTTTCCTTTGTATTATCATGAATTTTAGTTAGTTTTAGTGACTCTCTGATAACTTTTTGTCTTCTTGTTACCCTTTTTATGTCTTTTAGACCATTATTATAACTGCTTTTATTAAAATCATAGTAACATGATCTCAGACCCATCCTACTGAGAACAAAAAATTTTAAAATGAAAGACCAAAAAAAAATTCTCTATTTTCCTGCCTCCCTCTCCCACTCTCAAAGATTTGTATGTCTTGTTTTAAAATTAAGTGATTATTTTATTTGTAGTTCATGAGTTATCACCTTTCCAGCTGTGAGTTTCATATTTCTGTAGCATCCTGCTTCTATTCTTTTTAGAGAACACCTTTCAATATTTCTTTAAGCATGGGTCTAGTGTTGCTAAACTCTTGAAGGTTTTTCTAGTCTGTGAAATTCTTATGTCTCCTTCTAACATAAAGGATAGCCTTGCTGGTCATAATATCCTTCGGTATATCATTTGTTTCATTCAGGACATTGAATATATCTTTCCACTCCCTTCTGACCTGTAGTATTTGTGTAGTGAAATCAGCTGTGAGCCTTATGGGGATTACCTTGTAACTCACTCTTTGCTATGCTCTTGTTGCCTTTAGGATGATTTTTTTATCCTTGACTCTGGCCATCTTAATTATATAATTTTGGTAGTTATATTTGCATTCTTCTTGTTTGGGACACTCTGAGCTTACTGTACTTGGATATCTGATTCCTTCTTTAAGTTTGGGAAATTGTCAGTCATGATATCTTAAAACAACTTTGCAATCCCCTTTGATCTTGCCTCCCCTTCTGGGACTTCTATCACGCCAAGATTGGCATGCTTTCTATTATCCCATAGGTCCCTTATGCTTTTTTCATTTGTTTCTCATTGTTTCTCTTGTAGCTCTTCTGATTGGGTGCTTTCCATTGTCCTGTCTTCTAAGTTAGTAATTCATTCATATTTGTTATCTAGTCAGCTTTGTGACACCTTTACATCATTATTCTTCTCAGTGCACTTGTTTACCTATACTATTCGGCTCTTCTTTAAAGCTTCCATTTCATTTTTGACATATTTTATATCTCTAAACACTATCTCTTTTATTTCCATCACTACTTTGATCACTCCTTTTTTGAAATCTTGATCTAGTTGGATATCACTGTCTATTTCACTGATCATTCTTTCAGGGGATTTCTCCTGTGCATTTAATTGGGAATGGTTTCTCTGTTCCTTCGTCTTGATCCTACCTCTCAGGCACTGTGGTTTTTGGAGTATCAGTTATCTACTGTGGTCCTAAAGGAGTTTATCTACCTAATTCTTATGTAGTAATACAACATAGAAAAGAGAAAAGGGAGTGAGGGGTGAAGAATTTTAAAGAAGGGATAAAAAATGTTTGAAGACATTGTATAATGAATAATAGAAAAGCAAATTGAAGCAGAGTTTTGAAAAATAATAATAATAAAAATATTTTTAAAAATTTCAAAGGGATTAATATTAGGGTATATATAATTGCATAAGAAGTAGAAATTAGGGGGATAATAGAAAATGGAACTGGTAAAAACAGATTAAAACATGGGGGTGGTCAGTGTCCTCCTGGAAACTTTGTATTTTAATGTGAACTCTTTCTGTATTCTTCCTGTTTTGGAAGCTCAGCTTACTGTTTCCAGAAGCCCTCCATTGGAGCCATCATCTGTGCTACTCCCAGGGCATGTCAGCAAGCAGATCGTTTCTACATCCAACACTGGGTCAGGTGCAGCTCTCTTTACTCTGGGCTGGCTTGTCACTGCCCTGCCTGATGCTGCAGTCTGATGTTGCAGACTGACCAGGCAGGATTGGGCATCATGTCTTTTCCCAGCACCATGGTCAGTGGCTGAATTCCAGCCCAAAAGGTGGGGGGCCACATGCCCCCTCAGTGTGCCTATCACTCTGCTGCTCTGTGCCACTGTACGCTCTGCCTTGGGTTTGCACACCGGCAGTGGTCTCAGAGAATACTGAGGAACAGCCCTGTCCCTGTTCTGGGCCAAAATCCAGCTCCTTGTTTGTCTTCGTGGACAAGTTCCCTGAGGAACCATTACAGTAGGATCCTATCTGTTTCAGGCTATAGACAAGTCTCCCTCTGGCCCTTGAGGCTGCTAAGTCCATAGGTGTAGATGCAGTTTTTGCCCGCACTGCCACCTGGATGCAAAGCACCAGAGGGTATGGTGGCTGTGTCTGAGCCAAAGCTCTCTTCACCTAGAAACTTTTGTGGATTTTCAGAGATGGGGAATGCACACTTCCCCCCACAGGGCACATCTGCCCTGTTGTTTTATGTAGGGCACAGGTTGTTCTGCCCTGTGCACCAACAGCCATGGTACAAAGACCAATCAATTCCCCCGGGCTGCCACTGTGCAGCCATCCCCATCTACCACCCAGCTCGGGCAGCATGGCCCTCCCCCAGCTTCCAGGCTGCATCATTTGCTGTGTCTCACAGGGATCCTCTGTACCTGTTTAACTTAGTTCTGTCAGTCAACTTATACTTTGTACAGGTCCAAGCCTTGGAGGCTCCCCCTCCCTCCTGCCAAACTCTCAGTTGGAGAGGGGAGACACAGTGAATGAGCACCAGTCCTTCTTTGCTGCTCCTTCCCCTTGGTATCTGTCCCACTCTGTTTTGCCTTTTCTTCTTCTTCTTCCCTTTCTACTACCAGATTTCTCGTATCTTTATCTATTGAAGAGGACAAGGCTCTGTCACAGTTCTGCAGGTTCTCTGGTTAGCTGAGTGTCTCTGTGGATGTGAGACTTTATGCATTCATGGGAAATGTTGAGCTATGAGTATCATTATTCTCCACTCTCTTTGCCTCCCCCCCAAAAAGGCTCAGTTTATGGTGAAAGAAAACATAGTCTGGAAATAAATGGAAAAGGTATTCCATAGAAATGACAAGAAAGTGCAGATTGCAAAGGTCAACTCATACAAAATACGTTTGAAAATAAGGGCCAAAATGAAAGAAATATGAGATTATATTAAGAAAAAGAGATTGATAAAATAAAAGTGGGAATTACACTCATTAAATTATATGTGGTGCAACACTATAGAGCCTAAATATAAAAAGAAATTTTAGTAGACATGAAAGAATTAATTCATTATGAAAAAATAATAGTAGACGAGTATAACACCACACTATTGTGATGATCAGATCATCCAGAAAGAATATCTGTAAGGAAACAGAGGTCTTAATAGCATGTTAGATCAATTGATCCTAAGTGAAATATTGGACACTGCATTAGAAAAGCAGAACATATAAACTATTCAAGTGTGTACAGGATGTTAACTAAGGAATTAACCACATATTATGTCATGAAATAAGCCTCAGGAACTTTAAGCAAATATAGATTTCAGCAAGTATTTTCCATACACAAAAGTATGAAACTATGCATCAACTCCTGAAAGAAGAATAGGAAAAGCACAAACATGAAGTCAAACCACATCTTTTAAAAAAATACAATAAAACAAGGTCAATGATGAAATCAAAGAAGTAATAAAATCACACCTGGAGACAAATTACAATAAAAACATAGCTTCATAAAATGTATGGGATGCATGAAAGACAAATCTACAAGGTAAGTTTAGAACAATTAAGGTCTTCTACAATGAACAAGAAAAATCTAACATAAAGGACCAAGCATACCACCCAAAATAACAAGAAATAAGAACAAACAAAACCCATGGCAGTAGAATGAGAAATCTTTAATGATTAGGTTGAAAATAAATAAAATAAAATTTGAAAAATAAATTGCAAATCATAAAATCAACAGCTTTAATTTTTCTTAAAATAGTAACAAACAGGAAAGCATTTAGCCAGGCTTATTAAGAAATACAGAGACTGGACCCAAACGAAATATGAAATGAAACAGTAGAAATAATATCTGATATTACAGAAATGAAATAAAAGATTATGAAAGCACTTTGAGCTTTTACATGACAACCAACTGGACGACCAGAAAGAAATGGACAAATTTCTAAAAACGTACATCCTGTCAAGACTGAATAAAGAGAAAACTGAGAACTTGAATAGAACAATCAGTATAAGTTAAATAAAATGTACAATTTTAAAAACACCCCTTGAACAAAATGACTAGATTCCTATATTGAAACCTCTTTACCCCCAACTATTTTAAAAAATGAAGGAGGAAGGAAAATTCCCAAAGTTATTCCATGAGGCCACCATTACCATTGTAACAAAACCAGTCAAAGACACTACCAAAAAAAAAAAAGAAATGAAAATGAAAATCCAATATCCTTGATGAATATAGATTCAAAAATCCTCGAAGAACTTCAACAAATTAATCCAGCAATACATAGAAAGGATTATAAACGATGATCAGTTTGATTTCTTCCAGAGTTACAAGGATGGTTCAAAATACAGAAGCTAAGCAGCTTGATACATATCTAATAAAGGAAGGACAAAATTCACAAGACCATGTCTATACACAAAGAAAAAACATTTGACAAAATTCAATATACTTTCATCATCAGAACTCTCATGAAAGTGAGTACAATGTGACATTTCTCAAGATACAAAAGGCCATTTATAACAATTTATAATACTCAAGGGAAAGACTGAAAGTCTTTTGGGTAAATTCAGGAACAAGTCAAGGATTCCTAATCACACCACTTCTGTTCAATAATATTAGAAGAAAGGAAAAGGAAAAGAAAATGATGTAAAAGAAACACAAATGGAAAGAAAGAGGCAAAATTGTCACCAGTAATGAAGGAATACAAATCTACACAGAGAGTCCAAAGGGCTCCAAACTGACTATTATGAACAATAAATAATTTCATCAAGGGAGCAGGGTACAAGATCAATGTAAAGATGTCTCTTGCATTTGTACACATTAATCATGAGATACCATATAATGGACATTGAAAGCAATAATATTTAAAACCCCATTCCCCCATATATCTAGGAATAAATGTAACCACATATGTGAAAGATCTACACACTGAAAATAAAAAAAAATTGACAAAGAAATTAAAATGATTCAAAGAAATGGAAAGATGTCTTGTGGTCTTGGATTGAAAGATTTCATATTGTTAACATGGCCACACTGCACAAAGAAACCTAAGGATTTAGTGAAATTCCTTTTATGAAGCTGAAGTATTTTCCACAGAACCAGAAAATAAAGAACTCTAAGTTTTACATGAAACCAATAAAATTTCCAAGTTAGCCTTGAGGAAAAACAACAAATCTGGAGGTATAACCGTCCTGGATAACTTACTATACTACAAACCTACAATAATAAAAAGAGTATGGCATTGTCACAGAGATATAATCAAAAAAACAGATAGAGAGCCTAGAAATACTTCCACACCCCTATGAGCAATGAATCTATAATAAAAGAGGCAAGAGTTCACATTAGAGAAAAGACAGTCTCGACAATGGATGGTGTTGGGAAAGCTGAACATCTACATGTAAAACAGTGAAATGAGAGCATTCCCTGACATCATATACAAAAATAAACTCCAGGTGTATTAAGGACATAAATGTAAGACCTGATACTGTAAAACTGCTAGAAGGGAATATAGGTGATACACTATTGGATATACATCATAGGAATATTTTCTTATATCAGTCTCCTAAAGCAAAAGAAATAAAAGCAAAAATAAGCAAGTGGGACCTAAACAAACTTGAAAATTTCTGCACAGCTAAGGACACTTCCAAAGAAATGAAAACACTGCCTGTGTAATTGGAGGACATATTTGCAAACAATGCAAGTGACCAGGGGTTAATAGATGTAGGTTAATAGATGTAACATGGATATAGATTACACAACTCAATGTGAAAAACAAAAACCCAATCAAAAACAACAGCAGAGTACCTGAGTTAATATTTTTCCAAAGTAAATATTCAGATGAGTAACAGGAAAGTGATAAAATTTCTCAACATTACTAATTATTAGGTAATTGCAAATCAAAACCACAATGATGTATCACTTCACAATGGTCAAATGGCTATTATCAATTAGTCTACAAATAGTAAGAGTTGGAGATGATGTGGAGGTAAGAATTCTCTTGTATACTCTTGGTAGGGATGTAAATTGGTACAACTTCTAAGGAAAAGAGTATTCAGATTTGTTTAAAAACTAAAAAGCTAACTACCTTATAACCCAGTAATACCTCTCCTAGGAAAAATCTGGGGAAAACACCCTAAATTGAGAAGAGCATATAATCACAAAATCACTGTTTATAATATGCAAGACATGGGAGCAATCCAAGAGTCCACAGTAGACTATGGACTTAAGAAGATATGATGTTTCTATAAATAAGAAATGGAATATTACTCAGCCATGAAAAAGTATAACACATTGCTATTTCAGCATCATGAAAGACTAAGTAAATATTCTGCTTAGTGAAGGAACTTAGACAAAGACAAAGTATATAGTATAATTTATATGTGGAATATAAAGAATAACAAATATCTGTGTACATCTATGTATAGCTAACTTTTGATAGATGACAGATAAATAAATAGAAGGATAGATATATACATACATGATATATCAATAGATAGATAGATAGATAGATAGATAGATAGATCAATAGATAGATAGATAGATAGAGAAATGATGGAGAGGTAAAGAGATTAGATAGACAAGACTTAAGCAGACTCAAAGATTTGGGAAAAAATTTATGTTTACCAAAGTGGAAGGGAAAGAGAATTTAATGGTAGGACATTGACAGATACAAACTAGTATATATTAAGTAAAGAAGCAACAAGGATTATCTGTATAGATTAGGGAATTATACACAATATCTTAAAATAATTGTATGTTACAATTATTGTAATAATACATAATGCAATATAATCTACAAAGTGGTTGGAATCACTATGCTGTACATCTGAAACTGCACAATATTGTACATCTACTCTACTTCAATTAAAAATAACACATATGTATAATTTAGTCCTTTTTCTGCTGATAGCATCTTTCTTAAATATTGTTTAATTTTACTCTTTACTTTTTATGATTACTGTTTCAAATTATTTCTATTACTATTGTGAACATTATACCAGTTTGAAGTATCTATATTTATTGCCCCTGATTTCCTATTTTTCTCTCTTTAATCCATAAAGTATAGTACCATATAAGAACATACACAAAAAAACTGTTGCATCTTTCTCGTGGTCTCTCCTTAGCATTTTGTTCAATGTTTTGCTTATGTTTGCAATTTTATATTTCTTAGAAGACTTCTTTTCTACACCTCTTACAAGGTGTCTCAGTTTTGTTTTTTCATGCCATACAGGTTTCATTTTTCTGTTAATGTCCTTACTTTCACTTTATATCTAATTGATAACATTTTAAGTATTATTGAGTGGGTGATTTCTTATTTCAGAAGTTTGAAAATATAATTTTATTTACCCTTGGCGTATGTTTTTGGCTCAGAATTCTGCTGAGAGCCTACTGGGGGTTCCTTTGCAGATTATCATAACTATTTTTGACTGCCTTTAAAATTTTACTCTGTCTTTGACATGCCAATTTACATATGACGTGTCTTGAAGGAGGTCCCTTAGTCTTAAATTTATTAGTGTTTTGTTGGCTCACAGACTTGTGTATCAGTTCCTTACACAGGTTTGTGAATTTATCGACTATTACTTCTTTAAATAAATCATCAGCTGCCTTCTAACTGTCTTCTCCCTCAAGGATTCCAAACTAATGTGCAGTTTCTGTGGAAGTCCAATGGCTACTGTTGAATTTCCTCACTTTTTAATATCTTGTATCTCTGCCCTCTCATATCATATCTAGTTTTGTATTGGTGAGTTTGCTAATTTCTCTTCCACAAAGACGATCTATTTCCAATGCTTTCTGTTGCATTCTTCATCTCATTTATTAAGTTCTCCTGGTCCTCCAATAATATTTGGTTATTTTATAGTTTTAGTCTCTTTGGTAATGTATTATTATCATCATTTATTTTATTCCTGAGCTCACTTAACTGCTTTCTTAGTGTTGTTTTTTGTATTGAGTTTCTGTATGAAACCTATTTGGATTCTCTATTAGTTATATGGCAATATACCATGACTTTAAGTTTGTTTGCTGCAGGGTTGACATTGTGTGTGTGTCTGCAGGTGCGTTTGCATGTGTGTCTGTGTCTGTGTTGGTGTCTGTGTGTGTCTATCTGTGTGTGTGCGTGCCCTATATTGTTACTGTGATTGATCATGATCTTGAAATATTATTGCTCTTATGATACTAAATAACACATTGGGAGTTGGAGTCCTTGCTTTTGTTTTCTGGTAACTTGCATTATTGCACAATATTTGATTTTACTTACCTGAGATACCTCTGATAATATTTCAAAATGGCACTTTCCAGTCGCTAATGTCTGGATAAAAGATGTGCTTTCATAGTCACTTCTTAGACTTCTCTGGTATTTAATGCCACTCTTGTCACTGGGAGATCGAACCCTTTCATTTTCCTTATATCCCTTGAGAATCAGTGTACACATTGAAGAAATGTGTAAAGGCAGGTGGGTATTTGTAATCAGGCAAGTGCCTTTGCCATGTCCAGTGTTGCAAGGTAGCTTGTCTCCACCACTATGAAAGGGGAGTAGGGACAGTTTCATGAATGTCTGAGTGTCAGAAGGATGGAATTTCTGACTCCATTGTAGCTCCCTCCTAGTTACCTGTGATTATGAGTACTGGTGCAGTTGGGGGTGGAAACTGTGTGAACCACTGAGACCCTGTTTCTTCTGGGTTCTCTGAAATTGTGGACTCAGATATCCTATTCAGAAGACCTTGGTTGTAGACACCAACTCTGCTCTTCCCTCAGTTCAGCCTCCTTTGTGTGTTTTATTCCACCGTACTTCACCTGTTCACATGTGTTCTGGAGTATTGTTTTGTGTTGTAGTTATTTTTGTTCAGATGTGAATGTTTTACTGACTGTAGATGTAAGGGGAGAGACAAAAATAGTTTAAACTTTTGTCACTTTTAAAAGTATATACTTTTTCAATTAAAAGCTTAAATTCTACTAAGTACATTATAAGAACACTAAAGAAAGTGAACAAATCACCTCTCTTTTTATCATAGTACTACAAAATATTTTGATTTTCAAGGGTTCTTTTCTTCAATGTTTTTCCCAGCTACATGCACATTTTACTAAAATATATCCCTATACTCTCTTTAAAATTAATTAAATTATTAAAATAATTCTCTGTGCTGTAAATATAGCCCTCTTGGTTCTCTAATTTATTACTAGTAACTTGCACATTTCTGTCTTCTCCATCCTTTTTCCCTTTCCCCACAGGTAACCACTACTTGGTACAGTATACATATATATGTGATTCTTTTTCTGTTTTTTTATGATTATTTTGCTTATATCTTTATTTTCCTCATTTAAGTGACAACGTAGAGTGGTTTTTCTCTGTATGACTTATTTTCCTATGTGCAACACACTCTGTGTCCAGTCACATTGTTCCAAGTGGCAGAAATTTATTTTTTAATATACAATGACTTAGTATTTATTATGTTATCTATATCTCAATCTACTTCAGCCAATCATCTGTTGATGGGCAGTTGATTTGTGCTTCAAACATTGGCTACTGTAAATAATGATGTTATGAACATTGGGGGTAATATGTCCTTTAAGATAATCTTTTCTTTTTTTTCAGATTTATACTGGAAACTGGAATTGCTGCAACAAATAATGCTTCTATTTCTAGTTTTCTGAGCACTGTCCACACTTTTATAATAGTGGATGCATCAATTAATTTTTCCACGAACAGTGTACCTGGGTTCCCTCTTATCGACATTCTTATTAATATTTGTCATTTGTAGACATTTTCTTAATAGCCATTTTGGTTGCTTTAAGTTTATATTTCATTCTGGTTTTGATTTATGTTTTCGTAATATATAGCAACGTTATGGTTCTTTTCATGTGCATGAAAATCATCCACATGTCTGTTTTTGAAAAGTTTCCATGAAGATCCTTCAACTGTTTTTAAGTTGGTGTCTTTATTTTTTAAATATTGAGTCTAATATGCTATATATATAATATTATGGATATTACCTTCTTGTTGGTCTCATTGTCTGAAATTTTTCCTTCTATTCTGTCTTTTATCATATGTCTTGTTGAAGGTTTCCTTTGCTCTGAGAAAGTTTTGCACTTCACAGTTATACAAGAATTAAAATCCCTGTATCACATATAACATCTATATTTTCCTCAGTAAAGTAAAAACTGTAATTGTTAGTTTTCCCTTTTTTTCTAATTTGAATAGAGATCAAAAATAAAGATTGCTATGATTTATCTCAAAGTCAGTTCTGCTCCTGTTCTTGGTCAGAAATTGTATAGTTTCAGGCTTTACATTTAGGAAATTAATCCATTTTTGTCTCATTTTTTATACTAAGGAAGGAAGTGCTTTTACATCTTCCTTTTACATGTACTGTCCTGTTTTCTCAGAACTACTTGTTGAAGAGACTGCCTTTTTTTCATTGTATACTATTGCCTCCTTCTTTGTAGACTAATTGACCATATGTGTGTAGGTTTATTTTTGGAATCGTTATTTTGTTCCATTGATCTATGTGTTTCTTTAAGTGCCATATTTTGATGTATTGATTACTGCAGCTTTGTAGTATGTTTTAAATTCAGGGAGAATAATACCCTCAGCTTTTTACATTTTTCATAATAATTTTAGAAAATTTGGGTCTTTCAGATGTATGTATAAATTGTATAATTTTTCTCCTTGTTTTGTGAAGAAACATGGATTCTGTGAAAATAGAAATTTACTGAAAGAAAAAACCTGTAAAAAATACTAAATTGTGGATGGGAAAACATACAGCATTAACAACAAATGGTTTGCTGTATAAATCAAAAAAATATATAAAGAATAATGACAATAAAAACAAAATCCATGGGGTATAACAAAAGCAGTATTGAAAGGGATGCTTATAGCAAAATAATCCCACTTATACAAATAAGAAACATTTGTCTCATAACATATTCTTGCTACCAAAAATGTAAAAAAATAATAAAAAACTTCTTAGTAGAAGGAAAGACAGCTGAAAGGACAGAACATATTTAAATAAAATAATGATTAAAAATATAAACATTTAATCAAACTAAATAATGGCTTTTGAAAGATAAATACAGTTGATAAACTTTAACCAGACACATGAGCAAAAAAGAGAGTTACAGATTACTAAGCTCAGAAATAAATGTGAAGTTGCAGCTTATATCAAAGAAATACAATGCATCATAAAATGATACAACAAATTTTGTGTCAATAAATTGAAAACCCTAGAAGAAATGGACCATTTCTTAGAAAGACTTAATCTGCAGAATCGAATGTGAAAGATAATATGAATAGATTATCACAAATGAAGTTCAATAAGTATTTAAAAAAGTCACCCAAGAAACAAAATTTCAGGCCTAGACAGCTTCACAGGTGATATCTACCAAACATTTAGAGAAGAGCTATCACCTATACTTCTCAGCATATTCCAAAAGTTTCGAGAGGAATGGAGGCTTACTACCCCACATTACTGTATCCCACTACTACTAAAACTGGAAGAAATACCTCAAAAAATTACTACTGATAAGCATAGATGCAAAAATAACCACTAAATTGTTAGCAAATCCAACAATACATTAAGAGGATTATACAATATGGTTAAGTCCATTTTATTCCAGGGATGCAAATGTGATTCAATACCTACAAATTAATCAGTATGATACACCACACAAACAACCTGAAGAATAAAAATTATATGATCACCTCAATAGAGTCATAAAATATTTTGAGAATTTCAGTATCTATTTATGAATATATTTCTCCTCAAAGTGGGCATGATGAAACATATCTCAAAATAGTTATGGTCATATATGACAAGAACTCAGCTAACATGACACTCACTGATTAAAACCTGAAAGCATCTCAAATAAGAGCAGGAAGAAGACAAGAATGCTCACTCTTACCACTTTTATTCAGAATAATCTGGAAATTTTAGCCATAGCTATCCAAAATAAAAGGAAACAAAATATAGCTAATTAAGAAAAGGAGTAAAAGTATCTGTTTTCAGATGACATAATTCAAACAGATATCCTAAAAATGGTGCCACAAAACTACTAGGGCTTATCAATGCATTTGATAAAATTTCAGAATGTAAAATTAACATACAGAAATCTTGCATTTCTACACACTAACAACAAGCTAACACATAAAGAAACTGAGGGAACTGTCACATTTACAGTTGCAATACAAAAAAAAATCAAGAAATGTATACAACCAAGGAGATAAAAGACCTGTACTCAGAAAACTATAAAATATTTATAACAGAAATCGAAGTTAATGCAAACAGATGAAAGGGTATAATTTGTTCATAGATGAGGAATAAAATATTGTTTAGATGACAGTATTAGCCAACAAAATACACAAATTAAATTCAGTGCCTATCAAAATACCATGGGCATTTTCAGACACTTACAATAAATAATTCTAAAATTTACATGTAAACACAAAAGAGATGAAATCACTAAAAAAAAAGAAAGGAAAGAATACAAACAAACTAAAAACACACACAACTTTAATAAAGAACAAAGAGGATGTTTCACTGTCCCAGGTTTTAAACGAATACAAAGCTACAGTATTAAAAAGAATATGATAGTGGCACAGAACAAACATAATAATGGAACACAGCAGAATGTGAAAATAAAATCAGACAGATATGGTCATTAAGCCCATTACAAAAAATGATGGTACACTGGGGGAAAGGTAACCACCAGGAACATGAAACCGATGAACCTCACTTACCATCAGAAAAATGCAAGTCCAAAAAAACAATGAGATTTTATGTCAATCCTATCAGAATGAGTATTATCAAAAAGATAACAAACATAACTGTTGGTTAGGATGTAAGAAAAACAACCCTGATCTACTGCTGGAGTGAATGTAAATATGTGATGCCATTGTGGAAAACAACATGGAGTTTTATCTTAAAATCAAAAATGAAATATAACCCAACATATACATATCGGGATACTTATTCCAAGAAAATAACAACACTAATTAGAAAAGATAAATTCAACCCTATATTCACTGCAGCATTATCCACAATAGACAGGATATAGAAGCAAATTAACTGCTCATCATTAGATGATGGATAAAGATGTTTGTTTATAGTTTATATACCTACACATCTTATGTACAGACTTATGTATATGTAAATATACACATATATTTTAAATATATATATATGCACTATATATATATACATATATATATATATATGCACACACACAAATAAAAAAGCAATGGGTTATTACTCAGCTCTAAAAAGAATAAGTTCTTGCCATTTGCAAAAATGGGTTGACCAAGCGGATAATTTGCTAAGTGAAATAGTTAAGAAAGTGAATGACAAATGCTGAAATATTTTACTCATATTTAGAATTTATAACAAATGAACATAACAACACAGAAAAGGATTTATACATATAGAAAGAAACAGGTTGTTCACAAGAAGGAGGGAGATGTGGTGAGGAAAAGAAAAAGTTGAGGATATTAAGAGAGAAAATTTTCCAGTTGCAATTTAAATGAGTCAGGGACAGGAAATGTACTGTATGGGGAATAGCCAATAACTATTAAATATTTTTAAATAGCAACATATCATAACTAGATATATTCTGGTGATCAGTTTGAAATGTATTAAAAACAGCAAACAGTATATTGTGTAAGAGAAACTAACACAGTGTTATATATAAAAGTACACTTCAAAAACAAGCAAACATACATACAGAAAAAAATTAGATTAGTAGTTAACATAGGGAGGGTTCGGGAATGGAGAATTTGATTAATGCACTCAAAAGCCAGAAATCTCCAGCCGTAAAATAATCGTGTCCTAGGGATGCCCCATAGAAACATGAAAATTAAAATTAATACTGTTTTATGTTCTAAATCAATGTTGTTAAGAGAGTAGACCAAATTATTTCTCAAAAAAAAACCAAAAGACAAATTGCATTTGTTTACAATTTTATCTAAATGAAATAATGAATACTCCCTTAAGTTGCAATGAAATTTATTTCATGATACTTGTAAATCAAATCACTATCCTGTGCACCTAAAATTACACAGTGTTTTATGCCAATTATATCTCAATAAAAGTGGAAGAAAAAATGGAAAGTCAATGGTCACTATTTCCCATGACATTTCTCATGGTTGTTTTTGCAGCAAGTAAACTTGAGTCATGATATACTTATCCTAGTTAAAGAAACAAATAAATACGTGATTCTAATAAATTATACATAAAGATACAAATAAAATTAGTGTTTTATCATGCCTTAAACTTTCTTCATGTTAACAGCCCACTGCTTCTGTAGGCATCAAAATTTCACTTTGTGTATTCAACCGAGATTAGGGAATGGATACAAATTTTAATCCTGGCTGCTTTTGCTGTGAGTGACAAAGTTCACTGTCTCAGAATGAAAGTCTCATTTCCACGAGAGCATTTGTAAAAATGAAACAGGTTGCTAAAAATTTCAGAATGCTAAAATCTCAGAAATCCTACAATTCTTAACTGTTTTACAATGGGAATGCAATACTAACAAAGACTTGATTTTGGGTAACAATGTGGTGTTTTCCCATGATTGAATTATGGGATGTGAGGATAATTCCTGACATCCAGAACAAACATTCTCTCTCAAGTGCTGGGCAAAGAACTGTAAAGATTCTGCATTTTTAGGACTGAAGACTGCTTTCAAAATGATGATACGCTCACTCTATTCCAGGTAGTCCAAAGAAAGAAAGGTTATTGCAATTTGTAAATTAAAGGGAATAAATCAGCAGTTCACTCTCTATAAATTAGTCAAGGGGTATTCAAATACAAAATAAGTTGTTTTAACAATGAGAATTAAAAGAAAAAATTAAACATAAGCTTATATTAAAAAAGATACACAGTTCTGCGCTGGGCTCTTGGGACTGGAGAATTTATATGCCTCTGTCCAATTCAAGGGCTCAGTGGCTTTGCCCTAGCATTAGCTTGGGAGTCAATGAAAAGGTAACAATTAGTATACTGGGAAAAATATATTCTACCTCTCCCTGATCAGAAGAAAATCTGGTGGCTAAATGAAACTCTTAATTCACAGAGATTCTGCCAGATGCAGAGGAATATTTCACTAATGACTCATCTAAGACAAACTTAGTTACTGATTAACAATCCATTTTCACACACACACACAGTGGTAGAGAGATTTGTAGTATTTAGTGGGAAGAATTCATTGGGCAGAGCTCAGAGAACAGTTTTCAAACACCAGCTAACTTTTCTACTTTGCTGGTAATCTAGATTTTGCCAGGTAGAAAACTACAGATGGACAAACAAACAATATAATTTTTTAGGATTTCTAATTTTGATAGTAAATGGTAGCTTTTGACTTATCAGTATAGAATCTTGTTATGATGATCACAGTAAGACCCAGTGTGTGATAATAGAGCTGGAAGCTAGCAGCTGAACCAGCCCATCTGAACCCCAGACTGCTAATATAAGCAACAAAATAGTCACCATCATGGTTGATCTGACAAATTTTAAAGCTTGATGTTTTTGTTTTAGGAAATCAACTGCTGTACAGACACAGATCTCCTGCTACAAGTGAGCTCTTTTCTTCTCTTGGTAAAAGTCATATTGGTGGGATGTTGCTAGAGCTTACCCTGACCCATTAACCCATTCTCCAGATTATCAAAGGCTTTCTTCACAACAGGTGACACATTTTCAGGACCCAATGTTGCCATTCCAGTCTTACCAACTGACACTGGCTGCATGATTGTGAGCAGAAACCTTAGGCTCCCTGACCTTGCCTACAATTTTCCAGCATTTCAGGGCATTTCACATTCTGAAAATGCTTCACCTTTTATTTAAAATTAATGGGAAATTGTCAAAGTCTTCCATGAATATTTTATATTTCCTAATATCTGCAGAAATTTGGTATTCTTGCAGTTGGACAAATTTTTAATTCTACCAACCTCACCTCTTTTTAGTCCACACATTTTGATTGCAGTTTGGTTACTGAATATGACCACCCCAACCATGTGTCTATTACCTCTAAAATGCTTCCTGTGTGAAGGTTAGAAAGGGCACAATTTATATGGGGTGTATAATCCTACATTAAATCTTTGCAAAGACACTCTCTCTTCTCGATAAAGCTCTGATTCTAAGAAGTAAATTAATTAGAAGTCAGTATATTTATTGTTATGGGGAAGAGAATCAGCTATTTTGGGATTGGTGGGTGATGAAGAGACAGGAAAAAATTAAGCAAATGAGAATGGAATGCTTTAGGCCTCTGGAGGCATGAATTAAGAAGAAAATAATACTTTGTCTCCTGTACCTACCTCCAATTACTGTCTTGAGTGACTAGTCCTTGGGCTATGAAAGAGCTAGTTTGTGGTGAAGAGTAGAGACCATAACGAAATAGTTTGAAAACCATGAGAGTTCTGTCGTTGCAGGAAAGTAGATTTTGCTTAAAGTCATCATGTATTTTTCATTCACTCAATAATAAAATGCATCCTGTGGCATGTGATTTGCTTGCTGTGTTTGTATTCAAGTTAAACATGGAAAGGGGGATAGACAGAAAATATCTGCAGGATGTGGTTTCTGTGCTGAGACTCGGAAAATCTATTTAGGTAAAAGGAGGTCATCCTAAGTCCAAGGATGAGCTGGAGCAAAAGTTGTGAGGATGGAGCTAACATAGTTGAAAAGCATTTGCCTGGATATATCTCCAGATACAGTGAAACATAAAGATATGCCAAGGTATTCAGATGCCAGATCTATAAAGAAATGACTATACTATGTTGAGTTTGTGGGCTTAGATTTGGAAAGGCATTAAATGCCACCCTGAGGATGTAAGCTTGACTTTGGCTGGAATATAAAAGTAACATTAAGTATTGACAGGAAAATATAGCATAGAATATTGATGGCAGGGAAAAAAGCACCAATTGGAATGCTTTGAGAACAGCACAAAGAAGACCATAGACAAAATTAATTCTTAAATTCTTCCACATGCTTAATGTGCCATCTGAGACTACATCATGTGATCTTTATGATTCCAGGGATGACATAATAGAGATCATGATCCCTGGGCTGGTTCCTGCATTTATCTTCTGTTCCAACCTATCCTAACTTAACACTTTTATTACTTTCCAGGATGAACCAGAAACCATTTAGTACTTTTACCTCACTTCATGTTTTAGTATTTTTCCAAATTCTTCCATTTTCTCTCCTTCCTCCCAAGAAATTGTATAAATTTTCACCCATATTTTTCCATCAAATGATCATATCAATTAAATATCTCTTTTTTCTTTAAATGGTAATTATGTTCCCGTTTAACACTTTACTCTTTTTTAAAAAAAATAACTAATATACAGGTACAAATCAATGTTTATTTTTTAAAAAAGAAAATTGGAGTTAGTTGTCGACATTTGCAAACATCAATATTAATCTTTGTTTTCCTTCATAATCTGGATGTCCTCTGGTATATCAGTTGTAATTAGGATGACGTTCATAAACTGAAGATGACTGATGAGTTGGCCTTGAAAGAGAGGTAGCTGATGTATCAGCTATCACTTTCACTGGAAACCGTGGGTTGCTCCCAGGTTGAAGTTTAGAAAAACGACCTTCATGGGCACATATGTTGTGATATTTATTTGTAAAATTTGAAGGCTCCACCATTACTTCAAAATAATTGCTCTGTATGTGAGACAAGTTTCTGTACTGAGAAGTAGAAGTTGTAGTTGTAATGAAGTTCAAAACACGGCGATTTGCTTCAGTGTAGCTGCTTTGATAGTGCTCGTGGACAGTGGTCAACTGATTTAAAACAACACGTTGATCCACTGCAATTTGTTTTGGTGGTCTAACTGACACCGATGATGGAAGAGAAATATCACCTCTGATAGGGGTAGTTGTATCACCAATTATGTGGCTAGTAGAGGGCTTTCTTATTATAGGCATGTTTAAATTTGCAGAAGGTAAAAATGCACTTTCCCCACTAGTGTCAGCCACAAAATCAGAATTATGATTTTGCACATTACCCCCTGCTTTAAAGTGCTTCTTTTTGAAACCTTCAGCCAATGAATATACCAGAGAGGCATTTCTAATCCCAACTCTTCTTTTTATTGTCACTAAAAGCTGGGGACTTCCCCGTTTAAGATTTGGATTATGGCAGAACTGCAGCTACAACCATTTGAGAAAGATTTTAGTAATATTTTAAAACAAAATACAAGACTACAATAAGCCTAACCTATAAAACCTCAGATTTCATGATTAACATGCAAAGATATTATTATCAAAATATGAACATTGCTGACTGTGTTTTGAAACTCCTTGTTTGGTATATACACATTTAATTATTATAGTCATGAAATTTAAGAAGTTAGCATTTGCAGTATCAGTGAAAGCCACTTTTTAAAAGCAGCTTTAATAGCTTTACTTAGATATCTTGTAAGATTCATAGTTGCTAGGAACGTTTCTCATAATCTTGAATACTTAAGGCACTGTCCTCATTTTTACAAAAAAATAAAGAATTTTAGCCTTTGTAGTTTTATACAATTTTCAAAATCTATCTTTACGTTTATATTACCATATTTTGATGTACAAAATAAAATTTTATATATACGTTACCAAGTCATAACTACAATTACTGTATACCTTGCTTAAAACAGAGACTACATTTTCTTCTGCCAGAAAGTCAGCTAGACAAGTAGATCATTGAAAATTGTGCCGACCTTTAATAAACCCATAAATGTTAAGCTGTCTAAGTAAACTTCATACTTCCAGTTTCATATATTCTGAAAGGGTCCTTTCTTTCCAATACTTCCTACTTAAACACATTTTCATCAATCACTATGGAAGTTCCATTATCATCCCACCAGATGGATTTAAATTGGTCATTCCACGCCATTTTCCAGAGTATTCTTGGAAATATCAGAGAATGAAAATCATTATCTTCATCTGGTTCAGAGACACCATGTGTGTAGCATGGTCTTTTTATCAAGGATTCTTCAGACAAATTCTGAAAATCATTTTCTTCCATCATACACCTCAAGTCCAAGTCCCCAGAGAATGTTTGATCACACAATAGTGATCTACCAGAGTTTACTGAATCAGTTGGTCCATCTTTACAAGACACATCTTGAATTTCTGAAGAAACAGGTGCCATCTCAAATAACTTTTTCTACTGCTACTTTTCTAATCTGCATGTTTTTGAGCACTGCAGCTACAAATGCTGTTCTGGCAGGCCTGCACAGATAAACTGCTAGGCCATCACAATGGTTCTAAACTTAAGTAGATGTGACATCACCTAATGACTGGTCCCCTTTTAACTCAAGTGTAACATTCAGCCTGTGTTTACTCCTCATTCATCCAGTTAAACTGAAACATATAGGATGCTTATTTTTATAGTGTGATCTGCAAATATTATCCCCACAAAATCTTTTTAAATAATTTAATTTTGTGGCCTATGAAATAAAACCTATCTCTATACTTTTGTACACAAATTTATACCACATTTGTGAACAGAGTATAAATAATGAACAAGGTATATAAAATCATTTAAAGTTATGGAATTTCAGTGAAATTTGTGTAAAACCTGTACAGAAAAGGTATACTTATTTCATTATAATTTGTAATTTAAGTGAAACAATTTGATTTGGAAATGGAGGTAGTTGTTTATCTGTTTACTTTACAATAAGTAGCTCTATACTGAAAACATGAGCAGAATAATTATCAGTGTATTTGTTATGTTTATAAATAATGGTAAATATTTATGAAATAAAACTACATTAAAATAATGAATCAAGTTTAAGAAATCCCAAAGGGGATAATTTTTGTTTTAAATTGTAATTCAGTGCTATAAGTAAAACAAATATAATTTAGCATTCTACTTTAAAATTACAAAAGAGAATATCTTATAATATACTTACAAAAGTTTACTTTTGCCATTCTTTCACTCAGAGGATTTTCAGTCCCTAGAAGGAATAAATTTTCTTGTCATCTTTATAATCAATACTCTTGGGGCTTCTGTTAAGTGTTCCAAAATGATGTTGATAAATACACTTATACACTAAATCCTGGGTTCAATAAACAGTGCCTCCATTAAGGGGAAAACAAACAATGAAAAACAAAGAAATAACAGTATATGTGAGTTGGGGTGGAAAAGACAGGTAATGCATCTTAGGAAGCAATATGTTTCTCAGTCCTGAAACAGTTGTCATTGTTTGTATAATGCAGCATTTTAAGGCAAGTGTTTTGTACACTAATTGTTAATAATAGCTAGGTTCTGTATCACTAAACTGTAGTAAATCAAGTTCTACCAAAATTTGTATTTTTTTAGACATAAATTCCATTAAACATAAGCCAAATTCAAAATGATAGATAAAATCTTTAAATAAATAAATGTTCACTCAAGTTACAATGTAAATTTTTCCTTCAGTATGTGTATATTCCATTCTAAGTAAATATTAGCTACTGAATTCATGGTGTATTATAAGTATTTTAAACTGTAGTTAAGTTGGATTTAGTCCTGATTCATAAATTTTATTTAACATACGCAAATGAATAAATGTGATACCATCCCTTAAATAACAAAGTATTCAAAAATAACAATCTCAAAATATGTAGGAAAATTATTCAGAGATATGATCTTAACTTGTTTATAAAAAAATTTCTTAACAAATTTGCTCTAGATAGAATATGACTAAACATAGTAAAAGCCGTATATGAAAAACCCATGACTTACATCAAGTTAATGTTAACATACAGGAAGTTTTTCCTCTGGTCCAGTAATAAGAAAAAGTAGCTCATTTTCACAAGACCTAAATTACACTACTAGAAGTTCTAGCCAGAAGAACTAGTCAAGAAAAAATATAAAAGGCATTCAACTTGCAGCAAGCAGTAAGATTTTACAGATGACATAATTATACATAGACAGAAAACTACATACACTCCTACAGTGACTGTTAGAAATAATGAACAAACTTAGCAAACTTGCAGAATACAAAATCAATATAAAAATATCCATTGAATTTTTATATAATAACAACACATTATCAGAAAGAGAAATTAGGAAAACAATTTTGTGTAAATTTATACCAAAAAGAATAAAATAGGAATACATTAGATAAGTGAAATTAAAGATCTAACTCATAGATCTATAAATTACAAGTGAAAGAAATATAAATAAATAAATTAAGTATAAAGATATTCTGTGCTTACTGATTGTAATAAATGTGAGGAAATATTCTAATCTATCTTTCACATGTTCAATCTCCCCTGCACTACTTATTGAGGAGAAACTCTTTTCTTCATTTCATACTCTTGCTTCGGTTTTCATGGGTTAATGGGTTAATTGATCATATGTGTGAGGGATTATATCTGGTCGCTGTATTCTCTTCTACTAATTGGTGTCAGTTTTTCAGCCAGTATCATGTTCAAATTACTAAAGCTTTGTAGGACTGTTTAAAATCAGAGAACTTTACACTATTATATTTAATACTCTATTTCAAGTTTATTTTGGCAACTCAAGATTTTTGTGGTTACATATAAATTTTGAAATTATTTCTTCTATTTAATGGAAAAATCTCATGGGTATTTTGTCTTGAATCACACTAAATGTAGATTCCTTTGGGTAGTATGGTTGTTTCAACCACATTGTTTCACATCATTAACATAAGATATATTTTCATTTCTTTGGATCAATTTCAATTTCCTTCATAAATGTTTTTTATTTTTTAATGTATAAGTTTTCCCCTTATTTGTTAACTTCATTTGTAGGTATCATTTACATATATATAATTATATACATTATATTTCTAAACACATTTCCCACACAAAAACAAAAGGCAGAAGGCAGTGGCAAGACATATTGAAAGTCCAGAATGAAAGAAAACTGTTATCTAAGATAATATATCATGTAAGGCTATCCTTTAGAATACAAGGAGAGATAAATAAACTCCACAGAAGCAAATACTAAAAGTATTTCTCAACAGATAGAGAAATAATGAAATATCTACTCTAAAAATAAAGAAGCAGGATGCCATAGAAAGGAGAAAGTCATAATTAGGAAGGCAATACTTACGATGATTTACAACAGAATAAACATGATGCTGTAAAACAGGACATCAAAATTTTTGAGGATCGCAAAGTGAAACAGGACAATACAGAGTATTTTCTTCTTGTTTCTGTTCTCTGTATGATGCGTTTGAGTTTGTATTCCTTCCAGTTAATATAAACATATATATTAATGGGTCAATATACATACAAAACAGGGTAACCATAAGTCAAAATCTTACAATGAAGTCACAAAGCCAGAATAAAACCGTTAATAAAAGAAAACTTATAAAACCACAAAAAGAAAAAGAAATGTACAAAAAGGAAATACCAGATCAACTGGAAAATGAAGTTCAAAATGGAAATAAAAGCCAGTTTATAAAAAATTGTTACAAATGGTAATGAACTTAGTGCTTCTATCAAAAGATATATATTGTCAGATTGGATAATATAACAAGACCCTACATTATGAAGTATACAAGAGACCAACTTTAGAAAGAGGAACACACAACAATTCAAAGTCAGAAGATGGAAAAATTTACTCCATGCAAATGCACATGACAAGGAAACAGGACTAACAGTACTGACTTCACACAAAATAGACTTTACAAGAAAAGCCATAGAGAAAGATAAAGAAGGACATGATATAATGATTAAAGGAGCAATAAAAAATGAGGGTATTATACTAATTAATATATATGCATTGAATATAGAAGCACCTAAATATATAAAGAAAATACTAACAGATAAATGGGGACAAATCGATGGGAAAACAATCACAGAAGGAGAATATAACTCCCCATTACCATCACTAGACTGGCCTTTCAGACAGAAAATTAATAAGGGAACAAAGATACTAAAAGATATGATAAAATAATTGGATTTGGTTGATAATTTCAAAACACTACTTCTCCCCAAAACAGAATATACATTATTTTCCAGTGCACATGGAACATTTTCTAGGAAAGTTTATGTACTGAGGCACAAAAGAAGCCTCAATAAATTTAAGAAGATAAAAATTATTTCAAGCATCTTTTCTCAGTATAATACCATGAAACAAGGAATCAATTACAGTAAAACAGGGAGAAAACATGACAGCATGTAAATTAAAAACATGGTAGTAAAACAACGGGGGGAGATGATGAATTAAAAGAAGAAATTAAAAAATATCTTGAGAAATTTGACACAACACTACACAAAGTCTATGGAATACAGTTAAAGCAGGCTTAAGAGGGATGTTCATAGTGACAAGGTCCGCTTCAAAGTAGAAGACAAATTTCGAATAAATAATCTAACATTCTATGTAAACTAATCATGAAGAGAAGAGCAAACAAAACCAAAAGTCAGCAGAAAGTGGGAAAATAAAGATCAAAGGAGAAAGAATTGAAATAAAGATTAAAAATAGAAAAAATTAATCAAACAGTTTCTTGAAATATTCAACAACACTGACAAATCTCAGGACAGACTCACCAACGTGAAAAGAGAGAGAACAAAAAAACATAAGAAATGAAATTGGGGAAACTGCAAAGAGTATATCAAATTTGCAAAATATCATAAGGGATTACCATAAGCAACTGCATGGAAACAAACTGGATAACCTAGAAGAAATGGAGAAGTTTCTGGAAACATTCAGCCCACCATTATTGCATCAAGAAGAAATTGAACATTTGAACAGACAGATCACCAGAAATGGAATAGAATTATCAATAAAATAAAAATCTGCAAACAAAAATTCAGACCCAAATAGATTCACTGGGAAATTTGTCCAAACGTACAAAGAAAAGTCCATGCCAGTCCTCCTCAAACACTTCCAAAATATTGATATGGAATGAGTACACACAAACTCACACCATAAGGCCAACATCAACCTGATAACAAAACCAAAGACACTACCTAAAAAGAAAACTCTAGGCCAATATCATTGATAAACATACATGTAAAAGTCCTTAAGCAATTATTAACAAACAGAATCCAACAGCATGTAGAAAAAGATCATACACCATTATCAAGTTAGGTTCATCCCAGGAACACAAGGATGGTGTAACATATGCAAATCAATCAATCAATTGTGGTAAACCATATCAACAAAAGAGAGGACAAAAATCCATACGATAATCTCAGTAGATGCAGAAAAACATTTGATAACATTTAACACATATCTGCTAAAAAAGTTCTTATCACAGTGGGTACAGAGGGACCATATCTCAACATAATAATAGCTATTTATGACATAGAGTCAGCAAAATACTCAATGGTGAAAAACTGAAACCCTTCTCACAAAAACCTGAGACAAGACAAGGTGGCCCATTCTCACAATTTCAATTAAATATAGTCTTGGAAGTCCTAGCCACAATGATCAGGCAAGAAAATTTGATTTCCTATCAAATTATGAAAAACATTTCTTTTTAGGACTGAAACACATGATCCAAAGATTTACATACAGTCATTAAAAATCCATAGTTTCCTAAGCAATATTGAAGTAAAAGAAAGAGGATGGAGGAATAACCCACCAGGTCTCCATACACTATTGCAGAACTACCATAATCAAAATTACATGATATTGGTACAGAAAAAGGCATATGGACCAATGGAGCAGAATAAAGAGCCTAGGAATAAATCTACAGGCATATGTTAAATTAATATTTGACAGAGTAGCCAGGAATATGACAGAGAAAAGACCATTTCTTCTCCAACTGGTGTTGGGAAAACTGGATAGCAGCATGCAGAGCAATGGAGTTAGAACATTCCTTCAATGCATACACAAGAATAAACCCAAAATGGCTTGAAGACTTAAATACAAGCAAGACACAGTAAATCTCCTAGAAGAAAATATATGGAAAACACTCGGAGATAAATCTCAGCAATGATCTCCAAGAATAGACTACCTAGGTAATGGATGTAAGAACAAAATTAATAAATGGGACCTAATAAAACTTATAAGCTTTTGCACAGCAAAGGAAACCATAAACAAAGCAAAATGACAACCTACAGGTTTAAGGAAAATATTTAGAAGTGATGCTACTGACAAAGTCTTAATTTCCAAAATATAAAGAATTCATACAACCTAATAATAATAAAAAAAACAAGAAACTCAATCTGAAAATGGGCAGAAGCCCTAAACATGAAATTCTCCAATAGAGACATTCAAATGACACACAGATATATGAAAAAACAAAAAAAAAAATTCTCACTATCATTATTAGAGAAGGGCAATTCAAAACTTTAATGAAGAATCACTTCACAGTAGTCACAATGTCCATCATTCAAAAGTCCACAAACGATAAATGCTGGGGAAGCTGTGGAGAAAGGGAACATTCCTACACTGTTGGTAGGAATATAGATTGGTGCAGTGATTTTGGAAACCAGGATGGGGATTCCTCTAATGGATAAAAATTAACTTAACATACGATCCAGGAATCCCACTTCTGGGTATATATCAAAGGGAACCCTATTTCAAATAGACACCTGCACCCCAATGTCCTTAGCAGTGCTATATACAACAGCCAAAACATGGATGCAACCTAATTGTCCAACAACTGATGACAGTATTCAGAAGTTATGCCGTATTTACACAATGGAATAATATTCTGCAATAAAAAATGATAAAACAATGACATTTGCAGCAAAATGGATGTCCCCAAAAAGTGTCATTCTAATGAAGTAAGCCAGAAAAAGAAAGAAATATAATACATGACATTACATATGAAGAAGCTTAAAAATATATTTGGATGAGACTCTATGATTTCATCTACAAAACTGAAACACAATCGCAGATCTACTAAACAATTTTATGATTACTGCGGAAAGGGGTTGCAAGAGGATATATTTGGGAGCTGTATATTTATAAATGTTATCCACTATATATAAAAACAGATGTTTTCAAAATTTCTTTTGTATGACACAGGGCAGTGTATTATATAACGTGAAGTAATGTTTTATAGGAACAGAAATATATGCATGTACGGGGACACTATGCAATACACCAAAGATTGACACATGGTAAATGGCATATTTCAATGATAAATAAATGAATAAATATGTAAATAAATAAATAAATAAATAAATAAATAAATAAATAAATAAGTAATATTTAATAATAAAAGAAATACAAAGTTTCGCATTACTTAACTTTACATGTCAAGAATCTAGGAGAAAAGAGAAAGAATAAAGAAGAAAATTGAATCAATGACAGTAAGGCAAATAACAAGAAAAACAATTGAAAAGATAAAAAAAACAAAGTCTGTTTTTTTTAAACATAACGTGGACAAAAGTTTAGGTTGGCTAAGAAAATAAAAACTCAAATAAAATTAGAAATTATAGTGAAGATATTACCACTGATGTTGTAGAGATGCATTGCATCATAAGATATTAACACTAGCCAACGATTTGAATGACCTAGAACAAAAGACAAATTCCCAGAATTATATGTCTTCCAATACTGAATCAAGAAGAAATTAGAAAGTTAAATACAGCAAAAGTGTATATGAGTAAATCAGTAATCCAAACCTACCAAACCAGAAAAAATTTACATGGTGACTTTACTGATGAATTCTGTCATACATTTGAAGACAATTTTTCACCAATTCTTCCAAAAATCTTCCAAGAATTTGAAGGGGGTGAAAGAATACAAAGTTGTTTTATGATTCCTGCTTTATTTGCATAACAAATCTAGAAAGGACATCAGATGCAAAATATAGAACATTATCCCTGATAAACACATGTGCCAAAATTCTCAACAAATCACAAGCAAAATGAATTCAACAACACATTTAATATATCATACACATACATGAGTAAAGGGAATTATCCCTGGGTTTAAGGATACTTCAAAATATTCAGATCAATGAAGGTGAAATGCCACACTAATAGAATGAAAAATAAAACTCACATAATCATTTCAATAGGTGCAAAAAGAGCATTGTATGTAATGCAACATACTTTAAGATACTCCCAACTAATTAAATTAACCCTGTCAGTGGCATGATATCATATACACATAAAACGCTGTGTGGAGAGAAGTGGAGAAGTTCTCTTTTTATTAATTCTTAGAAAATGGGTTTATGTAACATGTACAATGCCTCACATATAATCTAAGTGACTACAATGTTAATAATCTTAAGCTAATTATGTCCCCAAGCTCCAGCAGTAATCACAGGATGTTAAATGATCAAGGATTGTTTTAAAGTTCATCACGGAACTTCATTAAATTGGCCATCTCTTATCCAGCCGGCTGTGCCTGTCTTAGGTTGTCCTCCTCTGAGTATCTTACCCAGTATAGGCTATACAGCCATCCATACTGGATACAATGAGCAGGGAATTTCTTATCCAGCCTGGATATGTGACATTCCTCACAGCTTGTTTATCAGTTCAGACCATGGGCTTATTCTCTAGAGCCTTCAGACAGGAGACCACAAACCCAATATCCCTTGACAGAAAAATGGATGAAGAAAATTTGATGTATATATGCAATGGAATCAATACTTTGCATTCCTATCAACATTGTCCACGTTGCCCATTTTTCTCCACAATCTCACCAACATTTATTTCTTTTCTTTTTGATGAGAAGTTCTGACAATTGTGAGGACTTGTCTCATTTTTGGTTTATGATTTTCCTAATAATTTATAACTCTGAACATATTTTCATGTGACATTTATCCAACTGTATTTTTGCTAACGATAATTGATTCAAATCTATATATTCATTTCCTATGGACATTTTTTTTAATTTGATTGTTTGGTCTTTTTTGTTGTTTTTATGGGGTAAGAGTTTGACATAAAATTGGATATTAACACTTGATTGGAGAATATCACTTACAAATATATTCTCCCTATGTGTTGGTTGAATTTTCAATTTAATCATTTCTTCTGCAGTGTAAAACTGTTTAGAGTGATACAATCATATTTTCTTAGTTTTGCTTCTGCTTCCCTTGTCAGAGTAGACAAATGTAGAATCAATTTAAGTCCAATGTCAGAGTGTACTTCTTATATTTTACCCTAGGATACTTTGTTGTCAGGTTTTATGCTTTAAATGCCCAGGAGTGGGATTGCTGGTTCATATGATAGGTCTATCTTAATTATTTAAAGGAACTTCCATACTATTTCCAAAGTGCTTGCACCAATTTTCATTCCCACCCACAGCGTTGGAGAGTCCCATTTTTCTGCACAACTTCCCCAGTCTTTATTATTTGTAGACATTTTTATGACAGCCCTTCTCAGTAGTGTGAGGTAAAACATTATTTTATTTTTGTCTTGCATTTGTATAATGATTAGCTATGTGAGCATGTTTTTAAGTTTCTGATTGACATCTGTGTGTCTTCTTCAGAAAATGGTCTTCTGCTAATTTTCTGGCTGAGTTGTTTGTAGATTTTTGAAATGGAGTTTTATGAACGAAGTGTGTATTTTAGAAATTAGCCTCTTGTTGATAGCATTGTTTCCTAATGTTTTCTCCCATTTGGAATTTCATCTTTTCATATTGTTTATTTTGCTGTGTAGAAGGTTTTAAGTTTAACTAGGACCTATTTGATTATTTTGCTTTTATTGTTTTCAGCTTGGGAGATTGACATAAGAAAATTTCGCTGCAATTTATGTCTTGTTTTGCCTATGTTAATTTTCAGGAGTTTTATTGTGTCATGTATTAGATTCAGATATTTAAAACATTTTGAGTTTATTTCTGTACAGTGTGATGGAGTGTTCTAATTCCATTGATTAACATGTAGCTGTCTAGCTTTCTCAACATCACTTTCTGAATACTGCCTTTTAGGCTTTGTATATTTTTGTTTCCTTTGTCATAGTTTAGTTGACCATAGGTGTAATGTTTTATTTCTGCCTCTGTGTTCTGTTCCAGTGATATAGATGTTTGTTCATTCTCCAGTATTGTGCTGATTTGATTACTGTTTTTGTAATATAGTCTGTGATCTGGGAGGGTTAGGGGTTATGACTCAAACTTTGTTGTTTTTCCTCATTGTTCCTTTTGCAGTTCTGGTGCTTTTGCAGTCCATACAAATCTTAGGCCTGATTTAATTTCTATGGAAAATACCATGTAGTTCAATCTGAACCACTTTATATCTGTAGACATCTTTTGTAGTATGTATATTTTAACAATATTAATTCCTCTAAACTAAGACCTTGAGATTACTTTCCATTTCTTTGCATCATCTTCAAATTTTTTATCAGTCTCCTATTGATATTATTATCTTGGATTTTTCATTAGTTTTTCATTTTTGATCTGATATCATATGGATTTTTTAAAATTATGGAATATTTCATTGTTAGTGTAAAGAAATGTAACAGTTTTTGTATATTAATCATGAATCATGCTGCTTTGCTAAATGTCTTTTTTAGTTTTAGTTGTTCTGGTGTGGAGAATCTTTAGTGTTCTCTATATAGATTATCATGTCATCTAAAATAATAACAGATTTACTTCATTCAATCCAACTTGAATAAGTTATTTTCTTGTCTGATTGTTGTTGCTAGGACTTCCCATACTGTGTTTAATAGAAATGATGAGAGGGGGCATCCTTTCCTTATTCCTTAATTTGACTTTCAGTTATTCACTTTTGCATATTATGTTGTCTGTGTGTCAGTTATTAAAGACTTTATTTATGTTGAGATATATTCCCTGAATCCTAATTTGGCAAGAGGTTTCTGTTGTTGGTTTTTCTGCTTTATTTTTGTTGCTGTTGTTGCTGCTATTGTAATGAATAAAAGTTGAATTTTCTGAAATGTTTTTATGGATTTATTGGGATGATCACGTCATTTTCCCTTTTACTTTTGTTAATGTGGTGTATCAAACTGATTGATTTCATGTATTTTCCACCACTGTTATGTCCCTGCAATGAATTAAATTTGATCATAGTGTATAATTCATTTTAAGTATTGCTGGATTTAGTTTGCTAATGATAATTTTTAGAATTTTTCCATCTTTGTCAATCAAAGATTTTGGCTTGAAATTCTCTTTGCTTCTACTTTGTTGGCTTTGCTATCAGGGTGATAAAATCTTCATAGAATTAATTTGGGATTTTCCAACATCTTCACTATTTTTGAATAGTTTGAAGAGTATAAGTTCTGCTTTGTGTTTTTTTACAGTTTTCCAAGGGAGCTTTTTAAATCAGCACTAACGTTTAAAGATTTTTTATAATGCAGATTTTTTCTTTCTTCTAGTAGAGAGTTTGTTCAAATTATTTGTTTCTCCTTATCCCTTTCTCTTTCTAGACATTTGTTTGTTTCTTCTAAGTTGTTCAGTTTATTGGCATGTAAGTATAGACATAATGATCACTTTTTTGTATATCTGAGGGAAGAATTGTTATTTCTCCACATTTATTTCTGACTTTATTTCTTTGGAGCTTCCCTCTTTTCTTCATGATGCACCTGGCTAGAGTTTTTTTGATTATGCTTATATTAAAAAGAAAACAAAACAAAATCTTTGGTTTTACTACTCTTTTGCATATTTGTTTTTCTCTCTAATTTATATTTAAACCTGTAATATTTAGGTTTTTTATTTCTTTTTTAATTTTTTATTTATTTTTAATCCTTTTACAAGGTTTCCTCAAATTCAAATTTAGAGCACAATTTTTTAGTTACAATGATCATATATACATTTGTTATCCCATTTTTTCCCCTGTGAGCTGCTGTAAGATTGTTTATATAATTCCCTGTGCTATTCAGTACAATCCTGTTTATCTATTCTACAGTTTTGACCCCCCAGCCTATCTCTTCCCACACCCCACCCACTTGGCAACCAAAATTTTGTATTCTCTGCCTGCGAGTCTTTCTCTGTTTTGTATTTATGCATTTTTTGTTTGGTTTGGTTTGGTTTTTAGATTCCACACATGAGCCTTCTCATATGGTATTTTTCTTTCTCTTTCTCTCTTACTTCACTTAAACTGATTTTCTCCAGGGGCACCCATGTTCCTGAAAATGGCATTATGTTCTCAGTTTATAAGATTGACTACTAATCCATTTAATAAATATACCACCTCTTCTTTATCTAGTCAACTGTCAATGGACATTTAGGTTGTTTCCATGTCTTGGCTATTGTACATACTGCTGGCTATGATCATTGGTGTGCAGGTGCCATCCTGAAGTAGGATTTATGCCCAGGAGAGGGATTCCTGGGTCATACGATAAGTCTATTCCTTGGCTTTTGAGGAATCTCCATCCTGTTTTCCACAGTGGCTGCACCAAACTGCATTGCCACCAGCAGTGAAGGATGGTTCCCTTTACTCCACAGCCTCTCCAGCATTTGTCATTTGTGGATTTTTGAATGATGGCCATTCTGACTGGTGTGAAGTGATATCTCATTGCAGTTTTGATTTGCATTTCTCTGATAATCAGTGATATTGAGCATTTTCTTTTTTGCCTTTTGATCATTTGTATGTCTTCCTTGGAGAATTGCTTAATTAGGTCTTCTGCCCAATTTTGCATTGGGTTGTTTATTTTTTCTTATTCTTTGGATGATCTGCTTACATACTCTGGAGATCAAGCTTTTGACGGTTTCAAATGCATATTTTTTCCCATTCCGTATGTTGTCTTGTTCTTTTACTTCCGGCGTCTTTACTTAGCAGAAGCTTGTAAGTTTCATTATGTCTCATTTGTTTATTCTTGCTTTTATTTCTTCTACGAGAAAATATTTGAGACGTATGTCAGATAACATTTTGTCTATATTTTCCTCTTGGATGTTTATTGTATCTTGTCTTATGTTTAAGTCTTTGATCCATTCTGAGTTTATTTTTGTGTATGTTGTTCTAGCTTCATTAGGAATATTCTAGCTGCATTGAATTACATGCTACTGTCCAGTTTTCCAAACACCAGTTGCTGAAGAGACTATCTCTTTTCCATTGTAATTTCTTGCCTACTTTTATCGAAGATTAATTGACCAAACGTTTTGGGGTTAATTTCTAGGCTCTCTATGCTGTGCTATTGGCCTATATGAATGTTTGTCTATCAATAAAGTGCTGTCATGTTGAATTTAGCTCTATAGTATTATCTGAATCATTAGCGTAAAAAAATTCCACTGATATTTGTACCTTAATTTGGTAACCTGCTACCTTGCTGAATTCTTTGATCAGCTGTAGAAAATTCATTGTGGATCTTGTAGGGTTTTCTATAAACAGTAACATATTATCTGCATATAGTTACACTTTTATCTCTTCCTTTCCAATTTGCATCCCTTTTACTTCTCTCTCTTGTTTGATTGCTGTGGCTAGGACTTCCAAGACTATCTTGAGTAGGAGTCGTGTTAGTGTGCATCCTTTTACTGTCCCAGATTTTAGTAGGAAGAATTTGACTTTCTCATATTTGAGTACTATGTTGTCTGTAGGTTTGTTATCTATTGCTTTCATGATGCTGAAATATATTCCCTCTATGCCCACATTGGTGAGAGTTCTTATCATACATGGGTGTTGAATTTTACCAAATGCTTTTCCTGCATCTATTGAGATGATCATGTGGTTTTGGTTCTTTCACTTGTTGATGTGCTGTTTTACATTGATTAATTTGCATAAGTTGAACCACCCCTGTGTCACTGGCATGATCCCCACTTTGTCATGATATATAATGTTTTTTCTGTGTTGTTGGATTCTATTTGTTACTATTTTGGTGAGGATTTTGGCGTCTGGGTTCATCAGTGATATTGGTCTATAATCCTCTTTTTTGGTAGTGTCTTTGCCTGGTTGTGGTATCAGGGTGATTGTGGCTTCATAGAATGTCTTTGGGAGTATTCCTTCTTTTCAATATTCTGAAAGAGTTTAAGAAGGCCTGGTATGAGTTCTTCTGTGTTTGTTTGGTAGAATTCTGCTGTGTATCCATCAGGACCTGGACTGTTATTTGTAGGAAGGTTTCATATTGCTATTTTGATTTCATTTCTAGTGCTCTGTTTCTTCAAGTGGTCAGTTCTTTCTTGGTTCAATCTTGGTGGACAGTATGTTTCCAGAAACTTGTCCATCTCTTCCAGGTTATACAATATGTATCCAAATATTCTTCATAATATTCTCGTATGATATTCTGTATTTCTATTATTTTGTTGTAATTTCTCCATTCTCCTTTCTTATTTTGCTAATTTGTGCTCTCTCTCTTTTCTTCTTATTTAGTTTGGCCAGAGGCTTTTCGATTTTACTTACTTTTTGGAAAAATTAGATTTTGGATTGGTTAACTTTTTTCCTAAGTTCTTTTTAATCTCAATTTTATTTATTTCCTTCCCAATATTTATGATTTCCTTCCTTCCACTGCCTTTTGGGATTTTTTGGTCTTGTTTCTCTAGTTCATTCTCCTGGTGGGTTAAATTGTTTATTTGTCATTGTTCTTCTTTTTTGAGGAACGCCTGTATCGCTATAAACTCCCCTCTAAGGACTGGTTTTGCTGTGTCCCATAAGTTTTGTGGTGTTTTGTTTTAATTTTCTTTTGTCTCAAGGTACGTTTTCATTTCAGCTTTGATTTCTCATTGACCAATTGTTTTTTTAATAACATATAGTTTAATCCCCATGTTTTCCATTGTTTCTCTGTTTTTGATTTCAAGCTTCATGGCATTGTGGTCAGTAAAGATGCTTGAGGTAATTTCTATCATCTTAAAATTGCTGAGGTTTCTTTTGTGACCAAGTACATCATGAATCCTGGAAAATGTCTCACGTGCACTTGAAAAGAATGTACATCCTATTTTGGGGGGTTACAATGCTCTGAAAATATCCACCAAGTGTAGTATTTCTATCGTATTATTTAATTTTTCTGTTGCCTAATATTTTTGTGTCTCAATGATCTGTCCAGTGATGTTAATACATTGTTGAAATCTACAAACATGATTCCCCCTTTATATCAGTTAGTATTTATTTTATGTACTTAGGTGCTCCTGTATTTGGTGCATATGTATTAAAGAGTGTGTTATCCTCATATTGTATCACTCCTTCAATCATTATAAAATGTCCTTCTTTATCTTTATGGCCTTTGTTTTAAAGAGTATTTTGTCTGAAATCAGTAACACAACACCTGTTTTTCCTTTTCCAATTGTATGAAATACTCTTTACCATCCTTTCACTCTCAATCTATATGTGTCCTTCTCTCTGAAGTGGGTCTTTTGTGTGCAGAATATTGAAGGTTCATGCTTTATTATCCAGCCTGCCACTCTATGACTTTTGACTGGAGCATTTAGTCCATTAACATTTACAATAATTGATGATAGGCTTGTGTTTATTGACAAATTGACCTTATCTGTGTAGTTGATTTAGAATTTCCTCTTTTTTCCATTCATCTTCCTTTTATAGTTGGTCATTTTCCTTTGTATTATCATTAATTTTATTTAGTTTTAGTGACTCCCTGATAAGTTATTGTCTTCTTGTTAACTTTTTTTGTGTCCATCAGACCATTATCATAATTGAATTTTTTCAAGTGATAGAAACATGATCTCACACCCATCCTACCGAGAACAAAATATTTTTAAATGAAAGACAAAAAAAAACAATTCTCTATTTTCCTGCCTCCCTCTCCCACTCTAAATTATTTGTATGTCTTGTTTTAAAATTTTGTGTTTATTTTATTTGTAATTCATGAGTTATCACCTTTCCAGGTGTGAGTTTCACATTTCTTTAGCATCCTGCAGCTTTTTTTGTAGAGAAAACCTTTCAATACTTCTTTTAGCATGGGTCTAGTGTTGCTAATTCTTGAAGCTTTTTCTTGTCAGTGAAATCCATTATTTCTACATCAGCCAAAAAGGATAGCATTGTTGGTCAATGTATCCTACAGTATTTAATTTTTTCCATTCAGAACTATGAATATATCTTGCCAATCCCTTCTGGGCTGTAGTATTTGTGTAGAGAAATCCGCTGGTATCCTTATGGGGATTCTCTTGTAACTCACAATTTACTATTCTTTTGTTGTCTTTAGGATAATTTCTTTTTCCTTGACTCTGACCATCTTAATTATATATCTTAGTGTGGGTGTATTTCTGTTCTTCTTGTTTGGGACACTCTGAGCTTCCTGTACTTGGATATCTGATTCCTTATTTAAGTTTTGGAAGTTCTCAGTCATGATTTCTACAAAAACCTTTGCAATCCCCTTTGATCATTCTTCCCCTTCTGGGACTTCTATCATGCCAAGATTGTCATGCTTTCTATTATCCCATAGGTCCCTTATGCTTTTTTCATTTGTTTCTCATTGTTTCTCTTGTAGCTCTTCTGATTGGGAGCTTTCTATTTCCCTGTCTTCTAAGTCACTAATTCATTTCTCTGCGTTATCTAGTCAGCTTTTCTACACCTTTAAATCATTCCTCATCTCAGTCAACGTGTTTACCTATTCTACTCGACACTTCCTTATAGCTTCAATTTCATTGTTGACATATTTTGTATCTCTAAGCACTATCTCTTTAATTTCCTTCTGTAATTTGATCACTCCATTTTTGAAATCTTGATCTAGTTGGATATCGATGTCTATTTCACTGATCGTTCTTTCAGGGGATTTCTCTTTTTCGTTTAATTGGGGACGGTTTCTCTGCTTCTTCAACTTTCTACTACCTCTCTGACACTGTGGTTTATGGAGTATCAGTTATCTAATTTGGACCTAAAGAGTTTATCTACCTAAAGCCTATGTAGTTATACAACTTTGAAAAGAGAAAAAAGAGAGAGAGAGTTAAAGAATTTTAAAGATGAGAGAAATAAAGGTTTGAAGACATTGTTGAATGAATAATAGAAAAGGAATTTGAAGCAGTGTTTTGAAAAATAATAATAATAAAAATATTTTTACAAATTTCAAAGGGATTAAAATGGGGCTATACATAATTCAATAAGAAGTAAAAATTAAGAGGGTAATAAAAATGGAACAGGTAAAAACACATTAATACAAGGGTGTGGTCATTGTCCTCCTGGAGACTGTGTACTTTTAATGTGAATTCTTTCTTTATTCATCCTGATTTGGAAGCTCAGCTTGTTGTTTCCAGAGGTCCTCCACTGGAGCCCTCATCTGTGCTGCTCCCAGGGCATGTCGGCAAACAGATCGCTCCTACACCCTACACTGGGTATGATGAAGCTCTCTTCTCTATGGGCTGGCTTGACAATTCCCTGACCGATGCTACAGTCAGATGTTGCAGAATGACCAGGCATGATTGGGCATCATGCCCTCTCTGAGCACCACCGTAAGGGGCTGTATTCTAGCCCAAAATTTGAGGGGCCACCCGTCCTCTCAGGCTGCTGATCACTCTGCTGCTCTGTGCCACTGTACGCTCTGCCACAGGTTTGCACACCGGAAGTGGGCTCAGGAAAGACTGAGGAACAGCCCTGTCCCTGGTCTGGGCCAAAATCCAGCTCCTTGTTTGTCTTGTCAGACAAGTTCTCTGAGGAACCAGACAGTAGGATCCTATATGCCTCAGGATTTAGACAAGTCTCGGTCTGACCCTTGAGGCTGCTAAGTCCTTAGGTGTAGATGCAGGTATTTTCCACACTGCCACATTGGTGTAAAGCACCAGAGGGTATGGTGGCTGTGTCTGAGCCCCAGCTCTCTTCACCTAGAAACTCTTGTGGATTTTCAGAGATGGGTAATGCACCCTTCCACCCACAGGGCACATCTGCCCTGTTGTTTTATGGAGGGCCCAGGCTGTTCTGCCCTGTCCACTCACAGCCATGACACAATGCCAAATCCATTCCCCTGGGTAGCCACAGTGCAGCCATCCCCCTCTACCACCCAGCTCGGGCAGCATGGCCCTGCCCCCTGCTTCTGGGCTGCATCTTCAGCTGAGTGTCACAGGGATACTCTGTGCCTGTTTAACTTAGTTCTGTCAGTCAACTTATACTATGTACATGTCCAAGCCTTGGAGGCTCCCCCTTCTTCTTGCCAATCACACAGCTGGAGAGGGGAGACACAGTGAATGAGCACCAGTCCTTCTTTGCTGCTCCCTCCCTGTTGGAACTGTCCCATTCTGTTTTGCCTTTTCTTCTTTCTTTCTTCCTTTTCTCCTACCAGATTTTTCACATCTTTATCTATTGAAGAGTACAATCTACTGTCATAGAACTGCAGTTTCTCTGGTTAGCTGAGTGGGTCTTTGTATGAGGGTCTGGTGCATTTGCGGGAAAGTGTGAGCTAGGAGCATCTTTCTACTCCACCATCTTTGCCTCCCCCCAAAAGTCTCATTATATGGTGGAAGATAAACATAGTCTGGAAATAAATGGAAAAGATATTCCATGGAATTGACAAGAAAGTGCAGATTGCAATGCTTAACTCATACAAAATACGTTTTAATATAGGGGCCAAAATAAAACAAATATGCGATTATATAAAGAAAAAGGGATCAATAAAAAAAGGGTATTACACTCATTAAATTATATATGGACCCAACACCATAGATCCTAATTATAAAATGTAATTTTTTGTAGACATGAAGAAATTAATTAATTATAAATCAATAATAGTAGATGAGATGAACACCTCACTATTCTGATAGCCAGATGACCCAGAAAGTATATCTGTAAGAAAACAGAGATCTTAATAGCATATTAGATCATTTGAACCTAAGTGAGCTATTGGACACTGCATCAGAAAAGCAAAACACATAAATTTTCAAGTGTGCACAGGATGTAATCTAAGGAATTAACCACACATTGTCATGAAATGAGCCTCAGGAACTTTAAGCAAATATAGATTACAGCAAGTATTTTTCCATACACAAAGTAAGAAACTGTGCATCAACTCTAGAAAGAAGAATAGGAAAAGCACAAACATGAGGTCAAACCACATCCTTTAAAAAATAAAATAAAACAAGTTCAATGATGAAATCAAAGAGGTAATAAAATAATACGTGGAGAGAAATTACAATGAAAACACAGCTTCATAAAACTTATGGAATACAGCAAATACAAATCTAAGAGGGAAGTTGAGAGCAAATCATGACTTCTACAAGGAACAGGAAAAACCTCATAGAAAGGACCAAGCATACCACCCAAAATAACAAGAAATAAGAACAAACAAAATCCAAAGGCAGTAGAATGAAAAATCTTTAATAATTATGTTGAAAATAAATAAAATAATAGTTGAAAAATAAATTACAAATCATAAAATCAACACCTTTAAATTTTTTAAAAAATATTAACAAACATGTGAACATTTAGCCAGGCTTATTAAGAAATACAGAGACTGGACACAAATAAAATAAGAAATTAAATAGAAGAAATAATATCAGATATTACAGAAATACAAATAAAGATTATGAAAGCACAATGAGCTGTTACGTCACAACTAACTGGATGACTTAAAAAAAAGGACAAATTTCTTGAAAAGTACAGCCTGCCAACACTGAATAAAGAGAAATCTGAGAACTTGAATTGAACAATTCATATTAATTAACTAAAATGTATAATTTTAAGAACACCCTTTGAATAAAATATCTGGATGCCTTCACTAAAATATTTTTACCCCAACTATTTTAAAAAATAAAGGAGGAAGGAAAATTCCCAAAGTCATAGTATGAAGCCACCATTACCCTGATAATAAAACCAGTCAAAGACACTACCAAAAAAAATGGAAATGGAAATCCTATGTCATTGTTGAATGATGATATACATTCAAAAATCCTCGAAAAACATCAACAAATGAATCCAGCAATAGTTAGAAAGTTTTATACATGATGATCATTTGGATTAATTCCTGAGTCACAAGGATGGTTCAACATACACAAGTCAATCAGCATGACACATAACTAATAAAGGAAGGACAAATTACACAAGAACATGTCAATACACAAATTATAAGCATTTGACAAAATTCAACATGCATTCATCATCAGAATTCTCATGAAAGTGAGTACAATGGGAACATCTCTCAACATACTAAAGGCCATTTATAACAATTTATAATACTCAGGGGAAAGGCTGAAAGCCTTCAGGGTAAATTCATGAACAAGACAAGGATTCCTACCCTCACCACTTCACTTCAATAGTAATAGAAGAAAGGAAAAGGAAAAGAAAAAGAAGGAAAAGAAAAAGAAGAAAAAGAAATGCAAAATGGACAGAAAGAGGCAAAATTGTCACCAGTACTGATGGCATAACAATCTACATAGAGAGTACTAAGAGCTCTACACTATTATGAACAATAAATAATTTCATCAAGGGAGCAGGGTACAAGATTAACGTAAAGAAGTCTCTTGCATTTCTATGCATTAATCATGAGATATGATAAAATGGACATTGAAAGCAATAATATTTATTACCCCATAACCCCAAATATATTGGAATGAAAGTAACCACATATGTGAAAGATCTACACACTGAAAATTATAAAACATTGACAAAGAAATTAAAAATGATTCAAAGAAACGGAAAGATGTCTTGTGCTCTTGGATTGAAAGAGTTCATATTGTTAACATGGCTGTACTATGAAAAGAAACCTACAGATTTAGTGCGAGTACTGCTACGAAGCTGTAGTATTTTCCACAGAACCAGAAAATTAACAAATCTAAGTTTTACATGAAACCATTAAAAATTGCCGAAATGATCTTGAGAAAAAACAACAAATCTGGAGGTATAACCCTCCCAGATACCATACTATACTACAATCCTACAGTGATAAAATCAGTATGGCATTGGAACAGAGATACAATTAATAAAAACAGATAGAGAGCATAGAAATAATTCCACAAACCTATGAGCAATGAATCTATGATAAAAGAGTCAAGAGTACACAATGTAAAAAGGACAGTCACGTCAATGGATGGTGTGGGGAAAGCTGGACATCTACATTTAAAACAGTGAAATGAGAGCATTTCCTGACATCATATACAAAAATAAACTCCAAGTTTATTAAGGACCTAAATGTAAGACCTGATACTATAAAACTGCTAGAAGGGAATATAGGTGATATACTATTGGATATATATCAAAGGAATATTTTCTTATATCAGTCTTCTAAGGCAAAAGAAATAAAAGCAAAAATTAGCAAGTGGGACCTAAATAAACTTGAAAATTTCTGCACAGCTTAGGACACAATCAATGAAATGAAAAGACTGCCTGTATAAATGGAGAACATAATTGAAAACAATGCAAGTTACCAGGGGTTAATAGATGTAGGTTAATATATGTAACATGGATTTAGGTTAAACAACTCAAGGTGAAAAACAAAAACCCAACCAAAAACAAGAGCAAAGTACCTGAGTTAATATTTTTCCGAAGAAAACATACAGATGAGTAACACGCAAGTGATAAAATTGCTCAACATTACTAATTATTAGGTAATTGCAAATCAAAACCACAATGAGCTATCACTTCACACTGGTCAAACAGCTATTATGAAAAAGTCTACAAATAGAAACTGTTGGAGGTGATGTGGAGGTAAGAAATCTCTTGTATACTCTTGGTAGGAACGTAAATTGATACAACTTCTAAGGAAAAGAGTATTCAGATTTGTTTAAAAACTAAAAAGTCAACTACCATATGACCCAGTAATTCCTCTCCTAGGAAAAATCTGTGGAAAAAAACCCTAAATTGAGAAGAACCAACGTTCACAAAAGCACTGTTTATAATATGCAAGAAATGTAAGCAATCCAAGAGTCCACAGTAGACTATGGACTTAAGAAGATATGATGTTTCAATAAATATGCAATGGAATAATACTCAGCCATGAAAATGAATAACACATTGCTAGTTCAGCATCCTGAATAGATCTAGTAAATAAAATGCATAGTGAAGAAACTTAGACAAAGACAAATGTATACAATGTAATTTATATGTAGAATCTAAAGAATAACAAATATCTTTGTATATCTCTCTATAGCTATCTATTGATAGATGATAAATAGAAGGATAATACATAATAGAGAGATAAAAAGATAGATAGATAGATAGTTATATAGATAGATAGATACATAGATATATAGATAGATAGATAGATAGATAGATAGATAGATACATAGATAGATAGAGAGATAGTGACATGTTGGAGATGTAAATAGATTAGTTAGACAAGACTTAAGCAGACTCAAAATTATGGGAAAAAATTTATGTTTACCAAAGTGGAAGGGAAAGAGATTTTAGTGGTAGAATATTGACAGATAGAAAGTAGTATACATAAAGGAGAGAAGCAACAAGGATAATCTGTATAGATCATGGAACTATACACAATTGCTTTAAATAATTGTATGTTAAAATTATTGTAATATTTCATAATGCAATATAATCTACAAAGTGATTAGAATAATTATGCTGTACATCTAAAACTACACAATATAGTACATCTACTGTACTTCAATTAAAAATAAAACATCTCATGTATAATTTAGTCATTTTTCTGCTGAAAGAATCTTCCTTTAATATTGTTTTATTTTTACTCTTTACCTTTTATGATTACTATTTCAAATTATTTCTTTTACTGTTGTGAACAAGTTACCAGGTTGAATTATCTGTATTTATTGCCCCTGAATTCCTATTTTTCTCTCTTTAATACATATGGTATAGTAGCATTTAGAAACATAGCCAAAGAAACATATGTAAATTTCTCGTGGTCTCTCCTTAGTACTTTAGTCAATGTTTTGTACATTTTGCCAATTTATATTTCTTAGAAGACTTCTTCACTGCACCTCTTACAAGGTGTCTCGGTTTTGTTTTTTCATCACATTCAGGTTTGTTTCTGGTATAGTCTTTATTTTCACTTTATATCTAAGTGATAAATGTGTATTACTGGGTGAGTGATTTCTTATTTCAGTAGTTTCAAATGTAATTTTATTTACCCTTGGCCTATGTTTTTAGCTTAGAAATCTGCTGATAGCCTAATAGGGGTTCCTTTGTAGATTATCATAACTATTTTTGGCTGCCTTTAAAATATTACTCTATCATGACTTGCCAATTTGCATATGACATATCTTGAAGGAGGTCAATTTGTCTTAAAGTTATTGGTGTTTTTTTGGCTCACCAACTTGTATATCAGTTCATTACACAGGTTCGGGAAGTTATCAACTATTTCTTCTTTGAATAAACCATCAGCTGCCTTCTAACTTTCTTCTCCCTCCAGGATTCCACTCCAATGTGCAGTTTCAGAGGAAGTCTGATGGCTACTGTAGAGTTTCCTCACGTTTTAATATCTTGAATCTCTGCCCTCTCCTATCATTTCAAGTTTTGTATTGGTGAGTTTGCTAATTTCTCTTCCACAAAGACACTCTACTTCAAATGCTTTCTGTTGCATTCTTCATCTCATTTATTAAATTCTCCTGGTCCTCCAATAAATTTGTTTATTTTATAGTTTCAGTCTCTTTGGTAATGTATTCCTTATCAACATTTCATTTATTCCTAAGCTCACTAAACTGCTTTCGTAGTTTTGTTTTTTGTATTGAGTTTCTGTATGACATCTATTTGGATTCTCCATTAGTTATATGGCAATATACCATGACTTTAAGTTTGGTGCATGGTTGTCATTGTATGTGTGTGTGTGTGCGCAGGTGCATGTGTGTGTGTGTCTGTGTCTGTGTCTGTGTTGGTTTCTGTATCTGTGTATCTGTGTGTGTGTGTGCCCTGTAATTTTACTGTGATTGGTCATGATCTTGATAAATTATTGCTCTGATGACACTAAATAACAGATTGGTAGTTGGAGTCCTTGCTTTGTATTCTGGTAGTTTGCAATATTGCACAATTTTTGGTTTTACTTACCTCAGCTACCTCTGATAATTTTTCAAAATGGCACTTTCCAGTCACTACTGTCTGGATAAAAGATGTGCTTTCATTGTCACTTCTTACCCTTCTCTGGTAGTTAATGCCACTTTTGTCACTGGTATGGTGAACCCTTCCTTTTATCTGATATCCCTTGAGACTCAGTGTACACATTGAGGAAAGGTGCAAAGACTGGTGGGTATTTGGAATCAGGCAAGTGCCTTTGCTATGTCCAGTGTTGCGTGGCATCTTGTCTCCACCAATGTGAATGGGGATTAGGGAGAGTGTCATGTATGTCTGAGTGTCTGAAGGATGGAAATTCTGTCTCTATTTTAGCTCCCCCCTAGTTAATGTGACCATGAGTACTGGTGCAGTTGGAAGCTGAAGCTGTGTGAACCACTGAGACCCTGATTCTACTGGGTACTCTGAACTTGAGTATTCATATATCCTAGTCAGTGGGCCTTGGTTGCAGACACCAAATTTGCTCTTCCCACAGTTCAGCCACTTTTGTGTATTTTAGTCCACCAAACTTTGCCTGTTCTCATGTGTTCCAGAGTATTGTTTTGTGTTGTAGTTATTTTTGTTGAGATGTGAACATTTTATTGACTGTAGATGTAAGGGGAGAGGCAAAAATTGTTTAAACTTATGTCACTTTTAAAAGTATATACTTTTTCAATTAAAAGCTTAAATTCTACTAATGACATTATTAAGACAGTAAAGAAATTGAATAAATCACCTCTATTAATATCAGAGTACTACAAAATATTTTGATTTTTCTGGTTTTTTTTTAACATTTTTCCCACTTACATGCACAATTTACTATTATATATCCCTATAATGACCTTAAAATCAATTAAATTATTAAAATATATCTCTGTGCTGTCAATATAGCCCTGTTGGTTCACTAATTTATTACTAGTAGCTTGCACATTTCTGTCTTCTCCATCCTTCTTCCCTGTCCATACAGGAAACCACTTCTTGGTACACTACACATATATATGTCATTCTGTTCCTGTTTTTCTATGAGTATTTCTCTTATATCTTTATTTTCCTCATTTAAGTGACAACATTGAGTGTTTTTCTCTGTATGACTTATTTTCCTATGTGCAACACTCTCTGGATCCAGTCATGTTGTTCCAAATGGCAGAAATTTATTTTTCAATATGACAGTGACTAAATAATTATTATGTTATCTATATCTCACATCTACTTCAGCCAATCATCTGTTGATGGGCATTTGAGTTGTGCTTCAAACCTTGGCTACTATAAATGATGATGTTAAGGACATTTGGGGTAATATATCCTTTAAATTAATGTTTTCAATTTTTTTCAGATTTATACCAAAAACTGGAATTGCTGCAATGTATAATCCTTCTATTTCTAGTTTTCTGGGCACTGTCCACTCTTTTCTAATAGTGGATGCATCAATTTATATTTCCACCAGCAGTGTATCTGGGGTCCCTCTTCTCAAAATTCTTATTAATGTTTGTCATTTGTAAACTTTTGTTAATAGCCATTTTGATTGCTGTGAGATTATATTTAATTCTGGTTTTGATTTACATTTTTCTAATGAATAGCAACGTTATGTTCCTTTGTATGTGCATGAAAATCATCCATATGTCTGAATTTGAAAAGTTTCCATGAAGATGTTTCAACTGTTTTAAAGTTGGGGTTTTGTTTTTTTAAATATTGAGTCTAAAATGATATATATATATATTATGGATTTTAAAATCTTGTTGGTTTCATTGTCTGAAATTTTCCCTTCTATTCTTTCTGTTATCATATCTCTTCTTGATGGTTTCCATTGCTCAGCAAAAGGTTTCACACTTCACACTTATACAAGAAGTAAAATCCCTGTATTGCATAGTACATCTATTTTTTTTCAGTAAACTAAAAACTGTAATTGTTACTTTTTTTTTTTTAATTTTGAGACAGATCAAAAATAAACATTGCTATGATTTATCTCATAGTGAGTTCTGCTCCTGTTCTTTGTCAGAAATTGCATAGTTTCAGGCTTTACATTTAGGAAATCCATCCATTTTTATCTTATGTTGTACACTATGGAAGGAAGTGCTCTTACATCTTACTTTTACTTGTACTGTCCAGTTTTCTCACAACTTCTTGTTGAAGAGACTGCCTTTTTTCAATTGTATACTCTTGCTTCCTTCCTTGTAGACTAATTGACCTTATGTGTGTGGGATTATTTTAGGACTCTTTATTTTGTTCCATTGATCTATGTGTTTCATTAAGTATCATATTTTGAAGAATTTATTACTGTAGCTTTTTTGTATGTTATAAAGTCAGGGAGGATAATTCCCACAGCTTTGCCCATTTTTAAAAAGAATTTCAGAAAATTTGGGCCTTTCAGATTTTTGTATAAATTTTATCATTTTTCTCCTAGTTTTGTGAAGAAATTTATTCTGTGAGAATAGAAATTTACTAAAAGAAAAAACCTGAGAAAAATTCTAAAGTGTGCAATATAAATCATGCAATATTAACAACTACTGGATTGCTGTATAAATCAAAGAAAAAATATATAAAGAAAAATTAAAACCAAAACAAAATCCATAGGGTATAACAAAAGCAGTATTAATAGGGATGCTTAAAGCAAAATAATCCCACTTATACAAATAAGAAACATCTCTCTCATAACATAATCTTGCAAACAAAAGATGTAGTAAAATAAGAAAATAATTGTCAGTATAAGGAAAGAGGTGAATATACATAACATAAATAAAATAATGATTAAAAATAGAACGATTCAATCAAACTAAATAATGGCTTTTGAAATATAAATAAAATTGATAAACTTTAACCAGACTCATGAGAAAAAAGAGTATAGATTAATAAACAGAATTCCAGGCCTAGAGAGCTTCAGAGGTGATTTCTGCCAAACAGTTAGGGAAGAGCTATCACCTATACTTCTCAGCATATTACAAAAATTTCGAGTGGAAGGGAGGCTTCCTATCCCAAATTTCAGTATCACACTACTGCTAAAACTGGAACAAATACCTCAAAAAATTGCAGGTTACATACTTCTGATAAGCATAGATGAAAAAATCATCACTAAATTGTTAACAAATCAAACAATACATTAAGAGGATAATACAATATAATTAAGTCCGTTTTATTTCAGGAATGCAAAAGTGATTCAATACCCACAAATCAATCAGTATGATACACCACACTAACAACCTGAAGAATAAAATATATATGGTCACCTCAATAGAGTCATAAAATGTTTTGACAATTTCAGTATCTATTTATGAATAGATTTCTCCTCAAAGTGGGCAAGAGGAAACATACCTCCACACAGTTAAGGTCTTATATGACAAGAACTCAGCTAACATGACACTCACTGATTAAAAGCTGAATGCATCTCCAGTAAGAGCAGGAATAAGACAAGATTGCTAACTCTGACCACTTTTATTCAGTATAGTATGGAAATTCTAGCCATAGCTATCCAAAATTAAAGTAAGTAAAATATAGCTAATTAAGAAAAGGAGTAAAAGTATCTGTTTGTAGATGACATAATTTAAAACGAAATCCTAAAAATGGTGCCACAAAAGTAATAGGGCTTATCAATGCATTTTGTAAAATTTACGAACGAAAAATTAACATACAGAAATCTTGCATTTCTACACACTAACAAGAAGCTAACTGATACAGAAAGTGAGGGAACTGCCTCATTTAAAGTTTCATTACAAAAAAATCAATAAATATATCCAAACAAGGAGGTAAAAGACCTGTACTCAGAAAACTATAAAATATTTACAACAGAAATTGAAGATAATGCAAACAGATGAAAGGATATTCTGTGTTCATAGATGAGAAAAAATATATTGTTTAAATGACAGCATAAGCCAAGAAAATACACAAATTAAATTCAGTGCCTATCAAAATACCAAGGGCATTTTCAGACACTTACAATAAATAATTTTAAAATTTACATGTAAACACAAAAGAATTGAAATCACTAAAAAGAAAAAAAAGAAAAGAATACAAAATGACTAAAATCACAAGCAACTTTGACAAAGTACATAGAGGTTGTATCACTGTCCCACATTTTAAACTATAAAACAAAGCTACAGTAATAAAAAGAATATGGTATTGGCCCTGAGCAAACAGAATAATGGAACACAAAGAATGCCTGAAAATGAAATCAGACAGTTATGGTCATTTAGCCCATTAAAAAAATGAATATACAGTGGGGGAAAGGTAACCAACAGGCAAATGAAACTGATCAACATGACTAACAATCAGAAAGTTGCAAGACCAAAGCACAATGAGACTTTATGTCACTCCTGTCAGAATGACTTCTATCAAAAAGATAACAAACATAAATGTTGATAAGGATGAAAGAAAAACAACCCTGATGCACTGCTGGAGTGAATGGAAATATGTGCTGCCACTGTGGAAAAGAGTATGAAGATTTAACTAAAAATTAAAAATGAAATATAATCCAGCATTTCCATATCTGGATACTAATTCCATGAAAATAAATACACTAAGTAGAAAAGATAAATTCAACCCTATATTCACTGCAGCATTATTCACAATAGGCAGGATATACAAGCAAATTAATTGCTCATCAATAAATAATGGATAAACAAGATGTGTGTTTATAATATATATATCTACCCATCTTAACTACATATTTATCTATATTTATTTATATATATATATACACACACACACACATAAAAATACAATGGGTTATTATTCAGCTCTAAATAGAATGTTTTTCTCATTTGCAACAAATGGGTAGAACAAGAGTGTAATATGCTAAGTGAAATAAATTAGGAAGAGAATGACAATTGCTGAATGATTTTATTCACATTTGGAATTTTAAACAAATGAACATAACAACACAGAAAAGGAGATGTACATATAGAAAGAAACACATTGTTCACAAGAAGGAGGGAAATGGGGTTAGGAAAAGAAAAAGTTGAGGAAAATTAAGAGAGAAAATTTTCCAGTTGCAAATAAATGAATCAGGGACAAGAAATGTCCTGTATGGGGAATAGACAATTACTATGAAATATATTTACAAAGCAACATATCATAACTAGATATATTCTGGTGAACAGTATGAAATGAATTAAAAATAGTGAACATTATGTTGTTTAGGAGAAACTAACACAGTGTTATAGATTAAAGTTCACTTCAAAAACAAACAATCATACTTATATAAAAAGAAACTAGGTTTCTAATTAACAGAGGCAGGGGTTGGAAAAGGAGAATTTGATTAATGCACTCTAAAGCTACAAACCTCCAGCTGTAAAATAAACGTGTTCAAGGGATGCCCTGTAAAAACATGAAAATTACAATTAATACTGCTTTATGTTCTATATTAATGATGTTAAGAGAGTAGACATTAAGGTTTATCATCACAACCAAAAGACAAATTGTATTTCTTTAAAATTGTATCTAAATGAGATAATGAAATCTCCCTAAAGTTGCTATGATATTTATTTCATGATAGTTGTAAATCAAATCACTATCCTATGCACCTAAAATTTCACAATGTTTTATGCCAATTATATCTCAAAAAAAGAGGAAGGAAAAATGGAAAGCCAATGGTCATTTTTCCCATGAAATTTCTCATGATTGTTTTTGCAGCAAGTAAACTTGAGTCATGATATACTTATCCTTGGCAAAGTTACCAATAAATAAGTTATTCTGATAAATTATACATAAAGATACAAATAAAATTAGTTTTACCACACCTTAAACATTCTTCATGTTAATAGCCCACTGCTTCTGTAGGCATCAAAATTTCACTCTGTGTATTCATTTGAGATTAGAGAATGGATACAAATTTAAAACTGGCTGCTCTTGCTGTGAGTGATAAAGATCACTGTCTCTGAACGATAGTCTCAACTCCCCGACAGCTTCTGTAAGAAAAGAACATGCTAGGTTGCTAAAAATCTCAGCATTGTAAAATCTCAGAAATCCTACAATCCTTAACTGTTTTGCAATGGGAATGCAATACTGACAAAGACTTGATTTTGGATAACAATGTGGTGTTTTCTCATGGTTGCATTATGGGATTTGAGGATAATCCCTGAGATCCACAAAAAAAATTCACGCTCAAGTGCTGGGCAAAGAAGTGTAAAGCTTCTGCATAATTAGGTCTGAGGACTGCTTTTAAAATGAAGACTATGCTCACTCTATTCCAGGTAGTCCAAGGTAAGTAAGGTTATTGCAATTTCTATGTGAACGGGAACAAGTCAGTGGTTCAGACACTATAATTTAGTCAAAGGGTGTTCAAAGCCAAAATAAGTTGTGTCAACAATGAGAATTAAAAGAAAAAAAATTAGACATAAGCTTAAATTAAAAAGGTGATACAGTCCTGTGCTGGGGTCTGGGGACAGGAGAATGTATATGCCTCAGTCACATTCAGGGGTTCAGAGGCTTCACCCTAGCATCAGCTCGGGATTCATTGAGCAGGTAACAATTAGTATACAGGAAGAAATATAATCAATCTCTCCCTGATTGGAAGATAATCTGGTGACCCAATGAAACTCTTAATTCACAGAGATTCTGACAGGTGCAGAGGAATAATTCACTGATGATTCAACTAAGACAAACTTAGTTACAGTTTAACAATCCATCTTCACACACACACACACTGGTAGACAGATTTGTAGTATTTAGTGGGAAGAATTCAGTGGGCAGAGCTCAGAGAATAGTTTTCAAAGCACCAGCCAACTTTTGTGCTTTTGCCAATAGTCTAGATTTTCCCAGGTAGAAAACTACAGATGGACAAACAAACAATATTCTTCTTTAGGATTTCTAATTTTGAAAGTAAACTGTAGCTTTTGATTTATCAGTATAGAACCTTGTTAAAATGATCACAGTAAGACACACTGTCTGATAAGAGAGCTGGAAACTAGCTGCTGAAACAGCCCATCTGAACCCCAGACTGCTAATGTAAGCAACAATATAGCCATCATCAGATTCAGCAGACAAACATAAAAGCTTGATGTTTCTGTTGTAGGATGAACCACTGCTGTCCAGACACAGTTCTCATGCTGCAAGTGGTCTCTATTCTTCTCTTGGTAAAGGTCACATTGGTGGGATGCTGCTAGAGTTCAACCTGGCCCATTTGCCCATTCTCCAGATTTTCAAAGACTTTCTTCACAACAGGTGACACATTTTCAGTACTCAATTCTGCCATTCCAGTCTTATCAGCTGACACTGGTGTCATCATTGTGAGCAGAAGACTTAGGCTTCCTAAACTTGCATATAATTATTTCAGCATTTCAGAAAATTTCACATTATGAAAATGCTTCACCTTTTATTTTAAATTAATGGGAAATTGTCAAAGACTTCCATGAATATTTTATATTTCCTAATATCTGTATAAATTTGGTATTCTTGCAGTTGGACTAATGTTTATTTCTACCACCCCCACCTCCAACTAGTCCACACATTTTAGATTGCAATTTGGTTACTTAATAACACCACCCCACCCAAAGGGCAAGTACCTCATAGATACTACCTGTGTGAAGGTTAGAAGGGGCTCAAATTATGTGGGGTTTATAAACCAACATTAAATGTTTGCAATGGCACTATCTCTTCTCAACAAAGCTCTGTTTCTAAGAAGTAAATTAATTAGAAGGCAGTATAGTTCTTGGTATGGGGATGAGAATCAGCTATTTTAGTATGGGTGGGTGATGAAGAGACTGGAAAATATCCAGCAAATGGGAATGGAATGCTTTATGCCTCTGGAGGCATGAATTAAGAAGAAAATAATATTTTGTCTCCTGTAACTACCTCATCTTACTGTCTTGGGTGACTAGTCCCTGGGCTATTGAAAGAGCTAGTTTGTGGTGAGAAATATAGACCATAATGAAATAGTTTGAAAACCATGAGAGTTTTGTTGTTTCAGGAAAGTAGATTTGGCTTAAAGTCAACATGTATTTTTCATTCACTAAATATAAAATGTATCCTGTGGCATGTGCTGTGATTACAGTGCTGGTATCCAAGTTAGACATGGAAAGGGGGATAGACAGAAAACATCTGGAGGAGGTGGTTTCTGTGCTTAGATGGGGATAGTCTAGGTAGGTAAAAGGAAGACAACGAAAGCCAAGGATGAGCTGGAGTAAAAATGGTGAGTTTGCAGCTAACATTGTTGACAAGCATTTGCCTGGATGAACCTCCAGAAACAGTGAAACATAAAGAAATGCCAAGGTAGTCAGATGCCAGATTTATAAAGAAATAACTAAACTAAGTTGAGTTTGTGCTCTTAGAGTTGGAAAGGCATTAAGTGCCACCCTGAGGACATAAGCTTGTCTTTGGCTGGAACAGAAAAGCAACATAAAGTATTGACTAGAAAATATAGTGTAGACTCTTGAGGGCAGGGAATTAAAGCACCAATTGGAATACTTTGAGAACAGCACAAGAAGACCATAGATAATATTACTTCTCAAATTCTACTACATGATGAATGTGCCATCTAAGACAACATCATGTGACTTTTTGACACCAGGGATGACATAATAGAGACCATGATCCCTGGGCCGGTTCCTGCATTTATCTCCTCTTCCAACCTATCCTAACTTAACACTTTCCTTACTTTCCAGGATGAACCAGAAACCACTTAGTACTTTTTCCTCTCTCCATGTTTTAGTCTTTTTCCAAATTCTTCCATTTATTCTTCTTCCTTACGAGAAATTATTTTAATTTACTCCCATATTTTTCCATCAAGAGATCATATCAATCAAATATCTCTTTTTTCTTTAAATGGCAACTTAGTCTCCCGTTTAACTCTAAACTCTAATTTAAAAAAATAAAGAAAATACAGATACACATCTATGTTTATTGTTCAAATAAGAAAATTGCAGATATTTGTCGACATTTGCCAACATCAATTGTAATCTTTGTTATCCTGTATAATCTGGTAGTCCTCTGGAAGTTTAGTTGTAATTAAGATGATGTTCATAAACTGAAGATGGCTGATGAGTTGGCCTTGAAATAGATGTAGTTGATGTATCAGCGATCACTGGCACTGGAAAGCGTGGGTTGCTCCCTGGTTGAAGTTTAGGAAAACGACCTTCATTGGTGGATATGTTGTGATAAATATTTAGAAAAGTAGAAGACTCCACCATCAGTCCAAAATAATTGCTCTGTATCGGAGAGAAGATGCTGTACTGAGAAGTAGAATGTGTAGTTGGATTGGAGTTCACAACACCACCATTTGTTTTATTGTAGATGCTTTGAGAGTGCCCGGGGACAGTGGTCAACTGATTTAAAATAGCTCGTTGATCCACTGAAATTTGTTCTGGTGGTCTAAATGACATTGATGATGGAGGAGATAAATCACCTCTGATCGGGTTAGTTCTATCACCAATTATGTGGCAAGTAGAGGGCTTTCTTATAAGAGGCATGTTTAAATTTGCAGAAGGTAAAAATGCACTTTCCCTGCAAGCGTCAGCCAGAAAACGAGAATTATTATTATTCACATTACCCGATGCTTGAAAGTGCTTTTGGTTGAAATCTTCAGAAAATGAAGACACCAGAGAAGAATTTCCAATCCCAACTCTTCTTTTTATTCTCACTAGAAGCTGGGGACAGCCTCGTTTAACATTTGGATTTTGATAGAACTACAGCTACAACCAAAGAAGAAAATTTTATTAATAATTTAAACCAAAATACAAGACTACAATAAGCCTAATCTATAAAATCTCAGTTTCCACGTTTACTATGCAAAGATAATAACATCAAAATATAAACATTGCTAACAATATTTTGAAGTTCCTAATTTGGAAAATATACATTTAAATTGTATATTCATCAAATTTAAAAATTAGCATTTGCAGTAACGGTGAATGCCACTTTTCAAAAGCAGCTTTAACACCTTTATTTAGATTTCTGGAAAGATTCATAGTTGCAAGCAAAGTTTCTCATAATCTTGACTACTTAAGGCACTCTCCTCATTTTTTAGAAAAAAAAAGGATTTTAGCCTTAGTAGATTTATACAATTTTCAAAATCTAGCTTTACAATTATATAACAATTGATTGATATACAAAATAAAATTTTATATATGTTTCCTTGTGGTAACTAAATTTTTTGAATACCTTTCTTAAAACAAAGGCTTCTTTTACATCTGCCAGAAAGTCAGGTAGACAAGCAGATATTTGAAAATTCTGATGCAGTTTCCTAAACTCATAAAGGTTAAGCTATCTAACTAAACTTTTCTTACTTCCAGTTTCAAATATTCTGAAAGGGTCCTTTTATTCAAAAACTTCCTTTTTAAAAACATTTTCATCATTCACTATGAAAGATCCATTATCACCCCACCAGATGGATTTAAACTGGTGACACCAAGCCATTTTCCAGAGTTTCCTTGGAAATGTTAGAGAATGAAAATCATTATCTTCATCTGGTTCAGAGACACAATGTGTATATCATGGTCTTTTTATCAAGGATTCTTCAAAGTCTGAAAAGCATTTTCTTCATCATAGACCTCAAGTCCAAGTCCCCAGAGATTGATCACACAATAGAGATCAACCGGAATTTCCTGAACCACTTGGTCCATCTTTACGTGACACATCTTCAATTTCTGAAGAAACATGTGCCATCACAAATAAATTTTTCTACAGCCACTTTTCTAATCTGCATGATTTTTAGCACTGTGGCTTCAAATGCTGCTTTGGCAGGCCTGCACATATAAACTGCTAGGCCTTCACAATGGTTCTCAACTTGAGAAGCTGTGACATCACAAAACGACTGGTCTCCCAGCAAGTCAATTTTAACATTCAGCCAGTGTTTACTTCTCATTCATCCAGTTAAAATGAAACTTATTTGATGCTTATTTTTATAGTGTTATCTGCAAATATTATCCCCACAAAATCTTTTTAAACAATTTAATTGTGGGGTCTATGAAATAAAACCAATCTCCATTCTTTTGTACAGATATTTATAACAGATTTGTGAACAGAGTATAAATAATGCACAAAATATATAAAATAATTTTAAGGTTTTGGAATTTAAAATGAAATTTTTGTAAAACCTGTACAGAAAATGTATATCTATTTCAATAACATTTGAAATTAAAGTGAAACTTAATTTGATTTGGAAATGGAAGTAGGTATTTATCTGTGTGCTCTACAATAAGTAGTTCTATATTCAAAACATAAGCAGAATAAATATCAGTTTATATGTATTGTATATAAATAAATGGTACATAATTATGAAATAAAATTAGATAAATATAATGAATCAAATTTAAGAAATCCCAAAGGGCATAATTTTTGTTTTAAATTGTAATTCAGTGCTATAAGTAAACAAAAGTAATTTAATATTCTATTCTAAAATTACAAAAGAGAAAATCTCATTTTATATTTACAAATGTTTATTTTTGCCATTCTTTCACTCAGAGGTTTTTCAGTCCCTAGAAGGAATAAATTTTCTTGTCATCTTTATAATCCATACACTTGTGGCTTCTTTTAAGAGTTCCAAAATGATGTTGATAAGTACACTCATGCACATGACCCTGGGTTCAATAAGCAGTGCCTCCATTAAGGGGCAAACAAACAATCAAAAAACAAAAAAATAACAGTATATGTGTGTTGGGGTTGAAAAGAACTTGTAATGCATTTTAGGAAGCAATATGTATCTCAGGCCTGAAACAGTTGACATTGTTAGTAAAATACAGCATTTTAAGGCATGTGTTTCGTCCACTAAATGTAAATAATAGCTATGTGCTGTAACAGTAAACTGTAGTAAATCCAGTTCTACAAAAATTTATATTATTTATTTAGAAATAAATTCCATTAAACATAAGAGAAATTCAAACTGAGGGAAAAAATTTATAAATAAATACATGTACACCCAAGCTAAAATGTAAATTTTTCTTTCAGTATGTGCACGTTGCATTCTAAATAAACATTAGCAACCTGAATTCATTGCATATTACAAGTATTATAAACTATAATTAAGAGGGATTTAGTCCTGATTCATAAATATTACTTATCTTATGCAAAACAATATATGTGGTACAATCCCTTAAATAGCAGAGTGTTCAAAAATAACAATCTCAAAATATGTAGGAAAATTATTCACAGATCTGATCTTTACTTTTTTATAAAAATATTCTTAACAAATTAAATTTAAATAGAATGTAAGTAAACATAATAAAAGCCATATACAAAAAACCCATGACTAACATCAAGTTCAATTTTAACATACAGGAAAGATTTCCTCTGGTCCAGTAATAAGGAAATGTAGCTTATTCTCACAAGTACTAAATTGCACTACTTGAAGTCCTAGCCAGAACAACTAGTAAAAAAAATATAAAAGGCATCCAATTTGTAAAAAAGCAGTAAAATTTTTACAGATGACATTTTTATGCATAGATAGAAAATTCCACAGTATCCTCCAGTAACTATTACACATAATGAACATACTTAGTAAACTTGCAGAATACAAAATCAATATACAAATATCCTTTGCATTTTCATATAAAAACAACAAATCATCAGAAAGGGAAATTAGGAAAACAATTGTGTGTATATTTATACCAAAAAGAATAAACTAGGAATACATTTGTTAAGTGAAATAAAATATCTAAACATAGATCTATAAATTATAGGTGCAAGAAATATAAGTAAACAAAATAAATAGAAAGATATTCCCTTCTTATTTATTGCATACAATGTGAGGAACTATTCTAATCTATCTTTTATATGTTCAATCTCCCCTGTACTACTTATTGAGGAGAAAGTCTATTCTTCATTTTATACTCTTGCCTCCATTTTCATGGGTTAATTGATCATAGGTGTGAGAGATTTTATCTGGTTCCTCAATTCTCTTCTATTGTTTGGTGTCTGTTTTTGAGCCAGTATCATGTTGTTAAAATTACTAAACATTGTTGGACTGTTTAACATCAGAGAACTTTACACTATTAAATTTAATACACTTTTTCAAGGTTATTTGGCAACTTATGATATTTGTGGTTACATATAAATTTTAAAATTATCTGTTCTATTAAATTGGAAAATCTCATGTGTACTTTGACATGAATCACACTAAATGTAGATTACTTTGGGCAGTATGGTTGTTTCAACCACATTGTTTCACATCATTAACATAAGAGATCTTCTCATTTCTTTGTATCAGTTTTAATTTCCTTCATCAATGTTTTCAATTTTTTAACGTATAGGTTTTCTCCTTATTTGTTAACTTCATTTCTATGTATTCTATTCATATATATATATATATATAATTATATATATTATATTTATAAACATGTTTCCTTCACAAATACAACAGGCAGAAGGCAGTGGCAAGTCATATTCAAAGTCCTGAATGAAAGAAAGCTGTAATCTAAGATAATTTATCAAGCAAAGCTATCCTTTAGTATAGAAGGAGAGATAAATAACTTCCACAAAAGCAAATACTAAAACAATTTAGCAAAAGAAAAAGAAATAATGAATGATCTACTCTAAATAATAAAGAAGCAGGATGCTATAGAGAGGAGAAAGGCATAATTAGAAAGGCAATAATTACAATGTCTTACAATAAAATAAACATGATGTTGTAAAACAGGACACCAAAATTTTTAAGGATCAGAGAGTGAAACACGGCATTACAGAGTATTTTCTTCTTGTTTCTGTTCTCTAAAGGAGGGGTTAGAATTTGTTTTCCTATCAGTTAAAATAAAAAAGTTATAGTAATGTGTCAATATACATACAAAACAGGGAAACCATAAGTGAAAATCTTTCAATGAAGTCACAAAGACAAAAAGAAACCAAGATAATAAAAGAAAACATATCACGCCACAAAAAGAAAATGAAATGAACAAAAAGGAAAGACCAAATTAACTGGAAAATGAAGTTGAATATGGAAATAAACAACAGTCAATAAATAATTATCACAAATGTTAATGGACTCAGTGCTTCAATTAAAAGATATATATTGTCAGATGGGATAATATAACAAGACCCTTCATTATGAAGCATACAAGAGTCCCACTTTAATAAGAGGAAAACATATTAATTGAAAGTCAGAAGATGGAAAAATTTATTCCATGCAAAAGGACATGATAAGAAAGCAGTACTGCTAGTTACTGACTTCACACAAAATAGACTTTACAACAAAAGGCCATAGAGAAAGATAAACAAGGACATGATATAATGATTAAAGGAGCAATAAAAACTGAGGGTATTAAACTCATTAATATATATGCACTCAATATAGGAGCACCTAAATACATAAAGTAAATACTAATAGATAAAAAAGGAGAAATGGATGGGAACATAATAACAGTAGGAGACTATAACTCCCCATTACCATCACTAGACTGGCCTTTCAGACTGAAAATTAAAAAGGGAAGAAAGATACAAAAAGATACTATAAAATAATTGGAGTTTGTTGATATTTTCAAACACTACTCTTCCCCAAAACAGAATATACATTCTTTTCTAGTTCACATGGAATATTTTCTAGGAAATATTATGTACTCATTCACAGAAGAAGCTTCAACAAATTTAAGAAGATAAAACTTATTTCAAGCATCTTTTCTGAGTATAATAACATGAAACAAAATTTCTTCACAGAAAAAGAGGGAGAGAAAATTACAGCATGTAAATTAAATACCATGGTACTATAAAAAGTGGGGGAGGTGAAGAATTTAAAGGAGAAATTAAAAAATATCTTGAGAAATATGTCAAAACACTACACAAAATTTATGGAATACAGTTAAAACAGGCTTAAGAAGGAAGTTCATAGTGAGAATGCCCTCCTCAAAGTAGAAGAGCAACTTCAACTAAATAATCTAACATTCTATGTAAACTAATCATGAACGAAGAGCAAACAAAACCAAAAGTCAGCAGAAAGTCAGAAATAAGAATGATCAAGAAAGAAATAATTGAAATATACATTAAAAAAGAGAAAAAATCAATCAAACTCTTTTTTGAAATAGTAAACATAATTGACAAAACTATGGACAGGCTCATCAACAAGAAAAGAGAATGAACACAAATAATATATGAAATGAAAATGGAGAAACTAAAAAGAGTAGCACAAATTTGCATAATATCATAAGAGAATACCATGAGGAACTGTATGGAATCAAACTGGATAACCAGGAAGTAATAGAGAAGTTTTTGGAAACATTCAGCCCACCAAAATTTCATCAAGAAGAAATTAACCATTTGAACAGACAGATCACCAGAAGTGGAATAGAATTATCAATAAAATAAATATTCTCTGCAAACAAAAATTCAGACTCAAATAGCTTCACTGGAGTAATGACCAAACATACAAAGAAAAATCCATACCAGTCCTCCTCAAACTCTTCCAAAAGGTTGATATGGAGAGAGTACTCCCAAACTCACACTGTAAGGCCAACATTAACCTGTTACCAAAACCAGACAAAGACACAACCTCAAGAGAAAACTATAGGCCAATATCATTGTTAAACATAGATGTAAATGTCCTTAAGAAAGTATTAACGAACAGAATCCAACAGCATGTAAAAAAGATCATACACCATGGTCAAGTTAGGTTCATCCCAGGAACACAAGGATGGTTTCACTTATGCAAATCAATCAATAAATTGTGATACACCATACCAATAGCAGAGAGGACAAAAAACCACATGATCATCTCAGTAGATGTAGAGAAAGCATTTGATAAAAATTAACACCTATTTGCAATAAAAGTTCTTCTCACAGTGTGCATAGAGGGACCATATCTCAACATAATTAAAGCTATTTTTGACAAACTTATAGCCAGCAAAATGCTCAATGGTGAAAAACTGAAACGCTTCCCACAAAAACCTGAGACAAAACAAGGTTGCTCATTCTCACAATTTCAATTCAATATAGTATTGGAATTCCTAGCCACAATGATCAGGCAAGGAAAAGAAATAAAAGGATTCATACTGGAAAAGAAGAGATAAAATTGTCATGGTATGCCAACATGACACTATATATAGAAAATTGTAAAAGCTTCACAAAAAATTACTTAGGCTGAAAAAGGAACTGGGAAATGTAGAGTGACTAATGTACAAAAAAAATGCATTTCTCTACACTAACATTGAATCAACAGGAAAACAAAGTATAGAGTCAACCGCTTTTATAACTGCAGCCAAAACTATAAAATGCTTAATAATACATCTGACAAAGGAGGTGAATGGATTACATATGGAGAACTAGAAAACACTGATTGAGGAAATCAAAAAAGATTTGAAGAATTGAAAAGATACCCTATGGTCTCGTAATGGAAGCAACAAATTGGTTAAAATGGTCATACTGCCCAAGGAAATCCCCAGGCTTAATGTGATTTCCTATCAAATTATGCAAAACTTTTCTTTTTGGGACTGAAACAAATGATCCTAAGATTTACAGAGAGTCATAATAGATCCATAATATCCAAAGCAATATTAACGAAAAAGAAAGAGGCTGGAGGAATAAACCACCAGGTCTCCATAAACTATTGAAGACCTACAATAATCAAAATGACATGATATTGGTACAGAAAAAGGCATACGGACCAATGAAACAGAATAGAAGGCCTAGGAATAAATCTACAGGCCTATGTCCTATTAATCTTTGACAGAGTAGCCAAGAATATGACAGAGAAAAGACCATCTCTTCACCAACTGGTGTTGGGAAAAGTAGATACAGCATCAGACCAATGGAGTTAGCACAATCCTTCACTCCATACACAAGAATAAACACAAAATGACTTGAAGACTTAAATGTAAGGCAAGACACAGTAAATCTCCTAGAAGTAAACATAGGCAAAACACTCTGAGATAAATCTCAGCAATGATCTCCTAGAACAGCCTACCCAGATAATGGATGTGAGAGCAAAATTAATAAATGGGACCTAATTAAACTTATAAGATTTTGCACAGCAAAGGGAACCATAAACAAAGCAAAATGACAACTTATAGGATTAAAGAAAATACTTAGAAGTGATGCAACTGACAAAGTCTTAATTTCTAAAATATAAAGACTTCATACAATGTAATAATAATAAAAAAACCAAAGAAACCCAATCTTAAAATGGGCAGAATCCCTAAACAAGCAATTCTCCAATAAAGAAATACAAATACCACATAAATATATGAAAAAAAATTTGCTCACTATCATTATCAGAGAAGGGCTATACAAAATTATAATGAAGTATCACCTCACAATAGTCACAATGGCAATCATTCAAAATTCCACAAACATTAAGTGCTGGGGTAGCTGTGGAGAAAGGGGACTCTCCTTCACTGTTGGAAGGAAAGTAGATTGGTGCAGTCATTGTGGAAACCAGAATGGGGATTTCTCAAAAGAAAAAAAATGAACTTAACCTACGATCCAGCAATCACACTTCTGGGTATATATCAAAGGGAACCCTCATTCAAAATGTCACCTGCACCCCAATGGTATTAGCAGTGCTATATACAACATCCACGACATGGAAGGAACCTAACTGTCCAACAATAGATGAGAGTATTCAGAAGTTATGCCGTATTTACACAATGGAATAATATTCTGCAATAAACAATGATAAAACAATGACATTTGCAGCAAAATTGATGTCCCCAAAAAGTGTCATTCTAATTGAAGAAAGCCAGAAATAGAAAGAAAAATAATATATGACATGACATATGAGGAACTTCAAAAAAAAATTTGGATGTGAACACTATGATTTCCTCTACAAAAGTGAAACACACTCACAGATCTACTAAACAATTTTATGATTATTGCGGAAAGGGGCTATGAGAGGATATATTTGGGATCTGTATATTCATAAATTTTTTTCACTATACATAAAAATAGATTTTTTCTAAATTTCTGTTTTATGACTGAGGGCAGTAAGTTAAATATTGTGAAGTAATGTTTAATAGGCACACAAATATATGCATGCACGGGGACAATGTGTAATACACCACAGATTGACACATTGTAAATGGCAGTACTTCAATGATAAATAAATGAATAAATATGTAAATAAATAAATTAAATAAATAAATAAATAATAACTAAATAAAAATATTTAATAATAAATGAAATACAAATATTCACACTACTTAATTTCACACCTCAAGGATCTAGGAGAAAACAGAAAGAATATAGAAGAAAACTGAATGAATAAGAGTAAGGCAAATAACCAGAGTAACAATTGAAAAGATAAAAGAAAAACCTAAGTCTGTTTCTTTTAAACATAAACTGGACAAACGTTTAGGTTGGCAAAGAAAATAAAGACTCAAATAAAATTAGAAATAAAAGAGAAGATATTACCACTGATGTTGTAGAAATGCAAAGTGTCTTAAGAAATTACCACTAGCCAACGAATTGAATGACGTAGAACAAAAGACAAATTTTCAGAAACATATGTCTTTGAATACTGAATCAAGAAGAAATCAGAAAGTTAATAGAGCAAAAGTGTGTTTGAGTAAGTCAATAATCCAAACTTCCAAAACCAGAAAAAAATTTACAAGACGACATTAGTGGTGAATTCTCTCATACATTTGAAGACAATTTTTCACCAATTCTTCCCCAAATCTTCCAAGAATTTGAAGGGTGTGAAAGATTCCAAACATGTTTTTTGATGTGAGCTTTATTTGATTAGCAAGCAAGAAAGGACATTATATGCAAAATATAGAATATTATCCCTGATGAACATATGTGCCAAAATTCTCAACAAAACACAAGCAAAATGAATTTAACAACACATTTAATGTATCATAAACATACATGAGTAAAGGGATTTATCCCTGGGTTTAAGGATACTTCAAAATATTCAAATCAATAAAGGTGACATGCCACACTAATAGAATAAGTAAAAGAATTCACATAAACATCTCAACACGTGCAGAAAGTGCATTATATATAATGCAACATTCTTTTAAGATACTCCCAACAAATTAAATTAACCCTGTCAGTGGCACGATATCATATACAAACAAACACTGTGTGGAGAGCAGTGGAGCAGTTCTCTTTTTATTGATTCTTAGAAAAAGGGTTTATAGAGGACATGCACAATGCCTCACATATAATCTAAGTTATAACAATGTTAATAATCTTAAGCTATTTATGTCCCCATGCTCCAGCAGAAAGCGCAGGTTATTAAATGATCAAGGATTGTTTTAAATTTCATCATGGAACTTCATTAATTAGGCCATCTCTTAACCAGACGGCTCTGCTTGACTTAGGATGTCCTCCTGTGAGGATCTTACCCAGCATAAGCTATCCAGCCGCCCATACTGGATACATTGAGTAGGCCATTTCTTATCCAGCCTGGATATGTGACATTCCTCACAGCTTGTTTATCAGTTCAGCCCATGGGCTTATTCTCTAGAGCCTTCAGACAGGGGCCTACAAACCCAACATCCCTTGACAGAAAAATGGATGAAGAAAATTTGATGTATATATGCAATGGAATCAATACTTTGCATTCCTATCAACAGTGTCCACGGTGTTACATTTTCTCCACTAGTTCACCAAGATTTATTTCTTTTTTTTTTCATGAGAGCTTTCTGACAAGTGTGAGGACTTGTCTCATTTTTGGTTTATGACTTTCCTAATAATTTATAACTCTGAACACATTTTCATGTGTCATATAGCCAACTCTATGTTTTCTACAGAAAATTAATTCAGATCTACCTATTCAGCTCCTATGGAGTTTTTTTAATTGGATTTTTTGCTTTTTTTGTTGTTTTTTGGGGGTAAGTGTTTGCCATATATTTTGGATATTAACACTTGATTGGAAATTATCACTTGAAAATATGTTCTACCATTGTGTTGGTTGACTGTTCATTTTATTGATCATTTCTTCTGCAGAGTAAATCTGTTTATTGTGACACAATCATATATTCTTAGTTTAACTGCTGCTTCCCATGCCAGAGGAAACATTTGCAGAAACAAATTAAGTCCAATATCAGAGTGTACTTCTTATATTTTACCCAAGGATTCTTTAATTTTAGGTTTTATATTTCAAATGCCCAGGAGTGAGACTGCTGTGTCATGTGATAAGTCTATATTTATTATTTAAAGGAACTTCCATACTGTTTCCAAAGTTGTTTCACCAATTTTGATTCCCACAAAGATTGTTGGAGAGTCCCTTTTACTCCACAATCTCCCCAGTCTTTATTATTTTTAGACATTTGGATGACAGCCCTTCTCCCTATTGTGAGGTAAATCATTATTTTACTTTTGTCTTGCCTTTGTATAATGATTAGCAATGTGAACACATTTTTATGTTTTTGTTTGTCATCTATGTGTCTTTTTTAGGGAATTGTCTTCTGCTCATTTTCTGGCTGAGTTGTTTTTAGATTTTTGAAATGGTGTTGTATGAACTATTTGTGTATTTTAGAAATTAGCCACTTTTTGATTGCATTGTTACCTAATGGTTTCTCCCATTTGGAAGTTCATCTTTTCATTTTGTTTATTTTGCTGTTTAGAAGCTTTTAAGTTTATTTAGGACCTATTGGTTTATTTTACCTTTATTGTTTCAGCTTGGGAGTGTGACATAAGAAAATTTTGCTACAATTATTGTTTTGTTTTGCCTATGTTAGATTCCAGAAGTTTTATTGTGTCATGTATTAGATTCAGATATTTAAAACATTTTGAATTTATTCTTGTACAATGTGAGGGATTTTTCTAATTTCATTAATTTACATGTAGCTGTCTAGCTTTCTCAACATCACTTGCTGAAATCTGTCTTTAAGGCATTGTATATTTTTTTTTCCTTTGTCATGGTTTAGTTGACCATAGTTGTGATGTTTTATTTCTGCCTCAGTGCTCTGTTCCAGTGATATAGATGTTTGTTTGTTTTCCAGTATTGTGCTGTTTTGATTACTGTATTTTTCTCATATATTCTGAGATCTGGGAGAGTTATGGGTTATGCCTCCAACATTGTTCTTTTTCCTCATTCTTCCTTTTCAGTTCTAGTTCTTTTGCAGTTCCATACAAATCATAGAACTGATTTAGTTCTGTGGAAAATATCATGTATTTCGATCTGAATTACTTTATATCTGTAGACATATTTTGTAGCATGTATAATTTAACAATATTAATTCCTCTAAACTAAGAACTTGAGATTTCTTTCCATTTCTTTGTATCATCTTTAAATTTCTTTATCAGTGTCCTATAGAATTTATTACCTTGGATTTTCCATAGGTTTTTCATTTTTTGATCGGATTTCATATAGATATTTTATAATTATGGAATATTTCATTGTTAGTGTAAAGAAATGTATCTGTTTTTGTATATTAATCATGAATCATGCTACTTTGCTAAATGTCTTTATTAGTTTTAGTTGTTCTGGTGTGGAGAATCTTTAGGGATCTCTATATAGTTTATCATGTCATCTAAAATAGTAACAGTTTTACTTCATTCAATCCAACTTGAATAAATTTTTTTCTTCTCTGATTGCTGTTGCTAGGACTTCCCATACTGTGTATAACAGAAATGGTGAGATTGGGCATCCTTGTCTTATTCCTTAATTTGGCTTTCAGTTATTCACTTTTGCATATTATACTGTCTGTGTGTTTGTAAGTTATGACTTTAGTTATGTTGAGATATATTTCCTGAATCCTACTTTGGTAAGAGTTTTCTGTTGTTGCTGTTGTTGTTGTTGTTGTTCTTGTTGCTGTTGTTGCTGTTTTTATGAATAAATGTTGAATTTTTTGAAATACTTTTTATGAATTTATTGGGATGACCACGTCTTTTTCTCTTTTCCTTTTGTTAATGTGGTTTATCAAACTGATTGATTTGTGTATGTTGAAATCCTCTTGTGACCCTACAATTAATCCAAGTTGATCATGGTGTATGATTCATTTTTGGTATTGCTGGATTTAGTTTGCTAATAATACTTCGTATAATTTTTACATCTTAATCTATCAAATTTATTGGCTTGAAGTTCCCTTTGCCTGTAGTTTGTTTGTTGGCTTTGCTATTAAGGTGATGAATTCTTCATAGAATTAATTTGGGAGTTTCCCACATCTTCATTATTTTTGAATAGTTTCAGAGTATAAGTTCTGCTTTGTGTTTTTGTACAGTTCTCCACAGGATTTGTTTAAATATGCACTTCTATTTAAAGATTTTTTTAAATGCAGTTACTTTCTTCTAGTAACCTTTTTTCAAATTATTTTTTTCTCCTTATTTCTGTCTCTTTCTAGACATTTGTCTATATCTTCTAAGTTCCCCAGTTTATTTGAATCTAAGTGTTGACCAAATGATCCCTTTGTTGTATATCTGTGGTAACTATAGTTATTTCTCTTCTTTTATTTCTTACTTTATTTCTTTGGAGCATCTCTCTTTTCTTCATGATGCACCTGGCAAGAAGTTTTTTGATTTTGCTTATCTTAAAAAGAAAACAAAAAAAATCTTTGGTTTTACTGCTCTTTTGCATAGTTTTCTTTTTCTCTCTAATGTATACTTACACCTGTAATATTTAGGTTAATGTTTTTTAATTTTTTTAAGTTTTCTTTATTGATTTACAGTCATTTTACAAATTTGTCTCCAATCCCTGTGTTAGCAAAATTTTGCTGTTCCAATGAAAAAATATACATTTGTTGTCCCATTTTTTCCACTGTGGGCTTCTGTAAGAACTTTTGTATTCTTCCCTGTGCTATACAGTACAATCCTGTTTATCTATTCTACAATTTAGACCTCCCAGTCTATCTCTTCCCACCCCCGGCCCCCTTGGCTAACAAAACCTTGTATTCTATAGCTGCGAGTCTATTTCTGTTTTGTATTTGTGCTTTTTTTGTTTTGTTTTGTTTTGTTTTGTTTTTAGATTTCACTGATGAGCCATCTAATATGGTATTTTTCTTTTCCTTTCTGGCTTACTTAACTTAGACTGATTTTCTCCTGGACCATCCATGTTGCTGAAAATGGCATTATGTTGTCGCTTTATATGGCTGAACAGCATTCCATTGTATAAATATACCACCTCTTCTTTATCCAGGCAACTGTCGATGGACATTTAGGCTTTTTCCATGTCTTGGCTATTGTAAATACTGCTGGCTATAAATATTCGGGTGCAGTTGTCATCCAGAAGTAGGGTCCCTTCATGATTTATGGCCAGGACCGGGATTCCTGGGTCATATGATAAGTCTATACCTAGGCATTTGAGGAATCTCCATCCTGTTTTCCACAGTGGCTGCACCAAACTGCATTGCCACCAGCAGTGAAGGACGGTTCCCTTTTCTCCATGGCCTCTCCAGAATTTGCCATTTGTGGATTTTTGAATGATGGCCATTCAGACTGGTGTGAGTTGATACCTCATTTTAGTTTTGATTTGCATTTCTCTGATAATCAGATATTGAGCATTTTCTGATGTGCCTTTTGATCATTTGTATGTCTTCCTTGGAAAATTTCTTGTTTAGTCTTCTGCCAATTTTTGCATTGGGTGATTTATTTTTTCTTATTCAGTTGGATGCCCTGCTTATATACTGTGGATATCAAGCCTTTGTCGGTTTCATATTAAGATTTTTTCCCATTCCGTAGGTTGTCTTTTTGTTTTACTGTTGGCTTCTTTACTGTGCAGAAGCTTGTAAGTTTCATTAGGTCTCATTTGTTTATTCTTGCTTTTATTTCTTCTACGAGAAAATTTACGAGACTTATGTCAGATACTGTTTTGCCCATATTTTCCACCAGGAAGTTTACTCCATCTTGTCTTATGTATAAGTCTTTGATCCATTCTGAGTTTACTTTTGTGTATGGTGTTCTAGGTTCATTGGGAGTGTTCTAGCTTCATTGACTTACATGCTGCTGTCCAGTTTTCCCAACACCAGTTGCTGAAGAGACTGTCTCTCATCCATTGTAATTTCTTTCTGCCTTTTACTAAGATTAATTGACCAAAAGTTTGTGAGTTTATTTCTGGGCTCTCTATTCTGTTCCATTGGCCTATATGTATCTTTTTCTACCAATACAGTGTTGTCATGTTGACTGTAGCTCTGTAGTATTACCTGAATCATTAGCGTTAAGAATTGCCACTGATTTTTAAACCTTAATCTTATAACCTACTACTTTGCTGAATTCTTCGATCAGCTGTAGTATTTTTTGTCTGGATCTTGTATGGTTTTCTATATATAGTAACATATTATCTGCATATAGAAAGACTTTTACCTCTTCCTTTCCAATTTGCATCTCTTTTACTTCTTTCCCTTCTTTGATTTCTGTGGCTAGGTCTTCCAATACTATGTTGAGTAGGTGCGGTGATAGTGTGCATCCATGCCTTGTCCAAGATTTTAGTGGGAAGATTTTGGCTTTCTCAACATTCAGTACTATGCTGGCTGTAGGTTTGTAATCTATAGCTTATGATGCTGAGATATGTTGCTCTATGCCCAATTTGTTGAAAGTTTTTATCATAAGTGTGTGTTGAATTTTATCAAATATTTTTCCTGCATCTATTGAGGTGATCATGTGGTTTTGGTCCTTTGTCTTGTTAATGTGCTGTATTACGTTGATTGATTTGCATATGTTGAACCACCCCTGTGTCTCTGGCATGATCCCCACTTGGTCATGATGTATAATCATTTTTCTGTATTTTTGGATTCTATTCACTACTATTTTGGTGAGAATATTAGCATCTGTGTTAATCAGTGATATTGGCTTATAATTTTCTTGTTTGGTATTGTCTTTGACTGTTTGTGGTATCAGGGTAATTTTGGCTTCATAGAATGACTTTGGGAGTATTCCTTCCTTTTCAGTCTTCTGGAAGATTTTGAGAAGGTCTGGTATGAGTTCTTCTATGCATGTTTGGTAGAATTCCTTAGTGATGTCGCCCGGTCCTGGACTGTTATTTGTAGGGAGGTTTTATATTTCTATTTTGATTTCATTTCTAGTGCTCTGTTTGTTCAAGGGTTCAGTTTATTCTTGATTCAGTCTTGGTGGACAGTATGTTTCCAGTAACTTGTCCATCTCCTCTATGTTATCTAGTTTGGTTCAATATACTTTTCATAATAATCTCATGTGATGTTCTTTATATCTATTTTATTAGTTGTAATGTCTCCATTCTCCTATCTTACTATGCTTATTTGTGCTCTCTCTTTTTCTTCTTTTTCAGTTTGACCAGAGGTGTGTCGATTTAATTTACTTTTTGGAAAAACCAGCGTTTGGATTGTTTGATTATTTTCCTATGGTATTTTAAACTATTCTATTTACTTCCTCCACAATATTTATGATTCCCTTCCTTCTGCTGCCTTTTGGGGTTTTTTGTTCTTCTTTACCTAGTTCACTCTCCTGATGGGATAAATTGTTTATTTGTGATTGTTCTTCTTCTTTGAGGAAGGCCTGCAGCACTATAAACTCCCCTCTCAACACAGCCTTTGCTGTGTCCCATAAATTTTCTGTGGTATTGCTTTCATTTTCTTTTGTCTCAAGGTAATTTTTAATTTCAGCTTTGATTTCTTCTTTGACCCATAGGTTTTTAAATAGCATATTGTTTAATCCCCATGTTTTCCTTTTGTTCTCCTTTGTTTCTCTGTTGTAGATTTCTTGCTTCATGGCATTGTGGTCAGTAAAGTTGCTTAAGGTAATTTCAACCTTCTTAACATTGCTGAGGTTTCTTTTGTGCCCAAGTATATCATGAATCCTGGAAAATGTCCCATGTGCACTTGAATAGAATGTATATACTATTTTGTAGGGGGTACAATGCCCTGCAAACGTCCACCAAGTGTAATATTTCTCTTGTATTATTTAACTTCTCTGTTGCCTAATTTATTTTCTATCTCAATGATCTCTCATGTGATGTTAATGCAGTTTTGAATTCTCCAACTATGATTAGATTCCCATTATTATCCCCATTTATATCTGTTACTAATTATTTCATGTACTTAGGTAGTCCTCTATTTGGTGCATATGTATTAACAAGTGTGCTATCCTTAACTTTTATCACTCCTTAAATCATTATAAAATGTCCTTCTTTATCTACATGGCCTTTGTTTTAAAGACTATTTTGTCTGAAGTCAGTACTGCAACAACTGCTTTTTTGGCTTTTCCCAGTGTATGGAATACCCTTTTCCATCCTTTCACTCTCAATGTATATGTTTCCTTCTTGCTGAAGTGGGTCTCTTGTATGCAGCATATTGAAGGATCTAGCTTATTATCCAGTCTGCCACTCAATGACATTGACTGGAGCATTTAGTCCATTAACATTTACAATAATCCATGATATGTTTGTGTTTATTGCCATTTTGACCATATCTTTGCAGTTGATTTGGTATTTCCTCTTTGTTCGTTTGATCTTCCTTTTTTGGCTTGGTCATTTTCCTTTGCATTGTCATGAAATTTATTTAGTTTTAGTTACTCCCTGATTATGTTTTTGTCTTGTTTTTACCCTTTTATATAAGTCTATTAGACCATTAGTATAACTGATTTTATTAAACTGATAGTAACATGATCTCAAAACTATCCTACTGAGAACAAAATATTTAAAAGAAAAATCCCCCCAAAATTCTCTATTTTCCTTCCTCCCTTTCCTACTCTCAATGATTTATATGTCTTGTTTTAAAATTTTGTGTTTATTTTACATGTAGTTCATGAGTTATCACCTTTCCAGCTGTGAGTTTCACATTTCTGTAGCATCCTGCTGCTTTTGTTTTTAGAGTGGACCTTTCAATATTCCTTTAATCATGGGTCTAGTGTTGCTAAACTCTTGTAGCTTTTTCTTGTCTGTGAAATTATTTATGTCTCCTTCTACCATAGTAGATAGCCTTGCTGGTTAAAGTATCGTAGGGTATATCACTTTTTCATTCAGGACTTTGAATATATCTTGTCACTCCCTTCTGTTATGTAGTATTTGTGTTGTGAAATCAGCTGTGAGCCTTATGGGGATTCTCTTGTAACTCACTCTTTGCTATTCTCTTGCTGCCTTTAGGATCATTTCATTCTCCTTTACTCTGGCCATCTTATTTATATGTCTTGTTGTGGGTTTATTTGAGTTCTTCCTGTTTGGGACACACTGAGCTTCCTTTACTTGGATATCTGATTCCTTTTTTCAGTTTGGGGAGTTCTCAGGTATGACTTCTTCAAACACCTTTGCAATCCCCTTTGATCTTTCCTCCTCTTCTGGGAATTTAATCATGCCAAGATTGGCATTCTTTCTATTATTCCATAGGCCTCTATGAGTTTTCATTTGTTTCTCGTTGTTTCTCTTGTAGCTTTTCTGATTGGGTGCTCTCTATTTTCCTGTCTTCTTAGTCACTAATTCATTCCTCTGCATGATCTAGTCAGCTTTGTGACCCCTTTAAGTCATTCCTCATTTCTGTCAATGGGTTTACCTATTCTACTTGGCTCTTCTTTATAGCTTCCATTTCGTTTTTAACATATTTTATATCTCTAAACTCTATATTTTATTTCCTTCATTAATTTGATCACTCCTCTTTTGAAATCTTGATCTAGTAGGATATTGATGCCTATTTCACTGATTGTACTTTCAGAGGATTTCTCTTGTTCTTTTAATTGGGAATGGTTTGTCTGCTTCTTCATCTTGCACCTACCTCTCTGACACTGTGATTTATGGAGTATCAGTTATCTATTGTGGTCCTAAAGGAGTTTATCTACCTAATGCCTCTGTAGTAATACAGCTAAAAATGCGAAAAAAGAGAAAGGGAGACAAAGAATTTTAAAGAAAGGGAAATAAGTGTTTGAAGACAGTGTATAATACATAATAGAAGAGCAAGTTGAAGCAGAGTTTTGAAAAATAATAAAAATAAATATATTTTTTAAAAAATTCAGTGGGATTTAAAAGGGGGTATATATAATTGCCTAAGAAGTAAAAATTAAGAGGGTAAGAGAAAATGGAACAGGTTAAAACAGATTAAAACAAGGGGGTGGTCAGTGTGTCCTGGAGACTGTGTACTTTTAATGTGAAATATTTCTGTATTAATCCTGTTTTGGAAGCTCAGCTTGCTTTTTCCAGAGGCCCTCCATTGGAACCCTCATCTATGCAGCTCCCAGTGACTGTCAGCAAGCAGATCACTCCTACTCCCAAAACTGGTTCTGGAGCAGCTCTCTTTACTGTGGGCTGTCTTGTCACTGCCCTGACTGATGCCCCAGCCTCATGTTTCAGACTGACCAGGCAGGAGTGGGCATCAAGCCCTCTCCTAGGCACATGGTCAGGAGCTGTGTTCCAACCCAAAAGCTGGTGGCCCATCAGCCCCATAAGGATGCTATTCTCTCCACTGCTATATGCCCTGTCAATGGTCTGGGCCAAAACCCAGCTCCTAGTTTGCCTTGGCAGAGCAAGTTCTCTGAGGAAATAGGACAGAAATATCTTATCTGCCTCAGGCTGTAGACAAGTCCCCATCTGGTGATTGAGACTGCTAAGTCCTTAGGAGTGAATGCAGGTTTTGCTCTCACTGCTGCCAGTGTGCAAAGTTCCAGTGGATATGGTGGCTGTGTCTGAGACCCAGGTCTCTTGTCCTAGATACTTTTGTGGATTTTCAGAGATTCTGAATGCACCTTTCCCCTCCCAGGGCTAGTCTGCCCTGTTGTTTAATGGAGGGCCCTGGTTGTTCTGCCCTGTGTACCCACAGCAAGGGTACACAGCCCCCTCCATTCCACCAGGCTGCCTCAGTGCAACCATCCTCATCTTCCACCCAGCTCAGGCAGAATTGCCCTGCTCCCAGGTGCCAGGAAGCCTCTTGGTCTTGGTGTCACAGGGATCCTCTGTGCCTGTTTAACTTAGTACTGTCATTCAACTTATACTCTATAGAGGTCCAATTCTTGGAGTCTCCCTCTCCATCCTGCAGAACTCACAGTTGGAGAGGGGAGACCCAGTGAATGGGCACCAGTCCTTTTTGCTGCTCCCTCCCTGTGGTACCTGTCCCACTCTGTTTTGCCTTTTCTTCTTTCTGTCTTCATGTTCTTCTACCAGATTTTTTGCATCTTTATCTTTTGAGGAGGACAATGTTCTATCAGAGTTCTGCAGGTACTCTGGTTAGCTGAGTAGGTCTGTGGATGTGAGACTTGGTGCATTTGTGGGAAAGGGTGAGCTATGAGCATCCTTCTACTCCACCATCTTTGCTTCCCCCACAAAATGTCTCACTTTATGGTGGAAGATTAACACAATCAGTAAATAGATGGAAAAGATGTTTCATGGAAATTACAAGAAACTGCAGTTTGCAATGCTCAAGTCATACAAAATACGTTTTTAAATAAGGGCCACAATGAAAGATAAATATGAGATTACATAAAGAAAAAGAGATCAATATAAAAATAGAGTATTACACTCATTAAATTATATATGGACCAAAATCCATACATATAATTAAAAGGAAATATTAGTAGACATGAAGGAATTAATTCATTATAAAACAATAATAGTAGATGAGTTGAACACCTCACTATTCTGTTGGCCATATCATCCTGAAAGAATATCTGTAAGGAAACAGTGGTCTTAATGACATAATAGATCATTTGAACCTAACTGATCTAATGGACACTGCATCAGAAAAGTAGAACACATAAATTTCTCAAGTGTACACAGGATGTTATCTAAGGAATTAACCACATATTACTTCATGAAATGAGCCTCAGGAACTTTAAGCAAATATAGATTACAGCAAGTATTTTTCCATAAACAAAATTATGAAACTATGCATCAACTCTAGAAAGAAGAACAGAAAAAGCAAAAACATGAGATTAAACCTCATCCTTTAAAAAAATAAAATAAAACAAGGTCAATGATGAAATCAAAGAGGTAATAAAATCATACCTGGATACAAATTACAATGAAAACACAGCTTCATCAAATGTATGGGATGCAGCAAAGGCAAATCTAAGAGGGAAGTTTAGAACAATTGAGGCCTTCCACAAGGAAAAATAAACCCTCACCCAAAGGATAAACTTACCACCCAAAATTACTAGATATAAAAACAAACAAAACACAAAGGCATTAGAATGAGAAATCTTTAATTACTAGGTTGAATATAAATAAAATAAAAATTAACAATAAATTAAAATTCATAAAATCAACAGCTATATTTTCTTAAAAATATTAACAAATTGATAAGCATTTAGCCAGGCTTCTCAAGAAATAAAGACTCAACCCAATCAAAATAATAAATGAAATATTAGAAATAATTTCTGAGAGTACAGTAATGCAAAGATTATGAAAGCACTCTAAGCAGTTACATGACAACCAACTGGACGACCTTAAAGAAATGGACAAATTTCTTGAAATGTACAGCTTGCCAACACTGAATAAAATGAAAACTGAAAACTTGAAAAGAGCAATCAGTTTAATTTAAAAAAAATCTATAGTTTTATAAACACCCCTTGAACAAAATGCCTGGATGCCTTCACTAAAACCTCTTTCCTCTCAACTATTTAAAAAAATGTATTAGGAAGAAAAATTCCCAAAGTTATTCTATGATGCCTCCAATACCATGATAACAGAAACAGAAAAAGACACTACCAAAAAAAGAAATGAAAATGTAAAGCCAATATCCTTGAATATACATTTAAAAATCCTCAACAAAACATCAACAAATTAATCCAGCAATACATAGAAAGGATTATACATGATGATAAGTTGGATTCCTTCCAGAGTCACAAGGATGTTTCAACATACACAAGTTAATCAGCATGACACATATTTAATACAGGAAGTACAAAATTCACAGGACCATGTCAATACACACAGAAAAAGCATTAGACAAAATTCAAGATACATTCATGATCAGAACTCTCATGAAAGAGAGTATAATGGAAACATCCCTCAGCATACTATATGCCATTTATAACAATTTATACTACTTAGAGGAAAAGCTGAAAGCTTTCTGGGTAAATTCGGGAACAAGACAAGGATTCCTACTCTCAGCACTTCTGTTCCATAGTAAAAGAAGAAAGGAAAAGGAAAGAAAAAGAAGAAAAAGAAAGGCAAAATGGAAAGAAAGAGGCAAAATTGGCACCAGTACTGATGACATAACTATCTACATAGAGTCCTTAGGGCTCCACACAGACTTATATCAACAATAAATAATTTCAATGAGGGAGCAGGGTACAATATTAATGTAAAGTTGTCTCTTGCATTTCTACACGTTAATCATGAGATACCCTAAAATGGACATTGAAAGCAATACCATTTAAAATCTCATTCCCCCGAATACCTTGGAATAAATATAACCACATATACGAAAGATCTAAACACTGAAAATTAAAAAACATTGACAAAGAAATTAAAAATGTTTCAAAAAAATAGAATGATGTCTTGTGCTCTTGGATTGAAGGAGTTAATATTGTTAACATGGCCGAACAACACAAAGAAACATACATATTTAATGCAATTCCTGTTACGAAGCTGTAGTATTTCCTCCAGAAACAGAAAATAAATAACTGTTTTAAATGAAACCATTAAATATTGTGAAAATGATCTTGAGGAAAAACAACAAATCTGGAGGTATATATCTCCCGGAGTCCTTTCTATGCTACAAAGCTACAGTAATAAAAACAGCATGGCATTGGCACAGAGATATAATCAATAAAATCAGATAGCCTAGAAATTATTCCACACACCTATGAGCAATATATCAATGATAAAAGATGCAAGACTACACAATGGAGAAAAGACAGTCTTGTAAATGGATGGTGTTTGTAAAGCTGGACATCTAAATGTAAAACAGTGAAATGAGCGCATTCACTGACATCATATAAAAAAATAAACTCCAAGTTTATTAAGGACCTAAATGTAAGACCTGATTCTATAAAACTGCTAGAAGTGTATATAGAGTATACACTGTTGGATATATATCATAGGAATAATTTCTTATATTAATCTCCTAAGGCAAAAGAAATAAAAGCAAAAATAAGCAAGTGAGACCTAAATAAACTTGAAAACTTCTGCACAGCTAAGGACACTTTGAATGAAATGAAAACACTACCTGTGTAATTGGAGAAAATATTTGCAAATAATGCAAGTGACCAGGGGATAATAGATGTAAGTTAATAGAGGTAACATGGATTTAGGTTACACAACTCAATGTGAAAAGTAAAAACCCAATCAAAAAAAGAGCAGAGTACCTGAGTTAATATTTTTCCAAAGAAAACATACAGATGAGTAACAGGCAAGTGATAAAATTTCTCAACATTACTAATTATTAGTTAATAGCAGTTCAAAACAACAATGAGGTATCACTTCACACTGGTCAAATGGCTATTATCAAAACTCTACAAATAGAAACTGTTGGAGATGATGTGGAGGAAACAAATCTCTTGTATACTCTTGGTAGGAATGTAAATTGGTACAATTTCTATGGAAAACAGTATTCAGATTTTTAAATCCTAAAACAGAACTACCATATGAAACAGTAACACCTCTCCTAGGAAAAATCTGGGGAAGAAACCCTAAATTGAGAAGAACCAATGTTCACAACAGCACTGTTTATAACATGCAAGACAGGGAAGCAATCCAAAAGTCCACAGTAGACTATGGACTTAGGAAGATATGGAGAAGAGACAAGATGGCGGATTAGAAGGGCACTTGTAAGCCACCCTCTCCCACAAATACACCAAGACCCACATCTACAGATCCACTCAGCCAACCAGGGCTCCTGCGGAACTCCGACAGAATATCACCATCTTCAAAAGATAAAGACGCCAAAAATCTGGTAGGAGAAAAGGAAAAAAGAAATAACAAAAGTCAAAGCAGCGCGGGACGGTTCCCGTGGGGAGGGAGCGGCAAAGGAGGACTGGCGCTCGCTCGCTGGGTCTCCCCTCTCCAACTGAGGGGCCAGCGGGACGTAGGGGGAGCCTCCAAGGCTCGGATCTGTACAGATCAGCCCTTGTCTGAAAGAACTAGGTTAAACGGGCACACAGCATCCCCCGGACACCCAGCCTGAGACGCGGGCCGGCAGCGGAGGGCAGGGCCAGGCTGCACAAGCCGGGCGGAGGACGGTGGCGGCTGCATGGAGGCAGCCCTGGGGGACTGCAAGGGGCTGGGCGCCGTGGCTGTGGGTGTACAGGACAGAGCAACCTGGGCCCTCCATAAAACAGCAAGGTTGATGTGCTCTCGGGGGAAGGGTGCATACTCCCATCTCTGAAAACCCGTGGAAAATTTTCAGGGGAAGAGAGGCGGGGCCCAGGCACAGCCGCCATATTCTCCGGTGCTTAGCACCCAGGCAGGGGCAGAGGCGAAACCTGCATCTGCACCGAAGTGTTTAGCAGCCTCAAGGGCCAGTCTGAGACGGGGGTACAGCCCGGGGCAGATAGGATACTTCCATCCTGGTCCCTCAGAGAACTTGCTACATAAAGACAAACAAGGAGCTGAGTCTTGGCTTGGAGCAGGGACGAGGCTGCCCCTCGGTCTTCCCTGAGCCCACCCGTGGAGCGCGACCAGGGCGGAGCGCCGGCCAGGGCGGAGCGGGCAGCCGCACAGAGCAGTGGAGCTACCGGCGGTGCAGGCAGAAGGAGAGCGGTCCCCAACCTGTTGGGCAGGAACACAGCCTCTGACCGAGGTGCTGGAAGGGGGCACGTCCCGCCCTCCTGCCTGGCCAGACTGCAATATCTGACTGCGGCATCCAGAGGGGCAGTGACCCGCCCGCCCACAGCAGAAGAGATCTGCATCTGACCCCGTGTTAGGAGGAGGCACGATCAGCTTGCCAACAGGTGCTGGGAGCAACACAGAAGAGGGCGTCAACGGAGGGCCTATGAAAACAAGCTGACCTTCCAAAATAGGACGAAGACAGAAGGACTTCACATTAAAAGCTCACAGACTCCAGGAGAACACCAACAACACCTTTTTTTTTGGTATTGTTTTTTGTTTTTGTTTTTTTTTTTTGTCTGTTTTGTTTTTAAATCTGTTTTTACCTGTTCTATTTTCAATTACTCTGTTAATTTTTAGTTCTTAATTCATTTCTATTTCTCGTGGGTTTTGATGTCCTGTTATTGAATATACACAGGCTTCAAATACATCTATTCATCTCCCCACCCCTTTTTTCTTTTCTTCTTCTTTTTTTTAAAGGTTTTAAAAGGACGTCTCAACCCGATTAATACTCTGCTACAACTCGCTTTTCTATTATTCATTATACACGGTTTTCAAAACCTCTTTCTCCCTTCTTTTAAAAATCTTTCTCTCTCTCATTTTTTTCTTTTTTTCTCTTTCTTTTTTTTCCTAAATTCTATTCCTAAATAGGCATTAGAAAAATAAAATCCTTAAGATCCAAAATAGACAACTGATACTCCATAAACCACAGTGCCAGAGAGGTATGAGTAAGACGAAGAAGCAGAGAAGCCTTTCCCAATTAAAAGAACAAGAGGAATCCCCTGAAAGAAAGATCAATGAATTAGACATTGATAGCCTACTAGATCAAGATTTCAAAAAAGGAGTGATCAAATTGCTGAAGGAATTAAAAGAGATAGTGCTTAGAGATATAAAATATGTCAAAAATGAAATTGAAGCAATAAAGAAGAGCCAAGCAGAATGGGTAAACTCATTGACAGAGATGAAGAATGATCTAATAGCTGTGCAAAGCCGACTAGTTGATGCAGAGGAAAGAATTAGTGATCTATAAGACAGGGCAATACAAAGCACCCATTCAAGAGAAGTACAAGATAAGCAAATAAAAAATAATTATAATAGAATAAGGGACCTATGGGATAATATAAAGCATCCCAATCTTCACATAATAGGGGTCACAGAAGGGGAAGAAAGATCAAAGGGGAGTGAAAAGGCTTTTGAAGAAATCATGACTGAAAACTTCCCAAACTTAAAGAAGGAATCAGATATCCAAGTACAGGAAGCTCAGAGGGTCCCAAACAGGAAGAATCCAAATAGACCCACACCAAGACATATCATAATCAAGATGGCCAGAGTCATGGATAAAGAAATGATTCTAAAGGCAGCAAGAGGAAAGCAAAGAGTGAATTACAAGGGAACCCCCATAAGGCTCTCAGCTGATTTCTCTACACAAACACGACAGGACAGAAGGGAGTGGCAAGATATATTCAAAGACCTGAATGAAAAAAAGGTGCAGCCTAGGATACTTTATCCAGCAAGGATATCCTTTAGGATAGAAGGAAAAATACAGAGTTTCACAGACAAAAAAAATGCTGCAGGAGTTTGGCAACACTAAAACCAAGCTAAAAGAAATATTGAAAGGGCTATTCTAAATAGAAAAGCAGCAGGATTCATCAGAAATGAGAAATTCACAACTGGAAAGGTGATGACCCATGAATTACAAATAAAGAAACACAAAATTATAGAAGAAGACATACAAATCACTGAGAGTGGGAAAGGGTGGCAGGGAAATATAGAATTTTTTTTCTTTCTTTTTAAAATTATTTTAACATTAGGATGGGTTTGAGATCATGTTATTATCAGTTTAATAAAAACAGGTATAGGTTAATAGATTTACAAAAAAGGGTAACCACAAGTCAAAAATTTACAAGGGAGTCATAAAAATTAAATAAAATCCATGATAATACAAACGAAATTTACCAAACCACAAAAGGAAGAAGAAAGGAACAAAGAGGATATACCAATTCAACTGCAAAGATAAGTTCAAAATGGCAATAAACACACATCTATCATTAATTACTGTAAATGTTAATGGACTAAATGCTCCAGTCAAAAGACATAGAGTGGCAGACTGGATAATAAAGCAAGAACCTTCAATATGCTGCACACAAATGACCCACTTTTGGGAGAAAGACACATATAGATTGAGAGTGAAAGGATGGAAAAGGATATTCCATGCAAATGGAAAAGCCAAAAAAGCAGGTGTTGCAGTACTGATTTCAAACAAAGGCCATAAAGAAAGATAAAGAAGGACATTTTATAATGATTAAAGGAGTGATACAAGATGAAGATATTACACTCGTTAATATATATGCACCCAATATAGGAGCACCTAAGTACATACAAGAATTACTAACAGAGATAAAGGGCGATATTGATGGGAATACAATCATAGTTGGAGATTTTAACACTGCATTAACATCACTAGACAGATCTTCCAGACAGAAAATAAACAAGGCAACAGAGAAATTAAATACTACAATAGAAAAACAAGATTTGGTGGATATTTTCAGAGCATTACACCCCCAAAAAATAGAATATATATTCTTTTCAAGTGCACATGGAACATTTTCCAGGATCGATCATGTACTTGGACACAAAAGAAACCTCAAAAAAATTAAGAAGTTAGAAATTATCTCAAGCATCTTTACTGACAACAATGCCATGAAACTGGAAATCAACAACAGAGAAACAAAGGAGAAAAAAAGAAAAGCATGGAGATTAAACAATATGTTATTGAAAAAACAATGGATCAATGAGTAAATCAAAGCTGAAATTAAAATATACCTTGAGACAAAAGATAATGAAAGCACAATCATGCAAAACCTATGGGACACAGCAAAGGCAGTGCTAAGAGGGAAGTTTATAGTGATATAGGCCTTCCTCAAAAAAGAAGAACAATCTCAAATAAACAAATTAACCCACCACCTGAATTAATTAGAAAAAGAAGAACAAAAAGCCCCAAAAAGCAGCAGAATGAAGGAAATAATAAAGATCAGACAGGAATTAAATACAATAGTGATTAACAAGACCATAGAAAAAAATCAACCAAAGCAAAACTGGTTTTTTGAAAAAGTAAATAAAATCGACAAACCTCTGGCAAAACTCACAAAGAAGAAAAAAGAGAGAGCACAAATTATCAAAATAAGAAAGGAAAATGGAGAAATTACAACAAACAAAATAGAAATAAAGAATATCATACGAGAATATTATGAAAAACTATATGGAATCAAACTGGATAACCTTGAGGAGATGGACAAGTTTCTGGAAACATACTGTCCACCAAAACTGAATCAAGAAGAAACTGAACACTTGAACAATCCAATCACTAGAAAGGAAATAGAAACAGCAATTAAAAACCTCCCTACAAATAAAAGTCCAGGACCAGATGGCTTCACCAGGGAATTATACCAAACATACAAAGAAGAACTCATACCAGTCCTTCTCAAACTCTTCCAGATGATTGAAAAGGAGAGAAAACTCCCAAACTCATTCTATGAAGCCACCATTACCCTGACACCAAAACTAGGAAAAGACACCAAAAAAAACAGAGAATTATAGGCCAATATCACTGATGATCATGGACGCCAAAATCTTCACCAAAATTTTAGCAAATAGAATCCAACAACACATAAAAAAGATTATACATCATGACCAAGTGGGGCTCATACCAGGGACACAACACTGGTTCAACATACGCAAATCAATCAATGTAATACATCGCATCAACAAGAGAAAGGACAAAAACCACATGATCATCCCAATCGATGCAGAAAAAGCATTTGATAAAATTCAACACCCGTTTATGATAAAAAGCCTCGCCAAAGTGGGTATAGAGGGAACATATCTCAACATAATAAAAGCTATATATGACAAACCTACAGCCAGCATAGCTCTCAATGGTGAAAAACTCAAAAGCTTCCCACTAAAATCTGGGACAAGACAATGATGCCCACTATTACCACTCCTATTCAGCATAGTCCTGGAAGTCCTAGCCACAGCAATCAGGCAAGAGAAAGAAATAAAAAGGATCTAAATTGGAAAAGAAGAGGTAAAAGTGTCATTATATGCTGACAACATGTTACTATATATAGAAAACCATAAAAGGTCCACACAAAAGCTACTGGAGCTGATTGAAGAATTCAGCAAGGTAGCAGGTTACAAAATTAATGTTCAAAAATCAGTTGCATTTCTTTACACTAATGATAAATCAACAGAAAAAGAAAGTAAAGAAACAATCCCCTCTAACTAGGAATAAATCTAACAAAGGAAGTGAAAGAATTATACACAGAAAATTATAAACCATTGATGAAGGAAATTAAAGAAGACTTTAAAAAATGGAAAGATTTTCCATGCTCTTGGATTGGAAGAATCAATATTGATAAAATGGTCACACTGCCCAAGGCAATCTACAGATTTAATGCAATCCCTATCCAATTACCCAGGACATATTTCACAGAACTAGAACAAATCATAATAAAACTTATATGGAACCATCAAAGACCTAGAATTGCTAAAGCATTACTGAAGAGAAAGAAAGAGGCTGGAGGAATAACTCTCCCAGACTTCAGACAATACTATAGAGCTACAGTCATCAAGACAGCATGGTATTGGTACCAAAACAGACATATGGACCAATGGAACAGAATAGACAGCCCAGAAATGAACCCACAAACCTTTCGTCAACTAATCATCGACAAAGGAGGCAAGAATATACAATGGAATAAAGACAGTCTCTTCAGCAAATGGTGTTGGGAAAACTGGACAGCAGCATGTAAAACAGTGAAGCTAGAACACACCCTTACACCATATACAAAAATCAACTCAAAATGGATTAAAGTCTTAAACATAAGACAAGATACTATAAACCTCCTAGAAGATAACATAGGGAAAACATTTTCTGACATACATTTCAAAAATTTTCTCCTAGAAGAAATAAAAGCAAGAATAAACAAATGAGACCTAATGAAACTTACAAGCTCCTGCAGAGCATAGGAATCCAGAAATAAACAAGAAGAAAACCTATGGAATGGGAGAAAATTTTTGCAAGTGAAACCGACAAAGGCTTGATCTCCAAAATATATAAGCAGCTCATATGACTCAATAAGAGAAAAATAAACAACCCAATCCAAAAATGGGCAGAAGACATAAACAAGCAATTCTCCAAGGAAGACATACAAATGATCAAAAAGCACTAGAAAAAATGTTGAATATCACTAATTATCAGAGAAATGCAAATCAAAACTACAATGAGGTATCACCTCACACCAGTCAGAATGGCCGTCATTCAAAAATCCAAAAATGACAAATGCTGGAGAGGCCGTGGAGAAAGGGGAACCCTCCTACACTGCTGGTGGGAATGCAGTTTGCTGCAGCCACTATGGAAAACAGTGTGGAGATTCCTCAAAAGACTTACCATATGACCCAGGAATCCCACTCCTGGCTTATATCCAGAAGGAAATCTACTTCAAGATGACACCTGCACTCCAATGTTCATAGCAGCACTATTTACAGTAGCCAAAACATGGAAACAGCCTAAATGTCCATCAACAGGTGACTGGATAAAGAAGATGTGGCATATTTATACAATGGAATCCTACTCAGCCATAAAAACCGACAAAATAACGCCATTTGCAGCAACATGGATGCTCTTAGAGAATGTCATTCTAAGTGAAGTAAGCCAGAAAGAGAAAGAAAAATACCATATGAGATCACTCATATGTGGAATCTAAAGACTCATGGACAGAGAATACAGACTTGTGGTTACCAGGGGTGTAGAGGGTGGGAATTGATAGACTGGGATTTCAAAATTGTAAAATAGATAAACAAGATTACACTGTATAACACAGGGAAATATAAACAAAAATGTTATAATAAATCACAGAGAAAAAAATGTGACAATGAGTGTGTATATGTCCATGAATGACTGAAAAATTGTACTGAACACTGGAATTTGACACAATATTGTAAAAAGCTTGTAAATAAATAAAAAAATATTAAAAAGAAAAGAAATGAGTGAACTTCAGCAGCACAATCCATTGATGAATTTTTTCAACATGAATTTGACTGAAAGAATACAAGACACAAATCACAGCACGGGATCTAATTCTATTTATATGAATTTCAAGAACAGTAAAATCAATTTGTACTGTCTTAGTGTATATTCACAGGTGGTAAAATTATAAAGAATTGCAGAGAAGTGATGATTATAACAGTTAAGATAGTGGTTACATCTTGTGGAGAAAATCCTGTCTTTATTTAAAAATTTGATACTTTGTTCATCATGGATTCTTTTGTATTAACTTTTGTTTTTTTAAAATATTTCAATAAAAGCTTTCATTGAAATATTAAAAAACTAAACATATCAAAACACACACAAAAAAAGTAAAATATGATATTTCTATAAATATGCAATGGAATAGTACTCAGCCACGAAAAAGCATAACACATGGCTATTTCAGCATCATGAATGGACCTAGTAAATATTGTGTTCAGTGAAGTAACTTAGACAAAGACAAAAGTATATAATATAATTTTTATGTGGAATCTAAAGAATAACATATATCTGTGTACATCTATCTACAGTTATCTATTGATAGATGAGAGATAAGTAGATACATAGAAGGATAGATACATAGACATATGATAGATAGGTAGGTAGATAGATAGATAGATAGATAGATAGATAGATAGATAGATAGATTGATTGATAGAGACATGGTAGAGAGATAGAGAGATTAGATAGGCAAGACTGAAACAGGCTGAAAGATAAGGGAAAAAATTTATGTTTACCAAAGTGGAATGGAAAGACAATTTAAAGGTAGGACACTGATAGATTAAAAGTAGTATACATAATGGAGATAAGCAACAAGGTTAATCTGTATATACCAGGGAATTACACAAAGTAACTTATAATTGTATGTTAAAAATTATTGAAATAATTTATAACACAACATAATCTAAAAAGTGGTTGGGATCCCTATGCTGTACATCTGAAACTACACAATATGGTATATCTACTGTACTTCAATTAAAAATAAAACATCTCATATATAATTTAGTCCTTTTTCCACTGGTAGCATCTTCCTTTAATATTGTTTTATTTTTACGCTTTACCTTTTATGATTACTGACTCAAATTTTTACTATTTTTTTGTGAACATGTTACCAGATTGATGTACCTATATTTATTGCAACTGAATTACTATTTTTCTCTCTTTAATTCATATAGAATAGTAGCATTTAAAAACATACCCAAAGAAACAGTTGCAACATTCTCGTGGTCTCTGCTTAGAATTTAGTTCAAAGTTTTGCGTGTATTTGCCATTTTATTTTTCTTAGAATAGCTCTTTTCTGAACCTCTTGTAAGGTGTCTCGGTTTTGTTTTTCACAACTCACTCAGGTTTGTTTGTCTGGTAGTCTTTATTTTCACTTTACACCTAAGTGATAACTGTGCAAGGTGTAGTATTCTTGGGTGAGAGATTTCTTATTTCAGTAGTTTGAAAATGTCATTTTAATTACCCTTGGCATATGTTTTTTGCTCAGTAATCTGCTGATAGCCTAATGGGGGTTCCTATGTAGATTAACATAACTTTTATTGACTGCCTTTAAAACTTTACTCTGTTATTGACTTGCCAATTTGCATATGACATATCTTGAAGAAGGTCTCATTGTCTTAAAGTTATTGGTGTTTTGTTGGCTCACGGAATTTTATGTCAGTTCCTTACCCAGGTCAGGAACTTATCAACTATTACAACTTTAAATAAACCATCAGCTGCCTTCTAACATTCTTCTCCCTCCAGGATTTCACCCTAATGTACACTTCCTCAAGAAGTCTGATGGCTATTTTAGAATTTCCTCACTTTTTAATATCTTGAATCTCTCCCCTCTCCTATCATTTCTGGTTGTTTATTGGTGAGTTTGCTAATCTCTCTTCCACAAGACAGTCTTCTTCCAATGCTTTCTGTTGCATTCTTTATATCATTTATTAAGTTCAGCTGGTCCTCCAATAATTTTTGGTTGTTTCATAGTTTCAGACTCTTAGGTTATGTATACCTTATCAACATTTATTTTATTCCTGAGCTCACTAAACTGCTTTCTGCCTTTTTTTTTGTATTGAGTTTCTGTATGACATCTCTTTGGATTCTCTATTAGTTATACAGCAATATTCCATGACTTTAAGTTTGTTTGCTGCAGGGTTGATATTGTGTGTGTGTGCGTGTGCGTGTGTGTTTGCCTGTGCGTGTGTGTCTGTGTCTGTGTCAGAGTCTGTGTGTGTTTATCTGTGTGTGTGCATGGCCTATAATGTTACTGTGACTGGTCATGATCCTGGTAAATTATTGCTGTGATGACACTAAAAAACATATTGGGATTTGGAGTCCTTGCTTTTGTTTTCTGGTAGTTTGCAATATTGCACTATTTTTGGTTTTACTTATCTGAGCTACATCTGATAATATTTCAAAATGGCACATTCCAGTAGCTACTGTCTGGATAAAAGATTGCTTACATTGTCACTTCATTGACAAATCTGGTAGTTAATGCCGCTGTTGTCACTGGGCCTGTGAACCCTTCCTTTTATCTGATATCCCTTAAGACTCAGTGCACACATTGAGGAAAGTTGTGAAGACAGGTGGGTAGTCGGAATTAGGCAAGTGCCTTTCCCATGTCCAATATTGCAAGGTACCTTGTCTCCATCACTGTGAATGGGGAGTAGGGACAATGTCATGAATGTCTGAGTGTCAAAAGGATGGAAATTCTGTGTGCATTGTGGCTCCCTCGTAGTTATCTGTGACCATGAGTACTGGTGCAGTTGGAGGCTGAAGCAGTGTGAACCACTGAGACCCTGTTTCTACTGGGTACTCTGAAAATGTGGGCTCAGTTAACCTTGTCAGTGGGCCATGGTCGCAGGCACCAATTCTTCTCTTCCCTCAGTTCAGCCATCTTTATGTGTTTTAGCCCACCAAAGGTCAGCTGTACACATGTGTTCTGGAGTATTGTTTTGTGTTGTAGTTATTTTTGTTGATATGTGATCATTTCACTGATTGTAGATTTAAGGGGAGAGACAGAAATAGTTTAAACTTAAGTAACTTTTTTCAAAGCCTAAACTTTTTCATTTGAAAGCTTGAATTCTAATAAGGACACTATAAGAACAGTAAAGAAAGTGAACAAAACACCTCCCTTAATATCAGAGTCCTACAAAATATTTTGATTTTCCTGGGTTATTTTCTTCAATGTTTTTCCCACATGTATGCACATTTTAGTATAATATAGCCTATAATCTCTTTAAAATCATTTAAATTATTAAAATATTTCTCTGTGCTGTAAATATAGCTCTTTTGGTTCTCTAATTTATAACTAGTAGCTTGCATATTTCTGTTTTCCCTCTCCTTCTTCCCTGTCACCAGCCACTACTCAGTGCACTACACATATATGTGATTTTGTTTCTTTTTTTATGATTATTTCTCTTATATATTTTGTTTCCTCATGGAAGTGGTAACATAGAGTGTTTTTCTCTGTATAACTTAATGTGATATGTGCAACACTACCTGGGTCCAGTCAAATTGTTCCAAATGGCAGAATTTTATTTTTTGATTTGACAATGACTAAGTACTTATTATGTTATCTATACCTCACATCTACTTCAGCCAATCATCTGTTGATGGGCAGTTGATTTGTGCTTATATACTTGGCCATTATAAATGATGATGATAAGAACATTGGGGTAATATATCCTTTAAAGTAAATGTTTTCATTATTTTCAGATTTATAACAAAAACTGGAATTGCTGCAACATATAATGTTTCTATTTCTAGTTTTCTTAGCACTGTCCACACTTTTATAATAGTGGATGCATCAATTTATATTTCCACCAGCAGTGAACTTGGGTTCCATTTTATCGACATTCATATTAATGTTTGTCATTTCAAGACATTTTTAATAGACATTTTGGTTGCTGTGAGATTATATTTCATTCTGGTTTTGATTTAAGTTTTCCTAAAGAATAACAATGTTATGTTTTTTGTATGTGCATGAAAATCATCCAAATGTCTGTTTTTGAAAAGTTTCCATGAATATCCTTCAACTGATTTTAAGAAGGGTACTTTGTATTTTAAATAATGAGTCTAATATGCTATATATACATTATGGATATTAACACCTTGTTGGTTCCATAGACTGAAAGTCTTCCTTCTATTCTGTGTGTTGCAATAAGTTTTGCTGAAGGTTTCCTTTGCTCTGCAAAAGGTTTTCCATTTCACACTTATGCAAGAAGTGGAATCACTGTATCACATAGAACATCTATTTTCCCTCAGTATAAGTAAAAACTGTTATTGTTAGTTTTTCTTTTTTTTTAATTAGGAGATAGATCAAAAATAAATATTACTATAATTTATCACAAAAGTAGTTCTGGTCCTGTTCTTGTTCAGAAATTGTATAGTTTCAGGTTTTACATTAAGGAAATTAATCGATTTCTATTTTATTTTGTATACTATGGAAGGAAGTTCTATTACATCTAATTTTACATGTAATTACCAGTTTTCCCAGAACTGCTTTTTGAAAAGACTGCCTTTTTTCCGTTGTATACTCTTGCCTCGTTCATTGTAGACTAATTGACCATATATGTGTGTTTTTATTTTAGGACTCTTTATTTTGTTCCATTATCTATGTGAAACTTTTAGTGACATATTTGGATGTTTTGATTACTGTAGCTTTGTAGTATGTTTTAAAGTCAGGGAGGATAATACCTACAGCTTTGTTCATTTTTCAAAGATAATTTAAAAATTTTGGGTCTTTCAGAATTTAGTATAAATTTTATTATTTTTCTCCTTGTTTTGTGAAGAAACATATGGATTCTGTGAGAATAGAAATTTACTAAAAGATGAAAATGAGAAAAATTGTAAAGTTTGGAGGATAAATCACACAATATTAAACAACCAATGGATTGCTACATAAATCAAAGAAAAAATACAAAAATAAATATAACAACAAAAACAAAGTCCATGTTATATAGCAAAAGCAGTATTAATAAGGAAGCTTATAGCAAAATAATCCCACTTAAACAAATAAGAAACATCTCTCTCTTATAACATAATCTTACAAACAAAAGATGTAGCAAAATAATAAACAAACTTGCTAGTAGAAAGAAAGACAGCTGAAAGGTCAGAACATAAATACATAAAATATAGATTAAAAATAGTAACATCAAAACAAACTACATAAAGGCCTTTGAAAGATAAATAAAACTGATAAACTTTAACGAGACTCATGAGCAGAAAGAGTACAGATTAAAAAGCTCCAAAATAAATGAGAAGTTACAGCTTATATCAAAGTAACACAAAGCATCATAAGATAATGCAACAAATTATATGCCAATTAAAATGGAATCCCTGGAAGAAATGGGCAATTTCTTAGAAAGACCAAATCTCCAGAATAGAATGAGAAATAGAAAATATTAACAGATTATCACTAATGAAATTGAATAAGTAATTTAACAAAATCTCCCAAGAAACAAAATTCCAGGCCTAGACAGTTTCACGGGTGACTTCTGCCAAACATTTAGAGAAGAGCTATCACCTACACTTATCAGAGAATTCCAAAAATTTGCAGAGGAAAGAAGGTTCCAACCCCCCTTTCTGTATTACACTACTACTAAAACAGGAAAAAATACCTCATCAAATTACAGTTGAAATACTACTGATAAGTATACATGAAAATAACATGAATAAATGTTAGCAAAGCAAACAATACATTAAAAGGATTATACAGTATGATTAAGTCCCTTTTATCCCAGGGATGCAAAAGTTTTTCATTACCCAGAAATTAATCAATATGATACACCAAACTAACAAATTGTAAAATAAAAATTATAAGGCCACCTCAAAAGACCCATAAAATTTATTGACAATTACAGTATCTATTTATGATTATATTTCTCCTCAAAATGGTTATGAGGAAACTTACCTCAACACATTTAAGGTCACATTAGACAAGAACTCAGCTAACATGACACTCACTGATTAAAAGCTCAAAGCATCTGCTGTAAGAGCAGGCAGAAGTCAAGAATGTTCACACTTACCACTGATATTCAGTATCGTATAGGAAATTCTAGCCATAGCTATCCAAAATAAAAGTAAATAAAATATAGCTATTTCAGAAAAGGAGTAAAAGAATGTGTTTGCAGATGAAATACTTTAAACAGAAATCCTAAAGGAGACGCCACAATACTACGATGGCTTTTCAATGCATTTGGTAAAATTTCAGTATGTAAAAAAAAATACAGAAATCTTGCATTTCTACACACTAACAACAAGCTAACAGATAGAGTAAGTGAGGGAACTGTTTCGTTTACAGTTGCATTACAAAAAAAAAAAAATCAAGAAATTTATCCAACCAAGGAGGTAAAGGACCTGTTCTCATAAAACTATAAAAGATGTATAACAGAAATTGAAGATAATGCAACCAGGTTAAAGTATATACTGTGTTCATAGATGAGTAAGAAAATATTGTTTAAATGACAGTACTAGCCAAGAAAATACACAAATTAAATTCAGTGCCTATCAAAATACAAATGACATTTTCAGATACTTACAAAAATTAATTATTAAATTTACATGTAAACACAAAAGATTTGAAATCACTAAAAACAAAGAAAAGAAAAGAAAATGAACAAACTAAAAACACAAACAAGTTTGACAAAAACAAAGAGGATGTATCACTGTCCCTGATTTTAAACTATAATACAAAGCTACACCAATGATTATGGTAGTGGCACAGAACAAAGAGAATAATGGAACAAAACAGAATGCCTAAAAATGAAATCAGACAGTTATGGTCATTTAGTCCATTACAAAAAAAATGAATATACAGTGGGGGAAAGGTAATCAATAGGCACATGAAAATAGTTGACATCACTAACCATCAGAAAAAATCAAGTCCAAAACACAATGAGATATTATGTCAATCCTGTCAGAATAACTATGATCAAAAATGTAACAATTATAAATATTGGTGAGGATGTAAGAAAAAGCACACTGCTGCACTGCTTGAGTGAATGTAAACTTGTGCTGCCACTGTGGAAAACAGTATGGAGATTTATCTATAAATTAAAAATGAAATATGATCCAACATTTCCATATCTACATTCTTATACCAAGAAAATAAAAACACAAATCAGAAAAGATAAATTCAACCCTATATTCACTGTGGCATTATTTACAAAAGCCAGGCTATAGAAGCAAATTAATTGCTCATCAATAGATGATGGATAAAGAAGATGTATGTTTCTTGTATATATATCTACCCATTTATTAACTACAGAAATATATATATATATACACACTAAACATTATATATATATGTATATTTATATATATGCACACACACATAAAAATACAATGGGTTATTACTCAGCTATAAAAAGAATAAGTTCTTGACATTTGCAAAAAATGGGTAGACCAAGAGGGTAATATGCTAACTGAAATAAGTGAGACAGATATTGACAAATGAAGAATGGTTTTACTCATATTTGGAATTTAAACAAATGAACATAACAAAACAGAAAAGTGGTTATAGATATAGAAAGAAACAGGTTGCTCACAAGAAGGAGGGAAATGTGGAGAAGAAAAACATATAGTTGAGGAAAATTAAGAGAGAAAATTTTACAGTTGCAAATTAAATGAGTCAGGGATAAGAAATGTACTGTGTGGGGAATAGTCAATAACTATGAAATATTTTTAAATAGCAACATATCATAACTAGATTTATTTTTGTGATCAGTTAGAAATCTATTGAAATAGCAAACATTATGTTTGTAAGAGAAACTAACACAGAGTTATAGATTAATGTACACTTCAAAAACATACACACGTATAGAAAAAACTTAGATTTGTAGTTAACCGAAGCAGGGGTTGGGAAAGGAGAATTTGATTAATGCACTCAAAAGCTACAAACCTCCAGCCATAAAATAAACGTGTTCTAGTGATGCCCTGTAGTAACATGAAAATTGCAATTAATACTGCATTATGTTCTATATGAATGTTGTTAAGAGAGTAGACAATAAGTTTTCTCATCACAACCAAAAGACAAATTGTATTTCTTTAAAATTGTATCTAAATGAGATAATGAATTCTCCCTAAAGTTGCTATGATATTTATTTCTTGATAATTATAACTCAAATCACTATCCTGTGCACCTAAAATTACACAATGTTTTATGCCAATTATATGTAAATAAAAGCGGAAGTAACAATGGCAAATAAATGGTAATGTTTTCCCATGTCATTTATCATGACTGTTTTTGCAGCAAGTAAACTTGGGTCATGATATAATTATCCTAGGTAAAGATACTAATAAATAAGGGATTCTAATAAATTATACATAAAGATACTAATAAAATTAGTATTCTACCATGCTTAAACTTTCTTCATGTTAACAGCCCACTGCTTCTGTAGGCATCAAAATTTTACTCTGTGTATTCATCTGAGATTAGTGAATGGATACAAATTTAAAACTGGCTGCTGTTGCTGTAAGTGATAAAATTCACTGTCTCTGACCAATGGTCTCATGTCCCCGACATTATCTGTAAGAAATGAACATGCTAGGTTGCTAAAAATCTCAGCATGGTGAAATCTCAGAACTCCTAAAATACTTAACTGTTTTGCAATGGGAATGCAATACTGACAAAGACTTGATTATAGATAACATTGTGGTGTGTTCTCATGGTTGCATTAAGGGATGTCATGATAATCCCTGAGATCCACAACAAACATTCTTGCTCAAGTTCTGGGCAAAGAAGTGAAAAGGTTCTGAATTATTCGGAATGAGGACTGCTTTCAAAATGATGACTATGCACACTCTATTCCAGGAAGTACAAGGAAAAAAGTCTATTGCAATTTCAAGGTGAATGGGAATAAGTCAGTGGTTCAGGCTCAATAAATTAGTCAACGGGTGTTCAAAGCCAAAGTAAGTTGTGTCAACAATGAGAATTAAAAGAAAAAAAAACTTAGAAATAAACTTAAATTAAAAAGAGACACAGTCCTATGCTGGGCTCTGGGGACTGGAAAATATATATACCTCAGTCCAATTCAAGGGTTCAGTGGCTTGGCCCTATCATCAGCTCGGGATTCAGTGAAAAGGTAACAATTTGTATACGGGGAGAAATATAATCTACCTCTCCCTAATCTGAAGAAAATCTGGTGGCCCAATGAAACTCTTAATTCACAGATATTCTGACAGATGCAGAGGAATAATTCACTGATGACTCAACTAAGACAAACTTAGTTACTGCTTAACAATCCATCTTCACACACACACACACACAGTGGTAGACAGATTTGTAGTATTAAGTGGGAAGAATTCAGGGGGCTGAGCTCAGAGAATAGTTTTCAAAGCACCAGCCAACTTTTGTACTTTTGTCAATAGTCTAGATTTTCCCAGGTAGAAAACTACAGATGGACAATCAAATAATATTCTTTCTTAGAATTTCTAATTTTGAAAGTAAACTGTAGCTTTTGACTTATCAGTATTGAACCTTGTTAAGATGATCACCGTAAGACCCACTGTCTGTTAACAGAGCTGGAAATTAGCTGCTGAAACAGTCCATATGAACCCCAAACTGCTAATGTAAGCAACAACATAGCAGCCATCAGAGTTCAGCGAACAAACTTAAAAGCTTGATATTTCTGTTGTAGGAACAACCACTGCTGTCCAGACACATTTCTCATGCTGCAAGTGGGCTCTTTTCTTCTCTTGGTAAAGATCATATTGGTGGGATGTTGTTAGAGCTTACCCTGGCAGATTTGCCCATTCTCCAGAATATCAAAGGCTTTCTTCACAACTGGTGACACATTTTCAGAACTCAATGTTGCCATTCCAGTCTTTTCAGCTGACACTAGCTGCATCATTGTGAGCAGAAGCCTTAGGCTCCCTGACCTTGCCTACAATTTTTCCAGCATTTCACATTCTGTAAATGCTTCACCTTTTATTTTAAATTCATGGGAAATTTTCAAACACTTCCATGAATATTTTATATTTCCTAATATCTGCAGAAATTTGGTATTCTTGCAGCTGGACAAATTTTTAATTCTACCACCCTCACCTCCTTCTAGTCCACACGTTTTAGATTACAATTTTGTTACTGAATACCACCACCCCAATGAAGGGGAAACTACCACTTAGATACTTACTTTCTGAAGGTTAGAAGGGGCACAAGTTATGTGGGGTGTATAAACCTACATTAAATATTTGCAATGGCACTGTCTCTATGGACAAAGCTCTGATTCTAAGAAGTAAATTAATCATAAGGCATTAGAGTTATAGGTATGGGGAAGAGTATCAGCTATTTTGGGGTGGGTGGGTGATTAAGGGACAGGAAAAAATCCAGCAAATGAGAATGGAAAGCTTTAGGCCTCTGGAGGAATGAATTAAGAAGAAAATACTACTTTGTCTCCTTTACCTAACTCCACTTACTGTCCTGAGTGACTACTCTTTGGAAAATGAAAGATCGAGTTTGTGGTGAAGAGAAAAGACTATAATGAAATAGTTTGAAAACCATGAGAGTTTTGTTGTTTCAGGAAAGTAGATTTTGCTTAAAGTCAACATGTATTTTTCATTCACTTAATACTAAAATGAATACTGTGACATGGAAAGAGCAGATAATAACACTGATGTTGCAGAGATGCATACCATTATATGAAATTACCAATAGCCAACAAATTGAATGACCTAGAACAACAGACACATTCCCAGAAACATATGTCTTCCATTACTGAATCAAGAAGAAATTAGAAAGTTAAATACAGCAAAAGTGTGAATGAGTAAATCAGTAATCCAAACCTCCCAAACCAGAAAAAATTTACAGGATGACTTTACTGGTGAATTATGTCATATATTTTAACACAAATTTTCACCAATTCTTCCCCAAACCTTTCAAGAATTTGAATAGGGTGAAAGATTCCAAAGTTGTTTTATGATGCCAGCTTTATTTGCATAACAAAGCAAGAAAGGACATTAGATGCAAAATATAGAACATTAACGCTGGTTAACATATGTGCCAAAATTCTCAACAAAACACAAGCAAAATGAATTCAACAACACATTTAACATATCATACACATACATGAATACAGGGATTTATCCCTGGGTTTAAGGATACTTCAAAATATTCAAATCAATAAAGGTGACATGCCACATTAATAGAATGAGAAATAAAACTCACATAATCATCTCAACAGGTGCAGAAAGACCATTATATATAATGCAACATATTTTTAAGATACTCCCAACAAATAAAATTAACCCTGTAGGTGGCACGATACCATATACACACAAACACTGTGTGGACAGAAGCGAAGCAGTTCAGCTTGTATTGATTCTTAGAAAAAGGGTTTATATAGGACATGCACAATGCCTCACATATCATCTAAGTTATAACAATGTTAATAATCTTAAACTATTCATGTCCCCATGCTCCTGCAGTAAGCACAGGATGTTAAATGATCAAGGATTGTTTTAAAGTTCATCACGGAACTTCATTAAGTAGTTCATCTCTTATCCAGCCGACTGTGCCTGTCTTAGGTTGTCCTCCTCTGAGGATATTACCCAGCATAGGCTAGCCTGCCATCCATACTGGATATATTGAACAGGCCATTTCTTATCCAGCCTGGATATGTGACATTCCTCACAGCTTGTTTATCAGTTCAGCCCATGGGCTAGTTCTCAAGAGCCTTCAGACAGGGGCTTACAAACACAAAATCCCTAGACAGAAAAGTGGATGAAGAATATTTGGTGTATATATGCAATGGAAACAATACTTTGCTTTCCTATCAACAGTGTCCACGGTGTTCATTTTTCTCCACAATCTCACCAATATCTATTTCTTTTCTTTTTGATGAGAGCCTTCTGACAATTGTGAGATCTTGTCTCATTTTTGGTTTAGGAAGTCCCTAATAATTTATAACTCTGAACATAATTTCATGTGTCATTTAGCCAACTGTATGTTTTCTACAGAAAATTTATTCAGATCTATCTATTCAGTTCCTACGGACACTTTTTTTAATTGGATTGTTTGGTCTTTTTTGTTGTTTGTTGGTGTATGACTTAGCCTTATAGTTGCATATTAACACTTGATTGGAAAATATCACTTGCAAATATATTCTCCCATTGTGTTGGTTGAATTTTCATTTTATTGATCATTTTTTCTTTAGTGTAAATCTGTTTAGAGTGATACAATCATATTTTGTTAGTTTTGCTTCTGTTTCCCTTGCCAGAGGAGACATATGTAGAATCAAATGAAGTCCAATGTCAGAGTGTACTTCTTATATTTTACACTAGGATTCTTTGTTTTCAGGTTTTATGTTTTATATGCCCAGGAGTGGGAATGCTGGGTTCATATGATAAGTCTATTTTTATTATTTTAAGGAACTTACATAGAGTTTCCAAAGTGGTTGCACCAATTTTCATTCCCACCAACAGCGTTGGAGAGTTCCATTTTCTCCACAAACTCCCGAGAATTTATTTTTTGTAGACATTTGTATGACAGCACTTCTCAATAGTGTGAGGTAAAACATTATTTTATTTTTGTCTTGCATTTGTATAATGATTAGCAATGTGAGCACGTTTTTATATTCCTGTTTGTCATCTGTTTGTCTTCTTTAGAGAATTGCCTTCTACTCATTTTCTGTCTGAGTTGTTTGCAGTTTCTTGCAATGGAGTTGTATGAACGATTTTTATATTTTAGCTATTAGCCATTTGTTGATTGCATTTTTCCAAATGTTTTCTCCCATTTGGAAGTTCACCTTTTCATTGTGTTTATTTTGCTGTATAGAAGCTTTTAAGTTTAATTTGGATCTATTTGATTATTTTGCTTTTAATGTTTTCAGCTTGGAAGAGTGACATAAGAAAATTTCGCTGCAATATATGTCTTGTTTTGCCTATGTTAGTTTCCAGGAGTTTTATTGTGTCATGTATTAGATTCAGATATTTAAAGCATTTTGGGCTTATATTTGTACAGTGTGAGGGAGTATTCTAATTTCATTGATTTACATGTTGCTCTCTACCTTCCTCAACATCACTTGCTGAAGACTGTGTTTTAGGCATTGTATATTTTTGTTACGTTTGTCATAGTTTAGTTGACCATAGGTGTGATATTTTATTACTGCCTCTGTGCTCTGTTCCAGGGATATAGATATTTGTTTGTTTTCCAGCATTGTGCTGTTTTGATTTCTGTTTTTGTAATATATTCTGAGTTCTGAGGGGGATATGGTTTATGCCTCCAACTTTGTTCTTTTTCCTCATTGTTTCTTTTGCAGTTCTGGTTCTTTTGCAGTTCCATACAAATCTGAGGACTGTTTTAAGTTCTGTGGAAAATATCATTTAGTTCAATCTGAATCACTTTATATCTGCAGACATCATTTGTAATATGTATATTTAAAAATATTAATTCCTCTAAAGTAAGACCTTGAGATTACTTTCCATTTCTTTGCATCATGTTCAAATTTCTTTATCAGTGCCCTATTAATTTTATTATCTTGGATTTTTCATAGGTTTTTCATTTTTATCTGATTTCATATGGATTTTTTAGAATAATGGAATATTTCATTGTTAGTGTAAAGGAATGTGACAGTTTTTGTATATTAATCATGAATCATCCTACTTTGCTAAATGTCTTTATTAATTTTAGTTGTTTTGGTGTGAAGAATCTTTAGGGTTCTCTATATAGATTATCATGTCATTTAAAATAATAACAGTTTTACTTCATTCAATCCAAGTGGAATAATATTTTTTCTTGTACGATTGCTGTTGCTAGGACTTCCCTTAATTTGTTTAATAGAAATGGTGAGAGTGGGCATCCTTGTTTTATTCCTTAATTTGGCTTTCATTTATTCACTTTTGCATATTATGTTGTCTGTGGGTCTGTAATTAATGACTTTAGTATTGTTGAGATAAATTTCCTGAATCCTACTTTAGTAAGGGTTTTTTGTTTTTATTGACTCTGCTGTTCTTGTTGTTGTTGTTGCTTCTGTATTAATGAATAAAATTTGAAGTTTGTGAAATGATTTTTATCGATTTATTGGGATGACCACGTCATTTTCCCTTTTTCTTTTGTTAATGTGGTGTATCAAACTGATTGATTTCATGTAATTTCAACTTCTCTTATGACCCTGAAATGAATTAAAGTTGTTCATTTTGTATGATTCATTTTTTGTATTGCTGGACTTAGTTTTCTAATAATATTTTTTTGAATTTTTGTATGTATATCAATCAAAAATATATGCTTGAAATTCTCTTTGCTTGTACTTTGTTTGTTGGCTTTGCTATCTGGGTAATGAAAGCTTCATAAAATTAATTTGGGAATTTTCCACATCTTCACTATTTTTGAATAGTTTGAAGAGTATAATTTCTTCTTTTTATTTTTGTACAGTTTTCCACGGGAGCTGTTTAAATCTGCCCTAATATATAACGATTTTTTTAAATGCAGATTCTATCTTTCTTCTAGTAATCAGTTTTTTCAAATTATTTATTTCTCCTTATCCCTGTCTATTTCCAGACATTTGTATATTTCTTCTAATTTGTCCCGTTTATTGGCATGTAAGTTTTGACAAAATGTTCCCTTTTTTGTATATCTGAGGGAACAATTGTTATTTCTCCACTTTTATTTCTGAATTTATTTCTTTGGAGCATCACTGTTTTCTTCATGATGAACTTGGCTAGAGGTTTTTTGATTTTACTTATCTTAAAAAGAAAAAAAACAAAATCTTTTGTTTTACTACTCTTTTGCATAGTTGTTTTTTCTTTCTAATTTATATTTACACCTGTAATATTTAGGATCATATTTTTTTCTTTTTTAACTTTTTAAATTGATTTTTAATAATTTTAAAAGTTGTCTCAAATTCCATTGTAAAGCACAATTTTTTAGGTTCAATGAACATATATACATGTGTTGTCCCATTTTTCCCCTGTGAGCTCCCATAAGATCTTTTATATATTTCCTTGTAATATAAAGTACAATCCTGATTATCTATTCTTCAATTTTGACCTCCCAGCCTATTTCTTCCCACACCCTACCCCTTGGCAACCTAAACTTTTATTCTCGGCCTGCGAGTTTATTTCTGTTTTGTATTTATGCATTTTTGGTTGGTTTGGTTTTGTTTTTAGATTCCACACATGAGCCATCTCATATCGTATTTTTCTTTCTCTTTCTGGCTTACTTCACTTAGACTGATATTTTCCTGGACCATCCATGTTGCTGAAAATGGCATTATGTTGTCAGTGTATAAGAATGACTACTATTCCATTGTATAAATATAACACCTCTTCTTATCCAGTCAACTGTCAATGGACATTTATGCTGTTTCCATGTCTTGGCTATTGTAAATTGTGCTGGATATGAACATTGGGGTGCAGGTGTCATCCTGAAGTAGGGTTCCTTCTGAATTTATGCTGAGGAGCGGGATTCTTGGGTTATATGGTTAGTCTATTCCTAGGCTTTTGAGGAATCTCCATCCTGTATTCCACAATGGCTGCACCAAACTGTATTGCCACCAGCAGTGAAGGACGGTTCCCTTTATTCCACAGCCTCTCCATCATTTGTCATTTGTGGATTTTTGAATGATGGCCATTCTGACTGGTGTGAGGTGATACCTCACTTTAGTTTTGATTTTCATTTCTCTGATAATCAGTGATATTGAGCATTTTCTGATGTGATTTTTGATCATTTGTATGTCTTCCTTGGAGAATTGCTTAATCAGGTCTTCTGCCCAATTTTGGATTATGTTGTTTATTTGTTCTTATTCAGTTGGATGAGCTTCTTATATACTCTGGAGATCATGCCTTTTTCAGTTTCCTATGCAAATATTTTTCCCATTCCGTAGGTTGTCTTTTTGTTTTATTTCTGGTTCCTTTACTGTGCAAAAGCTTGTAAGTTTAATTAGGCCTCATTTGTTTATTCTTGCTTTTATTTCTTCTATGAGAAAATTTTCGAGATGTATGTCAGATAACGTTTTGCCTATATTTTCCTCTTAGAGCTTTATTGTATCTTGTCTTATGTTTAAGAATTTTATCTATTTTGAGGTTTTTTTTGTATGGTGTTCTAGCTTCATTGGGAGTGTTCTAGCTTTATTGAATTACATGCTGCTGTCCAGTTTTCCCAACACCAGTTGCTCAAGAGTCTATCTCTCTTCCATTGTAATTTCTTTCCTCCTTTGTCTAAGATTAATTTACCAAACGTTTTTGGGTTCATTTCTCGGCTCACTATTCTGTTCCATTGACCTATATGTATGTTTTTCTTCCATTACAGTGCTGTCTTGTTGACTATAGCTCTATATTATTATCTGAATCATTAGCGTAAAGAAATGCCACTGATATTTGATGCATATTCTTGTAACCTGCTACCTTGCTGAATTCTTTAATCAGTTGTAGTAAATTTTGTCTGGATCTTGTAGGGTTTTTTGTAGGTAGTAACATATTCTGTGCATATAGTGAGACTTTTACCTCTTCCTTTCCAATTTGCATCCCTTTTTCTTCTGTCTCTTGTTTGATTGCTGTGGATAGTACTTCCAAGACTATCTTGAGTAGGCGTCGTGCTGGTGTGCATCCTTTTATTGTCCTAGATTTTAGTGGGAAGGATTTGACTTTCTCACCATTGAGCATTATGCTGGATGTAGGTTTGTTATCTATAGCTTTTATGATGTTTAGATATATTCCCTCTATGCCCAATTGGTGGGAGTTTTTATCACACGTGTATGTTGAATTTTATCAAATGCTTTCCTACATCAATTGAGATGATCATGTGGTTTTGGTTCTTTCTCTTGTTGATGTGCTGTATTACATTGATTGATTTGCATATGTTGAACCACCCCTGTGTACCTGGCATGATCCCCACTTGGTCATGGTTTATAATCATTTTTCTGTGTTGTTGGATTCTATTTGGTAATATTTTGGTGAGTAATTTGGCGTCTGTGTTCATCAGTGATATTGGCCTATAATTCTCTCTGTTGGTAGTGTCTTTGCCTGGTTGTTGTATCAGGGTGATTGTGGTTTCATAAAATGACTTTGGGAGTATTCCTTCCTTTTCAATCGTCTTGAGGAGTTTGAGAAGTACTGGTATGAGTTCTTCTTTTATGTTTGGTAGAATTCCACAGTGAATCTGTCCGGTCCTGGACTGTTATATGTAGGGAGGTTTTATATTGCTATTTTGATTTCATTTAAAGTGCTCTGCTTTTTCCAGGTGTCAGTTATGTCTTGATTCTGTCTTGGTGGAGAGTATGATTCCAGAAATTTGTCCATCTCTTCTAGGTTATACAGTTTGGTTCAATATAATTTTCATAAAATTCTCATGTGATATTCTGTATTTCTAATTTTTTGTGGTAATTTCTTCATTCTCCTATCTTATTTTGGTAATTTGTGCTCTCTCGCTTTTCTTCTTTTTGAGTTTGGCCAGAGGTTTGTCGATTTTACTTACTTTTTGGAAAAACCAGCTTTTGAATTTGGTGATTTTTTCCTATGGTCATTTAAATCTCTATTTTATTTATTTCCTTCCCAATATTTATGGTTTCCTTCCCTCTGCTGCCTTTTGGATTTTTGTTCTTCTTATTCTAATTCATTCTTCTGGTGGGTTAAATTGTTTATTTGTGGTTGTATTTCTTTTTTGAGGATGGAGTGTACCACTAAAAGCTCCCCTCTCAGCAATGCTTTCACTGTGTCCCATAAATTTTGTGGGGTTTTGCTTTCATTTTCTTTTGTCTCAAGGTACATTTTCATTTCAGCTTTGATTTCTTCATTGACCCATTAGTTTTTAAAAACATATTGTTTAATCCCCATGGTTTCCTTTTGTTCTCCTTTGTTTCTCTGTTGTTGATTTCTAGCTTCATGGCATTATGGTCAGTAAAGATGCTTGGGGTAATTTCTAACTTTTAAATTTGCTGAGGTTTCTTTTGTGCCCAAGTTCATCATGAATCCTGGAAAATATTCCACATGCCCTTGAAAAGACTATATATCCTATTTTGTAGGGTGTGCAATGCTGTGAATATATCCACCAAGTGCAATATTTCTACTGTATTATTTAACTTCTCTGTTGCCTAATTTTTTATCTGTCTCAATGATATTTCCAGTGATGTTAATGCAGTGTTGAAATCTCCAAATATGAATCCCCCTTTATATCTGTTAGTAATTATTTTATATATTTAGGTGCTCCTCTATTTGTTGCATGTGTATTAACGAGTGTGCTATCCCTATATTGTATCACTCCTTCAATCATTATAAAATGTCCTCCTTTATCATTATGGCCTTTGTTTTAAAGACTATTTTGTCTGAAATCAGTTCTGAAACACCTGATTTTTGGCTTCTCAAATTATATGGAATACCCTTTTCCATCCTTTCACTCTCAATCTATATGTGTCCTACTCTCTGAAATGGGTCTCTTGTATGCAGCATATTGAAGGTTCTTGCTTTATTATCCAGTCAGCCACTCTGATTTTCAACTGAAGCATTTAGTCCATTAACATTTACAATAATTGATGATAAGCTAGTGTTTACTGCCAAATTGACCTTATATTTGCAGTTGATTTGGTATTTCCTCTTTGTTCCTTTCATCTTCCTTTTATGGTTTGGTAATTTTCCTTTGTATTATCATGAATTTTATTTAGATTTAGTGACTCCCTGATAAGTTTTTGTCTTCTGGTTATCCGTTTTTATAAGTCAATTAGATCATTACTATAACTGCTTTTATTAAATGGATAGTAAAATGATCTCAAACCCATCCTACTGAGAACAAAATATTTTAAAGGAAAGACCAAAAAAAAAATTCTCTATTTTGCTTCCTCCCTCTCCCACTCTCAAAGATTTGTATGTCTTGTTTTAAAATTTTGTGTATATTTTATTTGTAACTCATGAGTTATCACCTTTCCAGCTGTGAGTTTCACATTTCTGTAGCATCCTGCTGCTTTTCTTTTTAGAGAAGACATTTCAATTATTCTTTTGGCATAGGTCTAGTTTTGCTGAACTTTTGAGATTTTTCTTGTCTGTGAAATTCTTTATGAATCCTTCTACCAAAAATGATAGCTTTGCTGGTTAAAGCATCCTAGGTTATAATTTTTTTTCATTCAGGACTTTGAATATATCTTGCCACTACCTTCTTGCCTGTAGTATTTGTGCAGTGAAATCAGCTGGGAACCTTATGGGGATTCCCTTGTAACTCACTATTTGCTATTCTCTGGTTGTTTTTAGGATAATTTATTTATCCTTGACTCTGGCCATCATAATTATATGTATTGGTATGGTTATAATTGGGTTCTTCCTTTTTGGGACACTCTGAGCTTCCTATATTGGATATCTGATTCCTTTTCTAAGTTTGGGAAATTCTCAGTCATGATTTCTACATAAACCTTTGCAATCACCTTTGATCTTTCTTCCCCTTCTGGGACATTTGTCATGCCAAGTTTGACATGAATTCTATTATCCCATAGGTCCCTTATGCTTTTTTCATTTGTTTCTCATTGTTTCTCTTGTAGCTCTTCTGATTGGGTGCTTTATATTGTCCTGTCTTCAAAGTCACTAATTCGTTCCTCTGTGTTATATAGTCAGCTTTGCTACACCTTTAAATCATTCCTAATTTCAGTCAACGGGTTTACCTATTCTACTCGGCTCTTCTGTATAGCTTCCATTTCATTTTTGACATATTTTATATCTAAACTTTATGTCTTTTATTTCCTTCAATACTTAGATCACTCCATTTTGAAATCTTCATCTAGTAGGATATTGATTTCTATTTCACTGATTGTTCTTTCAGAGGATTTCTCTTGTTCTTATAATTGGGAATGGTTTCTCTGCTTCTTCATCTTTCTACTACTTCTTTGGCATGGTGGTTTATGGAGTATCAGTTTTCTACTGTGGTCCTAAAGGTGTATATCTACCCAATGCCAATGCAGTATTACAACTTAGAAAATAGAAAAAAGACAGAGAGAGATAAAGAATTTTAAAGAAGGGAGAAATAAAAGTTTGAAGACATTGTATAATGAATAATATTTAAGCAAGTGGAAGCAGCATTTTGAAAAATAATGATAATAAATATATTTTAAAAAATTACCAAGGGATTAAAATTGGGGTATATATAATTGAATAAGAAGTAAAAATTAAGAGGGTAAGAGAAAATGGAACAGGTAAAAACAGGTTAAAACAAGGGAGTGGTCTTTGTCCTCCTGGAGACTGTGTACTTTTAATGTGAAGTCTTTCTGTATTCATTCTGTTTTGGAAGCTCAGCTTGCTGTTTCTTGAGGCCTTCCATTGGAGCCCTCATCTCTGCTGCTCCCTGGGCTTGTCATCAATCAGATCGCTCCTACACCCAACACTGGTTCAGGTGCAGCTCTCTTTACTCTGGGCTGGCTTGTCACTGCCCTGCCTGATGCTGCAGTCAGATGTTACAGACTGACCAGTCAGGATTGGGCATCACGCCCTCTCCCAGCACCATGGTCAGGGGCTGCATTCCAGCTCAAAATTTGAGGGGCCACCTGCCCCCTCAGGTTGCAGATCACTCTGCTGCTCTGTGCCAATGTACTCTCTGCCTCTGTTTTGCACACCGGAAGGGGGCTCATGGAAGACTGAGGAACAGCCCTGTCCCTGGTCTTGGTCAAAATCCAGCCCCTTGTTTGTGTTGGCAGACAAGTTCTCTGAAGAACCAGGACAGTAGGATCATATTTGCCTCATGCAGTCGACAGTCTCAGTATGGCCCATGATGCTGCTAATTCCTTAGGTGTAGATGCAGGGTTTGCCCCCACTGCTGCCTGGTTGCAAAACACCAGTGGCTATGGTGGCTGTGTCTGAGCTCCAGCTCTCTTCACCTACAGACTTTTTGTGGATTTTCAGATATGGGGATTGCACCCTTCCCCCCAAAGGGTACATCTGCCTGGTTGTTTTATGGAGGGCCCAGGTTGTTCTGCCCTGTGCACCCACAGCCATGTCACAAAGCCCACTCCATTTCCCAGGGCCGCCACAGTGCTGCCATTCCCATCTACAACCCAGCTCGAGCAGCACGGTCCTGCCCCCAGCTTCTGGGCTGCATCTTCAGCTGGGTGTCACAGGGATTCTGTGTGCCTGTTTAACTTAGTTCTGTCAGTCAACTTATACTCTGTAAAGGTCTAAGCCTTGGATGCTCCCGCTCCATCCTGCTGAAATCTCAGTTGGAGAGTGGAGACACAGTGAATGAGCACCAGTCTTTCTTAGCTGCTCCCTCCCCGTGGGATCTGTCCCACTCTGTTTGGCCTTTCCTTCTTTTTTCTTACTTTTCTCATACCAGATTTTTTGCATCTTTATCTATTGAAGAACACAATGTTCTGTCAGAGTTCTGCAGGTTCTCTGGTTAGCTGAGTGGGTCTATGGATGTGTGTATTGGTGCATTTGTTTGAAAGGGTGAGCTACAAGCTTCTTACTCTTCCACCATCTTTGCCTTTCCTAAAGAAACTCTCACTTTATGGTGGAAGATAAACATAGTCTGAAAAAATGGAAAAGATATTCCATGGAATTTACAAGAAAGTGCAGATTGCAATGTTCAACTCATGCAAAATATGTTTTAAAATAAGAGCCAAAATGAGAAAAATTATGAGATTATATAAAGAAAAAGAGATCAATATAAAAATAGGGTATTACCTTCATTATATTATATATGGACCCAACACCATAGATCCTAAGTATGAAAAGAAATTTTAGTAGACATGAAAGAATCAATTCATTATAAAACAATAAGAGTAGATGAGTTTAACACCTCTCTATTCTGATGGCCAGATCATCCAGAAAGAATATCTGTAAGGAGACAGAGGTCTTATTAACATATTAGATAATTTGAACCTAGGTGAGCTATTGGACACTGCATCACAAAAGCAGAACAGTTAAACATTTCAAGTGTGCCCAGGATGTTATCTAAGGAATTAACCACATATTATGTCATGAAATGAGCCTCAGGGACTTTAAGCAAATATAGGTAACAGCAAGTAGTTTTCCTTACACAAAAGTATGATACTGTGCATCAACTCTAGAAAGAAGAATAGGAAAAGCACAAACATGAAGTCAAAGAACATCCTTTAAAAAATAAATTTAAAAATTGTCAATGATGAAATCAAAGTGTTGATGAAATCAAAGAGGTAATAAAATCATATCTGGAGACAAATTACAATGAAAACACAGCTTCATAAAATGTATGGGATGCAGCAAACACAAATCTAAGAGGGAAGATGAGAACAAATCAGGACTCCTACAAGGAAGAAAAAAACCTCATAGAAAGGACCAAGCATACCACACAAAATAACAAGAAATAAGAACAAACAAAACCAAAAGGCAGTAGAATGAGAAATCTTTAATGTTTATGTTGAAAATAAATAAAATAAAAGTTGAAAAATAAATTACAAATCATAAAATCAACAGCTTTAATTTTTCTTAAAAATATTAACAAACAGGTAAGCATTTAGCCAGGGTTATTAAGAAATACAGAGACTGGATCCTAACAAAATAAGAAATGAAACAGTAGAAATAACATCTGATATTACAGAAACACAAAAAATGATTATGAAAGCACTATGAGCTGTTACATGCAACCAACTGGACGACCTGAAAGAAATGGACAAATTTCTTGAAACCTACAGTTGCCAACACTGAATTAAAAGAAATCTGAAAACTTTTAAAGAGCTAACAGTATAAGTTAAATAAAATCTATAATTTAAAAACACCCCTAAAATAAAATGCCTTGATGCCTTCATTAAAACCACTTTCCCCAAACTATTTCAAAAAATGAAGGAGGAAGGAAAATTCCCAAATTTATTCTATGAAGCCACCATTACCGTGATAACAAAACCAGTCAAAGACACTAAAAAAAAAAAAAGAAAATGAAAATGAAAATCCAATATCCTTGATGAATATACATTCAAAAATCCTCGAAAAACTTCAACAAATGAATACAGCAATACATAGAAAGAATTATACATGATGATCAGTTGGATTCCTTCCAGAGTCACAAGGATAGTTCAACATACACAAGTAAATCAACATGACACATATCTAATAAAGGAAGGACAAAATTCACAAGACAATGTCAATACACAAAGAAAAAGCATTTGAAAAATTCAACATACTTTCATCATCAGAACTCTCATGAAAGTGAGTACAATGGGAACATCTCTCAACGTACTAAAGGCCATTTATAACTATTTATAATAGGGGAAGTGCTGAAAGCCTTCTGGGTAAATTCGGGAAAAATACAAGGATTCCTACTCTCAGCACTTGTGTTCAATAGTAATAGGAGAAAGGAAAAGGAAAAGAAAAAAAATAAAAGAAATGCAAAATGGAAAAAAGAGTCAAAATTGTCACCATTACAGATGGCATAACAATCTACATAGAGAGTCCTAAGGGCTCCACATTGACTATTATGAACAATAAATAATTTCATCAACGGAGCAGGGTACAAGATAAATGTAAAGTAGTCTCTTGCATTTCTACACATTAATCATGAGATACCATACAATGGACTTTGAAAGCAATAATAATTAATACCCCATACCCCCGTATATCTTGGAATAAATGTAACCATGTATGTGAAAGACCTAAACATTGAAAATAATAAAACATTGACAAAGAAATTAAAAATGATTCAAAGAAATGGAAAGATGTCTTGTGCTCTTAGATTGAAAGAGTTAATATTGTTAACATGGCCGTATTACACAAAGAAACCTACAGATTTAGTGCAATTCCTGTTATGAAGCTGTAGTATTTTCCACACAATGAGAAAATTAATAACTCTAAATTTTACATGAAACTATTAAAAACTGCCAAAATGATCTTGAGAAAAAACAACAAATCTGGAGGTATAACCCTCCCAGATACCTTACTATACTACAAAGCTACAGTAATAAAAACAGCATGGCATTGGCACAGAGATATAATCAATAAAAACAGATAGAGAGCCTAGTAGTAATTCCACACACCTATGAGAAATGAACCTATGATAAAAGAAGCATGAGTACACAATGGAGAAAAGACTGTCTCGTCAATGGATGGTGTTTTGAAAGCTGGACATCTACATGTAAAACAGTGAAATGAGAGCATTCCCTGACATCATATACTGAAATAAACTCCAAGCGTATTAAGGACCTAAATTTAAGACCTGATACTATAAAACTGCTAGAAGGGATTATAGGTGATACACTATTGGATATATATCATAGGAATGTTTTCTTATTTCAGTCTCCTAAGGCAAAAGAAACAAAAGCATAAATAAGCAAATGGGACCTAAAGTAACTTGAAATTTTCTGCACAGCTAAGGACACTATAAGTGAAATGGAAAGACTGCCTGTGTAATTGGAGAACATATTTGCAAACAATGCAAGTGACCAGGGGTTAATAGATGTAGGTTAATAGATGTAACATGGATTTAGGTTGCACAACGCAAGGTAAAAAACAAAAACAAGAGCAGAGTACCTGAGTTAATAATTTTCCAAAGAAAACATACATATGAGTAACAGGCAAGTGATAAAATTGCTCAACATTACTAATTATTAGATAATTGCAAATCAAAACCACAATGAGGTATGACTTAAAAGTGGTCAAATGGATATTATCAAAAAGTCTACAAATAGAAAGTATTGGAGATGATGTGGAGGTAAGAAATCTCTTTTATACTCTTGATAGGGATGTAAATTGTAAGAAATTGTATTGAAAGCAGTATTCAGATTTGTTTAAAAACTAAAAAGTTAACTACCATATGACCCAGTAATACCTCTCCTAGAAAAAATCTGGTGATAGTAACCTAAATTGAGAAGAACGAATATTCACACAAGCACTGTTTATAATATGCAAGACAGGGAAGCAATCCATGTGTCCACATTAGACTATGGACTTAAGAAGTTATGATGTTTCCATAAATATACAATGGAATATTACTCAGCCATGAAAAATATAACACATTGCTATTTCAGCATCATGAATGGACCTAGTAATTATTGTGCTTAATGTAGTAACATAGACAAAGACAAAATTATATAATATAATTTATATGTGGAATCTAAAGAATAACAAATATCTGTGTACATCTATATATAGCTGTCTATTGATAGATGACAGATAAATAGATAGAAGGATAATACATGATAGATAAATAGATAGATAGATAGATAGATAGATAGATAGATAGATAGATATAGACATGATGGAGAGGTTAAAAGATTAGATAGACAAGACTTAAGCCGACTAAAAGAAATGGGAAAAAATTTATGTTTACCAAAGGGAAGGGAAAGAGAATTGAATAGTAGAACATTGACAGATACAAACTAGTATACATAAAGGAGAGAAGCAACAATGATAATCTGTATAGATCATGGAATTATACACAATAGCTTAAAATAAGTGTATGTTACAATCATTGCAATAATTCATAATGCAATATAATCTGCAAAGTTGTTAGAATAACAATGCTGTACATCTGAAACTACACAAAATAGTACATCTACTGTACTTCATTTAAAAATATCTCATCTGTAATTTAGTCATTTTTCCGCTGATAGCAGCTTCCTTTAATATTGTTTTATTTTTGCTCTTTACCTTTTATGATTACTGACTCAAATTATTTCTTTTACTGTTGTAAACAGGTCATCAGTTTGAAGTATCTATATTTATTGCCCCTGATTTCCTTCTTTTCACTCTTTATATCATATAGTATAGAAGCATTTAAAAACATACCCAAAGAAACAATTGCAAGTTTCTTGTGGTATCTCCTTAGCATTTTTTCAATGTTTTGCATATATTTGCCATTTAATATTTCTAAGAAAATTTCTTTTCTACATCTCTTATTAGTTGTTTTTTTTTATCACATTGAGGATTTGTTTGTCAGGTAAATTCTTTATTTTCACTTTATAAATAAGACAGCTGAAATGTCAGAAAATAAATAAATAAAATAATGATAAAAAAAGAAACATTCAATCAAAAAAATGGCTTTTGAAAGATAAATAAAATTGATAAACTTTAAACAGACTCATGAGAATAAAAGAGTACAGATTAATAAGCTCAGAAGTAAATGAAAAGTTACCACTTATATCAAAGAAATCCAAAGCATCATATGAAGATTCAACAAATTATATGTAAATAAATTGGAAACCCTAGAGAAATATACAATTTCTGAGAAAGACATAATCTCTTGGATGGAATGAAAAACAGAAAATAGGAACAGATTAGCAATAATGAAATTGAATAAGTAATTAAACAAATTCTCCCAAGAAACAACATTCCAAGCCTAGACAGCTTCACAGATGAATTCTGCCAAATATTTAGAGAAGAGCTATCACTTATACTTCTCAGAGAATTCCAAAAATTTGCTGAGGATGGAAGGCTTCCTATCCCACATTTCTGTATCACACTACTACTAAAACTGGAACAAAAACTTCAAAAAATTTCAGGTTAAATACTACTGATAATCATAGATGCAAAAATCATCACTGAAATGTTAGCAAAGCATAAAACACATTAACAAGTTTATATAATATGATTAAGTCCATTTTAATCCAGGGATGCAAAAGTGATTCATTACCTACAAATTATTCAGTATGATACACCACAGTAACAAATTAAAGAATAAAAAATATATAGTCACATCAAAAGAGTCATAAAATGTTTTGACAATACATTAACAATTTAAGATTAAATTTCTCCTCAAATTGTGCATGAGGAAACATACCTCATCAAAGTTAAGGCCATATATAACAAGAACTCAGCTAACATGACACTCACTGATTAAAATTGAAAGCATCTCCTGTAAGAGCAGGAAGAAGACAAGAATGCTCACTCTTACCACTTTTATTCAGTATAGTATAGGAAATCCTAACCATAGCTATCCAAAATAAATGGAAATATATTATAGCTAATTAAGAATAGGAGTAAAAGTATCTGCTTGCAGATGACATTCTTTAAACAGAAATTCTATAGATGGCACCTCAAAACTACTAGTGCTTATCAATGCATTTGCTAAAATTTCAGAATATAAAATTAACGTACATAAATCTTGCATTTCTTCACATTAAAAACAAGCTAACCGAGAAAGTGAGGGAACTGTCTCATTTACAGTTGCATTACAAAAAAAAATCAAAAATTATATCAAACCAAGGAGGTAAAAGACCTGTACACAGAAAACTATAAAATATTTATAACAGAAATTGAAGATAATGCAAACAGATAAAAGGATATACTGTGTTCGTAGATGAGGAAAGTAATATTGTTTAAATTACAGTACTAGCTAAGAAAATACACAAGTTAAATTCAGTGCCTATCAAAATACCAAGTGTATTTTCAGAATTTACAGTAAATAATTGTAAAATTTATGTGTAAACACAAAAGAGTTGAAATCACTAAAAAAAAGCAAAGAAAAGAAACATAAACACAAACAACTTTGACAAAGAACAAAGAGGATGTATCAATTCCCCTGATTTAAAACTATAATACAAAGCTACAGTGATAAAAAGAATATGGTAGTCAGACAGAACAAAGAAAATAGTGGAACACAAAGAATGACTGAAAATGAAATCAGACAGTTATGGTCATTTTGTACATTACAAATATGAACATACAGTGGGGGAAAGGTAATAAACAGGCATATGAAACCGGTCAACATCACTAACCATCAGAAAAATGCAAGTCCAAAACACAATAAGATTTTATGTCAGTACTGTCAGAATGAATATTATCAAAAACATAACAAATATAAGTGTTGGTGAGGATGTAAGAAAAACAACTCTGATGCACTGCTGGAGTGAATGTAAATTTGTGCTGTCACTGTGGATATCAGTATGCAGTTTTATCTAAAATTTAAAAGTGAAATATAATCCAACATTTCCATATCAGTATACTTATTCCAAGAAAATAAAAAGACAAACTAGAAAAGATAAATTCAAACCTATATTCACTGCAGCATTGTTTACATTAGAGAGGATATAGAAGCAAACTAATTGTTCATCAATAGATGATGGAAAAATAAAATGTGTGTTTATAGTATATATATCTACAAATCTATATTTTCTATTTTTATATTTCATTGATTTATCTGAATTATATATTTATATACATGAACACACACAGATAAAAATACAATGGGTTATTATGCAGCTATAAGAAGAATATGTTCTTCATTTGCAAAAAATGGGTAGACCAAGAGGGTAGTATGCTAAGTGAAAAGAGTCAGAAAGAGAATGACAAATGCTGCATGATTTTACTCATATTTGGCATTCAAAAAAAATGAACATAACACAATAAAAAAGGAGATACAGATATATAAAGAAAAAGGTTCTTCCCAATAAAGAGGGAAATGGTGTGAGGAAAAAGAAATATTTAACGAAAATTAAGACAGAAAATTTTCCAGTTGCAAATTAAATGAATCAGGGGCAAGAAATGTGCTCTATGGGGAATAGTAAATAACTATGAAATATCTTTAAAGAGCAACATATCATAACTAGATATATTCTGGTGATCAGTTTGAAATGTACTAAAAATAGCAAACAGTACATTGTGTAAGAGGAACTAACGCATTTTATACATTAAAGTACAGTTCAAAAAGAAACATAATTATAGAAAAAAATTAGATTTGTAGTTAACAGAGGCAGGGTTTGGAAAAGGAGAATTTGATTAATGCAGTCAAAAGCTACAAACCGCCAGCCTTAAAATGAATGTGTCCTTGGGATGCCACATAGTAACATCAAAATTAAAATTAATACTGCTTTATGTTAGATATGAATGTTGTTAAGGGAGTAGACCATAAGTTTTCTCATCACAACCAAAAGGCAAATTGTATCTCTTTAATATTGTATTAGATAATGAATTCTCCCTAAAGTTGCTATGATATTTATTTCATGATACTTGTAAATCAAATCACTATCCTGTTCACCTAAAATTACACAATATTCTACACAAATTATATCTCAATAGAAGCAGAAGGAAAAATGGAAATTCAATATTCACTTATTCCCATGCCATTTCTCATGATTGTTTCTGAAGCAAGTAAACTTGAGTCATGATATACTTATCCAAGATAAACATACTAATAAATAAGTGATTCTAATAAATTATACATAAAGATACTAATAAAATTAGTGTTTTACCATGCCTTAAGCTTTCTTCATGTTAACAGCCCACTGATTCTGTAGGCATCAAAATTTTACTCTGTGTATTCATCTGAGATTAGGGAATGGATACAAATTTAAAACTGGCTGCTCTTGCTGTGAGTGATAAAGTTCACTGTCTCTGACCGATGTTCTCATCTCCCCGACAGCATCTGTAAGAAATGAACATGCTAGGTTGCTAGAAATCTCAGCATGGTAAAATCTCATAACTCCTAAAATTCTTAACTGTTTTGCAGTGGGATTGCAATACTGACAAGGACTTGATTTTGGATAACAATGCGGTGTTTTCTCATGGTTGCATTAGGGGATGTGAGGATAATCCCTGAGATCCACTACAATCTTGCTCAAGTACTGGGCAAAGAAGTGTAAAGGTTCTGCATCATTAGGAATGAGGACTGCTTTCAAAATGATGACTATGCTCACTGTTCTCCAGGTAGTTCAAGGGGAGGAAGGTTATTGCAATTTCTAGGTGAACGGGAATAAGTCAGTTTTTCAGTCTCTATAAATTAGTCAAGGGGTTATAAAAGCCAAAATAAGTTGTGTCAACAATGAGAATTAGAAGAAAAAATAAATTAGACATAAGCTTAAATTAAAAAGGAGACACAGTCCTGTGATGGGCTCTGGGGACTGGAGAATTTATATGCCTCAGTCCAATTCAAGGGTTCAGTGGCTTGGCCCTAACATCAGCTCGGAATTGAATGAACAGGTAACAATTAGTAAACTGGGAGAAATATAATATACCTCTCCCTGATTGGAATAAAATCTGGTTGCTCAGTGAAATTCTTAATTCACAGAGATTCTGCCAGATGCAGAAGAATAATTCACTGATGACTCAACTAAAAAAATTAGTTACTGCTTAACAATCCATCTTCACACACACACACAGAGGAAGACAGATTTGTAGTATTTAGTGGGAAGAGTTCTTTGGACAGAGCTCAGAGAATAGTTTTCAAAGCACCAGCCAACTTTTGTACTTTTGCAAATAGTCTAGGTTTTCCCAGGTAGAAAACTACAGTTGGACAAACAAACAATATTCTTTAGGATATCTAATTTTAAAAGTAAACTGTAGCTTTTGACTTATCAGAATAGAACCTTGTTAAGATGATCACGGTAAGACCCTTTGTCTGATAAGAGAGCTGGAAAATAGCTGCTGAACCAGCCCAACTGAACCCCAGACTGCTAATGTAAGCAGCAACATAGCCACCATCAGAGTTGAGCTGACAAATTTAAAACCTTGATATATCTGTTGTAGGAACAACCACTAATGTCCAGACACAGATCTCCGTCTGCAACTGTTCTCGATTCTTCTCTTGGAAAAGCACATATTGGTGGGATGTTGCAAGAGTTTATCCTGTCCCATTTGCCCTTTCTCCAGATTATCAAAGTCTTTCTTCACAACTGGTGATATATTTTCCGGACTCAAGGTTGCCATTCCAGTCTTATTAGCTGACACTGGCTGCATGATTATTAGCATAAGCCTTAAGCTTCCTGAACTTGCCTACAATTTTTCCAGCATTTCAGGGCATTTCACATTCTGTAAATTTTTTACATTTTATTTTAAATTAATGAGAAATAGTCAAAGAATTCCATGAATATTTTATATTTCCTAATATCTGCAGTAATTTGGTACTCATGCAGTTGGACAAATTTTAATTCCACCACCCTCACCTCTTTCTAGTCCACACAATTTTGATTGCAATTTGGTTACTTAATACAACCTCCCCAACCAAGGGTCTAGTACCTCTTAGATACTTCCTGTGTGAAGGTTAGAAGGAGAACAAGTTATGAGGGGTGCATAAACCTACATTAAATAATTGCAATAGCACTTTCTATTCTGGACAAAGCTCTGATTCTAAGAAGTTAATTAATTAGAAGGCAGTATAGTTATTATTATGGAGAAGAGAATCAGCTATTTTGGGGAGGGTGGGTGATGAAGAGAAAGGAAATTATCCAGCAATTGAGTATGGAATGCTTTAGGCATCTGGAGGCATGAATAAAGAAGAAAATTATACTTTGTCTCCTGTACCTACCTCCACTAACTGTCTTGTGTGACTAGTCCATGGGCTATTAAAAGAGCTAGTTTGTGGTGAAGAGTATAGACCATAACGAGATAGTTTGAAAGCCATGAGAGTTTTGTTGTTTCAGGAAAGTAGATTTTGCTTAAAGTCAACAAGTATTTTTCATTCACTAAATAGTAAAATGCTTCCTGTGGCATGTGCTCTGCATACTATGCTGGTATCCAAGTTAGACAAGTAAAGGGGGATAGACAGAAAACATCTGGAGGAAGTGGTTTCTGCGCTGAGATGGGGATAGTCTAAATAGGTAAAAGGAGGACAACCAAAGTCCAAGGATGAGCTGGGGTAAAAGTGTTGAGGTTGGAGCTAAAATTGTTGACAAGCATTTGCCTGGATGTATCTTCAGATACAGTGAAACATAAAGATATTCCAAGGTAGTCAAATGCCAGATTTATAAAGAAATGACTAAACTAAGTTGAGTTTGTGGGCTTAGATTTGGAAAGGCATTAAGTGCCACCCTGAGGACTTAAGCTTGTCTTTGTCTGGAACATAAAAGCAACATAAAATATTGACTAGAAAACATAGAGTAGACTCTTAGGGCAGGAAATGAAAACACCAATTGGAATGCTTTGACAACAGCACAAATAAGACCATAGATAAAATTATTTTTATATTCTACCACATGCTGAATGTGCCATCTGAGACTACATAATGTGACCTTTATGATTCCAGGGATGACATAATAGAGACCATGATCCCTGGGCCGGTTCCTGTATTTATCTTATTTTCCAACCAATCTTAACTTAACACTTTTAATACTTTCCAGGATGAACCAGAAACCACTTAAAACTATTCCATCTCTCCATGTTTTTGTCTTTCTTCAAATTCTTCCATTTTCTCTTCTTCCTTACAAGAAATTATTTAAATTAACTCCCATATTGTTCCATCAAATGATCATATTAATCAAATATCTCCTTTTTTTCTCATAATGGTAACTTTGTCTCCCATTTAACTCTTAACTCTGTTTAAAAAAATAAGGTAAATACAGGTACACCACTATGTTTATTGTTCAAATAAGAAAATAGCAGATATTTGTCGACATTTGCCAACATCAATTGTAATCTTTGTTATCCTGCATAATCTGGTAGTCCTCTGGTAGATCAGTTGTAATTAAGATGACATTCATAAACTTAAGATGTCTGATGAGTTTGCCTTGAAAGAGAGTTAGCTGATGTATTAGCTATCACTTGCACTGGAAAATGTGGGTTGATCCCTGGTTGAAGTTTAGAAAAATGACCTTCAATGGCAGATAGGTTGTGATACATATTTGGAAAAATAGAAGGCTCAACCATCTGTCCATATTAATTCCTTTTAGGGAGACAAGATGCTGTACTGAGAGGTAGAAGTTCCAGTTGAAATGAAGTTCACAACACGGCCATTTGCTTCAGTGTAGTTACTTTGAGAGTGCCCGTGGAGAGTGGTCAACTGATTTAAAATACCACGTTGATCCACTGCAATTTCTCCTGGTGGTCTAAATGAAATTGATGATGGAGGAGAAAAATCACATCTAAATGTGGTATTTGTATCACCAATTATGTGGCTAGTAGAGGGCTTTCTTATTAGAGTCATGTTTAAATTTGCAGAGGTAAAAATGCACTTTCTCCACTAGTGTCAGCCACAAAATCAGAATTATGAATATCCACATTACCCACTGCTTTATATTGCTTCTTGTTGAAGTCTTCAGCCTATTAAGATACCAGAGGGGTATGTTTATTCCCAACCTTTCTTTTTATTCTCACTAAAATCTGGGGACAGCCTCGTTTAAAATTTGGATTATGGTAGAACCGCAGTTACAACCAAAGGAGAAACATTTTAGTAATAATTTGAACCAAAATACAACACTAAATATGCCTGAACTATATAACCTCAGATTTCACGTTAACACTGCAAAGATAATATCATCGAAATATGAACAATGCTGATGATATTTTGAAGTTCCTTATTTGGAAAATACACATTTAAATATTATAGTCATTAAATTTAAAAAGTTAGCATTTGCAGTAACGCTGAATGCCTCTTTTCAAAAGCAGCTTTAATACTTTTATATAGATTTCTGGAAAGATTCATATTTGCAAGCAAAATTTCTTATAATCGGAACACTTAAGGCACTATCCTCATGCTTTAGAAAAAATAAAGGATTTTAGCCTTAGTAGTTTTATACAATTTTCAAAATTATCTTTACATTTATATTACCATAGATTGATGTACAAAATAAACTTTTATATATAAGTTACCAAGTGGTAACTAAAGTTTCTGAATATCTTGCTTTAAACAGAGACTATTTTTCCTTCTGCCAGAAAGTCTGCTAGACATACAGATCTTTGAAAATTCTGCCACACTTTACTAAACCAGGAAAGTTTAAGCTGTCTAACTGAACTTTTCATACTTCCAGTTTCAAATATTCTGAAAGGGGTCTTTCTGTCCAAAACTTCCTTCTTCAAGACATCTTCATTAATCACTATTGAAGCTCCATTATCATCCCACCAGATGGATTTATATTGGTCATTCCCAGCCATTTTCCAGAATTTTCCTGGAAACGTCAGAGAACGAAAATCATTATTGTCATCTGGTTCAGAGACACAATGTGTGTAACATGGCGTTTTTATCAAGGATTCTTCAGACAAATTCTGAAAAGCATTTTCTTCAATCATAGACCTCAAGTCCAAGTCCTCAGAGAATGTTTGATCACACAATAGAGATCTATCAGAATTTCCTGAACCAGTTGCTCCAAATTTATGAGACACATCTTGAATTTCTGAGGAAACATGTGCCATTTAATATAACTTTTTCCACAGCTATTTTTCTAATCTGCATGATTTTGAACACTGCAGATTCAAATGCTGCTTTGGCAGGGCTGCACAGATAAACTGCTAGGCCATCACTATGGTTCTCAACCTGAGTAGCTGTGACATCACAAAACGACTGGTCTCCTAGCAACTCAATTGTAACATTCAGCCAGTGTTTATTCTCATTCATCCAGTTAAAACTAAACATATAGGATGCTTATTTTTATGGTGTGATCTGCAATTATTTTCCCCACAAAATCTTTTTAAACAATTTAATGTTGGGGTCTATTAAATAAAACCAATCTCCATCATTTTGTACACAATTTTATAACAGATTGGTGAACAGAGTATAAGTAATGCACAAAATATATAAAATAATTTTAAAGTTTTGGAAATTAAAGAGAAATTTGTTTAAAACCTGTACAGAAAAGGTATAAAAATTTCATCATCATTTGTAATTAAAGTGAAACATAATTTGATTTGGAAATGGAAGTATGTATTTATCTGTGTATTGTACAATAAGTAGCTCTATATTCAAAACATGAGAAGAATAAACATCAGTTTATTTCTTATGTTAATATATAAATGGTTAGTATTTATGAAATAATTTTAAATAAAAATAACCAATCAAACTTAAGAAATCCCTAAGGGGGGATTTTTGTTTTAAATTGTAATTTAGTGCTATAATTGAAGCAAATGTAATTTAATATTCTACATTAAAATTGCAAAAGAGACAATTTTATTGTATATTACAAATATTTATTTTTGCCATTCTTTCACTTAGAGGTTTATCAGTCCCTAGATGTAATAAATTTTCTTGTCATCTTTATAATCCATATCCTTAGGGCTTCTGTTAAGTGTTCCAAAATGATGTTGATAAATAGACTTATGCACAAGATCCTGGGTTCAATAAGCAGTGCCTCCATTAAGGGGCAAACAAACAAAAAATCAAAAAACAAAGATATAACTGTATATGTCGGTTGGGGTGGAAAATATCAGGTAATGTATTTTAGGAAGCAATATGTTTCTCAGTCCTGAAACTGTTGGCATTGTTAGTATAATACGGCATTTTAAGGCAAGTGTTCTGTGCACTAATTGTAAATAATAGCTATGTTCTGTATCAGTAAACTGTAGTAAATCCAGTTCTACCAAAACTTATATTATTTATTTAGAAATGAATTCCATTAAACATAAGCCAAATTCAAAATGAGAGATAAAATTTTAAATAAATAAATGTACCCTCAAGCAGAAATGTAAATTTTTCCTTCACTATGTGTATAGTCCATTCTAAATAAATATTAGCAACCTGAATACATGGCATATTATAAGTATTATAAACTATAGTTAAGTAGGATTTAGTCCTGATTCCTAAATAATATTTAACATACACAAAATAAAATATGTGATACAATCCCTTTAAAAAACAAAGAATTCAAAAATAACAATCTCAAAATAAGTAGGAAAATTATTGACAGATCTGATCTTAACTTTTTATAAAAATATTCTTAAATTCGCTTTAGATAGAATGCAACTAAGCATAATAATAGCCATATATGAAAAACCCATGACTAACATCAAGTGCAATGTTAACATACAAGAAGGATTTCCTCTGGTCCAGTAATAAGAAAAAGTAGCTCATTTTCACATGTCCTAAATAACACTACTAGAAGTCCTAGCCAGAATAACTAGTCAAGAAAAAATATAAAATTCATCCAACTTGTAATAAAGCAGTGAAGTTTTTACAGATGACATATTTATGCATAGATGGAAAACTCCATAGGCTCCTCCAGTGACTATTACAAATAATGAACAAATTTAGTAAACATGTAGAATACAAAATCAATGTACACATATTCACTGCATTTTTGTATAGTAACAACACATTATCAGAAAGAGAAATTAGTAAAACTATTTGGTGTAAATTTATACCAAAAAGAATAAAATAGGAATAAATTTGATAAGTGAAACAAAACTTATGAACATAGATCTATAAATTATAGGTGCAAGAAATATAAGTAAACAATATAAATTGAAAGAAATTCGGTGCTCGTTGATTGTATACAATGTGAGGAAATATTCTAATCTACCTTTTACATGTTAAAAATCCCCAGCAGTAATTATTGTGGAGAATGTCTTTTCTTAATTTTATACTCTTGCTTCCTTTTTCATGGGTTAATTGATAATAGGTTTGAGGGATTATATCAGGTTGCTCTATTCTCTTCTATTGATTGGTGTCTGTTTTTGAGCCAGTATCATGTTGTTTTAATTATTAAAGCCTCGTAGGACTGTTTAACATCAGAGAATATTACACCATTAGATTTAATACTCTTTTTCATGATTATTTTGGCAACACATTATTGTTGTGTTTACATATAAATTTTAAAATTATTTGTTTTATTTTTTGGAAAAATCTCATGGGTATTTTCAAATCAATCACACTAAATGTAGATTCCTTTGGGTAGTATGTTGGTTTCAACCACATTTTTTCACATCATTAACATAAGAGATCATTTCATTTCTTTGGATCAGTTTTAATTTCCTTTATCAATATTTTCTGTGTTTTAACATTTAGGTTTTCACCATATTTGTTAACTTCATTTATAGATGTTCTTTACATATATATACAATTATATAAATAATAATTTTAAACTCATTTCCTACACAAATACAGCAGGCAGAAGTCAGTGGCAAGACTTATTCATGGTCCGGAATGAAAGAAAGCTGTAATATAAGATACTTTATCAAACAAGGCTATCTTTTAGAATAGAAGGATAGATAAATAAGTTCCATACTAGCAAACACTTAAAGAATTTAGCAAGAGAAAAAGAAATAAAGAAAGATCTACCCTAAATAAAAAAGAAGCAGGATGCTATACAAAAGAGAAAGGCATAATTAGAAAGGCAATATCTACAATGATTTACAGCAAAATAAATATGATGTTGTAAAAGAGGACATCAAAATTTTTAAGGGTCAGTGAGTGAAACAGGAAAATACAGAGTGTTTTCTTCTTGTTTCTGTTCTCTAAAGGATGGGTTTGAGTTTGTATTATTATCAGTTAAAATAAACATATATAGTACAGGTGAAGATACATACAAAACAAGTTTACCCTAAGTCAAAAGCTTACAATGAAGTCACAAAGCCAAAACAAACCAAGATAATAAAAGAAAACTTATCAAGCCACAAAAACAAAAAGAAATGTACAAAAAGAAAATTCCAAATCCACTGGAGAATGAAGTTCAATATGGAAATAAACACCCGTCTATCAATAATTATCACAAATGATAATGGACTTAGTTCTTCAATCAAAAGATATATATTGTCAAATGGGATAATATAACAAGACCCCACATTATAAAGCATAGAAGATACCCACTTTAGTAAGAGGAACACACATCAATTGAAAGTCCGAAAGTGGAAAAATTTATTCCATGCAAATGCACATGACAAGAAAGCATGACTAGCAGTACTGACTTCACACAAAGAGACTTTACAAAAAAGGCCATAGAGAAAGATAAACAAGGACATGATATAATGATTAAAGGAGAAAATCAAAATGAGGGTATTATACACATTAAGATATATGCACTCAATATAGGAGCACATAAATACATAAAGCAAACACTAATAGATAAAAATAGAGAAATCCCTGGGAACACAAATAATGTAGGAGACTATAACTCCCCATTACCATCACTGGACTGGTCTTTCACACAGAAAATTAATACGGGAACAAAGATATTAAAATAAATTATAAAATAATTGGAGATGCTTGATATTTTCAAAATAGTACTTCTTCCCATAACAGAATATACATTCATTTCCTGTGCACAAGGAACATTTTCTAAGAAAGATTATGTACTCAGGCACTCAAGAAGCCTCAACAAATTGAAGAAGATAAAAATTATTTCAAGCATCTTTTCTGAGTATAGTACCATGAAACTAGAAATCAATCACAGAAAAACAGGAAGAGAAAATGTCAGCATCCAGATTAAAAAACATGGTACTAAAACAAGGGGGTGAGTTGATGAAATAAAAGAAGAAATTAAAAAATATCTTGAGAAATATGACCAAACACTGCACAAAGTCTTTGGAATACTGTTAAAGCAGGCTTAAGAGGGAAGTTCAGAGTGACAAAGCTCTCCTCAAAGTAGAACAACAATTTCAAATATATAATCTAACATTCTCTGTAAACTAATCAAGAAAAGAAGAGCAAACAAAACCAAAAGTCAACAGAAAGAGGGAAAAAATAAAGATCAAGGAAGAAATAATTGAAATAGATTTTAAAAAATAGAAAGAAATCAATCAATGCTTTTTTGAAATAGTAAATAAAAATTGACAAATCTCTGGACAGGATCACTAACAAGAAAAGAGAGAGAACACAAATAATATTAGAAGTGAAAATGCAGAAACTACAAAGAGAACAACAAATTTACAATATACCATAAGGGAATACCATGAGCAACTGTATGGAAACAAACTGGATAACGAGGAAGAAATGGAGAAGTTTTTGGAAACATTCAGCCCACCAATATTACATCAAGGAGAAGTTAGCCATTTGAACATGCAGATCACCAGAAATCGAACAGACTAATCAATAAAATAAAAAATCTCTGCAAAAAAAATTCAAACCCAAATACCTTCACTAGGGAAATTGACCAAACATACTATGAAAAATCCATACCAGTCCTCCTCAAACTCTTCCAAAAGATTGATATGGAGAGAGTACTCCCAAACTTACACCATAAGGCCAACGTCAACCTGATACCATAACCTGACAAAGACACTACCCCAAAAAGAAAACTATAGCCCAATATCATTGATAAACATAGAAGTAAAAGTCCTTGAGAAATTATTAACAAACAGAATCCAAAAGCATGTAAAAAAAAGATCATGAACCATGGACAAGTTAAGTTCATCCCAGGAACACAAGGATTGTTGAACATATGCAAATCAATCAATCAATTGTGATACACCATATCAACAAAAGAGAAGACAAAAACGATATGATCATATCAGTAGTTGGAGAAAAACCATTTGATAAAATTTAACACCTATTTGCAATAAAAGTTCTTATCACAGTGGGCATAGAGGGACCACATCTCAACATAATGAAAGCAGTTAATGACAAACATATAGCCAGCATAATACTCAGTGGTGAAAAACTGGAACCCTTCCCACTAAAACCTGAGACAAGACAAGGATGCCCATTAACACAAATTAAATCACATATAGTCTTGGAATTCCTAGCTACAACGATCAGGCAAGAAAAAGAAATAAAATTATTCAGACTGGAAAAGAAGAGGTAAAATTGTCACGATATGCAGACATGACAGTATATATAGAAAACTGTAAAAGCTTCACAAAAAATACTTAGGCTAAAAAGGGAACTGGGCAAGGTAGCCAGAGTAATGTACAAAAAACAATTACATTTCTTTACACAAACATTGAATCAACAGGAAAGTAAAGTACAGATGCAACCACATTTATAACTGCACCCAAACTTTTAAAATGCTTAAGAATAACTCTGACCAAGGAGGTGAATGACTTATACATGGAGAACAAGTAAATATTGATTGAGGAAATCAAGAAAGATTTGAAGAATTGAAAAGATACCCAATGGTCTCGTAATGGAATTAATAATACTGTTAAAATTGCCATACTACCCAAGGCAATTCACAGACTTAATCTGAGTTCCTATCAAATTATTCAAAATATTTTTAGGACTGAATAAAGTGATCATAAGGTTTATATAGATACAACAAAGATCCAAAATTTCCAAAACAATATTGAAGACAAAGAAAGAGGCTAGAAGAATAAACTGCCTGGTGTCCATACACTATTGCAGAGCTACAATAATCAAAATGTCATGATATTGGTACAGAAACAGGCATATGGACCAATGGAACCGAATAAAGAGCCTTGGAATAAATCTACAGGCCTATGTTCGATTAATATTTTACAGAGTAGCCAAGAATATGACAGAGAAAAGACCATCTCTTCACCAACTGGTGTTGGGAAAACTGGATAGCAGCATCAGGGCAATGGAGTTAGAACACTCCTTCACTCCATACACAAGAATAAACTCAAAGTGACTTGAAGACTTAAATGTAAGGCAATACAGAGTAAATCTAGAAGAAAACATACGCAAAGCACTCTGAGATAAATCGCAGCAATAATCTCCTAAAACAGCATACCCAGGTAATGGATGTAAGAGCAAAATTAATAAATAAGACCTAATTAAACTTATAAGCTTTTGCACAGCAGAGGGAACCATAAACAAAACAAAATGACAACCAACAGGATTTAAGAAAATATTTAGAATTGATGAAACTGACAAAGGCTAAATTTCCATATATAAAGACTTCATACAACCTAATAATAATACTTAAAAATAACAAGAAACCCAATCTGAAAATGGGCAGAAGCCTTAAACAAGCAATTCTCCATTAGAGACATACAAATGTCACACAGATATATGGAAAAATAATTGCTCACTATCATTATCAGAGAATGGCAATTCAAAACCATAATGAAATGTCACCTCTGAATAGTCACAATGGCCATCATTCAAAAGTCTACAGGCAATAAATGCTGGGGAAGCTGTGGAGAAATGGAACCCTCCTACACTGTTGTCAGGAATGTAGTTTGGTGCAGTCATTGTGGAAAACAGGATGGCGATTCCTCAAAAGAATAAAAATAGTCTTAACATATGATCCAGCAAACCCACTTCTGGGTATATATCAAAGAGAAACCACAACACTGTAAAATGATTATGAATCAATAAGAAATGTAAAAAAAAAAAAAAGAGAAACCAAATTCAAAATGTCACCTGCACCCAAATGTTCTTAGCAGTGCTATATACAAAAGCCATGACATGGAAGCACCATAATTGTTCACCATCAGATAACAGAATACAGATTTTATGCCATATTTAAACAATGGAATAATATTCTGCCATAAAAAATGATAAAACAAAGACATTTGCAGCAAAATGGGTGTCCCCATATTGTGTCATTCTAATTGAAGTAAGCCAGAAAGAGAAAGAAAAATAATATATGACATGATATATGTAGAACCTTAAAAAAAAAGTTTTAGATGAGAACACTATGATTTCATCTACAAAACTGAAACAAACTTGCAGATCTAATTAATAATCTTTTGGTTACCGCTGAAAGGGGCTAGGAGAGGATATATTTGGGAGATGTAGATTTATATATGTTATCTACTATATATAAAAATAGATTTTTCTAAATTGTCTTTTGTATGACACAGGGCAGTATGTTAAATATTGTGAAGTTAACTTTAATAGGCACACAAATATATGCATGATGTGGGACACTGCGCTATACACCACAAATTAACACATTGTAAATGGCAGTACTTCAATGATAAATAAATGAATAAATAAGTAAATAAGTAGGTAAATACATAAATAAATAAATAAATAATATTTAATAATTAAAGAAATACAAAAATTCACATTACTTTAATTTACACATCAAGAATCTAGGAGAAAACAGAAAGAAGAAGAAAATTGAGTGAATGAGAATAAGGGAAATAACAAGGGAAAGAATTGAAAATATGAAAAGAAAAACCTAAGTTTGACTGTTTTTCACATAAAGTGGACAAACATTTAGGATGGCTAAGAAAATAAAGACTCATATAAAATAAGAAATAAAACAGAAGATATTACCACTGGTGTTGTAGAGATGCATAGCATCATAAGAAATTACCACTAGCCAACAATTTGAATGACCTTGAACAAAAGACAAATTCCCAGAAACATATGTCTTCCAATACTGATTCAAGAAGAAATTAGAAAGTTAAATAGAGGAAAAGTGTGTATGAGTAAATCAGTAATCCAAACTTCCGAAACCAGAAAATATTTACAAGATGACATTACTGGTGAATTCTGTGATATATTTGAAGAAAATTTCTCACCAATACTTGCCCAGACCATCCAAGAATTAGAATGGGGTGTAAGTATCCAAACTAGTTTTACGATGCCAGCTTAATTTGCATAACAATGCTAGAAAGGACATTATATGCAAAATATAGAATATTATCCCTGGTGTACATATCTGCCAAATTCTCAACAAAACACTAGCAAAATGAATTCAAAAACACATTTAACGTATCATACACATACATGAGTAAAGGGATTTATCCCTGGGTTTAAGGATACTTCAAAATATTCAAATCAATAAAGGTGGCATGCCACACAAATAGAATGAGAAATAAAACACATAATCATATCAATAGGTGCAGAAATAGCATTGTATATAATGCAACATCGTTTTAAGATACTCCCAAAAAATTAAATTAACCCTGTCAGAGGCACGATAACATATACACACAAACACTGTGTGGAGAGAAGCGAAGCAGTTCTCTGTTTATTGATTCTTAGAAAAAGGTTATATATAGGACATTCAAAATGCCTCACATATCATTTAAGTTATAACAATGTTAATAATCTTAAGCTGTTTATGTCCCCATTCTCCCGCAGTAAGCACAGGATGATAAATGATCAAGGATTGTTTTAAAGTTCATCACAGAACTTCATTAAGTAGGCCAGCTGTGCCTGTCCTAGGTTGTCCTCCTCTCAGGATCTTACCCAACATATGCTCTTCAGCCATCCATACTGGATACATTGAGTAGGCCATTTCTTATCCAGCCTGGATATGTGACATTCCTCACAGATTGTTTATCAGTTCAGCCCATGGGCTTATTCTCTAGAGCCTTCAGACAGGGGCCTACAAACCCAACATCCCTTGACAGAAAACTGGATGAAGAAAATTTGATGTTTATATGCAAAGGAATCAATACTTTGCATACCTATCAACAGTGTCCACAGTGTTCCTTTCTCTCCACAATCTCACCAAAATCTTTTTCTTTTCCTTCTGATGAGAGCCTTCTGAAAAGTGTGAGGTCTTGTCTCATGTTTCATTTATGACTTTCCTAATAATTTGTAACTCTGAAAACATTTTCATGAGTCATATAGCCAACTGTATGTTTCTACAGAAAATTGATTCATCTCAATCTATTCAGTTCCTAAGGACTTTTTTTTAAATTGGATTGTTTGGCCTTTTTTGTTGTTGGGGTGTATGAGTTTGCCCTATATTTTGGATATTAACACTTGATTGGAAAATATCACTTGCAAATATATTCTCCCACTGTGTTGGTAGAGTTTTCATTTTATTGATCATTTCTTCTGCAGTGTAAATCTCTTTAGACTGATACAATCATCGTTTGTTAGTTTTGCTTCACCTTCCCTTGCCAAAGGAGACATATGAAGAATCAAATTAAGTGTACTTCTTTTGTTTTACCCTAGGATTCATTGTTTTCAGGTTTTATGTTTTATATGCCCAGGGATTGGATTGCTGGGTCATATGATAGGTCTATTTTTATTATTAAAAGGAAATCCCATACTGTTTCCAAAGTGGTTTCATCAATTTTCATTCACACCAGCAGTGTTGGAGTGTCCCTTTTTCTCTACAACCTCCACAGTCTTCATTATTTGTAGACATTTTGATGACAACCCTTCTCACTAGTGTGAGGTAAAACATTATTTTATTTTTTTCTCGCATTTGTACAATGATTAGCAATGTGAGCATGTTTCTATGTTCCTGATTGTCATCTGTGTGTCTTTTTTAGAGAATTGTCTTCTGCTCATTTCCTGGCTGAGTTGTTTGTAGATTTTTGAAATGGAGTTGTATGAACGATGTGTGTATTTTACAAATTAGCCCTTTGTTGATTGCATTGTTTCTTAAAGTTTTCTCCCATTTGGAAGCTCATCTATTGATTCTGTTTATTTTGCTCTTTAGAAGTTTTAAGTTTAATTAGGAACTATTTGATTATTTTGCTTTTATTGTTTTCAGCTTGGAAGAGTGACATAGGAAACTTTTACAACAATTTATCTTTTTTTTTTGCCTATGTTAGTTTCCAGGAATTTTTATTGTGTCATGTATTAGTTTCAGATATTTAAAACATTTTGAGTTTATTTTTGTACAGTGTGAAGGAGTGTTCTAATTTCATTGATTTACATGTAAATGTCTAGCTTTCTCCACATAACTTGCTGAAGACTGTCTTTTAGGTATTGTATACTTTTGTTTCCTTTGTCATAGTTTAGTTGACCATAGGTGTGATGTTTTATTTCTGCCTCTGTGTTCTGTTCCAGTGATATAGATGTCTGTTTGTTTTCCAGTATTGTGCTGTTTTGATTACTGTATTTTTATAATGTAGTCTGAGATCTGGGTGGGATATAGGTTATGCCTCCAACTTTTTCTTTTTCCTGATTGTTTCTTTTGCAGTTCTGGTTCTTTTGCAGTTCCAGACAAATCTTAGGACTGTTTTTATTTCTGTGGAAAATATCATGTAGTTCAATCTGTATCACTTTATATCTGTAGACATTTTTTGTAGTATGTATATTTTAACAATATTACTTCCTCTAAACTAAGACATTGAGATTTCTTTCCATTTCTTTGCATCATCTTCAAATTTATTTATCAGTGTCCTTTTGATTTTATTATCTTGGTTTTTTCATAGGTTTTTAATTTTTTGGTCTCATTTCATATTGATTTTTTAGAATTATGAAATATATCATTGTTAGTGTAAAGAAATGTGACAGTTTTTGTGTATTAATCATGAATCATGCAACTTTGTTAAATGTCTTTATTAGATTTATTTGTTTGGGTGTGGAGAATCTTTTGGGTACTCTGTGTAGATTATTATGTCATCTAAAATAATAACAGTTTTACTTCATTCATTCCAACTTGAATAAATTTTTTTCTATTCTGATTGCTTTTGCTAGGACTTCCCATACTGTGTTTAATAGAAATGGTGAGAGTGGGCATCTTTTTCGTATTCCTTAATTTGGCTTTCAGTTTTTCACTTTTGCATATTATGTTGTCTGTGGTTGTGTAATAAATGACTTTAGTTATTTTGAGATATATTTCCTGAATCCTATTTTGGTAAGAGTTTTCTGTCGTTGTTGCTGTTGTTGTTGTTGTTGCTTCTGTTGTTGCTGTTCTAATAAATAAATGCTGAATTTTGTGAAATGCTTTTGATGGATTTATTGGGATAACCACATCATTTTCTCTTTTACTTTTGTTAATGCGGTGTCTCAAACTGGTTGATTTGTTTATGTTGAACATCTCTAGTGACACTGCAATGAATCCATGTTGATCATGGTGTATGATTCATTTTTGGTATAGCTGGATTTAGTTTGCTAATAATATTCAGTAGAATATTTGCATTAAAATCAATCAAATATATTGGCTGGAAGTTGTCTTTGCCCGTACTTTGTTTGTTGGCTTTGCTATCAGGGTGATGAAATCTTCATAGAATTATTTTGTGAGTTTCCCACTTCTTCAATATTTTTGAATTGTTTGAAGAGTATAAGTCCTGCTTTGTATTTTTGTACATTTCTCCACGGGAGCTGTTTAAATCTGCACTAATATTTAACGATTTTTTTAAATGCAGATTCTATCTTTCTTCTAGTAATCAGTTTGTTCAAATTATTTGTTTCTCCTTATCTCAGTCTCTTTCTGGACATTTGTCTATTTCTTCTAATTTGTCCAGTTTATTGGCATATAAGTGTTGACAAAATGAACAATTTTTGTATATGTGACTTAACAATTATTATTTCTCTTCTTTTATTTCTGACTTTATTTCTTTTGAACATCTCTCTTTTCTTCATGAGACACTTGGCTAGAGGTTTTCTTATTTTGCTTAACTTAAAAAGAAAACATAAAACAAAATCATTGGTTTTACTACACCTGTGCATAGTATTTCTTTTCCTCTATAATTTATATTTGCACCTGTAATATTTAGGAGTGTGTTTTTTTCTTTTTTATACTTTTTTTTAATTGGTTTAGAGTCATTTGTCTAAGTTGTCTCCAATTGCAGTGTAGAGCACAATTTTTCAGTTACAATGAACATATATACATTTGTTGTCCCATTTTTTTTCTGTGAGCTGTCGTAAGATCTTTTATATATTTCCCTGTCCTATAAAGTACAATCCTGTTTATCTATTCTACAATTTTGACCTCCAAGTCTATCTCTCTCTGCCCTCCGCCCCCTTGGTAACAAAAACATTGTTTTCTATATCTGTGAGTCTATTTCTGTTTTGAATTTGGGCTTTTATGTTTTGTTTTGTTTTGTTTTAAATTCCACTGATGAGCCATCACATATTGTATTTTTCTTCCTGTTTCTGGCTTACTTCATGTAGACTGATTTTCTCCAGGAGCATCCATGTTGCTGAAAATGGTGTTATGTTGTAGTTTTATATGGCTGACTGGTATTCCAATGTATAAATATACCACCTCTTCTTTTTCCAGTCAACTGTCGATGGACATATAGGCTGTTTCCGTGTCTTGACTATTGTAAATAGTGCTGGCTATGAATATTGGGTTTCAAGTGTCATCCTGAAATAGGGTTCCTTCTTGATTTATGCCCAGGAGCGGGATTCCTGGGTCATATGGTAAGTCTATTCCTAGGCTTTGGAGTATCTCCATCCTGATTTCCACAGTGGCTGCACCAAACTGCATTGCCACCAGCTCTGAAGTATGGTTCCCTTTTCTCCACAGCCTCTCTAGCATTTGTCATTTGTAGATATTTGTATGATGGCCATTCTGACTAGTGTGAGGTGATACCTCACTGTAGTTTTGATTTACATTTCTATGATAATCAGTGATATTGAGCATTTTCTGATGTGTCTTTTGATCATTTGTATGTCTTCCATGGAGAATCACTTGTTTAGGTTTTCTGCCCATCTTTGGATTGTGTTGTTTATTTTTTCATATTCAATTGCATGAGCTGCTTCTATACTCTTAAGGTCAAGCCTTTGTCGGTTTCATATGCAAATTATTTTCCCATTCAGCAGGTTGTCTTTTTGTTTCAATTCTGGTTTGTGTACTTTGCAGCAGCTTGTAAGTTTCATTATGTCTCATTTGTTTATTCTTGTTTTATTTCTTCTACAAGAATATTTTCGAGACATATGTCAGATAACGTTTTACCTGTATTTTCCTCAAGGAGGTTTATTTTATCTTCTCTTATGTTTAAGTCTTTGATCCATTCTGAGTTTATTATTGTGTATAGTGTTCTACTTTTATTTGGAGTGTTCTAGCTTCATTGATTTACATGCTGCTGTCCAGTTTTCACAACACCAGTTGCTGAAAGGACTGTCTCAATTCCATTGTACTTTCTTGCCTCCTTTGTCGAAGATTAATTGACCAAAAGTTTGTGGGTTCATTTCTGGGCTCTCTGTCCTGTTCCATTAGCCTATATGTCTGTTTTCCTACCAATACAGTGCTGTCATTTTGACTGTAGCTGTATAGTACTATCTGAATCGTTAGCGTAAAGATATGCCACAGATTTTTGAATCTTAATATTGCAACCTGCTACCTTGCTGAATTCTTCGATCAGTTGTAGTAGTTTTTGTCTGGATCTTGCAGGGTTTTCTACATATAGTAATATATAATCTGCATATAGTCAGACTTCTCTCTCTTCCTTTCCAACTTGCATCCATTTTAATTCTCTCTCTTGTTTGATTGCTGTGGCTAGGACTTCCATGATTATATTGAGTTGGGGTGGTGATAGTGTGCATCCTTGTCTTGTCCCAGATTTTAGTTGGAAAATTTTGGTTTTCTCACTTTTGAGTACTATGTTGGCTGTAGGTTTGTTTTCTATAGCTTTCATGATGCTGAAATATGTTCCCTCTATGTCCACTTTCATGAGAGTTTTTATCATACGTGGGTGTTGAATTTTATCAAATGCTATTCCTGCACCTATTGAGATGATCATGTGGTTTTGGTCCTTTCTCTTGTTGATGTGCTGTGTTACATTGATTGATTTGCATATGTTGAACCACCCCTGTGTCCCTGGCATGATCCCCAATTGGTCATGATGAATAATCTTTTATCTGTGCTGTTGGATTCTATTTGCTTCTATTTTGGTGAGGATTTTGGAGTCTGTGTTCATAAGTGATATTGGCCTATAATTCTCTTTTTTAGTAGTGTCTTTGCCTGGTTGTGGTATCAGGGTGATTGTGGTTCATAGAATGACTTTGGGAGTATTCCTTCCTTTTCAATCTTCTGGGAGAGTTTGAGAAGGACTGGTATGAGTTCTTCTCTTTATGTTTTGTAGAATTTCTCAGTGAATCCATCCAGTCTGGCACTGCTATATTTAGGGAGGTTTTATATTGCTATTTTTATTTCATTTCTAGTGCTCTGCTTGTTCAAGTGGTCAGTTTCTTCTTGATTCATTCTTGGTGGGCAGTATGTTTCCAGAAATTTGTCCATCTCCTCTAGTTATCCAGTTAATTTCCATATAATTTTAATAATATTTTCATATGTTATTCTATATTTCTTTTTTATTTGTTGTAATTTCTCCTTTCTCCTTTTTATTTTGCTAGTTTGTGTTCTCTCTCTTTTCTTTTATTTGAATTTAGACAGTTGTTTGTTGATTTTACTTACTTTTTTGAAAAACCAGTTTTTGTATTCATTGAATTTTTCCCTATGGTGTTATTAACCTCTATTTTATGTGTTTCCTCCCCAATATTTATGATTTTCTTCCTTCTGCTTCCTTTTGGGGTTTTTTGTTCTTCTTTTTCTAGTGCTTTCTGCTGGTGGGTTACATTGTTTATTTGTGATTTTTCTTCTCTTTTGAGGAAGGTCTGTATCGCTATAAACACCCCTCTCAGCACTGCTTTTGATGTGTCCCATAAATTTTGTGTGGTTTTGCTTCATTTTCTTTTGTCTCAAGGTACATTTTTATTTCAGCTTTGATTTCTTAATTGAACCATTGGTTTCTTAATAAAATATTGTTTAATCTCCATGTTTTCCTTTTGTTCTCCTTTCTTTCACTGTTGTTGATTTCCAGCTTCATGGCATTGTGTTCAGTAATGTTGCTTGTGGTAATTTCTATCTTCTTAAAGTTGCTGAGGATTCTTTTGTGCCCAAGTACATCATTAATCCTGGAAAATATTCCACTGCACTTCAAAATTATGTATATCCTATTTTGGGTATTGCAATGCTCTGAAATTATCCATCAAGTGTAATATTTCTATTGTATTATTTAACTTCTCTGTTGCCTAGTTTATTTTCTGTCTCGATGATCTGTCCAGCGATGTTAATGCAGTGTTGAAATCTCCAAATATAAATCCCCCTTTATATCTGTAAGTAATTACTTTATGTACTGATGTGCTCCTGTATTTGGTGCATATGTATTAACGAGGGTGCTATCCTCATATTGTATCACTCTTTCATCATTATAAAATGTCCTTCTATATCTTACTTTATGACCTTTGTTTAAAGACTATTTTGTCTGCAATCAGTACTACAACACCTTCTTTTTTGGCTTTTCCAATTGTATGGAATACCCTTTTCCATCATTTCACTCTTAATCTATATGTGTCCTCTCTGAAGTGGGTCTCTTGTATGCAACATATAGAAGGTTCTTGCTTTATTATCCAGCCTGCCACTCTATGACTTTCGACTGGAGCATTTAGTCCATTAACATTTACATTAATTGATAATATTTTTTAGTTTATTGCCATTTTCACCTTATTTTCCAGTTGCTTTAGTATTTCCTCTTTGTTCCTTTCATCTTTCTTTCATTGTTTGGTAATTTTCCTTTGTATTATCATAAATTTTATTTAGTTTTAGTGACCCCTGATAAGTTTTGTCTTCTTATTACCCTTTTTATAAGTCTTTTAGACCATTATTATAACAACTTGTATTAAACTGATAGTAACATGATCTCAAACCCATCCTACCGAGAACAAAAAATTTTAAAAGGAAAGACCAAAAAAAAATCTCTATTTTCCTGCCTCCCTCTCCCACTTTCAATGATTTGCATGTCTTGTTTTAAAATTTGGTGTTTATTTTATTTGTAATTCATGAGTTATCACATTTCCAGCTGTGAGTTTCACGTTTCTGTAGCACCCTGCTTCTTTTCTTTTAGAGAAGTCCTTTCAATATATCTTCAGCACGGGTCTAGTGTTGTTAAATTCTTGAAGCTTTTTTTTCTGTGAAATTCTTTATGTCTTCTTCTACCATAAAGGATAGCCTTGCTGGTCAAAGTATCCTACTGTATATCACTTTTTTATTCCAGACTTTCAATATACCTTGCCACTCCATTCTGCCCTGTAGTATTTGTGTAGTTAAATCAGCTGGGAGCCTTCTGGGGATTCCCTTGTAACTCACTCTTTGCTATGCTCTTGTTGCCTATAGGATAATTTCTTTTTCCTTGATTCTGGCCATCTTAATGTTATGTCTTTGTGTGGGTGTATTTGGGTTTTTCTGTTTGGGACACTCTGAGCTTCCTGTACTTGTATATCTGATTCCTTATTTAAGTTTGGGAAGTTCTCAGTCATGATTTCTTCAAACACCTTTGCAATTCTCTTTGATCTTTCCTCCACTTCTGGGACTTCTATCACGCCAAGATTGGCATTCATTCTATTATCCCATAAGTCCCTTATTCTTTTTTTATTTGTTTCTCATTGTTCCTCTTGTAGATATTCTAATTGGGTGCTTTCTATTGTCCTGTCATCTAAGTCACTAATTCGTTCCTCTGTGTTATCTAGTCAGCTTTGCGACACCTTTAGATCATTCCTCATCTCAGTGAACGAGTTTACCTATTCTACTCGGCTCTTCCTTACAGCTTACATTTCATTTTTAACATATTTTATATTTCTAAACATTATCTCTTTTATTTCCTTCAGTAATTTGATCACACCATTTTTGAATTCTTGATCTATTTGGCCCTCGAAGTCTATCTCATTTATCATTCTTTCTGGGGATTTCTCTTGTGCTTTTAATTGGGAATGGTTTCTCTGTTCCTTCATCTTGCTCCTACCTCTCTGGCACTGTGTTTTTTGGAGTATCAGTTATCTATTGTGGTCCTAAAATAGTTTATCTAACTATTGCCTATGTAGTATTACAACTTATAAAAGAGAAAAAGAGAGATATAAAGAATTTTTAAGAAGGGAGAAAAAAGGTTTGAAGACATTATATAGTGAATAATAGAAAAGCAATTTGATGCAGAGTTATGAAAAATTATATAATAAAAATATTTTTATATATTTCAAAGTGATTAAAATGGGGGTATATATAATTGCAGAAGTAGAAATTAGGAGGGTAATAGAAAATGGAACAGGTAAAAACAGATTAAAACAAGGTGGTGGTCAGTGTCCTCCTGGTGACTGCGTACTTTTAATGTGAAATTTTTCTGTATTCGTTCTGTTTTGGAAGCTCAGCTTGCTGTTTTCAACGGCCCTCCATTTTCACCCTCATCTGTGCTGCTTCCAGGGCATGTTGGTAAGCAGATGGCTCCTACACCCAACACTGGGTCAGGTGCAGCTCTCTTTACTCTGGGCTGGCTTGTCACTGCCCTGACAGATGCTGCAGTCAGATGTTGCAGACTGACAAGGCATGATTGCACATCACGCCCTCTCCCAACCCCATGGTCAGGGGCTACATTTCAGCCCAAAATGTGGGGGGCAACCCGCTCCCTCAGTGTGCTGATCACTCTGCTGCTCTGTGCCACTGTACACTCTGCCTCGGGTATGCACACCTTAATTGGGCTCAGGGAAGACTGAGGAACTGCCCTCTCCCTGGTCTGGGCCAAAATCCAGCTCCTTGTTTTAATTGGCGTACAAGTTCCCTGAGGAATCATTACAGTAGGACCCTATCTGCCTCAGGCTGTAGAGAAGTCTCGGTCTGGCCCTTGATGTTGCTAAGTCCTTAGGTGTAGATGCAGTTTTTGCTCCCACTGCCACCTGGGTGCAAAGCACCAGAGTGTTTGGTGGCTGTGTCTGAGCCCCAGCTCCCTTCATCTAGAAACTTTTGTGGATTTTCAGAGATAGGGAATGCACCCTTCACCCCACAGGGCACATCTGCCCTGTTGCTTTATGGAGGGCCCAGGTTTTACTGCCCTGTGCACCCACAGCCATGACACGAAGCCTATTCAATTCCCCTGGGCTGCCACTGTGCAGCCATCCTCATCTAACACCCAGTTCGGGCAGCATGGCCCTGCCTCCAGCTTCCAGGCTGCATCATTTGCTGGGTCTCATAGGGATCCTCTGTGACTGTTTAACTTAGTTTTGTCAGTCAACTAATACTTTGTACAGGTACAAGCCTTGGAGGCTCCCCCTCTGTCTGGCTGAACTCTCAGTTGGAGAGGGGAGACACAGTGAATGAGCACCAGTCCTCCTTTGCTGCTCCCTCCCCATGGTACCTGTCCCACTCTGTTTTGCCTTTTCTTCTTTCTTTCTTCCTTTTCTACTACCAGAATTTTCACATCTTTATAGATTGAAGAGGACAATGATCTGTCACAGTTCTGCAGGTTCTCTGGTTAGCTGAGTGGGTCTGTGGATGTGAGTGTTGGTGCATTTGTGGGAAAGGATGAGCTACGAGCATCCTTCTGCTCCACCATCTTTGCCTCCCCCCAAAAATGTCTCACTTTATGGTGGAAGATAATCATAGTCTTGAAATAAATGGAAAAGTTATTCCATGGAAATGACAAGAAAGTGCAGTTTGCAATGATCAACTCATACAAAATAGGTTTTAAAATAAGGGCCATAATGAAAGAGATATGAGATTACATAGAAAATGACATCAATATAAAAATTGGGGATTACACTCATTAAATTATATATGTCCCAACACCGTAGATCATAATTATAAAATGAACTTTTAGTAAACATGAAATAATTAATTCATTTTAAAACAATAAGAATAGATGAGTTTAACACCTCACCATTGTGATGATCAGATCATCCAGCAAGAAAATCTGTAAGGAAACAGAGGTCTTAATAACAAATTAGATCATTTGAACCTAACTGAGATATTGGTCACTGCATTAGAAAAGCAGAACACATAAACTTTTCAAGTGTGCACAGGATGTTATGTAAGGAAATAACCACATATTATGTCATGAAATAAGCCTCAGGAACTTTAAGCAAATATAGATAAGAGCAATTATCTTTCCATACACAAAATTATGAAACTATGCATCAACTCTAGAAAGAAGTATAGGAAAATCACAAACATGAGATCAAACAACTTCTTTTAGAAAAATACAATAAAACAAGGCCTATGATGAAATCAAAGAGGTAATAAAATCATACCTGGGGACAAATTACAGTGAAAACACAGCTTTTTAAATGTATGGCACGCATCAAAGACAAATCTACGAAGTAATTTGGGAACAAATATCGCATTCTACAAGGAACAAGAAAAAAATCATACAAAGGACCAAGCATAACACCCAAAATAACAACAAATAAGATCAAATAAAACCCAAAGGCAGTAGAATGAGAAATCTTTAATGATTAGGTTGAAAATAAATAAAATAAAATTTGAAAAATAAATTACAAATCATAAAATCAACAGCTTAAATATTTCTTAAAATATTAACAATCAGGAAATCATTTAGCTAGGCTTATCAAGAAATACAGAGACTGGACCCAAACAAAATAAGAAATGAAACAGTAGTAAAAATATCTGATATTACAGAAATACAAAAAAATTTTATGAAATCACTGTGAGCTGTTACGTGACAAACCAACTGGACGACCTAAATGAAATGGAGAAATTTACAAAAATGTACAGCCTGCCAAGACTGAAAAAGAGAAAATTGAGAACTTGAATGGAGCAATCAGTATAAGTTAAATGAAATGTATAATTTTAAATACACCCCTTGAACAAAATGCCTAGATTCCATGACTAAAACCCCTTTCCCCCCAACTATTTTAAAAAATGAAGGAGGAAGTACAATTCCCAAATTTATTCCATGAGGCCACAATTACCCTTATAACAAAACCAAAGACACTACCAAAAAGAATGGAAATGAAAATCCAATATCCTTGATGAATATAGATTCAAAAATCCACGAAAAACTTCAACAAATTAATCCAGCAATACATAGAAATTATTATAAATGATGATCAGTTGGAATCTTTCCAGAGTCATAAGAATGGTTCAACATACACAAGTCAAGCAGCATGACACATATCTAATAAACTAAGGACAAAATTCACAAGACCATGTCAATACACAAAGGAAAAGCTTTTGCCAAATTTCAACATACATTCATCATCAGAAATCTCATGAAAGTGAGTACAATTTGAACATTTCTCAACATACTAAAGGCTATTTATAACAATTTATAATACTCAGGGGAAAGGCTGAAAGCCTTCTGGGGAAATTCGGGAACAAGACAAAGATTGCTACTCTCACCACTTCTGTGCAATAGTAATAGAAGAAAGGGAAAGGAAAAGAAAAAGAAGAAAAAGAACCACAAAATGGAAAGAAAGAGGCAAAATTGTCACCAGTAGTGAAGGCATAAAAATCTACACAGAGTGTCCTAAGGGCTCCACACTGACTATTATGAACAATAAATAATTTCATCAAGGGAGCAGGGTACAAGATTAATGTAAAGACATCTCTTGCATTTGCCCAGATTAATCATGAGATACCATAAAAAGGACGTTGAAAGCAATAATATTTAAAACCCCATACCACCGAAAATCTTGGAAAATGTAACCATATATTTGAAAGAACTACACACTGAAAATTATAAAACATTGACAAAGAAATTAAAAATGTTTCCAAGAAATGGAAAGATGTCTTGTGGTCTTGGATTGAAAGAGTTCATATTGTTAACATGGCTGTACTACACAAAGATACCTAAGGATTTAGTGCAATTCCTCTTACGAAGCTGTAGTATTTTCCACAGAACCAGAAAATAAATAACTCTAAGTTTTACATGAAACCATTAAAATTGCCAAAATGATCTTGAGAAAAAACAACAAATCTGGAGGTTTAACCCTCCTGGGTTAATTACTATAATACAAACCTACAGTGAAATAACCACCATGGCATTGGCACAGAGACACAATCAATAAAAACATGGAGAGCCTAGAAATAATTCCACACACCTATGATCAATGAATCTATGATAAAAGAGGCAGGATTTCACAATGGAGAAAGACAGTCTCGTCAATGGATGGTGTTGGGAAATCTATACATCTATATGTAAAACAGTGAAACAAGAGCATTCCCTGACATCATATACAAAAATAAACTCCAAGTGTATTAAGGACCTAAATGTAAGACCTGATACTATAAAACTGCTAGAAGGGAATATAGGTGATACACTATTGGATATACATCATAGGAATATTTTATTATTTCAGTCTCCTTAGGCAAAATAAATAAAAGGAAAAATAAACAAGTGGGACCAAAACAAAATTTAAAATTTCTGCACAGCTAAGGACACAATCAATGAAATTAAAAGACTGCCTGTATAATTGGAGAACATATTTGCAAACAATGCAAGTGACCAGGGGTTAATAGATGTAGGTTAATATATATAACATGGATTTAGGTTACACAACTCAAGGTGAAAAACAAAAACCCAATCAAAAACAAAAGCAGAGTACCTGAGTAAATATTTTTCCAAAGAAAACATTCAGATGAGTAACAGGCAAATGATAAAATTTCACAACATTATTAACTATTAGGTAATTGCAAATTAAAACCACAATGAGGTATCACTTCACACTGGTCAAACGACTGTAATCAAAAAGTCTACAAATAGTAAGTGTTGGAGACAATGTGGAGGTAAGAAATCTCTTGTATACTCTCGGTATTAATGGAAATTGGTAGACCTTCTAAGGAAAACCGTATTCAGATTTGTTGAAAAACTTAAAAGTTAACTACCATATGACCCAGTAATTACTCTCCTCGGAAAAATCTGGGGAAACATCCTAAATTGAGAAGAACCAATGTTCAAAACAGCACTGTTAATAATATGCAAGTTAGGGAAGCAATCCAAGAGTCCACAGTAGACTGTAGACTTAAGAAGAAATGATGTTTCTATTAATATGCAATGGAATATTACTCAGCCATGCAAAAGTATAACACATTGCTATATCAGCATCACGAAAGGACCTAGTAAATATTGTGCTTAGTGAAGTAACTTAGACAAACACAAAAGTATATAATATAATTTATATGTGGAATCTAAAGAATAACATATCTGTGTACATCTATGTATAGCTATCTATTGATAGATGACAGATAAATAGATAGAAGGATAGATACATACATACATGATAGATAGATAGATAGACAGATAGATAGATAGATAGATAGATAGATAGATAGATAGATAGAGACATGATGGAGTGGTAAAGAGATTAGATAGGGAAGACTTAAGCAGACTCAAAGATATGGGAAAAAATTTATGTTTACCAAAGTGGAAGGGAAAGAGAATTTAAAGGTAGAACACTGACAGATAGAAAGTAGTATATATTAAGTAGTGAAGCAACAATGATAATCTGTATAGATTAGGGAATTATACACAATAGCTTAATATAATTGTATGTTACAATTATTGAAATATTTCATAATGCAATGTAATTTACAAAGTGGTTAGAATATCTATGTAGTACATCTGAAACTACACAACATTATACATCTACTGTACTTCAATTAAAAATAAAACATATCATGTATAATTTAGTCGTTTTTACACTGATAGAATATTTCTTTAATATTGTTTTACTTTACTCTTTACTTTTTAGGATTACTCTTTAAAATGATTTCTTTTACTCTTGTGAACATACCAGTTTGAAGTATCTATATTTATTGCCCCTGATTTCCTATTTTTCTCTCTTTTATCCATATAGTATAGTAGCATTTACGAACATACCCAAAGAAACAGTTGCAACTTTCTCGTGGTCTCTCCTTAGCATTTTGGTCAATGATTTGCATATTATTGCCACTTTATATTTCTTAGAATACTTCTTTTCTACACCTCTTATAAGGTGTCTCGGTTTTGTTTTTTCATCTCATTCAGCGTTTGTTTGTCTGTTAAAGTCTTTACTTCCACTTTTTATCTAAGTGATAACTGTGTAAGTATTATTGGGTGAGTGATTTCTTATTTCAGTAGTTTGAAAATACAATTTTATTTACCCTAGGCGTATGTTTTCTGCTCAGAAATCTGCTGATAGCCTAATGGGGGTTCCTTTGTAGATTATCATACCTTTTTTTGTCTGCCTTTAAAATTTTACTGTGTCATTGTCTTGTCAATTTGCACATAACTTATCTTGAAGGAGGTCCCTTTGTCTTAAATTTATTGGTGTTTTGTGGGCTCACGTACTTGTGTATCAGTTCCTTACACAGGATCGGGAAGTTATTAACTATTACTTCTTTAAATAAACCATCAGCTGCCTTCTAACAGTCTTCTCCCTCCAGGATTCCACTGTAATGTGCAGTTCCTGAGGAAGTCTGATGGCTACTGTAGAATTTCCCCACTTTTTAATATCTTGAATCTGTGCCCTCTCCTATCATTTCTAGTTTTGTGTTGCTGAGTTTGCTAATCTCTCTTCCACAAAGACACTCTAGTTCCAATGCATTCTGTTACATTATTCATCTCATTTATTAAATTCTCCTGGTCCTCCAATAACGTTTGGTTATTTTATATTTTCAGTCTCTTTGGTAATGTATTCCTTCTCATCATTTCATTTATTTCTCAGCTCTCTAATCTGCTTTCTTTGTTTTGTTTCTTGTATTGAGTTTCTGTATGACACCTATTTGGATTCTCTATTAGTTATCTGGCAATACACCATGACTTTAAGTTTGTCTGCTGCAGGGTTGACATTGTGTGTTTGTGTGTGTGCAGGTGCGTGTGCGTGTGTGTCTGTGTCGGTGTCGGTGTCTGTGTGTGTGCATCTGTGTGTCTGTGTGCCCTATAATGTTACTGTGATTGATCATGATCTTGATAAATTATTGCTCTGATGATACTAAATAACAGATTTGAAGTTGGAGTCCTTGTTTTTGTTTTCTGGTAGCTTTCAATATTACACAATATTTGGTTTTACTTACCTGAGCTACCTCTGATAATATTTCAAAATGGCACTTTCCAGTCGCTACTGTCTGAATAAAAGATGTGATTTCATTGTCACTTCTTAGACTTCTCTGGTAGTTAATGCCACTGTTCTCACTGGGACGTAGAACCCTTCTTTTATCTTATATCCCATGAGAATCAGTGTACACATTGAGAAAAGGTGTAAAGACAGGTGGGTATTTGGAATCACGCAAGTGCCTTTGCCATGTACAGTGTTGCAAGGTATCTTGTCTCCACCACTGTGAATGGGGAGTAGGGACATTTTCATGAATGTCTGAGTGTCTGAAGGATGGAATTTCTGTCTCCATTGTGGCTCCCTCCTAGTTACCTGTGATCATGAGTACTGGTGCAGTTGGGGGCCGAAGCTGTGTGAACTACTGATACCCTGTTTCTACTGTGTTCTCTGAACTTGTGGACTCAGATCTCCTATTCAGGGGGCCTTGGTTGCAGACACCAACTCTGCTCTTCCCTCATATCAGCCTCCTTTGTGTGTTTAATCCACCGGAATTTACCTGTTCTCATGCGTCCTGGAGTATTATTTTGTGTTGTAGTTATTTTTGTTCAGATGTCAAAGTTTCACTGACTGTAGATGTAAGGGGAGAGACAAAAAGATTTTAAACTTATATCACTTTTAAAAGTATATACTTTTTCAATTAAAAGCTTAAATTCTACTAAGGATCTTATAAGAACACTAAAGAAAGTGAAAAAATCACCTCCCTTAATATTATAGTACTACAAAATATTTTGATTTTCCAGGGTTCTTTTCGTCAATGTTTTTCCCACATACATGCACATTTTACTAAAATATATCCCTATAATCTCTTTAAAATCAATTAAATTATTAAAATATTTCTCTATGCTGTAAATATAGCACTGTTGGTTCTATAATTTATTACAAGTAGCTTGCAAATTTCTGTCTTCTCCATCCTTCTTCCCTTTCCCCACTGGAAACCAATTCTTGGTACAGTACACATATACATGTGATTCTTTTTCTGTTTGTTTTATGATTATTTCTCATATCTTTATTTCCCTCATTTAAGTGACAACATAGAGTGTTTTTCTCTGTATGGCTTATTTTCCTATGTGCAACACTCTCTGGGTCCAGTCATATTGTTCCAAATGGCAGAATTTTATTTTTTAATATACAATGACTAAGTATTTATTATGTTATCTATATCTCACATCTATTTCAGCCAATCATCTGTTGATGGGCAGTTGAGTTGAGCTTCTATCCTTGGCTACTATAAATGATGATGTTAAGAACATTGGGATAATATATTCTTTAAGTTAATCTTTACTTTTTTTTCAGATTTATACCAAAAACTGGAATTGCTGCAACATATAATACTTCTATTTCTAGTTTTCTGGGCACTGTCCACACTTTTATAATAGTGGGTACATCAATTTATGTTTCCCCCAATAGTGTATGTGGGATCCCACTTATCGACATTTTTATTAATGTTTTCATTTGTAGACTTTTTGTTAATAGCCATTTTGGTTGCTGTAAGATTATATTTCATTCTGGTATTGTTATATGTTTTCCTAATGAATAGCAAAGTTATGTTTCTTTTTATGTGCATGAAAATCATACACATGTCATTTTTCAAAAGTTTCCATGAAGATTCTTCAACTGTTTTTAATTTGAGGTCTTTAATTTTTAAATATTGAGTCTAATATTCTATATATATATTATGGATATTAACATCTTGTTGGTCACATTGTCTGAAATTTTTCCTTCTATTCTGTCTGTTATCATACGTCTTGTTGAAGGTTTCCTTTGCTCTGCAAAAGGTTTTGTACTTCACACTTATACAAGAAATAGAATCCCTGTATGGAATAATGCATCTATTTTTTCCTCAGTAAACTAAAAACTGTAATTGTTAGTTTTCCTTTTTTTAATTTGGAGATAGATCAAAAATAATGATTGCTATGATTTATCTCAAAGTCAGTTCTGCTCCTGTTCTTGGTCAGAAATTGTATAGTTTCAGACTTTACATTTAGGAAATTAATCCATTTTTATCTCATTTTTTATACTATGGAAGGAAGTGCTTTTACAACTTCCTTTTATATGTACTGTCTTGTTTTGTCAGAACTAGTTGCTGAAGAGACTGCCTGTTTTCATTGTACACTCTTGCCTCCTTCTTTGTTGACTAATTGACCATATGTGTGTGGGTTTATTTATGGATTCTTCATTTTGTTCCATTGATCTATGTGCTTCTATAAGTGCCATATTTTTATGTATTGATTACTGTAGCTTTGTAGTATGTTCTAAACTCAGGGATGGTAATACCCACAACTTTTACATTTTTCAACATAATTTTAGAAAATTTGGGTCTTTCAGATATATGTATAAATTTTATAATTTTTCTCCTTGTTTTTGTGAAGTAACTTATGGATTTTGTGAAAATAGAAATTTACTAAAAGAAAAAACCTGAGAAAAATAATAAAATTTGGAGGATAAATCATACATTACTAACAACAAATGGATTACTCTATAAAGCATAGGAAAAATATATAAAGAGAAATGACAACAAAAACCAAATCCATGGGGTATAACAAAAGCAGTATTAATAGGGGTGCTTATAGCAAAATAATCCCAGTTATACAAATAGGAAACATCTCTCTCTTATAATAAATCCTTACTGCCCAAAGACGTAGCAAAATAATTAAAAAAACTTGATAGTAGAAGGAAAGACATCTGAAAGGACAGAACATAAATAAAATAAGTATTAAAAATATAAACATTTAATCAAACTAAATAATGGCTTTTGAAAGATAAGTAAAGTTGATAAACTTTAACCAGACTCATGAACAAAATAGAGAGTTACAGATTAATAAGCTTAGAAATAAATGAGAAATTAAAGCTTATATCAAAGAAATACAAAGCATCATAAAATGATACAACAAATTATATGCCAATCAAATGGTAACCCTAGAATAAAAGGACCATTTCTTAGAAAGACTTAATCTCCATAATGGAATGAGAAAGAAAATATGAACAGATTATCACTAATAATATTGAATAAGTATTTTAAAAAAATCTCCCAAGAATAAAAATTCCAGGCCTATACAGCTTCTCAGGTGATTTCAGCCAAACATTTAGAGAAGAGCTATCACCTATACTTCTCAGAGAATACCAAAAATTTCTAGAGGATGGGAGACTTTCTACCCCACATTTCTGTATCACATTACTACTAGAACTGGAACAAATACCTCAAAAAATTACAGGTTAAATACTACTGATAAGCATAGATGCAGAACTAACCACTAAATTGTTAGCAAATCCAACAATACATTAAGAGGATTTTACATTATGATTAAGTATATTTCATTCCAGGGATGCAAAATGATTCAATACCCACAAATTAATCAGTATGATACACCACTCAAACAACCAGAAGAATAAAAATTATATGGTCACTTCAGTAGAGTCATAAAATATTTTGACATATTCAGGATCTATTTATGAATGTATTTCTCCTCAAAGTGGGCATGAGGAAACATACCTCAACACAGTTAAGGTCATATATGACAAGAACTCTGCTAACATGACGCACACTGATTAAAAGCTGAAAGCATCTCCAATAAGAGCAGGAAGAAGACAAGAATGCTCACTCTTACCACTGTTATTCAGTATAGTATGGAAATTCTAGCCATAGCTATCCAAAATAGAATTAAATAAAATATAGCTAATTAAGAAAAGGAGTAAAATTATCTGTTTGCAGATGACATACTTTAAACAGAAATCCTGAAAATGGTGCCAAAAAACTACTAGGGCTTATCAATGCATTTGGTAAAATTTTTGAATGTAAAATTAACATGCAGAAATCTTGCATTTCTACACACTAACAACAAGCTAACAGATCGAGAAAGTGAGGGAACTGTCACATTTACAGTTGCATTACAAAAAAAAATCAATAAATGTATCCAACCAAGGAAGTAAAAGACCTGTACTCAGAAAACTATGAAATATTTATAAGAGAAATTGAAGATAAAGCAAATATATGAAAGTGCATACTGTGTTCATAGATGAGAAAAAAATATTGTTTGAATGACAGTATTAGCCAACAAAATACACAAATTAAATACAGTGCCTATCAAAATACCAAGGGCATTTTCAGACACAATAAATAATACTAAAATTTACATTTAAACAAAAAAGAGATGAAATCACTAAAAAAAAGGAAAGAAAACAAACTAAAAACACAAAACTAACAAAGAACAAAGAGGATGTATCACTGTCCCTGATTTTAAACTATAATACAAATCTACTGTATTAAAAAGAATATGGTAGTGACTCAGAAGGTACAGAATAATGGAACACAACAGAATGCCTGAATATGAAATCAGACAGTTATGGTCATTTAGCCCAGTACAAAAAATGAATATACAGTGGGGGAAAGGTAAACACCAGGCACATGAAACCGATCAACATCACCAACCATCAGAACAATGCAAGTCCAAAACACAATGAGACTTTATGTCACTCCTGTCAGAATGACTATTATCAAAAAGATAACAAACATAACTGTTGGTTAGGATGTAAGGAAAACCACCCTGATGCACTGCTGGAGTGAATGTAAATATGTGATGCCACTGTGGAAAACAACATGGAGCTTTATATAAAAATTAAACATGAAATATAATCCAAAATATACATTTTGTGATACTTACTACAAGAAAATATAAACACTAATTAGAAAAGATAAATTCAACCCTATATTCACTGCAGCATTATCCACAATAGACAGGATATAGAAGCAAATTAATTGCTCATCAATAGATGATGGATAAAGAAGATGTGTCTTTATAGTATATATATCTATCCATCTTAAGTACAGATTAATCTATATATATATATATACACACACACACTTTATATATATATATATATATATGCACTATATATATATATGAACAATCACACATAAAAATTCAATGGGTTATTACTCAGCTCTAAAAAGAATAATTTCTTGCCATTTGCAACAAAGGGAAGACCGTGAGGGAAAGATGCTAAGTGAAATATGTCTAAAATTGAATGAGAAATGCCGAATGATTTACTCATGTTTGGAAATTAAAACAAATGAACTTAACAACACAGAAAATGAATTATTGATATAGAAAGAAACAGGTTGTTCACAAGAAGGAGGGTAATGGTGTGAGGAAAAGAAAATTTGAGGAAATTAAGAGAGAAAATTTTCCAGTTGCAAATTAAATGAGTCAGGGACAAGAAATGTACTGAATGGGGAATAGCCAATAACTATTAAATATCTTTAAATAGCAACATATCATAACCAGAAATAAACTGGTGAACAGTTTGAAATATATTAAAAACGGCAAACAGTATATTGTGAAAGAGAAACTAACACAGTGTTATAGATAAATCTACACTTCAAAAACAAAAAAGCATACATATAGAAAAAAATTAGATTTGTAGTTAACAGAGGCAGGGGTTGGTAAAGGAGAATTTGATTAATGCACTCAAAGGTACAAACATCCAGCAGTAAAATAATCGTGTTCTAGGGATGCCCCATAGTAACATGAAAATTAAAATTAATACTGATTTATGTTCTATATCAATGTTGTTAAGAGAGTAGACCATAATGTTTCTCATCACAACCAAAAGACAAATTGAATTCCTTTGCAATTTTATCTAAATGAGATAATGAATTCTCCCTAAAGTTGCTATGATATTTATTTCATGATACTTGTAAATAATATCACTATCCTGTGCACCTAAACTTACACAATGTTTTATGGCAATTATATCTAAATACAATCAGAAGAAAAAATGGAAATCAATTGTTGCTTTTTCCCATGTCATTTCTAATGATTTATTTGCGGCAAGAAACTTTATTCATGATATAGTTATCCTAGGAAAAGATACTAATCAGTAAGTGATTCTAATAAATTTTACGTAAAGATACTAATAAAATTAGTGTTTTACCATGCCTTAAACTTTCTTCAAGTTAACAGCCCACTGGTTCTGTAGGCAACAAAATTTCACTTTGTGTATTCATCTGAGATTAGGGAATGGATACAAATTTAAAACTGGCTGCTCTTACTGTGAGTGAGAAAGTTCACTGTCTCAGACAGAAAGTCACATTTCCACTAGAGCATCTCTGAGAAATGAAAATGCTAGGTTGCTAAAAATCTCAGAATGTTAAAATATCAGAACTCCTACAATTCTTAACTGTTTTGCAATGGGAATGTAATACTGACAAAGACTTAATTTTGGATAACAATGTGCTGTTTTCTCATGTTTGCATTATGTGATGTGAGGATAATCCCTCAGATCCACAACAAATTTTATCGCTCAAGTGCTGGGCATAGAACTGTAAAGGTTCGGCATTTTTAGGACTGAGGACTGCTTTCAAAATGATGACTAAGCTCACTCTAATCCAGGTAGTCCAAAGAAAGAAAGGCTATTTCAATTTGTAGCTTAAAGGGAATAAATCAGCGGTTCAGTCTCTATATATTAGTCAAGGTGTGTTCAAAGACAAATTAAGTTGCGTTATAAATGATAATGAAAAGAAAAAAATTAGACATAAGCTTAAATTAAAAAGGTGACACAGTCCAGTGCTGGGCTCTGGGGACTGGAGAATGTATATGCCTCTGTCCAATACAAGGGTTCAGTGGCTTGGCCCTAGCATTAGCTTGTGATTCAATGAACAGGTAACAATTAGTATACTGGGAGAAATATAATCTACCTATCCCTGATCAGAAGAAAATCTGGTGGCTCAATGAATCTCTTAATTCACAGAAGTTCTGCCAGATGCGGAGGAATATTTCACTGATGACTCAACTAAGACACACTTAGTTACAGCTTAACAATACATCTTCACACACACACACACAGCGGTAGACAGATTTGTAGTATTTAGTGGGAAGAAATCATTGGGGTGAGCTCTGAGAATAGGTTTCAAACACCAGCCAACTTTTCTAGTTTACCAATAGTCTAGCTTTTCCCAGGTAGAAAATTATAGATGGACAAACAATATTCTTCTTTAGGATTTCTAATTTTTAAAGTAAACTGTAGCTTTTGAATTATCGGTATACAAACTTGTTATGATGATCACAGTAAGACCCACTGTGTGATAATAGAGCTGGAAACTAGCTGCTGAACCAGCACTTCAGAACCCCAGACTGCTAATATAAGCAAAAAAATATTCACCATCATAGTTCAGCTGACAAACTTAAAAGCTCGATGTTTCAGTTTTAGGAAGAACCACTGCTGTCCAGACATAGAACTCCTGCTGCAAGTGGGCCCTTTTCTTCTCTTGGTAAAAGTCATATTGGTGGGATGTTGCTAGAGCTTACCCTGATCCATTTGCCCATTCTCCAGATTATCAAAGTCTTTTTCACAAATGGTGACACATTTTCAGGACTCAATGTTGCCATTCCAGTCTTATCAGCTGACACTGGCTGCATGATTGTGAGCAGAGCCTTAGGCTCCCTGACCTTGCCTACTATTTTCCAGCATTTCAGGGCATTTCACATTCTGAAAATGCTTCAAATTTTAATTTAGATTAATGGCAAATATTAAAAGTCTTCCATGAATACTTATATTTCCTTATATCTGCAGAAATTTGGTATTTTTGCAGTTGGACAAATCTTTAATTCTACCACCCTCACCTCTTTTTAGTCCACACATTTTAGATTGCAATTTGGTTACTGAATATGACCACCCCAACCAAGAGTCTAGTACCTTTTAGATACTTACTGTGTGAAGGTTAGAAAGGACATAATTTATGTGGGGTGTATAATCCTGCAGTAAATGTTTTAAATAACACTGTCTTTTCTGGACAAATCTCTGATTCTAAGAAAAAAATTAATTAGAAGGCAGTATATTTATTGGTAAGGGGAAGAGTATCAGTTATTTTGGGGTGGGTGGGTGATGAAGAGACAGGAAAAAAAATCCAACAAATGAGAATGGAATGCTTTATGCCTCTGCAGGCATGAATTAAGAAGAAAATAATACTTTGTCTCCTATACCTTCCTCAAATTACTGTCTTCAGTGACTAGTACTTGGACTATGAAAATAGCCAGTTTGTGGTGAAGAGTAAAGACCATAACGAAATTGTTTGAAAACCATGAGAGTTTTGTTGTTTCAGGAAGGTAGATTTGCTTAAAGTCAACATGTATTTTTCATTCTCTAAATAATAAATTGTATCCTGTCGCACGTGCTGTGCTTACTGTGTTGGTATCCAAGTTAGACAAGGAAAGGGGGATAGACAGAAAACATCTGGAGGAGGTGGTTTCTGTGCTGAGACTGGGAAAATCTAAGTAGGTAAAAGGAGGACATCCAAAGTCCAAGGATGATCTGGAGCAAAAGTTGTGCGGTTGGAGCTTAAACAGTTGACAAGCATTTGCCTTGATATATCTCCAGAAACAGAGAAACATAAAGATATGCCAAGGTTGCCAGATGCCAGATGTATAAAAAATGACTAAACTATGTTGAGTTTGTGGGCTTAGAGTTGGAAAGGCATTAATTGCCACTCTGTGGATGTAAGCTTGTCTTTGGATGGAACATAAAAGCAACATAAAGTATTGACTATAAAATATAGCGTAGACTCTTGAGGGCAGGTTAAGAAAGCACCAATTGGAATGCTTTGAGAACAGCACAAAGAAGACCATAGATAAAATTATTCTTATATTCTACCACATGCTGAATGTGCCATCTGAGAATAGATCATGTGACATTTTTGATTCCAGAGATGACATAATAGAGACCATGATCCCAGGGTCGGTTCCTGCATTTATCTTCTGTTCCAACCAATCCTAACTTAACACTTTTAATACTTTCCAGGATGAACCAGAAACCACTTAGTACTTTTCCCTCTCTCCAAATATTAGTCTTTTTCCAAATTCTTCCATTTTCTCTTGTTCCTTACAAGAAATTATTTAAATTTACACCGATATTGTTCCATCAAATGATATGTCATTCAAATATCTCTTTTTTTCTTTAAATGGTAACTTAGTCCCCCGTTTAACTCATTACACTATTTAAAAAATATAAGGAAAATACAGGTACACATCTATGTTTGTTGCTCAAATAAGAAAATTGCAGAAAGTTGTCGACATTTGCCAACATCAATATCAATCTTTGTTATCCTGTATAATCTGGTAGTCCTCTGGAAGATCAGTTGTAATTAAGATGACGTTCATAAAATGAAGATGGCTGATGATTTGGCCTTGAAAGAGAGGTAGCTGATGTATCAGCTATCACTATCACTGGAAACCGTGGATTGTTCCCTGGTTGAAGTTTAGAAAAACGACCTTCATTGGCAGATAATTTGTGATTTTTTTGGAAAAGAAGAAGGTTCCACCGGTAGTCCAAAATAATTGCTCTGTATGGGATACAAGATGCTGTTCTAAGAAGTACAGGTTGTAGTTGTAATGAAGTTCACAACACGGCCATTTGCTTCAGTGTACCTGCTTTGAGAGTGCCCAAGGACAGTGGTCAACTGATTTAAAATAGCATGTTGATCCACTGCAATTTGTTCTGGTGGTCTAACTGACATTGATAATGGAGGAGAAAAATCACATCTGATCGGGGTAGTTGTATCACCAATTATGTGGTTAGTAGACGGCTTTCTTATTAGAATCATGTTTAAATTTGCAGAAAGTAAAAATTCACTTTCTCCACTAGTGTCAGCCACAAAATAAGAATTATGATTATGCACATTACCCCCTGCTTTAAAGTGCTTCTTGTTGAAATTTTCAGTCAATGAAGACACCAGAGAGGAATTTTTAATCCCAACTCTTCTTTTTATTCTCACTAAACCTGGGGACAGCCTCGTTTAAAATTTGCATTATGGCAGAACTGCAGCTACAACAATAGGAGAAAAATTTTAGTAATATTTTAAGCCAAAATACAAGACTACAATAAGAATAACCTACAAAACCTCAGATTTCACGTTTACTATGCAAACATAATATCATGAAAATTTGAAAACTGCTGACAATATTTTGAAATTCCTTATTTGGAATATACACATTTAAATAGTATAGTCATCAAATTTAAGAAATCAGAATTTGCAGTAACGGTGAAAGCCACTTTTTAAAAGCAGCTTTAATATATTTATTTAGATTTCTGTTAAGATTCATAGTTGCTAGGAAAGTTTCTCATAATCTTGAATACTTAAGGCACTTTCCTCAGTTTTAGAAAAAATAAAGAATTTAAGCCTTTGTTGTTTTATATAATTATCAAAATCTAGCTTTACATTTATATTACCATAGATTGATGTACAAAGTAAAACTTTATATATACGTTACCAAGTCATAACTACAAATACTGAATTCCTTGCTTAAAACAGAGACTTCCTTTTCTTCTGTCACAAAGTCAGCTAGACAAGCAGATCTTTGAAAATTCTGCCAGACTTTACTAAACCCATAAATGTTAAGCTGCCTAAGTAAACTTTTCATATTTCCAGTTTCAAATATTCTGAAAGGGGCCTTTCTGTCCAAAACTTCCTTCTTAAAGACATCTTCATCAGTCACTATGGAAGATCCATTATCATTCCACCAGATAGATTTAAATTTCTCACTTCCAGACATTTTCCAGAGTTTTCTTGGAAATGTCAAAGAATGAAAATCATTATCTTCATCTGGTTCAGAGACACAATGTGTGTAACATGGTGTTTTTATCAAGGATTCTCCAGACAAATTCTGAAAAACTTTTTCTTCAATCTTAGACCTCAAGACAAATCCCCAGGGAATGTTTGATCACACAGTAGAGATCTACCAGAGTTTCCTGAACCAGTTTGTCCAACTTTAGGAGACACATCTTGAATTTCTAAAGAAACATGTGCCATCTCAAATAACTTTTTCTATGGCTACTTTTCTAATCTGCATGATTTTGAGCACTGCAGCTTCAAATGCTGCTCTTGCAGGCCTGCACAGATAAACTGCTAGGCCACCACAATGGTTCTCAACTAGATTAGATGTGACATCACAAAACGATTGGTCTCCTAGCAACTCAAGTGTAACATTCAGACAGTGTTTAATTATCATTCATTCAGTTAGAATGAAACATATAGGATGCTTATTTGTATAGTGTTATCTGCATATATTATCCCCACAAAATCTTTTCAAATAATTTAATTTTGGGGTCTATGAAATAAAACAAATCTCCATACTTTTGTGCACAAATTTATATCACATTTGTGAACAGAGAATAAATAATGCACAAAATATATAAAATAATTTTAAAGTTATGTAATTAAAGTGAAATTTGTGTAAAACCTGTTCAGAAAAGGCATACCTATTTCATTATAATTTGTAATTAAAGTGAAACAATTTGATTTGGAAATGGAAGTAGTTATTTATCTGTTTACTTTAGAATAAGTAACTCTGTATTCAAAACATGAGCAGAATAATTATCAGTGTATTTGTTATGTTTATAAATAAACGGTAAATATTTGTGAAATAAAACTAGATTCATATAATGAATCAAATTTAAGAAATCCCAAAGTGGATTATTTTGGTTTTAAATTGTAATTCAGAGCTATAAGTAAAACAAATGTAATTTAGTATTCTACTTTAAAATTACAATACAGAAAATCTTATACTTACAAAAGTTTACTTTTGCCATTCTTTCACTCAGAGGATTTTCAGTCCCTAGAAGGAATAAATTTTCTTGTCATCTTTATGATCCGTACTCTTGAGGCTTCTGTTAAGTGTTCCAAAATGTTGTTGATAAATACACTTATACACAAGATCCTGGGTTCAATTGACAGTGACTCCATTTAGGGGAAAACAAACAATCAAAAACAAAGAAATAACAGTATATGTGGGTTGGGGTTGAAAAGACCACTTAATGCATTTTAGGAAGCAATATGTTTCTCAATCCTGAAACAGTAGGCATTTTTAGTATAATGTGTCATTTTTAGGCAAGTGATTTTTACAATAATTGTTAATAATAGCTAGGTACTGTATCATTAAACAGTAGTAAATGAAGTTCTACCAAAAATTTGTATTCTTTATTTAGACATAAATTCCATTAAACATAAGCCAAATTCAAAAAGAGAGATAAAATTTTTAAATAAAGAAATATTCAGTCAAGCTACAATGTATATTTTTCCATCAGTATGTGTATATTCCATTTTAAGTAAATAATAGTAAGCTGAATTCACGGCATATTATAAGTATATAAAATATCATTAAGTTGGATTTAGTCCTGATTCAGAAATTTTATTTAACATACACAAATCAATAAATGTGATACCATCCCTTAAATAACAAAGAATTCAAAAATAACAATCAAAAATATGTAGGAATATTATTCACAGTTCTTATCTTAACTTTTTAAAAAAAATTAGCAAATTCTTTCTAGATGACTAAACATAATACAAGTCGTATGTGAAAAACCCATGACTAACTTCAAGTTTAATGTTCACATACAGGAAGATTTTCCTCTGGTCCAGTAATAAGAGAAAGTAGCTCATTCTCGCAAGTCCAAAGTTACACTACTAGAAGTTCTATCCAGAAAAACAAGGCAAGAAGAAATATAAAAAGCATTCAACTTGTAAGCAAGCAGTAAAATTTTTACAGATGACATAATTGTACGTAGAAAACTCCATACAATCCCCCAGTGACTATTAGAAATAATGAACAAACTTAGTAAACTTGCAGAATACAAAATCTATTTACAAATATCCATTGCATTTTTATATAGTAACAACACCTAATCAGAAAGAGAAATTAGGAAAACAATTGTGTGTACATTTATACCAAAAAGAATACAATAGGAATACATTTGATAAGTGAAATAAAAGTTTTAAACATAGATCAATATATTACAGGTGTAAGAAATATAAGTAAAAATAATAAATAAACCAAATATTGGCCTACTGATTGTATAAAATGTGAGGAAATACCCTAATCTATCTTTCACTTGTTCAATCTCCCCAGCACTACTTATTGAGGAGAGTCTCTTTTCTTCATTTCTTACTCTTGCTTCTGCTTTCATGGGTTAATTGATCATAGGTGTGAGGGATTATATCTGGTTGCTCTATTCTAGTCTTCTGATTGGTGTCAGTTTTTGAGCCAGTATCATGTTGTTTAAGTTACTAAAGCTTTGTAGGAATGCTTAACATCAGAAAATTTTACACTATGATATTTAATACCATTTTTCAAGATTATTTTGGCAACTCAAGATCTTTGTGGTTACATATAAATTTTGAAATTATTTGTTCTATTTAATGGAAAAATCTCATGTGTATTTTTACATGAATCACACTAAATGTAGATTCCTTTGTGTAGTATGGTTGTTTCAACCACATTGTTTCACATCATTAACATAAGAGGTCTTTTCATTTCTTTGGATCAATTTTAATTTCCTTCATCAATGTTTTCTATTTTTTAATGTATAGGTTTTCTCCTTATTTGTTAACTTCATTTTTAGTTATTCTTTACATATATATAATTATATACTTTATATTTTTAAACACGTTTCCCACAAAATACAAAAGTCAGAAGGCAGTGGCAAGACATATTCAAAGTCCAGAATGAAAGAAAGCTGTTACCTAAGATAATATATCAAGCAAGTCTACCCTTTAGAATAGAAGGAGAGATAAATAATCTCCACAAAAGCAAATACTTAAAGGATTTAGCAACAGAAAAAGAAATAATGAAACATCTCTAAAAATAAAGAAGTAGGATGCTATAGAAAGGGGAAATGCATAACTAGAAAGGCAATAGCTAAAATGACTTACAACACAATAAGCATGTTGTTGTAAAACAGGACATCAAAATTTTTAAGTGTCAGAGAGTGAAACAGGCAAAAAAGAGAATTTTCTCCTTGTTTCTGTTCTCTGTATTATGCGTTTGAATTTGTATTCCTTTCAGTTAATATAAACAGATATAGTAATGGGTGAATATACATACAAAACAGGGTAACCATAAGTCAAAATCTTACAATGAAGTCACACAGACAGAAAAAAAGCAAGATAATAAAAGAAAACTTACAAAGCCACAAAAAGAAAAAGAAATGAACAGAAAGGAAATACCAAATCAAATGGAAAATGAAGTTCAAAATGGAAATAAACACCAGTTTAACAATAATTGTTACAATTGTTAATGGACTTAGTGCTTCAATCAAAAGATGTATATTGTCAAATGGGATAATATCACAAGACCCTACATTATGAAGCATAAAAAAGGCCCAATTTAGAAAGAGGAACACACTTCAATTCAAAGCCAGAAGATGGAAAAATATATTCCATGCAAATGCACATGACAAGAAAACAGGACTAGCAGTACTGACTTCACACAAAATAGACATTATCAGAAGGCCATAGAGAAAGATAAACAAGGACATGATATAATGATTAAAGGAGCCATACAAAATGAGGGTAATATACTCATTAATATATATGCACTCAATATAGGAGCACCTAAATAGATAAAGAAAATATTAATATATAAAAAGGGAGAAATTGATAGGAGCACAATCACAGTAGAAGAATATTACTCCCCATTACCATCACTAGACTGGTCTTTCAGACAGAAAATTAATAAGGGAACAAAGATACTAAAAGATATGATAAAATAATTGGATTTGGTTGATATTTTCAAAACACTACTCCCCAAAACAGAATATAAATTATTTTCCCGTGCACATGGAACATTTTCTAGGAAAGTTTATGTACTGAGGCACAAAAGAAGCTTCAAGCAATTTAAGAAGATAAAAATTATTTCAATCATCTTTTCTGGGTATAATACCATGAAATTAGAAATCAATCACAGAAAAATAGAGAGAAAAATGACAGCATGTAAATTAAAAAACATGGTACTAAAGCAAGGGGGAGATGTGATGAATTAAAAGAAAAAATTTAAAAATATCTTGAGAAATATGACACAACACTACACAAACTCTATGGAATAAAGTTAAAGCAGGCTTAAGAGGAAAGTTCATAGTGAAAAAGTCCGCCTCAAGGTAGAAGAGCAATTTCAAAAAATAATCTAACATTCTATTTAAACTAATCATTAAGAGAAGAGCAAACAAAACCAAAAATGAGCAGAAAGTGGGAAAATAAAGATCAAGGGAGAAAGAATTGAATTAAAGATTAAAAAATAGAAAAAATCAATCAAACTGTTTCTTGAAATAGTCAACAAATCTGACAAAACTCAGTACAGGCTCACCAACATGAAAAGAGAGAGAACACAAATGACATAAGAAATGAAAATGGGGAAAATACAAAGAGTACATGAAATTTGCAAAATATCTTTAGGGAATACCATGAGCAACTGCATGGAAACAAACTGGAAAACCTAGAAGAAATGGAGAAGTTTCAGGAAACATTCAGCCCACCATTGTTGCATCAAGAAGAAACTGAACATTTGAATAGACAGATCACAAGAAATGGAATAGTATTATCAATAAAATAAAAAAACTCTGCAAACAAAAATTCAGACCCAAATAGCTTCAGTGGGGAATTTGACAAAACATACAAAGGAAAATCCATACCAGTCCTCCTCAAACACTTCCAAAAGTTTGATATGGAGAGAGTACACCCAAACTCACACCATAAGGCCAACATCAACCTGATAACAAAACCAAAGACACTACCTAAAAAGAAAACTATAGGCCAATATCATTGATAAACATAGATGTAAATGTCATTAAGAAATTATTAACAAACAGAATCAAACAGCATGTAAAAAATATCATACACCATGATCAAATTTGGTTCATCCCAGGAACACAATAATGGTGTAACATATGCAAATCAATCAATCAATTGTGATACACCATATCAAAAAAAGAGAGGACAAAAAACCACATGATAATCTCAGTAGGCGAAGAAAAAACTTTTGAAAACATTTAACACCTATCTGCAAAAAAAGTTCTTATCACAGTGTGTACAGAGGGACCATATCTCAACATAATAATAGCTATTTCTGACAAATATACAGCCAGCAAAACACTCAATGTTGAAAAACTGAAACCCTTCTCACAAAAACATGAGACAAGGAAATGTTGCCCATTCTCACAATTTCAATTCAATAGAGACTTGGAAGTCTTAGCCACAACCATCAGGCAAGAAAATTTGATTTCCTATCAAATTATGCAAAACATTTCTTTTTAGGTCTGAAACAAATCATCCCAAAATTTACATAGACTCATAAAAAATCCATAGTTTCCAAAGCAATATTGAATTAAAAGAAAGAGGCTGGAGGAATAACCCATCAGGTCTCCATACAATATTACAGAGCTACAATAATGAAAATGACATGATATTGGTACAGAAACAGGCATATGGACCATTGGAACAGATTAGAGAGCCTAGAAATAAATCTAAAGGCCTATGTTCAATTAAGATTTGACAGAGTAGCCAGTAATATGACAGAGAAAAAACATCTCTTCACCAACTGGTGGGAAAACTGGATAGGAGCATGCAGAGCAATGGAGTTAGAACAATCCTTCAATCCATACACAAGAATAAACACAAAATTGCTTGAAGACTTAAATATAAGCAAGACACAGTAAATCTCCTAGAAGGAAATATAGGCAAAACACTCTGAGATAAATCTCAGCAATCATCTCCTAGAATAGACTATCCAGGGAAAGAATGTAAGATCAAAATTAATAAATGGGACCTAATAAAACTTATAAGCTTTTGCACAGCAAAGGGAACCATAAACAAATTAAAATGACAACCTACAGGATTAAAGAAAATATTAAGAAGTGATGCAACTGACAAAGTCTTAATTTCCAAAATATAAAGACTCCATACAACCTAATAATAATAAAAAAAATCAAGAAACCCAATCTGAAAATATGCAGAAGCCCTAAACAAGCAATTCTCCAATAGAGACATTCAAATGCCACACAGATATATGAAAAAAAAAATGCTCACAATCATTATCAGAGAAGGGCAATTCAAATCTATAATGAAGTATCAATTCACAGTAGTCACAATCGTCATCATTCAAAAGTCCACAAACAATAAATGCTGGGGAAGCTGTGGAGAAAGGGAAACTTCCTACACTGTTGGAAGGAATGAAGTTTGGTTCAGTCATTTTGGAAACCAGAATGGAGATTCCTCAAATGTATAAAAATAAACTTAACATACGATCCAGCAATCCCACTTCTGGGTATATATCAAAAAGAACCCTATTTCAAAAAGACACCTGAACTCCAATGTCCTTAGCAGTGCTGTATACAACAGCCACAACATGGAAGCAACCCAATTGTCCAACAACAGATGACAGTATACAGAATTTATGCCATATTTACATAAGGGAAAAATATTCTATGATAAAAATGATAAAGCAATGACATTTGCAGCAAAATGAATGTCCTCCAAAAGTGTCATTCTAATTGAAGTAAGCCAGAAAAAGAAAGAAATATAATACAAGACATTATATATGAAGAAGCTTAAAAAATATATTTGGAAGAGAACACTGTTATTTCATCTAGAAATCTGAAACACACTCGCAGATCTACTAAACAATTTTATGACTACTGTGAAAAGGGGTTGCAAGAGGGTATATTTCAGAGCTATAGACTTATAAATGTTATCCACTATATATAAAAATAGACGTTTTCAAAATTTCTTTTGTATGACACAGGGCAGTATGTTAAATACTGTGAAGTAATGTTTTATAGGCACAGAAATATATGCATGTAAGGGGACTCTATGCTATACACCACAGATTGACACATTGTAAATGGCATATTTCAATGATAAATAAATGAATAAACAGGTAAATAAATAATTAAATAACATTTAATAATAAAAAAATTACAAATATTCATACTGCTAAAATTTAAACATCAAGAATCTAGGAGAAAACAGAAAGAATAAAGAAGAAAATTGAACTACTGAGAGTAAGGCAAATAACAAGAGAAACAATTGAAAAGATAAAAAAATACCAAAGTCTGTTTCTTTAAACATAAAGATGACAAATGTTTATGTTGGTTAAGAAAATAAAAACTCAAATAAAATTAGAAATAATAGAGACGATATAACCACTGATGTTGTAGAGATGCATAGCATCATAAGAAATTACCACTAGCCAACGATTTGAATGACCTAGAACAAAAGACAAATTCTCAGAAACATATGTCTTCCAATACTGAATAAAGAAGAAATTAGAAAGTTAAACAGAGGAAAAGTGTGTATGAGTAAATCAGTAATCCAAACCCCCCAAACTAGAAAAAAATTTCAAGATGACTTTCCTGGCGAATTCTGTCATACATTTGAAGACAATTTTTCACCAATTCTTCCAAAAGTCTTCCAAGAATTTGAAGGGGGTGAAAGATTCCAAACTTGTTTTATGATGTCAGCTGTATTTGGATAAAAATGCTAGAAAGGACATTAGATGTAAAATATTGATTATTATCCTTGAGGAAAATATGTGCCAAAATTCTCAACAAAACACAAGCAAAATGAATTCAACAACACTTTTATTGTATCACACACTTAAATGACTAAAGGGATTAATCCCTGGGTTTAAGGATACTTCAAAATATTCAAATCAATAAAGGTGACATACCACACTAATGGAATGAGAAATAAAACTCACATAATCATTTCAATAAGTGCAAAAAAAGCATTGTATATAATGCAACATACTTTTAAGATACTCCTAAAAAATTAAATTAACCCTGTCAGTGGCACGATATCATATACACACAAACACGGTGTGGAGAGCAGCGGAGCAGTTCTCTTTTTATTGATTCTTAGAAAAAGGGTTTATATAGGACTTGCACAATGCCTCACATAACATCTAAGTTATAACAATGTTAATAATCTTAAACTATTTATGTCCTCATTCTCCTGCAGTAAGCACAGAATGTTAAATGATTAAGGATTGCTTTAAAGTTCATCACAGAACTTCATTAAGTAGGCCATCTCTTATCCAGCTGTCTGTGCCTGTCTTAGGTTGTCCTCCTCTGAGGATCTTACCCAGCATAGGCCATAGAGCCATCCATACTGGATACAATGAGCAGGCCATTTCTTATCCAGCCTGAATATGTGAAATTCCTCACAGCTTGTTTATCAGTTCAGCCCATGGGCTTATTCTCTAGAGTCTTCAGACAGGAGCCTAAAAATCCAACATCCCTTGACAGAAAAATGGATGAAGAAAATTTGATGTTTATATGCAATTGATCCAATATTTTGCATTCTTATCAACAGTGTCCACGGTGTTACATTTTCTCCACAATCTCACCAACATTTATTACTTTTCTTTTTGATGAGAACCTTCTGACAAGTGTGAGGTCTTGTCTCATTTTTGGTTTATGACTTTCCTTATAATTTATAACTCTGAACATATTTTCATGTGTCATTTAGCCAACTCTTTGTTTTCTACAGATAATTGTTTCAGATCTATCTATTCAGTTCCTACGGACTTTTTTTAATTGGAATATTTGGCCTTTTTTGTTGTTGTTGTGGGGTAAGAGTTTGACATATATTTGGATATTAACACTTGATTGGAAAATATCACTTGCAAATATATTCTCCTTTATGTTGGTTGACATTTCATTATATTGATCATTTCTTCTGCAGTGTAAATCTGTTTAGAGTGATACAATCAAATTTTGTTAGATTTGCTTCTGCTTCCCTTGCCAGAGGAGACATACGTACAATCAACTTAAGTCCATTGTCAGAGTGTACTTCTATTTTTTTACTCTAGGATTCTTTGTTTTCAGGTTTTATGCTTTATATGCCCAGGAGTGGAATTTCTTTGTCATATGATAGGTCTATTTTAATTATTTAAAGGAACTTCCATACTGTTTCTAAAGTGCTTGCACCAATTTCCATTTCCACCAACAGCGTTGGAGTGTTCCTTTTTCTCCACAACTTCCCCAGTTTTTATTATTTGTAGACATTTGGATGACAGCCCTTCTCACTAGTGTGAGGTAAACCATTATTTTTTTGTCTTGCATTTGTATAATGATTAGCTATGTGAGCATGTTTTTATGTTTCTGATTGTCATCTTGTGTCTTTAGAGAATTGCCTTCTGCTCATTTTCTGGCTGAGTTTGTAGATTTTTGAAATGGAGTTGTATGAACAATTTGTGTATTTTAGAAATTAGCCTCTTGTTGATTGCATAGTTTCTTAATCTTTTCTCCCGTTTGGAATTTTATGTTTCCATATTGTTTATTTTGGTGTGTAGAAGGTTTTAAGTTTAATTAGGATCTATTTGTTTATTTTGCTTTTATAGTTTTCAGCTTGGGAGATTGAAATAAGAAAGTTTCGCTACAATTTATGTCTTGTTTTGACTTTTTGAGATTCCAGTAGTTTTATTGTGTCATGTATTACATTCAGATATTTAAAACATTTTGAGTTTATTTTTGTACAGTGTGAGGGAGTTTTCTAATTTCATTGATTTACATGTAGCTGTCTAGCTTTCTCAACATCACTTGCTTAAAACTTTCTTTTAGGCTTTGTATATTTTTTTCCTTTTTCATAGTTTATTTGACCATAGATGTGATGTTTTATTTCTGCCTCTGTGTTCTCTTCCAGTGATATAGATGTTTGTTTGTTTTCCAGTATTGTGCTGTTTTGATTGCTGTTTTTGTAATATATTCTGTGATCTGGGAGGGTTATGGGTTATGACTCCATCTTTGTTCTTTTTCCTCATTGTTACTTTTGCAGTTCTGGTAATTTTGCAGTTCCATACAAATCTTAGGACTGTTTTAATTTCTGTGGAAAATATCATGTATATCGATCTGAATCACTTTATATCTGTAGACATCTTTTGTATTATGTATATTTTAACAATATTAATTCCTCTAAACTAAGACCTTGAGATTTCTTTCCATTTCTTTGCATCATTTATAAATTTTTATCAGTGTCCTATAGATTTTATTATCTTGGTTTTTCCATAGGTTTTTCATTTTTGATCTGATATCATATGGATTTTTTAAAATTATGGAATATTTCATTGTTAGTGTAAAGAAATCTGACTGTTTTTATATATTAATCATGAATCATACTACTTTGCTAAATGTCTTTATTAGTTTTAGTTGTTTTGGTGTGGAGAATCTGTAGGGATATCTATATAGATTATCATGCCATCAAAAATAACAGTTTTACTTCATTCAGTCCAAGCTGAATATCTTTTTTCTTGTCCATTGCTTTTGCTAGAGAATTACCATACTGTGTTTAATATAAATGGTGAGAGTGGGCATCCTTTTCTTATTCCTTAATTTGACTTTCATTTATTCACTTTTGCATATTATGTTGTCTGTGTATCTGTTATTAATGACTTTAGCTAGGTTGAGATATATTTCCTGAATCCTACTTTGGTAAGAGGTTTCTGTTTTTGCTGTTTTGTCTGTTGTTTTTTTTGTGCTGTTATTGTTGCTATTTTAATTAATAAATGTTGAAGTTTGTGAAATGATTTTTATGGATTTATTGGGATGACCACATCACTTTCCCTGTTTCTTTTTTTAATGTGCTGAATCGAACTGATTGATTTCATGTATGTTCCACCTCTCTTATGACGCTGCAGTGAATTAAAGTTGATCATGCTGTATAATTCATTTTAGGTATGGCTGGATTTTGTTTGGTAATAATATTTTGTAGAATTTTTGCATCTATATCAATCAAAGATATTGGCTTGAAATTCTCTTTGCCTGTACTTTGTTTGTTGGCTTTGCTATCAGGGTGATGAAAGCTTCATAGAATTAATTTGTGAGTTTCCCACATCTTCACCAGTTTTGAATAGTTTGAAGAGTATAAGTTCTGCTTTGTATTTTTGTACAATTTTCCATGGGAGGTGTTTAAATCTGTACTCCTATTTAACGATTTTTTAAATGCAGATTCTTTCTTTGTTCTAGTAAACAGTTTGATCAAATTATATGTTTCTCCTTATCCCTGTCTCTTTCTAGACATTTGTCTATTTCTTCTAAGTTGTCCAGTTTACTGGCATGTAAGTGTTGACAAAATAATCCCTTCTTTATATATCTGAGGGAACAATTGTTATTTCTCCACATTTATTTCTGACTTTTTTTCTTTGGAGCATCTCTCTTTTCTTCATGATGCACCTGGCTAGAGGCTTTTTGATTTTGCTTATCTTAAAAAGAAACCAAAACAAAATTTTTGGTTTGACTATTCTTTTGCATAGTTGTTATTCTCTCCAATATATATTAACACTGTTAATGGGTCATGTTTTTTTTCTTTTTTCACTTTTTTTATTGATTTTTATTCATTTTAAAAGGTTGTCTCAAATTCCATTGTAGAACACAATTTTTTAGTTACAATGAACATATATACATTTGTTGTCCCATTTTTTCCCCTGTGAGCTGCCGTATGATCTTTTATGTATTTCCCTGTGCTATACAGTACAATCCTGTTTATCTATGTTACAATTTTGATCTCCCAGCCTATCTCTTCCCACACCCAACCCTCTTGGCAACCAAAACTTTGTATACTCGGCCTACGAGTCTATATCTGTTTTGTATTCATGCGTTTTTTGTTTGGTTTAATTTTGTTTTTAAATTCCACTCATGAGCCTTCTCATATGGTATTTTTTTTTCTATTTCTGGCTTACTTCACATTGACTGATTTTCTCCAAGAGCATCCATGTGGCTGAAAATGGCAATATGTTGTCACTTGATAAGACTACTATTCCATTGCATAAATATACCAACTCTTCTTTATCTAGTCAACTGTTGATGGGCATTTAGGCTGTTTCCTTGTCTTGGCTACTGTAAATAATGTTGGCTATTACATTGGGGTGCAGGTGTCATCCTAAAGTAGGGTTCCTTCTGGATTTATGCCCAGGAGCGTGATTCTTGGGTTATATGATGTCTATTCCTAGGATTTTGAGGAATCTCCATCCTGCTTTCCACAGTGGCTGCACCAAACTGCATTGCCACCAGCAGTGAAGGAGGGTTCCCTTTATTCCACAGCCTCTCCAGCATTTGTCATTTGTGGATTTTTGAATGATGGCCATTCTGACTGGTGTGAGGTGATACCTCATTGCAGTTTTGATTTGCATTTCTCTGATAATAAGTGATATTGAGCATTTTCTGATGTGCCTTTTGATCATTTGTATGTCTTCCTTGGAGAATCGCTTGTTTAGGTCTTCTGCCCAATTTTGGATTGGGTAAATTTTTTCTTATTCAGTTGGATGAGCTTCTTATATACTCTGGAGATCAAGTCTTTGACAGTTTCATATGCAAATATTTTTCCCATTCCGTATGTTGTCTTTTTGTTTTACTTCCAGTTTCGTTACTGTGCAGAAGCTTGTAAATTTCATTAGGTCTCATTGGTTTTTTCTTGCTTTTATTTCTTCCCCGAGAAGTTTTTCGACACTTTTGTCAGATAACATTTTCCGTATATTTTCCTCTTGGTGGTTTATTGTATTTTGTCTTATGTTTAAGTCTTTGATCCAGACTGAGTTTATTTTTGTGTATGTTGTTTTAGCTTCATTGGGAGTGTTCTAGCTTCATTGAATTACATGCTGCTGTCCAGTTTTCCAAGCACCAGTTGCTAAAGAGCCTATCTCTTTTCTATTGTAATTTCTTGCCTCCTTTTTCTAAGATTAATTTACCAAACGTTTTTGGGTTCATATCTGGACTCTCTATTCTGTGCCATTGGCCTTTATGTATGTTTATCTTCCAATACAGTGCTGTCATGTTGACTGTTGCTCTATAGTATTATCTGAATCATTAGCGTTAAGAAATGCCACTGATATTTCCACCTTAATCTTGTAACATGCTACCTTGCTAAATTATATGATCAGCAGTAGAAAATTAATTCTGGATATTGTAGGGATTTTAATAAATAGTAAAATATTATCTACATATATTTAGACTTTTATTTCTTCCTTTCCAATTTGCATCCCTTTTTCATCTCTTTCTTATTTGATTGCTGTGGCTAGGACTTCCAAGTATATCTTGAGTATGATTCATGGTAGTGTGCATCCTTTTATTGTCCCAGATTTTAGTAGGATGAATTTGACTTTCTCACCTTTGAGTACTATGCTGGCTGTAGGTTTGTTATCTATAGCTTTCATGATCATGAGATATATTCCCTCTATGCCCACAAGGTGAGAATTTTTATCATATGTGTGTGTTGAATTTTATCAAATGCTTTTCCTGCATCTATTGAGATGATCATGCAGTTTTGGTCCTTTCTCTTGTTGATGTGCTGTGTTACATTGATAGATTTTCATAAGTTGAACCACCCTTGTATCCCTGGCATGATCCCCACTTGGTCATGATATATAATCTTTTTTCTATGTTGTTGGATTCTATTTGCTACTATTTTGGTGAGGATTTTGACGTCTGTGTTCATCAGTGATATTGGCCTATAATCCTCTTTTTTGGTAGTGCCTTTGCCTGGTTGTGGTATCAGGGTGATTGTGGCTTCATAGAATGTCTTTGGGAGTATTCCTTCCTTTCAATCTTCTGGAAGAGTTTGAGAAGAACTGGTATGAGTTCTTCTTTGGTTGTTTGGTAGAATTCTTCCATGAATCAATCCAGTCCTGGACAGTTATTTGTAGGGAGTTTTCATATTGCTATTTTGATTTCATTTCTAGTGCTCTGTTTGTTCAAGGGGTCAGTTTCTTCTTGATTCAGTCTTGGTGGACAGTGTCTTTCCAGAAACTTGTCCATCTCTTCTATACAGTTTGGTACCATACAGTCTTCATAATATTCTGATATGATATTCTGTATTTCTTTTTTTTTGTGCAATTTCTCCATTCTCCTTTCTTATTTTGCTAATTTGTGCTCTCTCTCTTTTCTTCTTTTTGAGTTTGGCCAGAGGTTCATCGATTTTAATTACTTTTTGGAAAAACCAGCTTTTGGATTGGTTGACTTTTTTCCTATGGTCTTTTTAACCCCTATTTTATTTCCTCCCCAATATTGATGATTTCCTTCCTTCTGCTGCTTTTTTGTTTTGTTTTTTGTTTTTTTTGGCTTGTTTTTCGAATTCATTCTGCTGGTGGGTTAAATTGTGCATTTTTGTTTGTTCTTCTTTTTTGAGGAAAGCCTGTATCACTATAAACTACCCTCTCAGCACTCCTTTTGCTGTGTCCCATAAATTTTGTGGGATTTTGCTATCATTAACTTTTGTCTCAATGTACTTTTACATTGCATTAGTTGATCCATTGGTTTTTTAATAACATATTTTTTAATCCCCATGTTTTCCTTTGTTCTCCTTTGTTTCTCTGTTTTTGATTTCTTGCTTCATGGCATTGTGGTCATTAAAGATGCTTGAGGTAATTTCTACCTTCTTAAAATTGCTGAGGTTTCTATTTTGCCCAAGTACATCATGAATCCTGGTAAATGTTCCACGTGCACTTGAAAAGAATGTGTATCCTGTTTTGGGGGTTGCAATGCTCTGAAAAATCCACCAAGTGTAATATTTCTATTATATTATTTGATTTTTCTGTTGCCTAATTTATTTTCTGTCTTAATGATCTGTCCAGTGATGTTAATGCAGTGTTGGTATCTACAAATATGACTCCCTTTTTATATCTGTTAGTAATTATTTTATGTACTTAGGTGCTCCTATATTTGGTGCATATGTATTAACGAGTGTGCTATCCTCATATTGTATCACTCTTTCAATCATTATAAAATGTCCTTTATCTTTCTTTATGGCCTTTATTTTAAAGAATATTCTGTCTGAAATCAGTAATGCAACACCTGTTTTTTGGCTTTTCCTATTGTATGGAATACCATTTTCCATCCTTTCACTCTCAATCAATATGTGTCCTTGTCTCTGGAGTGGGTCTCTTGTATGCAGTATATTGAAGATTCTTGCTTTATTATCCAGCCTGCCACTCTATGACTTTCGACTGGAGCATTTAGTCCATTAACATTTACAATAATTGATGATAGGCTTGTGTTTATTGCCAAATTGACCTTTTCTTTGCAGTTGATTTTTTATTTCCTCTTTGTTCCTTTCATCTTCCTTTTATGGTTTGGTCATTTTCCTTTGTATTATCATGAAATTTATTTTGTTTTTGTGAATCCCTGATAAGTTATTTTCTTCCTGTTACCCTTTTTATAAGTCCATTAGACCATTACTATAACTGCTTTTATTAAACGGACAGCAACATGATCTCAAACCCATCCTACCAAGAACAAAAAATTTTAAAATGAAAGACCAAAAAAAAATAAATTCTCTATTTTCCTGCCTCCCTTTCCCACTCTCAATGATTTGTATGTCTTGTTTTAAAATTTTGTGTTTATTTTATTTGTAATTCATGAGTTATCACATTTCCAGGTGTGATTTTCACATTTCTGTAGCATCCTGCTGGTTTTGTTTTTAGAGAAGACCTTTCAATAATTCTTATAGCATGGGTCTAATGTTGCTAACTCTTGAAGCTTTTTCTTGTCTGTGGAATCCTTTATTTCTACTTCTACCAAAGAGTATAGTATTGCTGGTCAAACTATCCTACAGTATATAACTTTTTTCATTCAGGACTTTGAATATATCTTGTCACTCCCTCCTGGGCTGTAGTACTAGTGTAGAGAAATCAGATGGTAGGCTTATGGGGATTCCATTGTAACACAGACTTTACTATTCTCTTGCTGTCTTTAGGATCATATATTTATCCTTTACTCTTGCCATTCTAATTGTATGTCTTGGTGTGGGTGTATTTGTGTTCTTCCTGTTTGGGACACTCTGAGCTTCCTGTAATTGGATATCTGATTCCTTCTTTAATTTTTGGAAGTTCTCAGTTGTGATTTCTACAAAAAACTTTGCAATCCCCTTTGATCATTCTTCCCATTCTGGGACTTCTATCATGCCAAAATTGGCATGCTATCATTTATCCCATAGGTCCCTTTTGCTTTTCTTGTTTGTTTCTCTTTGTTTCTCTTATAGCACTTCTGATTGGGTCCTTCCTATTGTCCTGTCTTCTAAGTCACTAATCCATTCCTCTGCATTATCTAGTCAGCTTTGCTACACCTTTAGATCATTCCTCATCTCAGTCAACGTGTTTACCTATTTTACTCGTCTCTTCTTTATAGCTTCCATTTCATTTTTGACATATTTTGTATCTCTAAAAACTATCACTTTTATTTACTTCAGTAATTTGATCACTCCATTTTTGAAATCTTGATCTAGTTGGATATAAATGTCTGTTTCACTGATCATTCTTTCAGGGGATTTCTCTTGATCTTTTAATTGGGAATGGTTTCTCTGCTTCTTCAATTTTCTACTAACTCTCTGGTGCTGTGGTTTATGGAGCATCAGTTATCTACTGTGGTCCTAAATTAGTTTATCTACTTAATGCCTATGTAGTTATACAACTTAGAAAAGAGAAAAAAGAGAGAGAGAGATAAAGATTTTTTAAGAAGGGAGAAATGAATCTTTGAAGGCATTTTATAATGAATAAAAGAAAAGGAATTTGAAGCAGAGTCTGGAAAAACAATAATAATAAAAATATTTTAAAAAATTTCAAAGGGATTAAAATGGGGGTATATATAATTCAAGAAGAAGTAAAAATTAAGAGGGTAATATAAAATGGAACAGGTAAAAACTGATTAATATAATGGGGTGTTCATTGTCCTCCTGGAGACTGTGAACTTTTAGTGTGAATTCTTTCTTTCTTAATCCTGATTTGGAAGCCCAGCTTGTTATTCCCAGAGGCCCTCCATTGGAGCCCTCATCTGTGCTGCTCCCAGGGCATGTCAGCAATCAGATTGCTCCTACACCCAACACTGGTTCTGATGAAGCTCTCTTTACTCTGGGCTGAATTTTCAATGCCCTGCCCGATGCTGCAGTCTGATGTTGGAGACTGACCAGGCAGAATTGAGCATCATGACCTCTCCAGCACCATGGTCAGGGGCTGTATCCCTGCCCAAAATTAGAGGGGCCACCTGCCCCATCAGGTTGCCGATCACTCTGCTGCTCTGTGCCACTATACACTCTGCCTCGAATTTGCACACAAGAAGTGGGCTCAAGGAAGACTGAGGAACAGCCCTGTGCCTGGCCTGGGCCAAAATCCAGCTCCTTGTTTGTCTTGTCAGACAAGTTCTCTGAGGAAACAGCCAGTATGTTCCTATCTGCCTCAGGCTGTAGACAAGTCTCGGTCTTGCCCTTGAGGCTGCTATGTCCTTAGGTGTAGATGCAGGTTTTGTGCCCACTACCACCTCAGTGTAAAGCACTAGAGGGTATGGTGTCTCTGTTTGAGCCCCAGCTCTCTTCACCTAGAAACGTTTGTAAATTTCAGAGATGGGGAATGCACCCTTCCATCCACAGGGCACATCTGCCCAGGTGTTTTATGGAGGGCCCAGGTTGTTCTGCCCTGTGCACCCACAGCCATGACACAAAGCCAACTCCATTCCCCTGGGCTGCCACAGCGCAGCCATCCCCAACTACCACCCTGCTTGGGCAGCTTGGCCCGGCCCCCAACTTCTGGGTTGCATTTTTGGCTGAGTATTACAGGGATCCTTTGTTCCTGTTTAACTTAATTATGTCAGTCAACCTACACTATGTACATGTCCAAGCCTTGGAGGCTCCCCCTCCATCCTGCTGATCTCTCAGTTGTAGAGGGGAGACACAGTGAATGAACAAAAGTCCTTCTTTGCTGCTCCCTCTCTGTCAGACCTGTCCCACTCTGTTTTGCCTTTTCTTCTTTCTTTCTTCCTTTTCTCCTACCAGATTATTCACATCTTTATCTATTGAAGAGGACAATATTCTGTCAGATTTCTGCAGGTTCTCTGGTTAGCTGAGTGGGTCTGTGGAAGTGATTGTTGTTGCATTTGTGGGAAAGGGTTAGCTATGAGCATCTTCCTACTTCAACATCTTTGCCTCGCCCCCCAAAAGTCTCACTTTATGGTGTAAGATAAACATACTCTGGAAATAAATGGAAAAGATATCCCATGGAAATGGAAAGAAAGTGCAGATTGCAATGCTCTCCTCATACAAAATACGTTTTAAAATAGGGGCCAAAATGAAAAAAATATGAGATTATATAAAGAAAATGAGATGAACAAAAATAGTGTATTACACTCATTAAATTGTATATGGACCCAACACCGTAGATCCTAAGTATAAAATGAAATTTAGTAGACAGTAAAGAATCAATTCATTATAAAACAATAATAGTAGATGAGTTTAACACTTCACTATTCTGATAGCCAGATTATCCAGAAAGAATATCTGTAAGGAAATAGAGATCTTAATAGCATATTAGATCATTTGAACCTAACTGAGCTATTGGACACTGCATCAGAAAAGCAGAACTTTTCAAGTGTGCACAGGATGTTAGATAAGGAATAAATGACAGACTATGTCATGAAATGAGCCTCAGGAACTTTAAGAAAATATAGATTACAGCAAGTATTTTTCCATACACAAAAGTAAGAAACTGTGCTTCAACTTTAGAAAGAAGTATAGGAAAAGCACAAACATGAGGTCAAACCACATTCACAATAAATAAAATAAAACCCGTTCAATGATGAAATCAAAGAGGTAATAAAATCATACTTGGAGACATATTACAATGAATACACAGCTTCATAAAACGTATGTGATGCAGCAAAGACAAATCTAAGAGGGAAGTTTACAACATATCAGGACTTCTACAAGGAACAAGAAAAACCTCATAGAAAGGACCAAACATACCACCCAAAATAACAATAAGAACAAACAAAACCCAAAGGCAGTTGAATGAGAAATCTTTAATGATTATGTTGAAAATATATAAAATAATATTGAAAAATAAATTACTAATCATAAAATCAAAAGCTTTAATTTTTATTGAAAATATTAACAAACAGGTAAGCATTTAGCCAGGCTTATCAAGAAATACAGAGAGTGGACTGAAACAAAATAAGAAATATAATAGTAGAAATAATATCTGATATTACACAAATACAAAAAAAGTTTATGAAAGCACTATGGGCTGTTACGTGACAACAAACAGGATGACCTAAAGGAAATGGACAAATTTCTAGAAATGTACAGCCCATCAACAGTGAATAAAGAGAAAACTGAGAACATGAAAAGAGCAATCAGTATATGTTCAATAAAATGTATAATTTTAGAAACACCCCTTGAACAAAATGCCTGGATACCTTCAGTAAAACAACTTTCCCACCAACTATTTTAAAAAATGAAGTTGGAAGGAAAATTCCCAATGTTATTCTATGAGGCCAACATTACCCTGATAACAAAAACAGTCAAAGACACTACCAAAAAAAAAAGAAAATGAAAATCCAAAATCCTTAATGAATGAGGATATACATTCAAAAAACCTCGAAAAACATCAACAAATGAATCCAGGAATACTTAGAAAGGATTATACGCGATGATCAATTGGATTCCTTCCAGAGTCACAAGGATGGTTCAAAATACACAAGTCAAGCAGCATGACACATATCTTATAAAGGAAGGACAAAATTCACAAAACTATGTCAATACAAAAAATATAAGCATTTGACAAACTTCAACATACATTCATCATCAGAATTCTCATGATAGTGAGTACAATGGGAACATCTCTCAACATACTAAAGGCTATTTATAACAATTTATAATACTCAGGGGAAAGGTTGAAAGCATTCTGGGTAAACTTGTGAACAAGACAATGATTCCTACTCTCACCATTTCTGTTCAATACTAAAAGAAGAAAGGAAAAGGTAAAGAAAAACAAGAAAAAGAAACACAAAATGGAAAGAAAGAGGCAAAATTCTCACCATGACTGTAGGCATAACAATATACATACAGAGTCCTAAGGTCTCCAAACTGACTATTATGAACAACAAATAATTTCATCAAGGGAGCAGGGTACAAGATTAATGTAAAGAAGTCTCTTGAATTTCTACACATTAATAATGAGATACCATAAAATGGATGCTGAAATCAATAAAATTTAAAACCACTTTCCCCCGAATGTCTTGGAATAAATGTAACCACATATATGAAAGACCTACACACTGAAAATTAAAAAAAACATTTACAAAGAAATTAAAAATGATTCAAAGAAATGGAAAGATGCCTTGTGCTCTTGGATTGAAAGGGTTAATATTGTTAACATGGCCGTTCTACACAAAGAAACCTACAGATTTAGTGCAATTCCTGTTACGAAGCTGTAGTATTTTCCACAGAACCAGAAAATAAATAACTCTAAGTTTTACATGAAACCATTAAAAATTGCCAAAATGATCTTGAGAAAAAACAACAAATCTGCAGGTATAACCCTCCCAGATACCTTACTATACTATAAACCTACAGTAATAAAAAGAGTATGGCATTGGCACAGAGATATAATCAATAAAAACAGATAGTGAGCCTAGAAATATTTCCACACACCTATGAACAATGAATCTATGACAAAAGAAGCAAGAGTACACAATGGATAAAAGACAGTCAAATCAATGGATGGTGTTGGGAAATCTGGACTTCTACACGTAAAACAGTGAAATGAGAGCATTCCCTGACATCATATACAAAAATAAACTCCAAGTGTATTAAGGAGCTAAATGTAAGACCTGATACTATAAAACTGCTAGAAGGGAATATAGGTAATACACTATTGGATATATATCATAGGAATATTTTCTTATATCAGTCTCCTAAGGCAAAAGAACAAAAGCAAAAATAAGCAAGTGTGACCTAAATAAACTTGAAAATTTATGCACAGCTAAGGACACTCTCAATGAAATGAAAATACTGCCTGTGTAATTGGAGAACATATTTGAAAACAATGCAAGTGACCATGGGTTAATAGATGTAGGTTAATAAATGTAACATGGATTTAGGTTTCACAACTCAATGTGAAAAACAAAAACCCAATCAAAAACAAGAGCAGAATACCTGAGTTTGTTTTTCTCCAATGAAAACTTACAGATAAGTAACAGGCAAGTAAAAAATTTGCACAACATTACTAATTATTACATAATTGCTAATCAAAACCACAATGAGGTATCACTTCACTCTGGTCAAATGGCTATTATCAAAAAGTCTACAAATATTAAGTGTTGGAGAAGATGTGGAGGTATGAAATCTCTTGTATACTCTAAGTAGTAATGTAAACTGGTAAAACTTCTTTGGAAAACAGTATTCAGATTTGTTTAAAACCTAAATGTTAACAACAATATCACCAAGTAATACCTCTCCTAGGAAAAATCTGGGGAAAACACCCTAAATTGAGAAGAACCAATGTTCACAACAGCACTGTTTATAATATGCAGACAGAAAAGCAATCCAAGAGTCCACAGTAGACTATGGACTTAAGAAGATATGATGTTTCTATAAATATGCAATGGAATAATACTCAGCCATGAAAATGTATAGCACATTGTTTTTCAGCATCCTGAATGGACCTAGTAAATAATGTGCTTAATAAAGTAACTTAGACAAAGACAAAAGTATATAATATAATTTATATGTGGAATTTAAAAAGTAACAAATATCTGTGTACATCTATCTATAGCTATCTACTGATAGATGACACATAAATAGATAGAAGGATAATGCATGATAGATAGAGAGATGGAGAGATAGATAGATGGTTAGATAGATAGATAGATATATAGATAGATAGAAAGATAGAGACATGTTGTAGAGGTAAAGAGATTAGATAGACAAGACTTAAGCAGACTCAAAGATATGGGAAAAATTTGTTTACCAAAGTGGAAGGGAAAGAGATTTTAATGGAAGTGTATTGACAAATACAAAGTAGTATCCATAAAGTAGAGAAGCAACAAGGATAATCTGTATAGAGCATGGAATTGTACACAATAGCTTAAAATACTTGTATGTTAAAATTATTGTAATAATTCATTATGCAATATAATCTAAAAAGTGATTAGAATAACTATGCTGTATATCTGAAACTACACAATATATTACATCTACTGTAATTCAATTAAAAGTAAAACATCTCATGTATAATTTAGTCCTTTTTCCACTGATAGAAGCTTCATTTAATATTGTTTTAATATTACTCTTTACCTTTTATAATTACTGTTTCAAATTATTTCTTTTATTGTTGTGAGCATGTAACCAGTTTGACTTATCTATATTTCTCCTGATTTCCTATTTTTCTCTCTTTAATCCATATAGTATAGTAGCATTTAAAAACATACCCAAAAGAACAGATGAAAATTTCTCGTGATCTCTCCTTAGCATTTTGGTCAATGTTTTGCCCATTTTTGCCAATTTATATTTCTTAGAAGACTTCTTTTCTGCACTTCTTATAAGGTGTCTCGGTTTTGTTTTTTTCATCACATTCAGGTTTGTTTGTCTGGCAAAATCTTTATTTTCACTTTATATCTAAGTGATAACTGTCTAAGTATTATTGGGTGAGTGACTTCTTAATTCAATAGTTTGAAATGTAATTTTATTTACCAGTGGCCTATGTTTTCTGCTCAGAAATCTGCTGATAGCCTAATGGGGGATCCTTTGTAGATTATCAGAACTATTTTTGGGTACTTTTAAAATATTACTCTGTCATTGACTTGCCAATTTTCATGTGACTTATCCTAAAGGAGATCCCTTTTTCGTATAGTTATTGGTATTTTGTTGGCTCATGGTATTGTATATCAGTTCCTTTCACAGGTTTGGGAAGTTATAAACTATTATTTCTTTAAATAAACCATCAGCTGCCTTCTAACTTTCTACTCCCTCCAGGATTCCACTCTAATGTGCACTTCCTGAAGAAGTCTGATGGCTACTGTAGAATTTCCTCACTTTTTAATATCTTGAATATCTGCCCTCTCCTATCATTTCTAGTTTTGTATTGGTGAGTTTGCTAATCTCTCTTACAGAAAGACACTCTACTTCCAATGCTTTCTGTTGCATTCTTCATCTCATTTATTAAGGTCCTTTATTAAGGACCCTCCTGGTCCTCCAATAATGTTTGGATATTTTATAGTTTCAGTCTCTTTGGTAATGTATTCCTTATCATCATTTCATTTATTCCTGAGCTCACTAAACTGCTTTCTTATTTTTGTTTTTTGTATTGAGACTGTGTATGACACATATTTGGATTCTCTATTAGTTATGTGGCAATACACCATGACTTTAAGTTTCTTTGCTGCAGGGTTGACATTGTGTGTGTGTGTGTGTGTGCATGTGTGTCTGTGACTGTGTCGGTGTCTGTGTGTGTGTATGTGTATGTGTACATGCCCTATAATGTTACTGTGATTGTTCATGTTCTTGATAAGTTATTGCTCTGATGACACTTAATAAAAAATTGGGAATTGGAGTCCTTGCTTTTGTTTTCTGGTAATTTGCAATATTGTACAATTTTTTATTTTACTTACCTGAGCTACCTCTGATAATATTTCAAACTGGCACTTTGCAATCGCTACTGTCTGGATAAAAGATGTGCTTTCATTGTCACTTCTTAGACTTCTCTGGTAGTTAAAGCCACTGTTGTCACTGGGACGGTGAACCCTTCCTTTTATCTGATATCCCTTGAGACTCAGTGTACAAATTGAGGAAAAGTGTAAAGACTGGTGGGTATTTGGAATCAGGCAAGTGCCTTTGCCATGTCCAGTGTTGCAAGGTACCTTGTCTCCACCACTGTGAGTGGGGAGTAAGGACATTTTCATGAATGTGTGAGTGTCTGAAGGATGGAATTTCTGTCTCCTTTGTGGCTCCCTCCTAGTTACATGTGGCCATGAGTACTGGTGCAGTTGGAGGCCGATGCGGTGTGATCCAATGAGACCCTGTTTCTACTGGGTTGTCTGAACTTGAGGACTCATATATCCTAGTCAGGGGGCCTTGGTTTCACACACCAAATCTGCTCTTCCCTCAGTTCAGTTTCTTTTGTGTGTTTTAGTCCACCAAACTTTACCTGTTCACATATGTTCCGGATTATTGTTTTGTGTTGTATTTTTTTTGTTGAGATGTGAACGTTTTATTGACCGTAGATCAAAGGGGAGAGACAGAAATTGTTTAAACTTATGTCACTTTTAAAAGTATATACTTTTTCAGTTAAAAGCTTAAATTCTCCTAAGGACATTATGAAAAGAGTAAAGAAAGTGAATAAATCACCTCCCTTTATGTCAGAGTACTACAAAATATTTTGATTTTCCTGTTTTTTTTAAAGTTTTTCCCACCTATATGCACGTTTTACTATAATATATCCCTGTAATCTCTTTAAAATCAATTAAATTATTGAAATAATTATCACTGCTGTAAATATAGCCCTGTTGGTTCTCTAATTTATTACTAGTAGCTTGCACATTTCTGTCTTCTCCATCCTTCTTCCCTGTCCCCACAGGAAACCAAAACTTGGTACACTACACATATATATGTGATTCTGTTCCTGTTTTTTAATGATTATTTCTCTTATATCTTTATTTTCCTCATTTAAGTGACAACATAGAATGTTTTTCTCCTTATGACTTATTTTCCTTTGTGCAACACTCTCTGGGTCCAGTCACATTGTTCCAAGTGGCAGAATTTTATTTTTTAATATGACAATGACTAAGTATTTATTATGTTATCTATATCTCACATCTACTTCAGCCAATCATCTGTTGATGGGCGGTTGAGTTGTGCTTCTTTCCTTGGCTACTATAAATGATGATGTTAAGAACATTGGGGGTAATATATCCTTTAATTTAATGTTTTCATTTTTTTTCAGATTTATACCAAAAACTGGAATTGCTGCAACAGATAATGCTTCTATTTCTAGTTTCCTGGGCACTGTCCCCACTTTTATAATAGTGGATGCATCAATTTATATTTCCACCAACAGTGTACCTGGGTTCCCTCTTCCCAAATTTCTTATTAATATTTGTCATTTGTAGAATTTTATTAATAGCCATTTTGGTTGCTGTGAGATTATATTTAATTCTGGGTTTGATTTATGTTTTCCTAATGGATAGCAACGTTATGTTTCTTTGTATGTGAAGAAAATAATCCACATGTCTGAGTTTGAAAAGTTTCCATTAAGATCTTTCAACTGTTTTTAATTTGGGGTCTTAATTTTTAAATATTGAGAATAATATGATATATATATATATATATATATATATATATATATATATTATGGATATTAACATTTTGTTGGTTTCATTGTCTGAAATTTTTCCTTATATTCTATCTGTTATCATATCTCTTGTTGATGTTTTCCTTTGCTCTGCAAAAGATTTTGCACTTCACACTTATATAAGAAGCAGAGTCCATATATCGTATAGTATATCTATTTTTTCCTCAGTAAACTAAAAACTGTAATTGTTACTTTTCCTTTTTTTTTTAATTTGTGGACAGATCAAAAATAAACATTGCTATGATTTATCTCAAATTCATTTCTGCTCCTGTTCTTTGTCAGTAAATATAGAGTTTCGGGTTTTACATTTAGGAAATCAATCCATTTTTATCTTATGTTGCATACTATGGAAGGAAGTGCTCTTACATCTTCCTTTTACATGTACTGTCCAGTTTTCTCAGAACTACTTGTTCAAGAGACTGCCTTTTTTCAGTTGTATACTCTTGCATCCTTCATTGTAGACTAATTGACCATATGTGTGTGGGTTTATTTTAGTACTCTTTATTTTGTTCCATTTATCTATGTGTTTCTTGAAGTGCCATATATTGATGCACTTATTACTGTAGCTTTGTTGCATGTTACATATTCAGGGAGTATAATACCCACAGCTTTGCTCATTTTTAAAAATAATTTTGGAAAATTTTGTCTTCCAGATTTTTGTATAAATTTTATTATTTTTCTCCTTGTTGTGAGAAGAAACTTATGGATTTTGTGAGAATAGAAATTTACTAAAAGAAAAAACCTGAGAAAAATTCTAAAATGTGGAGAATAAATCATACATTATTAACAAAAACTGGATTGCTGTATAAATCAAAGAAAAAATATATAAAGAAAAATGACAACAAAAACAAAATCTATGGGGTATAACAAAAGCAATATTAATAGGGATACTTATAGCAAAATAATCATACTTATACAAATAAGAAACATGTGTCTCTTACAACATATTCTTACAACCAAAAGTTGTAGCAAAATAATAAGCAAACTTGTTAGTAGAAGGAAAAACAGCTGAAAGGTCGGAACATAATTAAATAAAATAAAGATTAAAAGCAGAATCATTTAATCAAACTAAGTAATTGCTTTTGAAAGATAAATAATGTTGATAAACTTTAGCCAGACACATGAGCAAAAAAGAGAGTACAGATTCATTAACTCTGAAATAAATGAGAAATTACAGCTTATATCAAAGGAATACAAAGCATCATATGAAGATACAACAAATTATATGCTAATAAAATGGAAACCCTCGAAGAAATGGACAATATCTAAGAAAGAACTAATCTCCAGGATGGAATGAGAAGTAGAAAATATTAACAGATTAACACTAATGAAATTGAATAAGTAAATAAACAAAATCTTCCAAGAATCAAAATTCCAGGCCTAGAGAGCGTCACAGGTGAATTCTGCCAAACATTTATAGAAGAGCTATCACCTATACTTCTCAGCATATTCCAAAAATTTTGAAAGGAGGCTTTCTTCCTCACATTTCTGTATCACACTACTACTAAAACAGGAACAAATAGCTCAAAAAATTACAGGTTACATACTAGCAATTAGCATAGATTCAAAATTCATCACTAAATTGTTAGCATATCAAACAATACATTAAGAGATTTATACATTATGATTCAGTCCATTTTATTCCAGGGATACAAAAGTGATTCAATACCCACAAATTAATCAGTATGATACACCACACTAACAACCTGAAGAATAAAATTAATATGGTCCCCTCAATAGAGTCATAAAATGTTTTGACAAATTCAGTATCTAAGAATATATTTCTCCTCAAAGTGGGCATGAGGAAACATACCTCAAAACAGTTAAGGTCTTATATGACAAGAACTCAGCTAACATGACACTCACTGATTAAAAGCTTAAAGCATCTCCAATAAGAGCAGGAAGAAGACAAGAGTGCTCACTCTTAGCACTTATATTCATTATAGTATTGGAAATTCTAGCCATAGCTACTCAAAATAAATGTAAGTAAAATATAGCTAATTAAGAAAAGGAGTAAAAGTATCTTTTTGCAGATGACATAATTTAAACAGAAATCCTAAAAATGGTGCCACAGAACTACTAGGGCTTATCAATGCATTTGGTAAAATTTCCGAATGTAAAATTAACATAAAGAAGTGTTGCATTTCTACACACTAACAAGAAGCTAACTGATACAGAAAGTGAGGGAACTGTCTCATTTACAGTTGCATTACAGAAAAAAAAATCAAGAAATATATGCAACAAAGGAGTTAAAAGTCCTGTACTCAGAAAACTATAAAATATTTATAACAGAAATTGAAGATAATGCAAACAGATGGAAGGATATACTGTGTTTGTAGATGAGGAAAAATATATTGTTTAAAAAACAGCATAAGCCAAGAAAATGCACAAATTAAATTCAGTGCCTATCAAAATACCAAGGGCATTTTCAGACACTTAAAATAAATAATTCTAAAATTTACATGTAAACACAAAAGAATTGAAATCACTAAGAAAAAAAGAAAACAAAACAAACAAATTAAAAACACAAACAACTTTGACAAAGAGCAAAGACGATGTATCACTGTCCCTCATTTGAAAATATAATACAAATCCACAGTAATAAAAATAATATGGTAGCGGCACAGAACAAAAGAATAATGGAACACAAAGAATGCCTAGAAATGAAATCAGACAGTTATGGTCATTTAGCCCATTACAAAAAATGAATATACAGTGGGGGAAAGATAACCAACAGGCACATGATACTGATCAACATCATGAACCATCAGAAAAATGCAAGTCTAAAGCACAATGAGATTTTATGTCACACTCATCAGAATGACTATTATCAAAAAGATAACAAAAATAAGTGTTGGTGAGGATGTTGGAAAAACAACCCTGATTCACTGCTGGAGTGAATGGAAATATGTGCTGCCACTGTAGAAAACAACATGGAGATTTATCTAAAAATAAAAAATGAAATATAATTCTACATATCCATATCTGGATACTAATTCCAAGAAAATAAAAACAGTAATTAGAAAAGATATATTCAAACCTATATTCATTGTAGCATTATTCACAATAGACAGCATATACAAGCAAATTAATGGCTCATAAATAGATGATGGAAAAAAGATGTGTGTTTATAATATATATATATACCCATCTTAACTACAGATTTATCTATATTTACATAAATATATACACACACAGAAACTAAATATATATGCAGTATTTATATGTATATATATGTACACACACAGATAAAAATACAATGGTTTATTATTCAGTTCTAAATTGAATAAGTTTTTGTCATTTGCAACAAATGGGTAGACCAAGAGGGTAATATGCGCAAGTGAAATAACTCAGAAGGAGAATGATAAGTGCTGAATGATTTTACTCACATGTGGAATTTTAAACAAATGAACATAACAACACAGAAAAGGAGTTAAACATAAAGAAAGAAACAGGTTGTTCACAAGAAGGAGGGAAATGGGGTGAGGAAAAGAAAAATTTGAGGAAAATTAAGAGAGAAAATTTTCCAGTTGCAAATTAAATGAATCAGGGACAAGAAGTGTAATGTATTGGGAATACTCAACAACTGAAATATCTTTATGTAGCAACATATCATAACTAGATATATTCTGGTGAAAAGTATGAAATGTATTAAAAATAGCAAACAGTATGTTGTGTAGAAGACACTAACACAGTGTTATATATTAAAGTATACTTCAAGAACAAACATACATACTAATAGAAAAAGAAACTGGATTTGTAATTAACAGAGGTAGGGGTTGAAAAAGGAGTATTTGATTAATGCACTAAAAAGCTACAAACCTCCAGCCTTAAAATAAACGTGTTATAGGGATGCCCCGTAATAACATGAAAATTACAATTAAAACTGCTTTATGTTCTATATGAATGTTGTTAAGAGAGCTAACCATAAGTTTTCTCATCACAACCAAAAGACAAATTGTATTTCTTTAAAATTGTATCTAAATGAAATAATTAATTCTCCCTAAAGTTGCTATGATATTTATTTCATTATAGTTGTAAATCAAATCACTAGCCTATGCAGCAAAACTAATGTTTTATGCTAATTCTATCTTATAAAAGTGGAAGGAAAAATGGAAATTCAATGGTCATTTATTCCCATGACATTTCTCATGATTGTTTTTGCAGCAAGTAAACTTGAGTCATGATATACTTATCCTAGTTAAAGATACTAATAAATAAGTGATTCTAATAAATTATACATAAAGATACTAATAAAATTAGTGTTTTACCATGCCTTAAACTTTCTTCATGTTAACAGCCCACTGCTTCTGTAGGCATCAAAATTTCACTCTGTGTATTCATCTGAGATTAGGGAATGGATACAAATTTAAAACTGGCTGCTCTTGCTGTGAGTGATAAAGTTCAATGACTCTGACCAATGGTCTCAACTCCACAACAGCATCTGTAAGAAATGAACATGCGAGGTTGCTAAAATTCTCAGCATGGTAAAATCTCAGAACTCCTAAAATTCTTAACTGTTTTGAAATGGGAATGCAATAGAGACAAAGACTTGATTTTCGATAAAAATGTGGTGTTTTCTCATGTTTGCATTCGGTAATGTGAGGATAATCCCTGAGATCCACAACAAAGATTCTTGCTCAAGTGCTGGGCAAAGAAGTGTAAAGGTTCTGCATTATTAGGACTGAGGACTGCTTTCAAAATGATGACTACGCTCACTCAATTCCAGGTAGTCCAAGGGAAGAAAGGATATTGCAGTTTCTAGGAGAACGGGAATAAGTCAGTGACTCAGACTCTATAAATTAGTCAAATGGTGTCCAAAGCCAAAATAAGTTGTGTCAACAATGAAAATTAAAAGAAAAAAACACAGACATAAGCTTAAATTAAAAAGGTGATACAGTCCTGTTCTGGGATCTGGGGACTGGAGAATGTATATGCCTCAGTCCCATTCAAGGTTTGAGAGGCTTGGCCCAAGCATCAGTTCGGGATTCAATGAGCAGGTAACAATTAGTACACTGGGAGAAATATAATCTACCTCTCCCAGATTGGAAGAAAATCTGGTGGCTCAATGAAACTCTTAATTCACAGAGATTCTGCCAGATGCAGAGGAATAATTCAATGATGACTCAACTAAGACAAACAGTTACTGCTTAACAATCCAACTTCACACACACACACAGAGTGATAAAGAGATTTGTGGTATTTAGTGGGAAGAATTCAGTGGGCAGGGCTCAGAGAATAGTTTTCAAACACCAGCCAACGTTTGTACCTTTGCCAATAGTCTAGATTTTCCCAGGTAGAAATCTACAGTTGGACAAACAATATTCTTCTTTAGGATTTCTAATTTTGAAAGTAAACTGTTGCTTTAGACTTATCGTTATTGAACCTTGTTAAGATGATGATGGTAAGACCCACTCTCTGATAAGAGAGATGGAAACTAGCTGTTGAACCAGCCCATTTTTACCCCAGACTGCTAAAGTAAACAACAACATAGCCACCATCAGTTTCAGCTGACAAACTTAAAAGCTTGATTTTCTGTTGTAGGAAGAACCAATGCTGTCAAGACACAGTTCTCCATCTGCAAGTGGTCTCTATTCTTCTCTTGGTAAAGGTCATATTGTTGGGATGTTGCTAGAGTTCACCCTGGCCCATGTGCCCATTCTCCAGATTATTAAATGCTTTCATCAAAACTGGTAACAAATTTTAAGTACTCAATTCTGCCATTACAGTCTTATCAGCTGACACTGGCTACATCATGGTGAGCAGAAGCCTTAGGCTCCCTGACCTTGCCTACAATTTTTCCAGCATTTCAGGGCACTTCACATTATGAAAGTGCTTCACCTTTTATTTTAAATTAATGGGAAATTGTCAAAGACATTCGTCAATATTTTATATTTCCTAATATCTGTATAAATTTAGTATTCTTGCAGTTGGACAAATTTTTAATTCTACCACCCTCACCTCATTCTAGTCCACACATCTTAGATTGCAATTAGGTTACTGAACACCACCACCTCAACCAAGGGACTAGTACCTCTTAGATACTTCCTGTGTGAAGATAAGAAGGGGCACAAGTTATGTGGGGTGTAAAAACCTACATTAACTCTTTGCAATGTCACTGTCTCTTGTGGACAAAGCTCTGATTCTAAGAAGTAAATTAATTAGAAGTCAGTATAGTTATTGGTATGCGGAAGAGAATCAGCTCTTTTGGGATGGGTGGGTGATGAAGAGACAGGAAAATATCCAGCAAATGAGAATGAAATGCCTTAGGCCTCTGGAGGTATGAATTAAGAAGAAAATAATACTTTGTCTCCTGTATCTACCTCCAATATCTGTCTTGATTGACTAGTCCTTGGGCTATGAAAAGTGCTAGTTTGTGGTGAAGAGTAAAGACCATAATGAAATAGTTAGAAAACCATGAGAGTTTTGCTGTTTCAGGACAGTAGATTTTGTTAAAGTCAACATGAATTTTTCATTCACTGAATACAAAAATGCATCCTGTGGCATGTGCTGTTTTCTGTGCTTGTATCCAAGTAAGACGAGGAAAGGGGGATAGACAGAAAACATCTGTAGGTGTTGGTTTCTGTGCTGAGACGGGGATAGTCTAAGTAGGTAAAAGGAGGACAGCCAAAGTCCAAGGATAAGCTGGGTAAAAAGTTTTGAGTTTGGAGCTAAAATTGTTGACAAGCATTTGCCTGGATGTATGTCCAGATACAGTGAAACATAAAGATATGCCAAGGTAGTCAGATGCCAGATTTATAAAGTAATGACTAAACTAAGTTGAGTTTGTTTGCTTAAATTTGAAAAGGCATTAAGTGCCACCCTGAGGACGTAAGCTTGTCTTTGGCTGGAACATAAAAGCAAGATAAAGTATTGACTAGAAAATATAGTGTAGACACTTGAGGGCAGGAAATGAAACCACTAATTGTAATGCTTTGAGAACAGCACAAAGAAGACGATAGATAAAATTACGTTTTAAATTCTACCACATGCTGAATGTGCCATCTGAGACTACATCATGTGACATTTTTGATTCCAGGGATGACATAATTGAGACCATGATCCCTGGGCCGGTTCCTGCATTTATCTCCTGTTCCAACCTATCTTAATTTAACACTTTTCGTACTTTCCAGGATGAACCAGAAACCAATTAGTACTTTTCCCTCTCTCCATGTTTTATTCCTTTTCCAAATTCATCCATTTTTTCTTCTTCCTTTCAAGAAATTATTTAAATTAACTCCCATATTGTTCCATCAAAAGATCATATCAATCAAGTATCTATTTTTTCTTTAAATGGCAACTTAGTCTCTCGTTTAACTCTTTACTCTACTTGAAAAAAAATAAAGAAAATACAGGTACACATCTATTTTTATTGCCCCCCAAAAATTGCAGATATTTGTCGACGTTTGCCAACATCAATTTTATTCTTTGTTATCCTGCATAATCTGGTAGTCCTCTGGTACATCAGCTGTAATTAGGATGACGTTCATAAACTGAAAATTGCTGATGAGTTGGCCTTGAAAGAGATGTAGCTGATGTATCTGATATCACTGGCACTGGAAAGTGTGGGTTGATCCCTGGTTGAAGATTAGGAAAACGACCTTCATTGGCAGATATGTCATGATATCTGTTTGGAAAAGCAGAAGGCTCCACCATCAGTCCAAAATAATTGCTCTATATGGGAGAGAAGATGCTGTACTGAGAAGTAGAAATTGAAGTTGCAATGGAGTTCACAACATGGCCATTTCCTTCATTGTAGCTACTTTGAGAGTGCCCGAGGACAATGTTCAACTGATTTAAATTACCTCATTGATACACTGCAATTTGTTCTGGTGGTCTAACTGACATTGATGATGGAGGAGAGAAATCACCTCTGATCGGGATAGTTGTATCACCAATTATGTGGCTACTAGAGGGCTTTCTTATTAGAGTCATATTTAAATTTGCAGAAGGTAAAAATGCACTTTCTCCACTAGTGTCAGTCACAAAACCAGAAATATGATAATCCATATTACCCCCTGCTTTAAAGTGCTTCTTGTTGATATCTTCAGCCAATGAAGACACCAGAGAGGAATTTTTAATCCCAACTCTTCTTTTTATTCTCACAAAAAGTTGGGGACAACATCATTAAAATTTGGATTATGATACAACTGCAGCTACTACCAAAGGAGAAACATTTTTGTAATATATTAACCAAAATACAAGACTACAAAAAGGCTAACCTATTAAACCACAGATTTCACGTTTACTATGCATAGATAATATTATCAAAATATAAACATTGCTAACGGTAGTGTGAAGTTCCTTAATTGGAATATACACATTTAAATAGTATACTCATCAAATTTAATGACTTAGCATTTGCAGTAATGGTGAACGCCACTTTTTAAAAGCAGCTTTAATAGCTTTATTTAGATTTCTGGAAAGATTCATAGTTGAAAGCAAAGTTTCCCTTAATCTTGACTATTTAAGGCACTGTCCTCATTTTTTAGAGAAAATAAAGGATTCTAGCCTTAGTAATCTTTTACAATTTTCAAAATCTAGCTTTACATTTATATTACTATTGATTGATATACAAAATAAATTTTTATATATAAGTTACCAAGTGGTAATTAAAATTTGTCAATACCTTTCTTAAAACAGAGGCTACTTTTCCTTCTGCCAGAAAGTCAGCTAGACAAGGAGTCCTTTGAAAATTCTGCCACACTTTCCTAAACCCATAAAGTTTAAGATGTCTAAATAAACTTTTCATACTTCCAGTTTCAAATATTCTGTAAGGGGCCTTTCATTCCAAAACTTCCTTCTTGAAGACATCTTCAACAATCACTATGGAAGATCCATTATCACCCCACCAGATGGATTTCAATTGGTCATCCCCAGCCATTTTCCAGAGTTTTCTTGGAAATTTCAGAGAATGAAATTCATTATCTTCATCTGGTACAGAGACATAATGTGGGTAACATGGTGTTTTTATTAAGGATTCTTCAGACAAAATCTGAAAAGCATTTTATTCAATCATAGACCTCAAGTCCAAGTCCCCAGAGAATGTTTGATCACACAATAGAGAACTTCCGGAATTTCCTGAACCAGTTGGTCCATCTTTATGAGACACACCTTGAATTTCTGAAGAAATATGTGGCATCTCAAATAACTTTTTCTATAGCTACTTTTCTAATCTGCATGATTTTGAGCACTGCAGCTTCAAATGCTGCTTCGGCAGGGCTGCACAGGTAAACTGCTAGGCCTTCACCATAGTTCTCAACTTGAGTAGCTGTGACATCACAAAACGACTGGTCTCCCAGCAACTCAAGTGTAACATTCAGCCAGTGTTTATTTCTCATTCATCCAGTAAAAATGATACAGATAGGATGCTTGTTTTTATAGTCTGATCTGCAAATATTATCCCAACAATATCTTTTTAAATAATTTAATTATGGGGTCTATGAAATAAAACCAATCTCCAAACTTTTGTACAAAAATTTATACCAGATTTGTAAACAGAGTATAAATAATGCACAAAATATATAAAATAATTTTAAAGTTTTGGAATTTAAAGTGAAATTTGTGTAAAACCTGTACAGAAAATACATATCTATTTCAAAATCATTTGTAATTAAAGTGAAACATAATTTGATTTGGAAATGGAAGTAGGTATTTATCTGTGTACTTTATAATAAGTATCTCTATATTCAAAACATGAGCAGAATAAATATGTTTATTTGTTTTGTATAAAAATAAATGGTAAATAATTATGAAATAAAATTAGAAAGAAATAATGAATCAAATTTAAGAAATCCCAATGGGCGGAATTTTGTTTTTAATTGTAATTCAGTTCTATAAGTTAAAAAATGTAATTTAATATTCTACTTTAAAATTAGAAAAGAGAAAATCTTATTGTATATTTATCATAGTTTATCTTTGACTTTCTTTCACTCAGAGGTTTTTCAGTCCCTAGAAGGAATAAATTTTCTTATCATCTTTATAATCCATTACCTTGTGGCTTCTGTTAAGTGTTCCAAAATGATGTTGATAAATACACTTATGCACAAGATCCTGGGTTCAATAAGCACTGCCTCCATTAATGGGCAAACAAAGAAACAATCAAAAAACAAAAAATAACACTATATGTGTGTTGGGTGGAAAAGACCAGGTAATGCATTTTAGGAAGCAATATGTATTTCAGTCCTGAAACAGTTGATATTGTTAGTAAAATATGGCATTTTAAGGCAAGTGTTTTGTTCTTTAATTGTAAATAGCTATGTTCTGTATCAGTAAACTTTAGTAAATCCAGTTCTACCAAAAGTTATATTATTTATTTAGATATAAATTCCATTAAACATAAACCAAATTCAAAATAAGAGATAAAATTTTTAAATATGTAAATGTGCACTAAAGCTAGAATGTAAATTTATTTTTCAGTATGTGTGCATTCCATTCTAAATAAACATTAGCAACCTGAATTCATTGCATATTATAAGTATTATAAATATAGTTATGTATGATTTAGTCCTGATTCATAAATATTACTTAACATTTGCAAATCTATATATGTGATACAATCCCTTAAATAGCTGAGAATTCAAAAACAATAATCTCAAAAAATGCAGGAAAATTATTCACAGGTCTGATCTTTATATTTTTATAAAAATATTATTTACAAATACACTTTAAACAGAATGTAACTAAAGATAATAAAAGCCATATATGAAAAACCCATGACTAACATCAAGTTCAATGTTAACATACAGGAATGTTTTCCTCTGGTCCAGTAATAAGAAAAGGTAGCTCATTCTCACAAATACTAAATTACACAACTTGAAGTCCTAGCCAGAACAACTAGTCAAGAAAAAATATAAAGGCATTCAACTTGTAAAAAAACAGTAAAATTTTTACAGATGACTTAATTATGCATAGATAGAAAATTCCATAGACTCCTCCAGTGACTGCAACAAATAATGAACAAACTTAGTAAACTTGCAGAATACAAAATCAATATACAAATTTCCATTGCTTTTTAATATATTAACAACAAATTATGAGAAAGAGAAATCAGGAAAACAATTGTGCGTATATTTATACATAATAGAATAAACTAGGAATACATTTGATAAGTGAAATAAAAGATCTAAACATAGATCTATAAATTACAGTTTCAAGAAATATAAGTAAACAAAATAAATAGAAAGATATTCTCTGATTATGGATTGTATACAATGTGAGGAACTATTCTTATCTATCATTTACATGTTCAATCTCCCTTGTACTACTTATTGAGGAGAATGTCTATTCTTCATTTTATACTCTTGCTTCCTTTTTCATGGGTAAATTGATCATAAGTGTGAAGGATTATATCTGGGTGCTCTATTCTCTTCTATTGACTGCTGTCTGTTTTTGAGCCAGTATCATGTAGTTTAAATTACTAAAGCTTTGTTGAGCTGTTTAACATCAGAGAACATTACACTATTAGATTTAATAAACTTTTTCAAGATTATTTTGTCAACTCATGATCTATGTGTTTACATATAAATTTTGAAATTAACTGTTCTATTAAATGGAAAAGTCTCATGGGTACTATGACATGAATCACACTAAATTTAGATTGCTTTGTGTAGTATGGTTGTTTCAACCACATTGTTTCACATCATTAACATAAGAGATCTTTTAATTTCTTTGGATCAGTTATAATTTCCTTCATCAATGTTTTCTATTTTTTAATGTATAGGTTTTCTTCTTATTTGTTAACTTCATTTCTACACATACTTTTCATATATATATAATTATATATATAATATATTTCTAAACACATTTCCTACACAAATACAAAAGGCAGAAGGCAGTGGCAAGACATATTCAAAGTCCTGAATGAAAGAAAGCTGAAATCTAAGATAATTTATCAAGCAAGGCTATCCTTTAGAATTGAAGGAGAGATAAATAATTTCCAGACAAGCAAATACTGAAAGAATTTAACAACAGAAAAAGAAATAATGAAAGATATACTCTAAAAAAAAAAGCAGGATGCTATAGAAAAGAGAAAGGCATAATTAGAAAGGCAATAGCTACAATGTCTGACAATAGAATAAACATGATGTTGTAAAACAGGACATCAAAAATTTAAGGGTCACAGAGTGAAACAGGAAAATACAGAGTATTTTCTTCTTGTTTCTGTTCTCTATAGGAGGGGTAAGAGTTGTATTCCTTTCAGTTAAAATAAAAATATATAGTAATGGGACAATATACATACGAAACATGGTAACCATATGTAAAAAGCTTACAATGAAGTTACAAAGCCAAAAGAAACCAAGATAATAAAAGAAAACTTATCAAGCCAAACAAAGAAAATGAAATGAACAAAAAGGAAATACTGAATCAACTGGAAAATGACATTCAAAATGGAAATAGCACCAGTCAATCAATAATTATCACAAAAGTTAATGGACTTAGTGCTTCAATCAAAAGATATATATTGTCAGATGGGATAATATAACAAGTCCCTACATTATGAAGCATAAAAGAGACTCACTTTAGTAAGAGGAACACACATTATTTGAAAGTCAGAAGATGGAATAGCATATTCCATGCTAATGAACATGACAAGAAAGCAGGAATAGCAGTCCTGACTTCACACAAAATAGACTTTACATGAAAGGCCTAAAGATAAACAAGGACATGATATAATGCTTAAAGGAGCAATAAAAATTGAGCGTATTAAACTCATTAAGATATATGCACTCAATATAGGAGCACCTAAATACATAAAGCAAATACTAAAAGATAAAAAGGGAGAAATGGATGGGAACACAATCATAGTAGGAGACTATAACCCCCCATTACCATCACTAGAATTGTCTTTCAGACAGAAATTTAAAAGGGAACAATGATAAAAAAGATACAATAAAATAATTGGAGTTGGTTGATATTTCCAAAACAGTTTTCCTCCTCAAACAGAATATACATTCTTTTCCAGTTCAAATGGAATATTTTCAAAGAAAGATTATGTATTCAGGCACAGAAGAAGCCTGAACAAATTTAAGAAGATAAAAATTATTTCAAGCATCTTTTGTGAGTATAATACCATGAAACTAGAAATCCTTCAAGGAAAAACAGGGAGAAAAATGACTGCATGAAAATTAAACACCATGGTACTAAGACAAGTGGGGCAGGTAAAGAATTAAAAGAAGAAATTAAAAAATATCTTGAGAAATATGTCAAAACACTACACAAAATCTATGGAATACACTTAAAGCAGGCTTAAGAGGGAAGTTCATAGTGACAAGGCACTCCTCAATGTAGAAGAGCAATTTCAAATAAATAATGTAATGTTCTATGTAAACTAATCATGATAGAAGAGCAAACAAAACCAAAAGTCAGCAGAAAGAGAGAAATAAAAAAGATCAAGGAAGAAATAATTGAAATACACATTAAAAAATAGAAAAAATCAATCAAACTGTTTCTTGAAATAGTAAACATATTTGACAAAACTCTGGACAGGCTCACCAACAAGAAAAGAGAGAGAACACAAATAATATAAAAATGAAAATGGAGAAACTACAAAGAGTACAACAAACTTACAATATATCATAAGGGAATAACATGAGCAACTGTATGGAAACAAACTGGATAACCAGGAAGAAAAGGAGAAGATTTTGGAAACATTCAGCCCACCAATATTGCATCAATAAGAAATTAACCATTTGAACAGACAGATCACCAGAAATGGAATAGAATTATCAATACAATAAAAAATATCTGCTAACAAAAATTCAGACCCAAATAGCTTCACTAGGGAATTTAACCATACAAAGAAAAATCCATACAAGTCCTCCTCATACTCTTCCAAAATATTGATATGGAGAGAGTACACACAAACTCACATGGTAGGCCAACAACAACCTGATACGAAAACCAGACAAAGGCCCTACCCCTAGAGAAAACTATAGGCCAATATCATTGATAAACATAGATGTAAATATCCTTAAGAAAGTATTAACAAACAGAATCCAATAGCATGTGAAAAAAGAACATACACCATGGTCAAGTTAGGTTCATCCCAGGAACACAAGATGGTTTCACTTATGCAAATCAATCAATCAATTGTGATACACCATATCAATAACAGAGAAGACAAAAAACCACATGATCATCTCAGTAGATGCAGAGAAAGCATTTGATAAACATTAACACCTATTTGCAATAAAAGTTGCCCATTCTCAGAATTTCAATTCAATATAGTCATGGAATTCCTATCCACAACGATCAGGTGGGGAAAATAATAAAAGGATTTAGACTGGAAAAGAAGAGGCAAAATTGCCATGATATGCAGAAATGACACTATATAGAGAAAACTGTGAAAGCTTCACAAAAAATACTTAGGCTAGAAAAGGAACTGGGCAATGTACCGAGATTAATGTACAAATACCAATTGCATTTCTTTACACTACCATTGAATCAACAGGAAAAAAAATATAGAGACAACCGTTTTTATAACTGCACCCAAAACTATAAAATGCTTACAAATAAATCTGACCAAGGAGGTGAATGAACTATACATGAAGAACTAGAAAACATTGATTGAGGAATTCAAGAAATATTTGAAGTTTGAAAAGATACCCAATGGTCTCTAATGGAAGAAAAAAAATGGTTAAAATGGTCATACTGCCCAAGGCAATCCCCAGAATTAATGTGATTTCCTATCAAATTATGCAAAACTTTTCTTTTTGGGACTGAAACAAATGATCCTAAGATTTACATAGAGTCATAAAACATCCATAATTTCCAAAGAAATATTATGGATAAAGAAAGAGGCTGGAAGAATAAACCACCAGTTCTCCATACACTACTGCAGAGCTACAATAATCAAAGTGACATGATATTGGTACAGAAACAGGCATATGGACCAATGGAACAGAATAGAGGGCCTAGGAATAAATCTACAGGCCTATGTTCTATTAATCTTTGACAGAGTAGCCAGGAATATGACAGAGAAAAGGACATCTCTTCACCAAATGTTGTTGGGAAAATTGGATAGCAGCATCAGAGCAATGAGTTAGAGCAATCCTTCACTCCATACACAAGAATAAACTCAAAATGGGTTGAAGAATTAAATGTAAGGCAAGACACAGTATATCTCCTAGAAGAAAACATACGCAAAACACTCTGATATAAATCTCAGCAATGATCTCCTAGAACAGCCAACCCAGGTAATGGGTGTAAGAGCAAAATTAATAAATGGGACCTAATTAAACTTATAAGCTTTTGCACAGCAAAGGGAACCATAAACAATGCCAAATGACAACCTAATATATTAAAGAAAATATTTAGAATTCATGCAAATGACAGTCTTAATATCCAAAATATAAAGACTTCATACAACGTAATAATAATAATAAAAAAAAAACCCAATCTGGGCAAAAGCCCTAAACAAGCATTTCTCCAATAGAGACATACAAATGCCACATAGATATGTGAAAAATAATATTGCTCCATATCATTATCAGAGAAAGGCAATTCAAAACTGTAATGAAGTATCACCTCACAATAGTCACAATGGCCATTATTCAAAGTTCCACAAATATTAAATGCTGGCATTGCTGTGGAGAAAGGGGACCCTCCTACACTGCTGGAAGGAATGTAGTTTGGTGCAGTCATTGTGGAAACCAGGATGGGGATTCCTCTTAAGTATAAAAATAGACTTAACATATGATCCAGCATTCCCACTTCTGGGTATACATCAAAGGGAACCATAATTCAACAAGACACCTGCAACCCAATGTTCTTAGCAGTGCTATATACAACAGCCATGACATGGAAGCAACCTAATTGTCCAACAACATATGACAGAATTCAGAAATTATGCCGTATTTACACAATGGAATAATATTCTGCAATAAAAAATGATAAAACAATGACATTTGCAGCAAAATTCATGTCCCCAAATAGTGTCATTCTAATTGAAGTAAGTCAGAAAGAGAAAGAAAATTAACACATGACATGATATATGTGGAATCTTCAAAAAAATTTGGATGAGGACACTATGATTTCATCTACAAAACTGAAACACAGTCACAGATCTACTAAACAATTTTATGAATACTGCGGAAATGGGCTCTGAGAGGATATATTTGGGAGCTGTAGATTCATAAATTATTTTCACTACATATAAAAATAGATTTTTTCAAAATTTCTGTCATATGACGCAGGACAGAAAGTCAAATATTGTGAAGTAATGTTTAATAGGCACAAAAATATATGCATGTAAGGGGACACTGTGCTACACACCATAGATTGACACATTGTAAATGATAGTACTTCAATGATAAATAAATGAATAAATATGTACATAGGTAAATTAAATAAATAAATAAATAATAACAAAATAAAAATATTTAAAAATAAATGAAATACAAATATTCACACTACTTAACGTTACACATCAAGGATCAAGGAGAAAACAGAAACAATAAAGAAGAAAATTGAATGAATGTGAGTAAGGCAAATAACCAGAGAAACAATTGAAAAGATAAAAAAAATATACCTAAGTATGTTTCTTTTAAACAAAAACTGGGCAAATGTTTAGGTTGGCTAAGAAAATAAAGACTCAAATATAATTAGAAATAAAACAGAAGATATTACAACTGATGTTGTAGAGATGCAAAGCATCATAAGAAATTACCACTAGCCAACGATTTGAATGACTTAGAAAAAAGTCCAATTCCCAGAAACATATGTCTTCCAATATTGAATCAAGAAGAAATTGGAAAGATAATAGGGCAAAAGTGTGTTTGAGTAAGTCAAAAATCAAACTTCCAAAACCAGAAAAAATTTACAGGACAACATTACTGGTGAATTCTGTCATACATTTGAAAACAATTTTTACCAATTCTTCCCCAAATCTTCCAAGAATTTGTAGGGTGTGAAAGATTCCATACATGTTTTATGATGTGAGCTTTATTTGCTTAACAGGCTAGAAAGGACATTACATGCAAAATATAGAATATTATCCCTGATGAACTTATGTACCAAAATTATCAACAAAACACAAGCAAAATGAATCCAACAACACATTTAATTTATCATAAACATACATGAGTAAAGGGATTTATCCCTGGGTTTAAGGATACGTCAAAATATTCAAATCAATAAAGGTGACATGCCACACTAATAGAATGAGTAAAAGAACTCACATAATCATCTCAATAGGTTTAGAAAGAGCATTGTATATAATGCAACATCCTTTTAAGATACTTCCAACAAATAAATTAACCCTGTCAGTGGCACGATATCATTTACGCACAATATGTGTAGAGAAACGAAGCAGTTCTCCGTTTTTTGATTCTTAGAAGAAGGGTTTATATAGGACTTGCACAATGCCTCACATATAATCTAAGTTATAACAATGTTAATAATCTTAAGCTATTTATGTTCCCATGCTCCTGCAGTAAGCACAGGATGTTAAATGATCAAGGATTGTGTTAAAGTTCACCACGGAACTTCATTAAGTAGGCCATCTCTTATCCAGCTGGCTGTGCCTGTCTTAGGTTGTCCTCCTCTGAGGATCTTACCCAGCATAGGCTATCCAGCCATCCATACTGGATACATTGAGTAGGCCATTTCTTATCCAGCCTGGGTATGTGACATTCCTCACAGCTTGTTTATCAGTTCAGCCCATGGTCTCATTCTCTAGAGTCTTCAGACAGGAGCCTAAAAATCCAACATCCCTCCACAGAAAAATGGATGAAGAAAATTTGATGTTTATATGCAATGGAATCAATACTTTGCATTCTTATCAACAGTGTCCACGGTGTTACTTTTTCTCCACAATCTCACCAACATCTATTTCTTTTCTTTTTGATGAGAACCTTCTGATAAGTGTGAGGTCTTGTCTCATTTTTGGTTTATGACATCGCTAATAATTTATAACTCTGAACACATTTTCATGTATTTTATAGCCAACTGTATGTGTTCTGAAGAAAATTGATTCAGATCTATGTATTCAGTTCCTATGGACATCTTTTTTAATTGGATTGTTTGCTATTTTTTGTTCTTGTTTTGGGGTAAGACTTTGCCATATATTTTGGATATTAACACTTGAATAGAAATTATCATTTGCAAATATATTCTCCCGTTGTGTTGGTTGACTGTTCATTTTATTGATCATTACTTCTGTAGTGTAAATCTGTTTAGTGTGACACAATCATATTTTGTTAATTTTACTTCTGGTTCCCTTGACAGAGGAGACATATGTAGAATCAAATTAAGTCCAAAATCAGAGTGTACTTGTTATGGTTTACCCTAGGATTCTTTGTTTTCAGGATTTATGTTTCTTATGCCCAGGAGTGGGATTGCTGTGTCATATGATAGGTCTATTTTTATTATTTAAAGGAACTTCCATACTGTATCCAAAGTGGTTTCATCAATTTTGATTCCCACCAACAGCATTGGAGAGTCCCTTTTTCTCCACAATCTCCCCAGTCTTTATTATTTGTAAGCATTTGGATGACAGCCCTTCTCAGTACTGTGAAGTAAAATATTATTTTATTTTTCTCTTGCCTTTGTATAATGATTAGCAAAGTGAGCACGTTTTTATGTTCCTGTTTGTCATCTGTGTGTCTTTTTTAGAGAATTGTCTTCTGCTCATATTCTGGCTGAGTTGTTTGTAGATTTTTGAAATGGTGTTGTATGAATGATTTTTGAATTTTAGAAATTAGCCTCTTGTTGATTGCATTGTTTCCTAATGTTTTCTCCCATTTGGAAATTCAACTTTTCATTTTGTTTATTTTGCAGTGTTGAAATTTTTAAGTTTATTTAGGACCTATTTGTTTATTTTACTTTTATTGTTTTCAGCTTGAGAGTGTGATATATGAAAAGTTTGCTACAACTTTTTTTTTGTTTTGCCTATGTTAGATTCCAGATGTTATATTGTGTCATGTATTAGATTCAGATATTTAAAACATTTTCAATTTATTCTTGTACATTGAGAGGGATTGTTCTAATTTCATTGATTTACATGTAGCTGTCTAGCTTTCTCAACATCACTTGCTGAAGACTGTCTTTAAGACATTGCATATATTGGTTTCCTTTGTCATAGTTTAGTTGACCATAGGTGTGATGTTTTATTCCTACCTCTATGTTCTGTTCCAGTGATATTGATGTTTGTTTGTTTTCCAGTATTGTGCTGTTTTGATTACTGTATTTTTGTAATATAGTCTGAGATGTGGGAGGGTTATCGGTTATGCCTTCTTTGTTCTTTTTCCTCATTGTTTCTTTAGCAGTTCTGGTTCTTTTGCAGTTCCATCCGATTCATAGGAATGTTTTCAGTTATGTGAAAATATCATGTTGTTAGATATGAATTAATTTATATCTGTAGACATCTTTTGTATTATGTATATTTTAACAATATTAATTCCTTTAAACTAAGACCTTGAGATTTCTTTCCATTTCTTTTCATTATCTTCATATTTATTTTTCAGTGTCCCATAGATTTTAGTATCTTGGGTTTTCCATAGGTTTTTAATTTTTTGATCTGATTTCATCTGGATTTTTTAAAATTATGGAATATTTCATTGTTAGTTTATAGAAATGTGACAGTTTTTGTATATTAATCATGAACCATGCTAGTTTTCTAAATGTCTTTATTAGTTTTTGTTGTTCTGGTGTGGAGAATCTTTAGGGATCTCTATATATATTATCATGTCATCTAAAAAAATAGCAATTTTACTTCATTAAGTCCAACTTGAATAATTTTTTTTTCTTGTCCGATTGCTGTTGCTAGGACTTACCATACTGTGTTTAACAGAAATTTTGAGATTCAGCATCCTTGTCTTATTCCTCAAATTGTCTTTCAGTAATTCATTTTTGCATATTATGTTGTCTGTGGGTTTGTAAGTAATGACTTTAGTTATGTTGAGATATATTTCCTGAATCCTACTTTGGTAAGAGGTTTCTGTTGTTGTTTCTGTTGTTGTTGTTGCTGTTATTTCTGTAGTTGCTGTTTCAATGAATAAATGTTGAATTTTGTGAAATACTTTTTATGGATTTATTGGGAGGACCTCATCTTTTTCTCTTTTCCTTTTGTTAATATGGTGTATCAAACTGATTGATTTGTGTAAGTTGAACTTCTCTTGTGACCCTGCAATGAATCCAAGTTGATCATGGTGTATGATTCATTTTTGTTGTTGCTGGATTTAGTTTGCTAATAATATTTTGTAGAATTTTTGCATCTAAATCTATCAAATTTATTGGCTTGACGTTCCCTTTGCCTGTGGTTTGCTTGTTGGCTTTGCTATCAGGTTTATGAATTCTTCATAGAATTAATTTGGGAGTTTCCCACATCTTCAATATTTTTGAATAGTTTGAAGATTATAAGTTCTGCTTTGTATTTTTGAACACTTCTCCACATGATTTGTTTAAATCTGCACTTCTATTTAATGAATTTTTAAAATGCAGATTCTTTCTTCTAGTAAAGAGTTTGTTCAAATTATTTGTTTCTCCTTATCTCTGTCTCTTTCTAGACATTTGTCTATTTCTTATAAGTTGTCCACTTTATTCGAATGTAAGTGTTGAATAAATGATCCCTTTTTTGTATATCTGAAGTAACTATTGTAATTTCTCTTATTTTATTCCTTACTTTAATTCTTTGCACCATCTCTCGTTTCTTCATGATGCGCCTGGCTATAGTTTTTTTTGATTTTGCATATTTTAAAAAGAAAACAAAAAAAATCTATGGTTTTACTGCTCTTTTTGAGAGTTTTCTTTTCCTCTCAAATGTATATTTCACTTCTAATATTTAGGATCATGCTTTTAAATTTTTTTAAGTTTTATTTATTGATTTAGAGTCATTTTACAAAGTTGTCTCCAATGCCAGCGTAGAGCACATTTTGCTGTTACAATGAGCAAATATATATTTGTTGTCCCATTTTTTCCACTGTGGGCTTCCTTAAGAACTTTTATATATTTCCCTGTGCTATACAGTGCAATCCTGTTTATATATTCTACAATTTAAATCTACCAGTCTATCTCTTCCCACCCACCGCCCCCTTGGCTAATAAAACCTTGTATTCTATGTCTGCGAGTCTATTTCTGTTTTGTATTTGTGCTTTTATCTTTTTATTTTGTTTTGTTTTTAGATTCCACTGTTGAGCCATCTTATATGGTATTTTTCTTTCTCTTTCTGGCTTACTTCACTTAGACTGATTTTCTCCTGGACCATCCATGTTGCTGAAAATGGCATTATGTTTTCTCTTTATATGGCTTACCTGTATTCCATTGTATAAATATACCAACTCTTCTTTATCCAGTCAACTGTCGATGGATATTTAGGCTGTTTCCATGTCTTGGCTATTGTAAATATTGCTGGATATAAATATTGGGGTGCAGGTGTCAACCAGAAATAGGGTTCCTTCATTATTTATGGCCATGAACGGGATTCCTGGGTCATGAGGTAAGTCTATTCCAAGGCTTTTTAGGAACTTTCATCCTGTTTTCCACAGTAGCTGCACCAAATTGCATTACCACCAGCAGTGAAGGACGGTTCCCTTTTCTCCACATCCTCTCCAGCATTTGTCATTTGTGGATTTTTGAATGATGGCCATTCTGACTTGTGTGAGGTGATTCCTCATTGTAGTTTTGATTTGTATTTCTGTGATAATCAGTGATATTGAGCATTTTCTGATGTGCCGTTTGATCATTTGTATGTCTTCCTTGGAGAAATTCTTCTTTAGGTCTTCTGCCAATTTTTGCTTTGGGTGATCTATTTTTTCTTATTCAGTTGAATGCATTGCTCATATACTCTGGAGCTCAAGCCTTTGTCAGTTTCATATTCAGATACTTTCCCATTCCGCAGGTTGTATTTTTGTTTTACTTCCAGTTTCTTTACTGTGCAGAAGGTTGTATGTTTCATTAAGTCTCATTTGTTTATTCTTGCTTTTATTTTTTCTACGAAAAAATTTACAAGATGTATATCAGATAATGTTTTGCCTATATTTTCCACTAGGAATTTTATTGTATCTTGTCTTATGTATAAGTCTTTGATCCATTCTGAGTTTATTTTTGTGTATGGTGTTCTAGGTTCATTGGGAGTGTTCTAGCTTCATTGATTTACATGCTGCTGTCCAGTTTTCCCAACACCAGTTGCTGAAGAGACTGTCTCTCTTCCATTGTATTTTCTTGCCTCCTTTGTCTAAGATTAATTGACCAAAAGTTTTCCGGTTTATTTCTTGGCTCTCTATTCTGTTGCATTGGCTTTATGTATCTTTTCCTACCAATGCAGTGCTGCCATGTGGACTGTAATTCTTTAGTATTATCTGAATCGTTAGCGTTAAAAAATGCCACTGATTTTTGAACCTTAATCTTTTAACCTGCTTCATTGCTGAATTCTTTGATCAGCTGTGGTATTTTTTGTCTGGATCTTGTAGGGTTTTCTCTATATAGTAACATATTATCTGCATATATTGAAACTTTAAACTCTTCATTTCCAATTTGCATCCCTTTTACTTCTTTCTCTTGATTGCTGTGGCCTGGACTTCCAAGACTATGTTGAGTAGGAGTGGTGATAGTCTGCACCCTTGTCTTGTCCCAGATTTTAGTGGGACGATTTTGTCTTTCTCAACTTTGAGTACTAAGCTGGCTGTAGGTTTGCAATCTATAGCTTTTATGATTCTGAGATATGTTGCCTCCATGCCCACTTTGGTGAAAATTTTTATCATAAGTGGGTGCTGAATTTTATGAAATGATTTTCCTACATCTATTGAGATGATCATGCCGTTTTGGTCCTTTGTCTTGTTGATGTGCTGTATTACATTGATTGATTTGCATATGTTGAACCACCCCTGTGTCCCTGTCATGGTACCCACTTGGTCATGATATACAATCTTTTTTCTCTGTTTTTGGATTCTATTCTCTACTATTTTGGTGAAGATATTGGCATCTGTGTTCATCAGGGATATTGGCTTATAATTGTCTTGTTAGGTATTGTCTATGCCTGGTTGTGGTTTCAGGGTAAATGTGGTTTCATTAAATGACTTTGGGAGTGTTCCTTCCTTTTCAGTTTTCTGGAAGAGTTTGAGAAGGACTGGTATGGGTTCTTCTATGCATGTTTCGTAGAATTCCGTAGTAAAGCCTTCTGGTTCTGGACTGTTATTTGTAGGGAGGTTTTATATTGCTATTTTGATTTCATTTCTAGTGCTGTGTATGTTCAAGGGGTCAGTTGCTTCTTGATTCAGTCTTGGTGGACAGTATGTTTCCAGTAACTTGTCCATCTCCTCTAGGTTATCCAGTTTGGTTCAATATACTTTTCATAATATTTTCGTATGATATTCTGCATTTCTATTTTATTAGTTGCATATTCTCCATTCTCCTATCTTATTTTGCTAATTTGTGCTCTCTCACTTTTCTTCCTTTTGACTTTGGCCAGAGGTTTACGATTTTACTTACTTTTTCAAAAAACCAGCATTTGATTGGTTGATTTTTTTCCTATGGTTTTTTTAACTCTATTTTATTTATATCCTCCCCAATATTTATGATTTCCTTCCTTCTGTTGCCTTTTGGGGTTTTTTGTTCTTCTTTTTCTAGTTCATTCTACTGATGGGTTAAATTGTATATTTGTGATTGTTCTTCTTTTTTGAGGAAGGCCTGTATCACTATAAACTCCCCTCTCAACCCAGCTTTTACTGTGTCCCATAAATTTTGTGTGGTTTTGCTTTCATTTTTTGTCTCAAGGTACATTTTCATTTCAGCTTTGGTTTCTTCTTTGACCCATAGGTTTTTTAATAACATATTGTATAATCCCCATGTTTTTCATTTGTTCTCCTTTGTTTCCCTGTTGATGATGTCTAGCTTGATGGCATTGTGTTCAATAAAGACGCTTCAGGTAATGCCTATCTTCTTAATGTTGCTGAGGTTTCTTTTGTGCCCAAGTATTTCATGAATCCTGGAAAATAACCCATGTGCACTTGAAAAGAATATATATACTATTTTGTGGGGGGTGCAATGCTCTGAAAATATCTGCCAAGTGTAATATTTCTATTGTATTATTTAACTTCTCTGTTGCCTAATTTATTTTCTATCTCGATGATTTTTCCAGTGATGTTAATGCAGTGTTGAAATCTCCAACTATGATTAAATTCTCATCACTATCCCCCTTTATATCTGTTAGTAATAATTTCATGTACTTAGGTAGTCCTCTATTTGGTGCATATGTACTAACGATTGTGCTATCCTCATCTTTTATCACTCATTCAATCATTATAAAATATCCTTCCTTATCTTTCTTTATGGCCTTTGCTTTAAAGACTATTTTCTATGAAGTCAGTTCTGCAACACCTGATTTTTTGGCTTTTCTATTTGTATGGAATACCCTTTTCCAACCTTTCACTCTCAATGTATATGTTTCCTTCCCGCTGAAGGGGGTCTCTTGTATGCAGCATGTTGAAGTTTCATGCTTTATTATCCAGCCTGCCACTCAATGACATTGACTGGAGCATTTAGTCCATTAACATTTACAATAATCAATGGTATGTTTGTGTTTATTGCCATTTTGACCTTATCTTTGCAGTTGATTTGCTATTCCCTCTTTGTTCGTTTCATCTTCCTTTTTTGGCTTGGTCATTTTCCTTTGTATTATCATGAAATTTATTTAGTTTTAGTGACTCCCTGAATATGTTTCTGTCTTGTTTTTACCCTTTAAAATAAGTCAATTAGACTATTAGTACAACTGATTATATTAAGCTGATAGTAACATGATCTCAAAACCATCCTACTGAGAAAAAGATATTTTAAAAAGAAAGACCCCCCAAAAAATTTCCTATTTTCCTGCCTCCCTTTCCCACTCTCAAAGAATTGTATGTCTTGTTATCAAATTTTGTGTTTATTTTATTTGTTGTTCATGAGTTATCACCTTTCCAGGTGTGAGTTTCACATTTCTGTAGCATCCTGTTGCTTTTCTTTTTAGAGTAGACTTCTCAATATTTCTTTTAGCATGGGCCTACTGTTGCTAAACTCTTGTAGTTTTTTCTTGTCTGTGAAATTTTTTATGTCTCCTTAAACTGTAGAGGATAGCCTTTCTGGTTAAAGTATCCTAGCGTATATCATTTATTTCATTCAGGACTTTGAATACATCTTTCCACTCCCTTCTGTTCTGTAGTATTTGTGTTGTGAAATCAGCTGTGAGCCTTATGGGGATTCACTTGTAACTCACTCTTTGCTCTTCTCTTGCTGCCTTTAGGATCATTATTTTATCTTTGACTCTGGCCATCTAAATTATAGGTCTTGGTGTGGGTTTATTTGAATTCTTCCTGTTGGGACATTCTGAGCTTCCTGTACTTGGATATCTGATTCCTTCTTTAAGTTTGGAAGTTCTCAGTCATGATTTCTCCAAACACCTTTGCAATCACCTTTGATATTTCCTCCCCTTCTTGGAATTTTATCATGCCAAGATTGGCATGTTTTCTATTATCCCATAAGTCTCTTATGCTTTTTTCATTTGTTTCCCATTGTTTCTCTTGTAGTTCTCCTGATTGGGTGCTTTCTATTGTCCTGTCTTCTAGGTCACTAATTCATTCCTCTGCCTTATCTAGTCAGCTTTGTGACCACTTTAGATCATTCTTCATCTCAGTAAACGGGTTTACCTATTCTACTCGGCTCTTCTTTATAGCTTCCATATCATTTTTAACATATTTTATACCTCTGAACACTGTCTTTTATTTCCTTCAGTAATTTGATCACTCCTCTTTTGAAATCTGGATCTAGTATGCTATTGATATCTATTTCACTGATCATTCTTTCAGGGGATTTCTCTTGTTCTTTTAATTGGAAATGGTTTGTCTGCTTCTTCATCATTCTCCTACCTCTCTGGCACTGTGGTTTATGGAGTATCAGTTATCTATTGTGGTCCTAAAGGAGTTTATCTACCTAATTCCTTTGTAGTATTACAACTTAAATAGAGAAAAAAGAGAGAGTGAGACAAAGAATTTTAAAGAAGTGGAAATAATTGTTTGAAGACATTGTAAAATGCATAATAGAAGATCAAGTTGAAGCAGAGTTTTGAAAAATAATAATAATAATAAAAATAGTTTTAAAAAATTTCAATTCAATTTAAAACGGGGTATATATAATTCCCTAAGAAGTAAAAATTAAGAGGCTAATACAAAATGGAACAGGCAAAAACAGATTAAAACAAGGTGGTGGTCAGTGTGTCCTGGAGACTGTGTACTTTTAATGTGAACTCTTCCTGTATTCATCCTGTTTTGGAATATCAGCTTGCTTTTTCCAGAGGCCCTCTATTGGAGCCCTCATTTGTGCAGCTCCCAGGGCCTGATGGCAAGCAGATCACTCCTACTCCCAACACTGGTTCTGGAGCAGCTCTCTTTACTGTGGGCTGTCTTGTCACTGCCCTGACCGATGCCTCAGTCACATGTTTCAGACTAACCATGCACGAGTGGGCATTAAGCCCTCTCCCAGCCACATGGTCAGGGGCTGCATTCCAGCCCAAAATTTGGCAGGCCATCAGCCCCTTAGGGTGCTGGTCTCTCCAAAGCTATGTGCCCTGTCACTGGTCTGGGCCAAAACCCAGCTCCTTGTTTGCCTTGGCAGAGTAAGTTCTCTGAGAAAAAAGGACAGTAAGATCTTATCCGTCTCAGGCTGTAGACAAGTCCCCATCTGGCTCTTCACGCTGCTAAGTCCTTAGGAGTGAATGCAGGTTTTGCTCTCGCTGCTGCCAGGGTGCAAAGCACCAGAGGCTATGATGGCTGTGTCTGAGCCCCAGCTGTCTTGTCCTAGATACTTTAGTGGATTTTCAGAGATTCAGAATATACCTTTCCCCTCCCAGGGCTAGTCTGCCCTGTTGTTTAATGGAGGGCCCAGGTTGTTCTGCCCTGTGCACCCACAACAATGGCACACAGCCTGCTCCATTCCCCTGGGCTGCCTCAGTGCAACCATCCTCATCTTCCAACCAGATCGGGCAGCATGACCCTGCCCCAGCTGCCAGGATGCCTCTTGGGCTGGGTGTCACAGGGATCCTCTGTGCCTGTTTAACTTATTACTGTCACTCAACTTATACTCTATAGGGTTCCAATTATTGAAGGCTTCCCCATCATCCTGCCGAACTCGCAGTTGTAGAGGGGAGACGCACTGAATGAGCACAAGGCCTTCTTTGCTGCTCCCTCCCTGTGGGACCTGTCCCAATCTGTTTTGTCTTTTAGTCTTTCTTTCTTCATTTTCTTTTACCAGATTATTTGCATTGTTATCTTTTGAAGAGGACAATGTACTATCAGAGTTCTGCAGTTTCTCTGGTTAGCTGAGTAGGTCTGTGGATATGAGTCTTGGTACATTTGTGGGAAAGGGTGAGCTACGAACATCCTTCTGCTCCACCATCTTCGTTTCCCCCACAAAAAGTCTCACTTTATTGGTGGAAGATAAACACAACCAGTAAATAGATGGAAAAGATGTTTCATGGAAATGACAAGAAAGTGCAGTTTGCAATGATCAACTCATACAAAATACATTTTAAAATAAGGGCCACAATGAAAGATAAATATGAGATTATGTAAAGAAGAAGAGATCAATATAAAAATAGAGTATTACACTCATTAAATTATATATGGACCCAACAACATAGATCCTAAGTATAAAAAGAAATAATAGTAGACATGAAGGAATTAATTCATTATAAAAAAATAATAGTAAATTAGTTTAACACCTCACTATTCTGATGGCCATATCATCCTGAAAGAATATCTGTAAGGAAACAGAGGTTTTAATGACATATTAGATCATTTGAACCTAACTGAGTTATTGGACACTGCATCAGAAAAGGAGAATACATAAACTTCTCAAGTGTGCACAGTATTTTATCTAAGGAATTAACCACATATTATGTCATGAAATGAGCCTCAGGAACTTTAAGCAAATACAGATTACAGCAAGTATTTTTCCATACCCAAAATTATGAAATTATCCATCAACTCTAGAAAGAAGAACAGGAAATGCACAAACATGAGATTAAACCTCATCCTGTAAAAAAATAAAATAAAACAAATTCAATGATGAAATCAAAGAGGTAATAAAATCATACATGGAGACAAATTACAATGAAAACACAGCTTCATCAAATGTATGGGATGCAGTAAAGGGAAATATAAGAGGGAAGTTTACAACAATTGAGGCCTTCTACAAGGAAAAAGAAAAATCTCACACAAAGCACAAAGCTTATCACCCAAAATAACTTGATATAAGAACAAACAATATGCAACAGCAGTAGAATGATAAATCTTTAATGATTATGTTGAAACTAAATAAAATAAAAATTAAAAATTAAATAAAAATTCATAGAATCAAAAGCTTTTTTTTTTCTTAAAAATATTAACAAATTGATAAGCATTTAGCCAGGCTAATCAAGAAAAACAGGGTCAACCTATACAAAATAAGAAATGAAATATTAGAAATAGTTTCTGATTGTACAGAAATGCAAACAAAGATTATGTAAGCACTCTGAGCAGTTACATGACAACCAACTGGAAGACTTTATAGAAATGGACAAATTTCTTGAAACATACAGCCGGGCAAAACTGAATAAAAATAAAACTGAAAACTTGAAAAGAGCAATCACTATAATTTAATTAACATTTATAGTCTTAAAAACACCCCTTGAACAAAATGCCTGGAAGCCTTCACTAAAACCTATTTCCAATCATCTATTTCAAAAAATGTATTAGGAAGGAAAATTCCCGAAATTATTCTATGAGGCCACCAATACCATGATAACAAAACCAGTCAAAGACACTACCAAAGAAAAGAAATGAAAATGTAAAGCCAATATCCTTGATGAATATACATTAAAAAACCCCAACAGAACATCAACAAATTAATCCAGCAATTCATAAAAAGGATTATAAATGATGATCAGTTGGATTACTTCCAGGGTCACAGGGATGGTTCAACATACACAAGTGAATCAGCATGACACATATTTAATAAAGGAAGGACAAAATTCACATGACCATGTCAATACACACAGAAAAATCATTAGACAAAATTCAACATACATTCATGATCAAAACTCTCCTGAAATAGAGTATAATGGGAATATCTCTCAACATACTAAAGGCCATTTATAACAATTTATAATACTTAGGGGAAATGCTGAAAGCCTTCTGGGTAAATGTGGGAACAAGACAAGGATTCCTACTCTCAGCACTTCTGTTCCATAATAAAAGAAGAAAGGAAAAAGGGACAAAAAGAAGAAAAAGAAATGCAAAATTGAAAGAAAGAGGCAAAAATGGCACCAGTACTGATGTCATAACAATCTACATAGAGTACTAAGGGCTCAACACAGACTAATATCAACAATAAATAATTTCAAAAAGGGAGCAGAGTGCAAGATTAATGTAAAGTTGTCTCTTGCATTTCCACACATTAATCATAAGATACTCTAAAATGGACGTTGAAAGCAATATTATTTAAAATCCCATACCCCCGAATACCTTGGAATAAATGTAACCACATAAATGAAAGGTCTAAACAATGAAAATAAAAAAAACATTGACAAAGAAATTAAAAATGTTTCAAACAAGTTGAAAGATGTCTTGTGCTTTGGTTTGAAGGAGTTAATATTGTTAACATGGCCGAACTACACAAAGAAACCTACAGATTTAGTGCAATTCCTGTTATGAAGCTGTAGTATTTTCCACATAACTTGAAAATCAATAACTCTAAGTTCTACATGAAACCATTAAAAATTGTCAAAATGATACTGAGAAAGAACAACAAATATGGGGTATAAACCCTCCGGATTCTTTACTATACTACAAAGCTAGAGTAATAAAAACAGCACGGCATTGGCACTGAGATATAATCAATAAAATCAGATAGAGAGCCTAGAAATAATTCCACACACCTGTGAGCAATGAATCAATGATAAAAGAGGCAAGAGTACACAATGGAAAAAACAGTCTTGTTAATGGATGGTGTTTGGAAAGCAGAACATCTACATGTAAAACAGTGAAATGAGAGCATTCCCTGATATCATATACAAAAATAAATTCCAAGTGTATTAAGGACCTAAATGTAAGACTTGATACTATAAAACTGCTAGAAGGGTATATAGGTGATACAATATTGGATATATATCATAGGAATAATTTCTTGTATCACTCTCCTAAGGCAAAGAAATAAAAGCAAAAATAAACAAGTGAGACATAAATAAACCTGAAAGTTTCTGCACAGCTAAGGATACTTTGAATGAAATGAAAACACTGCCTGTGTAATTGGAGAACATATTTGCAAACAATGCAAGTGACCAAGGGATAATAGATGTAAGTTAATAAATGTAACATGGATTTAGGTTACACAACTCAATATGAAAAACAAAAACCCAATCAAAAAAAGAGCAGAGTACCTGAGTTAATATTTTTCCAAAGAAAACATACAGATGAGTAACAGGCAAGTGATAAAAATGTTCAACATTACTAATTATTAGATAATAGAAGTTCAAAACCACAATGAGTTATCACTTCACACTGGTCAAATGGCTGTTATCAAAAAGTCTACAAATAGAAACTGTTGGAGATGATGTGGAGGAAACAAATTTGTTGTATACTCTTGGTAGAAATGTAAATTGGTACAATTTCTATGGAAAACAGTATTCAGATTTGTTTAAAAACTAAAACAGGACTACCATATGAAACAGTAATATCTGACCTAGGAAAAATCTGAGTAAGAAACCCTTAATTGAGAAGAACCAATGTTCACAACAGCACTTTTTATAATATGCAAGACAGGAAAGCAATCCAAGTGTCCACAGTAGACTATGGACTTAAGATGATATGCTGTTGCTATAAATATGTAATGGAATAATACTCAGCAATGAAAAATTATGACACATGGCTATTTCAGCATCATGAATGGACTTAGTAAATATTGTGCTTAGTGAAGTAACTTAGACAAAGACAAATGAATATAATATAATCTATATGTGGAATCTTATGCATAACAAATATCTGTGTACATCTATCTATAGCTATCTATTGATAGATGACAGATAAATAGATATATGGAAGGATAGATGCATAGATACGTAATTGATGATTGATAGATAAATGGATAGATAGATAGATAGATACATAGATAGATAGATACATAGATAGATAGATATATAAATAGATAGATAGATTGATAGAGACATGGTAGAGAGATAGAGAGATTAGACAAGACTGAAGCAGACTGAAAGATATGGGAAAAAATTTATGTTTACCAAAGAGGAAGGGAAAGACAACTTAATGTTATGATGCTGACTGATAAAAAGTAGTATACATAAACAGTTAAGCAACAAGGATAATCTGTATAGAAAAGGGAATAACACACAATAACATAATAACTTTATGACACAATAATTGTAATAATTTTTAATGCAATATAATCTAAAATGCGGTTGGAATCACTATGCTGTACATCTGAAACTACACATTATAGTACATCTAATGTACTTCAATTAGAAATAAAACATCTCATGTAAAATTTAGTCCTTTTTCCGCTGATAGCATCTTCCTTATTATTGTTTTATTTTTACTCTTTACATTCTATGATTACTGACTAAAATTATTTCTCTTTCTGTTGTGAACATGTTACCAATTTTATGTACCTATATTTATTGCAAGTGAATTACTGTTTTTATCTCCTTAATTCATATAGAATAGTAGCATTTAAAAACATACCCAAAGAAACTGTTGCAACCTTCTCGTGGTCTCTGCTTAGTATTTTGATCAATGTTTGGTGTGTATTTGCCATTTTAATTTTCTTAGAAAAGCTGTTTTCTGAACCTCATTTATGCTGTCTCAGTTTTTTTTTTACATCTCATTCAGGTTTCTTTGTCTGGTAAAGACTTTATTTTCACTTTTCATCTAAGTGACAACTGTGCATGGTAGAGTATTCATGGGTGAGAGATTTATTTCAGTAGTTTGAAAATGTCATTTTAATTACCCTTGGTGTATGTTTTCTGCTCAGCAATCTGCTGATAACCTAATGTGGGTTCCTATGAAGATTAACATACCATTTTTTGGCTGCTGTTAAAATTTTACTCTGGCATTGACTTCCCAAATTGCATATGATGTATCTTGAAGGAGGTCTCATTGTCTTAAATTTATTGGTGTTTTGTTGGCTCACAGAAATCTATATCAGTTCCTTACCCAGATTCAGGAAGTTATCAACTATTACAACTTTAATAAACCATCAGCTGCCTTCTAAATTTCTTCTACCTCCAGGATTTCACTCTAATGTGCACTTCCTGAAGAACTCTGATGGCTATTGTAGAATTTCCTCACTTTTTAATTTCTTGCATCTCTTCTCTCTCCTATCATGTCTTGTTTTGTATTGGTGAGTTTGCAAATCTCTCTTCCACAAGACAGTCTTCTTCCAATGCTTTCTGTTGTATTCTTCATATCATTTATTAGGTTCATCTGGTCCTCCAATAATGTTTAGTTTTTTCATAGTTTCAGTTTCTTAGATAATGTATACCTTATCATCATTTATTTTATTCCTGAGCTCACTAAACTGCTTTCTGAGTTTTGTTTCTTGTATTGAATGTCTGTATGACATCTCTTTGGATTCTGTATTAGTTATATGGCAATATTCCATGACGTTAAGATTGTTTGCTGCAGGGTTGATATTGTGTGTGTGTGTGTCCACGTGTGTGTGTACATTTGCCTGTGCATGTGTGTCTGTGTCTGTGTTGGTGTCTGTGTGTGTGTATCTGTGTGTGTGCGTGCCCTATGATGTTACTGTGATTCGTCATGATCTTGGTAATTTATTGCTCTGATGACACCAAAAAAACAGATTGGGATTTGGAGTCCTTGCTTTTGTTTTCTGGTAGTTTGCAATATTGCACAATATTTGGTTTTACTTACCTGAGCTACCTCTGATAATATTTCAAAATGGCACTTTCCAGTTGCTGCTATCTGGATAAAAGATTGCTTACATTGTCACTTCTTAGACAAATCTGGTAGTTAATGCCAATTTTGTCACTGGGCCGGTGAACCCTTCCTTTTATCTGATATCCCTTAAGACTCAGTGTACACATTGAGGAAAGGTGTAAAAACAGGTGGGTAGTTGGGATCAGGCAAGTGCCTTTGCCATGTCCAGTGTTGCAAGGTACGTTTTCTCCACCACTGTGAATGGGAAGTAGGGAGATTGTCATGAATGTCTAAGTGTCAAAATGTTCGAAATTCTGTCTGAATTTTGGTTCCCTCCTAGTTACCTGTGACCGTGGATACTGATGCAGTTGGAGGCTGAAGCTCTGTGAACCACAGAGATCCTGTTTCTACTGGGTAATCTGAAACTGTGGGCTCAGGTACCCTATTAAGTCGGCCAAGGTCGCAGGCACCAACTCTGCTTTTCCCTCAGGTCAGCCACCTTTATGTGTTTTAGCCCACCCAACTTCAGCTGCACACACTTGTTCTGGAGTATTGTTTTGTGTTGTAGTTATTTTGTTCAGATGTGAAAATTTCACTGACTGTAGATTTAAGGGGAGAGACAGAAATAGTTTAAACTTAAGTCACTTTTTCCAAAGTCTTAACTTGTTCATTTAAAAGCTTAAATTCTACTAAGGACATTATAAGAACAGTAAAGAAAGTGAATAAATCAGCTCCCTTAATATCAGAGTACTTCAAAATATTTTGATTTTCCTGGGTTCTTTTCTTCAAAGTTTTTCCCACATGCATGCACATTTTAGTATAATATATGCCTGTAATCACTTTAAAATCATTTAAATTATGAAAATATTTTTCTGTGCTGTAAATATAGCACTGTTGGTTCTATAATTTGTAAGTAGTAACTTGCATATGTCTGTCTTCACCATCCTCCTTCCGTGTCACCAGAGGAAACCACTACTTGATACACTAAAATTATATATGTGATTCTGTTTCTGTTTTTTCTCTTATATATTTAGATTCCTCATGAAAGTGGTAAAGTAGATTGTTTTTCTTTGTATGACTTATTTTGCTATGTGCAACAGTATCTGGCTCCAGTCACATTGTACCAAATGGTAGAATTTTATTTTTTGTTATGACAATGACTAAGTATTTATTATGTTATCTATATCTCACATCTACTTCAGCCAGTCATTTGTTGATGGGCAGTTGATTTGTGCTTCTAACCTTGGCTATTATAAATGATGATGTTAAGAACTTTGGGGGTAATATATCCTTTAAAATTAATGTTTTCATTTTTTTCAGACTTATAACAAAAACTGGAATTGCTGCAACATATAATTTTTCTATTTCTAGTTTTCTTTGCACTGTCCACACTCTTATAATAGTGGATGCATCAATTTATATTTCCACCAACAGTGTACTAGGGTTCCATTTTATCAACATTCATATTAATGTTTGTCATTTGAAGACTTTTTATTAGCCATTTTGGATGCTGTGTGATTATATTTCATTCTGGTTTTGATTTATGTTTTCCTAATGAATAGCAATGTTATGTTTCTTTTCATGGGCATGAAAATCATCCACATGTCTGTTTTTGAAAAGTTTCTATGAATATCCTTCAACTGTTATTAAGTTGGGGTATTTGATTTTTAAATAATGAATCTAATATGCTATATATACATTATGGATATTAACACCTTGTTCATTTCATAGTCTGAAACTCTTCCTTCCATTCTATGTGTTGTCATAAGTCTTGCTGAAGGTTTCCTTTGCTCTGCAAAAGATTTTGCATTTCACACTTATATAAGAAGTGGAATCACTGTATCACATTGTACATCTATTTTTTCCTCAGTATAATTAAAAATGGTTATTGTTAGTTTTCCCTTTTTTTTACTTAGGAGATACATCAAAAATAAATATTGCTATGATTTATTACAAAAGCAGTTCTGGTCCTGTTCTTGTTCAGAAATTGAATAGTTTCTGGTTTTACATTTAAGAAATTAATCCATTTCTTTTTTATTTTGTATACTATGTAAGGAAGTGCTCTTACATCTACATTTTACATGTAATGTCCAGTTTTCCCAGAACTACTTGTTGAAGAGACTGCCTTTTTTCCATTCTATACTCTTGCCCCCTGCATTGTAGACTAATTGACCTTATGTGTGTGGGTTTATTTAAGGACTATTTATTTTGTTCCATTGATCTATGTGACTCTTTTAGTGATTTATTTTGATGTTTTTATTACTGTAGCTTTGTATTATGTTCTAAAGTCAAGGAGGATAATGCCCACAGCTTTGTTTATTTTTCAAAGATAATTTTAGAAAATTGGGGTCTTGCAGAATTTAGTATAAATGTTATTATTTTTCTCCTTGATTTGTGAAGAAACATATGGATTCTGAGAGAACAGAAATTTACTAAAATAAGAAAACCTGAGAAAAATTGTAAAATGTGGAGGATAAATCATGCAATATTTAACAACCAATGAATTGCTGCATAAATCAAAGAAAAAATACATAAATAAATATAACAAGAAAAACAAAGTCCATTTGATATAGCAAAAGCAGTATTAATAGGGATGCTTATAGCTAAACAATAACAATTATACATATAAGAAACATCTCTCTCATAACATAATCTTACAAACAAAAGATGTAGCAAAGTAATAAACAAACTTGTTAGTAGAAAGAAAGACAGCTGAAAAGTCGGAACATAAATACATAAAATAAAGATTAAAAATAGAAACATCTAAACAAACTATATAATGGCCTTTGAAAGATAAATAAAACTGATAAACTTTAACGAGACTCATGAGCAAAAAAGAGACTACAGATTAAAAAGCTCCAAAATAAATGTGAAGTTGCAGCTTATTTCAAAGTAACACAAAGCATCATAAGATGATACAACAAATTATATGCCAATTAAAATGGAATCCCTAGAAGAAATAGACAATTTCTTAGAAAGACGGAATCTCCAGAATGGAATGAGAAATAGAAAATATTAACTGATTATCACTAATGAAATTGAATAAGTAATTAAACAAAATCTCCCAAGAAATAAAATTCCAGGCCTAAACAGGTTCACAGGTGACTTCCGCCAAACTTTTATAGAAGAGCTATCACCAATATAACTAAGAGAATTCCAAAAATTTGCAGAGGAAAGAAGGCTTCCTACCCCTCATTTCTGTATAACACTACTACTAAAACAGGAACAAATGCCTCATAAAATTACAGTTTAAATACTACTGATAAGCATACATGCAAACATCATCAAAAAATTTTAGCAAAGCAAACAAAACTTTAAAAGGAGTATACAGTATGATTAAGTCCCTTTTATCCCAGGTATGCAAATGTGATTCATCACCCAGAAATTAATCAATATGATACACCAAACTAACAAATTGAAAAATTAAAATTATATGGTCACCTCAAAAGGGTCATAAAATGTTTTGACAAATTCATTATCTATTTATGATTATATTTCTCCTCAAAATGTGTATGAGGAAACATACCTCAACACATTTAAAGTCACATATGACAAGAACTCATCTAACATGACACTCACTGATTTAAAGCTGAAAGCATCTGCTGTAAGAGAAGGAAGAAGGCAAGAATGATCACTTTTACCACTGATATTCATTATTGTATTGGAAATTCTAGCCATAGCTATCCAAAATAAAAGTAAATTAAATATAGCTATTTCAGAAAAGGAATAAAAGTATGTGTTTGCAGATGAAATAATTTAAACTGAAATCCTAAAGGAGACGCCACAACACTACGAGGGCTTTTCAAAGCATTTGGTAAAATTTCAGAATGTAAAATTAACATACATAAATCTTGCATTTCTTCACACTAACAACAAGCTAACAGAGAAAGTGAGGGAACTGTCTCATTTACAGTTGCATTACAAAAAAAAAAAAAACCAAGAAATCTATCCAACTAAGGAGGTAAAAGACCTGTACTCAGAAAATTATAAAAGATGTATAACAAAAATTGAAAATGATGCAAACTGGTAAAAGGATATAATTTGTTCATAGATGAGGAAGAAAATATTATTTAAATGAGAGTACAAGACAAGAAAATACACAAATTAAATTCAGTGCCTATCAAAATACAAATGGCAGTTTCAGAGACTTACAAAAAATAATTATTAAATTTACATGTAAACACAAAAGAGTTGAAATCACTAAAAACAAAGAAAAGAAAAGAAAAGAAAAGAAAATGAACAAATTAAAACACAAAGAACTTTGACAAAGAACAAAGAGGATGTATCACTGTCCCTGATTTTAAACTATAATACAAAGCTACAGTAATGAATACGGTAGTGGCACAGAACAAACAGAAAAATGGAACTCAACAGAATGCCTAAAAATGAAATCAGACAGTTATGGTCATTAGGTACATTACAAAAAATGAATATACAGTGGGGGAAAGGTAATCAACAGGCACATAAAAATGGTCAACATCACTAACCATCAGAAAAAAGCAAGTCCAAAACACAATGAGATATTATGTCACTCCTGTCAGAATGAATATGATCAAAAAGTTAACAAATATAAATATTGGTGAGGATGTAAGTAAAAGCACCCTGCTGCACTACTTGATTGAATGTAAACTTGTGTAGCCACTGTGGAAAACAGAATGGAGTTTTTTCTAAAAATTAAAAGTGAAATATGAATCAACATTTCCATATCTACATAATTATACCAAGAAAATAAAAACACAAATCAGAAAAGATAAATTCAACCCTATATTCTCTGTGGCATTATTTACAATAGCCAGGCTATAGAAGCAAAATAATTGCTCATTAATAGATGATGGATAAAGAAGATGTGTGTTTATAGTATATATATCTACCCATGAATTAACTACAGAATTATCTATATTAATATATATATACACACCCTAAACATATATACATATGTATATTTATATATATGCACACATATAGTTAAAAATACAATGGGTTATTAGTCAGCTCTAAAGAGAATAAGTTCTTGTCATTTGCAACAAATGGGTAGACCAAGAGGGTAATATGCTAAGTGAAATAAGTGAGACAGAGAATGACAAATGCACAATGGTTTTACTCATATTTGGGATTTAAACAAATGAACATAACAAAACAGAAAAGGAGTTATAGATATAGAAAGAAACAGGTTGATCACAAGAAGGAGGGAAATGTGGTGAAGAAAAATAAAGAGTTGAGGATAATTAAGAGAGAAAAATTTACAGTTCCAAATTAAATGAGTCAGGAAGAAGAAATGTACTGTGTGGGGAATAGTCAAAAACAATGAAATCTATTTATAGCAACATATCATAACTAGATTTATTCTTGTGTTCAGTTTGAAATGTATTAAATATAGTAAACAGTATGTTATGTAAGAGAAACTAACACAGAGTTGTAGATTAATGTACACTTCAAAAACAAACACACATATAGCAAAAAATTAGATTTGTAGTTAACAGAGGCAGGGATGGGGAAAGGAGAATTTAATTAATGCACTCAAAAGCTACAAACCTCCAGCCGTAAAATAATCGTGTTCTAGGGATGCCCTGAAGTAACATGAAAATTACAATTAATACTGTTTTATGTTCTATATGAATGTTGTTAAGAGAGTAGAACATAAGGTTTCTCATCACAACCAAAATACAAATTGCATTTCTTTAAAATTGTATCTAAATGAGATAATGAATTCTCCCTAATGTTGCTATGATATATATTTCTTGATACTTATAAATCAATACCTATCCTGTGCACCTAAACTTACACAGTGTTTTATGCCAATTATATGTAAATAAAAGCAGAATTAAAAATGGAAAATCAATGGTCATATTTTCCCATGTCATTTTTCATAACGATTTTTGCAGCCAGTAAACTTGAGTCATGATATACTTATCCTAGGTAAAGATACTAATAAATATGTGATTCTAATAGATTATACATAAAGATACTAATAAAATTAGTATTTTACCATGCTTAAACTTTCTTCATGTTAACAGCACACTGCTTCTGTAGGCATCAAAATTTCACTCTGTGAATTCATCTGAGATTAGGGAATGGATACAAATTTAAAACTGTCTGCTCTTTCTGTGAGTGATAAAGTTCACTGTCTCTGACCAATGGTCTCATTTCCCCGACATCATCTGTAAGAAATGAACATGCTTGATTTCTAAAATTCTCAGCATGGTAAAATCTCAGAACTCCTACAATTCTTAACTGTTTTGCAATGGAAATTCAATCCTGACAAAGACTTGATTTTGGATAACAATGTTGTGTTTTCTCATGGTTGCATTATGGTATGTGAGTATAATCCCTGAGATCCACAACAAATATTCTTGCTCACGTGCTGGGTAAAGAAGTGTAAAGGTTCTGCATTATTAGGACTGAGGACTGCTTTCAAAATGATGACTATGCACACTATATTCCAAGTAGTACAAGGAAAAATGTTTATGGCAATTTCAACTTGAACGGGAATAACTCAGTGCTTTAGTCTCTATAAAATAGTCAACGGGTGTTCAAAGCCAAAATAAGTTGTGTCAACAATGAGAATTAAAAGAAAAAATCTTAGACATAAGCTTAAATTTAAAAGGAGACACAGTCCAGTGCTGGGCTCTGGGGACTGTAGAATTTGTATGCCTCAGTCCAATTCAAGGGTTCAGTGGTTTGGCCTTAGCATCAGCTCGGGATTCAATGAACAGGTAACAATTAGTATACTGGGAGAAATATAATCTACCTCTCCCTGATCGGAAGAAAATCTGGTGGCTCAATGAAACTCTTATTTCACAGAGATTCTGACAGTTGCAGAGGAATAATTCACTGATGACTCAACTAAGACAAACTTTGATACTGCTTAACAAACCATTTTCACACACACACACAGTGGTAGACACATTTGTAGTATTTAGTGGGAAGAATTCAGTGGGCAGAGCTCAGAGAACAGTTTTCAAAACACCAGCCAACTTTTGTACTTTTGCCAATAGTCTAGCTTCTCCCAAGTAGAAAACTACAGATGGACAATCAAATAATATTCTTCCTTAGAATTTCTAATTTTGAAAATAAAGTGTAGCTTCTGACTTATCACTATAGAACCTTGTTAAGATGATCACGGTATGACCCACTGTCTGATAAGAGAGATGGAAACTAGCTGCTGAAGCAGTGAATCTCAACCCCAGACTGCTAATGTAAGTAAGAAGATAGCCACCATCTAAGTTCAGCTGACAAACTTAAAAGCTTGATGCTTCTGTTGTAGGAACAACCACTGCTCTCCAGACACATTTCTCCAGCTGCAAGTGGGCACTTTTCTTCTCTTGGTAAAGATCATATTGGTAGGATGTTGTTAGAGCTTTCCCTGGCCGATTTGCCAATTCTCCAGATAATCAAAGGCTTTCTTCACAAATGGTGACACATTGTCAGGACTCAATTTTGCCATTACAATCTTATCAGCTGACACTAGCTGCATCATTGTGAGCAGAAGCCTTAGGCTCCCTGACCTTGCCTACAAATTTTCCAGCATTTCAGGGCATTTCACATTCTGAAAATGCTTCACCATTTATTTTAAATTTATGGGAAATAGTCAAAGTCTTCCATGAATATTTTATATTTCCTAATATCAGCAGAAATTTGGTATTCTTGCAGTTGGAAAATTTTTAATTCTGCCACCCTCACCTCCTTCTAGTCCACACATTTTAGATTGCAATTTTGTTAATGAATACCACCATCCCAACCAATGGGAGAGTACCACATAGATACTTACTTTGTGAAGGTTAGAAGGGGCACAAGTTATGTGGGGTGTATAAACCTACATTAAATATTTGCAATGGCAGTGTCTCTTCTGGACAAAACTCTGATTCTAAGAAGTAAATTAATCATAAGGCAGTATAATTATTGGTATGGGGAAGAGAATGAGCTCTTTTGGGGTGGGTGGGTGATGAAGAGACAGGAAAAAATCCAACAAATGAGAATGGAATTCTTTAGTCCTCTGGAGGAATGAATTAAGAAGAAAATACTACTTTGTCTCCTGTACCTAACTCCACTTACTTTCTTGAGTGAATATTCCTTGGGCTATGAAAGATATAGTTTTTGGTTAAGAGTAAAGACCATAACGAAATAGTTTGAAAACCATGAGAGTTTTGTTGTTTCAGGAAAGTAGATTTGGCTTAAAGTCAATATGTATTTTTCATTCACTTAATTCTGAGATGCATCCTGTGAAATATGCTGTGCTTACTGTGCTGGTATCCAAGTTAGACAAGGAAAGGGGAATACACAGAATACATCTGGAGGAGGTGGCTTCTGTTCTGAGACTGGGAAAGTCTTTGAAGGTTAAAGGAGGACACCCAAAGTCCAAGGATGAGCTGGAGTAAAAGTGTTGAGGTTGGAGCTAACATAGCTGACAATCATTTGCCTGGATATATCTCCAGATTCAGTGAAACCCCAAGATATGCCAACAGAGACAGTTGCCAGATTTATAAAGAAATCACTAAACTAACTTTATTTTGTGGGCTTAGAGTTGGAAAGGCGTTAATTGCCACCCTGTGGACATAAACATGTCTTTGGCTGAAACGTAAAAGCAACATAAAGTATTGACTAGAAAATATAGTGTAGACTCTTGAGGGCAGGGAATTAAAGCACAAATTGGAATGCTTTGAGAACAGCCCAAAGAAGATCATAGGTAAAATTACTTCTTAAATTCTACCACATGCTGAATTTGCCATCTGAGACTAAATCATGTGAACTTTGATTCCAGGGATGACATAATAGAGACCATGATCCCTGGGCCAGTTCCTGCATTTATCTCCTGTTCCAACCTATCCTAACTTAACACTTTTCATACTTTCCAGAATGAACCAGAAACCACTTAGTACATTTCCTTCTCTCCATGTTTTAGTCTTTTTCCAAATTCTTCCACTTTCTCTTCCTCCTTACAAGAAATTATTAAAATTTACTCACATATTGTTCCATCAAATGATCATATCAGTCAAATATATCTTTTTTCTTTAAATGTTAACTTAATCTCCCATTTAACTCTTAAATCTATTTAAAAAATAAGGTAAATAAAGGTACACATCTATGTTTATTGTTCAAATAAGAAAATTGCAGATATTTGTTGACATTTGCAAACATCAATTTTAATCTTTGTTATCCTGCATAATCTGGTTGTCCTCTGGTAGATCAGTTGTATTTAGGATGACGTTCATAAACTGAAGATGGCTGATGAGTTAGCCTTGAATGAGAGGTAGCTGATTTAACAGCTGTCACTGACACTGGAAACCATGCATTTCTTCCTGGTTGAAGTTTAGTAAAACGACCTTCATTAGCTGATATGTTGTGATATCTATTTGGAAAAGTAGAAGTCTCCACAATCAGTCCAAAATAATTACTCTGTATGGGAGGCAGGATGCTGAACTGAGAAGTAGAATTTGTAGTTGAAATGAACTTCACAACACGGCCATTTCCTTCAGTGTAGCTGCTTTGAGAGTGCCCATGGACAATGTTCAACTGATTTAAAATAGCATGTTGATCCACTGCAATTTTTGCTGGTGGTCTAACTGACCTTGATGATGGAGGAGAAAAATCACCTCTGATCGGGTTAGTTGTATCACCAATTATGTGGCTAGTAGAGGGCTTCCTTATTAGAGGCATGTTTAATTGTCAAAAGGTAAAAATGCACTTTCTCCACTACTGTCAGCCACAAAACAAGAATTATGACTATCCACATTACCCCCTGCTTTAAAGTGCTTCTTGTTGAAATCTACAGCCAATTAAGATACCAGAGAGGAATTTTGAATCCCAACTCTTCTTTTTATTCTCATTAAACCAGGGGAAAGCCTCGTTTAAAATTTGGATTATGGTAGAACTGCAGCTACAACCAAAGAGAAAAATTTTAGTTATATTTTAAACCAAAATATAGGACTAAATTAAGCCTAACCTATAAAATATCAGATTTCACATTTACAATGCAAAGAAAATATGATGAAAATATGAACGTTGCTGACTTTTTTTTTGGAATTCCTTATTTGTAAAATACACATTTATGTAGTATAGTCATCAAATTTAAGAAGTTAGCGTTTGCAATAATGGTGAATTCCACTTTTCACAAGCAGCTTTAATATCTTTATTTAGATTTCTGATAAGATTCATAGTTGCAAGCAGAGTTTCTCATAATCTTGAATACTTAAGTCACTGTCCTCATTTTTGGAAAAAATAAAGAATTTTAGCCTTAGTAGTTTTATACAATTTTCAAAATATAGCTTTACATGTATATTACCATAGATTGATGTACAAAATAAAATTTTATTTATGTTACCAAGTGCTAACTAAAATTTCTGAATACCTTGCTTAAAACAGAGACTTCTTTTTCTTCTGCCAGAAAGTCAGCTAGACGAGCAGAACTTTGAAAATTTTGCTGCACTTTACTAAACCAATAAAGTCAAGCTGTCTAACTAAACTTTTCATAATTCCAGTATCAAATATTCTGAAAGGGGCCTTTCTTTCCAAAACTTCCTTCTTAAAGACATTTTCATCAATCACTATGAATGTTCCATTATTATCCCACCAGATGGATTTATATTGGTCACTCCCAGCCATTTTCCAGACTTTTCTTGGAAATGTCAGAGAACGAAAATCATTATCTTCATCTGGTTCAGAGATACAATGTGTGTAACATGGCCTTTTTATCAAGGATTCTTCAGACAAAGTCTGAAAAGCATTTTCTTCAATCTCAGACCTCAAGTCCACGTCCCCAGAGAATGATCACACAATAGAGATCTACTGGAGTTTCCTTAACCAGTTGGTCCAACTTTAGGAGACACATCTTGAATTTCTGAAAAAACATGTGCCATCTCAATTAACTTTTCTACAGCTACTTGTCTAATCTGCATGATTTTGAGCACTGCAGCTTCAAATGCTTCTTTGTCAGGCCTGCACAGATAAACTGCTAGGCCATCACAATGGTTCTCAAACTGAGTAGCTGTGACATTACAAAACGCCTGGTCTCCTAGCCACTCAAGTGTAACATTCAGCCAGTGTTTCCTTCTCATTCATCTAGTTAAAATGAAACATATGGGATGCTATTTTTATAGTGTGATCTGCTAATAGTATCCCCACAAAATCTTTTTAAATAATTTAATTTTGGGGTCTATCAAATAAAACCTATCTCCATACTTTTGTATGCAAATTTTTACAACATTTGTGAACAGAGTATAAATAAGGCAAAAAATATATAAAATAATTTTAAAGTTTTGGAATCTAAAGTGAAATTTGCGTAAAACCTGTACAGAAAATGTATAACAATTTCATGATCATTTGTTATTAAAGTGAAACATAATTTTGTTTGGAAATGGAAGTAAGTATTTGTCTGTGTACTTTACACTAAGTAGATCTATATATAAAACTTGGGAAGAATAAATATCAGTTTATTTGATATGTTTATAAATTAATGTTAAATATTTATAAAATAATATTAAAGTAAAATAATGAATCAAATTTTTGAAATCCCAAAGGGGGAATTTTTGATTTAAATTTTAATTCAGTGCTATAAGTAAAACAAATGTTATTGAATATTCTACAATAAAAATTACAAAAGAGACAATTTTATTGTATATTTACAAATGTTTGTTTTTGCCATTCTTTCAGTCAGAGGTTTTTCAGTCCCTAGAAGGAATAAATTTTCTTGTCATTTTTATGATCCATACACATGTGGCTTCTTTATGTGTTCCAAAATGTTGTCAATAAATACACTTACACACAAGATCCTGGGTTCAATAAGCAGTGCCTCCATTAAGGGACAAACAAGCAATCAAAAAACACAGAAATTACAGTATATGTGGGTTGGGGTGGGAAAGAACATGTAATGCATTTTCGGAAGCAATATGTTTCTCAGTCCTGAAACAGTTGGCATTGTTTATATAATACGGCATTTTAAGGCAAGTGTTTTGTTCACTAATTGTAAATAATAGCTATGTTCTTTATCAATTAGCTGTAGTAAATCCATTTCAACCAAAAGTTATATTATTTATTTAGAAATAAATTCCATTAAGGATAAGAAAAATTCAAAATGAGAGATAATATTTTTAAATAAATAAATGTAAAATCAAGCAAAAATGTAAATTTTTCCTTCAGTATCTGTAAATTCCATTCTAAATAAACATTAGCAAGCTGAATTCATGGCATTATATAAGTATTATAAACTGTAGTTAAGTTGGATTTAGTCCTGATTCAGAAATATTATTTAACATATGCAAATTTGTATATGTGATAACATCCCTTATAAAACAAAGAAATGAAAAATAACAATTTCAAAAAATGTAGGAAAATTATTGACAAATGTGATCTTAAAATTTTTATAAAAATATTATTTACAAATTCGCTCTAGATAGAATATAACTAAAGATTAATTAAGCCATATATGAAAAACCCATGGCTAACTTCAAGTTCAATGTTAACATACAGGAACGCTTTCCTCTGGTCCAGTAATAAGAAAAAGTAGCTCATTTTCACAAGTCCTAAATTACACTACTAGAAGTCCTAGCCAGAACATCTAGTCAAGAAAAAATATAGAAGGTATCCAACTTGTAATAAAGCAGGAAAGTATTTATAGTTGACTTAATTATACATAGATAGAAAACTCCATAGACTCCTCCAGGGATTGTTAGTAATAATGAACAAACTTAGTAAACTTGCAGAATACAAAATCAATATATAAATATCGGTTGCATTTTTATATAGTAGCAACACATTATCAGAAAGAGAAATTAGGAAAACACTTGTGTGTAAATTTATATCAAAAAGAATAAAATAGGAATACATTTGGTAAGTGAAATAAAAGATCTAAACATAGATCTATATATTACAGGTGCAAGAAAAATAAGTAAATAAATTAAATATAAAGATATTCTGTGCTCATTGATTGTATACAATGTCAGAAAATATTCTAATCTATCTTTTCAATGTTCAATCTCCCCAGCACTAATTATTGAGGACAATGTCTTTTCTTCATTTTATACTCTGGCATTCTTTTTCATGGGTTAATTGATCATAGGTGTGAGGGATTATATCTAGTTTCCCTATTCTCATCTATTAATTGGTGTCTCTTTTTGAGCCAGTATCATGTTGTTTTAATTACTAAAGCTTTGTAGGACTGTTTAAAATCAGAGAAATTTACACCATTACATTTAATACTCTTTTTCAAGATTATTTTATCAACCCATGTTCTTTGTGGTTACATATAAATTTTGAAGTTATTTGTTCTATTTAATGGAAAAATCTCATATGTATTTTGACATGAATCACACTAAATGCAGATTCCCTTGTGTACAATGGTTGTTTCAACCACATAGTTTCACATCATTAACATAAGAGATCTTTTCATTTCTTTGGATTAGTTTTAATTTCTTTAACCAATGTTTTCTGTTTTTTAATGTATAGGTTTTCACCTTATTTGTTAACTTCATATCTAGGTTGTCTTTACATATATATATAATTACATACGTAATATTTGTAAACTCATTTCCTACACAAATACAGCAGGTAGAAGGCAGTGGCAAGACATATTCAAATTCCTGACTGAAAGAAATCTGTAATCTAAGATACTTTATCAAGCAAGGATATCTTTGAGAATAGAAGGAGAGATAAATAACTTCCACACAAGCAAATACTAAAAGAATTTAGCAAGAGGAAAAGAAATAATGAAAGATCTACTCTAAATACAAAAGAAGCAGGATGCTATAGAAAAGAGAAATGCATAATTAGAAAGGCAATATCTACAATGACTTACAACAGAATAAATATGTTGTTGTAAACAAGACATTAAAATTTTTAAGGGTCACAGATTGAAACAGGACAATACACAGTATTTTCTTCTTGTTTCTCTTCTCTGTAGGATGGGTATGAGTATGTATTCTTATCAGTTAAATAAACAGATATAGTACGGGTCATTATAAATACAAAACAAGGTAACCATAAGTCAAAAGCTAACAATGAATACACAAAGCCAAAAAGAAACCAAGATAATAAAAGAAAGCTTATCAAGCCACAAAAAGAAAAAGCAATGAGCAAATAGGAAATACCTAATCAACTGGAAAATGAAGTTCAAAATGGAAGTAAACACCAGTCTATGAATAATTATCACAATTCTTAATGGACTTAGGGCTTCAATCAAAAGATATATAGTCAGATGTGATAATATAACAAGACCCTACATTATGAAGCATACAAGAGACCCAATTTAGTAAGAGGAAAACAAATCAATTGAAAGTCAGAAGATGGAAGAATATATTCCATGCAAATGTACGTGACAAGAAAGCAGGACTAGCAGTACAGACTTCATTCAAAATAGACTTTACAAGAAAGGCCACTGAGAAAGATAAACAAGGACATGATATAATGATTAAAGGAGCAATAAAAAATGAGAGTTTTATACTCATTAAAATGTATGCACTCAATATAGGAGCACCTATATACATAAAGCAAATACTAATAGATAAAACGAGAGAAATCACTGGGAACATAATCACAATAGGAGACTCTAGCACCCCGTTACCACCACTGGACTGGGCTTTCATACACAAAATTAATAAGGGAACAAACATACTAAAATTTATGATAAAATAATTGGAGATGGTTGATAATTCCAAAACAGTACTTCTCCCAAAATTAGAATATACATTCTTTTCCAGTGCACATGGAACATTTTCAAGGAAACATTATGAACTCAGGCACAGAAGAAGCCTCAACAAATTTAAGAAGATAAAATTTATTTCAAGCATCTTTTCTGAGTATAATACCATGAAACAAAAATCAATCACAGAAAAATGGGGAGAAAAAATGACAGCATCCAGATTAAAAAACATGGTACAATAACAAAGGGGGTAGTTGATCATGTAAAAGAAGAAATTAAAAAATATCTTGAGAAATATGACAAAACACTACACAAAGTCTTTTGAATACAGTTAAAGCAGGCTTAAGGGGGAAGTTAATAGTGACAATCCCTCCTTAAAGTAGAAGTACAATTTAAAATAAATAATCTAACTTTCTATGTAAACTAATCATGAAAAGAAGAGCAAACAAAACCAAAAGTAGGCAGAAAGGGGGAAAAAATAAAGATAAATGAGCAAACAATTTAAATAAATATTAAAAAATAGAAAAAATCAATCAAACTCTTTTTTGAAATTTTAAACAAAATTGACAAATCTCTGGACAGGATCACCAACAAGAAAAATGAGAGAACACAAATAATATAAGAAATGAAAATGGAGAAAGTACAAAGAGTACAACAAATTTACAAAATATCATAAGGGAATACCATGAGCAACCGTATGGAAACAAACTTGATAACCAGGAAGAAATGGAGAAGTTTTTGGAAACATTCAGCCCACCAATATTGCATCAAGAAGAAATTAACAATTTTAACATACAGATCACCAGAAATGGAATAGAAATATCAATAAAATAAAAAATCTCTGCAAAGAAAATTCAAACCCAAATAGCTTCACTGGGGAATTTGACCAAACCTACAAAGAAAAATCCATACCAATCCTCCTAACACTCTTCCAAAAGTTTGATGTTTAGACAGAACTCCCAAACTCACATCATAAGGCCAACAACAACCTGATACCAAAACAAGACAAAGACACCACCCCAAATAGAAATGTATAGGCCAATATCATTGATAAACATAGATGTAAAAGTCCTTAAGTAATTATTAACAAACACAATCCAACATCATGCAAAAAAAAGATCATGCACCATGGTCAAATTATGTTCATCCCAGGAACACAAGAATGATTGAACATATGCAAATGAATCAATCAATTGTGATACAACATATCAACAAAAGAGAAGACAAAAACTATATGATCATCTCAGTAGATGAATAAAAAGCATTTGATAAAATTTAACAACTATTTGCATTAAAATTTCTTATCACAATGGGCATAGAGGGACCATATCTCAACAAAATGAAAGCTATTTATGATGAACATATAGCCAGCAAAATACTCAAAGGTGAAAAACTGAAACCCTTCCCACAAAATCCTGTGACAAGACAAGGATGCCCATTCTCAAAATTTCAATTCAAATTAGTCTTGGAATTCCTATCCACAACGATCAGGCGGGGAAAATAATAAAAGGATTGAGACTGGAAAAGAGGAGGTAAAATTGTCACGATATGCAGACATGACACTATATATAGAAAACTGTAAACGTTTCACAAAAAAATACTTAGGCTAAAAAAGGAACTGGGCAATGTAGCAAGTTTAATCTACAAAAACCAATCACATTTCTTTACACTACCATTGAATCAACAGGAAAACAAAGCATAGAAACAACCCCTTTTATAACTGCACCCAAAACTATAAAATGCTTAAAAATAACTTTGACCAAGGTGGTGAATGACTTATACATTGAGAACAGGAAAACACTGATTGAGGAAATCAAGAAAGATTTGAATAATTGGAAAGATAACCAAAGGTCCCGTAATGGAAGAAATAATATTGTTAAAATGGCCATAATGCCCAAGGCAATCCACAGACTTAAACTGAGTTCCTATCAAATTATGCAAAACATTTCTTTTAAGGACTGAAATAAATGATCATAAGATTTATATAGAATTAAAAAAGATCCCTAATTTCCACAACAATATTGAAGACAAATAAAGAGGCTGGAGCAATAACCCGCCTGGTCTCCATACACTATTGCAGAACTACAATAATCAAAATGACATGATATTGGTACAAAAACAGGCATATGGACCAATGGAACAGAATAGAGAGCCTAGGAATAAATCTAAAGGTCTATGTTCAATTAATATTTGACAGAGTAGCCAAGAATATGACAGAGAAAAGACCACCTCTTCACCAACTGGTGTTGGGAAAACTGGATAGCAGCATCAGAGCAATGGAGTTAGAAAAATCCTTCACTCCATACACAAGAAAAAACTCAAAATGGCTTGAAGACTTCAATGTAAGGCAATACACAGTAAATCTCCTAGAAGAAAACATAGGCAAAACACTCTGAGATAAATCTCAGCAATGATCTCCTAGAACAGCCTATCCAGGTAATGGATGTAAGAGCAAAATTAATAAATTGGACCTAATTAAACTTATAAGCTTTTGCACAGCAAATGGAACCATAAACAAAGCAAAATGACAACCTACAGGATTAAAGAAAATATTTAGAAATGATGCAACTGACAAAGGCTAAATTTTCAAAATATAAAGAATTCATACAGCCTAATAATAATAATAAAAAAACAAAGAAACCCAATCTGAAAATGGGCAGAATCCCTAAACAAGCAATTCTCCAATAGAGACATAAAAATGCCACACAGATATATGAAAAAGCAAAAACAATTGCTCACTATCATTATCAGAGAATGGCAATTCAAATCTATAATGAAGTATCACTTCACAATATTAACAATGCACAGTCCACAGACAATAAATGCTGGGGAAACTGTGGAGAAATGGAACCCTCCTACACTGTTGGTAGGAATGTAGTTTTGTGCAGTCACCGTGGAAAACAGGATGGGGATTCCTCTAAAGTATAAAATTTGACTTAACATGTGATCCAGCAATCCCACTTCTGGGTATATATCAAATGGAACCCTATTTCAAAAAGACACCTGCACCCCAATGTGCTTAGTTGTGCTATTTACAACAGCCACGACACGGAAGCAACCTAATTGTCCAACAACAGATTATAGTATACAGAAGTTATGCTGTATTTACACAATGGAATAATATTCTGCAATAAAAAATGATAAAACAATGACATTTGCAGCAAAATGGATGTCCCCAAAAAGTGTTATTCTAATTGAAGTAAGCCAGAAAGAGAAAGAAAGATAACACTTGAGATGACATATGTAGAACTTTAAAAACAAAAATTTGGATGTGAACACTATGATTTCATCTACAAAAGTGAATCACACTTGCACATCTACTTAATAATCTTATGGTTAATGCAGAAAGGGATGGGTAGAGGATATATTTGGGAGCTGTAGATTTATAAATGTTACCAAATATATATAAAAATAGATGTTTTCAAAATTTCTTTTGTATGACACGGGGCAGTAAGTTAAATATCGTGAAGTAACATTTAATACGCACAGAAATATATGCATGCATGTGACGCTGTGCTTTACACCACAGATTGACACATTGTAAATGGCATATTTCAAAGATAAATAAATCAATAAATATGTGAATATACAAATAAATAAAAAAGTAAAAAATATTACTTAATAATAAAAGAAATACAAAGATTCACACTACTTATCTTTACACATCAAGTATCTAACAGAAAACAGGAAGAATAAAGAAGAAAATTGAATGAATGAGAGCAAGGCAAATAACAAGAGAAACAATTGAAAAGATAAAAAAAAACTATACCTAAGTATGTTCCTTTTCAACATTAAGTGGATAAAATTTAGGTTGGCTAAGAAAATAAAGACTCAAATAAAATTATAAATAAAAGAGCAGATATTACCACTGATGTTGTAGAGATGCATAGCATCATATGAAATTACCACTAGCCACCAAATTGAATGACTTTGAACAAAAGACAGATTCCCAGAAACATGTCTACCGATACTGAATCAAGAAAAAATAAGAAAGTTAAATACAGTAAAAGTTTGTATGAGTAAATCAGCAATCCAAACCTCCCAAATCAGAAAAAATTTACAAGATGACATTACTGGTGAATTCTGTCATATATTTGAAGACAACTTTTCACCAATTCTTCCTCAAAACTTTCAAGAATTTGAAGGGGGTGAAAGATTCCAGAGTTGTTTTATGACGCCAACTTTATTTGCATAACAAAGCTACAAAGGACATTAGATGCAAAATATAGAACATAATCCCTGATGAACATATGTGCCAAAATTCTCAACAAAACACAAGCAAAATGAATTCAAAAACACATTTAACGTATCATACACATACATGAGTGAAGGGATTTATCCCTGGGTTTAAGGATACTTCAAAGAATTCAAATCAATAAAGGTGACATGCCACACTAATGGAATGAGAATTAAAACTTACATAATCATCTCAATAGGTGCAGAAAGAGCGTTATATATAATGCAACATCATTTTAAGGTACTCCCAAAAATAAATTAACCCTGTCATTGGCACGATATCATGTAGACACAAACACTACGTGGACAGAAGTGAAGCAGTTCACTGTTTATTGATTCTGAGAAAAAGGGTTTATATAGGACATGCACAATTACTCACATATCATCTAAGTTACAACAATCTTAATAATCTTAAACTATTTATGTCCCCATGCTCCTGCAGTAAGCACAGGATGTTAAATTATCAAGGATTGTTTTAAAATTCATCTCACAACTTCATTAAGTAGGTCACCTCTTATCCAGCTGGATGTCCCTGACTTAGGTTGTCCTCCTCTGAGGATATTACCCAGCAAAGGTTATCCAGCCATCCATACTGGATATATTGAATAAGCCATTTCTTATCCAGCCTGGTTATGTGACATTCCTCACAGATTGTTTATCAGTTCAGCCCATGGGCTTATTCTCTAGAGCCTTCAGACAGGGGCCTAAAAACACAACATCCCTAGACAGAAAAATGGATGAAGAAAATTTGATGTATATATGCAATGGAATCAATACTTTTCATTCCTATCAACAGTGTCCACAGTGTTCCTTTTTCTCCACAATCTCACCTAAATCTGTTTCTTTTCTTTTTGATGAGAGTCTTCTGACCAGTGTGAGGTCTTGTCTAATTTTTGGTTAATGAATTTCCTAATAATTTATAACTCTGAACATATTTTCATGTTTCACTTAGCCAACTGTTTGTTTTCTCCAGAAAATTGATTCAGATCTATCTATTCAGTTCCTACGGACACTTTTTTTAATTGGATTGTTTGGTCTGTTTGTTGTTGTGGTGTATGATTTTGCCATGTAGTTGCATATTAACACTTGATTGGAAATTATCACTTGCAAATATATTCTCCCATTGTGTTGGTTGACTGTTCATTTTATTGTTCATTTTTTATGCAGTGTAAATCTGTTTAGAGTGATACAATCATGTTTTGTTAGTTTTGCTTCTGCTTCTCTTGCCAGAGGAGACAAATGTAGAATCAAATTAAGTCCAATGTCAGAGTGTACTTCTTATATTTTACACTAGGATTCTTTGTTTTCAGGTTTTATGTTTTATATACCCAGGAGTGGGATTGATGTGTCATATGATAGGTCTATTTTTATTATTTAAAAGAACTTCCATATTGTTTCCAAAGTGGTTGCAACAATTTTCATTCCCACCAACAACTTTGGAGAGTCCCTTTTTCTCCACAACCTCCCGAGTATTTATTATTTGAAGACATTTTGATGACAGCCCTTCTCAGTAGTGTGAAGTAAAATATTATTTTATTTTTGTCTTGAATTTGTATAATAATTAGCAATGTGAGCACGTTTTATATTCCTGTTTGTCATTTGTGTGTCTTCTTTAGACAATTGCCTTCTGCTCATTTTCTCTCTTGGTTGTTTGTAGACTGTTGAAGTGGAGTTGTATGAACGATTCGTGTATTTTAGAAATTAGCCCTTTTTTGATTGCATTGTTTCCAAATGTTTTCTCCCATTTGGAAGTTCATCTTTTCATTCTGTTTATGTTGATGTATAGAAGCTTTTAAGTTTAATTTGGATATATTTGATTATTTTGCTTTTATTGTTTTCAGCTTGGGAGAGTGACATAAGAAAATTTTGCTACAATTTGTGTCTTGTTTTGCCTATGTTAGTTTCCAGGAGTTTTATTGTGTCATGTATTAGATTCAGATATTTAAGGCATTTTGAGTTTATATTTGTACAGTGTGAGGGAGTGTTCTAATTTCATTGATTTACATGTAGCTGTCTAGCTTTCTCAATATCACTTGCTGAAGACTGTCTTGAGGCATAGTATATTTTTGTTTCCTTTCTCATAGTTCAGTTGGCCATATGTGTGATATTTTATTTCTGCCTCTGTGTTCTCTTCCAGTGATATAGATGTTTGTTTGTTTTCCAGCATTGTGCTGTTTCAATTACTGTTTTTGTAATATAGTCTGAGATCTGAGAGGGATATGGGTTATGCCTCCAAATTTGTTCTTTTTCCTCATTGTTTCTTTTGCAGTTCTGGTTCTTTTGCTGTTCCACACAAATTTAGGACTGTTTTAAGTTCTGTGGAAAATATCATGTAGTTCTATCTGAATCACTATATATCTGTAGACATTTTTGTAGTATGTATATTTTAACAATATTAATTCCTCTAAACTAAGACCTTGAAATTTCTTTCCATTTCTTTGCATCATCTTCAAATTTATTTATCAGTGTCCTATGCATTTTATTATGTTGGTTTTTTCATAGGTTTTTCATTTTTTGATCTGATTTCATATGGATCTTTTAAAATTATGGAATATTTCATTGTGTAAAAAAAGTGACAGTTTTTGTATATTAATCATGAATCATGCTACTTTGCTAAATGTCTTTATTAGATTTAGTTGCTTTAGTTTGGAGAATCCTTAGAGATCACGGTATAGATTATCATGTCATCTAAAATAATAACTGTTTTACTTCATTCAATCCAACTTGAATAAGTTTTTTTCTTATCTCATTGCTATTGCTAGGTCATCCCATACTGTGTTTAATAGAAATGGTTAGAGTGGGCATCCTTGTTTTATTCCTTAATTTGGCTTTCAGTATTCCCTTTTGCATATTGTGTTGTCTGTGGTTCTGTAAATAATGACTTTGGTTATGTTGAGATATATTTCTTGAATCCTACTTTGGTAAGTGTTTTCTGTTGTTGTTGCTGTTGTTATTGTTGTTGTTGTTGTTGTTGTTGCTGTCTTAATGAATAAATGTTGAATTTTGTGAAATGTATTAATGGATTTATTGAGGTGACCATGTAGTTTTCTCTTTTTCTTTTGTTAATGTGGTGTATCAAACTGATTGATTTGTGTATGTTGAACCATTCTTGTGACCCTGCAATGAATCCAAGTTGATCATGGTGTATGATATATTTTAGGTATTGCTGGATTTAGTTTGCTAATAATAATTTGTAGAATTTTTGCATGTAAATCTATCAAATATAATGGCTTCAATTTGCCTTTGCCCGTACTTTTTTTGTTGGTTTAGCTATCAGGGTGATGAAAGTTTCATAGAAATAATTTTGGAGTTTCCCACACGTTCACAATTTTTGAATAGTTTGAAGAGTATAATTTCTGCTTTGTATTTTTGTATAGTTCTCCAAGGGAGCTGTTTATATCTGCACTTTTATTCAACAATTTTTTTAAATGCAGATTCTAGCTTTCTTCTAGTAATCAGTTTGTTCAAATTATTTGTTTCTCCTTATCTCTGTCTATTTCTAGGCATTTGTCTATTTCTTCTAAGTTGTCCAGTTTATTGGCATGTAATTGGTGACAAAAATGTTCCCTTTTTTGTATATCTGAGGGAACAATTGTTATTTCTCCACTTTTATTTCTGAATTTATTTCTTTGGATCATCTCTCTTTTCTTCATGATGCACCTGGCTAGAGGTTTTTTGATTTTGCTTATCTTAAAAAGAAAACAAAAAACAAAATCTTTGGTTTTACTACTTTTTGAAAAGTTGTTTTTGCTCTCTAATTTATATTAAAACCTGTAATATTTAGGATCATGTTTTTTCTTTTTTTAACTTTTTTTAATTGATTTTTAATCATTTTACAAAGTTGCCACAAAGTCCATTTTAGAGCACAATTTTTTAGGTACAATGAACATATATACATTTTTTGTCCCATTTTTTTCCCCTGTGAGCTGCCGTTAAGATCTTCTATATATTTCCCTGTGCTATGGAGTACAATCCTGTTTATCTATTTTACAATTTTGACCTCCCAGCCTATCTCTTCCCACACCCCACCCCTTGGCAACCAAAACTTTGTATTCTCTGCCTGCGAGTATATTTCTGTTTTGTATTTATGCGTTGTTTGCTTGGTTTTGTTTTGTTTTTTGATTCCACACATGAGCCATCTCATATGGTATTTTTCTTTCTCTTTCTGGCTTACTTCACTTAGACTGACTTTCTTCTGGGCCATCCATGTTGCTGAAAATGGTATTATGTTGTCAGTTTATAAGAATGACTTCTATTCCATTGTATAAATATACCACCTCTTCTTTATCCAGTCAACTGTCGATGGACACTTAGGCTGTTTCCTTGTCTTGGCTATTGTAAATATTGCTGGCTATGAACATTGGGGTGCAGGTGTCTTCCTGAATAGGGTTCCTTCTGGATTTATGCCCAGGAGTGGGAATCTTGGGTTACATGGTATGACTATTCCTAGGCTTTTGAGGAATCTCCATCCTGTTTTCCACAGTGGATTCACCAACCTGCATTGCCACCAGCAGTGAAGGACAGTTCCCTTAAATCCACATCCTCTCCAGCATTTGTCATTTGTGGATTTTTGAATGATGGCCATTCTGACTGGTGTGAGGTGATATCTCATTGCAGTTTTGATTTGCATTTCTCTGATAATCAGTGATATTGAGCATTTTCTGATGTGTCTTTTGATCATTTGTATGTCTTCCTTGGAGAATTGCTTGTTTAGGTCTTCTGCCCAATTTTGGATTAGGTAGTTTATTTTTTCTTATTCAGTTGGATGAGTTGCTTATATACTTTGGAGATCAAGCCTTTGACGGTTTCATATGCAAATTTTTTTCCCATTCCGTAGGTTGTCTTTTTGTTTTACTTCCTGTTTCTTTACTGTGCAGAAGCTTGTAAGTTTCATTAAATCTCATTTGTTTATTCTTGCTTTTATTTTTTCTACAAGAAAATTTATGAAATGTATGTCAGATACTATTTTGCCTATATTTTCCACTTGGAAGTTTATTCTATCTTATCTTATGTATAAGTCTTTGATCCATTCTGTGTTTATTTTTGTGTATGGTGTTCTAGGTTCATTGGGAGTGTTCTAGCCTCATTGATTTACCTGCTGTTGTCCAGTTTTCCCAACACCAGTTGCTGAAGGGACTGTCTCTCTTCCATTGTAATTTCTTGCCTCCTTTGTCTAAGATTAATTGACCAAAAGTTTGTGGGTTTATTTCTGGGCTCTCTAATCTGTTCCATTGGCCTATATGTATATTTTCCAACCAATACAGTGCTGTTTTGTTGACTGTAGATCTATAGTATTATCTGAATCGTTAGCATTAAGAAATGCCACTGATATTTGAACCTTAATCTCGTAACCTGCTACATTGCTGAATTCTTTGATCAGCTGTAATAGCTTTTGTCTGGACCTTGTAGGGTTTTTTATACATAGTAACATTGTCTGCATATAGTGAGACTTTAAAATTTTCCTTTCCAATTTGCATCCCTTTTACTTCTTTCTCTTCTTTGATTGCTGTGGCTAGGTCTTCCAAGTCTATGTTGAGTTGGAGTGGTGATAGTGTGCATCCTTGTCTTGTCGTAGAATTTAGTGGGAAGATTTTGACTTTCTCACCATTCAGTATTATGCTGGCTGTAGGTTTGTAATCTATATCTTTTATGATGCTGAGATATGTTGCCTCTATGCCCAATTTGGTGAGAGTTTTTATCATAAGTGTGTGTTGAATTTTATCAAATGCTTTTTCTACATCTATTGAGATGATCATGCAGTTTTGGTCCTTTGTCTCGTTGATGTGCTGTATTACATTAATTGATTTGCATATGTTAAACCACACCTGTGTCCATGGCATGATTTCCACTTGGTCATGAGGTATAATATTTTTTCTCTGTTTTTGGCCTCTATTCACAACTATTTTGGTGAGGATATTGGCTTCTGTGTTCATCACTGCTATTGGCTTATAATTGTCTTGTTTGGTATTGTCTGTGCCTGGTTGTGGTATCAGGATAATTGTGGCTTCATAGAATGACTTTGGGAGTATTCCTTCCTTTTCAATCTTCTGGAAGGATTTGAGAAGGACTGGTATGAGTTCTTCTATGCATGTGTGGTAGAAATCCATAGTGAAGCCATCTGGTCCTGGACTGTTATTTGTCGGGAAGTTTTATATTGCTATTTTGATTTGATTTCTAGTGCTCTGTTTCTTCAAGGGGTCAGTTTCTTCTTGATTCAATCTTGGTGGACAGTATGTTTCCAGTAAATTGTCCATCCCTTCTAGGTTATCCAGTTTGGTTGAATATACTTTTCATAATATTCTCATATGATATTCTGTATTTCTAGTTTATCAGTTGTAAATTCTCCATTCTCCTATCTTATTTTACTAATTTGTGCTCCCTCTCTTTTCTTCTTCTTGAGTTTGGCCAGAGGCTTGTCGATTTTACTTATTTTTTCAAAAAAAAGCCTTTGGATTGATTGATTTCTTTCCTATGGTCTTTTTAAACTCTATTTTATTTATTTCCTCCCCAATATTTATGATTTCCTTCCTTCTGCTGCCTTTTGGGTTTTTTTTTCTTCTTTTTCTTGTTCATTCTCCTGATGGGTTAAATTGTTTATTTGTGATTGTTCTTCTTTTTTGAGGAAGGCCTGTATCGCTATAAACTCCCCTCTCAACAGTGCTTTTGCTGTGTCCCATAAATGTTGTTTGGTTTTGCTTTCATTTACTATTTTCTCAAGGTACATTTTCATTTCAGCTTTGATTACTTCTTTGCCTCATAGGTGTTTTAATAACATATTGCTTTATCCACATGTTTTCCTTTGTTCTCCTTTGTTTCTCTTTGTTGATGTCAAGCTTCATGGCATTGTGGTCAGTAAAGATGCTTGAGGTAATTTCTATCTTCTGAAAATTGCTGAGGCTTCTTTTGTGCTGAAGTATATTATGAATCCTGGAAAATGTCCCATGTGCACTTGAAAAGAATGCTATTTTGTGGGTGGTGCAATTCCCGGAAAATATTCACCAAGAGAAATATTTCTATTGTATTATTTAAATTTTCTGTTGCCTAATTTACTTTCTATCTCAATGATCTGTCCAGTGATGTTAATGCAGTGTTGAAATCTCCAACTATATTTAGATTCCCATCACTATCCCCCTTTATATGTGTTAGTAATTTCTTCATGTACTTAGTCCTCTATTTGGTGCCTATGTATTAACAAGCGTGCTATCCTCATCTTGTATCAGTCCTTCCTTCATTATAATATGTCCTTCCTTATTTTTCTTTATGGCCTTTGTTTTAAAGACTATTTTGTCTGAAGTCAGTACTGCAACACCTGCTTTTTTGGCTTTTCCCATTGTATGGAATAACCTTTTCCATCCTTTCACTCTCAAACAATTTGTTTCCTTCTCACTGAAGTGAGTCTCTTGTATGCAGCATATTGAAGGTTCTTGCTTTATCATCCAGCCTGCCACTCAATGACATTGAATGGAGCATTTAGTCCATTAACATTTACAATAATCGATGATATGATTGTGTTTATTGTCATTTTGACCTTATATTTGCAGTTGATCTTTTATTTCCTCTTTGTTCGTTTGATCTTCCTTTTTTGGTTTGGTCTTTTTCCTTTATATTATCATGAAAATTATTTAGTTTTATTGACTCTTTGAATGTGTTTTTGCCTTGTTTTTACCCTTTTATATAAGTTTATTAGACCATTAGTATAACTGACTTTATTAAACTGATAGTAACATGATCTCAAACCCATCCTTCTGAGAACAAAACATTTTAAAAGGAAAGACCACCCAAGAAAAAAATTCTTTATATTCCTACCTCCATTTCCACTCTCAATGATTTGTATTTCTTGTTTTAAAATTTTGTGTTTATTTTATTTCTAGTTCATGAGTTATCACTTTCCAGCTGTGAGATTCACATTTCTGTAGCATCCTGATGCTTTTCTTTTTAGAGTGGAACTTTCAATATTTCTTTTAGCATGGGCCTAGTGTTGCTAAACTCTTGTAGCTTTTTCTTGTCTGTGAAAATATTTCTCTCTCCTTCTACCATAGACAATAGCCTTGCTGGTTAATGTATCCTAGGGTATATCATTTTTTTTTCATTCAGGACTTTGAATGTATCTTGCCACTCCCTTCTGTTCTGTAGTATTTGTGTTGTGAAATCAGCTGTGAGCCTTCTGGGGATTCCCTTGTAACTCACTCTTTGCTACTCTCTTGCTGTCTTTGGGATCATTTCTTTATCCTTGGCTCTGGCCATCTTAATTATATGTTTTGTTGCGGGTTTATTTGAGTTCTTCCTGTTTGGGACAGTCTGAGATTCCTGTACTTGGATATCTGATTTCTTCTTTCAGTTTGGGAACTTCTCACTCATGATTTCTTCAAACACCTTTGCAATCCCCTTTGATATTTCCTCCCATTCTGGGACTTCTAACATGCCAAGATTGGCATGCTTTCTATTGTCCCAAAGGTCTCATGCTATTTTCATTTGTTTCTTGTTGTTTCTCTTGTAGCTGTTCTGATTGAGTGCTTTCTATTGTCCTGTCTTCTAGGTCACTAATTCATTCCTCTGCATTATCTAGTCAGCTTTGTGACCACTTTAGATCATTCCTCATCTCAGTAAACGGGTTTACCTATTCTACTCGGCTTTTCTTTATAGCTTCCATTTCATTTTTAACATATTTTATATCTCTAAACACTATCTTTTATTTCCTTCATTAATTTGATCACACTTCTTTTGAAATCTTTATCTAGTAGGCTATTGTTTTCTATTTCACTGATCGTACTTTCAGAGGATTTCTCTTGTTCTTTTAATTGGGAATGGTTTCTCTGCTTCATCACCTTGCACCTACGTCTCTGGCACTGTGGTTTATGGTTTATCAGTTATCTACTGTGGTCCTAAAGGAGTTTATCTACCAAATGCCTATGTAGCAATACAACTAAAAAAGCGAAAAAAGAGAGAGGAAGAAAAAGAATTTTAAAGAAGGGGAAATAAATGTTTGAAGACAATGTATAATACATAATAGAAGAACAAGTTGAAGCAGAGTTTTGAAAAATAATAATAATAAAAATATTTTTAAAAAACTGCAATGGGATTTAAAAGGGGGTATATATAATTGCCTAAGAATTGAAAATTAAGTGGGTAATAGAAAATGGAACGGGTAAAAACAGATTAAAACAAGGGGGTGGTCAGTATGTCCTGGAGACTATGTAACTTAATGTGAACTCTTTCTGTATTTATCCTGTTTTTGAAGCTCACCTTGCTTTTTCCAGAGGCCCTCCATTGGAGCCCACATCTGTGCAGCTCCTAGGGCCAGTTGGCAAGCAGATCATTCCTACTCCCATCACTGGTTATGGAACAGCACTCTTTACTGTGGGTTGTCTTGTCACTGCCCTGACTGATGCCTCAGTCATATATTTCAGACTCACCAGGCAGGAGTGGGCATAAAGCCCTCTCCCAGCCACATAGTCAGGGGCTGTGTTCCATCCCAAAAGTTGGTGGGCCATCAGCCCCCTCAGGGTGCCTGTCTATCCACTGTTATGTGCCCTGTCACTGATCTGGGCCAAAACCCAGCTCCTTGTTTGCCTTGGCAGAGCAAGTTCTCTGAAGATATAGGACAGAAATATATTATATGCCTCAGGCTGTAAACAAGTTCCCTTCTGGCACTTGAGGCTGCTAAGTCCTTAGGAGTGAATGCAGCTTTTGCTCTCACTGCTGCCAGGGTGCAAAGCACCAGAGGCTATGGTGGCTGTGTCTGAGCCCTAGGTCTCTTGTCCTCAATTATTTTGTGGAATTTCAGAGATTTAAAATGCACCTTTCCCCTCCCAGGGCTAGTCTGCCCTGTTGTTTAATGGAGGGCCCAGGTTGTTCTGCCCTGTGCACCCACAGCAATGGTGCACAGCCCCCTCCATTCCCCCAGGCTGCCTCAGTGCAGCCATCTTCATCTTCCACCCAGCTCTGGCAGCATGGCACTGCCCCCAGCTGCCAGGATGCTTCTTGGGCTGGGTGTCACAGGGATCCTCACTGCCTGTTTAACTTAGTACTTATACTCTATGGAGTTCCAATTCTTGGAAGATCCCCCTCCATCCTGCCGACATCTCACTTGGAGAGGGGAGACCCAGTGAATGAGCATGAGTCCTTCTTTGCTGCTCCCTCCCTGTGGGAACTGTCCCAATTTGTTTTGCCTTTTCTTCTTTCTTTATTCATTTTCTTCTACAAGATATTTTGCATTTTTATCTTTTGAAGAGGACAGTGTACTGTCAGAGTTCTGTAGGTTCTCTGGTTAGCTGAATAGGTCTGTGGATATGAGTCTTGGTGCATTTTTGGGAAAGGGTGAGCTACGAGCATCCTTCTGCTCCATCATCTTCGCTTCCTCCATAAAAAGTCTCACTTTATGGTGGAAGTTATACACAACCAGGTAACAGATGGAAAAGATGTTTCTTGGAATTGACAAGAAAGTGCAGTTTGCAATGCTCAACTCATACAAAATACATTTTAAAATAAAGGCCACAATGAAAGATACATATTAGATTATATTAAGAGAAAGAAATCAATATAAAAAGAGAATTACAATCATTAAATTATATATGGACCCAACACCGTAGATCCTAAGTATAAAAAGAAATATTAGTAGAAATGAAGGAATTAATTCATTATAAAACAATAATAGTAGATGAGTTGAACACCTCACTATTCTGATGGCCATATCATCCAGAAAGAGTATCTGTAAGGGAACAGAGGTCTTAATGGCTTATTAGATCATTTGAACCTAACTGAGTTATTGGACACTGCATCAGAAAAGGGGAACATATAAACTTCTGAAGTGTTCACAGGATGTTATCTAAGAAATTAACCACATATTATGTCATGTAATGAGTTTCTGGAACTTTAAGCAAATGCAGATTACAGCAAGTATTTTTCCATACACAAAATTATGAAACTATGCATCAACTCTAGAAAGAAGAACAGGAAAAGCACAAACATGAGATTAAAACTCATCCTTTAAATAAATAAAATAAAACAAGGTCAATGATGAAACCAAAGAGGTAATAAAATCATACCTGGAGACAAATTACAATGAAAACACAACTTCATCAAATGTATGGGATGCAGTAAAGGGAAATATAAGAGGGAAGTTTAGAACAATTGAGGCCTTCTATGAGGAAAAACAAAAACCTCACAGGAAGGATAAAGCTTACCACCCAAAATAACTAGATATAAGAACAAACAAAACACAAAGGCAGTAGAATGAGTAATCTTTAATGATTAGGTTGAAAATAAATAAAATAAAAATTAAAAAATAAGTTAAAATTCATAAAATCAATAGTATTTTTTTCTTAAAAATATTAACAAATTGATAAGCATTTAGCCAGGCTTATCAAGAAATACAGGGTCGAACCAAACAAAATATTAAATGAAATATTAGAAATAATATCTGACAGTACAGAAATGCAAAGATTATGAAACACTCTGAGCAGTTATGTGAAACCAACTGGACAACCTTAAAGAAATAGACAAATTTCTTGCAACGTACAGCCTGCCAAAACTGAATAAAAAGATAACTGAAAACTCGAAAAGAGCAATCAGCATAATTCAAATAAAATCTACAGTTTTAAAAACACCCCTTGAACAAAATCCCTGGATGCCTTCACTAAAACCTCTTTCCACTCAACTATTTCAAAAAATGTATTAGGAAGGAAAATTCCCAATGTTATCTATGCGGCCACCAAAACCTGTCAAAGACACTACCAAAAAAAAGAAATGAAAATATAAAGCCAATATCCTTGATGAATATACATTAAAAAACCCTCAACAGAACATCAACAAATTAATTCAGCAATACATAGAAAGGATTATACACGATGATCAGTTGGATTCCTTCAAGAGTCACAGGGATGGTTCAACATATGCAAGTTAATCAGCATGACACATATTTAATAAAGGAAGGACAAAATTCACAGGACCATGTCAATACACACAGAAAAAGCATTAGTCAAAATTCAACATACATTCATGATCAGAACTCTCATGAAAGAGAGTATAATGGGAACATCTCTCAACATGCTATTGGCCATTTACAACAATTAATAATAGGGAAAATGCTGAAAGCCTTCTGGGTAAATTCGAGAAAAACACAAGGATTCCTACTCTCAGCACTTCTGTTCCATAGTAAAATAAGAAATGAAAAAGAAAGAAAAAGGAGAAAAAATGCAAAATTTAAAGAAAGAGCCAAAATTGGCACCAGTATTGATGACATAACAATCTACATAGAGTCTAAGGGCTCCACATAGACTAACATCAACAATAAATATTTTCAAAGAGGGAGCAGTGTACAAGAGTAATGTAAAGTTGTCTCTTGCATTTCTACATGTTAATCATGAGATACCTTAAAATGGACATTGAAAGTAATACTATTTAAAATCCCATTCCCCCAAATACCTTGGAATAAATGTAACCACATAAATGAAATATCTAAACACTGAAAATTCAAAAACATTGACAAAGAAATGAAAAATGATTCAAAAAAATGGAAAGATGTCTTGTGTTCTTGGATTGAAGGAGTTAATATTGTTAACATGGCCGAACTACACAACGAAACCTACAGATTTAGTACAATTCCTGTTACAAAGCCATAGTATTTCCCACAGAACCAAAAAATAAATAACTCTAAGTTTTACATGAAACCATTTAATATTGTCAAAATGATCTTGAGAAAAAACAACAAATCTGCAGTTATAAACCTCCTGGAATCCTTGCTATAGTACAAAGCTACAGTAATAAAAACAGCATGACATTGGCACAGAAATATAATCAATAAAATCAGATTGAGAGCCTAGAAATAATTCCACGCACCTATGAGCAATGAATCAATGATAAAAGAGGCAAGAGTACACAATGGAGAAAAGAAAGTCTTGTCAATGGATGGTGTTTGGAAAGCTGGACATCTACATGTAAAACAGTGAAATGAGAGCATTCCCTGACATCATATACAAAAATAAACTCCAAGTTTATTAAGGACCTAAATGTAAGACCTGATACTATAAAACTGCTAGAAGGGGATATAGTTGATACACTATTGGACATATATGATAGGAATAATTTCTTGTATCATTCTCCTAATGCAAAAGAAACAAAAGCAAAAATAAGCAAGTGAGACCTAAATAAAGTTGAAAACTTCTGCACAGCTAAGGACAATTTGAATCAATTGTAAACACTGCCTGTGTAATTGGAGAATATATTTGCAAATAATACAAGTGACCTAGGGATAATAGCTGTACGTTAATACATGTAACATGGATTTAGGTTACACAACTCAAAGTGAAAAACAAAAACACAATCAAAAAAAGAGGAGAGTACCTGAGTTAATAGTTTTCCATGGAAAACATACAGATGAGTAACAGGCAAGTGATAAAATTGCTGAACATTACTAATTATTAGTTAATAGCAGTTCAAAACCATAATGAGATATCACTTCACACTGGTCAAATGGCTATTATTAAAGTCTACAAATAGAAACTGTTGGAGACGATGCAGAGGAAACAAGTCTCTTGTATACTCTTGGTAGGAATGTAAATTGGTACAACTTCTATGGAAAAGAGTGTTTAGATTTTTTTAACACCTAAAACAGGACTACCATATGAAACAGTAGCATCTGTCCTAGGAAAAATCTGAGGAAGAACTTCTAAATTGAGAAGAACCAATGTTAACAACATCACTGTTTATAATTTGTAAGACAGGGAAGCAATCCAAGAGTAGACTATGGACTTAAGAAGATATGATGTATCTATAAGTATGCAATGGAATATTACTTAGCCATGAAAAAGTATGACTCACGGCTATTTCAGCATCATTAATGGACCTAGTAAATATTGTGCTTAGTGAAGTAACTTAGAAAAAGATATAAGTATATAATATAAACTATATGTGGAATCTAAAGAATAAAAAATATCTGTGTACATCTATCTATAGCTATCTATTAATAGATGACAGATAAGTAGATACATAGAAGGATAAATATATAGATACATGCTAGATAGATAGATTGAGACATGGTAGAGAGATTAGAGAGACAAGACTGGAGCAGACTGAAAGATATGGGAAAAAATTTATGTTTACCAAAGGGATAGGGAAAGACAATTTAATGGTAGGACACTGACAGATAAAAAGTAGTATACATATAGGAGATAAGCAACAAGGATAATCTGTATAGATCGGGGAATTACACACAATAACTTATAATAATTGTATGTTAAAATTAGTGTAATAATTTATAATGCTATATAATCTGAAATGTGGTTGGAATCACTATGCTGAACATCTGAAAGTACACATTATAGTACATCTACTGTACTTCAATTAAAAATAAACATTTCGTGTATAATTTAGTCCTTTTTCCGCTGATAGCATCTTCCTTTATTATTGTTTTATTTTTACTCTTTGCCTTTTATGATTACTGACCCAAATTATTTCTATTTCTGTTGTGAACATGTTACCAGTTTGATGTACCTATATTTATTGCAAGTGAATTACTATTTTTCTCTCTTTAATTCATATAGAAGAGTAACATTTAAAAACATAACCAAAGAAACAGTTGCAACTTTCTCGTGGTCTCTGCTTAGTATTTTGTTCAATGTTTTGCGTTTATTTCCCATTTTATTTTTCTTAGAATAGCTCTTTTCTGAACCTCTTTTATGGTGTCTTGGTTTTGTTTTTTACATGTCATTCAGGTTTGTTTGTCTGTTAAAGTCTTTATTTTCACTTTACAACTAAGTGATAACTGTGCAAGGTAGAGTATTCTTGGGTGAGAGATTTCTTATTTCAGTAGTTTGAAAATGTCATTTTATTTACCCTTGGCATATGTTTTCTGCTCAGCAATCTACTGATAACCTAATGGGGTTCCTATGTAGATTAACAAAACTTGTTTTGGCTGCCTTTGTAATTTTACTCTGGCATTGACTTGCCAATTTTCAGATGACGTATCTTGAAGGAGGTCTCATTGTCCTAAAGTTATTGGTGTTTTGTTGGCTCATGGAATTGTATATCAGTTCCTTACCCAGGTTCAGGAAGTTATCAACTATTACAACTTTAAATAAACCATCAGCTGCCTTCTAACTTCCTTCACCCTCTAGGATATCACTCTAATGGGCACTTCCTGAAGAAGTCTGAAGGCTATTGTAGAATTTCCTCACTTTTTAATATCTTGCATCTCTGTCCTCTCCTATCATTTCTTGATTTGTATTGGTGAGTTTGCTAATCCCTGTTCCAAAAGACAGTCTTCTCCCAATGATTTCTGTTGCATTCTTCATCTCATTTATTAATTTCTCCTGGTCCTCCAATAATGTCTGGTTGTTTCATAGTTTCAGTATCTTAGGTAATATACCTTATCATTATTTATTTTATTCCTGAGCTCACTAAACTGCTTTCTGGGTTTTGTTTTCTGTATTGACTTTTTATATGACATCTCTTTGGATTCTTTATAAGTTATAAAGCAATATTCCATGACTTTACTTTGTGTGCTGCAGGATTGGTATTGTGTGTGTGTGTGTGTGTGTGTGTGTGTGTGTGTGTGTGTGTGCATGTGTGTGTGTGTGTTTGCCTGTGTGTGTGTTTATCTGTGTCTGTGTCATTGTCTGTGTGTGTGTGTATCTGTGTGTGTGCATGCCCTATAATGTTACTGTGATTGGACATGATCCTGGTAAATTATTGCTCTGATGACACTAAAAAACAGATTGGGATTTGGAGTCCTTGCTTTTGTTTTCTGGTAGTTTGCTATATTGCACAATTTTTGGTATTACTTACCTGAGCTACCTCTGATAATATTTCAAAATGGCACTTTCCAGTCGCTACTGTCTGTATAAAAGTTTGCTTACATTGTCACTTCTTAGACAAATCTGGTAGTTAATGCTAATGTTGTCACTGGGCCAGTGATCCTTTCCTTTTATGATATCCCTTAAGACTTAGTGCAGACATTGAGGAAAGGTGTAAAGACAGGTTGGTAGTTGGAATCGGCCAAGTGCCTTTGCCATGTCCAATATTGCAAGGTACCTTGTCTCCACCACTGTGAATGGGAAGCAGGGAGAGTGTCATGAATGTCTGAGTGTCAAAAGGATGGAAATTCTGCCTGCATTTTGGCTCCCTCCTAGTTACCTTTGACCATGAATACTGGTGCAGTTGGAGGCTGAAGCTGTGTGAACCACTGAGACCATGTTTCTACTGGGTACTCTGAAACTCTGGGCTCAGATACCCTAGTGAGTGGGCCATGGGCGTAGGCACCAACTCAGCTTTTCCCTCATTTCAGCCACCATTATGTGTTTTAGCCCACCAAACTTCAGCTGTACACATGTGTTCTGGAGTATTGTTTTGTGTTGTAGTTATTTTTCTTGAGATGTGATCGTTTCACTGTAGATTTAAGGGGAGAGACAGAAATAGTTTAAACTTATGTCACTTTTTTCAAACTCTAAACTTTTTCATTTAAAAGCTTAAATTCTAATAAAGACATTATAAGAACAGTAAAGAAAGTTAAATAATCACCTCCTTCATATCAGAGTACTACAAAATATTTTGTTTTTCCTGGGTTCTTTTATTCAATTTTTTCCCACATGCAAGCACATTTTAGTATAATATATGCCTATAATCTCTTTAAAATCATTTAAATTATTAAAATATTTCTCTGTGCTGGAAATATAACCCTGTTGGCTCTCTAATTTATAACTAGTAGCTTACATATTTCTGTCTTCCCCATCCTTCTTCCCTGTCCCCAGTGGAAAACACTACTTGGTACACTACACATATTTATGTGATTCTGTTTCTGTTTTTTTTATAATTATTTCTCTTATACATTTAGTTTTCTCATGAAAGTGGTAATGTAGAGTGTTTTTCTCTGTATGACTTATTTTGCTATGTGCATCACTATCTGGGTCCAGTCACATTGTTCCAAAGGGCAGAAATTTATTTTTTGATATGACAATGACTAAGTATTTATTATGTTATCTATATCTCACATCTACTTCAGCCAATCATCTGTTGATGGGCAGTTGATTTGTGCTTCTATCCTTAGCTATTATAAATGATAATGTTAAGAATATTGGGGGTAATATATCCTTTAAGGCTAATGTTTTCTTTTTTTCAGATTTATAACAAAAACTGGAATTGCTGGAACATATAATGTTTCTATTTCTAGTTTTCTTAACACTGTAAACACTTTTATAACAGTGGATGCATAAATTTATATTTCCACCAACAGTGTAGTTGGGTTCCCTTTTATCAACATTCTTATTAATGTTTGTTATTTGAAGACATTTTTAATAGCCATTTTGGTTGCTGTTTGATTATATGTCATTCTGGTTTTGATTTATGTTTTCCTAATGAATAGCAACGTTATAATTCTTTTTATGTGCATGAAAACCATCCACATGTCTGTTTTTGAAAAGTTTCCATGAGGATCCTTCAACTGTTTTAAGTTGGGGTCTTTGTTTTTTTAAATAATGAGTCTAATATGCTATATATACATTATGGATATTAATACCTTATTAGTTTCATAGTTTGAAACTCTTCCTTCTATTCTATGTGTTGTCATAAGTTTTGCTGAAGGTTTCCTTTGCTCTGCAAATGGTTTTGCATTTCACACTTATACAAGAAGTGGAATCACTGTATCACATAATACAACAATTTTTCCCTCAGTATAATTAAAAACTGTTATTGTTAATTTTTCTATTTTTTTTACTTAGGAGATACATCAAAAATAAATATTGCTATGATTTATTACAAAGGCAGTTCTGCTCCTTTTCTTGTTCAGAAATTGTATAGTTTCAGGTTTTACATTTAGGAAATTAATCCATTTTTATTTTATTTTGTATACTATGGAAGGAAGTGCTCTTACATCTAACTTTTACATGTAATTTCCAGTTTTCCCAGAACTACTTGTTGAACAGACTGCCTTTTTTTCCATTGTATACTCTTGCCTGATGCATTGTAGACTAATTGACCATATGTGAATGTGTTTATTTTAGGACTCTTTATTTTGTTACATTGATCTATGTGACTCTTTTAGTGATATATTTTGATGTTTTGATTACAGTAACTTTGTAGTATGTTCTAAAGTCAGGGAGTAAAATACCCACAGCTTTGTTCATTTTTCAAAGATAATTTTAGAAAATTTGGGTCTTTCAGAATTTAGTATAAATTTTATCATTTTTCTCCTTGTTTTGTGAAGAAACATATGGATTCTGGTAGAATACAAATTTACTAAAAGTAGAAAACCTGAGAAAAATTGTAAACTGTGGAGGATAAATCATGGAATATTAAACAATAAATGGATTGATGCATTAATCAAAGAAAAAATACATAAAGAAATATAACAACAAAAATAAAGTCCATGTGATATAACAAAAACAGTATTAATAGGAATGCTTATAGCAAAACAATCCCACTTACACAAATAAGAAAAATCTCTCTCATAACATAATCTTACAAACAAAAACATAGCAAAATAATAAACAAAATTGCTAGTACAAAGCAAGAGAGCTGAATGGTCGGAACATCAATATATAAAATAAAGGTTAAAAATAGAAGCATCTAATCAAACTACATAATGGCTTTTGAAAGATAAATAAAACTGATAATCTTTAATGAGACTCATGAGCAAAATAGAGAGTAAAGAATAAAAATCTCTAAAATAAATGAGAGTTTCAGCTTATATCAAAATAACACAAAGCATCATAAGATGATACAACAAATTATATGCCAATTAAAAGGGAAACCCTAGAAGAAATGGACAATTTCTTAGAAAGACCTAATCTCCAGGATGGAATGAGTAATAGAAAATATTAACAGACCATCACTAATGAAATTGAATAAGTAGTTAAACAAAATCTCCCAAGAAACAAAATTCCAGGCCTAGAGAGCTTCACGGGTGATTTCTGTCAAACATTTAGAGAAGAGCTATCACCAATACTTCCCACAGAATTCCAAAAATTTGCAGAGGAAGGAAAGCTTCCTAGCCCACATTTTTGTTTCACACTACTACTATAACAGGAACAAATATCTCATAAAATTACAGGTTAAATACTACTGATAACCATAGATGCAAAAATCATCACTAAATTGTTAGGAACGCAAACGAAACATTAAAAGAATTATGCAGTATGATTAAGTCCCTTTTATTCCAGGGATGCAAAAGTGATTCATTACCCTCAAATTAATCAATATGATACACCAAACTAACAAATTGAAAAATAAAAATTATATTGTCATCTCAAAAGTTTCATAAAAAATTTTGACAATTTCAGTATCTATTTATGATTAAATTTCTCCTCAAATTGGGCATGAGGAAACATACCTCAATACAGTTAAGGTCTTATATGACAAGAACACAGCTAACAAGGCACTCACTGACTAAAAACCTGAAAGCATCTCCTGTAAGAGCAGGAAGAAGACAAGAATGCTCACTCTTACCACTGTTATTCAGTATAGTAATAGAAATTCCAGCCATAGCTATCCAAAATAAAAGTAAATAAAATATAGCTACTTCAGAAAAGGAGAAAAAGTATCTGGTTGCAGATGAAATACTTTAAACAGAAATCCTAAAGAAGACGCCACAAAACTACTAGGGCTTATCAATGAATTTGGTAAAATTTCAAAATGTAAAATTAACATACAGAAATCTTGCATTTATACACACTAACAACAAGCTAACAGGTAGAGGAAGTGAGGTAACTGTCTCACTTAAAGTTGCTTTACAAAAACAATAAATCAAGAAATGTATCCAAACAAGGAGTTAAAAGAAGTTTACTCAGAAAACTATAAAATATTTATAACAGAAATTAAAGATAATGCAAACAGATGAAAGGATATACTGTGTTAATATATTAGGAAAAAAATATTGTTTAAATGACAGTACTAGCCAAGAAAATACACAAATTATATTCAGTGCCTATTAAAATACAAAGTGCATTTTCAGACACATACAAAAATAATTCTTAAATGTTCATGTAAACACAAAAGAGTTGAAATCACTAGAAAAGAAAAGAAAAGAAAAGAAAAGAAAAGAAAAGAAAAGAAAAGAAAAGAAAAGAAAAGAAACAAATTAAAAACACAAACAACTTTGAGAAAGAGCAAAGAGGAAGTAACACTGTCCCTGATTATAAAATATAATACAAACTTACAGAAATGAATATGGAAGTGGCACAGAACAAACAGAATATTGGAACACAACAGAATGCCTAAGAATGAAATCAGACAGTTATGGCCATTTAGCCCATTACAAAAATATGAATATACATTGGGGGAAAGATAATCAACAGGCATATGAAAATGGTCAACATCACCAACAATCAGAAAAATGCAAGTCCAAAACCCAATGAGATTTTATGTCACTACTGTCAGAATGACAATGATCAAAAAGGTAACAAATATAAATATTGGTGAGGATATAAGAAAAAGTACCCTCATGCAAGACTTGAGTGAATGTAAATTTGTACTGTCACTGTGGAAGACATTCTGGAGTTTTCTCTAAAAATTAAAAATGAAATATTATCCAACATTTCCATATCTGGATACTTATTCCAAGAAAATAAAGGCACAAATCAGAAAAGATAAATTCAACCCTATATTCACTGCGGCATTATTTACAATAGCCAGGATATAGAAGAAAATTCATTGCTCATCAATAAATGATGGATAAAGAAAATGTCTGTTTATAGTATAAAAATCTAACCATCTATTAACTAAAGATTTTCTATATTTGAATATATATACATACACACTAAATATATATATATTTATGCACACTATATATATATGCACACACACGCATAAAATTTCAATGGGTTATTACTCAGCTCTAAAAAGTATAAGTTCTTGTCATTAGCCAAAAATGGGTAGACCAAGAGGGTAATATGCTTAGTGAAATAAGTCACACATATAATGACAAATCCTAAATTATTTTGCTCATATTTGTATTTTGATACAAATTAACATAACAAAACACAAAAGAGTTATAGATAGAGAAAGAAATAGTTTGTTCACAAGAAGGAGGGAAATGTGATGAAGAAAAAGAAAAAGTACAGGATAATTAAGAGAGAAAATTTTCCAGTTGCAAATTAAATGAGTCAGGAACAAGAAATGTACTGTATGGGGAATAGTCATTAACTGTGAAATATTTTTAAATAGCAACATATCATAACTAGGTTTATTCTTGTGACCAGTTTGAAATGTATTAAAGTTTGCAAACATTATATTATGTAAGAGAAACTAACGCAGTGTTATACATTAAAGTACACTTCAAAAACAAACATACTTATAGAATAAAACAGATTTGTAGTTAACAGAGGCAGGTGTTGGGAAAGGAGAATTAGATTAATGAACTCGAAAATTACAAACCTCCAGATATTAAATAAATGTGTTCAAGGGATGCTATGTATTAACATGATAAATGCAATTATACTGCTTTATGTTATATATGAATGTTGTTAAGAGAGTAGACCCTAAGATTTCTCAACACAAATTAAAGGCAAATTGTATTTCTTTAATACTGTATCTAAATGAGATAATGAATTCTCCATAAAGTTGCTATAATATTTACTTCAAGATACATATGACTCAAATATCTACCCTTTGCTCCTAAACTTACACAACGTCTTATGCCATTTATATCTCAATAAAAGCAGAAGGAAAAATGGAAACTCAATGATCATTGTTTCCCATGTCATTTCTCATGATTGTTTTTGCAGAAGGTAATCTTGAGTAATGATAAACTTATCCTAGATAAAGATACAAATAAATAAGTGATTCTAATAAATTATACATAAAGATACTAATATAATTAGTGTTTTGCCATGCCTTAAACTTTCTTCAAGATAACAGACCACTGATTCTGTAGGCATCAAAATTTCACTCTGTGTATTCATCTGAGATTAGGGAATGGATACAAAAGTTAACCATGGCTGCTTTTCTGTGAGTGATAATGTTTTCTGTCTCTGAACAATTGTCTCTTCTCCCCAAAAGCATCAGTAAGAAGGATCATGCTTGGTTGCAAAAATCTCAGCATGGTAAAACCTCAGAACCCCTACAATTCTTAAGTGTTTTGCAATTGGAATGCAATACTGACAAAGACTTGATTTTGGAAAACAATATGGTGTTTTCTTATGGTTGCATTAGGGTATGTGAGGATAATCCATGAGATCCACAACAAACATCCTCGTGCAAGAACTGTAAAAGTTCTGCATTATTAGGACTGAGGACTGTTTTCAAAATAATGACTATGCTCAATGTATTTCAGGTAGTCCAACGAAAGACAGGTTATTGATATTTGTAGTTGAACGGGAATACATCAGCAGTTCAGTCTCTATATATTAGTCAACGGGTGTTCAAAGCCAAAATAAGTTGTGTCAACAATGAGAAATAGAAGAAAAATAAATTTGGAAATAAGCTTAAATTAAAGAGGAGATACAATCCTGTGCTGGGCTCTGGGGATTGGAGACTGTATATGCCTCAGTTCAATTCAAGGGTTCAGTGGCTTGGCCCTAGCATTACCTCGGGATTCAATGAACAGGTAACAATTAGTATACTGGGAGAAATATAAACTACCTCTCCCTGATTGGAAGAATATCTGGTGGCTCTATGAAACTCTTAATTCACACAGATTCTGGAAGATGCAAAAGAATAATTCACTGATGACTCAACTAAGAAAAACTTAGTTTTTGCTTAAAAATGCATCTTCACACACACACACAATAGTAGACTGATTTGTAGTATTTAGTGGGAATAATTCAGTGGGCAGAGCTCAGAGAATAATATTCAAAGCACCAGACAACTTTTGTACTTTTGCCAATATTCTAGTTTTCCCAGGTAGAAAACCACAAGTGGACAAACAAACAATATTCTTCTTTAGGATTTCTAATTTTGAAAGTAAACTGTAGCTTTTGACTTATCAGTATAGAACCTTGTTAAGATGATCACGGTAAGACCCACTATCTGATAAGGGAGCTGGAAAATAGCTGCTGAACCAGATCATCTGAACCACAGACTGCTAATATAAGCAACAACATAGCCACCATTAGTGTTGAGCTGACAAACTTTAAAAATTGATGTTTCTGTTATAGGAACAACCACTGCTGCCCAGAAAAAGATCTCCAACAGCAAGTGGGCTCTTTTCTTCTCTTGGTAAAAGTCTTATTGGTGGGAAGTTACTAGAGCTTACCCTGGCCATTTGCCCATTCTCCAGATTATCAAAGGCTTTCTTCAGAAATGGTGACACATTATCCAGACTCAATATTGCCATTCCAGTCTTATCAGCTGACACTGTCTGCATCATTGTGAACAGAAGACTTAGGCTCCCTGAACTTGCCTACAATTTTTCCAGCATTTCAGGGACTTTCACATTCTGAAAATGCTTCAAATTTTATTTAAATTGATGGGAAATAGTCAAAGTTTTCCATGAATATTTTATATTTCCTAATATCTGCAGAAATTTGGTATTCTTGCAGTTGGACAAATTTTTATTTCTACCACCCTCACCTCTTTTTAGTCCACACAATTCAGATTGCAATTTAGTTACTGAATACGACCACCCCAACCAAGGGTCTAGTACTTCTTTGATACTACCTTTGTGAAGGTTAGAAGGGGCCCAAGTTATGTGGGGTGTATAAACCTATATTAAATGTTTGCAATGGCACTTTCTCTTCTGGATAAAGCTCTGATTCTGAGAAGTCAATTAATTAGAAAGCAGTATAGTTACTGTTAAGGGGAAGAGAATCAGCTACTTTGGGGTGGGTGGGTGATGAAGAGACAGGAAAATATCCAGGAAGTGAGAATGGAATGCTTTAGGCCTCTGGAGGCATGAACTAAGAAGAAAATAATAATTTGTCTACTGTAACTACCTCCAATTACAGTGTTGAGTGACTAGTCCTTGGGCTACAAAAAGAGCTAGTATGTGGTGAAGAGTAAAGACCATAATGAAACAGTTTGTAAATCATGAGAGTTTTGTTGTTTCAGGAAAGTAGATTTTGCTTAAAGTCAACATGTATTTTTCATTCACTAAATAATAAAATGCATCCTATGGCAGGCACTGTGCTTGCTGTGCTTGTATCCAAGATAGACAAGGAAAGGGGGATAGGCAGAAAATATCTGGAGGAGGTGATTTCTGTGCTGAGACTGAGAAAAATCTAAATAAGTAAAAGGAGGACATCCTAAGTCCAAGGATGAGCTGGAGCAAAAGTTTTGAGGTTGGATTTAATATGGTTGATAAGCATTTTCCTGGATGTATCTCCAGAAACAGTGAAACATAATGATATGCCAAATTAGTCAGATGCCAGATCTATAATGAAATGGCTAAACTATGTTGAGTTTGTGGGCTTAGATTTGGTAAGTCATTAAATGCCACCCTGTGGATGTAAGCTTGTCTTTGGCTGGAACATAAAAGAAACCTAAAATATTTATTTGAAAATATAGTGTAGACTCTTGAGTGGAGGAAAGGAAACACCAATTGGAATGCTTTGAAAACAGCACAAAGAAGACTATAGATAAAATTACTTCTAAAATTTACCGCATGCTGAATGTGCCATCTGAGACTACATCATGTGACTTTTATGATACCAGGGATGATATATTAGAGACCATGATCCCTGGGCTGGTTCCTGCATTTATATCCTGTTCCAACATATCCAAAATTAACACTTTCAATACTTTCCAGGATGAATCAGAAAACACTAAGTAGTTTTCCCTCTCTCCATATTTTAGACTTTTTTCCAAATTATTCCATTTTGTCTTATTCCTCACAGAAATTATTTAAATTTACACCCATATTATTCCACCAAATGATCATATCAATCAAATATCTCTTTTTTTCTTTAAATGGTAACTTAGACTCCCATTTAACCCTTTACTCTATTTTAAATAAAAAAGGATATTAAAGGTACACTTCTATGTTTATTGTTCAAATAAGAAAATTGCAGATATTTGTCGACATTTACCATCATCAATTTTAATATTTCTTATCTTGCATAATCTGGTAATCCTCTGGTAGATCAGTTGCAATTAGGATGACGTTCATAAACTGAAGATGGCTGATGAGTTGGCCTTGAAAGAGAAGTAGCTGATGTATCAGCAATCACTGTCACTGGAATCCGTGGGTTTCTCCCTAATTGAAGTTCACATAAACGACCTTCATTGGCAGAAATGTTGTGACATATATTTGGAAAAGTAGAAGGCTCCACCATCAGTCCAAAATAATTGCTCTGTAAGGGAGACAAGCTGCTGTACTGAGAAGTACAAGTTGTAGTTGTAATGAAGTTCAAAACATGGTCATTTGCTTCAGTGTAGCTGCTTTGAGAGTGCCCGTGGACAGTGGTCAACTGATTTAAAATAGCACATTGATTCACTGCAATTTGTTCTGGTGGTCTAACTGACATTGATGATGGAGGAGAAAAATCACCTCTGATCGGGGTATTTGTATCACCAATTACGTGGCCAGTAGAGGGCTTTCTTATTAGAGCCATGTTTAAATTTGGAGAAGGTAAAAATGCACTTTCTCCACTAGTGTAAGCCACAAAATCAGAATTATGTTTACCAAAATTACCCCCTCCTTTAAAGTGCTTCTTGTTGAAATCTTGAGACAATAAAGATACCAGAGAGGCATTTTTAATCGCAACTCTTCTTTTTATTCTAACTAAAAGCTGGGGACAGCCTCGTTTAAAACTTGGATTATGGTAGAACTGCAGCTACAATAAAATGAGAAAGATTTTAGTAATAATTTAAACCAAAATAAAAGACTAAAATAAGCTTATCTTCTAAAATCTCAGATTTCACGTTTACTATGCAAAGATAATATCATCAAAATATGAACAATGCTCACGATATTTTAAAGTTCCTTATTTGGAAAATACATATTTAAATAGCATAGTCATCAAATTTAAAAATTTAGCATTTGCAGTAACGATGAATGTCACTTTTGAAATGCAGCTTTAATACATTTATTTAGATTTCTGATAAGATTCATAGTTGCAAGGAAAGTTTCTCACTATCTTAATAGATAAGGCACTGTCCTCATTTTTAGAAAAAATAAAGAATTTTAGCTTTGTAGTTTTATACAATTTTCAAAATCTAGCTTTACATTTATATTACCATAGATTGAAGTACAATATAAAATTTTGTACATGAGTTACCATGTCGTTACTAAAATTTGTGTATACCTTGCTTAAAACAGAGACTTCTTTTTTTCTGCCAGAAAGTCTGCTAGAAATACAGATTTTTGAAAATTCTGCCGCACTTTACTGAACCCATAAAGGTTAAGCTGTCTAACTAAACTTTTCATACTTCCAGTTTCAAATATTCTGAAAGGGGCCTTTCTTTCCAAAACTTCCTTCTTAAAGACATCTTCATCAATCACTATGGAAGTTCTATTATCATCCCACCAGATGGATTTAAATTGGTCACTCCCAAACATTTTCCAGAGTTTTCTTGGAAATATCAGAGAACGAAATTAATTATCTTCCTCTGGTTCAGAGATACAATGTGTGTAACATGGTGTTTTTACCAAGGATTCTTCAGACAAAGTCTGAAAAGCAATTTCTTCAATAATAGACGTCAAGTCCAAGTCCCCAGAGAATGTTTGATCACACAATAGAGATCTACCGGAGTTTCCTGAACCAGTTGGTCCATTTTCAGGAGACACATCTTGAATTTCTGAAGAAACATGTGCAATCTCAAATAACTTTTTCTACAGTTACTTTTCTAATCTGCATGATTTTGAGCATGGCAGCTTAAAATGCTGCTTTGACAGGCCTACACAGTTAAACTGTTAGGCCATCAAAGTGGTTCTCAACCTGAGTGGCTGTGACATCACAAAATGACAGGTCTCCTAGCAACCCAAGTGTAACATTCAGCCAGTGTTTCTTTCTCATTCATCCAGTTAAAATGAAATATATAGGATGATTATTTTTATAGTGTGATGTGCAAATATTTTCCCCACAAAATCTTTTTAAATAATTTAATTTTGGGGTTTATTAGATAAAAACAATCTCCTTCCTTTTGTACATAAATTTAAACCAGATTGGTGAACAGAGTATATATATGCCCAAAATAAATAAAGTAATTTTAAAATTTTGGGATTTAAAGTGAAATTTGTGTAAAACCTTTACAGAAAAGTTATAAAAATTTCATGATCATTTGTTATTAAAGTGAAAGAAAATTTTATTTGTAAACGAAAGTAGTTATTTCTCTGTGTACTTTACAATAAGTAGCTCTATATTCAAAACATCAGCAGAATAAATATCAGTTTATTTGGTATGTTTATAAATAAATGGTAAATAATTATGAATTAAAATTAGATTAAAATAATCAATCAAATTTAGGAAATCCCCAAGGGGGGAAATTTGGTTTTAAATTTTAATTCAGTGCTATAAGTAAAACAAATGTAATTTAATATTCTTCTTTAAAATTACACAAGAGAAAATCTTATTGTACACTTACAAATGTTTATTTTTGCCATTCTTTCACTCAGAGGTTTTTCAGTCCCAAGAAGGAATACATTTTCTTGTCATCTTTATAATCCATACTCTTGTGTCTTCTGTTAAGTGTTTCAAAATAATGTTGATAAATACAGTTATGCACAAGGTACTGGGTTCTATATGCAGTGACTCCATTTAGGAGCAAACAAACAATCAAAAAACAAAGAAATAACATTGTATGTTGGTTGGGGTGGAAAAGACCAAGTAATGCATTTTAGGAAGCCATATGTTTCCCAGTCCTGAAACAGTTGGCATTGTTAGTATAATACGGCAATTTAAGGCAAGTGTTTTGGTCACTAATCGTAAATAATAGCTATGTTCTGTATCAGTAAACTGTAGTAAATCCAGTTCTATCAAAAGTTATATTCTTTATTTAGAAATAAATTCAATTAAACATAAGCCAATTATAAATGAGTGATAAATTTTTTGAATAAATAAATGTACACTCAAGCTACAATGTAAATTTTTCCTTCAGTATGTGTATATTCCATTCTAAATAAATATTAGCAACCTAAATTCATTGCATACTATAAGTATTATAAACTATAATTAAGTATGATTTAGTCCTGATTCACAAATATTATTTAACATACATAAATCAATAAATGTGATACCATCCCTTAAAAACAGAGAAGTCAAAAGTGACAATCTCAAAAATTGTATGAAAATTATTGACAGAACGGATCTTAACTTTTGTATACAAAAAAATTCTTAACAAATTCTCTCTAGATAGAATATAACTAAAGATAAAAATAGCCATATATCAAAAACCCATGACTAACATCAAGTTCAATGTTAACATACAGAAAGGTTTTCCTCTAGTACAGTAATACGAAAAAGTAGCTCATTCTCACAAGTCCTAAATTACACTACTAGAAGTCCTAGCCTGAAAAACTACTCAAGAAAAAGTATAAAGGACATCCATCTTGTAAACAAGCAGTACAATTTTTACAGATGACATAATTACACATAGATGGAAACTCCATTGTCACCTCCAGTGACTGTTAGAAATAGTCCACAAACTTAGTAAACTTGCAGAATACAAAATCAATATACAAGTATCTGTTCCATTTTTATATACTAACAACAAATTATCAGAAAGAGAAATTGGAAAACAATTGTGTGTACACTTATACCAAAAAGAATAAAATATAAATAAAACTTATAAGTGAAATAAAAGATCTAAACATAGATCTATAAATTAAAGGTGCAAGAAATATATGTAAACAAAATAAATAAAAGATATTCTGTGCTCATAGATTGTATACAATGTGAGGAAATACTCTAATCTATATTTCACATGTTCAATCTCCCCAGCACTAACTGAGGACAATGTTTTTTCTTCATTTTATACTCTTCCTTCTTTATTCATAGGTTAATTGATCATATGTGTGAGGGATTATATCTCGTTGCTCTATTCTCTTCTATTGATTGGTGTCTGTTTTTGATCCAGTATCATGTTGTTTAAATTACTAATGCTTTTTAGGACTCTTTAACATCACAGTATTTTTCGCTATTAGATTTAATACTCTTTTTCAAGGTTACTTTGGCAAGTCATGATCTTTATGGTTACATATAAATTTTGAAATTATTTGTTCTATTTAATGGAAAAATCTCATGGGTATTTTGACATGAATCACACTAAACGTAGATTGCTTTGTGTAGTATGTTTATTTCAACCACATAGTTTAACATCATTAACATAAGAAATCTTTTCTTTTCTTTGGATCAGATTTAATTTTTTCATTAATGTTTTCTATTTTTAAATGTATAGGTTTTCATCTTATTTATTAACTTGATTTCTAGGTATTCTTTACTTATATTTATAATTATATACATTATATTTGTAAACTCGTTTCCTACACAAATACAACAGGCAGAAGGCATTGGCAAGACATATTCAAAGTCCTGAATTAAAGAAAGCTGTAATCTAATATAATTTATCAAGCAAGACTATGCTTTAGAATAGAATGAGGGATTAATAACTTCCATAATACCAAATACTAAAAGAATTTATCAACAGAAATGATATAATGAATGATCTACTCTAAAGAAAAGAGGCAGGATGCTATAGAAAGGAGAAAGTCATCATTAGAAAGGCAATAGATACCATGACATAAAATAGAATATACATGATGTTGTAAAACAAGACATCATAATTTTTAAGGGTCAGATATTGAAACAGGACAATAGAGAGTATTTTCTTCTTGTTTCTCTTCTCTGTAGGAGGGGTTAGAGTTTGCATTACTATCAGTCAAAATTAACAGATATATTAACGGGTCAATATACATACAAAAGAGGATAACCATAAGTCAAAAGCTTACAATGAAGTAACAAAGCCAAAAAGAAACCAAGATATTAAAGAAAACTTATAAAGCCACAAAAAGAAAAAGAAATGAACAAAAGGGAAATAGAAAATCAACTGGGAAATGAAGTTCAAAATGGAAATAAACAGCAGTCTTTCAATAATAATCACAATTGTTAATAGACTAAGTGCTTCGATCAAAAGATATATATTGTCAGATGGGATAATATAACAAGACACTACATTATGAAGCATACAAGAGACCCACTTTAGTAAGAGGAAAACACATCAATTGAAAGTCAGAAGATGGAAAAATATATTCCATGCAAATGGACATGACAAGAAAGCAAGACTATCAGTACTGACGTCACACAAAATGGACTTTACATGAAAGGCCATAGAGAAAGATAAACAAGGGCATGGTATAATAATTAAAGGATCAATACAAAATGAGGGTATTATACTCATTAAGATATATGCACTCAATATAAGAGCACCTTAATACATAAAGAAAATATTAATAGATAAAAAGGGAGAAATCAGAGGGAACACAATCACAGTAGGAGACTCTAACTCCCCATTACCATCACTAGACAGGTCTTTCAGACAGAATATTAATAATGGAACAAAGATACTAAAAGATACGATGAACTATTTGTAGTTGGTTGATATTTTCAAAACACTACTTCTCCCCAAAACAGAATATACATTCATTTCCAGTGCCTATGGAACATTTTCTAGGAAAGATTATGTACTCAGGCACTGAAGAAGCCTCAAAAATTTTAAGAAGATAAAATTTATTTCAACCATCCTTTCTGAGTATAATACCATGAAACAAAAAAAATATCACAGAAAAACAGGGAGAAAAAATGACAGCATGTAGATTAAACAACATGGTACAAAAACAAGTAGGGGAAGTGAAGAAGTAGAATAAGAAATTAAAAATATATCAAGAAATTTGACAAAGCCCTATGCAAAGTTTATGGAATACAGATAAAGCAGGCTTAACAGGGAAGTTCATAGGAACAAGGCCCTCCACAAAGTAGAAGAGCAATTTCAAATAAATAATCTAATGTTCTATGTACACTAATCATGAAAGAAGAGCAAACAAAACCAAAAGTCAGCAGAAAGAGGGAAATAATTATGATTAAGGAAGAAAGAATTGAATTAGAGTTTAAAATATAGAAAAAAATCAAAACATTTTTTGAAATAGTAAACAAAATTGACAAAACTCAGGAGAGACACATCAACAAGAATAGAGAGAGAACACAAATATCATAAGAAATGACAATGGAGAAACCACAAAGAGTACAAAAATTTGCAAAATATCATAAGGGACTACCATGACCAATTATATGGAAACAAACTGGAAAACCAGGAAGAAATGTAGAAGTTTCTGGAAACATTCAGCCCACCATTTTTGCATTAAGAAAATATTGACCATTTGGACAGACAGATCACCAGAAATGGAATACAATTATCAATAAAATAAAAAATCTCTGCAAACAAAATTCAGAACCAAATAGATTCACTGGGGAAATTGATCAAACATTCAAAGAAAAATTCATACCAGTCCTCCTCAAACTCTTCCAAAAGCTTGATATGAAGAGAGTACTCCCAATCTCACACCATAAGGGCAACACCAACCTGATATCAAAACCAGACAAAGACACTACCCCAAAGACAACAATAGGTCAATATCATTGATAAACATAGATGTAAAATTCTTTAAGAAATTATTAACAAACAGAATCCAACTGCATGTAAAAAATGATTATACACCATGGTCAATTTAGGTTCATAACAGGAACACAAGGATGGTTGAACATATGCAAATCAATCAATCAATTGTGATACACCATATCAACAAAACAGGACAAAAAAACACATGATCATCTCAGTAGATACAGAAAAAGCATTTGATAATATTTAACACCTATTTGCAATAAAAGTTCTTATCACAGTGGGCATAGAGGGACCATATCTCAACATAATGAAAGCTATTTATGACCAACATATAGCTAGCAAAATACTCAATGGTGAAAAACTGAAACCCTTCCCACAAAACCTGAGACAAGACAAGGTTGCCCATTCTCACAATTTCAATTCAATATAGTCTCAGAAGTTGTAGCCACAACGATCAGGCAAGAAAAAGAAACAAAAGGATTCAGACTGGAAAAGAAGAGGTAAAATTGCCACGATATGCAGACATGACACTATATATAGAAAACTGTTAAATTTTCACAAAAATCTACATAGGCTAAAAAAGGTACTGGGCAAGGTACCCAGAGTAATGTACAAAAACCAATTGCATTTATTTACACTAAAATTCAATCAACAGGAAAACAAAGTATAGAAATAAGCGCTTTTATAACTGCACTCAAAACTATTAAATGCCTAAGAATAAATATGACAAAGGAGGTGAATATCTTATACATGGACAACTAGAAAACATTGATTGAGGAAATCAAAAAAGATTTGAAGAACTGAAAAGATACCCAATGAAAGTGTATTGGAAGAAACAAAATTGTTAAAATGGCCATACTGCCCAAGGTAATCAACAGACTTAATGTGATTCCCTATCAAATTATGAAAACATTCCTTTTTACGACTGAACCAAATGATCCTAAGATTTACACAGACTCATAAAAGATCCATAATTTCCAAAGCAATATTCAAAAAAATGGAAGACGATGGAGGAAAAAAGCACCAGGTCTCCATACACTATAGCAGAACTACAATAATCAAAATGGCAGGATATTGGTACAGAAACAGGCATATGGAGCAATGGAACAGAATACAGGGCCTAGGAATAAATCTACAAGCCTATGTTGAATTAATCTTTGACAGAGTAGCCAAGAATATGACAGAGGAAAGAACATCTCTTCACCAAATGCTGTTGGGAAAACTGGATAGCAGCATACAGAGCAATGGAGTTAGAACACTCCTTCACTCCATACACAAGAAAAAACTCAAAATGGCTTGAAGACTTAAATGTAAGGCAAGACACAGTAAATCTCCAAGAAGTAAACAGGCAAAATACTCTGAGATAAATCTCAGCAATGATCTCCTAGAACAGCCTACCCAGGTAATGGATGTGAGAGCAAAATTAATAAATGGGACCTAATTAAACCTATAAGTTTCACACAGCAAAGGGGATCATAAACAAAGCAAAATGACAACCTACAGGATTAAAGAAAATATTTAGAAATGATGCAACTGACAAAGTCTTAATTTCCATAATATAAAGACTTCATACAACCTAATAATAATAATAAAAAAACAAGAAACTCAATCAGAAAATGGGCAGAAGCCCTAAACAAGCAATTCTCCAATAGAGACATACAAATGCCACACAGATATATGAAAAAAATTGCTCACTATCATTATTAGAGGAGGGCAATTTAAAACTATAATGAAGAATCACCTCACAATAGTCACAATGGCCATCATTCAAAATCCACAAACAATAAACTCTGGGGAAGCTTTGGAGAAAATTAACTCTCCTACACTGATGGAAGGAATGTAGTTTGGTGCAGTCATTGTGGAACACAGGATGGGGATTACTCAAAAGAATAAAAATAGACAACATATGATCCAGCAATCACAATTCTGTGTATATATCAAAGAGAAATCTAATTCAAAATGTCACCTGAGCCCCAATGTTCTTACCAGTGCTATATACAACAGCCATGACATGGAAGCAACCTAATTGTCCAACAACAGATGACATAATTCAGAAGTTATGCCATATTTACACAATGGAATAATATTCTCCAATAAAAAATGATAAAACAATGACATTTGCAGCAAAATGGATGTCCCCAAAAAGTGTCATTCTAATTGAAGTAAGCCAGAAAGAGAAAGAAAAATAACACATGACATGACATATGTGGAAGCTTAAAAAAAAATTTGGATGAGAACACAATGATTTAATCTACAAAATTTAAGCACACACTCAGACCTACTAAACAATTTTATGATTACTGCGGAAAGGGGCTGTGAGAGTATATATTTGGGAGCTTTAGAATTATACATGTTATCCACTATATACAAAAATAGATTTTTTTAAAATTTCTTTTGTATGACACAGGAAAGTATGTTAAATATCGTGAAGTAACATTTATTAGGTACACAAATGTATGCATGTACGGGAACAATGTGCTATACACCACAGATTGACACATTTTAACTGGCAGTATTTCAATGATAAATAAATGAATAAATATGTAAATAAATAAATAAATAATATCTAAATAAAAAATATTTAGTAATAAATGAAATACAAAGATTCACACTACTTAACTTTTCACCACAAATTCTAGGGGAAAACAGAAAGAATAAAGAAGAGAATTGAGTGAATGATAGTAAGACAAATAACAAGAGAAACAATTGAAAAGATAAAAAAAAATACCAAAGTCTGTTTCTTTTAAACATAAAGTGAACAAACGTTTAGGTTGGCTAAGAAAATAAAGACTCAAATAAAATTAGAAATAAAAGAGAAGATATTACCACCGATGTTTTAGAGATGCAAAGCATCATAAGAAATTACCAGTAGACAACGATTTGAATGACTTAGAACAAAAGACAAATTCCCAGTAAATATGTCTTCCAATATTGAATCAAGAAGAAATATGAAAGTTAAATAGAGCAAAAGTGTGAAGGAGTAAATAATAATCCAAACTTCCCAAACCAGAAAATATTTTCATGACGAATTTACTGGTGAATTATTTCATACACTTCAAAAAAATTTTTTTACCATTTCTTCCCCAAATCTTCCAAGAAGCTGAAGGGTCTGAAAGATTCCAAACATGTTTTATGAAGCCAGATTTATTTGCATAACAATGATAGAAAGGACATTATATGCAAAATATTGAATATTATACCTGATGTACATATGTGCCAAAATTCTCAACAAAACTCAAGCAAAATGAATTCAACATCACATTTAAAATATAATACACATACATGAGTAAAGGGATTAATCCCTGGATTTAAGGATACTTCAAAATATTCAAATCAATAAAGGTAAAATGCCACACTAATAGAATGAGAAGTAAAACTCACATAATCTTCTCAATAAGTGCAGAAAGTGTATTGTATATAATGCAACATAATTTTAACTTAATTCCATCAAATTAAATTAACCCTGTCAGTGGCAAGATATCATAAACACACAAACACTGTGTGGAGAGAAACGAAGCAGTTCTCTGTTTACTGATTCTTAGAAGAAGGCTTTATATAGGACATGCACAATGCCTCACATATCATCTAAGTTATAAGAATGATAATAATATTAAGCTATTTATGTCCCCAAGCTCCTGCAGTAAGCACAGGATGTTAATTGATCCAGGATTGTTTTAAAGTTCATCATGGAACTGTAGTTAAGTAGGCCATCTCTTATCCAGCCAGCTGTGCCTGTCTTAGGTTGTCCTCCTCTGAGAATCTTACCCAGAATATGATATCCAGCCATTCATACTGGATACATTGAGTAGGCCATTTCTTATCCAGCCTGGATATGCGACATTCCTCACAGCTTGTTTATCAGTTCAGCCCATGGGCTTAATCTCTAGAGCCTTCAGACAGGGGCCTACGAACCCAAAATCCCTTGACAGAAAACTGGATGAAGAAAATTTGATGTATATATGCAATGGAATCAATACTTTGCATTCCTATCAACAATGTCCACGCTTTTCTTTTTTCTCCACAATCTCACCAATATCTATTTGTTTTCTATTTTATGAGAGCCTTCTGACAATTGTGAAGTCTTGTCTCATTTTTGGTTTATGACTTTCCTAATAATTTATAACTCTGAAAATATTTTCATGTGTCATTTAGCCAACTGTATGTTTTCTACAGAAAACTGATTCAGATCTATCTTTTCAGTTCCTTTGGATTTTTTTTTAATTGGATTATTTGGTCTTTTTTGTTGTTGTTGTGGGGAAAGAGTTTGCCATATATTTTGGATATTAACACTAGATTCGAAAATATAACTTACAAATATATTCTCCCATTGTGTTTGTTGACTTTTCATTTTATTGATCATTTCTTCAGCAGTGTAAATCTCTTTAGAGTGATACAATCATATTTTGTTAGTTTTGTTTCTGCTTCCCTTCTCAGAGGAGTCATATGAAGAATCATTTTAAGTCCAATGTCAGAGTGTACTTCTTATGTTTTACTCTAGGATTCTTTGTTTTCAGGATTTATGTTTTATATGCCCAGGAGTGGTACTGCTGGGTCATATGAAAGGTCTAATTTTATTATTTGAAGGAATTTCCATACTGGATCCAAAGTGGTTTCACCAATTTTCATTCCCACCAACAGCGTTGGAGAGTCCCATTTTCTCCACAACCACCCATTCTTTATTATTTGTAGACATTTGAATGACAGTCCTTCTCAATAGTGTGAAGTAAAACATTATTTTATTTTTGTCTTGCCTTTGTATAATGATTAGCAATGTGAGCATGTTTTTCTTTTCCTGTTTGTCATCTGTGTGTCTTCTTTAGAGAATTGTCATCGGCTCATTTTCCCTCTGAGTTGTTTGTAGATTTTTGAAATGGAGTTTTATGAACAATGTGTGTATTTTAGAAATTAGCCTCTTGTTGATGCATTGTTTCCTCATTTGGAATTTCATCATTTCATTTTGTTATTTTGCTGTGTAGAAGCTTTTATATTTAATTAGGACCTATTTGTTTATTTTGTTTTTATTGTTTTCATCTTGGGAGACAGACATAAGAAAATTTTGCTACAATTTATCTCTTGTTTTGCTTATGTTAGTTTCCAGGATTTTTATTGTGTCATGTATTATATTCAGATATTTAAATCATTTTGAGTTCATTTTTGTACAGTGTGAGGGAGTGTTCTAATTTCATTGATTTACATGTAGCTGTTTAGCTTTCTCAACATCTCTTGCTGAAGACTGTCTTTTCAGCATTGTATATTTTTGTTTCCTTTGTCATAGTTTTGTTAACCATAAGTGTGATGTTTTATTACTGCCTCTGTGTTACATTCAAGTTATATAGTTGTTTGGTTCTTTTCCAGCATTGTGCTGTTTTGATTACGGTATTATTGTAATATAGTCTGAGAACTGGGATGGTTATAAGTTATGCCTCCAACTTTGTTCTTTTTCCTCATTGTTCCTTTTGCAGTTCTGGTTCTTTTGCAGTTCCATACAAATCATAGGAGTGTTTTTAGTTCTGTGGAAAATATCATGTATTTCAATCTGAATCAATTTATATCTGTAGACATCTTTTGTAGTATGTATATTTTAACAATATTAATTCCTCTAAGCAAAGACCTTGAGATTTATTCCATTTCCTTGCATCATCTTCAAATTTCTTTATCAGTGTCCTATTCATTTTATTATGTTGGTTTTTTCATAGGTTTTTCATTTTTTGATCTGATTTCTTATGGATCTTAGAAAATAATCTTATATTTCATTGTTTGTGTAAAAAATGTGACAGTTTTTGTATATTAATCTTGAATCATGCTACTATGCTAAATGTCTTTATTAGTTTTAGTTGTTTTGGTGTGGAGAATGTTTAGGGTTCACTATATAGATTATCATGTCATCTAAAATAAGAACAGTTTTACTTCATTCAATCTAACTTGAATAACATTTTTCCTTGTGTGATTACTGTTGCTAGAACTACCCATACTGTGTTTAATAAAAATGGTGAAAGTGGGCATCCTTGTCTTATTCCTTAATTTGGCATTCAGTTATTCACTTTTGCATATTATGCTGTCAGTGGGTCTGTAATGAATGACTTTAGATATGTTGATATATATTTCATGAATCCTACTTTGCTAAGAGGTTTCTGTCATTGTTGCTGTTGTTCTTGTTGTTGTTGTTGCTGTCTTAATGAATAAATGTTGAATTTTGTGAAATGTTTTAATGGATTTATTGAGATGACCATGAAGTTTTCTCTTTTTCTTTTGTTAATGTGGTGTATCAAACTGATTGATTTGTGTATGTTGAACCTCTCTTGTGACCCTGCAGTGAATCCAAGTTGATCAATGTGTATGATATATTTTAGGTATTGCTGGATTTAGTTTGCTAATAATATTTTGTAGAATTTTTGCATGTAAATCTATCAAAAATAATGGCTTCAATTTGCCTTTGCCCGTACTTTTTTTGTTGGTTTAGCTATCAGGGTGATGAAAGCTTCATAGAAATAATTTTGGAGTTTCCCACATCTTCACTATGTTTGAATAGTTTGAAGAGTATAAGTTCTGCTTTGTAATTTTGTACACTTCTCCATGGGAGCTGTTTATATCTGCACTTCAATTCAACAATTTTTTAAATGCAGATTCTCTCTTTCTTCTAGTAAACAGTTTGTTCAAATTATTTGTTTCTCCTTATCTCTGTCTCTTTCTAGACATTTGTCTATTTCTTCTAATTTTCCCAGTTGATTGGCATGTAAGTGTTGACAAAATGATCCCTTTTTTGTATATCTGAGGTAACAAATGTTATTTCTCATCTTTTATTTCTTAATTTATTTCTTTGGAGCATATACATTTTCTTCATGATGCACCTGGCTTGAGGTTTTTTGAATTGCTTATCTCAAAAAGAAAACATAAAACAAAATAGTTGGTTTTATTACTCTTTAGCAGAGTTTTATTTCTCTATGATTTATATTTACACCTGTAATATTTAGGATGATTTTTTTTCTATTTTTCACTTTTTTTTATTGATTTGAACTCATTTTAAAAGTTGTATCCAATTCCATCATAGAGCACAATTTTCCAGTTATAATGAACATATATACATTTTTTTCCCATTTTTTCATTTTTCAGCTGCTGTAAGAACTTTTATAAAATTCCCTATGCTATACAGTAGAATCCTGTTTATCTATTCTACAATTTTGACCTCCCAGTCTGTCTCTTCCCACCTCCCGGAACATGGCAACCAAAACTTTGTATTCTATGTCTGCGAGTCTATTTCTGTTTTGTATTTGTGCAATATTTGTTTTGTTTTATTTTGTTTTTAGATTCCACTGATGAGCCATCTCATATGGTATTTTTCTTTCTCTTTCTTTCTTACTTCACTTAGACTGATTTTCTCCAGGAGCAGCCATGTTGCTGAAAATGGCGTTATGTTGTCGGTTTATATGGCTGACTAGTATTCCATTGTATAAATATACCACCTCTTTTTATCCAGTCAACTGTTGATGGATATTTAGGCTGTTTCCATGTCTTGGCTATTGTAAATAGTTCTGGCTATGAACATTGGTGTGCAGGTGTCATCCTGAAGTATGGTTCCTTCTGGATTTATGGCCAGGTACGGGAATCCTGGGGCATATGATAAGTCTACTCCTAGGCTTATGAAGAATCTCCATCCTGTTTTCCACAGTGGCTTCACCAAACTGCATTGCCACCAGCAGTGAAGCAAGGTTCCCTTTTATCCATAGCCTCTCCAGCATTTGTCATTTGTGGATTTTTGAATGATGGCCATTCTGACGGGTGTGAGGTGATACCTCACTATAGTTTTGATTTGCATTTCTCTGATCATCAGTGATATTGAGCATTTCCTGATGTGCCTTTTGATCATTTGTATGTCTTCCAATGAGAATCACTTTTTTAGGTTTTCTTCCCATTTTTGGATTGGGTTGTTTATTTTTTCTTATTCAGTTGGATGCACTGCTTACATACTCTGAAGATCAAGCCTTTGTCGATTTCATATGCAAATTATTTTCCCATTCTGTAGATTGTCCTTTTGTTTTACTTCCAGTTTCTTTACTGTGTAGAAGCTTGTTAGTTTCATTAGGTCTCATTTGTTTTTTCCTTCTTATATTTCTGCTACGAGAAAATTTCGAGACATATGTCAGATAATATTTTGCCTATATTTTCCTCTTGGAGGTTTATTGTATCTTGACTTATGTTTAAGTCTTTGATCCATTCTGATTATATTGTTGTGTGTGGTGTTCTAGCTTCATTGGGAGTGCTCTAGCTTCATTGATTTACATGCTGCTGTCCAGGTTTCCCAACACCAGTTGCTGAAGTGTCTGTCTCTCTTCCATTGTATTTTCTTGCCCCCTTTGTTGAAGATTAATTCACCAAAAGTTTGTGGGTTCATTTCTAGGCTCTCTATTCTGTTCCATTGGCCTATATGTATGTTTTCCTACCGATTCAGTGCTGTCATTTTGACTGTAGCTCTATAGTATTATCTGAATCGTTAACATAAAGAAATGTCACTGATTTTTGAATCTTAATATTGTAACCTGCTACCTTGCTGAATTCTTTGATCAGCTTTAGTAGTTTTTATCTGGATCTTGCAGGGTTTTCCATATATAGTAACATATTTTCTGCATATAGTAAGACTTTTAATTTTTCCTTTCCTATTTTCATCTCTTTTACTTCTCTCTCTTGTTTGATTTCTGTTGCTTGGACTTCCAAGACTATCTTGAGTTGGAGTGGAGATAGTGCGCATCCTTCTCTTGTCCCAGATTTTAGTGGGAAGGTTTTAACTTACTCACCATTGAGTACTATGCTAGCTGTTGTTTAGTTATCTACAGCTTTCATGATGCTGAGTTATGTTCCCTCTATGCCCAATTTGGTGAGAGTTTTTATCATACGTGGGTGTTAATTTTATCAAATGCTTTTCTGCATCTATTGAGATGATCCTGTTGTTTTGGTCCTTTCTCTTCTTCATGTGCTGTATTACATTGATTGACTTTTATAGGTTGAACCACCCCTTTGTCACTGGCATGATCTCCACTTGGTCATGAAGTATAACCTTTTTTCTGTGTTTGGATTCTATTTGATTCTATTTCATTAAGGATTTTGGCGTCTGTGTTCATCAGTGATATTGGACTATGATTCTCTTGTTTGGTAGTGTCTTTGCCTGGTATCAGGGTGATTGTGGCTTCATAGAATGACTTTAGGAGTATTTCTTCCTTTTCAATCTTCTGGAAGAGTTTGAGAAGCACTGGTATGAGTTCTTTTTTGTATGTTTTGTAGAATTCCTCATTGAATCCGTCTGGTTCTATACTGTTATTTGTAGGGAGGTTTTATATTGCTCTTTTGATTTAATTTCTGGTGCTCTGCTTGTTCAAGGGGTCAGTTTCTTCTTGATTCATTCTTGGTGGACAGTATGTTTCCAGAAAATTGTCCATCTCCTCTAGGTTATCCAGTTTGTTTCCATAAAATTTTCATAATATTCTCATATGATATTACCCATTTCTATTTTATTTGCTGTAATTTTTCCATTCTCCTATCTTATTTTGTTAATTTGTGCTCTCTCTCTTTTCTTCTTTTTGAGTTTGGCCACAGGATTTTCGGTTTAACTTACTTGTATTTAAAACCAGCTTTGCAGTTGGTGATTTTTTTCGTATGGTTTTTTCAATCTCTATTATATTTATTTGTTATCCAATATTTATGATTTCCTTCCTTCTGCTGCCTTTTGGGGTTTATTGTTCTTCTTTTTCTAGTTCATTCTGCTTGTGGGTTAAATTGTTTATATGTGACTGTTCTTCTTTTTTGAGGAAGGCCTGTATCGCTATAAACTCCCCTCTCAGCACTGCTTTTGATGTGTCCCATAAATTTTGTTTCAATTTGCATTCATGTTCTTTTGTCTCAAGGTAATTTTCCATTTCAGCTATGATTTCTTCATTGACCCGTTTGTTTTTTAATAACATATATTTTAATCTCCATGTTTTCCTTTTGTTCTCCTTTGTTTCTCTTTTGTTGATTGCTAGCTTCATGGTACTGTGGTCAGTAAAGGTTCTTGAGGTAATTTCTAACTTCTTAAAATAGCTGAGGTTTCTTTTTTGCCCAACTATATCATGAAACCTGGTAAATTTCCCATGTGCACTTGGAAAGAATGTATATACTATTTTGTGGGGGGTGCAATGCTCTGAAAATATCCACCAAATATAATATTTCTATTGTATTATTTAACTTCTCTGTTGCCAAATGTATTTTCTGTCTCAATGATCTGTCCATTTATGTTAATGCTGTGTTGAAATCACCATGATTAGATACCCATCACTATCCCCATTTATATCTGTTAGTAATTATTTTATGTACTTAGGTGCTCCTCTATTTGGTGCAAATGAATTAACGACTTATCTATCCTCATCTTGTATCACTCCTTCAATCATCAAATGTCCTCCTTTATCTTTCTTTATGGTCTTTGTTTTAAAGTCTCCTTTACCAGAAATCAGTACTGCAACACCTGCCTTTTTGGCTTTTCCATTTGTATGGAATCCCTTTTCAATTCTTTCTCTCTCAATCTATATGTGTTCTTCTCCCATAAGTGGGTCTCTTGTATACAACATATTGAAGTTTCTTGTTTTATTATTCAGCCTGCTACTCTATGAATTTTGACTGGAGCGTTTAGTCCATTAACATTTACAATAATTGATATGTTTGTGTTTATTGCCATTTTGGCCTTATCCTTGTGGTTGATTTGGTATTTCCTCTTTGTTCATTTCATCTTCCTTTTATGGTTTCATCATTCTCCTTTTAATTATCATGAAATTTATTTAGTTTACTGACACCCAGATAAGTTGTTGTCTTGTTGTTACCCTTTTATATTAGTCTTTTAGTCCATTATTATAACTGCTTTTATTAAACTGATAGTAACTAGATCTCAAACCTATTCTACCGAGAACAAAAAATTTTAAAAAGAAAGACAAAAAAATTCTCTATTTTCCTGCCTCCCTCTCCCACTTTCAATGATTTGTATGTCTTGTTTTAAAATTTTGTGTTTATTTAAATTTATAATTCATGAGTTATCACCTTTCCAGCTGTGAGATTCACATTTCTATAGCATCCTGCTGCTTTTCTTTTTAGAGTAGACCTTTCAATATATCCTTAAGAATGTGTCTAGTGTTGCTATACTCTTGTAGAGTTTTCTTTTCTGTGAAATCCTTTATGTCTACTTCTACCATTAAGTATAGCTTTTTGATTAAATTATCCTAGGTTATATCATTTTTTTCATTCAAGACTCTGAATATATCTTGCCACTACCTTATGTCCTGTTGTATTTGTGCAGTGAAATCAGCTGGGAGCCTTATGGGGATTCCCTTGTAACTCACTATTTGATATTTTCTTGCTTCCTTTAGTATCATTTCTTTATCCTTGACTCTGGCCATCTTAAGTATATGTCATGGTGTGGGAGTATTTGGGTTCTTCCTGTTTGGGACACTCTGAGCTTCCTGTACTTGGATATCTGATTCCATCTTTAAATTTGGGAAGCTCTCAGTCATGATTTCTTCAAACACCTTTGCAATCCCCTTTGATCATTCCTCCCTTTCTGGAAATTCTATCATGCCAAGTTTGGCATGCCTTCTATTATCCTATAGGTCCCTTATGCTTTACTCATTTGTTTCTTGCTGTTTCTCTTGTAGCTCTTCTGATTGGGTGATTTCTATTGTACTGTCTTCTGAGTCACTAATTCATTCCTCTGTATTATCTAGTCAGCTTTGCGAAGCCTTTAGATCATTCCTTATCTAAGTCAATGAGTTTACCTATTGTACTCGGCTCTTCTTTATAGCTTCCATTTCATTTTTAACATATTTATATCTCTAAATACTATCTTTTATTTCCTTCAGTAATTTGATCATTACTTTTTTAAAATCTTGATCAAGTAGGCTATTGATTTCTATTTCACTAATCATTCTTTCAAGGGATTTCTCTTGTTCTTTTAATTGGGAATGGTTTCTCTGCTTCTTCATCTTGCTCCTTCCTCTCTGGCACTGTGGTTTATGGAGTATCAGTTATCTACTGTGATCCTAAAGGAGTTTCTCTACATAGTGTCTATGTAGTAATACAACTTAGAAAAGAGAAAAATGAGAGAGAGAGACAAAGAATTTTAAAGAAGGGGGAAATAAGTGTTTGAAGATATTGTATAATTCATAATTGAAGAGCAAGTTGAAGCAGAGTTTTGAAAAATAATATTAATAAAAATATATTTAAAATATTTCTAAGGGATGATACTAGGGGTACATATAATTGCCTAAGAAGTAAAAATTTTAGGGTAAGAGAAAGTGGAACAGGTAAAAACAGATTAAAACAAGGGGGTGGTCTTTGTCCTCCTGGACACTGTGTACATTTAATGTGAAGTCTTTCTGTATTCATCCTGTTTTGGAAGCTCATCTTCCTGTTTTCAGAGGCCCTCCATTGAAGCCCTCAACTGCGCTGCTCCCAGTGCCTGTCAGCAACAGATCACTCCTGCCCCAAACACTGCATCCGGAGCAGATCTATTTACACTAGGCTGGCTTGTCACTGCCCTGCTTGATGCTGCAGTCAGATGTTGCAGGCTGACCAGGCAGGAGTGGGCAGCATGCCTCTCCTAGCACCATAGTCAGGGACTGCATTCCAGCAGAAAATTTGGGAGCAACTTGACCCCTCAGGGTGCCAGTCACTCCGCTGCTCTGTGCCACTGTACAGTCCGACTCGGGTTTGCACACCAGAAGTGGACTCAGGCAAGACTGGGGAATAGCCCTGTCCCTGGTCTGGCCCAAAATCCAGCTCCTTGTTTGTCTTGGTGAAGCAAGTTCTCTGAGGGACCAGGACAGAAGGATCCTATCTGTCTCAGGCTGTAGAGAAGTCTCCATCTGGCCCTTAAGGCTGCTAAGTCCTTAAACGTGGATGCAGATTTTGCCCCTGCTGCTGCCTGGATGCAAAGCACCAGAGGGTATGGTGGCTGTGTCTGAGCCCTAGCTCTATTCACCTAGAAACTTTTGTGGATTTTCAGAGATGGGAAATGCACCCTTCCACCCACAGGGCAAATCTGCCCTGTTGTTTTATGGAGGGCCCAGGTTGTTCTGCCCTGTACACCCACAGCAATGGCACACAGCACCCTCCATTCCCCAGGACTACCTCAGTTTAGCAATTCCCATCTTCCACCCAGCTCGTGCAGCATGGCCCTGCCCCCAGCTTCTGGGTTGCATTTTGGGGTGTGTGTCTGTGACTGTTTAATGTAGTTCTGTCAGTCAACTTATACTCTGTACAGATCCAAGCCTTGGAGGCTCCCCCTCCGTCCTGCCAAACTCTCAGTTGGAGAGGGGAGACCTAGTGAATGAGCGCCAGTCCATCTTTGCAGCTCCCTCCCTGTGGGACCTGTCCCACTCTGTTTTGCCTTTTGTTCTGTCTTACTTCCTTTTCTCCTACCAGATTTTACGCATCTTAACCTATTGAAGAGGACAATGTTCTGTCAGAGTTCTGCATGTTCTCTGGTTAGCTGAGTGGGTCTGTGGATGTGAGTCTCAGTGCATTTGTGGAAAAGGGTGAGTATCGAGCATCCTTCTACTCCACCATCTTGGCCTCAACCCCGAAAAAGTCTCACTTTATGGTGGAAGATAAACACAGAGTGGGAGTTGCTGGAAGAGATACTTCATGGAAATGATAAGAAAGTGCAGATTGCAATGCTCGACTCATACAACATATGTTTCAAAATAAGGGCCACAATGAAAGATACATATGAGATGATATAAAGGTAAAGAGATCCATATTAAAATAGGTTATTAAATTCATTAAATTATATATGGACCCAATACCATAGATCCTAAGTATAAAAAGAAATATTAGTAGACATGAAGGAATTAATTGATTATTAAAGAATAATAGTAAATGAATTTAACACCTCACTATTCTGATAGTCAGATCATCCAGAAAGAATATCTGTAAGGAAATAGAGGTCTTAATAATATATTAGATCATTAGAAACTAACTGGGTTATTAGACACTGCAACAGAAAAGGAGAACACATAAACTTTTCAAGTGAGCACAGGATGTTATTAATGGAATTAACCATAAATTATGTCATGAAAAGTGCCTCAGGAACTTTAAGCAAATATAGATTACAGCAAGTATTTTTCCATACACATAAGTATGAAACAATGCATCAACTCTAGAAAGAACAGAAAAAGCACAAATATTCAATGAAACCACATCCTTTAAAAAAATAAAATAAAACAAGGTCAATGATGAAATTAAAGATGGAATAAAATCATACCTAGAGACAAAGTACAATGAAAACACAGCTTCATAAAATGTATGGGATTCAGCAAAGACAAATCTAAGAGGGAAGTTTAGAATGATTATGGCCTTCTACAAGGAAAAAGAAAAACCTCACAAAAAGAATCATTTATACCACCCAAAATAACTAGAAATAAGAACAAATCCCAAAGGCATTTGAATGAGAAACCTTTAATTAGTAGGTTGAAAATAAATGAAATATAAATCTAAATAAGTTAAAATTCCTAAAATCATGAGCTTTTTTTTTCTTAAAAATATTAACAAACTGGTAAGCATTTATCCAGGCTTATCAAGGAATACACAGAGTGGACCAAAACAAAGTAACAAATGAAATAGTAGATATAATATCTGATATTACAGATATACAAAAAAAAGATTATGAAAGCACTATGAGCAGTTACGTGACAACAAATAGGATGACCTAAATTTAATGGTAACATTTCTAGATATGTGCAGCCTACCAACACTGAATAAAGAGAAAACAGAAAGCTTGAAAAGAGCTAACAGTATAAGTTAAATAAAATGTACAATTTTAAAAACACCCCTTAAACAAAATGCCTGGTTGCCTTCACTAAACCCTCTTTCTCCCCAACTATTTCAAAAAATGAAGGAGGAAGGACAATTCCCAAAGTTATTCAATGAGGCCACCATTACCCTGATAAAAAAAACCAAAGACACTACCAAAAAAAATGAAAATGAAAAGCCAATATCCTTGATGAATATACATTCAAAAATCCTCAAAAGAACATCAAAAAATTAATCCAGCAATACATAGAAAGGATTATCTATGATGATCAGTTGGATTCCTTCCAGAGTCACAAGGATGGTTCAACATAAACAAGTCAAGCAGCATGACACATATCTAATAATGGAAGGACAAAATTCACAGAACCATGTCAATACAAACAGAAAAAGTATTTGACAAAACTCAATATACATTCATGACCAGAACTCTCATGAAAGTGAGTATAATGGGAATATCTCTCAGCATAGTAATGGCCATTTATAACAATTAATAATACTCAGGGGGAAAAGCTGAAAGCCTTCTGGGTAAATTCCTCAATAAGTACAGGACTCCTACTCTCACCACTTCTGTACCATAGTAATACAAGAAAGGAAAAGGAAAAGAAAAAGAAGTAAAAGAAACACAAAATGGAAAGAAAGAAGCAAAATTGTCACCAGTACAGATGGCATAACAATCTACACAGAGAGTACTAAAGGCTCAACACTGACTACTATGAACAATAAATAATTTCATCTAGGGGGAAGGGTATAAGGTTAATGTAAAGAAGTCTCTTGTATTTCTACACATTAATAATGAGATACCCTAAAATGGACTTTGAAAGCAATACTATTTACAATCCCATTCCCTAGATTATCTTGGAATAAATGTAACAACATATGTGAAAGATCTACACACTGAAAATTATAAAACATTGACAAAGTATTTAAAAATGATTCAAAGAAATGGAAATATGTCTTGTGCTCTTGAATTGAAAGAGTTCATATTGTTAACATGGCCGTACTACACAAAGAAACCTACAGATTTTATGCAATTCCTGATACGAAGTTTTAGAATTTTCCACAGAAGCAGAAAGAAATAACTCTAAGTTTTACATGAAACCATTAAAAATTGCCAAAATGATCTTGAGAAAAAACAATAAATCTGGAGATATAAACCTCCAAGATACCTTACTATACTACAAAGCTACAGTAATAAAAACAGCATGGCATTGGCACATAGATATAATCAATAAAAACATAGAGCTTAAAAACAATTCCACACACCTATGAGCAATGAATCTATGATAAAAGAGGCAAAAGTACATAATGGAGAAAAGACAGTCCGACAATGGGTGATGTTGGGAAAGCTGTACATCTACATGTAAAACAGTGAAATGAGAGCATTCCCTGACATCATATTCAAAAATAAACACCGAGTGTATTAAGGACCTAAATGTAAGTCCTGATACTTTAAAACTGCTAGAAGGGAATATAGGTGATACACTATTGGATATATATCATAGGAATATTTTCTTATATCTGTCTCCAAATGCAAAAGAAATAAAAGCAAAAATAAGCAAGTGAGATCTAAACAAACTTGAAAACTTCTGCACAGTTAAGGACACAATCAATGAAATGAAAACACTGCCTGTGTAATTTGAGAACATATTGGCAAACAATACAAGTGACCAGGGTTTAATAGATGTAGGTTAATAGACGTAACATGGATTTAGGTTATACAACTCAATGTGAAAAGCAAAAACCCAATCAAAAACAAAAGCAGAGTAACTGAGACAGTTTTTTTCCAAAGAAAATTTACAGATGAGTAACGTGCAGGTGATAAAATTGCTCAAAATTACTAATTATTAGGTAGTTGTAAATCAAAACCGCAATGAGGTATCACTTCACAATGTTCAAATGGCTATTATAAAAATATCTACTAATGGAAAGTGTTGGAGATGATGTGAATGTAAAAAATCTTTTTTACACTTGTTTGGAATGTAAATTGGTATAGCTTCTATGGAAAAGAGTATTCAGATTTCTTTAAAACCTAAAACAGAACTAACATATGAAACAGTAATATCTCTCCTAGGAAAAATATGGGGATAATACCCTAAATTGTGAAGAACCTAAGTGAACAACAGCACTGTTAATTACATGCAAGCCTGGGAAGCAATCCAAGAGTCCACAGTAGAGTATGGATCAAAGAAAATATGATGATTCTATAAATATGCAATGGAATATTAGTCAGCCATGAAAAAGTATAACCCATTGCTATTTCAGCATCCTGAATAGACCTAGTAAATATTGTGCTTAGAGAAGAAACTTAGAGAAAGACAGAAGTATATAATATAATTTATATGTGGAATCTATAGAATAACAAATATCCATGTACATCTATCTATAGCTATTTATTGATAGATGACAGATAAATAGGATAGATACATAGATACATGGTAGATAGATAGATAGACAGATAGATTGATTGATTGATAGAGACATGGTAGAGAGATAGAGAGATTAGATAGGCAAGTCTGAAACAGACTTAAAGATTTGGAAAAAAATTTATGCTTACAAAAGTGGAAGGGAAGGACAATTTTAAGGTGCGATATTGAGAGATAGAATGTAGTATACATAAAGGAGAGAAGCAACAAGGATAATCTGTATAGATCAGGGAATTATGCACAATAACTTTTAATAATTGAATGTTAAAAGTATTGTAATAATTTATAATGCAATATAATCCACAAAGTGATTGGAATCTCTATGATGTACATCTGAAACTACAAAATATAGTACATCTACTGTACTTCATTTAAAAATAAAACATCTCATGTATAATGTTGTCCTTTTTCCTCTGATAGCAGCTTCCTTAAATATTGATATATTTTTACTCTTTACCTTTTATGATTACTGTCTCAGAATATTTCTTTACTCTTGTGATCATGTTACCAGTTTGATGTATATATATTTATTTCCCCGATTTCCTATTTTTCTCTCTTTAATCCGTATTGTATAGAAGCATTTGAGAACATACCCAAAGAAACTTTTGCAAATATCTCGTGGTGTCTGCTTAGCATTTTGTCCAATGTTTTGCATATTTTTGCAATTTTATATTTCTTAGAAGAGTTCTTTTCTGCACCCCGTGTAAGGTGTCTCAGTTTTGTTTTTTTCATCTCATTCAGGTTTTGTTTGTCTGGTAAAGTCTTTATTTTCACTTTATATCTAAGTGATAACTGTGCAAGGTAGAGTATTCTTGGGGGAAAGATTTCTTATTTCAGTAGTTTGAAAATGCCATTCAATTTACCCTTGGCCTATGTTTTCTGCTGAGAAATCTGCTGAAAGTCTAATGGGGGTTCCTTTGTAGGTTATCATAACATTTTTCGGCTGCCTTTAAAATTTTACTCTGTCATTGACTACCCAAATTGCATATGATGTATCTTGAAGGAGGTCTCTTTGCCTTAAATTTATTGGTGTTTTTTTGGCTCACGGACTTGACTATCAGTTCCTTACTTAGGTTCGGGAAGTTATCAACTATTACATCTTTAAATAAACCATCAGCTACCTTCTAATTTTCTTTCTCCTCCTGGATTTCACTCTAAAGTGCAGTTCCTGAAGAAGTCTGATTGCTGTTGTAGAATTTCCTCACTTTTTAATATCTTGTATCTCTGCACTCCTCTATCATTCCTAGTTTTGTATAGGTGAGTTTGCTAAACTCTATTCCACAAAGGCAGTCTGCTCCCAATACTTTCTGTTGCATTCTTCATCTTAGTTAAAAGTTCATCTGGTCCTCCAATAACGTTTGGTTATTTTTTAGTTTCAGTCTCTTTGGTAATGTTTTCCTTATCAGCATTTAATTTATTCATAAGCTCACTAAGCTGCTATCTGAGTTTTGTTTTTTGTATTGAGTTTCTTTATGACACCTATTTGGATTCTCTGTTAATTATATGACAATATACCATGATTTAATTTTGTTTGCTGCAGGTTTGATTTTGTGTGTGCGTGTGCATATTCATGTGTGTTTGTGTCTGTTTCGGTGTCTGTGTCTGTGTAACTGTGTGTGTGCATGCAATACAATGTTACAGTGATTGGTCTTGATCTTGTTAAATTATTGCTCTGATGACACTAAATAACAGATTTGGAGTTGGAGCCCTTGCTTTTGTTTTCTGGTAGTTTGCAATATTGCAGAAATTTTGGTTTTACTTACCTGAGCTACCTCTGATAATATTTCAAAATGGCACTTTCCAGTCGTTACTGTCTGGATAAAAGATGTGCTTTCATTGTCACTTCTTAGACTTCTCGGGTAGTTAATGCCACTGTTGTCACTGGGACGGCAAACCCTTCCTTTTATCTGATATCCCTTGAGACTCAGTTTACACATTGAGGAAAGGTGTAAAGACAGGTGGGTATTTGGAATCAGGCAAGTGCCTTTCCCATGTCCAGTTTTACAAGGTAACTTGTCTCCACCAATGTGAATGGGGAGTTAGGACAGTGTCATGAATGTCTGAGTGTCTGAAGGATGGAAACTCAGTCTCCATTGTGGCTCCCTCCTAGTTACATGTGACCATGAGTGCTTGTGCAGTTGGAGGCCGAAGCTGTGTTAACCACTGAGACCCTGTTTCTACTGGGTTCTCTGAGCCTGTGGACTCTGATACCCTAGTCAGTGGGTCTTGGTTGCAGGCACCAAATCTGCTCTTCCCTCAGTTGAGCCTATTTTAGGTGTTTTAGCCCACCAACCTTCAGCTTTATACATGCGTTCTGAAGTATTGATTTGTGTTGTAGTTTTTTTTTTTTTTTTGCTGAGATGTGAACGTTTTACTGACTGTAGATGTAAGGGGAGAGACTAAAATAGTTTAAACTTATGTCACTTTTTTCAAAGTATAAACTTTTTTGTTTAAAATCTTAAATTCTAATTGGGACATTATAAGAACAGTAAAGAAATTGAACAAATCACCTCCCTTAATGTCATAGTACTATAAAATATTTTGAATTTCCTGGGTTATTTTCTTCATTGTTTATCCCACATACATGCACATTTTACTAAAAGATATGTCTATAATCTCTTTAAAATCATTTAAATTATTAAAATATTTCTCTGTGCTGTAAATATAGCCCTGTTGCTTCTCTAATTTATAACTGGTAACTTGCATATTTCTGTCTTCACCATCCTTCTTCTCTGTCCCCAAAGGAAATCACTACTTGTTACACTACACATATATATGTGATTCTGTTCCTGTTTCTTTATGATTATTTCTCTTATATCCTTAGTTTCCTCATATAAGTGATAACTTAGAGTGTTTTCGCTGTATGACTTATTCTCATATGTCCAAAACTCTCTGGGTCCAGTCACATTTTTCCAAATGGAAGAATTTTATTTTTTGATATGACAATGACTAAGTATTTATTATGTTATCTATATCTCACTTCTACATCAGCCATTCATCTGTTGATGAGCACTTGAGTTGTGTATTTATCCTTGGCTAATTTAAATGATGATGTTAAAAACATTGGGGGTAATATATCCTTTAAAGTTAATGTTTCATGTTTTTATAGATTTATATAAAAACTGGAATTGCTGCAACATATGATGCTTCTATTTCTAGTTTTCTGTGCACTATTTACACTTTTCTAATAGTGGATGCATCAATATACGTTTCCCCCAACAGTGTACCTGGGATCCCTTTTATCGACATTCTTATTAATGTTTGTCATTAGAAGCCTTTTTAAATAACCATTTTGGTGGCTGTGAGATTATATTTCAGTCTGGTTTTGATTTAAGATTTCCTAATGGATAGCAACGTTATGTTTCTTTTTATGTGAATGAAAATCATCCACATGTCTTTTGTTGAAAAGATTCCATGAAGATCTTTAAAGTGTTTTAAAGTTGGGGCCTATGTTTTAAAATATTGTGTCTAATATGCTACATATATACTATGGATATTAACACCTTGTTAGTCTCATTGTCTGAAATTTTTCCTTCTATTCTGTGTGTTGTCATATGTCTTGTAGAAGGTTTCCTTTGCACTGCAAAAGGCTTTGTACTTCACAATAATACAAGAAGTAGAATCCCTGTATCACGTAGTACATCTTATTTTTCCTATATAAACATAAAACTATTATTGATAATTTTCCTTTTTTTTTGACTTAGGAGACAGATAACCAATAAATATTTCTAAAATTTATCTCAAAGATAGTTCTCCTCATGATTCTGGTCAGAAATTTTACAGTTTCAGGTTTTACATTTAGGAAATTAATCAATTTTTTTCTTACTGTGTATTCTATGAAAGGAAGTGATCATACATCTTCCTTTTGCATGTTCTGTCCAGTGTTCCCAGGACTACTTGTTGAAGAGACTGCCTTTTTTCCATTGTATACTCTTACCTCCTTCATTGTAGACTAATTGACCAGATGTGTGTGGGTTTATTCTTGGACTTTTTTTTGTTCCATTGATCTATGTGTCTATTTTAGTGATATATTTTGATGTCTTGATTACTGTAGCTTTACATTTCTTTATAAATTCAGGGAGGATAATACCCACTGCTTTGTTCATTTTTCAAAGATAACTTTAGAAAATTTGGGTCTTCCCTATTTTTGTATAAATTTTATTATTTTTCTCCTTGTTTTGAGAAGAAATATATGGATTCTGTGAGAATAGGAATTTATTAAATGTAAAACCCTAAGAAAAATATTAAAATGTGGAGGATAAATCAAACAATATTAAACAAACAATGGATTGCTGTATAAATCAAAGAAAATATATATAAAGAAAAATGACAACAAAAACAAAGTCCATGGTGTATAGCAAAAGCAGCATTAATAGGGATGCTTATAGCAAAATAATAACACTTATACAAATAAGAAATATCTCTCTCTTATAATATAATCTTAGAAACAACAGATATAGCAAAATAAGAAAAAAATTGTTAGTAGAAGGAAAGACAGCTGAAAGGTCAGAACATAAATAAATTAAATAATGATTAAAAATATAAACATTCAATCAAACTAAATAATGGCTTTTGTAAGATAAATAAAATTGATAAACTTTAAGCAGACTCATGAGAAAAAAGGGTACAGATTAATAAGCTCAGAAATAAATGAGAAGTTACAGCTTATATCAAAGAAATACAAAGCATCATTAGAAGATACAACAAGTTATATGTAAATAAATTGGAAACCCTAGAAGAAATATACAATTTCTGAGAAAGACATAATCTCCAGGATGGAATGAGAAATAGAAAAAAAGAACAGATTACCACTAATGAAATTGAATAAGCAATTAAGCAAAATCTCCCAAGAAACAGAATTCAAGGCCTAGACAGCTTCACAGGTGAATTCTGCCAAACATTTAGAGAAGAGCTATCAAGTATACTTCTCAGAGAATTCCAAAAATTTTCAGAGGAAAGAAGGTTTCCTACCCCACATTTCTGTATCACACTACTACTAAAACTAGAACAAATACCTCAAAATTACAGGTTAAATACTACTGATAAGCATTGATGTAAAAAACACCACTGAAATGTTAGCAAAGCGTAAGATACATTAATAAGATTATATAGTAAGATTAAGTCAATTTTAATCCAGGGATGCAAAAGTGATTCATTAACTACAAATTAATCAATATAATAAACCACACTAACAAATTAAATAATAAAAGTTATACAGTCATATCAATAAAGTCATAAAATGTTTTGACAATTCATTAACTATTTAAGATTATATTTTTCCTCAAAGTGGGCATGAGGAAACATACCTCAACACAGTTAAGGTCATATATGACAAGAACTCAACTAACATGACACTCACTGATTAAAAGCTGAAAGCATCTCCTGTAAGAGCAGGAAGAAGACAAGAATGCTCACTCTTACCACTTTTATTCAGTATAGTATTGGAAATTCTAGCCATAGCTATCCAAAATAAATGGAAATATAATTAGCTAATTAAGAATAGGATTAAAAGTATCTGTTTGCAGATGACATACTTTAAACAGAAATCCTATAGATGGCACCTGAAAACTAATAAGCCTCATAAGTGCACTTGGTAAAATTTCAGAATGTAAAATTAACATACAGAAACTTACATTTCTACACACTAACAACAAGCTAACAGATAGAGAAAGTGAGGGAATTGTCTCATTTAGAGTTGCATTACAAAAAAAAAAAAAATCTACAAGTATATCCAACCAAAGAAGTAAAAGAACTATACACAAAAAACTGTAAAATATTTAAAACAGAAATTGAACATAATGCAAACAGATGAAAGAATATGCTGTGTTAATTGATGAGAAAAATAATATTGTTTAAATGACAGGACTAGCCAAGAAATTACATTAATTAAATTCAGTGCCTATCAAAATACCAAGGGCATTTTCAGAATTTAAAATAAATAATTCTAAAATTTACATGTAAACGCAAAAGGGTTGAAATCACTAAAAAAAAGAAAGACAAGAAAACAAAGAATAAACACAAACATATTTGACAAAGAACAAAGTGGATGTATCACTTTCCCTGATTTAAATCTATAATACAAAGCTACAGTAATAAAAAGAATATGGTAGTGGCAGAGAACAAAGAAAATAATGGAACAAAAAGAAAGCCTGAAAATGAAATTAGACAGTAATGGTCCTTTAGCCTATTACAAAAATGAATACACAGTGGGAGAAAGGTAAACAACAGGCATATGGAAACGGTCAGCATCACTAACCATCAGAAAAATGCAAGTCCAAAACACAATAAGATTTTATGTCAGTCCTGTCAGAATGAATATTACCAAAAAGATAACAAATATAAGTATTGGTGAGGATGTAAGAAAAACAACCCTGATGCACTGCTGGTGTGAATGTAAATTTGTGCTGGCACTGTGGAAAACAGTATGCAGTTTTATCTAAAAATTAAAATTGAAATATAATCCAACATTTCCATATCTGGATACTTATTCCAAGAAAATAAAAACACAAACTAGAATGGATAAATTCAAACCTATATTCACTGCAGCATTATTTACAGTAGAGAGGGTTTAGAAGCAAATTAATTGTTCATCAATAGATGATGGATAAAGAAAATGTGTGTTTATAGTATATATATCTACCCATCTATATTTTTTATTTTTGTATTGTACAGATATATCTATATTTATACATATATGTACACACACAGGTAAAAATACAATGGGTTATAACTCAGCTATAAAAAGAATAATTTCTCCATTTGCAACAATTGGGTAGACCAAGAGGTTAATATGACAAGTGAAATAAGTCAGAAAGGGAATGACAAATGCTGTATGATTTTACTCATATTTGGAATTTAAAAGAAATTAACATAACACAACAGAAAATGAGATATAGATATACAAAGAAAAAGGTTGTTCAGAAGAAGGAGGGAAAAGATATGAGGAAAAAGAAATATTTGACGAATATTAAGAGAGAAAATTTTCCAGTTGCAAATTAAATGAGTCACGGGCAAGAAATGTCCTGTATGGGGAATAGTAAATAACTATGAAATATCTTTAAATAGCAACATATCATACTTAGATATATTCCAGTGATCAGCTTGAAATGTATTAAAATAGCAAACAGTATGTTGTGTAAGAGGAACTAACACAGTTTATAGATTTAAGTACACTTCAAAAACAAACATACTTATAGAAATAAATTAGATTTGTAGCTAAAAGAGTCAGGGTTTGGGAAAGGAGGATTTGATTACTGCACTCAAAAGCTACAAACCGCTAGCCATAAAATAAATGTGTCCTAGGGATGCCCCATAGTAACATGAAAATTATAATTAATACGGATTTATGTTATATATGAATGTTGTTAAGGGAGTAGACCCTAAGTTTTCTCATCACAACCAAAAGGCATATTGTATCACATTAATATTGTATCTAAATGAGATAATGAAATCTCCCTAAATTTGCTATGATATTTATTTCATGATACTTGTAAATCAAATCACTATCCAGTGCACCTAAACTTACATAATATTCTGCACCAATTATACCTCAATAGATGTGGAAGGAAAAATGGAAAGTCAATATTCAATTATTCCCATGACATTTCACATGATTGTTTCTGCAGCAAGTAAACTTGAGTCATGTTAAACTTATCCTAAGTAAACATACTAATTAATAAGTGATTCTAATAAATAATACAAAAAGATAGTAATAAAATTAGTGTTTTATCATGCCTTAATCTTTCTTCATGTTAACAGCCCACTGCTTCTGCAGGTATCAAAATTTCACTCAGTGTATTCATCTGAGATTAGGGAATGGATACAAATTTAAAACTGGCTGCTCTTTCTGTGAGTGATAAAGTTCACTGTCTCTGACCAATGGCCTCATCTCCCCGACAGCATCTGTAAGAAATGAACATGCAGGTTGCTAAAAATCTCAGCATGGTAAAATCTCAGAACTCCTACAATTCTTAACTGTTTTGCAATGGGAATACAATACTGACAAAGACTTGATTTTGGATAACAATGTGCTGTTTTCTCATGGTTGCATTAAGGGATCTGAGGAAAATCCCTGAGATCCACAACAAACATTCTTGCTCAAGTGCTGGGCAAAGAAGTGCAAAGGCTCTGCATTATTAGGACTGAGGACTGCTTTCAAAATGACGACTATGCTCACTTTATTTCAGGTTGTCCAAGGAAAGAAAGGTTATTGCAATTTCTAGGTGAACGGAAATGTCAGTGGTTCAGTCTCTATAAATTAGTCAAGGGGTTATCAAAGCCAAAATAAGTTGTGTCAACAATGAGAATTAGAAAAACAAAGAAATTAGACATAAGCTTAAATTCAAAAGGAGACACAGTCCTGTGCTGTGCTCTGGGGACTGGAGAATGTATATGCCTCAGTCCAATTCAAGGGTTCAGTGGCTTGGCCCTAGCATCAGCTAGGGATTCAATGAACAGGTAACAATAAGTATACTGGGTGAAATATAATGTACCTCTCCCTGATTGGAAGAAAATATGGTGGCTCAATGAAACTATTAATTCACAGAAATACTGCCAGTTGCAGAGTAATTCACTGATGAACAAACAAAGATAATATTAGTTACTGCTTAACAATCCATCTTCACACACACACACACAGTGGTAGACATATTTGTAGTGTTTAGTGGTAAAAGTTCTGTGGGCAGAGCTCAGAGGACAGATTTCAAACACCAGACAACATTTCTACTTTTGCCAATAGTCTAGCTTTTCCGAGGTAGAAAACTAGAAATGGAGAAACCAACAATATTCTTCTTTAGGATTTCTAACTTTAAAAGTAAACTGTAGCTTTTGACTTATCAGTATACAACCTTGTTAAGATGATCACGGTAAGACCACTGTCTGATAAAAGAGCTGGAAACTAGCTGCTGAACCAGTTCATCTGAACCCCAGACTTCTAATGTAAGCAACAACATAGCCACCATCAGTGTTGAGCTGACAAACAGAAAACCTTGATGTTTCTGTTGTAGGAACAACCACTGCTGTCCAGGCACAGATCTCCTGCTGCAAGTAGTCTCTTTTCTTCTTTTGGTAAAGGACATATTGGTGGGATGTTGCAAGAGCTTACCCTGGCCCATTTGCCCTTTCTCCAGAATATCAAAATCATTCTTCCCAACTGGTGACATATTTTCAGGACACAAATTTGCCATTCCGGTCTTATCAGCTGACACTGGCTGCATGACTAAGCGCAGAAGCCTTAGACACCCTGACATTGCCTACAATTTTTCCAGCATTTCACTGCATTTCACATTCTGTAAATGCTTCACCCTTTATTTTAAATTAATTGGAAATAGTCGAAGTCTTCCATGAATATTTTATATTTCCTAATATCATCAGAAATTGGTACTCATGCAGTTGGACAAATTTTTAATTCCATCACCCTCGCCTCCTTCTACTCCACACATTTTAGGTTGCAATTTGGTTACTGAATACGACCACTCCAACCAAGGGTCTAGTATCTCTTTGATACTTCCTGTGTGAAGGTTAGAAGGGGCAAAAGTTATGTGGGGTGCATAAACCTACATTAAATGTTTACAAAAGCACTGTCTCTTCTGGGCAAAGCTCTGATTCTAAGAAGTAAATTAATTAGAAGTCAGTATAGTTATTACTATGATGAAGAGAATCAGCTATTTTGGGGTGGGTGGGTGATGAAGTGTCAGGAAAAAATGCAGGAAATGGAAATGGAATGCTTTAGGCCTCTGGAGGCATGAATGAAGAAGAAAATAATAATTTGTCTGCTGTACCTACCTCCACTTACTGTCTTGAGTGACTAGTCCATGGGCTACGAAAAGAGCTAGTTTTTGGTGAAGAGTAAAGACCATAACGAAACAGTGTGGAAACCATGAGAGATTTGTTGTTTCAGGAAAGTAGATTTTGCTTAAAGTCAACATCTATTTTTCATTCACTAAATACTAATATGCATCCTGTGGCATGTGCTGTGCTTACTGTGCTGGTATCCAAGTTAGACAAGGAAAGGAGGATAGACAGAAAACTTCTGAAGGAGGCAGTTTCTGTGCTGAGACTGGGAAAGTCTAAGTAGGTTAAAGGAGGACACCCGAAGTCCAAGATTGAGCTGGAGCAAAAGTGGTGAAGTTGCAGCTAATATAGTTGACAAGCGTTTCCCTGGATATATCTCCAGTTACAGTGAAACATAAAGAAATGCCAAGGTAGTCAGATGCCAAATTTATAAAGGAATGACTAAAGTAAGTTCATTTTGTGTGCTTAGATTTGGAAAGGCATTAATAGCCACCCTGAGGACGTAAGCTTGTCTTTGGACGTAACATAAAAGCAACATAAAGTATCGATTGAAAATATAGTGTTGACCCTTGAGGACAAGAAATGAAAGCAACAATTGAAATGCTTTGATAACAGAACAAAGAAGACAAGAGATAAAATTTCTTCTTAAAATCTACCAGATGCTGTATATGCCACCTGAGAATAAGTCATATGACCTTTATGATTCCAGGGATGACATAATAGAGACCATGATCCCTGGGCCAGTTCCTGCACTTATCTCCTGTTCCAGCCTATCCTAAATTAACACTTTTAATACTTTCCAGGATGAACCAGAAACCACTTAGTACTTTTCCCTCTCTCCATGTTATAGTCTTCCTCCAATTTCTTCCATTTTCTCTTCTTCCTTACTAGAAATTATTTAAAATAACTACCATATTGTTCCATCAAATGATCATATCAATCAAGTATCACTTTTTATGTTTAAATTGTATCTTAGTCTCCCATTTATATCTTAAAACTATTTAAAAAAAATAAGGTTAATACAGGTACACACCTATGTTTATTTTTCAAATAAGAAAATTGCAGATATTTGTCGACATTTTCCAACGTCAATTTTAATCTCTGTTATCCTGCATAATCTGGTAGTCCTCTGGTAGATCAGTTGTGACTAGGATGACTTTCATAAACTGAAGATGTCTGATGAGTTGGTTTTGAAAGAGAGTTTGCTGATGTATCAGCTATCAATGGCACTGGAAACTGTGGGTTGCTCCCTGGTTGAAGTTTAGAAAAACGACCTTCATTGGCAGATATGTTGTGATATCTATTTGGAAAAATAGAAGGTTCCAACATCTGTCCAAAATAATTCCTCTGTATGGGATACAAGATGCTGTTCTGAGAAGTAGAAGTTGTAGTTGTAATGAATTTCACAACCCGGCTATATGCTTCAGTGTAGCTTCTTTGAGAGTGCCCATGGACAGTGGTGAACTTCTTTAAAATAGCACGTTGATTCACTGCAATTTGTACTGGTGGTCTCACTGACATTGATGATGGAGGAGAATAATCACCTCTGAATGGCGTAGTTGTATCACCAATTATGTGGCTGGTAGAAGGCATTCTTATTAGAGGCATGTTTAAATTTACAGAAGGTAAAAATGCGCCTTCTCCTCTAGTGTCACCCACAAAATCAGAATTATGATTATCCACATTACCCACTCCTTTATACTGCTTCTTGCTGAAATCTTCAGCTAATGAATATACCAGAGAGATATTTTTAATCCCAACTCTTCTTTTATTCTCACTGAAAGCTGGGGACAGACACGTTTAATATTTGTATATTGATAGAACTGCAGCTACAACCAAAGTAAAAGATTTCAGTAATAATTTAAACCAAAATACAATACTATAATAAGCCTAACCTATAAAACCTCAGATTTCACTTTTATTATGCACAGATAATATCATCAAAATATGAACATTCCTGACGGTATTTTGAAGTTCCTTATTTGGAAAATACACATTTAAATAGTATATCATCAATTTAAGAAGTTAGAATTTGCAGTAATGGTGAATGCCACTTTTCAAAAGCAGCTTTAATACCTTTATTTAGATTTCTGATAAGATTCATAGTTGCAGGCAAAGTTTCTTATAATGTGAATACTTAAGTCACTGTCCTCATTTTATATAATAAATAAAGTGTTTGAGCCTTAGTAATTTTATACAATTTTCAAAATCTAGCTTTACATTTATATTACCATAGATTAATATATAAAATAAAATTTTATATATAAGTTACGAAGTGGTAACTAAAGTTTCTGAGTACCTTGCTTAAAACAGAGACTTCTTTTTCTTCTGCCAGAAAGTCTGCTAGAAATACAGATCTTTGAAAATTCTGCCGCACTTTACTTAACCCATAAAGGTTAAGCTGTCTAACTAAACTTTTCATACTTCCAGTTTGAAATATTCTGAAAGGGGCCTTTCTTTCCAAAATTTCCTTCTTAAAGACATCTTCATCAATCACTATGGAAGTTCTATTCTCATCCCATCAGATGGATTTAAATTGGTTACTCCCAACCATTTTCCAGAGTTTTCTTGGAAATGTCAGAGAACGAAATTCATTATCTTCCTCTGGTTCAGAGACACAATGTGTGTAACATGGCCTTTTTATCAAGGATTCTTCAGACAAAGTCTGAAAAGCATTTTCTTCAATAATAGACCTCAAGTCCAAGTCCCCAGAGAATGTTTGATCACACAATAGAGATCTACCGGAGTTTCCTGAACCAGTTGGTCCATTTTCAGGAGACACATCTTGAATTTCTGAAGAAACATGTGCCATCTCAAATAACTTTTCCTACAGCTACTTTTCTAATCTGCATGATTTTGAGCACTGCAGCTTCAAATGCTGCTTTGGCAGGCCTGCACAGATAAACTGCTGGACCTTCACAATGTTTCTCAACTTGAGTAGCTGTGACATCATAAAACGACTGGTCTCCTAGCAACTCAAGTGTAACATTCAGCCAGTGTTTACTTCTCATTCATCCAGTTAAAATGAAACATATAGGATTCTTATTTTTATAGTGTGATCGGCAAATATTATCCCCACAAATCTTTTTAAAAAATTTAATTTTGGGATTTATTAAATAAAACCAATCTCCATCCATTTGTCCACAAATTTATAACAGATTTGAGAACAGAGAATAAATAATGCAGAAAATATATAAAATAATTTTAAAGTTTTGGAATTTTAACTGAAATTTGTCTAAAACCTGTAAAGAAAAGTGTAACTATTTCAATATCATTTGTAATTAAAGTGAAACATAATTTGATTTGGTATTTTAAGTAGGTATTTATCTGTGCAGTTTAGAATAAGTAGCTCTATATCAAAACATGACAAGAAAAAATATCAGTTTATATGATATGTTTCTAAATAAATGGTTAATATTTATTAAATAAGTGATTAAAAGAATCAATCAAATTTAAGAAATCCCAAAGGGGGAATTTAGTTTTAAATTGTAATTCAATGCTATAATTGAAACAAAGGTAATTTAATATTCTACAATTATATTGCAAAAGAGACAATCTTATTGTAAATTTACAAATGTTTATTTTTGCCATTCTTTCACTTAGAGGTTTATCAGTCCCTAGAAGTAATAAATTTTATTATCATCTTTATAATCCATACTCTTGGGGCTTCTGTTAATTGTTCCAAAATGATGTTGATAAATACAATTATGCACAAGATCCTGGGTTCAATAAGCATTGCCTCCATTAAGGGGAATACATACAAACAATCAAAAAACAAGGCTATAACCGTATCTGTTGGTTGGGGCAGAAAAGACCAGGTAATGCATTTTAGGAAGCAATATGTTTCTCAGTCCTGAAACAGTTGGCATTGTTGGTATAATACAGCATTTTAAGACAATTGTCTTGTGCACTAATTGTAAATAATAGCTATGTTCTGTATCAGTAAACTGGAGTAAATCCTGTTCTACCAAAATTTGTATTCTTTATTTAGAAATAAATTCCATTAAACATAAACCAAATTCAAAATGAGAGATAAAGTTTTTAATTAAATAAATGTACCCTCAAGCTACAATGTAAATTTTTCATTCAGTATCTGTTAATCCCATTCTAAATAAATATTAGCTACCTGAATTCATGGCATATTATAAGCATTATAAACTATAGTTAAGTTGGATATAGTCCTGATTCATAAATATTATTTAACATACACAAATGTACATATGTGATGTCATCCTTAAAAAACAAAGACTGCAAATATAACGATCCCAAAATATATAGGAAAATTATTGACAGATCTGATCTTAACTTTTTTATAACAATATTATTAAATTCGCTCAAGATAGAATATAACTAAGCATAATAAAAGCTATATATGAAAAACTCATGACTTAGATCATGTTCAATGTAAACATACAGGATTGATTTCCTCTTGTCCAGTAATAAGAAAAAGTAGCTCATTTTCACAAGTCCTAAATTACAATACTAGAAGTCCTAGCCAGAATAACTAGTCAAGAAAAAATATAAAATTCATCCAACTTGAAATAAAGCAGTGAAGGATTTACAGATGACATAATTATGCATTGATAGAAATCTCCACATACACCTCCAGTGTCTGTTAGAAATAATGAACAAACTTAGTAAACTTGCAGAAAACAAAATCAATATACAAATATCCATTGCATTTTTGTATAGTAACACATTATCAGAAAGAGAAATTTGGAAAATTATTGTGTGTAAATTTATACCAAAATGTATAAAATAGGGATAAATTTGATAAGTGAAGTAGAAGTTCTAAACATAGATCTATATATTACAGGTGAAAGAAATATGAGTAAACAAAATAAATAGAATGATATTCTGTGCTCATAGATTGTATAAAATATGAGGAAATATTCTAACCAATCTTTTACATGTTCAATCTCCCAGGAGTATTTATTGAAGAGAATGTCTTTTCTTAATTTTATACTCTTCATTTTTCATGGATTAATTGATCATATGTGTGAGGGATTATATCTGGTTGCTCTATTCTCTTCTATTGATTGGTGTCTGCTTTTGAGCCAGTAACATTTTGTTTTAATTACTAAAGCTTTGTAGGACTGTTTAACATCAGAGAATTTTACATCATTAGATTTAATACTGTTTTTCAAGATTATTTTTGCAACTCATGATCCTTGTGGTTACATATAACTTTTAAAATTATTTGTTCTAATTATTGGAAAAATCTCATGGGTATTTTCACATGAATCACACTAAATGAAGATTCCTATGGCTAGTGTGGTTGTTTCAACCACATTGTTTCACATCATTAACATAAGAGATTATTTCATTTCTTTGGATCTGTTTTAATTTCCCTTATCAATGTTTTCTGTTATAACGTATACATTTTCACCATATTTGTTAACTTCATTTATATGTGTTCTTTACATATATATATAATTATATGCATAATATTTGTAAACTCGTTTCCGACACAAATATAGCTTGCAGAAGGCACTGGCAAGGCAGATTAAATTCCTGAATGAAAGAAAGCTATAATCTAAGATACTTTATCAAGCAAGGCTATCTTTTAGAAGAAGGAGAGATAAATAACTTCCACACAAGCAAGTACTTAAAGAATGTAACAAGAGAAAAAGAAATAAAAAAGATCTACTCTAAATAAAAAAGAAGCAGGATGCTATAGAAAACAGGAAGGCATAATTAGAAAGGCAATATCTACAATGACTTACAACAGAATAAATACGATGCTGTAATAGAGGACATCAAAATTTTTCTGGGTCACAGAGTAAAACAGGAAAATACAGAGTGTTTTCTTCTTCTTTCTATTCTCTGTAGTATGGGTTTGAATTTGTATTCTTATCAGTTAAAATAAACATATATATTACGGGTCAATATGTGTACAAAACAAGGTAACCATAAGGCAAAAGCTTACAATGAAGTCACAAAGACAAAAAGAAACCAAGATTATAAAATTAAACTTACCAAGCCAGAAAAACAAAAAGAAATGAACAAAAAGAAAATACCAAATCAACTGGAGAATGAAGTTCAATATGGAAATAAACACATCTATCAATAATTATCACAAATGTTAATGGACTTAGTGCTTCAATCAAAAGATGTATATTGCCAGATCTGATATTATAACAAGATCCTACATTATGAAGCATAGAGGAGACCCACTATAGTAAGAGGAATACACATGAATTGAAAGTCAGAAGGTGGAAAAATATATTCCATGCAAATGCACATGACAAGAAACAGGAGTAGCAGTACTGACTTCACACAAAGAGACTTTACAAAAAAGGCCATAGAGAAAGATAAACAAGGACATGATATAATGGTTAAAGGAGCAAATCAAAATGGGGATATTATACTCATTGAGATATATGCACTCAATATAGGAGCACCTAAATACATAAAGGAAACACTAATACATAAAAATAGAGAAATCCCTGGGAACACAATCAAAGTAGGAGAATATAACTCCCTATTACCATCACTGGACTGGTCTTTCACACAGAAAATTAATAAGGGAACAAAGATACTAAAATACATAATAAAATAATTGGAGATGCTTGATATTTTCAAAACAGTACTTCTCCCCAAAACAGAATACACATTTTTTTCCGGTACAGAAGGAATATTTTCTACAAAAGATTATGTACTCAGGCACTCAAGAAGCCTCAACAAATTTAAGAAGATAAAAATTATCTCAGGCATCTTTTCTGAGAATAATACCATGAAACTAGAAATCAATCACAGAAAAACAGGGAGAAAAAATGACAGCATCCAGATGAAAAAACACGGTACTAAAACAAGGGGTTGAGGTGATGAAGTAAAAGAAGAAATTAAAAATTATCTTGAGAAATATGACAAAACACAACACAAAGTCTATGGAATACTGTTAAAACAGGCTTAAGAGGGAAGTTCATACTGAGAGGGCCATCCTCAAATAAGAAGAACAATTTCAAATAAATAATCTAATGTTCTATGTAAACAAATCAATAAAGAAGAGCAATCAAAACCAAAAGTCAACAGAAAGATGGAAAATATAAAGATCAAGGAAGAAATAATTGAAATAGAGATTAAAAAATAGAAAAAATCAATCTCTTTTTTGAAATAGTAAACAAAATTGACAAATCTCTGGACAGGCTTACCAGAACACAAATAATATAAGAAATGAAAAAGGAGAAACTACAAAGAGTACAACAAATTTACAAAATATTATAAGAGAATACCATGAGCAACTGAATGAAAACAACTGGAAAACCAGGAAGAAATGGAGAAGATTTTGGAAACATTCAGCCCACCATTATTGCATCAAGGAGGAGTTAGCCATTTGAACAGACAGATCACCAGAAATGGAATAGAATTATCAATAAAATAAGAAAAACTCTGCAAACAAAATTCAAACACAAATAGCTTCACTGGGGAATTTGATCAAACATACAAAGAAAAATCCATACATGTCTTCCTCAAACTCTTCCAAAAGACTGCTATGGAGAGAGTACCATCAAACTCACACCATAAGGCCAACATCAACCTGATACCAAAACCAGACAAAGACACTACCCCAAAAAGAATACTTTAGGCCAACATCATTGATAAACATAGAAACAAAAGTCCTTGAGAAATTATTATCAAACAGAACACAGAAGCATGTAAAAAAAGATCATGAACCATGGACAAGTTAGGTTCATCCCAGGAACACAAGGATGGTTGAACATATGCAAATCAATCAATCAATTGTGATACACCATATCAACAAAAGAGAAGACAAATACTATATGATCATCTCAGTAGATGCAGAAAAAGCATTTGATAATATTTAACACCTATTTGTAATAAAAGTTCTTATCACAGTGGGCATACACGGACCATATCTCAACATAATGAAAGCTATTTATGACAAATATATAGCCAGCTTAATACACAATGGTGAAAAAATGGAACCCTTGCCACAAAAACCTGAGACAAGACAAGGATGCCCATTCTCACAATTTCAAATCAATACAGTCTTGGAATTCCTAGCCACAATGATCAGGCAAGAAAAGGAAATAAAATGATTCAGACTGGAAAAGAACATGTAAAATTGTCACGATATGCAGACATGACACTTTATATAGAAAACTGTAAAAGCTTCACAAAAAAATACTTAGGCTAAAAAAGGAACTGGGCAATGTAGCCAGAGTAATGTACAAAAACCAATTAGATTTCTGTACACTACCATTGAATCAATAGGAAAAAAATGTATAGAAACAACCCCTTTAATACCTGCACCCAAAATTATAAAATGCTTCAGAATAACTCTGACCAAGGTGGAGAATTACTTATACATGAAGAAGAAGAATACATTGATTGAGGAAATCAAGAAAGATTTGAAGAATTGAAAAGATACCCAATGATCTCATAATGGAAGAAATAATATTGTTAAAATGGCCATACTACCCAAGGCAATCCACAAAATTAATCTGAGTTCCTATCAAATTATTCATAACATTTCTTTTTAGGACTGAAACAAATGATCATAAAATTTGTATAGATACAATAAACATCCATAATTTCCAAGTCAAAATTGTAGAAAAAGAAAGAGGCTGGAGGAATAACCTGCCTGGTCTCCATACAGTATTGCAGAGCTATAATAATCAAAACGTCATGATATTGGTACAGAAACAGGCATATGGATCAATGGAACAGAATAGAGAGCCTTGGAATAAATCTACAGACCTATGTTCAATTAATATTTTACAGAGTAAACAAGAATATGACACTGAGAAGACAATCTCTTCAACAACTGTTGTTGGGAAAACTGGATAGCAGCATCAGAGCAATGGAGTTAGAACCCTCCTTCGCTCCATACACAAGAATAAACACAAAATGACTTGAGGGCTTAAATGTAAGGCAAGACACAATAAATATCCTAGAAGTAAACATAGGCAAAACACTCTAAGATAAATCTGAGCAATCATCTCCTAGAACATCCTACCTAGGTAATGGATGTAAGAGGAAAATTAATAAATAGGACATAATTAAACTTATAAGCTTTTGCACAGCAAAGGGAACCATAAACAAAGCAAAATGACAACCTACAAGATTAAAGAAATTATTTACAAGTGATGCAAATGACAAAGGCTAAATTTCCAAAATATAAAGATTTCATACAACCTAATAATAATACTTAAAATAAACAAGAAACCCAATCTGAAAATGGGCAGAAGCCCTAAAAAAGGAATTCTCCATTAGGGACATACAAATCCCACACAGAGATATGAAAAAAAATTGCTCACTATCATTATCAGAGAAGGGCAATTCAAAACTATAATGAAGTATCACCTCACAATAGTCACAATGGCCATCATTCAAAAGTCCACAGACAATAAATCCTGGGGAAGCTGTGGAGAAAGGGAAACATCCTTCACTGTTGGTAGGAATGTAGTTTGGTGCAGTCACTGTGGAAAACAGGATGAGGGTTCCTCAAAAGAATAAAAATAGACTTAACATATGATCCAGCAATCCCACTTCTGGGTATATATCAAATAGAACCATAATTCAAAATGTCACCTGCACCCCAATGAATTTAGCAGTGCTATATACAACAGCCACGACATGGAAGCACCCTAATTGTTCATAAGCAGATAAAAGTATACAGAACTTATGCCATATTTACAGAATAGAATAATATTCTGCCATAAAAGGAGATAAAACAATGACATTTGTAGCAAAATGGATGTCCCCATAATGTGTCATTCTAATTGAAGTAAGCCAGAAAGAGAAAGAAAAATAATACATGACATGATATATGTAGAAACTTAAAAAAAATTTGGATGAGGATACTGTGATTACATCTACAAAACTGAAACACACTTGAAGATCTACTTAATAATCTTATGGTTACTGATGAAAGGGGCTTGGACAGGATATATTTGGGAGCTGTAGAATTATAAATGTTATCCACTATATAAAAAAATTGTTTCAAAATGTCTTTTGTATGACACAGGGCAGTATGTTAAATAGTGTGAAGTATACTTTAATAGGCACACAAATATATGCATGAATTTTTACACTGTGCTATACACCACAGATTGACACATTGTAAATGGCAGTATTTCAATAATAAACAAATGAATAAAAAAGTTAATAAGTAAGTAAGTAAATAAATAAATAAATAAATAAATAAAATATTTCATATTTAAGTAATACAAAGATTCACAATACTTATGTTTACACATCAAGAAACAAGGAGAAAACAGAAAGAATAAAGAAGAAAATTGAATCAATAAGATTAAGGCAAATAACAAGAGAATCAATTGAAAAGATAAAAAACTACGAAAGTCTGTTTATTTTAAACATAAATTGGACAAAGATTTAGGTTTTCTAAGAAAATAAAGACTGACATAAAATTAGGAATAAAAGAGAAGATATTACCTCTGATGTTGTAGAGATGCAGAGCATCAAAAGGAATTACCACTAGCCAACAGTTTGAATGACCTTGAACAAAAGACAAATTCAAAGAAATATATGTCTTCCAATACTGAATCATGAAGTAATCAGAAAGTTAAATAAAGCAAAAGTGTGTATGAGTAAATCAGTTATCCATACCTCCGAAACAAGAAAAAATTTACAAGATGACTTTACTGGTGAATTCTCTCATACATTTGAAGACAAGTTTTCACCAATTCTTCCCCACACCTTCCAAGAATTTGAAGGGGGTGAAAGTATCCAAACTTGTTTTATGATGCCAGATTTATTTGCATAACAATGCTAGAAAGGACATTATATGCAAAATATAGAATATTGTCCCTGATGTACATTTGTGTCAAAATTCTCAACAAAACAGTAGGAAAATGAATTGAACAACACATTAAATGTATCATACACATACATGAGTAAAGGGATTTATCCCTGGGTTTATGGATACTTCAAAATATTCAAATCAATAAAGGTGACATGCCACACTAATAGAATGAGAAATAAAACTCACATAATCATCTCAATACGTGCGGAAAGTGCATTGTATACGATGCAACATACTTTTAAGACACTCCCAACAAATTAAATTAACCCTGTCAGTGGCATGATATCAAATACACACAAACACTGTGTGGACAGAAGCGGAGCAGTTCTGTGTTTATTGATTCTAAGAAAAAGGGTTTATATAGGACATGTACAATGCCTCACAAATCATCTAAGTCATAACGCTGTTAATAATCTTAATCTATATATGTCCCCATGCTCCCGCAGTAAGCAGAGGATGTTAAATGATCAAGGATTGTTTTAAAGTTCATCACGGAGCTTCATTAAGTAGGCCATCTCTTATCCAGCAGGCTGTGCCTGTCGTACGTTGTCCTCCTCTGAGGATCTTACCCAGCATACGCTATCGAGCCATCCATACTGGATACAATGAGCATGCCATTTCTTAACCAGCTTGGATATGTGACATTCCTCACAGCTTGTTTATCAGTTCAGCCCATGGGCTTATTCTCTAGAGCCTTCAGACAGGAGCCTACAAACCCAACATCCCTCCACAGAAAAATGGATGAAGAAAATTTGATGTTTATATGCAATGGAATCAATACTTTGCATTCCTATCAACAGTGTCCACAGTGTTCCTTTTTCTCCAGAATCTCACCAACATCTATTTCTTTTCTTTTTGATGAGAACCTTCTGACAATTGTGAGGTCTTGTCTCATTTTTGGCTTATGACTTTCCTAATAATTTATAAATCTGAACATATTTTCATGTGTCATTTAGTCAACTGTATGTTTTCTAAAGATAATTGATTCAGATCTATCTATTCAGTTCCTACAGACATTTTTTTTGATTGGATTGTTTGGTCTTTTTTGTTGTTGTTGTGGGGTAAGGGTTTGCCATATATTTGGATATTAACAGTTGATTGGAAAATATCACTTGCAAATATATTCTCCCAATATGTTGGTTGACTTTTCATTTATTGATCATTTCTTCTGCAGTGTAAATCTGTTTAGAGTGATACAATCATATTTTGCTAGTTTTGCTTCTGCATCCCTTGCCAGAGGAGACATATGTAGAATCAATTTAAGTCCAATGTCAGAGTGTACTTCTTATGTTTTACCCTAGGATTCTTTGTTTTCAGGTTTTATGCTTTATATGCCCAGGAGTGGGATTGCTGGGCCATATGATAGGTCTATATTAATTATTTAGAGGAACTTCCATGCTGTTTCCAAAGTGCTTGCACCAATTTTCATTCCCACCAACAGCGTTGGAGAGTCCCTTATTCTCCACAACTTCCCCAGTCTTTATTTGTACACATTTTGATGACATCCCTTCTCACTAGTGTGAGGTAAAACATTATTTTATCTTTGTCTTGCATTTGTATAATGATTAGCTATGTGAGCATGTTTTTATGTTTCTGATTGTCATCTGTGTGTCTTCTTTAGAGAATTGTCTTCTGATTATTTTCTGGCTGAGTTGTTTGCAGATTTTTGTAATGGAGTTGTATGAACGATTCGTGTATTTTAGAAATTAGCCTCTTGTTGATTGCATTGTTTCCTAATGTTTTCTCCCATTTGGAAGTTCATCTTTTCATTCTGTTTATTTTGCTATGTAGGAGGTTTTAAGTTTAATTAGGACCTATTTGTTTATTTTGCTTTTATTGTTTTCATTTTGGGAGATTGACATAAGAAAATTTCGCTACAATTTTTGTCTTGTTTTGCTTATGTTAGTTTCCAGGAGTTTTAATGTGTCATGTATTAGATTCAGATATTTAAAACATTTTGAGTATATTTTTGCACAGTGTGAGGGAGTGTTCTAATTTCATTGATATAAATGTAGCTGTTAGCTTTCTCAACATCACTTGCTGAAAAATGTCTTATAGGAATTGTATATTTTTGTTACTTTTTTCATAGTTTATTTGACCATAGGTGTGATATTTTATTTCTGCTTCTGTGTTCTGTTCCACTGATATAGACGTTTGTTCATTTTTCATTATTGTGCTGTTTTGATTACTGTTTTTGTAATATAGTCTGATATCTGGGAGGGTAATGGGTTGTGACACCAACTTTGTTCTATTTCCTCATTGTTTCTTTTGAAGTTCTGGTACTTTTGCTCTTCCATACAAATGTTAGGACTTTTCTAATTTCTGTGGAAAATATCATGTAGTTCAATATGAATCACTTTATATCTGAGGATAACTTTTGTAGTATGTATATTTTAACACTATTAATTCCTCTAAACTGAGGCCTTGAGATTTCTTTCTATTTCTTTGCATCATCTTCAAATTTATTTATCAGTGTCCTATTTATATTATTATCTTGGTTCATTCAAACCTATTCATAGGTTTTTCATTTTTGACCTGATATCATATGGACTTTTTAAAATTATGGAATATTTAATTGTTAGTGTAAAGAAATGTGACAGTTTTTGTATATTAATCATGAATCATGCTACTTTCCTAAGTGTCTCTATTACTTTTAATTGTTTTGGTGTGGAGAATCTTTAGGGTTCTCTATATAGATTATTATGTCATCCAAAATAATTACAGTTTAACTTCATTCAATCCAACTTGAATAAATTTATTTCTATTCCAATTGCTGTTGCTAGAACTTCCCATACTGTGTTTAATAGAAATGGTGAGTGTGGGCATCGTTGTCTTATTCCTTAATTTGGCTTTCAGTTATTCACTTTTGCATATTATGTTGTCTGTGTGTCTGTTATTTATGACTTTAGTTATGTTGAGATATATTTCCTGAATCCTACTTTGGTAAGAGTTTTCTGTTGTTGTTGTTTCTGTTGTTTTTTTGTTGTTGCTCTTGTTGCTGCTTTTTTAATGACTAAAAGTTGAAGTTTGTGATATGTTTTTATGGATTTATTGGGATGACCACGTCATTTTCCCTTTTTCTTTTGTTAATGTGGTGTATCAAACTGATTGATTTCATGTGTGTTCCACCGCTCTTATGACCCTGCAATGAATTAAAGTTGATCATGGTGTATAATTCATTTTAGGTATTGCTGGATTTTGTTTGCTAATAATATTTTTAAGAATTTTTGCATCTATATCAATCAAAGATATTGGCTTGAAATTCTCTATGCCTGTACTTTGTTTGTTGGCTTTGCTCTCAGGGTGATGAAAGCTTCATATAATTAATTTGTGAGTTTCCCACATCTTCACTATTTTTGAATATATTGAAGAGCATAAGTTCTGCTTGGTATTTTTGTACAGTTTTCCACAGGAGCTGTTTAAATCTGCACTAACGTTTAATGAATTTTTAAATGCAGATTCTTTCATTCTTCTAGTAAACTGTTTGTTCAAATTATTTGTTTCTTCTTATCCCTGTCTCTTTCTAGACATTTGTCTATATCTTCTAAGTTGTCCAGTTTATTGGCATGTAAGTGTTTACAAATAATCCCTTTGTTGTATATCTGATTGAACAATTGTTATTTCTCCACATTTATTTCTGACTTTATTTCTTTGGAGCATCTCTGTTTTCTACATGATGCATCTGGCTTGAGGTTTTTCGATTTTGCTTATCTTAAAAAGAAAACAAAAACAAAATTTTTGGTTTTACTACTCTTTTGCATAGTTGTATTTCTCTCTAATATATATTTACACCTGTAATATTTAGGTTCATGTATTTTTTTTAACTTTTTTTTATTGATTTTTAATCATTTTGCAAAGTTGTCTCAAATTCCATTGTAGAGAACAATTATTTATTTACAATGGACATATATACATTTGTTGTCCCATTTCTTCCCCTGTGAGCTGCCATAAGATCTTTTATATATTTCCCTGTCCTATACAGTACAATCCTGTTTATTTTACAATTTTGAAGTCCAAGCCTATCTATTCCCACATCACACCCACTTGGCAACCAAAACTTTGTATTCTCTGCTTGCAATTCTATTTCTGTTTTTTATTTTGCGTTTTTGTTTGGTTTGGTTTTGTTTTTAGATTCCACACAAGAGCATTCTCATATGGTATTTTTCTTTCTCATTCTGGCTTACTTGACGTAGACTGATTTTCTCCAGGAGCATCCATGTTGCTGAAAATGGCATTATGATGTCAGATTATAAGACTGACTACTATTCCATTGTATAAATATACCACCTCTTCTATATCTAGTCAACTGTCGATGGACATTTAGGGTATTTCCATGTCTTGGCTATTGTAAATAGTGCTGGCTATGAACATTGGTGTGCAGGTGTCATCCTGAATTAGGGTTTCTTCTGGATTTATGCCCAGGAGCGGGATTTGGGTTATATGATAAGTCTATTCCAAGGCTTTTGAGGAATCTCCATCCTGTTTTCCACAGTGGCTGCACCAAGCTGCATTGCCACCAGCAATGAAGGAAGGTAACCTTTTCTACAAAGCCTCTCCAGCATTTGTCATATGTAGATTTTTCAATGATGGCCATTCTGACTAGTGTGAGTTGATACCTCATTGCAGTTTGATTTGCATTTCTCTGATAATAAGTGATATTGAGCATTTTCTTTTTTTTAACATTTTTTATTGATTCATAACCATTTTACAGTGTTGTGTCAAATTCCAGTGTTCAGCACAATTTTTCAGTCATTCATGGACATATACACACTCATTGTCACATTTTTTTCTCTGTGATTTATCATAACATTTTGTGTATATTTCCCTGTGCTATACAGTGTAATCTTGTTAATCTATTCTACAATTTTGAAACCACAGTCTATCCCTTCCCACCCTCTACCCCGCCCCCCACCCCGCTAACCACAAGTCTGTATTCTCTGTCCACGAGTCTATTTCTGTCCTGTATTTATGCTTTGTTTTTGTTTGTTTGTTGGTTTTAGTTTTTTAGATTCCACATATGAGCGATCTCATATGGTATTTTTTTTTCTCTTTCTGGCTTACTTCACTTAGAATGAAATTCTCTAAGAGCATCCATGTTGCTGCAAATGGCATTACGTTGTCGGTTTTTATGGCTGAGTAGTATTCCATTGTATAAATATACCACCTCTTCTTTATCCAGTCACCTGTTGATGGATATTTAGGTTGTTTCCATGTTTTGGCTATTGTAAATAGTGCTGCTATGAACATTGGGGTGCAGGTGTCATCCTGAAGTAGATTTCCTTCTGGGTACAAGTCCAGGAGTGGGATTCCTGGGTCATATGGTAAGTCTATTCCTAGTCTTTTGAGGAATCTCCACACTGTTTTCCATAGTGGCTGCACCAAACTGCATTCCCACCAGCAGTGTAGGAGGGTTCCCCTTTCTCCACAGCCTCTCCAGCATTTGTCATTTTTGGATTTTTGAATGACGGCCATTCTGACTGGTGTGAGGTGTAGTTTTGTAGTTTTGTTTTGCATTTCTCTGATAATTAGTGATATTGAACATTTTTTCATGTGTTTTTTGATCATTTGTATGTCTTCCTTGGAGAATTGCTTGTTTAGGTCTTCTGCCCATTTTTGGATTGGGTTGTTTATTTTTTTCTTATTGAGTTGTATGAGCTGCTTATATATTTTGGAGATCAAGCCTTTGTCGGTTTCACTTGCAAAAATTTTCTCCCATTCTGTAGGTTTTCTTCTTGTTTTATTTCTGGTTTCCTTTGCTCTGCAGAAGATTGTAAGTTTCATTAGGTCCCATTTGTTTATTCTTGCTTTTATTTCTTCTAGGAGAAAATTTTTGAAATGTATGTCAGATAATGTTTTGCCTATATTTTCCTCTAGGAGGTTTATTGTATCTTGTCTTATGTTTAAGTCTTTAATCCATTTTGAGTTGATTTTTGTATATGGTGTAAGGGTGTGTTCTTGCTTCATTGTTTTACATGCTGCTGTCCAGTTTTCCCAACACCATTTGCTGAAGAGACTGTCTTTATTCCATTGTATATTCTTGCCTCCTTTGTCGAAGATGAGTTGACCAAAAGTTTGTGGGTTCATTTCTGGGCTCTCTATTCTGTTCCATTGGTCTATATGTGTGTTTTGGTACCAATACCATGCTGTCTTGATGACTGTAGCTCTATAGTATTGTCTGAAGTCTGGGAGAGTTATTCCTCCAGCCTCTTTCTTTCTCTTCAGTAATGCTTTAGCAATTCTAGGTCTTTGATGGTTCCATATAAATATTATTATGATTTGTTCTAGTTCTGTGAAATATGTCCTGGGTAATTGGATAGGGATTGCATTAAATCTGTAGATTGCCTTGGGCATTGTGACCATTTTAACAATATTGATTCTTCCAATCCAAGAGCATGGAATATCTTTCCATTTTTTAAAGTCTTCTTTAATTTCCTTCATCAATGGTTTATAGTTTTCTGTGTATAATTCTTTCGCCTCCTTGGTTAGATTTATTCCCAGATATTTTATTATTTTGGGTGCTATTTTAAAGGGAATTGTTTCTTTACTTTCTTTTTCTGTTGATTTATCGTTAGTGTAAAGAAAGGCAACTGATTTTTGAACATTAATTTTGTAACCTGCTACCTTGCTGAATTCTTCGATCAGCTCTAGTAGCTTTTTTGTGGACCTTTTAGGGTTTTCTATATATAGTAACATTATGTTGAGATATGTTCCCTCTATACCCACTTTGGCGAGAGTTTTTATCATAAATGGGTGTTGAATTTTATCAAATGCTTTTTCTGCATCGATTGAGATGATCATGTGGTTTTTGTTCTTTCTCTTGTTGATGTGATGTATTACATTGATTGATTTGCATATGTTGAACCAGCCTTGTGTCCCTGGGATGAACCCCACTTGGTCATGATGTATAATCTTTTTTATGTGTTGTTGGATTCTATTTGCTAAAATTTTGGTGAGGATTTTGGCGTCTATGTTCATCAGTGATATTGGCCTATAATTTTCTTTTTTTGTAGTGTCTTTGCCTGGTTTTGGTATCAGGGTGATGGTGGCTTCATAGAATGAGTTTGGGAGTATTCCCTCCTTTTCAATCGTCTGGAAGAGTTTGAGAAGGACTGGTATGAGTTCTTCTTTGTATGTTTGGAAGAATTCCCCGGTGAAGCCGTCCAGTCCTGGACTTTTATTTATAGGGAGGTTTTTAATTGCTATTTCTATTTCCTTTGTAGTGATCAGATTGTTCAAGTGTTCAGTTTCTTCTTGATTCAGTTTTGGTGTACAGTATGTTTCCAGAAACTTGTCCATCTCCTCTAGGTTATCCGGTTTGGTTCCATATAGTTTTTCATAATATTCTCGTATGATATTCTGTATTTCTATTTTGTTTGTTGTAATTTCTCCATTTTCCTTTCTTATTTTGCTAATTTGTGCTCTCTCTTTTTTCTTCTTTGTGAGTTTGGCCAGAGGTTTGTCGATTTTATTTACTTTTTCAAAAAACCAGCTTTTGGTTTGGTTGATTTTTTTCTATAGTCTTATTAATCTCTATTGTATTTAATTCCTCTCTGATCTTTATTATTTCCATCCTTCTGCTGCTTTTTGGGGCTTTTTGTTCTTCTTTTTCTAATTGATTCAGGTGGTGGGTTAACTTGTTTACTTGAGATTGTTCTTCTTTTTTGAGGAAGGCCTGTATCGCTATAAACTTCCCTCTTAGCACTGCCTTTGCTGTGTCCCATAGGTTTTGAGTGGTTGTGCTTGATATTGATATTGAGCATTTTCTGATGTGCCTTTTGATCATTTGTATGTCTTCCTTGGAGAATTGCTTGTTTAGGTCTTCTGCCCAATTTTGCATTGGGTTGTTTATTTTTTCTTCTTCAGTTGAATGAGCTGCTTATATACTCTGGAGATCAAGTCTTTGACGGTTTCATATGCAAATTTTTTTCCCATTCCATAGGTTGCCTTTTTGTTTTACTTCCAGTTTCTTTACTGTGCAGAAGCTTGTAAGTTTCATTTTGTCTCATTTGTTTATTCTTGCTTTTATTTCTTCTACGAGAAAATTTTCGAGACTTATGTCAGATAAGGTTTGTCTATATTTTCCTCTTGGTTGTTTTTGTATTTTGTCTTATGTTTAAGTCTTTGATCCATTCTGAGTTTATTTTTGTGCATGGAGATCTGGCTTCATTTGGAGTGTTCTAGCTTCATTGAATTATATGCTGCTGTCCAGTTTTCCAAACACCAGTTGCTGAAGAAACTATCTCTTTTCCATTGTAATTTCTTGCCTCCTTTGTCTAAGATTAATTGACCAAACATTTTCGGTTTCATTTCTGGGCTCTCTATTCTGTGCCATTGGCCTATATGTATGTTTAACTACCAATACAGTGCTGTCATGTTGACTGTAGCTCTATATTATTATCTGAATCATTAGCGTTAAGAAATGCCACTGATATTTGAACCTTAATCTTGTAACCTGCTATCTTGCTGAATTCTTTGATCAGCTGTAGTAAATTCATTCTGGATGTTGTAGAGTTTCCTATAAATAGTAACATATTATCTGCATATAGTTTGACATTTATCTCTTCCTTTCCAATTTGCATCCGTTTTACTTGTCTCTCTTGTTTGATTGCTGTGGCTAGGACTTCCAAGACTATCTTGAGTAGGAGTCGTGATAGTGTGCATCGTTTTACTGTCCCAGATTTTATTAGGAAGAATTTGACTTTCTCAACTTTGAGTACTATGCTGGCTGTAGGTTTGGTATCTATAGCTTTCATGATGCTGAGATATATTCCCTCTATGCCCACTTTGGTGTGTGTATGTATCATACGTGGGTGTTGAATTTTATCAAATGCTTTTCCTGCATCTATTGAGATGATCATGTGGTTTTGGTCCTTTCTCTTGTTGATGTGCTGTATTACATTGACTTGCTTATGTAAACCACCCCTGTGTCTCTGGCATGATCTCCACTTGGTCATGATATATAATATTTTTTTCTGTGTTGTTGGGTTGTATTTGCTACTATTTTGGTGAGGATTTTGGCGTCTGTTTTCATCAGTGATTTTGGCCTATAATCCTCTTTTTTGGTAGTTTCTTTGCCTAGTTGTGGTATCAGGGTGATTGTGGCTTTATAGAATGTCTTTGGGAGTATTCCTACCTTTTCAATCTTCTGGAAGAATTTGAGAAGGACTGGTATGAGTTTTTCTTTTTTGTTTGGTAGAATTCCGCTGTGAATCCATCCGCTCCTGGACTGTTATTTGTAGGGAGGTTTTATATTGCTATTTTGAATTCATTTCTTGTGCTCTGTTTGTTCAAGTGGTCAGTTTCATCTTCATTCTGTCTTGGTGGACAGTATGTTTCCAGAAACTTGTCCATCTCTTCTAGGTTATACAGTTTGATTCCATATACTCTTCATAATATTCTCATATGATATACTCTATTTCTATTTTTTTGTTGTAATTTCTCCATTCTCCTTTCTTAGTTAGCTAATTTGTGCTCTCTCTCTGTTCTTCTTTTTGAGTTTGGCCAGAGGTATGTCGATTTTACTTACTTTTTGGAAAAACCAGCTTTTGGATTTGTTGACTTTTTTCTATGTTCTTTTTAATCTCTATTTTATTTATTTCCTCCCCAATATTGATGATTTCTTTCCTTGTGCTGCCTTTTAGGTTTTTGTTCTTTTTCTAGTTCATTCTGCTGGTGGGTTCAATTGTTTATTTGTGGATGTTTTTCATTTTTGAGGAACGTCTGTATCACTACAAACTCCCCTCTCAGCACTGTTTTTACTGTGTCCCATAAATTTTGAATGATTTTCCTTTCATTTTCTTTTGTCTCAAGGTAATTTTTCATTTCAGCTTTGATATCTTCATTGACCCATTGGGTTTTTAATAACATATTGTTTAATCCCCATTTTTTCCTTTGTTCTCCTTTGTTTCTCTGCTGTTGATTTCTTACTTCATTGCATTGTGGTCAGTAAAGATGCTTGAGGTAATTTCTATCTTCTAAAAATTGCTGAGGTTTCTTTTGTGCCCAAGTACATCATGAATCCTGGAAAATGTTCCTCGTGCACTTGAAAAGAATGTATATCCTATTTTGGGGGTGCAATGCTCTGAAAATATCCACCAAGTGTAATATTTCTATTGTATTATTTAATTTTTCTATTGCCTAATTTATTTTCTGTCTCGATGATCTGTCCAGTGATGTTAATGCAGTGTTGAAATCTACAAATAAGACTCCCATTTTATACCTGTTGATAATTATTTTATGTACTTAGGTGCTCCTGTATTTGGTGCATATGTATTAATGAGTGTGCTATCCTCATATTGTATCACTCCTTCAATCATTATAAAATGTCCTTCTTTTTCTTTCTTTATGGCCTTTGTTTTAAAGACTATTTTGTCTGAAATCAGTAATGCAACAACTGTTTTTTTGGCTTTTCCAATTGTATGGGATACCCTTTTCCATCCTTTCACTCTCAGTCTAAATGTGTCCTTCTCTCTGAAGTGGGTCTATTCTATGCAGCATATTGAATGGTCTTGCTTTATTATCCAGCCTGCTACTCTGTGACTTTCGACTGGAGCATTTAATCCATTAACATTTACAATAATTGATGATAGGCTTGTGTTTATTGCCAATTTGACCTTATCTTTGCAGTTGATTTGGTATTTCCTCTTTGTTACTTTCATCTTCCTTTTATGGTTTGGTAATTTTTCTTTGTATTATCAAGAATTTTACTTAATTTTAGTGACTCCCTGATAAGTTTTTGTCTTCTTGTTACCCTTTTTTATAAGTCCATTAGGCCATTACTATAACTGATTCTATTAAACTGATAGTAAGATGATCTCAAACCCACCCTACTGAGAACAAAAAATTTTAAAATAAAAGACCAAAAAAAAAAAATTCTGTATTTTCCTGCCTCCCTCTCCGACTCTCAATGCTTTGTATGCCTTGTTTTAAAATTTTTTGTTTATTTTATTTGTAATTCATGATTTATCACATTTCAATTTGTGAGTTTCATATTTCTGTAGCATCCTGCTGCTATTCTTTTTAGAGTAGACCTTTCAATATTTCTTTTAGCATGGGTCTAATGTTGCTAAACTCTTTAAGCTTTTTCTTGTCTGTGAAATCCTTTATTTCTACATTTACCAAATAGAACAGCATTGCTGGTCAAAGTATACTACTGTATATAATTTTTTTCATTCAGGACTTTGAATATGTCTTGCCACTCCCTTCTGGGCTGTAGTATTTGTGTAGAGAAATCAGCTGTTATCCTTATGGGGATTCCCTTGTAACACATATTTTACTATTCTCTTGCTGTCTTTAGGATCATTTCTTTATCCTTGACTCTCGCCATCCTAATTATATATCTTGGTGAGGGTGTATTTGTGTTTTTCCTGTTTGGGACACTCTGAGCTTCCTGTACTTGGATATCTGATTCCTTCTTTAAGTTTCGGAAGTTCTCAGTCATGATTTCTACAAAAGCGTTTGCAATCACCTTTGATACTTATTCCCCTTCTAGGACTTGTATCATGCCAAGATTGGAATGCTTTCTATTATCCCATAGGTCCCTTACACTTTTTTCATTTGTTTCTCATTGTTTCTCTTGTAGCTCTTCTGATTGGGTGCTTTCTATTTTCCTGTCTTCTAAGTCACTCATTCATTCTGCTGCATTATTTAGTCAGCTTTTCTACACCTTTAAATCATTCCTCATCTCAGTCAACGTATTTATTTATTCTACTCGGCTCTTCTTAATAGCTTCCATTTCATTTTTGACATATTTTGTATCTCTAAACACTATCTCTTTTATTTCCTTCAGTACTTTGATCACTCCATATTTGAAATCTTGATCTAGTTGGATATCAATGTCTATTACACTGATCATTCTTTCAGGGGACTTCTCTTGTTCTTTTAATTAGGATAGGTGTCACTTCTTATTCAACTTTCTTCTACATCTCTGGCACTATGGTTTATGGAGTATCAGTTATCCACTCTAGTACTAAAGGAGTTTATCTACCAAATGCCTATGTAGTTATATAACTTAGAAAAGAGAAAAAAGAGAGTGTGAGATAAAGAATTTTAAAGAAGGGAGAAATAAAAGTTTGAAGACATTGTATAATGAATAATAGAAAAGGAAATTGAAGCAGTGTTTTGAAAAATAATAAAAATTAAAACATTTTTAAAAATTTCAAAGGGATAAAAATGGGGGTATATATAATTCAATTAGAAGTAAAAATTAAAAGAGTAATAGAAAATGGAGCAGGTAAAAACAGATTAATACAAGGGGGTGGTCAGTGTCCTCCTGGAGACTGTGTACATTTAATGTGAAGTCTCTTTATTCATCCTGATTTGGAAGCTCATCTTTTTGTTTCCAGAGGCCCTCCATTGGAGACCTCATCTGTGCTGCTCCCAGGGCATGTCGGCAAGCTGATTGCTTCTACACCCAACACTGGGTCTGATGAAGTTCTCTTTACTCTGGGATGGATTGTCAATGCCCTGCCCGATGTTGCAGTCAGATGTTGCAGACTGACCAGGCAGAATTAGGCATCATGCCCTCACCCAGCACCATGGTCAGTGGCTGTATCCCAGCCGAAAATTTGAGGAGCCACACGCCCCCTCAGGTTGCCAATAACTCTGCTGCTCTGTGCCACTCTATACTCTGCTTTGGGTTTGCACACCAGAAGTGGGCTCAGGGAAGACTGAGGGACAGCCCTGTCCCTGATCTGGGCCAAAATCCTACTACTTGTTTGTCTTGTCAGACAAGATCTCTAAGGAACCAGACAGTAGAATCCTATCTGCCTCAGGTTATAGACAAGTCTCTGTCTGGCCCTTAAGGTTGCTAATTCCTTAGGTGTAGATGCAGGTTTTGCCCCCACTGCCACATGGGTGTAAAGCACCAGAGGGTATGGTGGCTGTGTCTGAGCCCCTGCTCTATTCACCTAGAAACTTCTGTGGAATTTCAGAGATGGGGAATGTACCCTTCCACCAACAGGGCACGTCTGCCCTGTTGTTTTATGGAGGGCCCAGGTTGTTCTGCCCTGTGCACCCACAACAATTGCACATAGCCACCTATGTTCCCCAGGGCTGCATCAGTGCAGCCATCCCCATCTTCCACCCAGGTCAGGCAGCATAGCCCTGCCCCAAGCTTCCAGGCTGCATCTTCAGCTGTGTGTCACAGGGATCCTCTGTGCCTGCTTAACTTAGTTCTGTCAGTCAACTTATACTATGTACATGTCCAAACTTTGGAGACCCCCCCTCCATCCTGCTGATCTCTCAGTTGGAGATGGGAGACACAATAAATGAGCACCAGCCCTTCTTTGCTGTTCCCTCCTTGTGGGACCTGTCCCACTCTGTTTAGCATTTTCTTCTTTCTTTCTTCCTTTTCTCCTGCCTGATTATTCACATTTTTTTCTATTGAAGAGGACAATGTACTATCACAGTTTTGCAGGTTCTCTGGTTAGCTGACTGGGTCTGTGGATGTGAGTCTTGGTGCATCTGTGGGAAAGGTTGAGCTACGAGCATCTTTTTCTCCATCATCATTGCCTCCCCCCAAAAAAGCCTCACTGTATTGTGGGAGATAAACATAGACTGGAAATAAATGGAAAAGATATTCCATGGAAATGAGAAGAAAGTGCAGATTGCAATGCTCAACTCATAACAAACGTTTTAAAATAGGGGCCAAATTAAAACCAATATGAGCTTATATAAAGGAAAAGAGATCAATTAAACAATAAGGTATTTACACCCATTAAATTATATATGGACCCAAAAGAGTAGATCCTAAATATAAAATGAAATTTTAGTAGACATGAAGGAATTAATTCATTATAAAACAATAATAGTAGATGAGTTTAACAGCTCACTATTCTGATAGCCAGATCATACAGAAAGAATATCTGTAAGGAGACAAAGATCTTAATAGCATATTATATCATTTGACACTAACTGAGTTATTGGACACTGCATCAGAAAAGCAGATCACATAAACTTTTCAAGTGTGCACAGGATGTTATCTAATGAATTAACCACATATTATGTCATGAAATGAGCCTCAGGAACTTTAAGCAAATATAGATTACAGCAAGTATTTTTCCATACACAAAATTAAGGAACTGTGCATCAACACTAGAAAGAATAGGAAAAGAACAAACATGAGGTCAAACCACATCCTTTAAAAAAATAAAATAAAACAAGGTCAATGATGAAATCAAAGAGGTAATAAAATCATACATAGAGTAAAATTACAATGAAAACACAGCTTCATAAAACGTATGGGATGCAGCAAAGACAAATCTAAGAGGGAAGTTGAGAGCAAATCAGGACTTCTAAAAGGAACAAGAAAAACTTCATAGAAAAGACCAAGCATACCAACCAAAATAACAAGAAATAGGGACAAACAAAACCCAAAGGCTGTAGAATGAGAAATCTTTAATGATTATGTTGAAAATATATAAAATAACAGTTGAAAAATAAATTACAAATCATAAAATCAACCGCTTAATTTTTTTAAAAAATATTGACAAACAGGTAAGCATTTATCCAGGCTTATCAAGAAATACAGAGAATGGACCCAAACAAAATAAGAAATGAAACAGTAGAAATAAAATTTGATATTACAGAAATACAAAAAGAAGATTATGAAAGCAGTTTGAGCTGTTACGTGACAGTCATCTGAACAACCTAAAATAAATGGACAAATTTCTAGGAACCTACAGCCTGCCAACACTCAATAAAGAGAAAACTGAGAACATGATAAGAGCAATCAGTTTAAGTTGAATAAAATGTATAATTTTAGAAATACCCCTTGATCAAAATGCCTGGATTACTTCCCAAAAACCTCTTTCCACCAACTATTTTTAAAAATGAAGGAGGAAGGAAAATTCCCAAAGTTATTCTATGAGGCCACCATTACCCTGATAACAAACCAGTCAAAGACACTACCAAAAAAAAAAAAAAGAAAATGTAAATCCAATATCATTGATGAATTATGGTATACATTCAAAAATCCTCGAAAAACACCAACAAATGAATCCAGCAATACTAAGAAATGATTATACATGATGATCAGTTGGATTCCTTTCAAAGTCTCAAGGATGGTTCAACATACACAAGTCAAGCAGCATGACACACATCAAATAAAGGAAGGACAAAATTCAAAAGACCATATCAATACACAAAAAAAATCATTTGAAAAAATTCAACATACATTCATCATCAGAACTCTCATGAATGTGAGTACAATTGGAACATTTCTCAACATACTAAAGACCATTTATAACAATTAATAACACTCAGGGGAATTGCTGAAAGTCTTCTTGGAAAATTCAGGAACAAGACAAGGATTCCTACTCTCACAACTTCTGTTCAATAGTAATAGAAGAAAGGAAAAGGGAAAGAAAAAGAAGTAAAAGAAATACAAAATGGAAAGAAATAGGCAAAACTTTCAGCAGTACTGAAGGCATAAAATTCTACACAGAGAGTCCTAAGGGCTCCACACTGACTATTATGAACAATAAATAATTTCATCAAGGGAGCAGGGTACGAGATTAATGTAAAGATGTCTCTTGAATTTGTCCACATTAATCATGAGATACATAAAATGGACGTTGAAAGCAATAATATTTAAAACCCCATAACCCCGAATATCTTGGAATAAATGTAACCACATATGTGAAACATCTACACACTGAAAATTATGAAACATTGACAAAGAAATTATAAATGATTAAAAGAAATGGAAAGATGTCTTGGTCTTGGATAGAAAGAGTTCATATTGTTAACATGGGCATACTACACAAAGATACCTAAGGATTTAGTGCAATTCCTGTTATGAAGCTGTAGTATTTTCCACAGAACCAGAAAATAAATAACTCTAAGTTTTCCATGAAACCATTAAAAATTGCCAAAATGATCTTGAGGAAAAATAACAAATCTGGAGGTATAACCCTCCCGGATACCTTACTCTACTACAAACCTACAGTAATAAAAACACCATGGCATTGGCACAGAGATATAATAAATAAAAACAGATAGAGAGCCTAGAAATAATTCCACACACCTATGAGCAATGAATCTATGATAAAAGATGCAAGAGTTCACAATGGAGAAAAGACAGTCTCGTCAATGGATGGTTTTGGGAAAGCTGGACATCTACATGTAAAACAGTGAAATGAGAGCATTCCCTGACATCATATACAAAAATAAACTCCAAGTGTATTAAAGACCTAAATGTAAGACCTGATACTATAAAAGTGCTAGAAGGGAATATAGGTGATACACTATTGGATATACATCATAGGAATATTTTCTTATATCAGTCTCCTAAGGAAAAAGTTATAAAAGCAAATATAAGCAAGTGAGACCTAAACAAACTTGAAAATTTCTGCACAGCTAAGGACACTGTCAATGAAATGAAAACACTGCCTGTGTAATTGGAGAACATATTTTCAAACAACGCAAGTGACCTGGGGTTAATAGATGTAGGTTAATAAATGAAACATGGATTTAGGTTACACAACTCAAGTTGGAAAACAAAAACCCAATCAGAAACAGAAACAGAGTACTTGAGTTAATATTTTTCCAAAGAACACATTCAGATGAGTAAGAGGCAAATGATAAAATTTCTCAACATTACTAATTATTACATAATTGCAAATCAAATCCACAATGAGGTATCACTTCACACTTGTCTAATGGCTATTATCAAAAAATCTACAAATAGTAAGTGTTGGAGACGATGTGGAGGTAAGAAATCTCTTGTATACTCTTGGTAGGAATGTAAATTGGTACAACTTCTAACAAAACATTATTCAGATTTGTTTAAAAACTAAAATTTAACTACCATAAGACCCAGTAATAACTTTGCTAGGAAAAATCTGGGGAAAACACCCTAAATTGAGAAGAAACAATGTTCAAAACAGCACTGTTTATAATATGCAAGACAGGGAAGCAATCCAAATGTCCACAGTAGACTATGGACTTAAGAAGATATGATGTTTCTATAAATATGCAATGGAATATTTCTCAGCCATGAAAAAGTATAACACATTGCTATTTCAGCATCATGAAAGGACTTAGTAAATATTGTGCTTAGTGAAGTAACTTAGACAAAGACAAAAGAATATAATATAATTTATATGTGGAATCTAAAGTATAACAATTATCTGTGTACATCTATTTATAGCTGTCTAATTATAGATGACAGATAGATAGAAGGATAGATACATACATACATGATAGATACATCAATAGATAGATAAATACATAGATAGATACATAGATACATAGATACATAGATACATAGATAATTTGACAGATAGATAGATAGATAGATAGATAGATAGATAGATAGATAGATAGATAGATAGATAGAGACATGATGGAGAGGTAAAGAGATTAGATAGGCAAGACTTAAGCAGACTCCAAAATATGGGAAAAATTTTATGTTTACCAAAGTGGAAGGGAAAGAGAATTTTATGGTAGGACATTGATAGACACAAAGTAGTATACATTAAGTCGAGAAGCAACAAGGATAATCTGTATAGATTAGGGAATTATACACAATACCTTAAAATAATTGTATGTTACAATTATGGTAATAATTCATAATGCAATATATCTACAAAGTGGTTTGAATCACTATGCTGTACATCTGAAACTACACAATATTATACATCTACTGTACTTCAATTAAAATTGAAACATATTGTGTATATTTTATTTATTTTTCCACTGATAGCATCTTCCATTAATATTGTTTAATTTTATGCTTCACTTTTTATGATTACTGTTTTAAATTATTTCTTTTACTCTTGTGAATATGATACCAGTTTTAAGTATCTATACTTATTGCCTCTGATTTCTTATTTTTCTCTCTTTAATCCATATAGTAGAGTAGCATTTAAGAACATAACCAAAGAAACAGTTGCAACTTTCTCGTGGTCTCTCCTGAGCATTTTGGTCAATCTTTTGCGTATTTTTGCCATTTTATATTTCCTAGAAGGTTTCTTTTCTACACCTCTTATAAGGTGTCTCGGTTTTGTTTTTTCATCTCATTCTGGATTTGTTTGTCTGTTAAAGTCTTTATTTTCACATTATATCTAAGTGATAACTGTAAGTATTATTGGGGGAGTGATTTCTTATTTCAGTAATTTGAAAATACAATTTTATTTACCCTTGGTGTATGTTTTCTGCTCAGAAATCTGCTGATAGCCTAATGGGGGTTCCTTTGTAGATTGTCAAAACTTTTTTTGGCTGAATTTAAAATATTACTCTGTCATTGACTTGCCTATTTGCATATGGCGTATCTTGAAGGAGGTGCCTTTGTCTTAAAGTTATTGGTCTTTTGTTGACTCACAGAATTGTATATCAGTTCCTTACAAAGTTTCAGGAAGTTATTGACTATTACTTCTTTAAATACCTAACAGCTGCCTTCTAAATCTCTTCTCCCTCCAGGATTCCAATCTAATGTGCATTTCCTGAGGAAGTTTCATGTCTAGTGTTGAATTTCCTCACTTTTTAATATCTTGTATCTCTGCACTCTCCTATCATTTCTAGATTTGTATTGGTGAGTTTTCTATTCTCCCTTCCACCAAGACAGTCTACTTCCAATGCTTTCTGTTGCATTCTTCATCTCATTTATTAAGTTCTCCTGGTCCTCCTATAATATTTGTTTAATTTATAGTTTCAGTCTCTTTGGTAATGTGTTTCTTATCATAATTTATTTTATTCCTGAACACACTAAACTGCTTTCTCAGTTTTGTTTTTTGTACTGAGTTTCTGTATGACACCTATTTGGATTCTCTATTAGTTATATGGCAATATAACATGACTTTTAAGTTTGTTTGCTGCAAGGTTGACATTGTGTGTGTGTGTTTGTGTGTGTGCAGGTGTGTGTGTGTGTGTCTGTGTTTGTGTCGGTGTCTGTGTGTGTCCATCTGTGTGTGTGTGCCCTATAATGTTACTGTAATTTGGTCATGATCTTGATAAATTATTGCTCTGATGACACTTCATAACTGAATGGGAGTTGGAGTCCTTGTTTTTGTTTTCTGGTAGCTTGCAATATTGCACAATTTTTGATTTTACTTACCTGAGCTACCTCTGATAATATATCAAAATGGCACTTTCCAGTCGCTACTCTCTAGATAAAAGATGTGCTTTCATTGTCACTTCTTAGACTTCTTTGGTAGTTAATGCCACTGTTGTCACTGAGATTGTGAACCCTTCCTTTTATCTGATATCTCTTGAGAATCAGTGTACACATTGAGGAAAGGTGTAAAGACAGGTGGGTATTTGGTATCAGGCAAGTGCCTTTGCCACATCAAGTTTTGCAAGGTAACTTGTCTCCACCAATGTGAATGGGGAGTAGGGACAGTTTCATGAACGTCTGAGTGTCTGAAGGATGGAATTTCTATCTCCATTGTGGCTCCCTCCTAGTTACCTGTGATCATGAGTACTGGTGCAGTTGGAGACCGAATCTGTGTGAACCACTAAGACCCTGTTTCTACTGGGTTATCTGAACTTGTGGACTCAGATATCCTATTCAGCGGGCCTTCATTGCTGACACCAACTCTGATCTTCCCTCAGTTCAGCATCCTTTGTGTGTTTTAGTCCACCAAACTTCACCTGTTCTCTTGCGTTCTGGAGTATTGTTTTGTGTTGTAGTTATTTTTGTTCAGATGTTAGCGTTGTACTGACTGTAGATGTAAGGGGAGAGACAAAAATAGTTTATACTTATGTCACTTTTAACAGTGTATACTATTTCAATTAAACACTTAAATTATACTATGGATATTATAAGAACACTAAGGAAATTGAACAAATCACCTCCCTTAATATCATAGTACTGCAAAATATTTTGATTTTCCTGGGTTGTTTTATGCAATATTTTTCCCACCTACATGCACATTTTAGTAAAATAGATCCCTATAATCTCTTTAAAATCATTTAAATTATTAAAATATTTCTCTGTGCTGTAAATATAGCCCTGTTGATTCTCTAATTTATTACTAGTAGCTTGCACAATTCTTTCTTCTCCATCTTTGTTCCCTTTCCCCAAGGGAAACCACTACTTGGTACACTACAGTTATATATATGATACTATTTCTGTTTTTTAATGATTAATTATCTTATATCTTTATTTTCCTCATTTAAGTGACAACATAGAGTGTTTTTCTCTTTATGACTTATTTTCCTATGTGCAACACACTCTGGGTCCAGTCACATTTTTCCAAATGGCAGAATTTTATTTTTTAATATACAATGACTATGTATTTTTTATGTTCTCTATATCTCACATCTATTTCAGCTAATCATCTGTTGATGGGCAGTTGAGTTGTGCTCCTAACCTTGGCAACTATAAATGATAATGTTAAGGACATTGGGGTAATATATCCTTTAAGTTAATTTTTTCATTTTTTTCAGATTTATACCAAAAACTGGAATTGCTGCAACATATAATGCTTCTATTTCTAGTTTTCTGAGCACTGTCCACACTTTAATAATAGTGGATGCATCAATTTCTATTTCCAACAACAGTGTACCTGGGTTCCTTCTTATTGACATTCTTATTAATGTTTCTTATTTGTAGACTTTTTGTTAATAGCCATTTGGTTGCTGTAAGATTTCATTCTGGTTTTGATTTATGATTTACTAATGAATAGCAACGTTATGTTTCTTTTTATGTGCATGAATATCATCCACATGTCAGTTTTTGAAAAGTTCCCATGAAGATTCTTCAACTTTTAAGTTGGGGTCTTTATTTTTTAAATATTGAGTCTGATATGCTATATATATAATATGGATATTAACATCTTGTTGGTGTCATTGTTTGAAATATTTCCTTCTATTCTGTCTGTTATCTTATGTCTTATTGAAGGTTTCCTTTGCTCTGCAAAAGATTTTCAACTTCACACTTATACAAGAAATAGAATCCCTGTATCGCAAAGTACATTGATTTTTCCTCAGTAAACTAAAAACTCTAATTGTTAGTTTCCATTTTTTTTTTGATTTGGAGACAGATCAAAAATAAACATTTCTATGATTTATCTCAAAGTCAGTTCTGCTCCTGTTCTCAGTCAGAAATATTATAGTTTCAGGCTTTACATTTAGGAAATTAATCCATTTTTTCACATTTTTTATACTATGGAAAGAAGTGTTTTTATATCTTCCTTTTACAAGAACTGTCCTTTTATCTCAGAACTACTTATTGAAGAGAATGCCTTTTTTCCATTGTATACTCTTGCCTCCTTCTTTGCAGACTAATTGACCATAAGTGTGTGGGTATATTTTCGGACTGTTTATTTTGTTCCATTGATTTGTGTGTTTCTTTAAGTGCCATATTTTGATGTATTGATTACTGTAGCTGTGTAGCATGTTCTAAACTCAGGGAGGGTAATACCCACAGCTATGTTCATTTTTCAAAATAATTTTAGAAACTTTGGTTCTTTTAGATGTATGTATAAATTTCAATATTTTTCTTCTTGTTTTGTGAAGAAACTTATGGATTCTGTGAAAACACAAATTTACTAAAAGAAAAAACCTGAGAAAAATACTAAAGTGTGGAGGATTAATCATACAATATTAACAACAAATGGATTGCTGTATAAATCAAAGAAAAAAACATATAAAGAATTATGACAACAAAAACAAAATACATTGGGTAATAGAGATGCAGTATTAATAGGGATGCTTATAGCAAAATAATCCCACTTATACAAATAAAAAACATCTCTCTCTTCTAAAATATTCTTACAACCAAAATTTGTAGCAAAATAATAAGAAAAACATTCTAGTAGAAGGAAAAACAGCTGAAGGGACAGAACATAATTAAGTGAAATAAGGATTAAAAAATATAAACATTTAATTAAATAATGGCTTTTGAAAGATAAATAAAGTTGAAAAACTTTAACCATATACATGAGCAAAAAAGAGTTACAGATTAATTAGCTCAGAAATAAATGAGAAGATACAACTTATATCAAAGAAACACAAAGCAGCATAAGATGATACAACAAATTATATGCCAATAAAATGGAAATCCTGGAAGAAATGGACAACTTCTTAGAAAGATTTAATCTCCAGCATGGAATGAGAAAGATAATATGGACAGATTTTCACTAATGAAATTGAATATGTATTTAAAAAAATTTCCCAAGAAACAAAATTCCAGGCTTAGACAGCTTCACAGGTAATTTCTGCCAAACATTTAGAGAAGAGCCATCACCTATACTTCTCAGAGATTTCCAAAAATTTCAAGAGGAAGGGAGGCTTTCTACCCCATATTTCTTTATCACACTACTACTAAAACTGGAACAAACACCTCAAAAATTACAGGTTAACTACTACTGGTAGCATAGATGCAAAAGTCACCACTAAATTGTTAGCAAATCCAACAATACATTAAGAGGATTATACATTATGATTAAGTCCATTATATTCCAGGGATGCAAAAGTGATTCAATACCACAATTTAACCAGTATGATACACCACACAAACAACCTGAAGAATAAAATTATATGGTCATCTCAATAAGGTCATAAATTATTTTGACAAATTCAGTATCTATTATGAATATTTTTCTCCTCAAAGTGGGCATGAGGAAACATACCTCAACACAGTTAAGGTCATATATTACAAGAACTCAGCTAACATGACACTCACTGATTAAAAGCTTAAAGCATCTCCAATAAGAGCAGGAAGAAGACAAGAATGCTCAATCTTACCACTTTTATTCAGTATAGTCTGGAAATTCAAGCCATAGCTATTCAAAATAAAAGTAAATGAAATATTGCTAATTAAGAAAAGGAGTAAAATTATCTGTTCGCAGATGACATACTTTAAACAGAAATCCAAAAAATGGTGCCACAAACTACTAGGGCTTATCAATGCATTTGGTAAAATTTCTGAATATAAAATTAACATACAGAAATCTTGTGTTTCTACACACTAACAAGAAGCTAACTGATACAGAAAGTGAGGGAACTGTCTCAATTATAGTTGAATTACAAAAAAAATTAAGAAATCTATCCAACCAAGGAGGTAAAAGACCTGTACTCAGATAACTATAAATATTTATAAGAGAAATTGAAGATAATGCCAACAGATGAAAGGATATACTGTGTTCGTAGATGAGGAAAAAAATATTGTTTAAATGACACTATTAGTCAACAAAATACACAAATAAAATTCATTGCCTATCAAAATTCCAAGGACATTTTCAGACCCTAACAAAAAATAATTGTAAAATTTACATGTAAACACAAAAGAAATGAAATCACTAAAAAAATAAGAAAGGAAATAAAACAAACTAAAAAGAGAAATAACTTTAACAAAGAATAAAGAAGATGTATCACTTTCCCTGATTTAAAATATAATACGAAGCTACAGTATTAAAAAGTATATGTTAATGGCACAGAACAAACAGAATAATGGAACAAATCAGAATGCCTGGAAATTAAATCAGACAGTTATGGTTATTAAGCTCATTACAAAAAATGAATAAAAAGTGCGGGAAAGGTTACCACATGGCGCATGCAACCGATCAACATCACTAACCATCGGAAAAATACAAGTCCAAAACACAATGAGGTTTTATGTCACTCCTGTCAGAAAGACTATAATCAAAAAGATAACAAACATAACTGTTGGTTAGGATGTAAGAAAAACAGTCCTGATGCACTGCTGGACTGAATGTAAATATGAGATGTCACTGTGGGAAACAACATGGAGCTTTATCTAAAAATTAAAAATAAAACATTATCCAACATATATATATATTGGGATACTAATTCCAAGAAAATAAAAACACTAATTATAAAAGATAAATTCAACCCTATATTCACTGCAGCATTCTCCACAATAGACAGGATATAGAAGCAAATTAATTGTTCATCAAATGATGATGGATAAATAAGATGTGTGTTTATTGTATATATATCTACCCATCTTAAGTACATATTTATCTATCTATCTATCTATATATATATATATATGCATACACACACATAAAATTACAATGGGTTATTACTCAGCTCTTAAAAGAATAAGTTCTTGCCATTTGCAACAAATGGTTTGGCCAAGTGGGTAATATGCTAAGTGAAATAATTCAGAAAGAGAGTGACAAATGCTGAATGATTTTACTCATATTAGGAATTTAAAACAAATGAAAATAAAAACACAGAAATGGAATTATAGAAATAGAAAGAAAAAGGTTGTTCACAAGAAGGAGTGAAATGCGGTGAGGAAAAGAAAAATTGAGAAAATTAAGAGGGATAGTTTTCCAGTTGAAAATTACATTTGTCAGGGACAAGGAATTTACTGTATGGGGAATAGCCAATAACTATTAAATATTTTTAAATAGCAACATATCACATCTAGATATATTCTGGTGATCAATTTGAAATGTATTAAAAACAGCAAACAGTATGTTGTGTAAGAGAAACTAACACAGTGTTATAGAATAAAGTACAATTCAAAAACAAACAAACATATATATAGAAAAAAATTAGATTTGTATTTAGCAGAGGCAGGGGTTGGGAAAGGAGAATTTGATTAATGCGCTCAAAAGCTACAAAATTCCACCTGTAAAATAATCGTGTTCTAGGGATTACTCGTAGTAACATGAAAATTAAAATTAATACTGCTTTTTGTTCTTTATCAATGGTATTAAGAGAGTAGACCTTAATGTTTCTCATCACAACCAAAAGACAAATTGTATATCTTTACAATTTTATGTAAATGAGATAATGAATTCTCCCTAAAGTTGCTATGATATTTATTTCATGATACTTGTAAATCAAATCACTATCCTGTGCACCTAAACTTACACAATGTTTTATGCCAATTATAACTCCATAAAAGTGGAAGAAAAAATGGAAGGTCAATGTTCACTTTTTTCCATGTCATTTATGATGATTGTTTTTCAGCAAGTAAACTTGAGTCATGATATACTTATCCTAGGTAAAGATACTAATAAATAAGTGATTCTAATAAATTATACATAAAGATACCAATAAAATTACTGTTTTAACATGCTTTAAACTTTCTTCATGTTAACAGCCCACTTCTTCTCTGGAATCAAAATTTTACTTTGTGTATTCACCTGAGATTAGGGAATGAATACAAGTGTTAACCCTGGCTCCTTTTGCTGTGAGTTTTAAAGCTCACTATCGCAGACCAAATGTCTCATCTCCACAAGAACTTCTGTAAGAAATGAACATGCTAGGTTGCTAAAAATCTCAGTATGGTAAAATCTCAGAACTCCTTCAAGTCTTCACTGTTTTGCAATGGGAATGCAATACTGACAAAGACTTGATTTTGGATAACAATGCGCTGTTTTCTCATGGTTGCATTATGGGATGTGAGGATATTCCCTCAGACCCACAACAAACATCCTCGCTCAAGTGCTGGGCAAAGAACTGTAAAGTTTCTGCATTTTTAGGACTGAGGACTGCTTTCAAAATGATGACTATGCTCACTCTAATCCTGGTAGCCCAAGGAAAGAAAGGTTATTACAATTTGTAGCTTAAACGGAATAAATCAGCAGTTCAGTCTCTATTAAATAGTCATGGGGTGTTCAAAGACAAAATAAGATGTGTCAACAATGAGAATTAGAAGAAAAAATAAATTGGCCATAAGCTTAAATTAAAAAGGAGACACAGCCCTGTGCTGGGCTCTGGGGACTGGAGAATGTATATTCCTCTGTCAAATTCAAGGATTCAGTGGCTTGGCCCTGGCATTAGCCGGGGATTCAATGAACAGGTAACAATTAGGATAATGGGAGAAATATAATCTACCTCTCCCTGATCGGAAGAAAATCTGGTGGCTCAATGAAATTTTTAATTCACAGGAATTCTGTCAGATGCAGAGGAATAATTCACTGCTGACTCAACTAAGACAAACTTAGTTACTAGTTAACTATCCATCTTCACACACACACACAGTGGCAGACAGATTTTGTAGTATTTAGTGGGAAGAATTCAGTGGGCAGAGCTCAGAGAATAGTTTTCAAGCACCAAATTTTGTACTTTTGCCAATAGTCTAGGATTTCCCACATAGAAAACTACAGATGGACAAACACTATTCTTCTTTAGGATTTCTAATTTTGAAAGTAAATGGTAGCTTTTGACTTATCAGTATAGAACCTTGTTATGATGTTCACAGTAAGACCCACTGTATGATAATAGAGCTGGGAACTAGCTGCTGAACCAGCCCATCTGAACCCCAGACTGCTAATGTAAGCAACAAAATAGTCACCATCATAGTTGAGCTGATAAATTTTAAAGCTTGATGTTTCTGTTTTAGGAACAACCAGTGATGTCCAGACCCAGATCTCCTGCTGCAAGTGGGCCCTTTTCTTCTCTTGATAAAGTTCATATAGTTGGGATGTTGCTAGAGTTCACCATGGCCAATTTTACCATTCTCCAGATTATCAAAGGCTTTCTTCACAAATGGTGACACATTTAAAGGACACAATGTTGCCATTCCAGTCTTATCAGCTGACACTGGCTGCATGATTGTGAGCAGAAGCCTTAGGCTACCTGATCTTGTCGAAAATTTTCCAACATTTCAGGGCATTTCACATTCTGAAAATGCTTCACCTTTTATTTTAAATTAATGGGAAATAAAGTCCTCCATGAATATTTTATATTTCATAGTATCTGCAGAAATTTGGCATTCTTGCAGTTGGACAAATTTTTAATTCTACCACCCTCACCTCTATTTAGTCCACACATTTTAGATAGCAATTTGGTTACTGAAAACGACCACCCGAACCAAGGGTCAAGTAACTCTTAGATACATCCTGTGTGAAGGTTAGAAAGGGCACAATTTAGGTGGGGTGTATAATCCTACATTAAATGTTTGCAATGACACTGTCTTTTCTGGTTAAAGCTCTGATTCTAAGAAGTAAATTAATTAGAAGGCAGTATAGATATTGATATGGGGAAGAGAATCAGCTATTTTGGGGTGGATGGGTGATGAAGAGACAGGAAAAAATCCAGCAAATGAGAATGGAATGCTTTACACCTCTGGCAGGCATGAATTAAGAAGAAAATAATACTTTGTCTCCTGTACCTTCCTCCAATTACTGTCTTGCGTGACTAGTCCTTGGACTATGAAAAGAGCTAGTTTGTGGTGAAGAGTAAAGACCATAACAAAATAGTTGGAAAACCATGAGAATTTCCTTGTTTCAAGAAAGTGGATTTTGCTTAAAGTCAACATGTATTTTTCCTTCACTAAATACTAAAATGCATCCTGTGGCGTGAGCTGTGCTTACTGTGCTGGTATCCAAGTTAGATAAGGAAAGGGGGATAGACAGAAAATTTCTGAGGGAGGTAGTTTCTGTACTGAGACTGGGAAAATCAAAGTAGCTAAAAGGAGGACACCTTAAGTCCAAGGATGAGCTGGAGCAAAAGTTGTGGGTTTGGAGCTAACATTTTTCACAAGCATTTGCCTGGATGTATCTCCAAATACAGCAAAACATAAAGATATGCCAAGGTAGACAGATGCCAGATCTATAAAAAAAGACTAAACGATGTTGAGTTTGTGGGCTTAGAGTTGGAATGGCATTAAGTGCCACCCTAAGGACGTAAGCTTGTCTTTGGCTGGAACACAAAAGCAACATAAATTATTGACTAAAAAAATAGTGTAGACTCTTCAGGGCAGGAAATGAAAGTACCAGTTGGAATGCTTTGAGAACAGCACAAAGAAGACCATAGATAAAATTACTTTTGAAATTCTTCCACATGCTGAATGTGCCATCTGAGACTACACCATGTGACCATTTTGATACCAGGAATGATAAAAAAGAGACAATGATCGCTTTACAGGTTCCTGCATTTATATCCTGTTCAAACCTACCCTAAGTTAACACTTTTAATACTTTCTAGAATGAACCAGGAAACACTTAGTACTTTTCTATCTCTCTCTGTTTTAGTCCTTTTCCAAATTCTTGAATTTTCTCTTCTTCCTTCGAAGAAATTATTTAAATTTACACCCATATTGTTCCATCAAATGATCATGTCAATCAAATATCTCTTTTTTTCTTTAAATGGTAACTTATACTCCTGTATATCTCTTTACTCTATTCTAAAAAATATAAGGAAAATACAAGTACACGTCTATGTTTATTGTTCAAATAAGAAAATTGCAGATATGTGTCAACATTTGCCAACATCAATATTTATCTTTGTTATCCTGCATAATCTGGTAGTCCTCTGGTAAATCAGTTGTAATTAGGATGACGTTCATAAACTGAAGATGGCTGATAAATTGGCATTGAAAGAGAGGTAGCTGATGTATCTGCTATCACTGTCACTGGAAACCGTGGGTTGCTCCCTGGTTGAAGTTTAGAAAAACGACCTTCATTGGCAGATATGTTGTGATATCTATTTGGGAAAGTAGAAGGCTCAACCATCAGTCCAAATAATAGCTCTCTGTGGGAGACAAGATGCTGTACTGAGAAGTAGAAGTTATAATTGTAATGAAGTTCACAACACGGCCATTTGCTTCAGTGTAGCTGCTTTGAGAGTGCCCGTGGACAGTGGTCAACTGATTTAAAATAGCACGTTGATCCACTGCAATTTGTTTTGGTGGTCTAAATGACATTGATATGGAGGATAAAAATCACCTCTGATCCGGGTTGTTGTGTCACCAATTATTTGTCTAGTAGAGGGCTTCCTTATTAGAGGCATGTCTAAATTTGCAGAAAGTAAAAATTCACTTTCTCCACTAGTGTCAGCCACAAAATCAGAATTATGAATATGCACATTACCCCCTGCTTTAAAGTGCTTCTTTTTGAAATCTTCAGCCAATGAAGCCACCAGAGAGGCATTTTTAATCCCAACTCTTCTTTTTATTCTAACTAAAAGCTGGTCACAGACTTGTTTAAGATTTCAATTATGGCAGAACTGCAGCTGCAACCAATGGAGAAAGATTTTAGTAATATTTTAAAGGAAAATTCAAGACTACAATAAGCCTATCCTATAAAACCTCAGATTTCATGTTGATTATGCAAAGATAATATCATCAAAATATGAACATTCCTGACTATATTTTGAAATTATTTATTTGGAATATACACATTTATATAGTATATCATCAAATTTAATAAGTTAGTATTTGCAGTAACGGTGAAAGCCACTTTTTAAAAGCAGCTTTAATACGTTTATTTAGTTTTCTGGTAAGATTCATAGTTGCTAGGAACGTTTCTCATAATCTTGAATACTTAAGGCACTGTCCTCATTTTTAGAAAAAGTAAAGAATTTTAGCCTTTGTAGTTTTATACAATTTTCAAAATGTAGCCTTACATTTATATTACCGTAGATTAATGTACAAAATAAAATTTTATATATGTTACCAAGTCGTAACTACAATTACTGAATACCTTGCTTAAAACAGAGACTTTATTCCTTCTGCCAGAATGTCAGCAGGAGAAACAGATCTTTGAATATTCTGCCGCACTTTACTAAACCCATAAATGCTAAGCTGTCTAACTAAACTTTACATACTTCCAGTTTCAAATATTCTGAAAGGGGCCCTTCTTTCCAAAGCTTCCTTCTTAAAGACATCTTCATCAATCAGTATCGAAGTTCCATTATCATCCCACGAGATAGATTTATATTGGTCACTCCCAGCCATTTTCCAGAGTTTTCTTGGAAATGTCAGAGAACGAAAATCATAATCTTCATCTGGTTCAGAGACACAATGTGTGTAACATGGTGTTTTTAACCAGGATTCTTCAGACAAAGACTGAAATTCATTTTCTTCAATCATAGACCTCAAGTCCAAGTCCCCAGAGAATGTCTGATCACACAATAGAGATATATCAGAGTTCCTGAAACAGTTTGTCCAACTTTATGTGACACATCTTGGATTTCTGGAGAAACATGTGCCATCCCAAATAACTTTATCTACAGCTACTTTTCTAATCTGCATGATTTTGAGCACTGCAGCTTCAAATGCTGCTTTGGCAGGCCTGCACAGATAAACTGCTGGACCTTCACAATGTTTCTCAACTTGAGTAGCTGTGACATCATAAAACGACTGGTCTCCCAGCAACTCAAGTGTAACATTCAGCCAGTGTTTCTTCTCATTCATCCAGTTAAAATGAAACATATAGGATGCTTATTTTTATGGTGTGATCTGCAAATATTATCCCCAAAAATCTTTTTAAATAATTTAATTTGGGGACTATGAAATAAAATCTGTCTCCATAATTTTGTATACAAATTTATACAAAATTGGTGAACAAAGTATAAATAAAGCAATAAATATATAAAATAATTTTAAAGTTATGAAATTTAAAGTGAAATTTGTTTAAAGCCTGTACAGAAAATGTATATCTATTTCAATATCATTTGTAATTATAGTGAAATATAATTTGATTTGGAAATGGAAGTTGGTATTTATCTCTGTACTTAAAAATAAGTAGCTCTATATTCAAAACATGAGAAGAATAAATATCAGCTTATTTGTTATGCTTACAAATAAATGGTAAATATTTATAAAGTAAAACTTGATTAAAATTATGTATCAAATATAAGAAATCCCAAAGTGGGGAATTTTTTATTTAAATTCTAATTCAGTTCTATAAATAAAACAAATGTAATTTAACATTCTACCATAAAAATTAGAAGAGAGACAACCTTATTGCATATTTACAAATGTTTATTTTTGACATTCTTTCTGTCAGAGGTTTTTCAGTCCCAAGAAGGAAAAATTTTTCTTGTCATCGTTATAATCCATATTCTTGTGGCTTCTGTTTTGTGTTCCAAAATGTTGTTGATAAATACACTTATGCACAAGACTCTGGGTTCAATAAGCTGTGCCTCCATTAAGGAGCAAACAAGCAATGAAAAAAACAAAGAAATAACAGTGTATGTGGGTTGGGGTGGAAAATACAAGGTAATGCATTTTAGGAAGCAATATGTTTCTCAGTCCTGAAAATTTTGGCATTGTTTATATAATACAGCATTTTAAGGCAAGTGATTTGTTCACTAATTGTAAATATTACCTATGTTCTGTAACAGTACACATAAGTAAATCCAGTTCTATCGAAGTTATATTCTTTATTTAGAAATGAATTCCATTAAACTTAAGTCAAATTCAAAATGAGAGATAAAATTTTTAAATAAATAAATGTACCCTCAAGCTACAATGTAAATTTTTCCATCAGTATCTGTAAATTCCATTCTAAATAAATATTAGCAACCTCAATTCATGGCATATTATAAGTATTATCAACTATAGTTTTGTTGGATTTACTCCTGATTCATAAATATTATTTAACGTATGCAAATTAAAATATGTGATAACATCCCTTAGAAAACAAAGAATTGAAAAATAACACTCTCAGAAAATGTAGGAATATTATTAAAATATGTGATCTTAAGTTTTTATAAAAATATTTTTACAAATTCACTGTAGATAGAATGTAACTAAACATAATATAAGCCATTTATGAAAAACCCATGACTAACATCAAGTTCAATGTTAACATACAGGAAGGTTTTCCTCTGGTCCAGTAATAAGAAAAATTAGCTCATTTTCACAAGTCCTAAATTACACTACTAGAAGACCTAGCCAGAACATCTAGTCAAGAAAAAATATAAAAGTTGTCCGACTTGTAAAAAAGCAGTAAACTATTTACAGATGACATAATTATACATAGATAGAAAACTCCATAGACTCCTCCAGTGATGGTTAGAAATAATGAACAAACTTAGTAAACTTCCAGAATACAAAATTGATAAAAAATTATCCATTGCATTTTTATATATTAACAACCCATAATCAGAAAGAGAAACTTAGAAAATTATTATGTGTAAATTTATACCATAAAGAATAAAACAGGAATATATTTTGTAAGTGAAATAAAAGACCTAAACATAAATCAATAAATTACAGGTGCAAGAAATATAAGAAAATAAATTAAATAGAATGATATTCGGTGCTCATGGATTGTACACAATGTGAGGAAATATTGTAATCTATCTTTTCAAAGTTCAGGCTCCCTAGCACTAATTATTTAGGAGAATGTCTTTTCTTCATTTTATACTCTAGCTTTCTTTTTCATGGGTTAATTGATCATAGGTGTGAGGGATTATTTCTGGTTTCTCTATACTCTTTTCTTGATTAGTGTCTGTTTTTAAGCCAGTATCATGTTGTTTTAATTACTAAAGTTTTGAAGGACTGTATAACATCAGAGAAATTTACACCATTATATTTAATACTCTTTTTCAACATTATTTTGGCAACTCATGATCTTTGTGGTTACATATAAATTTTGAAATTATTTGTTCTATTTAATCAAAAATCTCATAGGTATTTTGACATGAATCACACTAAATGTAGATTCCCTTTTGTTGAATGGTTGTGTCAACCACATAGTTTCACATCATTAACATAAGAGATGTGTTCATTTCTTTGGATCAGTTAAATTTTCCTTCACCAATGTTTTCTGTTTTTTAACATATAGGTTTTTACCTTATTTGTTAACTTCATTTCTAGGTGTTCTTTACACATATATATAATTTTATACATAATAGTTGTAAACTCGTTTCCTACACAAATACAGCAGGCAGAAGGCAGTGGTAAGGCATATTCAAAGTCCTGAATGAAAGAAATCTGCAATCTAAGATACATTTTCAAGCAAGGATCTCTTTGAGAATAGAAGGAGAGATAAATAACTTCCACACAAACAAATGCTAAAAGAATTTAGCAAGAGAAAAAGAAATAATGAAAGATCTACTCTAAAAAAAAAAAAGCAGGATGCTATACAAAGGAGAAAGGCATAGTTAGAAAGGCAATATATACAATGAATTACAACAAAATAAATATGATGTTGTAAAACTGGACATCAAAATTTTTAAGGGTCACAGAGTGAAACAGAACAATACAGAGTATTTTCTTCTTGTTTGTCTTCTCTGTAGGATGGTTATGAGTTTGTATTCTTATCAGTTAAAATAAACAGATATAGTACGATTCAATATAAATACAAAACAAGGTAACCTAAAGTCAAAAGCTTACAATGAAGTCACAAAGCCAAAATGAAACAAAGATAATAAAAGAAAACTTATCAAGCCACAAAAAGGAAAAGAAATGAACAAAAGGAAATACCAAATCAACTGGAAAATGAAGTTCAAAATAGAAATAAACTCCAGTCTATCAATAATTATCACAAATGTTAATGGATTTAGTGCTTCAGTCAAAAGATATACATTGTCTGATGGGATAATATAAAAAAACCCTACATTATGAAGCGTACAAGAGACCCATTTGTAAGAGGAAAACACATTAATTGAAAGTCAGAAGTTGGAAGAATATATTCCATGCAAATGCACATGACAAGAAAGCAGGACTAGCAGTACTGACTTCACACATAATAGACTTTACAAGGAAGGCCATAGAGAAAGATAAACAAGGACATGATATAATGATTAAAGGAGCAATACAAAATGAGGTTTTTATACACATTAAGATATATGCACTCAAAATTGGAGCACCTAAATACAAAAATCAAATACTAATAGATAAAAAGAGAGAAATCGCTCGGAACACAATCACAATTGGAGACTATAACACCCCATTACCATCACTGGACTGGGCTTTCATACACAAAATTATTAAGGGAACAAGGATAATAAAAGACATGATAAAATAATTGGAGATGCTTTATACTTCCAAAACAGTACTTCTCCCAAAAACAGAATATACATTCTTTTCCAGTGCACATGGAATATTTTCAAGGAAAGATTATAAACTCAGGCACAGAAGAAGCCTCAACAAATTTAAGAAGATAAAAATTATTTCAAGCAACATTTCTGAGTAGAATACCATGAAACTAAAAATCAAACACAGAAAAACAGGGAGAAAAAAATGACAGAATCCAGATTAAAAAACATGGTACTAAAACAAAGGGGGGACTTGATGAATTAAAAGAAAAAATTAAAATATATCTTGAGATATATGACAAAACACTACACAAAGTCTATGGAATACAGTTAAAGCAGTCTAAAAAGGGAAGTTCATATTGACAAAGCCCTCCTCAAAGTAGAAGAACTATTTCAAAATTATAATCTAACGTTCTATGTAAACTAATCATGAAAAGAAGAGCAAACAAAACCAAAAGCCAGCAGAAAGCGGGAAAAAATAAAGATCAAGGAGGAAATAATTGAAATAAAGATTAAGAAATAGAAAAAATCAATCAAACACTTTTTTGAAATTTTAAACAAAATTGACAAATCTCCAGACAGGCTCACCAACAAGAAAAAAGAGAGAGCACAAATAATATAGGAAATGAAAATGGAGAAACTACAAAGAGTACAACAAATTTTCAAAATATCATTAGGGAATACCATGAGCAACAGTTTGGAAACATTCTGGATAACCAGGAAGAAATGGAAGAAGTTTTTGGAAACATTCAGTCCACCAATATTGCATCAAGAAGAAATTAATGATTTGAACAATCATATCACAAGAAATGGAATAGAATTAACAATAAAATAAAAAAATCTCTGCAAACAAAATTCAGACCCTAATAGCTTCACTGGGGAATTTGACCAAACACACAAAGAAAAATCCATACCAGTCCTCCTCAAACTCTTCCAAAAGATTGATATGGGGAGAGAGCTCCCAATCTCACACCATAAGGCCAAAATCAACCTGATACCAAAACCAGACAAAGACACTACCCCAAAAAGAAATCTATAGGCCAATATAATTCATAAACATAGATGTAAAAGTCCTTAAGATATTATTAACAAACAGAATCCAACATCATGTAAAAAAAAGATCATGCACCACTGTCATTTTAGGTTCATCCCAGGAACACTAGGATGGTTTAACATATGCAAATCAATCAATCAATTGTGATACATCATATGAACAAAAGAGAAGACAAAAACGATATGATCATCTCAGTAGATGCAGAGAAAGCATTTGATAAATATTAACACCTATTTGCAATAAAAGTTCTTATCACAGTGGGCATAGAGTGACCATATCTCAACATAATGAAAGCTATTTATGACAAATTTATAACCAGCAAAATACTCAATGTTGAAAAACTGAAACCCTTCCCACAAAAACCTGAGACAAGACAAAGATGCCCATTCTCACAATTTCAATTCAATATAGTCTTGGAATTCCTAGCCACAATGATCAGGCTAGGAAAAGAAATAAAACTATTCAGACTGGAAAAGAAGAAGTAAAATTGTCACAATATGCAGAGATGACACTATATACAGAAAAGTGTAAAAGCTTCACAAAAAATACTTAGGCTAAAAAAGGAACTGGGCAAGGTATTCAGAATAATCTACAAAAACCAATTACATTTCTTTACTCTACCATTGAATCAACAGGATAACAAATTATAGAAACAACCCCTTTTATAACTGCACCCAAAACTTTAAAATGCTTAAGAATACTGTGACCAAGGTTGTGAAAGACTTATACATGGAGAACAAGAAAAAATTCATTGAGGAAATCAAGAAAGATTTGAAGAATTGAAAAGATACCCAATGGTCTCGTAATGGAAGAAATAATATTGTTAAAATGGCCATACTGCCCAAGGCAATCCACAGACTTTATCTGAGTTCCTATCAAATTATGCAAAACATTTCTTTTTAGGACTGAAAGAAATTATCATAAGATTTATATAGAATCAAAAATGATTCATAATTTCCAAAACAATATTTAAGACAAAGAAAGAGGCTGGAGTAATAACCCGCCTGGTCTCCATAAAGTATTGCAGAGCTACAAAAATCAAAATGACATGATATTGGTACAGAAACAGGCACATGGGCCAATGGAACAGAATAGAGAGCCTAGGAATAATACTAAAGTCCTATGTTGAATTAATCTTTGACAGAGTAGCCAAGAATATGACAGAGAAAAGAACTTCTCTTCACCAACTGCTTTTGGGAAAACTGGATAGCAGCATCAGAGCAATGGAGTTAGTACAATCCTTCATTCCATACACAAGAATAAACTCAAAATGTCTTGAAGACTTAAATGTAAGGCAATACACAGTAAATTTCCTAGAAGAAAATATAGGAAAAACACTCTGAGATAAATCTCAGCAATGATTTCTTAGAATAGAATACCCAGGTAAGGGATGTAAGGGCAAAATTTATAAATGGGACCTAATTAAACTTATAAGCTTTTGCACAGCAAATGGAACCATAAACAAAAGAAAATGACAACCTACAGTATTAAAGAAAATATTTAGAAGTGATGCAGCTGACAAAGACTAAATTTCCAATATATAAAGATTTCATACAACCTAGTAATAATAATAATAAAAAAGAAAACCAATCTGAAAATGTGCAGAAGCCCTAAAAAAGCATTTCTCCAATAGAGACGTACAAATGTCACACAGATATATGAAAAAAAAATTGCTCACTATCATTATCAGAGAAGTGCAATTCAAAACTATAATGAAGTATCAAATCCCAATATTCACAATGGCCATCATTCAAAAGTTCACAAACAAAAAATGCTGGGGAAGCTGCGGAGAAAGTGAGCCCTCCTACACTGTTGTTAGGAATGTAGATTCGAGCAGTCACTTTGGAAAACAGGATGGGGATTCCTCTAAAGTATAAAAATAAACTTAACAAATGATCCAGCAATCCCATTTCTGGGTATATACCAAAGGGAACCATATTTCAAAAAGACACCTTCACCCCAATGTTCTTAGCAGTGCTATATACAACAGCCATGACATGGAAGCAAATTAACTGTCAAATAACAGATGAGAGTATACAGAAGTTATGCTGTATTTACACAATGGAATAATATTCTGCAATAAAAATTGATAAAACAATGACATTTGCAGCAAAATGTATGTCCCCAAAAAGTGTCATTCTTATTGAAGATAGCCAGAAAGAGAAGGAAAAATAATACATGACATGAGATATGTAGAAACTTAAAAAATAATTTGGATGTGAACACTATGATTTCATCTACAAAACTGAAACAAACTTCCAGAACTACTTAATAATCTTATGATTACTGCAGAAATTGACTGGTAGAGGATATATTTGGGAGCTGTAGATTTATAAATGTCATCCACTATATATAAAAATAAATGTTTTCAAAATTTCTTTTGTATAACACAGGGCAGTAAGTCAAATACCATGAAGTAACGTTAAAAAGGCACAGAAATATATGCATGTACGGGGACACTGTGCTAAACACCTCAGATTGACACATTGTAAATGGCATACTTCAATGATAAATAAATGAATAAATATTCAAATAAGTAAATAAATAAATAAATAATGTAAATAAATATATTTAATAATAAAGGAAATACAAAGATTCACACTACTTAAATTTACACATCAAAAATCTAGGAAAAAACAGAAAGAATAAAGAAGAAAATTGAATAAATTAGAGCAAGGCAAATAACAAGACAAACAATTGAAAAGATAAGAAAAATTATACCTAAGTCTGTTTCTTTTCAACATAAAGTGGACAAAAGTTTAGGTTGGATAAGAAAATAAAGACTCAAATAAAATTTGAAATAAAAGAGCAGATATTACCACTAAAGTTGCAGAGATGCATACCATCATAAGAAATTACCACTAGCCAACGATTTGAATGACCTAGAACAAAAGATAGATTTCCAGAAACATATGTCTTCCAACACTGAATCAAAAAGGAATTAGAAAGTTAAATTCTGCAAAAGTGTGTATGAGTAAATCAGTAATCCAAAGCTCCCAAACCAGAAAAAATTTACAAGATGACTTTAATGGTGAATCCTGTCATACATTTGAAGTAAATTTTTCGTCAATTCTTCCCCAAAACTTTCAAGAATTTGAAGGGGGTGAAAGATTCCAAAGTTGTTTTATGATGCCAGCTTTATTTGCATAACAAAGCTAAATACGACATGAAATGAAAAATATAGAACATTATCCCTGATGAACATATGTGCCAAAATTCTCAACAAAACACAAGCAAAATGAATTCAACAACACATTTAATGTATCATAAACATACATGTGTAAAGGGATTTATCCCTGGGTATAAGGATACGTCAAAATATTTAAATCAATAAGGTGACATCCCACACTAATAGAATGAGAAACAAAACTCACATAATCATTTCAATAGGTGCAGAAAGAACATTATATATAATGCAACATCTTTTTAAGGTACTCCCAACAAATTAAATTAACCCTGTCAGTGGCACGATATCATAAACACACAAACACTGTGTGGAGAGAAGCGAAGCAGTTCACAGTTTCTTGATTCTTACAAAAAAGATATATATATGATATTCTCAATACCTCACATATCATCTAAGTTATAACAATGTTAATAATCTTAAACTATTTATGTCCCCATGCTCCTACAGTAAGCACAGGATGTTAAATGATCAAGGATTGTTTTAAAGTTCATCACGGAACTTCATTAAGTAGCCCATCTCTTATCCAGCAGGCTATGCCTGTCTTAGTTTGCCCTCCTCTGAGGATCTTACCCAGCATATGATATCCAGCCATCCATACTGGATATATTGAGTAGACAATTTGTTATCCAGCCTTTATATGTGACATTCCTCACAGCTTGTTTATCAGTTCAGTCCATGGGCTTATTCTCTAGAGCCTTCAGACAGGGGCCAACAAACCCAACATCCCTTAACAGAAAAATGGATGAAGAAAATTTGATGTATATATGCAATGTAATCAATACTTTGCTTTCCTATCAACAGTGTCCAAGGTGATCCTTTTTCTCCACAAACTCACCAACATCTATTTCTTTTCTTTTTGATGAGAGCCTTCTGACGACTGTGAGGTCTTGTCTCATTTTTGGTTTATGAGTTTCCTAATAAATTATAACTCTGAACATATTTTCATGTGTCATTTATTCAACTGTATGTTTGCTACAAAAAATTGATTCAGATATATATATTCAGGTCCTATGGACTTTTTTAAATTGGATTGTTTGGTCATTTTTGTTGTGGTGCTGGTGTATGAGTTTGCCATATAGTTGCATGTTAACACTTGATTGGAAAATATCACTTGCAAATATATTCTCCCATTGTGTTGGTTGACTTTTCATTTTATTGATCATTTCCTCTGCAGCGTAAATCTGTTTAGAGTGATACCATCATATTTTGTTAGTTTTGCTTCTGCTTCCCTTGCCAGAGGAGACATATGTAGAATCAAATTAAGTCCAATGTCAGAGTATGCTTCTTATATTTTACCCTAGGATTCTTTGTTTTCAGGTTTTATGTTTTCTATGCCCAGGAGTGGGATTGCTGTGTCATTTGATAGGTCTATTTTTAGTAATTAAAGGAACTTCCATACTATTTCCAAAGTGGTTGCACCAATTTTCATTGCCACCAACAGCGTTGGAGAGTCCCTTTTTCTCCACAACCTCCCGAGTATTTATTATTTGTAGATATTTGGATGACAGCCCTTCTCAGTAGTGTGAGGTAAAACATTATATTTTTGTCTTGCCTTTGTATAATGATTTGTTACGTGAGCATGTTTTTATGTTCCTGTTTGTCACCTGTGTGTCTTCTTGAGAGAATTCTCTTCTGCTCATTTTCTGTCTGTGTTGTTGTAGATTTTTGAAATGGAGTTGTATGAACGATGTGTGTATTTTAGAAATTAGCCCTTTTTTGATTGCATTGTTTCCAAATGTTTTCCCCCATTCGGAAGTTCATCTTTTCATTCTGGGTTATTTTGCTGTATAGAAGTTTGAAGTTTAATTTGGATCTATTTGATTATTTTGCTTTTGTTGTTTTCAGCTTGGGAGTGTGACATAAGAAAATTTCGCTAAAATTTGTCTTGTTTTGCCTATGTTAGATTCCAGGAATTTTATTGTGTCATGTAATAGATTCAGATATTTAAAGCATTTTGAATTTATATTTGTACAGTGTGAGGGAGTGTTCTAATTTCATTGAGTTACATGTAGCTATCTAGCTTTCTCAACATCACTTGCTGAAGACTGTCTTTAGGCATTGTATATTTTTGTTTCCTTTGTAGTAGTTCAGTTGACCATAGGTGTAATGTTTTATTTCTACCTCTGTGTTCTGTTCCAGTGATATAGATGTTTGTTCATTTTCCAGCATTGTGCTGTTTTGATTACTGTTTGGCAATATAGTCTGAGATCTGAGAGGGATATGGCTTATGCCTCCAACTTTGTTCTTTTTCCTCATTGTTTCTTATGCAGTTCTGGTTCTTTTGCTCTTCCATACAAATCTTAGGACTGTTTTAAGTTCTGTGGAAAATATCATGTAGTTCGATCTGAATCACTTTATATGTGTAGACATATTTTGTAGTATGTATATTTTTGTAATATTAATTCCTCTAAACTAAGACCTTGAGATTTCTTTCCATTTCTTTGCATAATCATCAAATTTATTTATCAGTGTTCTATTGATTTTATTATCTTTGATTTTTCATAGATTCTTCATTTTTGATGTGATTTCATATGGATTTTCTAAAATTATGTAATATTTCATTGTTAGTGTAAAGAAATGTGACAGTTTTTGTATATTAATCATGAATCATCCTACTTTGCTAAATGTCTTTATTAGTTTTTGTTGTTTTGGTGTGGAGAATATTTATGGTTCTCTCTATAGTTTATCATGTCATATAAAATAATGACAGTTTTACTTCATTCAATCTAACTTGAATAACTTTTTTCTTGTCCAATTGCTGTTGCTAGATCTTCCCATACTGTGTTTAAGAGAAATGACGAGAGTGGGCATCCTTGTTTTATTCCTTAATTTGGCTTTCAATTATTTACTTTTGCATATTATGCTGTCTGTGGGTCTGTAATTAATGAATTTAGTGAGGTTGAGATATATTTCCTTAATCCTAACTTGGAAAGAGTTTTCTGTTTTTGTTGATTCTGTTTTTCTTGTTGTTGTTGTTGCTGCTGTTTTAATGAATAAAAGTTGAAGTTTGTGAAATGCTTTTTATCAATTTATTGGGATGACCACTTCATTTTCCCTTTTTCTTTTGTTTATGTGGTGTATCAAACTGATTGATTTCATGTAATTTCAACCTCTCTTATGACTGTGAAATGAATTAAAGTTGATCATGTTGTTTCATTCACTTTAGGTATTGCTGGATTTAGTTTGCTAATAATTTTTTTGAATTTTTCATCTATATCAATCAAAGTTATTGGCTTGAAATTCTCTTTGATTGTACTTTGTTTGTTGGCTTTGCTATCAGGGTAATGATAGCTTCATAGAATTATTTTGGGAGTTTCTCACGTGTTCACTATTTTTGAATAGTTTGAAGAGTATAAGTTCTGCTTAATATTTTTGTACATTTCTCCATGGGAGCTGTTTAACTCTGTCCTAATATTTCACGATGTTTTTAAATGCTGATTCTATCTTCTAGTAATCAGTTTGTTCAAATTATTTGTTTCTCCTTATAACTGTCTATTTCTAGACATTTGTCTACTTCTTCTAAGTTGTCCAGTTTGTTTGCATGTAAGAGTTGACAAAATGTTTCCTTTTTTGTATATCTGAGGGAACAATTGTTATTTCTACAATTTTATTTCTGAATTTATTTCTTTGGAGCACCTCTCTTTTCTTCATGATGCACCTGGATAGAGGTTTTTGGATTTTGCTTTTCTAAAAAAGAAAACAAAAAACAAAATCTTTGGTTTTACTACTCTTTTGCATGGTTGTTTTTACTCTCTAATTTATATTTACACCTGTAATATTTAGGATCATGTATTTTTTTATTACCTTTTTTTAATTGATTTTTAATCATTTTACATAGTTGTCTCAAATTCCATTGTAGAGCACAATTTTTTAGTTACAAAGAACATTTGTACATTTGTTGTCCCATTTTTTCCATTGTGGTCTGCCGTATATTTCCCTGTGCTATACGGTACAATCCTGTTTATCTATTCTACAATTTTGACCTCCTAGTCTGTCTCTACCCAACCCCACACTTGGCAACCAAAACTTTGTATTCTCTGCCTGCGAGTATATTTCTGTTTTGTATTTATGCATTTCTTGTTTGGTTTAGTTTTGTTTTTAGATTCCACTCATGAGCCATCTCATATGGTATTTTTCCTTCTCTTTCTGGCTTACTTCACTTAGACTGATTTCCTCATGGATCATCCATGTTGCTGAAAATGGCATTATGTTGTCAGTTTATAAGAATGACTCCTGTTCCATTATATAAATATAACACCACTTCTTTATCCAGTCAAATTTTGATGGGCATTTAGGCTGTTTCCATGTCTTGGCTATTGTAAATATTGCTGGCTATGAATATTGAGGTGCAGGTGTCTTCCTGAAGTAGGGTTCCTTCTGGATTAATGCCCAGGAGTGGGATTCTTGGGTTACATGGTAAGTCTATTCCTAGGCTTTTGAGGAATCTCCATCCTGTTTTCCACTCTGGCTGCACCAATCTTCATTGCCACCAGCAGTGAGGGACCGTTCCCTTTATTCCACAGCCCCTCCAGCATTTGTCCTTTGTGGATTTTTGAATGATGGTCATTCTGACTGTTGTGAGGTGAAACCTCATTGCAGTTTTGATTTGCATTTCTCTGATAATCAGTGATTGAGCCTTTTCTGATGTGCCTTTTTATCATTTGTATGTCTTCCTTAGAGAATTGTTTGTTTAGGTATTCTGACCGATTTTGGATTAGGCTGTTTATTTTTTCTTATTCAGTTAGATAAGCTGCTTATATAGTCTGGAGATCAAGCCTTTGACGGTTTCATATGCAAATTTTTTCCCATTCCGTAGGTTTTCTTTATGTTTTACTTCCGGTTTCTTTACTATGCAGAAGCTTGTAAGTTTCATTAGGTCTCATTTGTTTATTCTTGCTTTTATTTCTTCTATGAGAAAACTTTCCAGACGTATGTCAGATAAAGTTTTGCCTATGTTTTCCTCTTGTAGGTTTATTGTATCTTGTCTTATTTTTAAGTGTTTTATCTCTTTTAGTTTATTTTTATTGTATCTTGTTCTAGCTTCATTGGGAGTGTTCTAACTTCATTGAATTACATGCTGCTCTCCAGTTTTCCCAACACCAGTTGCTGAAGTTTCTATCTCGATACCATTGTAATTTCTTTTCTCCTTTGTCTAAGATTAATTGACCAAACGTTTGTGGGTTAATTGCTGGGCTCTCTATTGTGTTCCATTGACCTATATGTATGTTTTTCTACCAATACAGTGCTGTCATGTTGACTATAGCTCTATAGTATTATCTGAATCATAAGCGTAAAGAAATGCCACTGATATTTGGATCTTAATTTGTAACCAGCTTCCTTGCTGAATTATTTGATCAGCTGTAGTAAATTTTGTCTGGATCTTGTAGGGTTTCCTATATATAGTAAGATATTTTCTGCATATACTGAGACTTTTACCTCTTCCTTTCCAATTTGCATCCCTTTTACTTCTCTCTCTTGTTTGATTGCCGTGGCTAGGACTTCCAAGATTATATTGAGCTGGAGTGGTGATTGTGTGAATCCTTGTCTTGTCCCAGATTTTAGTGGGAAGAATTTGACTTTCTCACCGTTGAGTACTATCCTTGCTGTAGGTTTTTTATCTATTACTTTCATGATGTTGAGGTTTATTCCCTCTATGGCCACTTTGTGAGAGTTTTTATCATACGTGGGTGTTGAATTTTAACAAATGCTTTTCCTGTACCTATTGAGAAGATCATGCGGTTTTGGTTCTTTCTCTTGTTGATGTGCTGTATTACATTGATTTATTTGCATATGTTGAACCACCCCTGTGTCACTGGCATGATCCCCACTTGGTCATGTTATATAATCCTTTTTCTGTGTTGTTGGACTCTATTTGGTACTATTTTGGTGAGGATTTTGGCGTCTGGGTTCACAGTGATATTGGCCTATAATCCTCTTTTTGGTAGTGTCTTTGCCTGGTTATTGTATCAGGGTGATTGTGGATTCATAGAATGACTTTGGGAGTATTCCTTCCTTTTCAATCATCTGGGGGATTTTGAGAAGTAGTGGTATGAGTTCTTTATGTTTGGTTGAATTCCTCAGTGAATCTGTCTGGTCCTGGACTGCTACTTGTAGGGAGGTTTTATATTGCTACTTTAATTTCATTTCTAGTGCTCTGCTTTTTCCAGGTGTCAGTTATGTCTTGATTCAGTCTTGGTGAACAGTACGTTTCCGGAAACTTGTCCATCTCTTCTAGGGTATACAGTTTGATTCAATATACTTTTCATCATATTCTTGTAAGATATTTTTTATTTCTTAATTTTTGTGATAATTTCTACATTCTCCATTCTAATTTTGGTAATTTGTGCTCTCTCTCTTTTCTTCTTTTTGATTTTGGCCAGAGGTTTGTCGATTTTACTTACTTTTTGGAAAAACCAGCTTTTGAATTGGTTAATTTTTTCCTATGGTTTTTTTAATCTCTATTTTATTTATTTCCTCCCCAATATTGATGATTTGTTTCCTTCCCCTGCCTTTTGGGACTTTTTGGTTCTTCTTTTTCTAGTTCACTCTGCTGGTGGGTTAAATTGTTTATTTTTGGTTGTTCTTCTTTTTTGAGGTAGGCCTGTATGACTATAAACTCCCCTCTCAGCACTGCTTTTGTTGTGTCCCATAAATTTTGTGGGGTTTTCCTTTCATTTTCTTTTGTCTCAAGGTACTTTTTTATTTCAGATTTGATTTCTTCATTGATCCATTTGTATTTTAATAACATATTTTTTAATCCCCATGTTTTCCTTTTGTTGTCCTTTGTTTTCCTGTTGTTGATTTCTAGCTTCATGGCATTGTGTTCAGTAAACATGCTTGAGTTAATTTCTGTCTTTTTAAAATTGCTGAGGTTTCTTTTATGCTGAAGTACATCATGAATCCTGGAAAATGTTCCACGTGCACTTGAAAAGAATTTATATCCTATTCTGTGGGGGGTGCATTGCTCTGAAAATATCCACCAAGTCTAATATTTCTATTGTTTTATTTAACTTCTCTGTTGCCTAATTTATTTTCTGTCTCGATGATCTCTCTAGTGATGTTAATGCAGTGTTGAAATCTCCAAATATGTATCCTCCTTTATATCTGTTAGTAATTAATTTATGCACTTATGTGCTTCTGTGTATGGTGCATATGTATTAACGAGTGTGCTATCCTCATATTGTATCACTCCTTAAATCATTATAAAATGTCCTTCTATATCTTTCTTTATGGCCTTTGTTTTAAAGACTATTTTGTCCGAAATCAGTTCTGGAACACCTGCTTTTTGGCTTTCAAATTATTTGGAATACCCTTTTCCATCCTCTCACTCTCAATCTATATGTGTCCTTCTCTCTGAAGTGGGTCTCTTGTATGCAGCATATTGAAGGTTCTTGCTTTATTATCCAGCCTGCCACTCTATGATTTTCGACTGGAGCATTTAGTCCATTAACATTTACAATAATTGATGATAGTCTTGTGTTTATTGCCAATTTGACCTATTTTTGCAATTGATTTGGTAATTCCTCTTTGTTTTTTTCATCTTCCTTTTATGGTTTGGTAATTTTCCTTTGTATTATCATGAATTTTATTTAGTTAAGTGACCTCCTGATAAGTTTTTTCTTCTTGTTACCCTTTTTTATAAGTCCATTAGACCATTATTATAACTGCTTTTATTAAATGGATAGTAACATGATCTCCAACCCATTCTACTGAGAACAAAAATTTTAAATAGAAAGACCAAAAATATAAATTCTCTATTTTCCTGTCTCCCTCTCCCACTCTCAAAGATTTGTATGTCTTGTTTTAAAATTTTGTGTTTATTTTTTTTGTAATTCATGAGTTATCACCTTTAAAGATGTGAGTTTCTCATTTCTATAGCATCCTGCTGCTTTCTTTTTAGAGAAGACATTTCAATAATTCTTTTAGCATGGGTCTAGTTTTGCTGAACTTTTGAAGATTTTTCTTGTCTGTAAAATACTTATGTCTCCTTCTACCAAACATGATAGCCTTGATGTTTAAAGTATCCTAGGTTATAACATTTTTATCATTCAGCACTTTGAATATATCTTGTCACTCCCTTCTGGCCTGTTGTATTTGTGTAGTGAAATCAGCTGGGAGCCTTATGGGGATTCCCTTGTAACTCATTCTTTGCTATTCTCTTGCTGTCTTTAGGATCATTTCTTTATCCTTTCCTATGGCCTTCTTAATTCTATGTCTTGGTATGGGTGTATTTGTGTTCTTTCTTTATGGGACACTCTGAGCTTCCTGTATTGGATATCTGATTCCTTCTTTAATTTTCAGAAGTTCTCAGCCATGCTATCTACAAAAACCTTTGCAATCCCCTTTGATCTTTCTTCCCCTTCTGGGACTTTTATCATGCCAAGTTTGGCATGCTTTCTATTATACCATAGGTCCCTTAGGCTTTTTTCATTTTTTTCTCATTGTTTCTCTTGTCACTCTACTGATTGGATGTTTTCTATTGTCCTGTCTTCTAAGTCACAAATTCGTTTCTCTGCATTATCTAGTCAGCATTGAGACCCCTTAAGATTATTCCTCATCTCAGTCAACGGGTTTACCTATTCTACTCAGCTCTTCTTTATAGCTTCCATTTCACTTTTGACATATTTTATATCTCTAAACACTATCTCTTTTATTTCCTTCAGTATTTAAATCACTCCATTTTTGAAATCTTCATCTAGTAGGATATCGATGTCTATGTCACTGATAATCCTTGCAGGATATTTCTCTTGTTCTTTTAATTGTGAATGTTTTCTCTGCTTCTTCATATTTCTACTACATCACTGGCACTGTGTTTTATGGAGTATCAGTTATCTACCCTGGTCCCAAATGAGTATATCTACCTAATGCCTATGTAGTAATACAACTTAGAAAATAGGAGAAAGGAGAGAGAGGTAAAAAATTTTAAAAAAGGGAGAGATAAAGCTTTGAAAACATTTTATAATGAATAATATTAATGCAAGTTGAAGCAGAGATTTGAAAAATAATAATAATAATATTTTAAAAAATTTCAAAAAGATTGAAATGGGAGTATATATAATTGCATAAGAAGTAAAAATTAAGAGGATAATAGAAAATGGAACAGATAAAACAGATTAAAACTAGGGGGTGTTTGTGTCCTGCTGGAGACAGTGTACTTTTAATGTGAATTCTTTCTGTATTCATTCTGTTTTGGAAGCTCAGCTTGCTGTTTCCAGAGGCCCTCCATTGGAGCACTCATCTGTGCTGCTCCCAGGGCATATCATCAAGCAGATCGCTCCTACACCCAACACTGGTTTAGGTGCAGCTCACTTTATTCTGGGCTGGCTTGTCATTGCCCTGCTAGATGCTGCAGTCAGTTGTTGCAGACTGACCAGGCAGGATTGTGCATCATGCCCTCTCCCAGCACCATGGTCAGGGGCTGATTTACAGCTCAAAAGCTGAGGGGCCACCCGCCCCCTCAGGTTGCAAATCACTCTGCTGCTCTGTGCCACTCTACGCTCTGCCTCGGGTTTGCAAACCGGGAGTGGGCTCAGGAGAGACTGAGGAACAGCCCTGTCCCTGGTCTGGGCTATAATCCAGCTCCTTGTTCATCTTGGCAGACAAGTTCTTTGAGGAACCAGGACAGTAGGATCATATTTGCCTCATGCTTCCGACAAGTCTCAGTCTGGCCGTTGATGCTGCTAAGTCCTAAGCTGTAGATGCAGGTTTTACCCCCACTGCCGCCTGGGTACAAAGCACCAGAGGCTATGGTGGCTGTTTCTGAGCCCCAGCTCTCATCACCTGGAAACATTTGTGGAAATTCAGAGATGGAGATTGCACCCTTCCCCCCACAGGGTACATCTGCCCTGTTGTTTAATGGAGGGCCCAGGTTGTTCTGCCCTGTGCACCCACAGCCATGGTTCAAAGCCCACTCCATTCCCCTGGGCCACCACAGTGCTGCCATCCTCATCTACCACCCAACTCAGGCAGCATGGCCCTGCCCCCAGCTTTGGGGATGCATTTTTGGCTGGGTGTCAAAGGGATTCTCTGTGCCTGTTTGACTTAGTTCTGTCAGGCAACTTATACTTTGTACAGGTCCAAGACTTGGAGGCTCCCCCTCCGTCCTGCTGACCACTCAGTTGGAGAGGGGAGACACAGTGAATGAGCACCAGTCCTTCTTTGATGCTCCCTCCCCATGAGAACTGTCCCACTGTTTTGCCTTTTCTTCTTTCTTTCTTCCATTTCTCCTACCAGATTTTTTGCATCTTTATCTATTGAAGAAGACAATGTTATGTCAGAGTTCTGCAGGTTTTCTGTTTAGCTGAGTGGGTCTGTGGATGTGAGTCTTGGTGCATTTTTGGGAAAGGGAGAGCTACAAACATCTTTCTACTCCACCATTTTTGCCTCCACCCCAGAAAGTCTCACTTTATGGTGGAAGATAAAAATAGTTTGGAAAAAATGGAAAATGTATTCCATGGAAATGACAAGAAAGTGCAGATTTCAATGCTCAACTCATACAAAATATGTTTTAAATTAAGAGCCAGAATGAAAAAATATATGAGATTATATAAGCAAAAATAGATCAATAAAAATAGGGTATTACACTCATTAAATTATATATGGACCCAACACCTTAGATCCAAAGTATAAAAAGAAATTTTAGTAGACATGAAAGAATTAATTCATTATGAAACAATAATAGTAGGTGAGTTTAACACCTCACTTTTCTGATAGCCAGATCATCCAGAAAGAATATCTGTAAGGAAACAGAGGTCTTAATAGCATATTAGATCATTTGAAAGTAAGTGAGCAATTGGATAATGCATCACAAAATCAGAACATATAAACTTTTCAAATGTGCACAGGTTATCTAAGGAATTAACCACATATTATTTCATAAAATGAGCCTCAGGGACTTTAAGCCAATATAGATTACAGCAAGTATTTTTCCATACACAAAAGAATGATACTGTGCTTCAACTGTAGAAAGAAGAATAGTAAAAGCACAAACATGAATTCAAACAACATCCTTTAAAAACATAAAAAAATCAATGATGAAATCAAGATGTGATGAAATTTAAGAGGTAATAAAATCATACCTGGAGACAAATTACAATGAAAACACAGCTTCATAAAATGTATGCGATGCAGCAAAGACAAATCTAGATGGAAGATGAGAACAAATAAAGACTTCTACAAAGAAAAAGAAAAACCTCATAGAAAGGACCAAGCATACCACACAAAATAACAAGAAATAAGAACAAACAAAACCCAAAGGCAGTAGAATGAGAAATCTTTAATGATTATGTTGAAAATAAACAAAATAAAAGTTGAAAAATAAATTACATATCATAAAATGAACAGCTTTAATTTTTCTTAAAAATATTAACAAACCGGAAAGCATTTAGCCAGGCTTATCAAGAAATACAGAGACTGGACCCAAACAAAATGAGAAATGAAACAGTAGAAATAATATCTGATATTACAGAAATACAAAAAATGATTATGGAAGCACTATGAGCTGTTACATGACAACCAACTGGACAACTTAATAGAAATGGACAAATTTCTAGAAACGTACAGCCTGCCAACACTGAATAAAAAGAAAACTGAGAACTTGAAAAGAGCAATCAGTATAAGTTAAATAAAATCAATAATTTTCAAAACACCCCTTGAACAAAATGCCTGGATGCCTTAAATAAAACCTCTTTCCCCCCAACTGTTTAAAAAAATGAAGAAGGAAGGAAAATTCCCAAAGTTATTCTATGAGGCCTCCATTACCCTGATAACAAAACCGGTCAAAAACACTTAAAAAAATGAAAATGAAAATCCAATATCCTTGATGAATATACATTCAAAAATCCTTGAAAAACTTCAATAGATGAATCCAGCAATACATAGAAAGGATTTTACACGATGATCAGTTGGATTCCTTTCCAGAGTCACAAGGATAGTTCAACATACACAAGTCAAACAACGTGACACATATCTAATAAAGGAAGGACAAAATTCACAAGACAATTTCAATACACAAAGAAAAAGCATTTGACAAAATTCAACATACATTCATCATCATAACTCTCATGAAAGTGAGTACAGTGGGAACATCTCTCAACATACTAAAGGCCATTTATAACAATTTATAATACACAGAAGAAAGGCTGAAAGCCTTCTGGTTAAATTCGGGAACAAGACATGGATTCCTACTCTCAGGACTTGTGTTTAATAGTAATAGAAGAAAGGAAAAGGAAAAAAAAAGAAATAAAAGAAATGCAAAATGGAAAGAAAGAGTCAAAATTCACACCAGTACTGATGGCATAACAATCTACATAAAGAGTCCTAAGGGCTCCACACTGACTATTATGAACAACAAATAATTTCATCAAGGGAGCAGGGTACAAGATTAATGTAAAGAAGTCTCTTGCACTTCTACACGTTAATCATGAGATACCATAAAATGGATGTTGAAAGCAATAATATTTAAAACCCCATAGCCCTGAATATCTTGGGATAAATGTAACCACATATATGAAAGATCTAAACACTGAAAATAATAAAACATTGACAAAGAAATTAAAAATGATTCAAAGAAATGGAAAGATGTCTTGTGCTCTTGGATTGAAAGAGTTAATATTGTCAACATGGCCATAATACACAAAGAAACCTACAGATTTATTGCAATTCCTGTTACAAAGCGGTAGTATTCTCCACAGAACAAGAAAATAAATAACTCTAAGTTTATATGAAACCATAAAAATTGTCAAAATGATCTTGAGGAAAAACAACAAATCTAGAGGTATAACCCTCCCAGATAACTTACTATACTACAAATCTAAAGTAATAAAAACAGCATGGCATTGGCCGAGATATAATCAATAAAAACAGATAGAGAGCCTAGAAAAATTCCACACACCTATGAGAAATGAATCTATGATAAAAGAGGCAAGAGTACACAATGGATAAAAGACAGTCTCGTCAATGGATGGTGTTTTGGAAGCTGAATATCTACATGTAAAACAGTGAAATGATAGCATTCTTTGACATCATATACATAAATAAACTCCAAGTATATTAAGGACTTAAATGTAAGACCTGATACTATAAAACAGCTAGAAGGAAATATTGGTGATACTCTATTGGATATTTATCAAAGGAATATTTTCTTATTTCAGTTTCCTAAGGCAAAAGAAACAAAAGCATAAATCAGCAAGTGGGACCTAAACAAACTTGAAAATTTCTGCACAGCTTAGGACACTATAAGTGAAATAAAAACACTGCCTGTGTAATTGGAGAACATATTTGCAAACAATGCAATTGACCAGGGGTTAATAGATGTAGGTTAATAGATGTAACATGGATTTAGTTTACACAACGTAAGGTAAAAAACAAAAACCCAATAAAAAACAAGAGAAGAGTACCTGAGTTAATATTTTTCCAATGGAAACTTACAGATGAGTAACAGGCAAGGGATAAAATTGCCCAACATTACTAATTATTAGATAATTGCAAATCAAAACCACAATGAGATATCACTTAAAACTGGTCAAATGGCTATTATCAAAAAGTCTACAAATAGAAAATGTTGGAAAAGATGTGGAGGTAACAAATCTCTTGTATTCTCTTGGTAGGAATGTAAATTTTTGGAACTTGTATGGAAAACAGTATTCAGATTTGTTTAAAAACTAAAAAGTTAAATATCATAAGACCCAGTAATATCTCTCCTTGAAGAAATCTGGGGAAAAAACCTAAATTGAGAAGAAACAATGTTTACAACAGCACTGTTTATAATATGCAAATAAGGGAAGCAATCCAAGAGTCCAGAGCAGACTATGGACTTAAGAATATATGATGTTTCTATAAATATGCAATGGAATAATACTCAGCCATGAAAAAGTATAACACATTGCTATTTCAGCATCATGAATGGACCTACTAAATATTGTGCTTAGTAAAGTAACTTAGACAAAGACAAAAGTATATAATATAATTTATATGTGGAATCTAAATTATAACAAATATCTGTGTACATCTATCTATAGCTATCTATTGATAGGTGACAGGTAAATAGATAGATAGGAGGATAATACTTGATAGATTGCTAGATAGATAGATAGATAGATAGATAGATAGATAGATAGATAGAGACATGATGGAGATGTAAAGAGTTTAGATAGACAAGACTTAACAGACTCAAAGATATGGGAAAAAATTTATGTTTACCAAAGAGAAGGGAAAGAGATTTTAATGGTAGAATATTGGCAGATAGAAAATAGTATACAGAAAGGAGTTTGGCAACATTGATAATCTGTATAGATCATGGAATTATACACAATAGCTTAAAATAATTGTGTGTTACAATCATTGTAATAATTCATAATGCATTATACTATACAAAGTGGTTATAATAACTATGCTATACATCTGAAACTACACAATATAGTACATCTACTCTACTTCAAATAAAAATAAACATCTCAGGTATAATTTAGTCCTTTTTCCGCTGATAGCAGCTTCCTTTAATAATGTTTTATTTTACTCTTTACCTTTGATGGTTACTGACTGAAATTATTTCTTTTACTGTTGTAAACACGTTACCAGTTTGAGGTATCTATATTTATTGTCCCTGATTTCCTATTTTTCCCCTTTTAAACCAAATAGTTTAGTAGCATTAAAAAACACACCCAAAGAAACTGTTGAAAGTTTCTCGGGGTATCTCCTTAAATTTTGGGGCAATGTTTTGCATATATTTGCCATTTTATATTTCTTTGAAGATTTCCTTTCTACACCTCTTATTAGGTGTATCGGTTTTGTTTTTTTATCATATTCAGGTTATGTTTGTCTGGTAAATTTTTTATTTTCACTTTATAAATAAGTGATAACTGTTTAAGTACTATTGAGTGAGTTAGTTCTTATTTCAGTTGTTTGAAAATGTAATTTTATTTACCCTTGGCCTATGATTTCTGCTCAGAAATCTTCTCATAGCTTAATGGGGGATACTTTGTAGATTTTCAAAACTTTTTTTGGCTGCCTTTACAATATTTTCTCTGTCATTGACTTGCCATTTTGCATATGATGTATCTTGAAGGAGGTCCCTTTGTCTTAATGTTATTCGTGTTTTGTTGTCTCACGGACTTGAATATCAGTTCCTTACACAGGTTCAGGAAGTTATCAACTATTACTTCTTTATATACACCATCAGCTGCCTTCTAATTTTCTTCTCCCTCCAGGATTCCATTCTAATGTGCACTTCCTGAGGAAGTCTGATGGCTACTTTTGAATACCCTCACTTTTTAATATCTTGTATCTCTGCACTCTCATATCATTTCTAGTTTTGTATTGGTGGGATTGCTAATCTCTCTTCCACAAAGACAGTCTACTTCCAATGCTTTCTGTTGCATTCTTCACCTCATTTATTAAGATCTCCTGGCCCTCAAACAATGTTTGGCTATTTTATAGTTTCATTCTCTTTGGTAATGTATTCCTTATCAACATTTCATTTATTCCTGAGCTCACTAAACTACATTTTTAGTATTGTTCTTTGTATTGAGTTTCTGAATGACACCTATTTGGATTCTCTATTAGCTATATGGCAATATACCATGACTTAAGTTTGCTGCATGGTTCACATTGTGTGTGTGTGTCTGTGCGCAGGTGCATGTGCATGTGTGTCTGTGTCTGTGTGGGTGTATGTGTCTGTGTATCTGTGTGTGTGTGTGCCCTATAATGTAACTGTGATTGGTAATGATCTTGTAAATGATTTCTCTGATGACACTTAATAACAGATTGGGAGTTAGAGTCCTTGCTTTTGTTTTCTGGTAGTTTGCAATATTGCACAATTTTTGGTTTTACTTACCTGAGCTACCTCTGATAATATTTTAAAATGGCACTTTCCAGTCGCTACTGTCTGGATAAAAGATGTGCTTTCACTGTCACTTCTTAGACTTCTTTGGTAGTTAATGCCACTGTTGTCACTGGGACAGCAAACCCTTCCTATTACATGATATCCCTTGAGACTCAATGTACACATTGGGGAAAGGTATAAAGACAGGTGGGTATTTGGAATCACGCAAGTGCCTTTGCTATGTCCAGTGTTGCAAGGTATCTTGTCTCCACCACTGTGAAAGGGGAGTAGGGACATTGTCATGAATGTCTGAGTGTCTGAAGGATGGAATTTCTGTCTCCATTGTTGCTCCCTCCTAGTTACATGTGACCATGAGTATTAGTGCATTGGGGGCTGAAGCTGTGTCAACCACTGAGACCCTGTTTCTACTGGGTTCTCTGAACTTGTGGACTCAGATATCCTATTCAGGGGGCCTTGGTTGCAGACACCAAATCTGCTCTTCCCTCACTTCTGCCACCTTTGTGTGTTTTATTCCACCAAACTTCACCTGTTCACTTGAGTTCTGAAGTATTGTTTTGTGTTGTAGTTATTTTTGTTGAGATGTGAACGTCTTACTGACTGTAGATATAAGGGGAGAGACAAAAACAGTTTAAACTTATGTCACTTTTAAAAGTATATACTTTTTCAATTAAAAGCTTAAATTCTACATATGACATTATGAAAACTGTAAAGAAAGTGAACAAATCATCTCCCCTAAAATCATAGTACTACAAAATATTTTGATTTTGCTGGGTTCTTTTCTTCAATGTTTTTCCCACATACATGCATATTTTACTATAATATATCCTTATAATCTCTTTAAAATTAATTAAATTATTAAAATATTTCTCTGTGCTGTAAATATAGCCCTGTTGGTTCTCTAATTTATTACTAGTAGCTTTCACATTTTTGCCTTCTCCATCCTTCTTCCCTGTCCGCACAGGAAAACACTACTTGGTACAGTACACATATATATGTGATTTTGTTCCTTTTTTTATGATTATTTCTCTTATATCTTTATTTTCCTCATTTAAGTGACAACATAGAGTGTTTTTCTCTGTATGATTTATTTTATTGTGTGCAGCACTCTCTGGGTCCAGTCACATTGTTCCAAATAGCAGAAATTTATTTTTTATTATGACAATGACTAAGTACTTATTCTTTTATCTATATCTCACATCTACTTCAGCCATACTTCTGCTGATGAGCAGTTGAATTGTGCATCTATCCTTGGCTATTATAAATGTTAATGTTTAAAACTTTGGGGGTAATATATCCTTTAATCTGAATGTTTTCATTTTTTTGAGATTTATAACAATAACTGGAATTGCTGTAACATATACTGCTTGTATTTCTAGTTTTCTGAGCACTGACAACACTCTTATAATAGTGGATGCATCAATTTATATTTCCACAAACAGTGAACCTGGGTTCCCTTTTATCGACATTCTTATTAATGTTTGTCATTTGTAGACTTTTTTAATAGCCATTTTGGTTGCTGTGAGATTATATTTCAATCTGGTTTTGATTTATGATTTCCTAATGAATAGCAAAGTTATCTTTCTTTTTACGTGCAAGAAAATCATTCACTTTTTTTTTTGAAAAGTTTCAATGAAGATCTTCCAACTCTTTTTAAGTTGGGGTCTTTGTTTTTTAACTATTGAGTCTAATATGCTATATATATATATATTATGTAGATTAATACCTTGTTGGTTTCATTGTCTGAAACTCTTCCTTCTATTCTGTGTGTTGTCATAATTCTTGCTGAAGGTTTCCTTTGCTATGCAAAAGGTTTTACACTTCACACTTATACAAGAAGTGGAAACCCTGTATCACATAATACATCTATTATTTCCTCAGTAAAATTAAAAACTGTTATTGTTTGTTTTCCTTATTTTTTTCACTAAGGAGATAGATCAAAAGTAAATATTGATATGATTTTTCTCAAAGGCAGTTCTGCTCCTGTTGGTCAGAAATTGTATAGTTTCAGGTTTTACATGTAGGAAATTAATCCATTTTTATCTTATTTTGTATAATATGGAAGGAAGTGCTCTTACATCTTCCTTTTACTTGTACTGTCCAGTGTTCCCAGAACTGCTTGTTGAAGAGACTGCCTTTTTCCATTGTATACTCTTGCCCCCTTTGTTGTAGACTAACTGACCATAAGAGTGTGGGTTTATTTTTGGACTCTTTATTTTGTTCCATTAATCTATGTGACTCTTTTAGTGATATATTTTGATGTTTTGGTTACTGTAACTTTGAAGTATATTCTTAAGTCAGGGAGGATAATACCCACAGCTTTGTTCATTTATTGAAGATAATTTTAGAAAATTTGGTTCTTTCACAATTTTGTATAAATTTTATTATATTTCTCCTGTTTTGTGAAGAAACACATGGATTCTGTGAGAATACAAATTTTCTAAAAGGAAAAACCTGAGAAAAATTTTAAAGTGTGGTGGATAAATCATACAATATTAAACAACCAATGGATGGATGCATAAATCAAAGTAAAAATACATAAAGAATTATGACAACAAAAATAAAGTCCATGGGGTATAGCAAAAGCAGTATTAATAGGGATGCTTATAGCAAAATAATCCCACTTATACAAATAAGAAACATCTCTCTCTTATAACTTAATCTTACATACAAAAGAAGTAGAAAAATAATAAACAAACTTGATAGTAGGTGGAAAGACAGCTGAAAGATCAGAACATAAATAAATAAAATAAAGATTAATAATAGAAACATCTAGTCAAACTACATAATGGCTTTTGAAAGATAAATATAACTGATAAACTTTAATGAGACTCATGAGCAAAAAAGTGAGTACAGATAAAAAAGCTCCAAAATAATTGAGAAGTTACAGCTTATAAAATATAACACAAAGCATCATAAAATGATACAACAAATTATATGCCATTAAAAATGATATCCCTAGAAGAAATGGACAATTTCTTAGAAAGACCTAATCTCCAGGATGGAATGAGTAATAGAAAATATTAACAGATTATCACTAATGAAATTGAATAAGTAATTAAACAAAATCTCTCAAGAAACAAAATTCCAGGCCTAGACAGCATCACAGGTGATTTCTGCCAAACATTTAGAGAAGAGCTATCACCTATACTTCTCAGAGAATTCCAAAAATTTGCAGAGGAAGGAAGGCTTCCTACCCCACATTTCTATATCACACTACTATTAAAACTGGAACAAATATCTCATAAAATTACAGGTTAAATACTACTGATAAGCATAGATGCAAAAATCATCAATAAATTGTTAAAAAAGAAAACAAAATATTAAAAGGATTATACAGTATGATTAAGTCCCTTTTATGCAAGGGATGCAAAATTGATTCATTACCCAGAAATTAATCAATATGATACACCAAACTAACAAATTGAAAAATAAAAATTGTATGGTCACCTCAAAAGAGTCATAAAATGTTTTGACAAATTCATTATCTATTTATGATTAAATTTCTCCTCAAATTGGGCATAAGGAAACATACCTCAACACAGTTAAGGTCATATATGACAAGAACTCAGCTAACATGACACTCACTGATTAATAGCTGAAAGCATCTCCTGTAAGAGAAGGAAGAAGAAAAGAATGCTCACTCTTACCACTGTTATTCAGTATAGTATTGGAAATTCTAGCCATAGCTATCCATAATAAAAGTAAATAAAATATAGCTATTTCAAAAAAAGGAGTAAAAGTATCTGTTTGCAGATGAAATATGTTAAACAGAAATAGTAAAAAAGACACCACAAGACTACTAGGGATTATGAATGCATCTGGAACAATTTCAGAATGTAAAATTAACATACAGAAATCTTGCATTTCTACACACTAACAACAAAATAACAGATAGAGGAACTGAGGTAACTGTCTCACTTACAGTTGCATTAAAAAAAAATCAAGAAATGTATCCATCCAAGAAGTTAAATATCCTGTAATAAGAAAACTATCAATATTTGTAACAGAAATTGAAGATAATGCAAACAGATGAATGGATATAGTGTGTTCATATATTAGGAAAAATTATTGTTTAAATGACAGTACTAGCCAAGAAAATACACAAATTAAATTCAGTGCCTATCAAAATACAAAGTGCATTTTCAGACACTTACAAAAATTAATTCTTAAATTTTCATGTAAACACAAAAGAGTTGAAATCACTAAAAAAGAAAAGAAAAGAAAAGAAAACAAACAAACTAAAAACACAAACAACTTTGACAAAAACAAATAGTATCACTGTGCCTGATTTTAATCTATAATACAAAACTACAGTAATGAATATAGTAGTGGCACAGAACAAACAGAATAATGGAACACAACATAATGAATAAAAATGAAATCAGACAGTTATGCTCATTTAGCCCATTACAAATAAATTAATATACAGTGGTGGAAAGATAATCAACAGGCACATGAAATTAGTCAACATCACTAACCATCAGAAAAATGCAAGTCCAAAACTCAATAAGATTTTATGTCAGTCCTACCAGAATGAATACTGTCAAAAAGATTACAAATATAAATGTAGGTGAGGATGTAAGAAAAAGAACCCTGATGCACTGATTGAATGAATGTAAATTTGTGCTACCACTTTGGAAAACAGTATGGAGTTTTATCTAAAAATTTAAAATGAAATATGAACCAACATTTCTATATCTGGATACTTATTCCAAGAAAATAAAAACTCTAAGCAGAAAAGATAAATTCAACCCTATACTCACTGCGGCATTATTTACAATAGCCAGGATATAGAAGCAAATTAATTGCTCATCAATATATGATGGACAAAGAAAATGTCTGTTTATAGTATATATATCTAACCATCTATTAACTGAAGATTTATCTATATTTGAATATATATATGCATACACACTATATATATATTATGCACACTATATATATATGTATGCACACACACACATAAAATTTCAATGGGTTATTACTCAGCTCTAAAAAGTATAAGTTCTTGTCATTTGCAAAAAATGGGTAGACCAAGATGGTAATATGCTAAGTGGAATTACTCACACAGATAATGCAAATGCTAAATTATTTTACTCATATTTTGATTTTAAAACAAATCAACATAACAAAACAGGAAAGGAGTTATTGATATAGAAAGATACAGGTTGTTTACAAGAAGGAGGGAAATGTGGTGAAGAAAAAGAAATAGTTCAGGAAAATTAAGAGAGAATATTTTCCAGTTGCAAATTAAATGAGTCAGGAACAAGAAATGTACTGTATGGGGAATAGTCAATAACAATGAAATATCTTTAAATAGCAACATATCATAAATAAATTTATTCTTGTGATCAGTTTGAAATGTATTAAAATTTGCAAACATTATGTTATGTAAGAGAATCTAACAGTGTTATACATTAAAGTACACTTCAAAAACAAACAAATATACTTATAGAAAAAAACAGATTTGTAGTTAACAGAGGCAGGGGTTGGGAAAGGAGAATTAGATTAATACACCCGAAAGATTCCAGCCATTAAAAAAACGTCTTCTAGGGATTTTACATATTAACATGATAAATAAAATTAATACTGCTTTATGTTACATATGAATGTTGTTAAGAGAGTAGACGCTAAGATTTCTCAGCACAACTAAAAACAAATTGCATTTCTTTAATATTATATCTAAATGAGATAATGAATTCTCCATAAAATTGCTATAATATTTACTTCATGATACATGTGACTCAAATATCTACCCTTTGCACCTAAACTTACACCATGTCTTATGTCAATTATATCTCAATAAAAGCAGAAGGAAAAATGGAAAGACAATGATCATTGTTTCCCATGTCATTTCTCATTACTGTTTTTGAAGGAAGTAATCGTGAGTCATAATAGAGTTATCCTAGATAAAGATGCAAATATATAAGTGATTCTAATAAATTATACATAAAGATACTAATATAATTTGTGTTTTACCATGCCTTAAACTTTCTTCATGGTAACAGACAACTGATTTTGTAGGCATTAAAATTTCACTCTGTGAATTCATCTGAGATTAGGGAATGGATAAAAAATATAACCATGGCTGCTTTTCTTTGAGTGATAATATTCACTGTCTCATACCAAAGGTCTCATCTCCCCAACAGCATCAGTAAGTAAGGAACATGTTAGGTTGCTAAAAATCTCAGCATGATAAAACCTCAGAACTCCTACATTTCTTAACTGTTTTGCAATTGGAATGCAAAAATGACAAAGATGTAATTTTGGAAAACAATATGGTGTTTTCCCATGGTTGCATTTGGGGATGTGAGGATAATCCCTGAGATCCACAGGAATTATCCTCGCTCAAGTGCTGGCAAAGAACTATAAAGTTTCTGCATTATTAGGACTGAGGACTGCTTTCAAAATAATGACTATGTTCACTGTATTCCAGGTAGTCCAACGAAATAAAGGTTATTGCTATTTGTAGTTGAACGGGAATACATCAGCTGTTCAGTCTCTATAAATTAGTCAATGGGTGTTCAAAGCCAAAATATGTTGTGTCAACAATGAGAATTAAAAGAGAAATAAACTTGGACATAAGCTTAAATTAAAAAGGAGACACAATCCTGTGCTGGGCTCTGGGGATTGGAGACTGTATATGTCTCAGTCCAATTCAAGGGTTCAGTGGCTTGGCCCTAGCATCAGCTCGGGATTCAATGAAAAGGTAACAATTAGCATACTGGGAGAAATATAATCTACCTCTCACTGATCAGAAGAAAATCTGGTGGCTCAATGAAACTCTTAATTCACAGAGATTCTGCCAGATGCAGAAGAAAAATTCACTGATGACTCAACTAAGACAAACTTTGTTACTGCTTAAAAATGCATCTTCACACACACACACACACACACACAGTGGAAGACAGATTTGTTGTATTTAGTGGGAAGAATTCAGTAGGCAGAGCTCAGAGAATAGTTTTCAAAGCACCAGGCAACTTTTGTTCATTTGCCAATATTCTAGTTTTCCCAGGTAGAAAACTAGAGATGGAAAAACAAACAATAGAATATTTAGGATTTCTAATTTTGAAATTAAAGTGTAGCTTTTGCCTTATCACTATAGAATCTTGTTATGATGATTATGGTAAGACCCACTGTCTGATAAGGGAGCTGGAAACTAGCTGCTGAACCAGCCCTTCTGAACCCCAGACTGATAATGTAAGCTACAACATAGCCACCATCAGAGTTGAGCTGACAAACTTGAAAACTTGATGTTTCTGTTATAGGAACACTCACTGCTGTCCAGACATAGATCTCCTGCTGCAAGTGGGCTCTTTCCTTCTCTTGGTAAAAGTCATATTGGTGGGAAGTTGCTAGAGCTTACCCTGGCCCATTTGCCCATTCTCCAGATTATCAAAGGCTTTCTTCACAACTGGTGACACATTTTCTGGACTCAATTTTGCCTTTCCTGTCTTATCAGATGACACTGGCTGCATCATTGTGAGCAGAAGCCTTAGGCTCCCTGAACTTGCCTACAATTTTTCCAGAATTTCAGCTCATTTCACATTTTGAAATTGCTTCACCATTTATTTTAAATTAATCGGAAATAGTCAAAGTCTTCCATGAATATTATATATTTCCTAATATCTGCAGAAATTTGGTATTCTTGCAGTTGGACAAATATTAAATTCTACCACCCTCACCTCTTTTTAGTCTACACAGTTCAGATTGCAATTTAGTTACTGAATACGACCACCCCAACCAAGGTTCTAGTACCTCTTAGATACTTCCTGTGTGAAGGTTAGCAAGGGCACAATTTATGTGGGGTGTATAAACCTACACTAAATGTTTGCAATGGCACTGTCAATTCTGGATAAAGCTCTGATTCTAAGAAGTCAATTAATTAGAAATAAGTATAGTTATTGGTATGGGGAAGAGAATCAGCTATTTTGGGGTGGGTGGGTGATGAAGAGACATGAAAAAATCCAGCAAATGAGAATGGAATGCTTTAGGTCTCTGGAGGCGTGAATTAAGAAGAAAATAATACTTTGTCTCCTGTACCTACCTCCAATTACAGTCCTGAGTGACTAGCCTTGGGCTACGAAAAGAGCTAGTTTGTGGTGAAGATTAAAGACCATAATGAAACTGTTTGTAAACCATGAAAGTTTTGTTGTTTCAGGAAAGTAGATTTTGTGTAAAGTCAACATGTAGTTTTCATTCACTAAATACTAAAATGCATCCTGTGGCGTGAGCTGTGCTTACTGTGCTGGTATCCAAGTTAGACAAGGAAAGGGGGATAGACAGAAAATATCTGGAGGAGGTGATTTCTGTGCTGAAACTGGGGAAATCTAAATAGGTAAAAGGAGGACATTCTAAGTCCAAGGATAAGCTGGAGCAATAGTTGTGAGTTTGGATTTAATATGGTTGATAAGCATTTGCCTGGATGTATCTCCAGAAACAGTGAAACATAAAGATATGCCAAATTAGTCAGATGTCAGCTCTATAATGGAATGGCTAAACTATGTTGAGTTTGTGGGCTTAGATTTGGAAAAGCATTAAGTACTACCCTGAAGGTGTAAGCTTGTGTTTGGCTGGAACATGATAGTAACTTAAAATATTCACTCTAAAAATATATTGCATACTCTTGAGTGGAGGAAAATAAAGCAACAATTGGAATGCTTAGAAAACAGCACAAGGAAGACCAGAGATAAAATTCCTTTTTAAATTTTACCACATGCTGAATATACCATCTGAGGCTACATCATGTGACTTTTATGATACCAGAGATGACATAATAAAGACCATGATCCCTGGGCCGGTTCCTGCATTTTCATCCTGTTCCAACATATCCTAACTTAACACATTTAATACTTTACACTGTGAACCAGAAACCACTTAGTAATTTTCCCTCTCTCCATGTTTTAGACTTTTTCCAAATTCTTCCATTTTCTCTTCTTCCTCACAGAAATTATTTAAACTTACACCCATATTGTTCCATCAAATGATCATATCAAACAAATATCTCTTTTTTTCTTTAAATGGTTACTTAGTCTCCCTTTTAACTCTTATCTCTATTTAAAAAAATAAGGATAATAAAGTACACTTCTATGTTTATTGTTCAAATAAGAAAGTTGCAGATATTTGTCAATATTTGCAAACATCAATTTTAATCTTTGTTATCATGCATAACCTGGTAGTCCTCTGGTAGTTCAGTTGTAATTAGGATGACGTTCATAAACTGAAGATGTCTGATGAGTTGGCCTTGAAAGAGAAGTAGCTGATGTATCAGCTATCACTGGCACTGGAAACCGTTGGTTGCTCACAGGTTGAAGTTTACAAAAACGACCTTCATTGGCAGATATGTTGTGATATCTAATTAGAAAATTAGAAGGCTCCACCATCAGTCCAAAATAATTGCTCTGTAAGGGGGACAAGTTGCTGTATTGAGAAGTAGAAGTTGTAGTTGTAATGAAGTTCACAACACGGCCATTTGCTTCAGTGTAGCTGCTTTGAGAGTGCCCGTGGACAGTGGTCAACTGATTTAAAATAGCTAGTTGTTCCAATGCAATATTTTCTGGTGGTCTAACTGACGTTGATGATGGAGGAGAAAAATCACCTCTGATCGGGGTAATTTTATCACAAATTATGTGGCCAATAGAGGGCTTTCTTATTAGAGGCATGTTTAAATTTGCAGAAGGTAAAAATGCACTTTCTCCACTGGTGTCAGCCACAAAATCAGAATTATTTTTAGCAACATTACCCCCTCCTTTAAAGTGCTTCTTGTTGAAGTCTCGAGCCAATGAAGACACCAGAGAGGCATTTTTAATCCCAAATCTTCTTTTTATTCTCACTAAAAGCTTGGGAAAGCCTCGTTTAAAATTTGGATTATGGTAGAACTGCAGCTACAACCAAAGGAGAAAGATTTTAGTAATAATTTAAACCAAAATACATAACTGCAATAAGCCTTAACTTAAAAACCTCAGATTTCATGTTTAGTATGCAAAGTTAAAATCATCAAAATATGAACATTGCTGACGATATTTTGAAGTTCCTTATTTGGAAAATACACATTTAAATAGTATAGTCATCAAATTAAAGAATTTAGTGTTTGCAGTAACGGTGAATGCCACTTTTGAAAAGCAGCTTTCATACCTTTATTTAGATTTCTGATAAGATTCATACTTGCTAGCAAACTTTCTCATAATCTTGAAGAGTTAAGTCACTGTCCTCATTTTTAGAACAAATAAAGAATTTTAGCACTTGTAGTTTTATACTATTTTCAAAATCAAGCTTTACATTTATATTACCATAGATTGATGTACAGAATAAAATTTTATACATAAGTTATCAAGTCGTAACTAAAATTTGTGTATACCTTGCTTAAAACAGAGGCTTCATTTTCTTCTGCCAGAAAGTCAACTAGACAAGCAGATCTTTGAAATTTCTGCCGCACTTTACTAAACCCATAAAGGTTAAGCTGTCTAACTAAACTTTTCATACTTCCAGTTTCAAATATTCTGAAAGGGGCCTTTCTTTCCAAAACTTCCTTCTTAAAGACATCTTCATCAATCACTATGGAAGTTCCATTATCATCCCACCAGATGGATTTAAATTAGTCACTCCCAGCCATTTTCCAGAGATTTCTTGGAAATGTCAGAGAACGAAAATCATTATCTTCATCTGGTTCCAAGATACAATGTGTGTAACATGGTCTTTTTATCAAGGATTCTTCAGACAAAGTCTGGAAAGCATTTTCTTCAATCATACACCTCAAATCCAAGTCCCCAGAGAATGTTTGATCACACGATAGAGATCTACCAGGGTTTCCTGAATCAGTTGGTCCATCTTTAGGAGACACATCTTGAATTTCTGAAGAAATATGTGCCATCTCAAATAACTTTTCCTACAGCTACTTTTCTAATCTGCATGATTTTGAGCACTGCAGCTTCAAATGCTGCTTAAGCAGGCCTGCACATTTAAACTGATAGGCCATCCACATGGTTCTCAACCTGAGTGGCTGTGACATCACAAAAAGACTGGTCTCTTAGCAACCCAAGTGTAAAAATCAGCCTGTGTTTCCTTCTCATTAATCCAGTTAAAATGAAATATATAGGATATTTATTTTTATACTGTGATGTGCAAATATTTTCCAGAGAATATCTTTTTAAACAATTTAACTTTGTGGTGTATGAGATAAAAACAATCTCATTCCTTTTGTACCCAAATTTATACAACATTGGTGAACAGAGTATAAATATGCACAAAATAAGTAAAATAATTTTAAAGTATTGGAATTTAAAGTGAAATTCGTGTAAAATTTTTACAGAAAAATTATAACAATTTCATTATCATTTGTAATTAAAGTGAAACCAAATTTGATTTTTAAACGGAAGTAGTTATTTCTCTGTGTACTTTACAATAAGTAGCTCTGTATACAAAACATCAGCAGAATAAATATTAGTTTATTTGTTATGTTTATAAATAAATGTTAAATATTTATGAATTAAAATTAAATTAAAATAATCAATCAAATATAAGAAATTCCAAAGGGGGGAATTTTTGTATTAAAATTTATTTCAGTGCTATAAATAAAAAAATGTAATTTAATATTCTACTTTACAATTACACAAGAGAAAAATCTGATTGTACACTTACAAATGTTTATTTTTGCCATTCTTTCACTCAGAAGTTTTTAAGTCCCTAGAAGGAATAATTTTTCTTGTCATCATTTAATCCATACTCTTGTGGCTTCTGTTAAGTGTTCCAAAATAATGTTGATAAATACAGTTATGCACAAGGTCCTGGGTTCTATAAGCAGTGACTCCATTAAGGGGCAAACAAACAATCAAAAAAACAAAAAAATAACATTATATGTGGGTTAGTGTGGAAAAGACAAGGTAATGCATTTTAGGAAGCCATATGTTTTCCAGTCCTGAAACAGTTGGCATTGTTAGTATAATACGGCATTTTAAGGCAAGTGATTTTTCACTAATTGCAAATAGTAGCTATGCTCTGTATCAGTAAACTGTAGTAAATCCAGTTCTACCAAAACTTATATTATTTATTTAGAAATAAATTCCATTAAACATAAGCCAAATTCAAAATGAGTGATAAAATTTTTAAATAAATAAATGTACACTCAAGCTACAATGTAAATTTTTCCTTCAGTATGTGTATATTCCATTCTAAATAAATATTATCAACCTGAATTCATTGCATATTATAAGAATTATAAACTATAGTTAAGTATGATTTAGCCCTGATCCATAAATATTATTTAACATACACAAATCAATAAATGTGATACCATCCCTTAAAAAACAGAGAATTCAAATGTAACAATCTCAAAAAATGTAGGAAAATTATTGACAGAAGTGATCTTAACTTTTGTATACATAAAATTCTTAACAAATTCTCTCTAGATAGAATATAACTAAATATAAAATTAGCCATATATGAAAAACCCATGACTTTCATCAAGTTCAATATTAACATAAAGGAAAGTTTTCCTTTGGTACAGTAATACGAAAAAGTAGCTCATCCTCACAAGTCCTAAATTACACTACAAGAAGCCCTAGCCAGAAAAACTAGTCAAGAAACATTAAAAAAAGACATCCAACTTGTAAACAAGCAGTACAATTTTTACAGATGACATAATTACACATAGATGGAAAACTCCATAGACTCCTCCAGTGACTGTTAGAAATTGTCAACAAACTTAATAAACTTGCATAATACAAAATCAATATACAAATATCTGTTGCATTTTTATATACTAACAACAAATTATCAGAAATAGTAATTAGGAAAACTATTGTGTGTAAACTTATACCAAAAATAATAAAATAGGAATAAAATAGATAAGTGAAATAAAAGATCTAAACATAGGTCTATAAATTAAAGATGCAAGAAATATAAGTAAATCAAATAAATAAAAGATATTCTGTGCTCATAGATTGTATACAATGTGAGGAAATACTCTAATCTATCTTTCACATGTTCAATCTCCGCAGCACTACTTATTGAGGAGAATGTCTTTTCTTCATTTTATACTCTTGCTTCCTTTTTCATGGGTTAATTGATCATAGGTGTGAGGGATTATATCTGGTTGCACTATTCTCTTCTATTGATTGGTGTCAGTTTTTGATCCAGTATCATGTTTTTTAAATTACTAAATCTTTAAAGACTCTTTAACATCTGATTATTTAACACTATTAGATTTAATACTACTTTTCAAGATTATTTTGGCAAGTCGTGATATTTATGGTTACATATAAATTTTGAAATTATTTGTTCTATTTAATGGAAAAATCTCATGGGTATTTTGACATGAATCACACTAAATGTAGATTGCCTTATGTAGTATGTTTGTTTCAACCATAGTTTCACATCATTAACATAAGAGATCTTCTCATTTCTTGGGAACAGATTTAATTACATTCATCAATGTTTTCTATTTTTTAATGTATAGGTATTCATCTTATTTGTTACCTTGATTTAGGTATTCTTTACATATGTAAATAATTATATATATTACATTTGTAAACTGGTTCCCTACACAAATATAACAGGTAGAAGGCAGTGGCAAGATATATTCAAAGTCTTGAATGAAAGAAAGCTGTAATCTAAGATAATTTATCAGGCAAGTCTATTTTTTAGAATAGAAGGAGAGATAAATAACATCCATAAAAGCGAATACTTAAAGAATTAAGCAACAGAAATGAAATAATGAAGATCTAGTCTAAAGAAATAAAACAGAAATCTATAGAAAGTAGAAAGACATAATTAGAAATGCAATAGCTGCCATGACATAAAATAGAATATACATGATGTTGTAAAACAGGACATCATAATTTTTAAGGGTCAGTGAGTGAAACAGGACAATACAGAGTATTTTCTTCTTGTTTCTCTTCTCTGTAGGAGGGGTTAGAGTTTGTATTCCTATCAGTCAAAATAAACAGATATATTAACGGGTCAATACACATACAAAAGAGGGTAACCAGAAGTCAAAAGCTTACAATGAATTAACAAAGCCAAAAAGAAACCAAGATAATAAAGAAAACTTATAAAATCACAAAAAGAAAAAGAAATGAACAAAAAGGAAATAGAAAATCAACTGGGAAATGAAGTTCAATATGGAAATAAACAACAATCTATCAATAATTATCAAAACAGTTAATAGACTAAGTGCTTCAATCAAAAATATTTATTGTCAGATGGGATATTATAACAAGACCCTACATTATGAAGCATACAAGGGACCCACTTTAGTAAGAGGAAAACACATCAATTGAAAGTCAGAAGATGGAAAAATGTATTCCATGCAAATGGACATGACAAGAAAGCAGGACTATGAGTACTGACTTCACACAAAATAGACTTTACATGAAAGGCCATAGAGAAAGATAAACAAAGACATGATATAATGACTAAAGGAGCAATACCAAATGAGGGTATTATACTCATTAAGATATATGCACTCAATATATGATCACCTAAATATGTAAAGCAAATACTAATAGATAAAAAGGGAGAAATCGGAGGTAACACAATCACAGTAGGAGACTCTAACTCCCCATTACCATGACTAGACAAGCTTTCAGACAGAATATAAATAATAGAACAAAGATACTAAAATATACGATGAAATAACTGGAGTTGGTTGATATTTTCAAAACACTACTTCTCCACAAATCAGAATATACATTCTTTTCTAGTGCACATGGAACATTTTCGAGGAGAGATTATGTACTCAGGTACAGAAGAGGCCTCAACAAACTTAAGAAGATAAAAATTTTTTCAAGCAACTTTTCTCAGTATACCATGAAAGTAGAAATCAATCACAGAAAAACAGGGAGAAAAAATTACAGCATGTAGATTAAACAACATGGTACTAAAACAAGTAGGGGAGGTGAAGAAGTAAAATAGGAAATAAAAAATATATCGAGAAATATGACAAAACCCTATGCAAAGTTTATGTAATACAAATAAAGCAGGCTTTAGAGGGAAGTTCATAGTGACAAGGCCCTCCTCAAAGAAGAGCAATTTCAAATAAATAATCTAACGTTCTATAAACACTAATCATGAATGAAAAGCAAACAAAACCAAAAGTCAGCATAAAGAGGGAAATATTTAAGGTCATGTAAGAAAGAATTGAATTAGAGTTTAAAAAATAGAAAAAATCAAACTATTTTTTGAAATAGTAAACAAAATTGACAAAACTCTGGACAGATCATCAACAAGAATAGAGAGAGTACACAAATATCATAAGAAATGACAATGGAGAAAATACAAAGAGTACAACAAATTTGCAAAATATCATAAGGGACTATCATGAGCAACTATATGGAAACAAACTGGAAAAAAAGGAAGAAATTCAGAAGTTTCTGGAAACATTCAGCCCACCATTTTTTCATTAAGAAAATATTAACCATTTGAACAGAGAGATCACCAGAAATGGAATACAATTATCAATAAAATAAAAAATCGCTGCAAACAAAATTCAGACCCTAATATCTTCACTGGGGAATTTGACCAATCATTCAAAGAAAATTCCATGCCACTCCTCCTCAAACTTTTCCAAAAACTTGATATAGAGAGAGTAGTCCCAATCTCACACCATAGGGCCAACATCAAACTGATACCAAAACCAGAAAAAGACACTACACCAAAGACAATAGGCCAATAACATTGATAAACTTAGATGTAAAATTCTTTAAGAATTTATTAACAGAAAGAATCCAACAGCATGTAAAAAAGATTACACACCATGGTCAAGTTAGGTTCATACCAGGAACACAAGGATGGTTGAACATATGCAAATCAATCAATCAATTGTGATACACCATATTAACAAAGGCAGGAAAAAAACCACATGATCATCTCAGTAGATACAAAAAAGCATTTCATAATATTTAAAACCTATTTGCAATAAAAGTTCTTATCACAGTGGGCATAGAGGGACCATATCTCAACATTATGAAAGCTATTTATGACCAACATATAGCCAGCAAAAATCTCAAAGGTGAAAAACTGAAACACTTCCCAAAAATCCTGAGACAAGTCAAGGCTGCCCATTCTCACTATTTCAATTCAATATAGTCTCAGAAGTCCTAGCAACAAAGATCAGGCAAGAAAAAGAGAGAAAAGAATTCAGACTGGAAAAGAAGAGGTAAAATTGCCATGATACGCAGACATGACACTATATAGAGGAAACTGTAAAAGCTTCACTAATAAGTACTTAGGCTAAAAAAGGAACAGGGCAAGGTACCCAGAGTAATGTACAGAAACCAATAGCATTTCTTTACACTACCATTCAATCAACAGGAAAACAAAGTATAGAAACAACTGCTTTTATAACTGCACCCAAAACTACTAAATGCTTAAGAATAAATCTGACCAAGGAGGTGAATATCTTATGGAGGGACAACTAGAAAACATTGATTTAGGAAATCAAAAAAATTTGAAAAATTGAAAAAATACCCAATGAACATGTAACGGAAGAAACAAAATTGTTAAAATGGCCATACTGCCCAAGGCAATCAACAGACTTAATGTGATTTCCTATCGAATTATGAAAACATTTCTTTTTAGGACTGAACCAAATGATCCTAAGATTTACACAGAGTCCTAAAAAATCCATAATTTCCAATGAATATTCAAAATAAAGTAAGAGGATGGAGGAATAAACCACCAGGTCTCCATACACTTTTGCAGAGATACAATAATCAAAATGACAAGGTACTGGTACAGAAAGAGGCATATGGAAAAATGGAACAGAATACAGGGCCTAGGAATAAATCTACAGGCCTATGTTGTATGAATCATTGACAGAGTAGCCAAGAATATTACAGACAAAAGACCATCTCTTCACCAAATGCTGTTGGGAAAACTGGATAGCAGCATACAGAGCAATGGAGTTAGAACACTCCTTCATTGCATACACAAGAATAAACTCAAAATGGCTTGAAGACTGAAATTTAAGGGAAGACACAGTAAATCTCCTAGAAGAAAACAAAGGCAAAACACTCTGAGATAAATCTCAGCAATGATCTCCTAGAACAGCATACTCAGGTAATGGATGTAAGAGCAAAATTAATAAATGGAACCTAATTAAACATAAGTTTTTGGACAGCAAAGGAGATCATAAACAAAGCAAAATGACAACCTACAGGATTAAAGAAGACATTTAGAATTGATGCAACTGACAAAGTCTTAATTTCCAAAATATAAATACTTCATACAACCAAATAATAATAATAAAAAACAAGAAACCCAATCTGAAAATGGGCAGAAGCCCTAAACAAGCAATTCTCAAATAGAGACATACAAATGCCACACAGATATATGAAAAAAAAATTCTCATTATCATTATTATAGAAGGGCAATTTAAAAATATGATGAAGTATCACCTCACAATAGTCACAATGGCCATCATTCAAAAATCCACAAACAATAAATGCTGGGGTAGCTGTGAAGAAAGTGAACCGTCCTACACTGATAAAAGGATTGTAGTTTGGTGCAGTCATTGAGGAATACAGGATGGGGATTCCTCAAAAGAATAAAAATAGACTTAACATATGATTCAGCAATCCCACTTCTGGGTATATATCAAAGAGAACTCTAATTCAAAAGACACCTGCACCTCAATGTTCTTAGCAGTGCTATATACAACAGCCATGACATGGAAGCAACCTAATGGTCCAACAACTGATGACAGTATTCAGAAATTATGCCGTATTTACACAATGGAGTAATATTCTGCAATAGAAAATGATAAAACAATGACATTTGCAGCAAAATGGATGTCCCCATAAAGTGACATTCTAATTGAAGTAAACCAGAAGGAGAAAGAAAAATAATACATGACATGACATATGTGTAATATTAAAAAAAATTTGGATGAGGACACAATGATTTCATCTACAAAATTTAAGCACACTTGCAGACCTAATAAAATATTTTATGATTAATGCGGAAAGGGGCTGTGAGAGGATATATATGGGAACTTTCATTTATAAAAAGTTATCTGCTATATATAAAAATAGATTTTTTCAAAATTTCTTTCGTATGACACAGGGCAGTAAGTTAAATATCATGAAGTAAACTTTAATAGTTACACAAATGTATGCATGTACGGGAACACTGTGATCTAAACAACAGATTTACACATTGTAAATGTCAGTACTTCAATGATAAATAAATGAATAAATATGTAAATAAGTAAATAAATAAATATATATAAATTAATAAGTAAATAAATAAATAAATAATATCTAAATAAAAAATTTAGTAATAAATGAAATACAAAGATTCACACTACTTAACTTTTCACCTCAAATTCTAGGGGAAAACTGAAAGAAAAAAGAAGATAATTGAATGAATGATAGTAAGGCAAATAAGAGAAACAATTGAAAATATAAAAAAAAAAACCTTAGTCTTTTTCTTTCAAACATAAAGTGGACAAAAGTTTAGGTTGGTAAAGAAAATAAAGACTCAATTAAAATTAGAAATAAAAGAATATATCACCACTGATATTGTAGAGATGCAAAGCATCATAAAAAATTACCACTAGACAACGATTTGAATGACTTACAACAAAAGACAAATTCCCAGTAACATATGTCTTCCAATACTGAATCAAGAAGAAATAAGAATGTTAAATAGAGCAAAAGTGTGTAGGAGTAAATCAATAATCCAAACTTCCCAAACAAGAAAAAATTTGCAAGACGACTTTACTGGTGAATTCTGTCATTCATTCGAAGAAAATTTTTCACCAATTCTTCCCCAAATCTTCCAAGAATTTGAAGGGTGTGAAAGATTCCAAACAAGTTTTATGATGCCAGCTTTATATGCATAACAATGATAGAAAGGACATTATATGCAAAATATAGAATATTATCCCTGATGAACATATGTGGCAAAATTCTCAACAAAACACAAGCAAAATGAATTCAACAACACATTTAAAATATAATACACATACATGAGTAAAGGGATTTATCCCTGGGTTTAAGGATACTTCAAAATATTGAAATCAATAAAGGTGACATCCCACACTAATAGAATGAGAAATAAAACTCACATACTCATCTCAATACGTGCGGAAAGTGCATTGTATATGATGCAACATACTTTTAAGATACTCCCATCAAATTAAATTAACCCTGTCAGTGGCATGATATCATTTACACACAAACACAGTGTGGAGAGAAACGAAGCAGTTCTCTGTTTTTGATTCTAAGAAGAAGGCTTTATATAGGACATGCACAATGCCTCACATATCATCTAAGTTATAACAATAATAATAATCTTAAGCTATTTATGTCCCCATTCTACTGCAGTAAGCACAGGATGTTAAATGATCAAGGACTGTTTTAAAGTTCATCACGGAACTTCATTAAGTAGGCCATCTCTTATCCAGCTGGCTGTGCCTTTCTTAGGTTGTCCTCCTCTGAGTATCTTACCCAGAATAAGATATCCATCCATTCATACTGGATACATTGAGTAGGCCATTTCTTATCCAGCCTGGATATGTGACATTCTTCACAGCTTGTTTATCAGTTCAGCACATGGGCTTAATCCCTAGAGCCTTCAGACAGGGGCCTAAAAACCCAACATCCCTTGACCGAAAAATGGATGAAGAAAATTTGATGTATATATGCAATTAAATCAATATTTTGCATACCTATCAACAGTTTGCTTGGTGTTCCTTTTTCTCCAGAATCTCACCAATATCTATTTGTTTTCTTTTTGATGAGAGCATTCTGACAAGTGTGAAGTCTTGTCTCATTTTTGGTTTATGACTTTCCTAATAATTTATAACTCTGAACATATTTTAATGTGTCATTTAGCCAACTGTATGTTTTCTACAGAAATTTGATTCATGTATATCTATTCAGTTCCTATGGACATTTTTTTAATTGGATTGTTTGCTCTCTTTTGTTGCTGTTGTGGGGAAAGAGTTTGCCATATATTTTGGATATTAACACCACATTGGAAAATATAACTTGCAAATATAGTCTCCCATTCTGTTTGTTCAGTTTTCATTTTATTGATCATTTCTTCTGCAGTGTAAATCTCTTTAGAGTGATACAATCGTATTTTGTTAGGTTTGCTTCTGCTTCCCATGCCAGAGGAGACATATGTAGAATCATATTAAGTCCAATGTCAGAGTGTACTTCTTATGTTTTACTCTAGGATTCTTTGTTTTCAGGATTTATGTTTTATATACCCAGGAGTGGGATTGCTGGGTCATATGAAATGTCTAATTTTACTATGTAAAGGAAATTCCATACTGTTTCCAAAGTGGTTGCATCAATTTTCATTCCCACCAACAGTGTTGGAGAGTCCCATTTTCTCCACAACCACCCAATTCTTTACAGTTTGTAGACATTTGAATGACAGCCCTTCTCAATAGTGTGAGGTAAAACATTATTTTAAATTTGTCTTACATTTTTATAATGATTAGCAATGTGAGCATGTTTTTTTTCCTCTTTGTCATCTGTGTGTATTCTTTAGAGAATTGTCTTCTGCTCATTTTCTGGCTGAGTTGTTTGTAGACTTCTGAAATGGAGTTGTATGAACAATGTGTGTATTTTAGAAATTAGCCTTTTTTGATTGCATTGTTTCCTAATATTTTCCCTCATTCGGAAATTCATCTTTTCATTTTGTTTATTTTGCTGTGTAGAAGCATTTAAATTTAATTAGGACTTTTTGTTTATTTTGTTTTTATTATTTTCAGCTTGGGAGAATGACATAAGAAAATTTTGCTACAATTTATGTCTTGTTTTGTTTATGTTAGTTTCCAGGATTTTTATTGTGTCATGTATTATATTCACATATTTAAAGCATTTTGAGTTTATTTTTGTACAGTGTGAGGGAGTGTTCTAATTTCATAGATTTACATGTAGCTATCTAGCTTTCTCAACATCACTTGCTGAAGACTGTATTTTAGACATTGTATATTTTTGTTTCCTTTATCATAGTTTAGTTAACCATAGGTGTGATGTTTTATTTCTGCCTCTGTGTTACATTCCAGTGATATAGAGGTTTGGTTGTTTTCCAGCATTGTGCGGTTTTGATTTCGGTATTTTTGTACTATAGTCTGAAATCTGGGATGGTTATAGGCTTTGCCTCCAACTTTGTTCTTTTTCCTCAGTGTTTCTTTTGCAGTTCTGGTTCTTTTGCAATTCCATACAAACCATAGGAGTGTTTTTAGTTCTGTGGAAAATATCATGTAGTTTGATCTGAATCAATTTATATCTGTAGACATCCTTTGTAGTATGTATATTTTAAAATTATTATTTCCTCTAAACTTAGACCTTGAGATTTTTTTCCATTTCTGGGCATTATATTCAAATTTCTTTATCAGTGTCCTGTTCATTTTATTATGTTGGTTTTTTCATAGGTTTTTCATTTTTTGATCTGATTTCTTATGGATCTTTTAAAATTATGGATTATTTCATTGTTTGTGTAAAAAATGTGACAGTTTTTGTATATTATTCATGAATCATGCTGCTTTGCTAAATGTCTTTATTAGATTTAATTGTTTTGGCTTGAAGAATCTTTAGAGATCACTATATAGATTATCATGTCATCTAAAATAATAACAGTTTTACTTCATTCAATCCAACTTGAATAACATTTTTTCTTGTCCGATTACTGTTGCTAAAACTTCCCATACTGTGTTTAATAAAACTGCTGAAAGTGGGCATCCTTGTCTTATTCCTTAATTTGGCTTTCAGTTATTCACTTTTGCATATTATGTTGTCTGTGGTCCTGTAATTAATGACTTTAAATATGTTGAAGTATATTTCCTGAATCCTACTTTGCTAAGAGGTTTCTGCCGTTGTTGCTTTTGTTGTTGTGGTTGTTGTTGTTGCTGTTGTTGCAGTCTTAATGAATAAATGTTGAATTTTATGAAATGCTTTTAATGGATTTATTGGGATGACTATGTCATTTTCTCTTTTCCTTTTGTTAATGTGGTGTATCAAACTGATTGATTTGTGTATGTTGAACCTCTGTTGTGACTCTGCAATTAATCCAAGTTGATCATGGTGTATGATATATTTTAGGTATTGCTGGATTTAGTTTGCTAATAATATTTTGTAGAATTTTTGCTTGTAAATCTATCAAATATAATGGCTTGAAATTCCCTTTGCCCGTACTTTTTTTTGTTGGTTTTGCTATCAGGGTGATGAAAGCCTCATAAAATTAATTTGGGAGTTTCCCATATCTTCACTATATTTGAATAGTTTGAAGAGTATAAGTTCTGCTTTGTGTAATTTTACAGTTCGCCACGGGAGCTGTTAATATCTGCAGTTTTATTCAACAGTTTTTTTAAATGCAGATTCTATCTTTCTTCTTGTAAACAGTTTGTTCAAATAATTTGTTTCTCCTTACCTCTGTCTCTTTCAAGACATTTGTCTATTTCTTCTAATCTGTCCAGTTTATTGGCATGTAAGTGTTGACAAAATGATGCTTTTGTATATCTGAGGTAACAATAGCAATTTCTCTTCTTTTCTTTCTTAATTTATTTCTTTGGAGCATCTACCTTTTCTTCATGATGCACCTGGCTAGAGGTTTATTGAATTACTTATCTCAAAAAGAAAACATAAAACAAAATCTTTGGTTTTATTACTCTTTAGCATAGATTTTTTTCTCTATAATTTATATTTAAACCTCTAATATTTAGGATAATGTTTTTTCTGTTTTTCAATTTTTTTAATTGATTTACAGTCATTTTAAAAATTTGTCTCCAATTCCAGTGTAGAGCACAATTTTTCAGTTACAATGAACATATATACATTTTTTGTCCCATTTTTTCGCCTTTGAGCTGCCATAAGATCTTTTATAAAATTCCCTATGCTATACAGTAGAATCCTGTTTATCTATTCTACAATTATGGCCTCCCAGTCTATCTCTTCCAACCCCCCACCCCATGGCAACCAAAACTTTGTATTCTACGACTGCGGGTCTATTTCTCTTTTGTATTTGTGCTCTTTTTGTTTTGTTTTATTTTGTTTTTAGATTCTACTGATGAGCCATCTCTTATGGTATTTTTCTTTCTCTTTCTGGCTTACTTAACTTAGACTGATTTTCTCCAGGAGCATCCATGTTGCTGAAAATCACTTTATGTTGTCAGTTTATATGGCTGACTAGTATTCCATTGTATAAATATACCACCTTTTCTTTATCCAGTCAACTGTTGAAGGACATTTAGGCTGTTTCCATGTCTTGGCTATTGTAATAGTGCTGGCTATGAACATTGTTTTGCAGGTGTCATCCTGAATTAGGGTTCGTTCTGGATATATGCCCAGGAATGGGATTCCTGGGTCATGTGTTAAGTCTATTCCTAGGCTTTTGAGGAATCTCCATCTTGTCTTCAACAGTGGCTACAACAAATTGCATTGCCACCACCAGTGAAGGACAGTTCCCTTTTCTTCACAGCCACTCCAACATTTTTCATTTGTGGATTTTTGAATGATGGCCATTCTGACTGGTGTAAGGTGATACCTCACTGTAGTTTTGATTTGCATTTCTCTGATTATAAGTGATATTGAGCATTTTGTGATGTGCCTTTTGATCATTTGTATGTCTTCCTAGGAGAATCGCTTGTTTAGATTTTCTCCCCATTTTTGGATTGCGTTGTTCATTTTCTCTTATTCAGTTGGATGAGCTGCTTATATACTCTGAAGATCAAGCCTTTGTCGGTTTCATATGCAAATTATTTTCCCATTCCGTATGTTGACTTTTTGTTTTACTTCCGGTTTCTTTACTGTGCAGAAGCTTGTACGTTTCATTAGATCTCATTTGTTTTTTCTTGCTTTTATTTCTTCTGTGAGAAAATTTTCGAGAATTGTCAGATAATATTTTGCCTATATTTTCCTCAAGGAGTTTTATTGTATCTTGTCTTATGTTTAAGTCTTTGATCCATTCTGATTATATTTTTGTGTGTGGTGTTCTAGCTTTATTGGGAGTGCTCTAGCTTCATTGATTTACATGCTGCTTTCCAGTTTTCACAACACCAGTTGCTGAAGTGTCTGTCTCAAATCCATCGTATTTTCTTGCCACCTTTGTCGAAGATTAATTGACCAAAAGTTTGTGGGTTTATTTCTGGGCTCTCTATTCTGTTCCACTGGCCTATATGTATCTTTTTCTACCGATTCAGTGCTGTCATGTTGACTGTAGCTCTATATTATTATCTGAACCATTAGCATAAAGAAATGTCACTGATTTTTGAATCTTAATCTTGTAACCTGCTACCTTGCTGAATACTTTGATCAGCTTTAGTAGTTTTTGTCCAGATCTTGCAAGGTTTTCTATATATGGTAACATATTACCTGCATATAGTAAGACTTTTACCTCTTCCTTTCCAATTTGCATCCCTTTTACTTCTCTCTCTTGTTTGATGGCTGTTGCTAGGTATTCCAAGTCTATCTTGAGTTGGAGTGGAGATAGTGTGCATCCTTGTCTTGTCCCAGATTTTAGTGTGAAGATTTAAATTTCCTCACCATTGATTACTATGCTAGCTGTAGGTTAGTTTTCTATAGCTTTCATGATGCTTAGTTATGTTCCCTCTCTGCCCACTTTGATGACGATTTTATCATAAGTGGGTGTTGAATTTTATCAAATGCTTTTCCTGCATCTATTGAGATGATCATGTTGTTTTGGTCCTTTCTCTTGTTGATATGCTGTATTACATTGTTTGACTTGTATATGTTGAACCACCCCTATGTCCCAGGCATGATCTCTACTTAGTCATGAAGTATAATCTTTTTTCTGTGTTTGGATTCTATTTGCTACTATTTTGGTGAGGATTTTGACTTCTGTGTTCATCAGTGCTATTAGCCTATGATTATCTTGTTTGGTAGTGTCTTTACCTGGTTGTGGTTTCAGGGTGATTGTGGCTTCATAGAATGACTTTGGGAGTATTCCTTCCTTTCCAATCTTCTGGAAGAGTTTGAGAAGCACTAGTATCAGTTCTTCTTTGTATGTTTTGTAGAATTCCTCATTGCATCCGTCCGGTTCTGGACTGTTATTTGTAGGGAGGTTTTATATTGCTTTTTTTATTTAATTTCTGGTGCTCTGCTTGTTCAAGGGGTAAGTTTCTTCTTGATTCATCCTTGGTGGACAGTATGTGTCCAGAAATTTGTCCGTTTCCTCTAGGTTATCGAGTTTGTTTCCATAAACTTTTCATAATATTCTCATATGATATTCTTTATTTTTATTTTATTTGTTGTAATTTCTCCTATCTTATTTTGCTAATTTTTGCTCTCTCTCTTTTCTTCTTTTTGAGTTTGGACAGAGGATGTTCGATTTTCCTTACTTTTATAAAAAAACAGCTTTTGGATTGGTGATATTTTTCCTATGGTTTCGTCAATCTCTATTATGTTTATTTCCTCTCCAATATTTATGATTTCCTTCCTTCTGCTGTCTTTTGTTGTTTTTTGTTCTTCTTTTTCTAGTTCATTCTGCTGGTGGGTTCAATTGTTTATTTGTGATTGTTCTTCTTTTATGAGGAAAGCTTTTATCACTATAAACTCCCCTCTCAGCACTTCTCTGCATGTGTCCCATAAATTTTCTTTGGTTTTGCTTTCATGTTCTTTTGTCTCAAGGAACTTTTCCATTTCAGCTTTGATTTCTTCCTTGATGCATTTGTTTTTCAATAACATATTGTTTAATCTCCATGTTTTACTTTTGTTTCTCTGTTGTTGATTTCTAGCTTCATGGTAATGTGGTCAGTAAAGATGCTTGAGGTAATTTCTATCTTCTTAAAATTGCTGAGGTTTCTTTTGTTCCCACCTATAACATGAAACCTGGTAAATGTCCCATGTGCACTTGGAAAGAATGTATATCCTATATTTTTGGGGGTGCAATGCTCTGAAAATATCCACCAAGTGTAATATTTCTATTGTATTATTTAACTTCTCTTTTGCCTCATTTATTTTCTGTCTGGATGATCTGTCTAGTTATGTTAATGCTGCGATGAAATCTCCAACTATATTTAGATTCCCATCACTATCCCCATTCATATCTGTTAGTAATTACTTTATGTACTTAGGTGCTCCTCTATTTGCTGCATATGTACTAACAAGTGTTCTATCCTCATCTTGTATCACTCCTTCAATCATTAAAAATGTTCTTTATCTTTCTTTATGGTCTTTGTTTTAAAGAATGTTTTGTCAGAAATCAGTACTGTGACACCTGCCTTTTTGGCTTTTCCATTTGTATGGAATACCTTTTCCATGCTTTCTCTCTGAATGTATATGTGTCCTTCTCCCTGAAGTGGATCTCTTGTATGCAGCATATTGAACGTTCTTGTTTTATTATCCAGCCTGCCACTCTATGACTTTGACTGGAGCATTTAGTCCATTAACATTTATAATAATCGATGATATGTTTATGTTTATTGCCAATTTGACCTTATCTTTGTGGTTGACTTGGTATTTCCTCTATGTTCATTTCATCTTCATTTTATGGTTTGGTCATTTTCCTTTGAAATATCATGGAATTTATTTAGTTTTAGTGACACCCTGATAAGTTTTTGTCTTGTTGTTACCCTTTTATGTAAGTCTTTTAGACCATTATTATAACTGCTTTTATTAAACTGATAGTAACATGATCGCAAATCCATCCTACCGATAACAAAAAATTTTAAAAAGAAAGACCAAAAAAAAAAATTCTATATTTTCCTGCCTCCTTCTCCCTCTCTCAATGATTTGTATGTCTTTTTTTAAAATTTTGTGTTTTCTTTATTTATAATTCATGAGTTATCACCTTTCCAGCTGTGAGATTCTCATTTCTGTATCATCCTGCTACTTTTCTTTTTAGAGTAGACATTTAAATATTTCTTTTAGCATGGGTACAGTGTTACTAAACCCTTGTATCATTTTATTGTCTGTGAAATCCTTTATGTCTCTTTCTACCATAAAGTATAGCCTTTCTGGTTAAATTATCCTAGGGTATATCATTTTTTTTCATTCAATACTCTGAATATATCTTACCACTTCCTTATGTCCTGTAGTATTTGTGTAGTGAAATCAGCTGGGAGCCTTATGGGGATTCCCTTGTAACTCACTCTTTGCTTTTCCCTTTCTTCCTTCAGGATCGTTTCTTTATCCTTGACTCTGGCCATTTAATTATATGTCTCGGTGTGGATGTACTTGAGTTCTCCCTGTTTGGGACACTTTGAGCTTCCTGTACATCAATATTTGATTCCTTATATATGTTTGGGAAGTTCTCAGTCATGATTTCTTCAAACACCTTTGTAATCCCCTTTGAACATTCCTCCCCTTCGGGAACTTCTATCATGCCAAGTTTGGCATGCTTTATATTATCACATAGGTCCCTTATGCTTTTTTCACTTGTTTCTCGTTATTTCTCTTGTAGCTCTTCTCAATGGGTGCTTTCTTTTGTACTGTCTTCTAAGTCACTAATTCATTCCTCTGCATTTTCTAGTCAACTTTGCGACGCATTTAGATTTTTCCTTATCTCAGTCAACGAGTTTACCTATTCTACTCGGCTCTTCTTTATAGATTTCATTTCATTTTTGACATATTTTATATCTCTAAACACTATCTTTTATTTCCTTCAGTAATTTGATCACTCCTTTTTTAAAATCTTGATCAAGTAGGCTATCAATGTCTATTTCACTGATCATTTTTTCAGGGGATTTCTCTTGTTCTTTTAATTGTGAATGGTTTCTCTGCTTCTTCATCTTGCTCCTACCTCTCTGGCACTGTGGTTTATGGAGTAAGAGATATCTAATGTGGTCCTAAGGGAGTTCCTCTACCTAGTGTCTATGTAGTAATACAACTTAGAAAAGAGAAAAAAGAGAGAGAGAGACAAGGAATTTTAAAGAAGGGGAAATAAATTTTTGAAGACACTGTATAATGCATAATAGAAGAGCAAGTTGAAGCAGGGTGTTGAAAAATAATAGTAATAAAAATATTTTTTAAATATTTCAAAGGGTGAATATAGGAGCATGTATAATTGCCAAAGAAGTGAAAATTTTAGGGTAACAGAAAATGGAACAGGTAAAAACAGATTAAAACAACGAGGTGGTCTGTGTCCTCCTGGAGACTGTGTTCATTTAATGTGAAGTCTTTCTGTATTCATCCTGTTTTGGAAGTTCATCTTCCTGTTTTCAGAGGCCCTCCACTGGAGCCCTCAACTGTGCCACTCCCAGTGCCTGTCGGCAAGCAGATCGCTCCTACCCCAAACACTGCGTCTGGAGCAGATCTCTTTATTTTGGGCTGGCTTGTCACTGCCCTGCCTGATACTGCAGTGAGATGTTGCAGGCTGACCAGGCAGGAGTGGGCATCATGCCCTCTCCTAGCACCATGTTCAGGGGCTACATTGCAGCAGAAAAGCTTGGGGGCCACACGCCCCGTCACGTTACCAGTCACTCTGCTACTCTGTGTGAGTCTATGGTCCGCCTCGTGTTTGCACACCAGAAGTGGGATCAGGGAAGACTGAGGAACATCCCTGTCCCTGGCCTGGCCCAAAATCCAGCTCCTTGTTTGCCTTGGTGAAGCAAGTTCTCTGAGGAACCAGGACAGAAGGATCCTAACTGTCTCAGGCTGTAGAGAAGTCTCCGTCAGGACGTTAAGGCTGCTAAGTACTTAATAATGAATGCAGACATTGCCCCTGCTGCTGCCTGGGTGCAAAGCACCAGAGGGTATGGTGGCTGTGTCTGAGCCCCAGCTCTCTTCACCTAGAAACTTTTGTGCATATTCAGACATGGTTATGCACCCTTCCACCCACAGGGCACATCTGACCTGTTGTTTTATAGAGGGCCCAGGTTGTTCTGCCCTATACACCTACAGCAATGACACACAGTCCCCTCCATTCTCCTGGACTGTCTCAGTGCAGCCATTCCCAACTTCCACCCAGCTCGTGCAGCATGGACCTGCCCCCAGCTTCCAGGCTGGATCTTGGCCTGGGTGTCTGTGCCTGTTTAACTTAGTTGTGTCAATCAACTAATAATCTGTACAGATCCAAGCCTTGGAGGCTCCCCCTCCATCCTGCCGAAAACTCAGTTGGAGAGGGGTGACCCAGTGAATGAGCGCCAGTCATCTTTGCATCTCCCTACCTGTGGGACCTGTTCCACTCTGTTTCACCTTTTCTTCTTTCTTTCTTCCTTTTCTCCTACCAGATTTTATGCATCTTTACCTATTCAAGGGGACAATTTTCTGCAAGATTTCTACAGGTTCTCTGGTTAGCTGAGTGGGTCTATGGATGTGAGTCTTGGCGCATTTGTGGGAAAGGGTGAATATCGAGCATCCTTCTCCTCCACCATCTTGGCCAACACCCCCAGAATGTCTCACTTTATGGTGGAAGATAAACACAGCCTTGAAATAGATGGAAGAAGTATTTCATGGAAATGATAAGATAGTGCAAATTACAATGCTCCACTCATACAAAATATGTTGCAAATTAAAGGCCACAATGAAAGATATATATGAGATTATATAATGAAAAAGGGATCAATACTAAAATAGAGTATTACACTCATTAATTTATATATAGACCCAACACCATAGATATTAAGTATATAAAGAAATATTAGTAGACATGAAGGAATCATTTGATTATAAAACAATAATAGTAGATGAATTTAACACCTCACTATTCTGATAGCCAGATTATCCAGAAAGAATATCTGTAAGGAAATAGAGTCTTAATATTATATTAGATCATTTGAACCTAACTGGGTTATTGGACACTGTATCAGAAAAGCAGAACACATAAACTTTTCAAGTGTGCACAGGATGTTATCTAAGGAATTAACCACAAATTATGTCATGAAAAGTGCCTCAGTTACTTTAAGCAAATATATATTACAGCAAGTAATTTTCCATACACATAATCATGAAACAATGCATTAACTCTAGAAAGAAGAACAGGAAATGCACAAACATTTGATTAAACCACATGCTTTAAAATAATAAAATAAAACAAGGTCAATGAAGAAATTAAAGAGGTAATAATATCATACCTATAGACAAATTACAATGAAAACACAGCTTCATAAAATGTATGGGATAGAGCAGAGACAAAACTATGAGGGAAGCTTAGAACAATTAAGGCCTCTACAAAGAAGAAAAATCTCACACAATGGGCCAAACATACCACCCAAAACAGCTAGAAATAAGAGCAAACAAATCCCAAAGTCATTAGAATGAGAAATCTTTAATTAGTAGGTTGAAAATAAATGAAATATAAATCAAAAAATTAGTTGAAATTCCTATAAACATGAGCTATTTTTTTCTTAAAAATATTAACACACTGGTAAGCATTTAGCCAGGCTTTTCAAGAAATAAACAGAGTGGACCGAAACAAAATAAGAAATGAAACAGTAGAAATAATTTTATTTCTTTTATATATTTTATTACAGAAATGAAAAAAAAAGATTATGAAACACTATGAGCAGTTATGTGTCAACCAATTAGATGACCTAAAATTAATGGACACATTTCTAGATACGTGCAGCCTACCAACACTGAATAAAGAGAAAACAGAAAACTTGAAAAGAGCAATCAGTATTAGTTAAATAAAATGTATAATTTTAAAAACACCCCAGGGACAAAATGCCTGGATGCCTTCACTAAAACCTCTTTCCCCCCAACTAGTTTAAAAAATGAAGGTGAAAGGACAATTTCCAATGTTATTCTATGAGGCCACCATTACCCTGATAACAAATCCAAAGACACAACAAAGAAAAAATGAAAATGAAAAGCCAATATCTTTGATGAATATACATTGAAAAATCCTCAAAAAACATCAGCAAATTAATCCAGCAATACATAGAAAGGATTATACACGATGATCAGTTGGATTCCCTTCAGAGTCACAAGGATGGTTCAACATACACAACTCCATCAGCGTGACACTTATCTAATAAAGGAAGAAAAAAATCCACAGGACCTTGTCAATACACAGAGAAAAAGTATTTGACACAATTCAACATACATTCATGACCAGAACTCTCATGAAAGTGAGTATAATGGGAACATCTCTCAGCATAGTAAAGGCCATTTATAGCAAATTATAGTACTCAGGGGTATAAGCTGAAAACCTCCTGGGTAAATTCGGGAACAAGACAAGGACTCCTACTCTCACCACTTCTGTTCCATAGTAATACAATAAAGGAAAAGGAAAAGAAAAAGAAGTAATGGAAACACAAAATGGAAAGAAAGAAGCAAAATTATCACCAGTAATGATGGCATAACAATCTACACAGAGAGTCCTAAGGGCTCCACACTGACTGTTATGAATAATAAATAATTTCAGCAAGGGAGCAGGGTACAAGATTAATATAAAGAAGTCTCTTGCATTTCTACACATTATACTTGAGATACCCTAAAAAGGACGTTGAAAGAAATACTGTATAAAATCCCATTCCCTGGAATATCTTAGAATAAATGTAACCACATATGTGAAAAATCTACACACTAAAAATTATAAAAAATTAACAAAGTATTTAAAAATGATTCAAAGAAATGGAAAGATGTCTTCTCCTCTTGGATTGAAAGAGTTCATATTGTTAGCATGACCGTAATACACAAAGAAACCTACAGATTAAGTGCAAAAAATGTTATGAAGTTGTAGAATTTTCCAAAGAAGCAGAAAAAATAACTCTAAGTTTTACATGAAATCATTAAAAATTGCCAAAATGCTCTTAAAAAAACAACAAATCTGGAGATAAAACCCTCCCAGGTACCTTACTGTACTACAAACCTACAGTAATAAAAACAGCATGGCATTGGCACAAAGATATAATCAATAAAAACAGAGAGCCTAGAAACAATTCCACACACCTATGAGCAATGAATCTATGATAAAAAAGGCAAAAGTATACAATGGAGGAAAGACAGTCTCATCAATGGGTGGTGTTGGGAAAGCTGGACATTTACATGCAAAGCAGTGAAATGAGAGCATTCCCTGACATCATATACAAAAATAAACTGCAAGTGTATTAACTACTTAAATGTAAGACCTGATAGTATAAAACTGCTAGAAGTGAATATAGGTGATACCCTTTTGGATATATATCATAGGATTATTTTCTTTTATCAGTCTCCTAGGCAAAAGAAACAAAAGCAAGAATAAGCAAGTGAGACCTAAACAAACTTGAAAACTTCTGCACAGCTAAGGACACAATGAATTAAATGAAAACACTGCTTGTGTAATTGGAGAACATTTTGGCAAACAATGCAAGTGACCAGGGTTTAATAGATGTAGGTTAATAGATGTAACATGGATTTAGGTTACACAACTCAATTTGAAAAGCAAAATCCCAATCAAAAATAAGAGCATAATAACTGAGTTAATAATTTTCCAAAGAAAACTTACAGATGAGTAATGGTCAGGTGATAAAAATGCTCAACATTGCTAATTATTAGGTAATTGCAAATCAAAACCACAATGAGGTATCACTTCACACTGGTCAAACGGCTATTATCAAAAAGTCTACAAATGGAAAGTGTTGGAGACAATGTGGAGGTAAGAAATCTCTTGTATACACTTTGTAGGAATGTAAATTGATAAAGCTTCTATGGAAAACAGTATTCAGATTTCTTTAAAACCTAAAACAGAACTACCATATGAAACACTAATTCCTCTCCTAGAAAAAATCTGGGGAAAGATCCCTAAATTGAGAAGAACCAATGTTCACAACAGCACTGTTTTTATCATGCAAGACTGGGAAGGAATCCAAGGGTCCACAGTGCAGTATGGACTTAAGAAGATATGATGATTCTATAAATATGCAATGGAATATTAGTCAGCCATGAGAAAGTATAACACATTGCTATTTCAGCATCCTGAATGGACTTAGTAAATATTGTGCTTAGTGAAGAAACTTAGACAAAGACAAAAGTATATAATATAATTTATATGTGGAATTTTAAGAATAACAAATATCTATGTACATCTATCTATAGATATCTATTGATAGATGACAGATAAATAGAAGGATAGATACACAGACACATGGTAGATAGATAGATAGATAAATAGATAGATAGATTGATTGATTGATAGAGACATGGTAGATAAATAGACAGATTAGATAGGAAAAACTGAAACAGAATGAAAGATATGGGAAAAAATTTATGTTTACCAAAGTGGAAGGGAAGGACAATTTTAAGGTACAATATTGAGAGATATAATGTAGTATACATAAAGGAGAGAAGCAACAAGTATAATCTGTATAGATCAGGGAATTATTCAAAATAACTTATAATAATTGAATGTTAAAACTATTGTAATAATTTATAATGCAATATAATCCACAAAGTGGTTGGAATCTCTATGCTGTCCATCTGAAACTACACAATATAGCACATCTAATCTACTTCAAATAAAAATAAAACATCTCATGTATAGTTTAGTCCTTTTTCCACTGATAGCAGTTTCCTTTCATATTGATTTATTTTTACCCATTATCTTTTATGATTACTCTCTCAAATAATTTCTTTTACTCTTGTGAACATGTTACCAGTTTGATGTATATATATTTATTGCCCCTGATTTCCAATTTTTCTCTCTTTAATCCATAAAGTATAGTAGCATTTAAGAATATACCCAAAGAAACAGTTGTAAATTTCTCGTGGTGTCTGCTTAGCATTTTGTCCAATGTTTTGCATATTTTGGCCATTTTAAATTTATTAGAAGAGCTCTTTTTTGAACCCCGTGTAAGTTGTCTCAGTTTTATTTTTTTCATCTCATTCAGGATTTGTTTGTCTGGTAAAGTCTTTATTTTCACTTTGTATCTAAGTGATAACTGTGCAAGGTAGAGTATTCTTGGGTGAGAGATTTCTTCTATCAGTAGTTTGAAAATGCCATTTAATTTACCATTGGCCGATGTTTTCTTCTGAGAAATCTGCTGAAAGTCTAATGGGGTTCCTTTGTAGCTTATCATAACATTTTTGGCTGCCTTTAAAATTTTACTCTGTCATTGACTAGCCAATTTGCATATGACGTATCTTGAAGGAGTTCTCTTTACCTTAAAGTTATTGGTGTTTTGTTGGCTCACGGACTTGTATATCAGTTCCTTACACAGGTTCAGGGAGTTATCAACTATTACTTCTTTAAATAAACCATCAGCTAACTTCCAATTTTCTTCTTCCTCCAGGGTTTCACTCTAAAGTGCATTTCCTGAAGAAGTCTGATGGCTAATGTAGAATTTCCTCACTTTTTAATATCTTGTAACTCTGCGCTCCTCTATCATTTTTAGTTTTGTAATGGTGAGTTTGCTAAACTCACTTCCACAAAGGCAGTCTGCTCCCAATGCTGCCTGTTGCTTTCTTCATCTCAGATATTAACTTCATCTGGTCCTCCAATAACGTTTGGATATTTTTTAGTTCCAGTCTCTTTGGTAATGTATTACTTTTCAGCATTTAATTTATTGATAAACTCACTAAACTGCTATCTGAGTTTTGTTTTTGTATTGAGTTACTATATGACACCTATTTGGATTCTCTATTAATTATATGGCAATATACCATGAGTATAAGTTTGTTTGATGCCGGGTTGACATTGTGTGTGTGTGCGTGTGTGTATTCGTGTGTGTCTTTGCCTGTTTCGGTGTCTATCCCTGTGTATCTATGTGTGTGCGTGCACTATGTTACTGTGATTGGTCATGATCTTGGTAAATAATTGCTCTGATGACACTAAATAACACTTCTGGAGTTGGAGCCCTTGCTTTTGTTTTCTGGTAGTTTGCAATATTGCACAATTTTGGGTTTTAATTACCTGAGCTACCTCTGATAATATTTCAAAATGGCACTTTCCTGTCACTACAGTCTGCATAAAAGATGTGCTTTCATTGTCACTTCTTAGACTTCTCTGGTAGTTAATGCCACTGCAGTCACTGGTATGGTGAACCATTCCTTTTATCTGATATCCCTTGAGACTCAGTTAACACATTGAGGAAAGGTGTAAAGACAGGTGGGTATTTGGAATCAGGCAAGTGCCTTTCCCATATCCAGTTTTGCAAGATAACTTGTCTCCACCAATCTGAAGGAGGGGTTAGGACAGTGTCATGAATGTCTGAGTGTCTGAAGGATGGAATTTCTGTCTCCATTGTGGCTCCCTCCAAGTTACCTGTGACCATGAGTGCTGGTGCAGTTGGATGCCGAAGCTGTGTGAACCACTGAGACTCTGTTTCTCCTGGGTTCTCTAAGCCTGTGGGCTCAGACACCCTAGTCAGTGGGCCTTGGATGCAGGCACCTAAACTGCTCTTCCCTCAGTTGAGCCTCCTTTATGTGTTTTAGCCCACCAAACTTCAGCTGTACATATGCTTTCTGGAGTATTGTTTTATGTTGTAGTTATTTTTGTTGAGATGTGAACTTTTTACTGACTGTAGATTTAAAGGGAGAGACAAAAATAGTTTAAATTTATGTCACTTTTGTCAAAGTATATATTTTTCATTTAAAAACTTAAATTCTGATTAGGACATTATAAGAACAGTAAAGAAAGTGAACAAATCACCTCCCTTAATGTCATATTACTACAAAATATTTTGATTTTCCTGGGTTATTTTGTTCATTGTTTTTCCCACATGCATGCACATTTTACTAAAATATATGCCTATAATCTCTTTAAAATCATTTAAATTATTAAAATATTTCTCTGTGCTGAAAATATAGCCCTGTTACTTCTCTAATTTACAACTGGTAGCTTGCATATTTCTGTCTTCAACATCCTTCTTCTCTGTCCCCAAAGGAAATCACTACTTGGTACACTGCACATATATAAGTGATTCTGTTCCTGTTTCTTTATGATTATTTCTCTTATATCTTTAGTTTCCTCATATAAGTGATAACTTACAGTGTTTCTCTCCGTATGACTTATTTTCATATGTACAACACTCTTTGGGTCCAGTCACATTTTTTCAAATGGAAGAAATTTATTTTTTGATATGACAATGACTAAGTATTTATTATGTTATCTATATCTCACATCTACTTCAGCCAATCATCTGTTGATGGGCAGTTGAGTTGTGCATCTATCCTTGGCTATTTTAAATGAAGATGTTAAGAACAATGGGGGTAATATATCCTTTAAAGTTAATGTTTTCATGTTTTTACAGATTTATGTCAAAAACTGGAATTGCTGCAACATATATTGCTTTTATTTATAGTTTTCTGTGCACTGTTTACACTTTTATAATAGTGGATGCATCAATTTATGTTTCCACCAACTGTGTACCTGGGTTCCCTTTTATCGACATTCTTATTAATGTTTGTCATTTGAAGTCTTTTTAAATAGCCATTTTGGTTGCTGTGGATTATATTTCATTCTGGTTATGATTTAGATCTCCTAATGAATAGCAACGTTATGTTTCTTTTTATGTGAATGTAAATCACCCTCATATCTAATTTTGAAAATTTTCCATGAAAATCCTTAAAATATTGAGGCCTGTGTTTTAAAATATTGGGACTAATATGCTACATATATACTATGGATATTAACACCTTTTTGTTCTCATTGACTGAAATTATTCCTTCTATTCTGTGTGTTGTCATATGTCTTGTAGAAGGTTTCCTTTACACTGCAAAAGCTTTTGCACTTCATACATATACAAGAAGTAGAATCCCTGTATCACGTAGTACATCTAATTTCTCCTACATAAACTTAAAACTATTGTTGATAATTTTCCTTTCCTTTACTTTTTTTTTTACTTAGGAGACAGATCACCAATAAATATTGGTATGATTTATCTCAAAGTCAATTCTTCTCATGTTTTTGGTCAGAAATTGTATAGTTTCAGGTTTTACAATTAGGAAATTGATCCATTTTTATCTTATTTTGTATTCTATGGAAAGAAGTGCTCATATATCTTCCTTTTACTTGTACTGTCCAGTTTTCCCAGAATTACTTGTTGAAGAGACTGCTTTTTTTCCATTGTATACTCTTGCCACCTTTATTGTAGACTAATTGACCATATGTGTGTGGGTTCATTTTCGTACTCTTTATTTTGTTCCAGTGATTTATGTGTCTCTTTTAGTGATATATTTTGATGTTTTGATTACTGTAGCTTTGTAGTACATTATAAACACAGGGAGGATAATACCTACAGTGTTGTACGTTTTTCAATGATAATTTTAGAAAATTTGGTTCTTTCCTATTTTTGTATAAATTTTATTATTTTTCTCCTTGTTTTTAGAAGAAACGTATGGATTCTGTGAGGATAGAAATTTATTAAATGTAAAAACCTAACAAAAATAGTAAAATGTGGAGGACAAATCATACAATATTAAACAACCAATGGATTGCAGTAAAAATCAAAGGAAATATATATATAGAAAAATGACAACAAAAACAAAGTCCATGGGGTATAGCAAAAACAGTATTAATAGGGATGCTTATAGCAAAATAATCCCACTTAAACAAATAAGAAACATCTCTCTCTTATAACATAATCTTACAAACAAATGATGTAGCAAAATAAGAATAAAATTGTTAGTAGAAGGAAAGACAGCTGAAAGGTCAGAACATAAATAAATAAAATAATGATTAAAAATAGAAACATTCAATCAAACTAAGTAATGGCTTTTGAAAGCTAAATAAAATTGATAAACTTTAACCACACTCATGAGAAAAAAAGAGTACAGGTTAATAAGCTCAGAAATAAATGAGAAGTTACAGCTTATATCAAAGAAATACAAATCATCATAGGAAGATACAAGAAATTATATGTAAATAAAATGGAAACCCTAGAAGAAATATACAATTTCTGAGAAAGACATAATCTCCAGGATTGAATGAGAAATAGAAAATATGAACAGATTTCCACTAATGAAATTGAATAAATAATTAAACAAAATCTCCCAAGAAACAAAATTCCAGGCCTAGACAACTTCACAGGTGAATTCTGCCAAACATTTAGAGAAGAGCTATCACCTATCCTTCTCTTAGAATTTCAAAAATTTGCAGACGAAGGAAGGCTTCCTACCCCAACTTTCTGTATCACACTACTACTAAAACTGGAACAAATACCTCAAAAAATTACTGGTTAAATACTACCGATAAGCATTGATGTAAAAGCATCACTGAAATGTTAGCAAAGCAAAAAATACATTAACAGAATTATATATTATGATAAAGTCAATTTTAATCCAGGGATGCAAAATTGATTCATTACCTATAAATTAATCAGTATGATACACCACACTACAAATTAAAGTATAAAAATTATATAGTCGCATCAATAGAGTCATAAAACTTTTTGACAATTCATTAACTATTTAAGATTATATTTCTCCTCAAATTGGCCATGAGGAAACATACCTGAACACAGTTAAGGTCATATATGTCAAGAACTCAGCTAACATGACCCTCACTGATTAAAAGCTGAAATCATCTTCTGTAAGAGCAGTAAGAAGACAACAATGCTCACTCTTACCACTTTTATTCAGTATACTATTGGAAATTCTAGCCATAGCTATCCAAAATAAATGGAAATATTATATAGCTAAATTAGAATAGGAGTAAAAGTATCTGTATGCAGATGACATACTTTAAACAGAAATCCTTTAGATTGCACCTCAAAACTACTAGGGCTTATCAATGCATTTGGTAAAATTTCAGAATGTAAAATTAACATAAAGAAATCTTGCATTTCTACACACTAACAACAAGCTAACAGATAGAGAAAGTGAGGGAACTGTCTCATTTACAGTTGCATTACAAAAAGCAAAATCTAGAAATATATCCATCCAAGGAGGTAAAAGTCCTGTACACAGAAAACTATAAAATATTTATAACAGAAATTGAATACAATACAAACACATGAAAGGTTATACTGTGTTCATTGATGAAGAAAATATATTGTTTAAATGACAGTACTAGCCAAGAAAATACATTAATTAAATTCAGTGCCTATCAAAATACCAAGGGCATTTTCTGAATTTACAATAAATAATTCTAAAATTTACATGTAAACACAAAAGTGTTGAAATCACAAAAGAAAAGAAAAGAAAAGAAGAGGAAAAACAATAAACAGAATCATATTTGACAAAGAAGAAAGAGGATGTATCATTTTCCCTTATTTAAAACTATAATACAAAGCTACAATCATAAAAAGAATATGGTAGTGCACACAAAAAAGAAAATAATTTAACACAAAAATGCCTGAAAATGAAATCAGACAGTTATGGTCATTTAGCCCATTACATAGAATGAATATACAGTGGGGAAAGTTAGCCAACAGGCATAAGAAACTGGTAAACATCAATAACCATCAGAAAAATGCAAGTCCAAAACACAAAAAGATTTTATGTCATTCCTGTCAGAATGAATATTATCAAAAAAGATACCAAAGTTAAGTGTTGGTGAGGATGTAAGGAAATAAAACCCTGATGCACTGCTGAAGTGAATGTAAATTTGTGCTGCCACTGTGGAAAACAGTATGCAGTTTTATATGAAAATAAAGAATGAAATATAATCCAACATTCCCATATCTGGATACTTATTTCAAGAAAATAAAAACAATAACTAGAAAAGATAAATTCAAACATATATTCACTGCAGCATTATTTACAATAGAGAGGATATAGAAGCAAATTTATTGTTCATCAATAGATGATGGATAAAGAAAATTTGTGTTTATAGTATATATATCTACAAACCTATATTTTTTATTTTTATATATTATAGACTTATCTATCTATCTATCTATATCTATATCTATATATATATATGCACACCCACAGATAAAAATACAATGGGTTATTACTCAGCTATAAAAAGAATAACTTCTTCATTTGCAACAAATGGGTAGACCAAGATGGTATTATGCTAAGTGAAATAATTCAGAAACCGAATGAAAAATGCTGTATGATTTTACTCATATTTGGAATTTAAAAGAAATGTACATACCACAACAGAAAAGGAGATATAGATATACAAAGAAATAGGTTGTTCACAAGATGGAGGGAAATGGTGTGAGGAAAAAGAAATATTTGACGAAAATTAAGAGAGAAATTTTTTAGTTGCAAATTTAATGAGTCAGGGGCAAGAAATGTGCTGTATGGGGAATAGAATATAACTATGAAATATCTTTAAAGAGCAACATATCATAACAAGATATATTCCAGTGATCAGTTTGAAATGTACTACAAATAGAAAAAAGCACGTTGTTTAAGAGGAACTAAAACAGTTTATAGATTAAAGTACACTTCAAAAACAAACATAGTTTTAGAAAAAAATTTGATTTGTAGCTAACAGAGGCAGGGGTTTGGAAAGGAGGATTTGATTAATGCACTCAAAAGCTACCAATCGCCACTCGTAAAATATATGTGTCCTAGGGATGCCCCATAGTAACATGAAAATTACAATTAATACTGCTTTATGTTACATATCAATGTTGTTAAGGGAGTAGACCCTAAGTTTTCTCATCACAACCAAAAGGCAAATTGTATCTCTTTAATATTGTATCTAAATGATATAATGAATTCTCCCTAAAGTTGCTATGATATTTATTTCATGACACTTGTAAACCAAATCACTATCCTGTGCACCTAAACTTACACAATATTCTACACCAATTATATCTCAATAGAAGCAGAAGGAAAAATGGAAATTCAATATTCACATATTCCCATGAAATTTCTCATGATTGCTTCTGCAGCAAGTAAACTTGAGTCATGATATAATTATCCTAGGTAAAGATACTCATAAATAAGTGATTCTAATAAATTATACATAAAGATACTAATAAAGTGAGTATTTTACAATGCCTTTAAATTTCTTCATGTTAACAGCCCACTGCTTCTGTAGGCATCAAAATTTCACACTGTGTATTCATCTGAGATTAGGGAATGGATACAAATGTAAAACTGGCTGCTCTTGCTGTGAGTGGTAAAGTTCACTGTCTCTGACCGATGGTCTCATCTCCCCGACAGCATCTGTAAGAAATGAACATGCGAGGTTGCTAAAATTCTCAGCATGGTAAAATCTCAGAACTCCTAAAATTCTTAACTGTTTTGCAATGGGAATGCAATACTGACAAAGACTTGATTTTGGAAAACAATGTGGTGTTTTCTCATGGTTGCATTAGGGGATGTGAGGATAATCCCTGAAATCCACAACAAAAATTCTTGCTCATGTGCTGGGCAAAGAAGTGTAAAAGTTCTGCATTATTAGGACTGAGGATGGCTTTCAAAATGATGTCTATGCTCACTCTATTCCAGGTAGTACAAGGAAAGTAGGTAATTGCAATTTCTAGGTGAACGGGAGTAAGTCAGTGGTTCAGTCTCTTTAAATTAGTCAAGGGGTGATCAAAGCCAAAATAAGATGTAACAACAATGAGAAATAGAAGAAAATAGAAATTAGACATAAGCTTAAATTAAAAAGGAGACACAGTGCTGTGCTGGGCTCTGGGGACTGGAGAATGTATATGCCTCAGTCAAATTCAGGTGTTCAGTGGCTAGGCCCAAGCATCAGCTCGGGATTCAATGAACAAGTAACAGTTAGTATACTGGGAGAAATATAATATTCCTCTCCCTGATCGGAAGAAAATCAGGTGGCTCAATGAAACTCTTAATTCACAGAGATTCTGCCAGATGCAGAATAATAATTCACTGATGACTCTACTAAGACATAATTAGTTACTGCTTATAATCCATCATCACACACATACACAGTGGTAGACAGATTTGTAGTATTTAGTGGGAAGAGTTCTGTGGGCAGAGCTCAGAGAATAATTTTCAAATATCAGCCAACTTTTGTACTTTTGCCTATAGTCAAGCTTTTCCCAGGTAGAAAACTACAGTTGGGCAAACAATATTCTTGTTTAGGAATTCTAATTTTGAAAGCATACTGTAGCTTTGACTTATCAGTATAGAACCTTGTTCAGAAGATCATGGTAAGACCCACTGTCTGATAAGGGAGCTGGAAACTAGCTGCTGAACCAGCCCATCTGAACCCCAGACTGCTAATGTAAGCAACAACATAGCCACCATCAGAGTTGAGCTGACAAACTTAAAAGCTTGATATTTCTGTTGTAGGAACAACCACTGTTGTCCAGGCACAGATCTCCTGCTGCAAGTGATCTCTTTTCTTCACTTGGTAAAGGACATATTGGTGGGATGTTGCAAGAGCATTCCCTGACCCATTTGCCCTTTCTGCAGATTATCAAAAGCTTTCTTCACAACTGGTGACATATTTTCAAGAGTCAATGTTGCCATTCCAGTCTTATCAGCTGACAATTTCTGCATGATTATGAGCAGAAGCGTTAGACACCCTGACGTTGCCTACAATTTTTCCAGCATTTCAGGGCATTTCACATTCTGAAAATGATTCACCTTTTATTTTAAATTAATGGGAAATAGTCAAAGTCTGCAATGAATATTATATATTTCCTAATATCTGCAGAAATTTGGTAGTCATGCATTTGGACAAATTTATAATTCCACCACCCTCACCTCTTTCTAGTCCACACATTTTAGATTGCAATTTGATTACTGAATATGACCACCCCAACCAAGGATCTAGTACCTCTTAGATACTTCCTGTGTTATGGTTAGAAGGGGCACAAGTTATGTGGAATGCATAAACCTTCATTAAATGTTTGCAATAGCACTGTCTCTTCTGGACCAAGCTCTGATTCTAAGAAGTAACTTAATTAGAAGGCATTATGGTTATTAGTATGGGGAAGAGAATCAGCTATTTTGGGTTGGGTGGTTGATGAAGAGACAGGAAAAAATCCACCAAATATGAATGGAATGATTTAACCCTCTGGAGGCATGTATTAAGAAGAAAATAATACTTTGTCTCCTGTACCTACCTCCACATACTGTCTTGAGTGACTAGTCCTTGGGCTAAGAAAAGAGCTAGATTGTGGTGAAGAGTAAAGACCATAACGAAATAGTGTGAAAACCATGAGAGATATGTTGTATCAGGAAAGTAGATTTTGCTTAAATTCAACATGTATTTTTCATTCACTTTTCTTAAATGCATCATGTGGCATGTGCTGTGCTTACTGTGCTGGTATCCAAGTTAGACATGTAAAGGCGGATAGACAGAAAATATCTGAAGGAGGTAGTTTCTGTACTGAGGCTGGCAAAGTCTAAGTAGGTAAAAGGAGGACACCAAAAGGCCAAGGGTGAGTTGGATCTAAAGTGTTGAGGTAGCAGCTAACATAGTTGACAAGCATTTGCCTGGATGTATCTCAAGATACAGTGAAACATAAAGATATACCAAGGAAGGCAGATGCCAGATGTAGAAAGAAATGACTAAACAAAGTTGATTTTGTGGGCTTAGAGTTGGAAAGGCATTAAGAGCCACCAAGATGACGTAAGCTTGCCTTTGGCTGGAAAATAAATGCAAAATAAAGTATCGACTAGAAAATATAGTGTAGATTCTTGAGGGCAAAAATTAAAGCACCAATTGGAATGCTTTGAGAACAACACAAAGAAGACCATAGATAAAATTACTTCTTAAATTCTATCACATGCTGAATGTGCCATCTGAGACTACATCATGTGACCTTTATGATTCCAGGCATGACATAATAGAGACCATGAACCCAGGGCTGGTTCCTGCATTTATCTTCTGTTCCAACCCATCCTAACTTAGCACTTTTAATACTTTCCAGGATGAACCAGAAACCACTTTGTACTTTTCCCTCTCTCCATGTTTTAGTCTTTTTCCAAATTCTTCCATTTTCTCTACTTCCTTACAAGAAGTTATCTAAATTAACTCCCATATTGTTCCATCAAATGATCATGTTAATCAAATATCTCTTTTTTCTTTAAATAGTAACTAAGTCTCCCATTTAACTCTTAAAACTGTTTAAAAAAAAGGTTAATACAGGTACACATCTATGTTTATTGTTCAAATAAGAAAATTGCAGATAGTTGTCGACATTTGCCAACATCAATTTTAATCTTTGTTTTCTTGCATAATCTTGTAGTCCTTTGGTAAATCAGTTGTAATTAGGATGTCGTTCATAAACTGCAGATGGCTGATGAGTTGGCCTTGAAATAGAGGTAGCTGATGTATCAGATATCACTGTTACTGGAAACCTTGGGTTGCTCACAGGTTGAAGTTTAGGGAAACGAATTTCATTGGCAGATATGTTGTGATATCTTTTTGGAAAAGAATAAGGCTCCACCATCAGTCCAAAATAATTCCTCTGTTTGGGAGAGACGATTCGGTTCTGAGAAGTACAAATTGTAGTTGTAATGGAGTTAAACACACGACCATTTGTTTCATTGTAGCTGCCTTGAATGTGCCCGTGGATAATGGTAAACTGATTTAAACTAGCTCGTTGATCCACTGCAAATTTTTCTGGTGGTCTAACTGAAATTGATGTTGGAGGAGAAAAATCACCTCTGATAGGGGTAGTTGTATCACCAATTATGTGGCTAGTAGAGGGCTTTCTTATTAGAGGCATGTTTAAATTTGCAGACAGTAAAAATGCACTTTCTCCACTAGTGTCATACACAAAACATGAAATATGATTATCCACATTACACCCTGCTTTAAAGTGCTTCTTGTTGAAATCTTTAGCCAATGAAGACAGCAGAGAGGAATTTTTAATCCCAACTCTTCTTTTTATTCTCACTAAAAGCTGGGGACAGCCTCGTTTAAAATTTGAATTATGATAGAAATGCAGCTACAACCAAAGGAGAAACATTTTAGTATTATTTTAAACCAAAATACAAGTCTAAAATAAGCCTAACCTATAAAAGCTCAGATACCACGTTTTCTATGCAAAGATAATATCATCAAAATATGAACATTGCTGACGATTTTTTGAAGTTCCTTATTTGGAAACTACACATTTAAATAGTATACTTATCAAATTTAAGAAGTTAGCAATTGCAGTAATGGTGAATGTCACTTTTTAAAAGCAGCTTTAATACCTTTATTAAGATTTCTGGAAAGATTCAAAGTTGCAAGCAAAGTTTCTCATAATATTGACTACTTAATGTACTGTCCTCATTTTTTAGAAAAAATAAAGGATTTTAGCCTTAGTAGTTTTATAAAGTTTTCAAAATCTAGCTCTACATTTATATTACCATTGATTGATAAACAAAATGACATTTTATATATAAGTTACCAAGTTGTAACTAAAATTTCTGTATTCTTTGCTTAAAACAGAGACTCCTTTTTCTTCAGCCAGAAAGTCAGCTTGACAAGCAGAAGTTTGAAAATTCTGCCGCACTGTCCTAAACCCATAATGGTAAAGCTGTCTAAGTAAACTTTTCATACTTTCATACTTCCAGTTTCAAATATTCTGAATGCCTTTCTTTCCAAAACTTCCTTCTTAAAGACATCTTCATCAATCACTATGAAAGATCCATTATCATCCAACCAGATGGATTTAAATTGGTCACTCCCAGGCATTTTCCAGAGTGTTTTTGGAAATGTCAGAGAACGAAAATGATTATCTTAATCTGGTTCACAGACACAATGTGTGTAACATGGTGTTTTAAACAAGGATTCTACAGACAAAGTCTGAAAAACATTTTCTTCAAACATAGACCTCACGTCCAAGTCCCCAGAGAATGTTTGATCACACAATAGAGATCTACCAGAGTTTCCTGAACCAGTTGTTCCATCTTTACAAGACACATCTTGAATTTCTGAAGAAATATGTGCCATCTCAAATAACTTTTTCTACAGCTACTTTTCTAATCTGCATGATTTTGAGAAATGCAGCTTCAAATGCTGCTTTGGCAGGCCTGCACAGATAAACTGCTGGACCTTCACAATGTTTCTCAACTTGAGTAGCTGTGACATCATAAAACGATTGGTCTCCCAGCAACTCAAGTGTAACGTTCAGCCAGTGTTTATTTCTTATTTATCCAGTTAAAATGAAACATATTGGATACTTATTTTTATAGTGTGATCTGCAAATATTTTCCCCATAAAATCTTTTTAAACAATTAAATATTTGGGTCTATGAAATAAAACCAATCTCCATCCATTTGTCCACAAATTTATAACAGATTTGAGAACAGAGTATAAATAATGCAGAAAATATATAAAATATTTTTTAAGTTTTGTAATTTACAGTGAAATTTGTGTAAAAGCTGTACAGAAATGTATAACTATTTCATCATCATTTGTAATTAAAGTGAAATATAATTTGATTTGGAAATGGAAGTAGGTATTTATATGTGTACTTTAGAATAAGTAGCTCTATATGCAAAACATGAGAAGAATAAATATCAGTTTATTTGGTATGTTTATATACAAATGGTTAATATGTATGAAATAAAATTAGATTAAAATAATCAATCAGATTGAAGATATCCCAAAGGGCGGAATTTTTTTTAATTTGTAGTTCAATTCTATAAGTGAAACAAATGTAATTTAATATTCTACATTAAAATTTCAAAAGTGACAATCTTATTGTATATTTACAAATGTTTATTTTTGCCATTCTATCACTCAGAGGTTTATCATTCCCTAGAAGTAATAAATTTTCTTGACATCTTTATAATCCATACTCTTGGGGTTTCTGTTAAGAGTTCCAAAATGATGTTGATATATAAACTTATGCACAAGATCCTGGGTTCAGTAAGCATTGCCTCCATTAAGGGACAAAGAAACAAACAATCAAAAACAAAGATATAACAGTATATGTAGGTTGGGGTGGAAAAGACCAGGTAAATTATTTTAGGAAACAATACTTTTCTCAGTCCTGAAACAGTTGACATTATTAGTATAGTACGGCATTTTAAGGCAAGTGTCTTGTGCACTAATTGTAAATAATAGCTATGTCCTGTATCAGTAAACTGTAGTTAATCCAGTTCTACCAAATATTATATTCTTTATTAAGAAATAAATTCCTTTAAACATAAGCCAAATTCAAAATCATTGATAAAATTTTTAAATAAATAAATGTACCCTCAAACTACAATGTAAATTTTTCTTTCACTATGTGTAAATTCCCTTCTAAATAAATATTAGCAACCTGAATTCATTGCATATTATAAGTGTTATAAACTATAGTTAAGTTGGATTAAGTCCTGATACATAAATATTATTTAATGTACACAAATGAATATATGTGATATCATCCCTTTAAAAAACAAAGAATTCAAAAATAACAGTCTCAAAATATGTAGGAAAATTATAGACAGGTCTGATCTTAACATCTTTATAATAATATCCTTAAATTTGCTCTAGATAGAATGTAACTAAGCATAATAAAAGCCATATATGAAAAACCCAAGATTTATTTCAATTTCAATGTTAACTTACAGGAAGGTTTTCTTCTGGTCCAGTAATAAGAAAAAGAAGCTCATTTTCACAAGTACTAAATTACACTACTAGAAGTCCTAGCCAGATTATCTAGTAAAGAAAAAATATAAAATTCATCCAACTTGTAATAAAGAAGTGAAGTTTTTAGATGACATAATTATGCATACATAGAAATCTCCATAGACTCCTCCAGTGACTGAAATAATGAACAAGCTTAGTAAACTTGCAGAATACAAAATCAATCTACAAATATCCTTTGCATTTTTGTATAGTAAAAACACATTATCAGAAAGAGAAATTAGGAAAACAATTGTGTGTAAATTGATACCAAAAAGAATAAAATAGGAATAAATTTGATAAGTGAAACAAAAGTTCTAAACATAGATCTATATATTACAGGTACAAGAAATATAAATAAACAAAATAAAGAGAAAGATATTCTGTGCTGATGGATTGTATAAAATATGAAGAAATATTCTAATCTATCTTTCACATGTTCAATCTCCCCAGCAGTAATTATTGAGGAGAATGTCTTTTCTTAATTTTATACTCATGCATCCTTTTCCATGCGTTAATTGATCATAGGTGTGAGGGATTATATCTTGTTTTTCTATTCTCTTCTATTAATTGGTGTCTGCTATTGAGACAGTATCATGTTGTTTTAATGATTAAAATTTTGTAGGACTGTTTAACATCAGAGAATTTTAACCATTAGATTTAATACTCTTTTTCAGGATTATTTTGGCAGCTAAAGATCTTTGTTGTTTTAAAATTATTTGTTCTATTTATTGGAAATATCTCATGGTTATTTTCACATGAATCACACTAAATATAGATTGCATTGGGTAATATGTTTGTTTCAAGCACATTGTTTCACATCATTAACATAAGAGATCATTTCATTTCTTTCGATAAGTTTTAATTTCGTTTATCAATGTTTTCTGTTTTTTAACATATAGGTTTTCACCATGTTTGTTAACTTCATTTCTAGGTGTTCTTTACATATATATACAATTATATACATGTCTGTAAACTCGTTTCGTACACAAGTACAGCAGGCAGAAGGCAGTGGCAAGACATATTCAAAGTTCTAAATGAAAGAAAGCTATAATCTAAGATGCTTTATCAAGCAAGGCTAACTTTTAGAATAGAAGGAGAGATAAATAACTTCCACACAAGCAAATACTTAAAGAATTTAGTAAGAGAAAGAGAAATACAGAAAGATCTACTCTAAATAAAAAAGAAGCAGGATGCTATAGAAAAGAGAAAGGCATAATTAGAAAGGCAATATCTGCAATGACTTATAACAGAATAAATATGATGTTGTAAAAAAGGACATCAAAATTTTTAAAAGTCACAGAGTGAAACAGGAAAATACAGAGTGTTTTCTTCTTGTTTCTGTTCTCTGTAGGATGGGTTTGAGTTTGTATTCTTATCAGTTAAAATAAACATATTTAGTACTGGTCAATATAAATACAAAACAAGATACCATAAGTCAAAAGCTTACAATGAAGTCACAAAGACTAAAAGAAACCAAGGTAATAAAAGAAAACTTATCAAGCCATAAAAACAAAAAGAAATGAACAAAAAGAAAATACCAAATCAACTGGAGAAAGAAGTTCAATATGGGAATAAACACCAGTCTATCAATAATTACCACAAATGTTAATGGACTTAGTGCTTCAATCAAAAGGTATATACTGTCATATGTGATAACATAACAAGACCCTACATTATGAAGCACAGAAGAGACCCACTTTAGTAAGAAGAACACACATCCATTGAAAGTCAGAAGAATATTGAACAGTGTGGAGATTCCTCAAAAGACTAGGAATAGACTTACCATATGACCCAGGAATCCCACTCCTGGGCTTGTACCCAGAAGGAAATCTACTTCAGGATGACACCTGCACCCCAATGCTCATAGCAGCACTATTTACAATAGCCAAAATATGGAAACAACATAAATGTCCATCAACAGGTGACTGGATAAAGAAGATGTGGTATATTTATACAGTGGAATACTACTCAGACATAAAAACTGACAACATAATGCCATTTGCAGCAACATGGATGCTCCTAGAGAATGTCATTCTAAGAGAACTAAGCCAGAAAGAGAAAGAAAAATACCATATGAGATCGCTCATATGTGGAATCTAAAAAACAAAAACACAAACAAACAAAAACAAAGCATAAATACAGGACAGAAATAGATTCATGTACAGAGAATACAGACTTTTGGTTACCGGGGGGGCGGGGTAGAGAGTGGGAAGGGATAGACTGGGGTTTCAAAATTGTAGAATAGATAAACAAGATTACACTGTATAGCACAGGGAAATATACACAAAATGTTATGATAAATCACAGAGAAAAAAATGTGACAATGAGTGTGTATATGTCCATGAATGACTGAAAAATTGTGCTGAACACTGGAATTTGACACAACACTGTAAAATGATTATGAATCAATAAAAAATGTAAAAAAATAAAAAAGAAAGTCAGAAGGTGGAAAAATTTACTCCATGCAAATACAAATGACAAGAAAGCTGGACTAGCAGTACTGACTTCACAAAAAGAGACTTTACAAAAAAGGCCATAGAGAAAGATAAACAAGGACATGATTTAATGATTAAAGGAGCAAATCAAAATGAGGGTATTACACCTATTAATATATGTGCAGTCAATATAAGAGCACATAAATAAAGAAAGAAAATACTTATAGATAAAAATAGAGAAATCCCTGGGAATACAATCAAAGTAGGAGACTATAACTCTCCATTACAATCACTGGACTGGTCTTTCACAAAGAAAATTAATAAGGGAACATAGATACTAAAATTAATTCTAAAATAATTGGAGATGCTTGTTATTTTCAAAACAGTACTTCTCCCCAAAATAGAATATACATTCTTTTCCTGTGCACAAGGAACATATTCTATGAAAGATTATGTACTCAGGTACTCAAGAAGCCTCCACATGTTAAGAAGATAAAAATTATTTCAAGCATCTTTTCTGAGTATAATACCATGAAACAAGAGATCCACCACAGAAAAACAGGGAGAAAAATTGACAGCATCCTGATTAAGAAACATGGTAATAAAACAAGGGGGGGAGTTGATGAAGTAAAGAAGAAATTAAAAAATACCTTAGGAAATATGACAAAATACTACACAAAGTCTCTGGAATACTGTTAAAGCAGGCTTAAGAGGGAAGTTCATAGTGACAAGGCCCTCTTCAAACAAGAGGTACAATTTCAAATATATAATCAATCATTCTATGTAAAGTAATCAAGAAAAGGAGAGCAAACAAAACCAAAAGTCAAAAGGAAGACTGAAAATATAAAGATCAAGAAGAAATTTTTGAAATAGAGTTTAAAAAATAGAAAAAAATCAATCAGTTTATTTTTTGAAAGGGTAAACAAAATTGACAAACCTCTGGACAGGCTCACCAACAAGAAAAGAGAGAGAACACAAATAATATTAGAAATGAAAATGGATAAACTTCAAAGAGTACAACAAATTTACCAAATATCATAAGGGAATACCATGAGCAACTGTATGGAAACAAAATGGATAACCAGGAAGAAATGGAGAAGATTTTAGAAACATTCAGCCCACCAATATTGAATCAAGGAGAAGTTAGCCATTTGAACAAACAGATCACCAGAAATGGAATAGAATTATCAATAAAATAAAAAATCTCTGCAAACAAAATTCAAACCCAAATAGCTTCACTGGGGAGTTTGACCAAACATACTAAGAAAAATCCATACCAGTCCTCCTCAATCTCTTCCAAAAGACTGATATGGAGAGAGTACTCCCAAACTCACACCATAAGGCCAACATCAACCTGATACTAAAACCAGACAAAGACACTACCCCAAAAAGAAAACTATAGGCCAATATCATTGATAAACTTAGAAGTAAAAGTCCTTGAGAAATTATTAACAAACAGAATCCAAAAGCATGTAAAAATAAGATCATGAATCATGGACAAGTTAGATTCATCCCAGGAACACAAGGATAGTTTAACATATGCAAATCAATCAATCAATTGTGATACACCATATCAACAGAAGAGAAGATAAAAAAGATATGATCATCTCAGTAGATGCATAAAAAGCAATTGTTTACATTTAACACCTATTTGCAATGAAAGTTCTTATCACAGTGGGCATAGAGGGACCATATCTCAACATAATGAAACCTATTTATGACAAATATATAGCCAACATAATAATGGTGAAAACATGAAACAGTTCCCACAAAAACCTGCGACAAGACAAGGATCCCATTCTCACAATTTCAATTCAATATAGTCTTGGAATCCCTAGCCACAATGATCAGGCAAGAAAAAGAAATAAAAGGATTCAGACTGGAAAAGAAGAGGTAAAAATGTCATGATATGCAGACATGACACTATATATAGAAATTGTAAAAGCTTCACAAAGAATACATAGGCTAAAAAAGGAAATGGGCAAGGTAGCCAGAGTAATGTACAAAAACCAAATACATTTCTTTACAATACCATTGAATCAACAGGAAAACAAAGTATAGTAACAACCCCTTTTATAACTGCACCCAAATTTATAAAATGCTTAAGAATATCTCAGACCAAGGAGGTGAATGAATTGTACATGCAGAACAAGAAAACATTGATTGAGGTAATCAAGAAAGATTTGAAGAATTGAAAAGATACCCAAAGGTCTCATAATGGAAGAAATAGTATTGTTAAAATGGACATACTACCCAAGACAATCCACAGACTTAATATGAGTTCCTATCAAATTATCCAAAACATTACTTTTTAGGACTGAACAAATGATCATAAGAATTATATAGATACAATAAAGATTGATAATTTCCAAAACAATATTGAAGACAAAGAAAGAGGCTGGAGGAATAACCTGCCTGCTCTCCATACACTATTGTAGAGCTACAATAATCAAAATGTCATGATATTGGTACAGAAACAGGCATATGGATCAATGGAACAGAATAGAGAGCCTAGGAATAAATCTACAGGCCTATGTTCAATTAATATTTGACATAGTAGCCAAGAATATGACAGAGAAAAGAACATCTCTTCACCAACTGGTGTTGGGAAAATTGGATTGCAGCATCAAAGCAATGGAGTTAGAATTCTCCTTCACTTCATACACAACAATAAACTCAAAATGACTTGAAGACTTAAATGTAAGGCAAGACACAGTAAATCTCCTAGAAGAAAATATACGCAAAACACTGTAAGATAAATCAGAGCAATGATCTCCTAGAACAGCCTACCCAGGTAATTGATGTAAGATCAAAATTAAGAAATAGGACCTAATTAAGCTTATAAGCTTTCGCACAGCAAAGGGAACCATAAACAAAACATAATGACAACTGACAGGATAAAGAAAATATTTAGAAGTGATGCAACTGACAAAGGCTAAATGTCCAAAATACAAAGAGTTCATGCAACCTAATACTAATACTTAAAAAACACAAGAAACCCAATCTTAAAATGGGCAGAAGCCCTATACAAATAATTCTCCATTAGAAACATAAAAATGACACAGATATATGAAAAAAAATTGCTCACTATCATTATCAGAGAAAGGCAATTCAAAACTCTAATGAAGTATCACCTCACAATAGACACAATGGCCATTATTCAAAAGTCCACAGACAATAAATGCTGGAGAAGCTGTGAAGAAAGGGAACCCTCCTACACTGTTGGTAGGAATGAAGTTTGGTGTAGTCACTGTGGAAAACAGGATGGGATCCTCAAAAGAATAAAAATAGACTTAACATATGATCCAGAAATCTCACTTCTGGGTATATATCAAAGAGTACCCTAATTCAAAATGTCAACTGTACCCCAATGTTCTCAGCAGTGTTATATACAGCAGCCACGACATGGAAGCACCCAAATTGTCCATCAACACATAACAGTATACAGAAATTATGCCATATTTGCACAATGGAATAATATTCTGCCATAAAAAATGATAAAACAATGAATTTTGCAGCAAAATGGATGTCCCAATAATCTGTCATACTAATTTAAGTAAGCCAGAAAGAGAAAGAAAAATAATATATGACATGATATATGTAGAAAATTAAAAAAAATTTGGAAGAGAACACTATGATTTCATCTATAAAACTGAAACATACATGCAGATCTACTATATAATCTTATGGTTACTGCTGAAAGAGATTTTGAGAGGATATATTTGGGAGCTGTAGAATTATAAATGTTATCCACTATATATAAAAACAGATATTTTCAAAATTTCTTTGTATGACACAGGGCAGTATGTTAAATATTGTGAAGTTAAATTTAATTAGCACACAAATATATACATGAAGTGGGACACTGTGCAAACACTACAGATTGACCCATTGTAAATGGCAGTACTTCAATGATAAATAAATGAATACATAAGTAAATAAGTAAGTAAATAAATAAATAAATAAATAGTATTTAATAATAAAAGAAATACAAATATTCACACTACTTAACTTTACACATCAAGAATCTAGGAGAAAACAGAAAGAAGAAGAAAATTGAATGAATGAGAGAAAGGTAAATAACAAGAGAAATAATTGAAAAGAAAAAAAATACCTAAGTCTACTTGTTTTAAACATAAAGTGGACAAACATTTAGGTTGGCAAAGAAAATAAAGACTCAGATAAAATTAGAAATAAAAGAGAAGATATTACAACTGATGTTACAGAGATGCATAGCATCATAAGTAATTACCACTAGCCAACAATTTGAATGACCTTGAACAAAAGACATATTCCTAGAAACAAATGTCTTCCAATACTGAATCAAGAAGAAATTAGAAAGTTAAATAGAGCAAAAGGGTGTATGAGTAAATCAGTAATCAATACCTCCCAAACCACAAAATATATACAAGATGAATTTACTGGTGAATTCTGTAATACATTCGAAGAAAATTTCTCACCAATTCTTCCCCAAACCATCCAAGAATTTGAAGGGGGTGAAAGTATCCGTACTTATTTTATGATGCCAGCTTTATTTGCTTAATAATGCTAGAAAGGACATTATAAGCAAAATATTGAATGTTATCCTTGATGTATGTATGTGCCAAAATTCTCTACAAAACACAAGCAAAATGAATTCAACAACACATTTAACGTATCATACACATACATGAGTAAATGAATTTATCCCTGGGTTTAAGGATTCTTCAAAATATTCAAATCAATAAAGGTGACATGCCTCACTAATAGAATTAGAAATAAAACTCACATAATCATCTCAATAGGTGCGGAAAGAGCATTGTATATAATGCAACACCTTTTGAAGATACTCCCAACAAATTAAATTAACCCTGTCAGTGGTATGATATCATATACACACAAAAACAGTGTGGAAAGAAGAGGAGTAGTTCTCTGCTTATTGATTCTTAGAAAAAGGGTTTATATAGGACATGCACAATGCCTCACATAACATCTAAGTTATAACAATGATAATAATCTTAAGCTATTTATGTCCACATACTCCCGCAGTAAGCAGAGGATGTTAAATGATAAAGGATTGTTTTAAAGTTCATCACCGAACTTCATTTAGTGGGCCATCTCTTATCCAGCTGGCTGTGCCTGACTTAGGTTGTCCTCCTCTGAGTATTTTACCCAGCATAGGCTATACAGCCATCCATACTGGATACATTGAGTAGGCCGTTTCTTATCCAGCCTGGATATATGACATTCCTAACAGCTTATCAGTTCAGTCCATGGGCTTATTCTCTACAGCCTTCAGACAGGGGCCTACAAACCCAACATCCCTTGAAAGAAAACTGGATGAAGAAAATTTGATGTTTATATGCAATGGAATCAATACTTTGCATTCCTATCAACAGTGTCCACGGCGTTCCCTTTTCTCCTCAATCTCACCAACATCTATTTCTTTTCTTTTTGATGAGAACCTTCTGACAAGTGTGACGTCTTGTCTAATTTTTGGTTTATGAATTTCCTAATAATTTATAACTCAACATATTTTCATGTGTCATATAGCCAACTGTATGTTTTCTACAGAGAAATGATTCAGATCAATCTATTCAGTTCCTATGGACTTTTTTTAATTGGATTGTTTGGAATTTTTGTTGTTGTTGTGTATGACTTTGCCATATATTTTAGATATTAACACTTGATTGGAAAATATCACTTGCAAATATATTCTCCCATTGTGTTGGTTGACTTTTCATTTTATTGATCATTTCTTATGCAGTGTAAATCTGTTTAGAATGATACAGTCATATTTTGTTATTTCTGCTTCTGCTTCCCTTGACAGAGGAGACATTTGAAGAATCAAATTAAGTCCAGTGTACTTCTTATGTTTTACCCTAGGATTCTTTGTTTTCAGGTTTTATATTTTATATGCCCAGGAGTGGGTTTGCTGTGTCATATGATATGTCTTTTTTTATTATTTAAAGGAAATTCCATACTGTTTCCAAAGTGGATGCACCAATTTTCATTCCCACCAACAGCGTTGTACTGTCCCTTTTTCTCTACAACCTCCAAAGTCTTTATTATTTGTAGAAATTTGATGAAAACCCTTCTAAATAGTGTGAGGTAAAACATTATTTTATTTTTATCTTGCCTTTATAAAATGATTAGCTATGTGAGCATGTATTTATGTTCCTGTTTGTCATCTGTGTGTCTTTTTTAGAGGCTTGTCTTGTACTCATTTTCTGGCTGAGTTGTTTGTAGATTTTTGAAATGGAATTTTATGAATGATGTGTGTATTTTAGAAATTAGCCTTATGTTGATTGCATTGTTTCCTAAAGTTTTCTCCCATTTGGAAGTTCATCTTTTCATTCTGATAGTTTTGCTGCGTAGAAGCTTTTAAGTTTAATTAGGACCTATTTGATTATTTTGCTTTTATTGTTTTCAGCTTGGGAGAGTGACATAGGAAACTTTTACTACAATTTACCTATAGTTTTGCCTATGTTAGTTTCCAGGAGTTTTATTGTGTCATGTATTAGATTCAAATATTTAAATCATTTTGAGTTTATATATGTACAATGTGCGGGAATGTTCTAATTTCATTGATATACATGTAGATTTCTATCTTTCTCAACATCACTTGCTGAAGACTGTCTTTAGGCATTGTATATTTTTGTTTCCTTTGCCATAGTTTAGTTGACCATAGGTGTGATGTTTTATTTCTGCCTCTGTGTTCTGTTCCAGTGATACAGTTGTTTGTTTGTTTTCCAGTATTCTGCTGTTTTGATTACTGTAATTTTGTAATATAGTCTGAGATCTGGGAGGGTTATGGGTTATGTCTCCAACTTTGTTCTTTTTCCTGATAGTTCCTTTTGCAGTTCTGGTTCTTTTGCAGTTCCATACAAATCATAAGACTGTTTTTATTTCTGTGGAAAAGATCATGTATTTCTATCTGAATCACTTTATATCTGTAGACATCTTTTGTAGTATGTATATTTTAACAATATTAATTCCTCTAATATAAGACCTTGAGATTTCTTTCCATTTCTATTCATCTTCTTCAAATTTATTTATCAGTGTCCTTTCGATTTTATTATCTTGTTTTTTTCGTAGGTTTTTCATTTTTTGATCTGATTTCATATGGATTTTTAAAAATTATGGAATACTTCATTGTTAGTGTTTAGAAATGTGACAGCTTTTGTATATTAGTCATGAATCATGCAACTTTGTTAAATGTCTTTATTAGATTTAGTTGTTCTGGTGTGGAGAATCTTTAGGGTTCTCTATATAGATTATTATGTCATCTAAAATAATAACAGATTTACTTCATTTAATCCAACATGAATAAATTTTTTTCTATTCCAATTGCTGTGGCTAGGACATCCCATACTGTGTTTAATAGAATTGGTGGGAGTGGGTATCCTTGTCGTATTCCTTAATTTGGCTTTCAGTTATTCACTTTTGTATATTATATTGTCTGTGGATTTGTGAGTAATGACTTTAGATATGTTGAGATATATTTCCTTAATCCTACTTTGGTAAGAGGTTTCTATTGTTGTTGTTGCTGTTGTTATTATTATTGTTGTTGTTGTTGCTGTTCTAATGAATAAATGTTGAATTTTGTGAAATGCTTTGATGGATTTATTGGGATAACCATGTCATTTTCTCTTTTACTTTTGTTAATGTGGTGCTTCAAACTTATTGATTTGTGTATGTTGAACCTCTCTTGTGACCCTGCAATGAATCCAAGTTGATCATGGTGTATGATTCATTTTTGGTATTGCTGGATTTAGTTTGCTAATAATATTTTGTAGAATATTTGCATCTAAATCAATCAAATATATTGGCTTGAAGTTGTCTTTGCCTGTACTTTGTTTTTGGCTTTGCTATCAGGGTGATGAAATCTTCATAGAATTAATTTGGAAGTTTCCCACACCTTCACAATTTTTGAATAGTTTGAAGAGTAAAAGTTATGCTTTGTATTTTTGTACAGTTCTCCACGAGAGCTGTTTATATCTACAATTCTATTCAAGAATATTTTAAATGCAGATTCTATCTTTCTTCTAGTAAACAGTTTATTCAATTTGTTTCTCCTTATCTCTGTCTCTTTCTAGACATTTGTCTATTTCTTCTAATTTGTCCATTTTATTGGCATATATGTGTTGACAAAATGAACACTTTTTTGTATATCTTAAGTAACAATTGTTATTTCTCTTCTATTATTTCTGACTTTATTTCTTTGGAGCATGTCCCTTTCCTTCATGATGGACCTGATTAGAGGTTTTCTGATTTTGCTTATCTTAAAAAGAAAACATAAAACAAAATCTTTTGTTTTACTACACTTTTGAATAGTTATTTTTCCTCTATAATTTATATTTGCACCTGTAACATTTAGGATCATGATTTTTTCTTTTTTTTTACATTTCTTATTGGTTTACAGTCATTTTACAAAGTTGTCTCCTATTCAAGCGTAGAGCACAATTTTTCAGTTACAACGAACATATATACATTTTTTGTCCCATTTTTTCTTCTGTGAACTGCCTTAAGATATTTTATACATTTCCCTGTCCTACACAGTACAATCCAGTTTATCTATTCTACAATTTTGAACTCCCAGTCTACCTCTCCCAGCCCTCCACCCCCTTGGCAAACAAAATATTGTATTCTATGTCTGTGAGTCTATTTCTGTTTTGGATTAGGGCTTTTTTGTTTAGTTTAGTTTAGTTTTTACATTCCACTGATGAGCCATCTCACATGAAATTTTTTTTTCTCTTTCTGGCTTATTTCACTTGGACTGATTTTCTCCAGGACCATCCATGTTGCTGAAAATGCCGTTATGTTGTCATTTTATATGGCTGACTAGTATTCCATTGTATAAATATTCCACCTCTACTTTTTCCAGTCAACTGTCGATGGACATGTAGTCTCTTTCCATGTCTTGGCTATTGTAAATAGTGCTGGCTATGAACATTGGGGTTCAAGTGTCATCCTGAAATAGGGTTCCTTCTACATTTGTGCCCAGGAGTGGGATTCCTGGGTCATATGATAAGTCTATTCCTAGGCTTTTGAATAATCTCCATTCTGTTTTCCACAGTGGCTGCACCTAACCACATTGCCACCAGCAGTGAAGGACGGTACCCTTTTCTCCACAGCCACTTCAGCATTTTTCATTTGTGGATTTTTGGATCATGGCCATTCTGACTAGTGTGAGGTGATACCTCACTGTAGTATTGATTGGCATTTCTCTGATAATCAGCGATACTGAACATTTTGTGATGTGTCTTTTGATTATTTGCATGTCTTCCTTGGAGAATCGCTTGTTTAGGTTTTCTGCCCATTTTTGGATTGCATTGTTTATTTTTTCTATTCAGTTAGATGAGCTGCATATGTACTCTGAAGATCAAGCCTTTGTCGGTTTCATATGCAAATTATTTTCCCATTCCGTAGGTTGTTTTTTTGTTTCACTTCCGGTTTCTGTACTGTGCAGAAGATTGTAAGTTTCATTTTGTCTCATTTGTTTATTCTTGCTTTTATTTCTTCTACAAGAAGATTTTCGAGATGTAAGTCAGATAACGTTTTGCATATATTTTCCTCAAGGAGGTTTATTGTATCTTGGATTATGTTTAAGTCTTTGATCCATTCTGAATTTATTTTTCTGTATGGTGTTCTAGCTTCATTGGGAGTGCTCTAGCTTCATTGATTTACATGCTGCTGTCCAGTTTACCCAACACCATTTGCTGAAGGGTCTATCTCAATTCCTTTGTATTTTCTTGCCTCCGTAGTCGAAGATTAATTGACCAAAAGTTTGTGGGTTCATTTCTAGGCTCTCTATTCTGTTCCATTGTCCTATATGTATGTTTTCCTACAGATACAGTGCTGTCATTTTGACTGTAGCTCTATACTATTATCTGAATCATTAGCGTAAATATATGCCACTGATTTTTGAAACTTAATCATGTAACCTGCTACCTTGCTGAATTCTTCAATCAGCTTTAGTAGTTTTTTCTGGATCTTGCAGGGTTTTCTATATATAGTAACATATTATCTACATATCATAAGACTTTTATCTCTTCCTTTCCAATTTACTTCCCTTTTGATTCTCTCTCTTCTTTGATTGCTGTGGCTAGGACTTCCAAATTTATATTGAGTTGGAGTGGTGATAGTGTGCATCCTTTTATTGTCCCAGATTTTATTTGGAATATTTTGACTTTCTCACCATTGAGTACTATGTTGGCTGTAGGTTTGTTTTCTATAGCTTTCATGATGCTTAAATATGTTCCTTCTATGCCCACTTTGGTGAGATTTTTTTATCATACGTGGGTGTTTAATTTTATCAAATGTTTTTCCTGCATCTATTGAGATGATCATGTGGTTTTGGTCCTTTCTCTTGTTGATATGCTGCATTACACTGATTGATTTGCATATGTTGAACCACCTCTGTGTCCCTGGCAAGATCCCCAATTGGTCATGATGTATAATCTTTTAACTGTGTTGTTGGATTCTAATTTCTACTATGTTGGTGAGGATTTTTGCATCTGTATTCATAAGATATATTGGCCTATAATCCTCTTTTTTGTTAGTGTCTTTGCCTGGTTGTGGTATCATGGTGATTGTGGATTCATAGAATGACTTTGGGAGTATTCCTTCATTTTCAATTTTCTGGAAGAGTTTGAGAAGGACTGGTATGAGTCTTCTTTGTATGTTTTGTAGAATTCATCAGTGAAAATGTCCAGTCCTGGAGTACTATTTTTAGGGAGGTTTTATATTGTTATTTTAATTTCATTTCTAGTGCTCTGCTTGTTCAAGGGGTCAGTTTCTTCTTGATTCAGTCTTGGTGGCAGTATGTTTCTAGAAACTTGTCCATCTCCTCTAGGTTATACAGTTTGTTTCAATATACTTTTAATAATGTTTTCAAATGATAGTCTGTATTTCTTTTTTTATTTGTTGTTATTTCTCCATTCTCCTTCCTTATTTTGCTAATTTGTGCTCTCACTCTTTTCTTTTATTTGAGTTTGGACAATGGTTTGTTGATTTTACTTACTTTTTCAAAATGCTAGCTTTTGGATTTGTTGCATTTTTCCCTATGGTGTTTTTAATCTCTATTTTATTTATTTCCTCCCCAATATTGATGATTTCTTAATTCTGCTGCCTTTTATGTTTTTTGTACTTCTTTTTCAAGTGCATTCTGCTACTGGGTTAAATTGTTTATTTGTGATTGTTCTTCTTTTTTGAGGAAGGCCTGTATCACTATAAACTCCCCTCTCAGCACTGCTTTTGCTGTGTCCCATAAATTTTGTATGGTTTTGTATTCATTTTCTTTAGTCAGAAGGTACTTTTCATTTCAGCATTGATTTCTTCATTGAACCATTGGTTTTTATATAAAATATTGTTTAATCTCCATGTTTTCCTTTTGCTATCGTTTGTTTCTCTGTTGTTGATTTCTAACTTCATGGCATTGTGTTCAGTAAAGATGCTTTAGGTAATTTCTATCTTCTTAAAATCACTGAGGTTTCTTTTGCGCCCATGTACATCATGAATCCTGGAAAATATTCCACATGCACTTCAAAAGAATGTATATCCTATTATGGGGGGTGCAATGCTCTGAAAATATGCACCATTTGTATTATTTCTATTGTATTATTTAATTTCTCTAGTGCCTAATTTATTTTCTGTCTCAATGATCTGTCCAGTGATGTTAATGCAGTGTTGAAATCTCCAAATATATATCCCCCTTAATATAAGTTAGTAATTACTTTATGTATTTGGTGTTCCTGTATTTGGTGCATATGTATTAACGAGTGTACTATCCTCATATTGTATCACTCCGTCAATCATTACATAATGTCCTTCTTATCTTAATTTATGGCCTTTGTATTAAAGAGTATTTTGTCTGAAATCAGTAATGCAACACCTGTTTTTTGTCTTTTCCAATTGTATGGAATACCTTTTTCCAATCTTTCAGTCACAATCTATATATGTCCTTCTCTCTGAATTGGGTCTCTTGTATGCAGCATATTGAAGGTTCTTGCTTTATTATCCAGCATGCCACTCTATGAATTTCGACTGGGGCATTTAGTCCATTAACATTTACATTAATTGATGATAGGTTTGAGTTTATTGCCATTTTACCATATTTTCCATTTGATTTATTATTTCCTCTTTGTTCCTTTCATCTTCCTTTTATGGTTTTGTAATTTTCCTTTGTATTATCATGAATTTTATTTAGTTTTATTGACTCCCTGATAAGTTTATTTCTTCTTGTTACCCTTTTTTATAAGTCTTTTTGACAATTACTATAACTGCTTTTATTAAAATGATATTAACATGATCTCAAACCCATCCTACTGAGAACTAAAAATTTTAAAATGAAAGAACAAAAAAAAATTCTCTATTTTCCTGCCTCCCTTTCCCACTCTCAATGATTTCTAAGACTTGTTTTAAAATTTTCTGTTTATTTTATTTATAATTCATGAGTTATCACGTTTCCAGCTGTGAGTTTCACATTTCTGTAGTATCCTGCTTCTTTTCTTTTTAGAGAAGACCTTTCAATATTTCTTTTATCAGGGGTCTAGTGTTGCTAAACTCTTGTAGCTTTTTCTTGTCTGTGAAATTCTTTATGTCTCCTTCTACCATAAAGGATAGCCTTGCTGATCAAAGTATCCAACGGTGTATCATTTTTTCCGTTCAGGACTTTGATTATGTCTTGCCACTCCCTTCTGACCTGTAGTACTTGTGTAGTGAAATCAGCTGGGAGCTTTCTGTGCATTCCCTTGTAACTCACTCTTTGTTCTGCTCTTATTGCCTTTAGGATCATTTCTTTATCCCTGATTCTGGCCATCTTAATTATATGTCTTTTTGTGTGTGTATTTGGGTTTTTCTTGTTAAGACACTCTGACCTTCCTGTACTTGGATATCTCATTTCTTCTTTAAGTTTGGGAAGTTCTCAGTCATGATTTCTTCAAACACCTTTGCAATCCCCTTTGATCTTTCCTCCCCTTCAAGGACTTCTATCACGCCAATATTGGCATGCTCTCTATTATCCCATAGGTCCCTTATGTTTTTTTCATTTGTTCCTCATTGTTTCTCTTGTAGCTCTTCTGATTGGGTGCTTTCTATTGTACTGTCTTCTAAGTCACTAATTCATTCCTCTGCATTATCTAGTCAGCTTTGTGACCCCTTTAGATCATTCCTCATCTCAGTCAATGGATTTACCTATTCTACTTGGCTCTTCTTTATAGCTTCCATTTCATTTATGACATACTTTATATCTCTAAACACTATCTCTTTTATTTCCTTCAGTAGTTTGATCACTCCTTTTTTGAAATCTTGATGTAGTAGGATATCATTGTCTATTTCACTGATCATTCTTTCAGGGGATTTCTCTTGTGCTTTTAATTGGGAATGGTTTCTCTGCTCCTTCATCTTGCTCCTACCTCTCTGGCACTGTGGTTTTTCATGTATCAGTTATCTTCTGTGATCCTAAAGGAGTTTATCTACCTAATGCCTATGTAGCAGTACAACTTAGAAAAGAGAAAAGAGAGAAAGAGATAAAGAATTTTAAAGAAGAGTGAAATAAAGGTTTGAAGATATTCTATAATGAATAATAGAAAAGCAAGTTGAAGCAGAGTTTTGAAAAATAATAATAATAAAAATATTTTTAAAAATTTCAATGGTATTAAAATGGGGGTATATATAATTGCAGAAGAAGTAGAAATTAGGAGGGTAATAGAAAATGGAAACAGAAAAACTGATTAAAACAAGAGTGTGTTCAGTGTCCTCCTGGAGAATTTGTACACTTAATGTGAAATCTTTAGCTTGCTGTTTCCAGAGGCTGTCAATTGGAGACCTCATCTGTGCTGCTCCCAGGGCATGTCAGTAAGCAGATCACTCCTAAACCTGACACTGGGTCTGATGAAGCTCTGTTTACTCTGGGCTGGCTTGTCACTGTCCTGCCCAATGCTGCAGTCAAATGTTGCAGACTGACCAGGCAGGATTGGGCATCACACCCTCTCTCTACACAATGGTCAGTGGCTGCATTCCAGCCAAAAATGTGGGGGTCACCCACCCCCTCATTGTGCTGATCACTCTGCTGCTCTGTGCCACTGTAAGCTCTGCCCCGGTTATGCACACCAGAAGTGGGCTCAGGGAAGTCTGAGGAACTGTCCTGTCCCAGATCTGAGCCAAAATCCAGCTCCTTGTTTGTCTTAGCAGACAAGTTCCCTAAGGAACCATTACAGTAGGACCCTATGTGCCTCATGGTTTAGACAAGACTCTGTCTAGCCCTTGAGGTTGCTAAGTCCTTAGGTGTAGATGCAGTTTTTGCCCCCACTGCCACATGGGTGCAAAACACCAGAGGGTATGGTGGCTGTGTCTGAACCCCAGCTCTCTTCACCTAGAAAATTTGTGGATTTTCAGAAATGGGGAATGCACCCTTCCATCCACACGGCTCATCTGCCCTGTTGTTTTATGGAGGGCCCAGGTGTTCTGCCCTGTGCTTCCACAGCCATGGCACAAAGCCCACTCCATTCCCCCGGGCTGCCACATTGCAGCCATCCCCATCTACCACCCAGTTTGGACAGCATGGCCATGCCTCCAGCTTCCAGGCTGCATCATTTGCTAGGTCTCACAGGGATCCTCTGTGCTTGTTTAACTTAGTTCTGTCAGTCAACTTATACTTTGTACAGGTCCAAGCCTTGGAGGCTCCCCTTCCATCCTGCCGAAATCTCAGTTGGAGAGGGGAGACACAGTAAATGAGCACCTGTCCATCTTTGCTGCTCCCTCCCCATGGTACCTGTCCCACTCTGTTTTGCCTTTTCTTCTTTCTTTCATCCTTTTCTCCTACCAGATTTTTTGCATATTTATCTATTGAAATGGACAATGTCCTGTTAAAGTTATGCAGGTTCTCTGGTTAGCTGAGTGGGTCTGTGGATGTGAGTCTTGGTGAATTTGTGGGAAAGGGTGAGCTATGAGCATCCTTCTGCTCCAGCATCTTTGCCTCCCACTGAAAAAGTCTCACTTTATTGTGGAAGATAAACATAGACTTGAAATAAATGGAAAAGTTATTCCATGGAAATTACAAGAAAGTGCAGATTGCAATGCTCTACTCATACAAAATAAGTTTTAAAATAAGGGCCAAAATGAGAGAAATTTGAGATTATATAAAGAAAAAGACATCAATAAAAAAAATTGGGAATTACACTCATTAAATTATGTATGGCCTAACACCATAGATCCTAAGTATAAAAAGAAATTTTAGTAGACATGATAGAATTAATTCCTTATAAAACAATAATAGTAGATGAGTTTAACACCTCACTATTGTAATGATCAAATCATCCAGAAAGTGTATCTGAAAGGAAACAGAGGTCTTAATACCATATTAGATCATTTGAATCTAACTGAGCTATTGGACACTTCATCAGAAAAGCAGAACACATGAACTTTTCAGGTGTGCACAGAATGTTATCTAAGGAATTAACCATATATTATGTCATGAATAAGCCTCAGGAACTTTAAGCAAATATAGTTTATAGCAAGTATTTTTCCATACACAAAACTATGAAACTATGCATGAACTCTAGAAAGAAGAATAGGAAAAGCACAAACATGAGGTAAAACCACACCTTTTTAAAAAATACAATAAAACAAGGTCAATGATGAAATCAAAGAGGTAATAAAATACCTGGAGAAAAATGACACTGAAAACACAGCTTCATAAATGTATGGGATGCATCAAAGACTAATCTACGAGGTAAGTTGTGAACAAATCAGGCCTTCTACAAGGAACAAGGGAAACCTCATACAAAGGACCAAGCATACCACGAAATAAGAACAAACAAACCCCAAAGGCAGTAGAATGAGGAATCTTTAATGATAAGGTTGAAAATAAATTAAAAACTTGAAAAATAAATTACAAATCATAAAATCAACAGCTTTAATGTTTCATAAAATATTAACAAACAGGAAAGCATTTAGCCAAGCTTATGAAGAAATACAGAGACTGGACCCCAAAAAAATAAGAAATGAAACAGTATATATAATATCTGATATTACAGAAATACAAAAAAAGTTTATAAAAGCACTATGAGCTGTTATGTGACAAACAACAGGATGACCTAAAAGAAATGGACAAATTTCTAAAAACAGACAGCCTTCCAAGACTGAATAAAGAGAAAACTGAGAACTTGAATAGAGCAATGATTATAAGTTAAATAAAATGTAAAATTTTAACAACACCCCTTGAACAAAATGCCTGGAATCCTTCACTAAAATCCCATTCCCCCAAGTATTTTAAAAAATGAAGGAGGAAGGACAATTCCCAAAGTTATTCAATGAGGCCACCATTACCCTTATAAAAAAACCAGTCAAAGACACTACCTAAAAAAGAAATGAAAATAAAAATCCAATATCATTGATGAATATAGATTCAAAAATACTCAAAAAACTTCCACAAATTAATCCAGCAATACATAGAAAGTATTATATACTATGATTATTTGGATTCTTTCCAGAGTCACAAGGATGTTTCAACATACACAAGTCAAGCAGCATGACACATATCTAATAAAGGAAGGATAAAATTCACAAACCATGTCAGTACACAAAGGAAAAGCTTTTGACAAAATTCAACATACATTCATCATCAGAACTCTCATGAAAGTGAGTATAATGGGAATATTTCTCTCCATACTAAAGGCCATTTATAACAATTTATAATACTCAGGGGAAAGGCTGAAAGCCTTCTGGGTAAATTCGGGGACAAGACAAGGATTCCTACTCTCACTAATTCTGTAATATAGTAATAGAAGAAAGGAAAAGGAAAAGAAAAATAAGTAAAATAAAGACTAAACGGAAAGAAAGAGGCAAAATTGTCACCAGTATTGAAAACATAAATATCTACAGAGTGAGTCCTAAGAGCTCCACACTGACTATTATGAACAATAAATAATTTCATCAAGGAAGCAAGGTACAAGATTAATGAAAAGACGCCTCTTGCATTTGTCAACATTAATCATGAGCTATCATGAAATGGACGTTGAAGGCAATAATATTTAACACCCCATTCCCCCGAATATCTTGGTATAAATGTAACCACATATGTGAAATATTTACACACTGAAAATTTTAAAACATTGACAAAGAAATAAAAATGATTCAAAGAAATTGAAAGATGTCTTGTGGTCTTGGATTGAAAGAGTTCATACTGTTAACATGGCAGTACTACACATAGAAACCTAAAGATTTAGTGCAATTCCTGTTACGAAGCTGTAGTATTTTCCACAGAAAGAGAAAATAAATAACTCTAAGTTTTACATGAAACCATTAAAAATTGCTTAAATGACCTTAAGAAATAACAACAAATCTTGAGGTATAAACCTCCTGGATACCTTACTATACTACAAACCTACAGTAATAAAAACACCATGGCATTGGCACAGAGATATAATCAATAAAAGAGATAGAGAGCCTAGAAATAATTCCACACACCTATGAGTAATGAATCTATGATTAAAGAAGCAAGAGTTCACAATGGAGAAAAGACAGTCTCGTCAATGGATGGTATTGGGAAATCAGGACATCTACATGTAAAATAGTGAAATGAGAGCATTCCCTGACATAATATACAAAAATAAAATCCAAGTGTATTAAGGACCTAAATGTAAGATCTGAAACTACAAAACTGCTAGAAGGGAATATAGGTGATACACTATTGGATACATATCATAGGAATATTTTCTTATATCAGACTCCTAAGGCAAAAGAAATAAAAGTATAAATCAGCAAGTGGGACCTAAACAAACTTGAAAATTTCTGCACAGATAAGAACACTATCAATGAAATTAAAACACTGCCTGTGTAATTGGAGAACATATTTGCAAACAATGCAAGTGACCAGGGGTTAATAGATGTAGGTTTATAGATTTAACATGGATTTAGGTTACACAACTCAAGGTGAAAAACCAAAACACAATCAAAAACAACAGCAGAGTACCTGAGTTAATATTTTTCCAAAGAAACATTCAGATGAGTAACAGGCAAGTGATAAAATTTCACAACATTTCTAATTATTAGGTAATTGCAAATCAAAAACACAATGAGGTATCAGTTCACACTGGCCAAACGGCTATTATCAAGATGTCTACAAATAGTAAGTGTTGGAGACAATGGGGAGGTAAGAAATCTCTTGTATACTCTTGGTAGAAATGTAAATTGGTACAACTTCTAAGGAATACAGTATTCAGATTTGTTTAAAAACTAAAAAGTTAAATACCATATGACCCAGTAATAACTCTCCTAGGAAAAATCTGGGGAAAACACCCTAAATTGAGAAGAACCAATGTTCACAACAGCACTGTTTATAATATGCAAGACAGGGAAGCAATCCAAGAGTCCACAGCAGACTGTGGACTTAAGAAGAAATGATGTTTCTATAAATAAGCAATGGAATAATACTCAGTCATGAAAAAGTATAACTCATTGCTATTTCAGCATCATGAAAGATCCTAGTAAATTTTGTGTTTAGTGAAGTAACTTAGACAAAGACAAAAGTAGATAATTTAATTTATATGTGGAATCTAAAGAATAAAAAATATCTGTGTATATCTTTGTATAGCTATCTATTGATAGATAACAGATAAACAGATAGAATGATATACATACGTACATGATAGATAGATAGATATATATAGATAAATAGATAGATAGATAGATAGATCGATATTTAGATAGAGACATGATGGAGATGTAAAGAGATTAATTAGACAAAACTTAAGCATACTCAAAAAGATGGGAAAAAATTTATGTTTACCAAAGTGGAAGTGAAAGAGAATTAAATGGTAGGACATTGACAGATACAAAGAAATATACATGAAGAAGAAAAGCAACAAAGATAATCTGTATAGATAAGGGAATTAAACACAATAGCTTAAAGTAATTGTATGTTACAATTATTGTAATAATTCATAATGCAATATAATCTACATAGTGGTTGGAATCACTATGCTGTACATCTGAAACTACACAATATTTTACATCTACTGTACTTCAATTAAAAATAAAACATATCTTGTATAATTTAGTCCTTTTTCCGCTTATAGCATCTTCCTTTAATATTGTTTCATTTTACTCTTCACTTTTTATGATTATTGTTTCAAATTATTTCTTTTACTCTTGTGAACATGATACCAGTTTGAAGTATCTATATTTATTGCCCCTGATTTCCTCTTTTATTCTCTTAATACATATAGTATACCAGCATTTAACAACATAACCAAAGAAACAAATGTAACTTTCTCATGGTCTCTCCTTAGAATTTTGGTCAATGCTTTGCATATTTTTGCCATTTTATATTTCTTAGAAGACTTCTTTTCTACACCTCTTATAAGGTGTCTTGGTTTTGTATTTTCTTCTGATTCATGTTTGTTTATTAAAGTCTTTACTTTCAGTTTATATCTAAGTAATAACTGTGTAAGTAATATTGGGTGAGTGATTTCTTATTTCAGTAGTTTGAAAATACAATTTTATTTACCCTTTGTGTATGTTTTTTGCTCAGAAATCTGCAGATAGCCTAATGGGAGTTCCTTTGTAGATTAACATAACTTTTTTGGCTGCCTTTAAATTTTTACTCTGTCATTGTCTTGTCAATTTGCATATGACGTATCTTCAAGGAGGTCACTTTGTCTTAAAGTTATTGGTGTTTAGTTGGCTCAAGGACTTGTATATCAGTTCCTTACACAGGTTCGGGAAGTTATCAACTATTACTTCTTTAAATAAACCATCAGCTGCCTTCTAACTTTCTGCTCCTTACAGGATTCCACTCTAATGTGCACTTCCTGAGGAAGTCTGATGGCTACTGTAGAATTTCCTCACTTTTTAATATCTTGAATCTCTGCCCTCTCCTATCATTTCTAGTTTTGTATTGGTGAGTTTGCTAATCTCTCTCCCACAAAGACACTCTACTTCCAATGCTTTCTGTTGCATTCTTCATCTCATTTATTAAGTTATCCTGGTCCTCCTATAATGTTTGTATATTTTATAGTTTCAGTCCCTTTGGTAATGTATTCCTTATCATCGTTTCATTTCTTCCTGAGGTCACTAAACTGCTTTCTTAGTTTTGATATTTTTATTGAGTTTCTGTATGACACCTATTTGGATTCTCTATTAGTTATATGGCAATATACCATGACTTTAAATTTGTTTGCTGCAGGGTTGACATTTTGTGTGTGCAGGTGCATGTGCATGTGTGTCTGTGTCTGTGTTTGTGCCGGTGTCTGTGTGTGTCTATCTGTGTGTTAGCGTGCCCTATAATGTTACTGTGATTGGTCATGATCTTGATAAATTATTGCTCTGATGGCACTTAATAACACATTGGGAGTTGGAGTCCTTGCTTTTGTCTTCTGGTAGCTTGCAATATAACACAATTTTTGGTTTACTTACCTGAGATACCTCAGATTATATTTCAAAATGGCCCTTTACAGTCGCTACGGTCTGGACAAAAGATTTTCTTTCATTGTCACTTGTTGGAATTCTCTGGTAGTTAATGCCACTTTTGTCACTGGGACGGTGAACCCTTCCTTTTATCTGATATCCCTTGAGAATCAGTGTACACATTGAGGAAAGGTGTAAAGACAGGTGGGTATTTGGAATCAGACAAGTGCCTTTCCCATGTCCAGTGTTGCAAGGTAAATTGTCTCCACCACTGTGAATGGGGAGTAGGGACAGATTCATGAATGTCTGAGTGTCTGAAGGATGGAAAATCTGTCTCCATTGTGGCTCCCTCCTAGTTAACTGTGATCATGAGTACTGGTGCAGTTGGAGGCCGAAGCTGTGTGAACCACTGAGGCCCTGTTTCTACTGGGTTCTCTGAACTTGTGGACTAAGATATTCTATTCAGGTGGCCTTGGTTGCAGACACCAACTCGGCTCTTCCCTCACTTCAGCCTCCTTTGTGTGTTTTAGTCCACTGAAGTTCACCTGTTCACATTTGTTCTGGAGTATTGTTTTGTGTTGTAGTAATTTTTGTTCAGATGTGAACGTTTTACTGACTGTAGATGTAAGGGGAGAGACAAAAATAGTTTATACTTATGTCACTTTTAACAGTGTATACTTTTTCAATTAAAAGCTTAAATTCTAATTAGGAAATTATAAGAACACTAAAGAAAGTGAACAAATCACCTCCCTTAATATTATAGTATTACAAAATATTTTGATTTTCCTCGGTTCTTTTCTTCAATGTTTTTCCCACCTACATGCACATTTTACTAAAATATATCCCTATAAACTCTTTAAAATCAATTAAATTATTAAAATAATTTTCTGTGCTGTAAATATAGCCCTTTTGATTCTCTAAATTATTACTTGTAGCTTGCAGATTTCTATCGTTTCCATCCTTCTTCCCTTTCCCCACAGGACACCACGACTTGTTACACCACATATATATGTGATTCTTTTTCTGTATTTTTTTATGATTATTTCTCTTATATCTTTATTTTCCTCATTTAAGGGACAATGTAGTGTGTTTTTCTCCGTATGACTTATCTTCCTATGTGCCACACTCTCTGGGTCCAGACACATTGTTCCAAATGGCAGAATTTTACTTTTCATTATAAAATGATGAAGTATTTATTATGTTATCTATATCTCACATCTATTTCAGCCAATCATCTGTTGATGGGCAGTTGAGTTGTGCTTCTACCCTTAGCTACTATAAATGATGATGTTAAGAACATTGGGGTAATATATCTTTTAAGTTAATCCTTTCATTTTTTTTTCAGATTTATACTGAAAACTTGAATTGTTGCAACATATAATGCTTCTATTTCTAGTTTTCTGAGCACTGTCTACTGTTTTGTAATAGTGGATGCATCAATTTATGTTTCCACCATCAGTGTACCTGGTTTCCCTCATATCGACATTCTTATTAATGTTTGTCATTTGTAGACTTTTTGTTAATAGCCATTTTGGTTGCTCTAAAATTATATTTCATTCTGGTTTTGATTTATGGTTTCCTAAAAAAAGCAACGTTATGTTTCTTTTTATAAGGATGAAAATCATCCACATGTCTGTTTTTGCAAAGTTTCCATGAAGATTCTTCAACTGTACTTAATTTGATGTCTTTATTTTTCAAATATTGACTCTAATATGCTATATATATATTATGGATAATAACATCTTGTTGGTCTCATTGTCTGAAATTTTTCCTTCTATTCTGTCTGTTATCATATGTCTTGTTGAAGGTTTCCTATTCTCTGCAAATGTTTTTGAACTTCACACTTATACAAGAAATAGGATCCCTATATCGCAGAGTACACCTATTTTTTCCTTAGTAAACTAAAAACTGTAATTGTTAGCTTTCCTTTTTTTTTTAATTTGGAGACAGAACAAAAAAAAAGATTGCTATGATTTATCTCAAAGTCAGTTCTGCTCCTGTTCTTTGTCAGAAATTGTATAGTATAATGCTTTACATTTAGGAAATTAATGAATTTTTATCTCATTTTTTATACTATGGAAGGAAGTGCTTTTTCATCTTCCTTTTACATGTACTGTCCTGTTTTCTCAGAACTACTTGTTGAAGAGACTGCCTTTTTTCCATTGTATACTCTTGCCTCCTCCTTTGTAGACTAATTGACCATATGTGTGTGGGTTTATTTTCGGACACTTTATTTTGTTCCATTGATCTATGTGTTTCTATAAGTGCCATATATTGATGTATTGATTACTGTAGCTTTGTAGTAAGTTCTAAACTCAGGGAAGATAATACCCACAGCTTTGCTCATTTTTAAAAATAATTTTAGAAAATTCGGGTCTTTCAGTTGTATGTATAAATTTTATTATTTTTCTCCTTGTTTTGTGAAGAAACTTATGGATTCTGTGAAAATAGAAATTTACTAAAGGAAAAAACCTGAGAAAAATACTAAAGTATGTTGGATAAATCAAACATTATTAACAACAAATGGATTGCTGTATAAATCAAAGAAAAAATATATAAAGAAAAATGACAACAAAAATAAAATCCATGGGGTATAACAAAAGCGGTATTAATAGGGATGCTTATAGCAAATTAATCCCACTTTTACCAATAAAAATATCTTTCTCTTATAACATATACTTACCACCAAATATGTAGCAAAATAATAAAAGAAACTTGTTAGTAGAAAGAAAGACAGCTGAAAGGACAGAACATAATTAAATAAAGTACAGACTAAAAATATAAACATTTAATCAATCTAAATAATGACTTTTGAAAGATAAATAATGTTGGTAAACTCAAACCAGACACATGAGCAAAAAAGAGAGTTAAAGATTAATAAGCTAAAAAATTAATGAGAAGTTACTGCTTATATCAAAAAATACAAAGCATCATAAGATGATACAACAAATTATATGCCAATAAAATGGAAACCCTTGAAGAAATGGACCATTTCTTAGAAAGATTTAATCTCCAGAATGGAATGTGAAAGAAAATATGAACAGATTATCACTAATGAAATTGAATAAGTATTTAAAAAAATTACACAGGAAACAAAATTCCAGGCCTAGACAGCTTCACAGGTGATTTCTGCCAAACATTTAGTGAAGAGCTATCACCTATACTTCTCAGCGTATTCCAAAAATTTCGAGAGGAAAGGAGGCTTTCTACTCCACATTTCTGTATCACACTTCTAGTAGAACTGGAACAAAAACCTCAAAAAATTACAGGTTAAATACTACTGATAAGCATAGATGCAAAAATCACCACAAAATTGTTAGCAAATCCAACAATACATTAAGAGGATTATGCATTATGATAAAGTCCATTTTATTTCAGGGAGTAAAAATGATTCAATACCCACAAATTAATCAGTATGATACACCACACAAACAACCTGAATTATAAAAATTATATGGTCACCTCAATAGAGTCATAAAATGTATTGACAAATTCAGTATCTATTTATGAATATATTTCTCCTGAAATTGGGCATGAGGAAACATACATCAACACAGTTAAGGTCATATATGACAAGAACCCCACAAACATGACACTCACAGATTAAAATCTGAAAGCATCTCCAATAAGAGCAGGAAGAAGACAAGAATGCTCACTCTTACCACTTTTATTCAGTATTGTAAGGAAATTCTAGCCATAGCTATACAAAATAAAAGTAAATAAATATATCTAATTAAGAGAAGGAGTAAAAGTATCTGTTTTCAGATGACATACTTTAAACAGAAATCCTAAAGAAGTCAACACAAAACTACTAGGGCTTATCAATGCATTTGATAAAATTTCTGAATGTAAAAATAACATACAGAAATCTTGCATTTCTACACACTAACAACAAGCTAAGAGATAGATAAATTGATGGAACTGTCACATTTATAGTTGCATTAGAAAAAAAAATCAAGAAATGTATCCAACCAAGGAGGTAAAATACCTGTACTCAAAAAACTATAAAATATTTATAGCAGAAATTGAAGATAACACAAACATATGAAAGTCTATAATTTGTTCGTAGATGAGGGAAATAATATTGTTTAAATGACAGTATTAGCCAACAAAATACACAAATTAAATTCAGTGCCTATCAAAATACCAAGGGCATTTTCTGACACTTACAAAAAATAATTCTAAAATTTACATGTAAACCCAAAAGAGATGAAATCACAAAGAAGAAAAAGTAAGGAAAGAAAACAAACTAAAAACACAAACAACTTTAACAAAGAAAAAAGTGGATGTATCACTGTCCCTGATTTTAAACTATAATACAAATCTACAGTATTAAAAAGGATATGTTTGTGGCACAGAACAAACAGAATAATGGAACACAACAGAATGTCTGAAAATGAATTCAGACACTTATGGTCATTTAGCCCATTACAAAAAATGAATACAGAGTGGGGTAATGCAACCACCAGGCACATGAAACCGATTAACATCACAAACCATCAGAAAAATTCAAGTCCAAAACACAATGAGATTTTATGTCACTCCTGTAAGAATGACTATTATCAAAAAGATAACAAACATAACTGTTGGTTAGGATGTTAGAAAAACAACCCTGATGCACTGCTGGAGTGAATGTAAATATGTGTTGCCACTGTGGAAAACAACATGGAGCTTTAAATAAAAATTAATAATGAAATATAATCCAAAATATACATATCGGGATACTTATTCCAAGAAAATAATTACACTAATTAGAAAAGATAAATTCAACCCTATATTCACTGCAGAATTATCCACAATAAACAGGATAAAGAAGCAAATTAATTGCTCATCAATAGATGATGGAAAAGAAGATGTGTGTTTATAGTATATATATCTACCTATATTAAGTACAGACTCATCTATATATATATACACAAACACATTTTATATATCTATATGCACTATATATATATATATATATATATGCACACACACACATAAAAATACAATGGGTTATTACTCAGCTCTAAAAAGAATAATTTCTTGCCATTTGGAACAAATGGGTTGACCAAGAGGGTAATATGCTAAGTGAAATAAGTCAGAAATTGAATGACAATTGCTGATTGATTTTACTCATATTTTAAATTTAAAACAAATGAACATAACAACACAGAAAAGGAATTATAGATATAGAAAGGAACAGGTTGTTCACAAGAAGGGGGGAAATGAGGTGAGGAAAAGAAAATTTGAGGAAATTGAGAAAAATTTCCAGTTGGAAATTAGAGTCAGGGACAAGAAACGTACTGTGTGGGGAATATCCAATAACTATTAATATCTTTAAATAGCAACATATCATAACTAGATATATTCTGGTGATGTTTGAAATATATTAAAAACAGCAAACATTATGTTGTGTCGGAGAAACTTACTCAGTGTTATAGATTAAAGTACACTTCAAAAACAAGCAAACATACACATAGAAAAAATTAGATTTGTAGTTAACATAGGCAGGGTTTGGGAAAGGAGGACTTGATTAATGCACTCAAAAGCTATAATCATCCATGCGTAAAATAATCGTGTTCTAGGGATGCCCTGTAGTAACATGAAAATTAAAATTAATACTGCTTTACTTTCTATATCAATATTGTGAAGAGAGTAGACCATAATTTTTCTCATCACAAACAAAAGACAAATTGAATTTCTTTACAATTTTATCTAAATGAAATAATGAATTCTCCCTAAAGTTGCTATGGTATTTATTTCATGATACTTGTAAATCAAATCACTATCCTGTGCACCTAAACTTACACAATCTTTTATGCCAATTATATATCAATAAAAGTGGCAGAAATAATGGAAAGTCAAAGGTCACTTTTTCCCATGTAATTTCTCATGATTGTCTTTGCAGCAATAAACTTTAGTCATGATATACTTATCCTAGTTAAAGATACTAATAAATAAGTTATTCTAATAAATTATACATAAAGATACGAATAAAATTAGTGTTACACCATGCCTTAAACTTTCTTCATGTTAACAGCCCACTGCTTCTGTAGGCAACAAAATTTCATTTTGTGTATTCATCTGAGGTTAGGGAATGGATCAAATTTAAAACTGACTGCTCTTGCTGTGAGTGATATAGTTCACTGTCTCAGAACGAAAATCTCATTTCCACGAGAGCATCTGTAAGGAATGAACATGCTAGGATTCTAAAATACTCACAATGGTAAAATCTCATAACTCCTACAATTCTTAACTGTTTTGCAGTGGGAATGCAATACTGTCAAAGACTTGATTTTGGGTAACTATGTGCTGTTTTCTCATAGTTGCAATATGGGATTTGAGGATAATACCTGAGATCCACAACAAATATTACTGCTTAAGTGCTGGGCAAAGAAGTGTAAAGGTTCTGCATTTTTAGGACTGAGGACTGCTTTCAAAATGATGACTACGCTCACTGTAATCCAGGTAGTCCAAGGAAAGAAAGGTTATTGTAATTTGTAGTTAAAGGGAATAAATCAGTGGTCAGTCTCTGTAAATTAGTCAAGGTGTGTTCAAAGACAAAATAAGTGTTGTCAACGATGAAAATTAAAAGAAAAACAATTAGACATAAGCTTATATTAAAAAGGAGACACAGTCCTGTTCTGGGCACAGGGGACTGGAGAATATATATGCCTCTGTCCAATTCAAGGGTTCACTGGTTTGGCCCGAGTATTAGATTGGGATTAAATGAACAGGTAACAATTACTATACTTGGAGAAATATAATCTAAGTCTCCCTGATCGGGAGAAAATCTGGTGGATCAATGAAACTCTTAATTCACAGAGATTCTGCCAGATACAGAGGAATAATTCACTGCTAACTCAACTAAGACAATCTTAGTTACAGCTTAACAATCCATCTTCACACACACACACAGTGGTACACATATTTGTAGTTTTTAGTGGGAAGAATTCAGTGGGCAGGGCTCAGAGAATAGTTTTCAAACACCAGCCAACTTTTGTACTTTTGCCAATAGTCTAGGTTTTCCCAGGTAGAAAACTACAGATGGACAAACAAATAATATTCTCCTTTAGGATTTCTAATTTTAAATTAAACTGTAGCCTTTGACTTATCAGTATAGAAACTTGTTATGATGATCACAGTAAGACCCACTGTGTGATAATAGAGCTGGGAACTAGCTGCTGAACCAGCCCATCTGAACCCCAGACTGCTAATGTAAGCAACAAAATAGTCACCATCATATTTCAGCTGACAAAATTGAAAGCTTGATGTTTCTGTTTTAGGAAAAACTACTGCTGTCCAGACACAGATCTCCTGCAGCAAGTGGGCTCTTTTCTTCTCTTGGTAAAGGTCATATTGGTGGGATGTTGCTAGAGCTTACCTGGCCCATTTGCCTATTCTCCAGATTATCAAAGGCTTTTTCACAAATGGTGACACATTTTCAGGACTCAATGTTGCCATTCCAATCTTATCAGCTTACAATGACTGTATGATTGTGAGCAGAAGCCTTAGGCTCCCTGACTTTGCCTACAATTTTCCAGCATTTCAGGGTACTTCACATTCTGAAAATGCTTCACCTTTTATTTTAAATTAATGGGAAATAGTCAAAGTCTTCAATGAATATTTTTTATTTCCTAATATCTGTATAAATTTGGTATTCTAGCAGTTGGACAAATTTTTATTTCTACCACCCTCACCTCTTTTTTGTCCACACATTTTAGATTTCAATTTGGTTACTGAATATGACCACCCCAACCAAGGGGCTAGTACCACTTAGATACTTCCTGTGTGAAGGCTAGAAATGGCACAATATATGTGGGGTGTATAATCCTGCATTAATGTTTGCAATGACAGTGTCCCTTCTGGACAAATCTCTGATTCTAAGAAGTAAATTAATTAGGATCAGTATATTTATTGGTAAGGGGAAGAGAATCAGCTATTTTGGGATGGGTGGGTGATGAAGAGACAGGAAAAAAATCCAGCAAATGAGAATGGAATGCTTTAGGCCTCTGGAGGCATGAATTGAGAAGAAAATAATACTTTGTCTCCTGTACCTACCTCAAATTACTGTCTTGATTGAATAGTCCTTGGGCTATGAAAAGAGCTAGATTGTGGTGAAGTGTAAAGACCATAATGAAATAGTTTGAAAACCATGAGAGTTTTGTTTTTTCAGGAAAGTAGATTTTGCTTAAAGTCAACATGTATTTTTCATTCACTAAATACTAAAATGTATCCTGTGGCATGTGCTGTGCTTACTGTGCTGGTATCCAAGTTAGACAAGGAAAGGGGGATAGACAGAAAACATCTGGAGGAGGTAGATTCTGTGCTGAGAATGGGAAAATCTAAGTAGGCAAATGGAGGACATCCTAAGTCCAAGGGTTAGCTGGAGCAAGAGTCGTGAATTTGGAGCTAAATCTGTTGACAAGCATTTACCTGGATGTATCTCCAGAAACAGATAATCATAAAGATATGCCAAGGTAGTCAGATGCCAGACCTATAAAGAAATGATTAAACTATATTGAGTTTGTGGACTTAGAGTTGGAAAGGCATTAAGTGCCACCCTGAGGATGTAAGATTGTCTTTGGCTGGAATATAAAAGCAACATAAAGCATTGACTATAAAATATAGTGTAGATTCTTCAGGTCAGGAAAAAAAGCACCAACTGGAATGCTTTGAGAACAGCACAAAAAAGACCGTAGATAAAATTAATTATTAATTTCTACCACATGCTGAATATGCCATCTGAGACTACATCATGTGACCTTTATGATTCCACAGATGACATAATAGAGACCATGATCCCTGGGCCTTTTCCTGCATTTATCTTTTAATACTTTCCAGAATGAACCAGGAACCACTTAGTATTTTTCCTTCTCTCCATGTTTTAGTCTTTTCCCAAATTCTTACATTTCTCTTCTTCCTTTAAATAAATTATTTAAATTTACACACATATTGTTCCATCAAATGACCATATCAATCAAATATCTCTTTTTTTCTTTAAATTTCAACTTAGTGCCCCATTTAAATCTTACTCTATTTTAAAACATTATGAGAAAAATACAGGTACACATCTATGTTTGTTGTTGAACTAAGAAAATTGCAAATAGTTGTGAACATTGGCCAACATTAATATTAATCTTTGTTATCCTGCATAATCTGGTATTCCTCTGGTAGATTAGTTGTAATTAGGATAATGTTCATAAACTGAAGATGGCTGATGAGTTGGCCTTTAAAGAGAGGTAGCTAATGTATCAGCTATCACTGTCACAGGAAACCGTGGGTTGATCCCTGGTAGAAGTTTAGAAAAACGACCTTCATTGGCAGATATGTTGTGATATCTTTTTGGAAAAGTAGAGGGCTCCACCATCAGTCCAAAATCATTGCTCTGTATGGGAGACAAGATGCTGTTCTGAGAAGTGGAAGTTTTAGTTGTAATGAAGTTCACAACATGGCCATTTGCTTCAGTGTAGCTGCTTTGAGAATGCCCGTGGACAGTGGTCAACTGATTTAAAATAGCACGTTGATCCACTGCAATTTGTTCTGGTGCTCTAACTGACTTTGATGATGGAGGAGAAAAATCACCTCTGATCGGGGTAGTTGTATCACCAATTAAGTGGCTAGAAGAAGGCTTTCTTATTAGAGGCATGTTTGAATTTGCAGAAAGTAAAAATGCACTTTCTCCAATAGTGTCAACCAAAAAATCAGAATTATGCACAGTTAACCCCTTCTTTAAAGTGCTTCTTTTTGAAATCTTCAGCCAATGAAGATAACAGAGAGGTATTTTTAATCCCAACTCTTGTTTTTATTCTCACTAAAACCTGGGTAAAGCTACGTTTAAGATTTGGATTATGGCAGAACTGTAGCAACAACCAAAGAGAAAGATTTTAGTTATATTTTAAACCAAAATACAAGACTAAAATAAGCCTAACCTATAAAACCTCAGATTTCACGTTTACTATGCAAAGATAATATCATCAATATATGAACATTGCTGAGTAAATTTTGAAATCCCTTATTTGGAATATACGCATTTAAGTAGTATAGTCATCAAATTTAAGGAGTTAGCATTTGCAGTAACGGTGAAAGCCACTTTTTAAAAGCAGCTTTAATACCTTTATTTAGAATTCTGGTAAGATTCATAGTTACTAGTAACGTTTCTCATAATCTTGAATACTTAAGGCACAGTCCTCATTTTTAGAAAAAAAAGAATTTTAGCCTTTGTAGTTTCATACAATTATCAAAATCTAGCTTTACATATATATTACCATAGATTGATGTAGAAAACACAGTTTTATATATACGTTACCAAGTCATAACTGTAATTACTGAATTCCTCGCTTAAAACAGAGACTTCTTTTCTTCTGCCAGAACGTCAGCTAGACAAGCAGATGTTTGAAAATTCTGCCGCACTCTACTAAACCCATATATGTTAAGCTGTCTAAGTAAACTTTTCATACTTCCAGTTTCATATATTCTGAAAGGTGCCTTTCTTTCCAAAACTTGCTTCTTAAAGACAATTTCATCAATCACTATAGAAGTTCCATTATCATCCCACCAGATGGATTTAAATTGGTCACTCCCAGTCATTTTCCAGAGTTTTCTTGGAAATGTCAGGAAAGGAAAATCATCATCTTCATCTGGTTCAGAGACACAATGTGTGTAACATGATGTTTTTATCAAGGATTCTTTAGACAATTTCTGAAAAGCATTTTTGTCAATCATAGACCTCAAGACAAGTCCCCAGAGAATGTTTGATCACACAATTGAGATCTACTGGAGTTTCCTGAACTAGTTGTTCCATCTTTACGAGACACATCTTGAATTTCTTAAGAAATATGTTCCATCACAAATAACTTTTTCTACAAGCTAATTTTCTAATCTGCATGATTTAGAGCACTTCAGCTACAAATGCTGCTCTGGCAGGCCTACACAGATAAACTGCTAGGCCATCACAATGGTTCTCAACTTCAGTAGATATGACTTCACAATATGACTGGTCTCCTAGCAACTCAAGTGTAACATTCATCCAGTGTTTATTTCTCATTCATCCAGTTAAAATGAAACATATAGGATACTTATTTTTATAATGTGATCTGCAAATATTATCCTCACAAAATCTTTTTAATAATTTAATATTGGGGTCTATGAAATAAAACCAATCTCCATACTTTTGTACACAAATTTATACCAGATTTGTTAACAGAGAATAAGTAATGCACAAAATATATAAAATAATTTTAAAGTTATGGAATTTAAAGTGAAATTTGTGTATAACCTCTACAGAAAAGGTATACATATTTCATTATAATATGTAATTAAGGTGAAACTTAATTTGATTTGGAAATGTAAGTAGTTATCTGTTCACAATAATTAGCTCTGTATTCAAAACATGAGCAGAATAATTATCAGTGTATTTGGTAGGTTTATTAATAAATGGTTAATATTTATGAAATAAAACTAGATTAAAATAATGAATCAAATTTAAGAAATCCCAAAAGGGGGTAATTTTTGTTTTAAATTGTAATTCAGTGCTATAAGTAAAACAAATGTAATTTAGTATTCTACTTTAAAATTACAAAAGAGAAAATCTAATTGTGTATTTACAAAAGATTTCTTTTGCCATTCTTTCACTCAGAGGTTTTTCAGTCCCTAGAAGAAATAAATTTTCTTGTCATCTTTACAATCCATACTCTTGGGACTTCTGTTAAGTGTTCCAAAATGATGTTGATAAATACACTTATAAACCAGATCCTGGGTTCAATAAACATTGCCTCCATTAAGGGGCAAACAACAATCAAAAACAAAGAAATAACAGTATATTTGGGTTAGGGTGGAAAAGACAAGTTAATGCATTTTAGGAAGCAATATGATTCTCAGACATAAAACAGTGCATTTTTAGTATAATTTGGCATTTTAAGGCAAGTGTTTTTTACACTAATTGTTAATAATAGCTAGGTTCTGTATCACTAAACTGTAGCAAATCCAGCTCTACCAAAAGTTGAATTTTTATTCTGACATAAATTCCATTAAACATAAGCCAAATTCAAAATGAGAGAAAAAATTTTTAAATAAATAAATGTTCACTCAAGCTACAATATATATTTTTCCTTCAGTATGTGTATATTCCATTCTAAGTAAATATTAGCAAGCTGAATTCATTGCATATTATATGTATTATTTAGTATAGTTAAGTTGGACTTAGTCCTGACTCATAAATTTTATTTAGCATATGCAAATCATAAAATGTTATACCATCCATTAAATAACAAAGAATTCAAAAGTAACAATATCAAAATATGTAGGAAAATTATTCACAGAACTGATCTTAACTTATAAAAAAATTCTTAACAAATTCGATCTAGATACAATATTACTAAACATAATAAAAGCCATATATGTAAATCCCATGACTATCTTCGAGTTCAATGTTAACATACAGGAAGGTTTTCCACTGGTCCAGTAATAAGAAAAAGTACCTCCTTCTCACAAGTCCTAAATTAAAATACTAGAAGTTCTAGCCAGAACAACTAGTCAAGAAAAAATATAAAAGGCATTCAACTTGTGAGCAAGCAGTAAAATTTTTACAGATGACATATTTATACATAGAAAACTCCATAGACTCCTCCAGTGACTGTTAGAAATAATGAACAAACTTAGTAAACTTGCAGAATACAAAATCAATATACAAATATCCTTTGCATTTTTATATAGTAACAACACATTATCAGAAAGAGGAATTAGGAAAAGAATTGTGTGTAAATTTATACCAAAAAGAATAAAATAGGAATAAATTTGATAAGTGAAATAAAAGTTCTAAACATAGATCTATAAATTACAGGTGCAAGGAATATAAGTAAACATAATAAATAAAAGAAATTCGGATCTTACTGATTGTAGAAAATGTGAGGAAACAATCTAATCTATCTTTCACTTGTTCAATCTCCCCAGAACTTCTTATTGAGGAGAATCTCTTTTCTTCATTTCATAATTTTGCTTCCGTTTTCATAGGTTAATTGATCATAGGTGTGAGGGATTATATCTGCTTACTCTCTTCTCTTCTATTGATTGGTGTCAGTTTTTGAGCCAGTGTCATGTTGTTTAATTTACTAAAGTTTTGTAGGACTGTTTAACATCAGAGAATTTTACCCTATTATATTTAATACTCTATTTCAAGATTATTTTCTCAACTCAAGATCTTTGTGGTTACATATAAATTTTGAATTTATTTATTTTATATAATGGAAAAATCTCATTGGTATTTTGACATGAATCACACTAAATTTAGATTCCTTTGGGTAGTATGGTTGTTTCAACCACATTGTTTCACATCATTAACATAAGGTATATTTTCATTTCTTTGGATCAATTTTACTTTCCTTCATCAATATTTTCTATTATTTAATGTATAGATTTTCTCCTTATTTGTTAACTTCATTTGAAGGTATTCTTTACATATATATAATTATATACCTTATATTTTTAAACACGTTTCCCACACAAATACAAAAGGCAGAAGGCAGTGGCAAGACATATTCAAAGTCAAAAATGAAGGAAATCTGTTATGTAAGATAATATATCAAGCAAGGCTTTCCATTAGAATAGAAGGATAAATAATCTCCACACAAGCAAATACTAAAAGTATTTAGCAACAGGAAAAGAAATAATGAAACATCTCCTCAAAAAATAAAGAAGCAGGATGCTATAGAACGGTGAAAGGCATAATTGGAAAGGCAATAGCTAAAATGACTTACAACAGAATAAAAATGATGTTGTAAAACAGGACATCAAAATTTTTATGTGTCAGAGCGTGAAACAGGAAAATACAGAATGTTTTCTTCTTGTTTCTGTTCTCTGTATGATGCGGTTGACTTTGTATTCATTTCAGTTAATATAAACAAATATAGTAACGGGTCAATATACATACAAAAGAGGGTAACGATAAGTCAAAAGCTTACAATGAAGTCACAAAGCCAGGAAAAAACCAAGATAATAAAAGAAAACTTATAAAGCCACAAAAACATAATGAAATTAACAAAAAGGAAATAACAAATCAATTGGAAAATGAAGTTCAATATCGAAATAAACACCAGTTTATCAATAATTGTTACAAATGTTAATGGAATTAGTGCTTCAATCAAAAGATATATATTGTCAGATGGAATAATATAACAAGACCCTACATTATGAAGCATGCAAGAGACCCAATTTAGAAAGAGGAACACACATCAATTCAAAGTCAGAAGATGGGAAAATATATTCCATGCAAATGCACATGACAAGAAAGCAGGACTAGCAGTACTGACTTCACACAAAACAGACTTTACAAGAAAGGCCATAGAGAAAGATAAACAAGGACATGATATAATGATTAAAGGAGCAACACAAAATAAAGTTATTATACTCATTAATATATATGCACTCAATATAGGAGCACCTAAATACATAAATCAAATACTAATAGATAACAAGGGAGAAAACGATGGGAGCACAAACACAGTAGGAGAATATAACTCCCCATTACCACCACTAGACTGGTCTTTCAGACAGAAAATTAATAAGGGAACAAAGATACAAAAAGATACGATAAAATAATTGGATTTGGTTGATATTTTCAAAACACTACTTCTCCCCAAAAGAGAATATACATTCTTTTCCAGTGCACATGGAACATTTTCTAGGAAAGTTTATGTACTGAGGCACAGAAGAAACCTCAACAAATTTAAAAAGATAAAAATTATTTCAAGCATCTTTTCTGAGTATAATACCATGAAACTAGAAATGAATCACAGAAAAACTGGGAGAAAAATGATAGCATATAAATTAAAAAACATGGTACTATAGCAAGTGGGGGAGGTGATGAATTAAAAGAAGAAATTAAAAAATATCTTGAGAAATATGACACAACACTACACAAAGTCTATGGAATACAGTTAAAGCAGGCTTAAGAGGGAAGTTCATAGTGACAAGGTCCGCCTCAAAGTTGAAGAGCAATTTGAAATAACTAATCTAACTTTCTATGTAAACTAATCACAAAGAGAAGAGCAAACAAAATGAAAAGTCAGCAAAAAGTGGGAAAATAAAGATCAAGGGAGAAAGAATTGAAATAAAGATCAAAAAATAGAAAAAATCAATCACAATGTTTTTTGAAATAGTCAACAAAATTGACAAAACTCAGGACAGGCTCACCAACAAGAAAAGAGAGAGAAGACAAATAACATAAGAAATGAAAATGGGGGAAACAACAAAGAGTACATCAAATTTGCAAAGGATCATAAGGGAATACCATGAGCAACAGCATGGAAACAAACTGGATAACCTAGAAGAAATGGAGAAGTTTATGGAAACATTCAGCCCATCATTACTGCATCAAGAAGAAATTAACCATTTGAACAGTCAGATCGCCAGAAATAGAAGAGAATTATCAATAAAATAAAAAATCTCTGCAAACAAAAATTCAGACCCAAATAGCTTCACTGGGGATTTTGACCAAACATTCAAAGAAATACACATACCAGTCCTCCTCAAAGTCTTCCAAAAGTTTCATATGGAGAGAGAGTTCCATAACTCACACCATAAGGCAAACATCAACCTGATAACAAAACCAGACAAAGACACTATCTAAAAAGAAAACTATAGGCCAATATCATTGATAAACATAGATGTAAATGTACTTAGGAAATTATTAACAGAATCCAACAGCATGTAAAAAAAGATCATACACCTTTCTTAAGTTAGGTTCACCCCAGGAACACAAGGATGGTGTAACATATGCAAATCAATCAATCAATTGTGATACACCTTATCAACTAAAGAGAGGACACAAAACCACATTATAATCTAAGTAGATGCAGAAAAAACATTTGATAACATTTAACACCTATCTGTAAAAAATGTTCTTATCACAGTGTGTACAGAGGGACCATATCTCAACATAATAATAGCTATTTATAACAAATATGTAGCCAGCAAAATACTCAATGGTGAAAAACTGAAATCCTTCCCACAAAAACCTAGGACAAGACAAGGTTGCCCATTCTCACAATTTCAATTCAATATAGTCTTGGAAGTCCTAGCCACAATGATCAGGCCAGAAAATTTGATTTCCTTGCAAATTATGCAAAACATTTCTTTTTAGGACTGAAACAAATGATCCTAAGATTTACATAGAGTCATAAATAATCCATAGTTTCCAAAGCAATATTAAGTAAAAGAAAGAGGCTGGAGGAATAACCCATCAGGTCTCCATACACTATTGCAGAGCTACAATAATGAAAATGACATGATATTGGTACAGAAACACGCATATGGACCAATGGAAGAGAATAGATAGCCTAGGAATAAATCTACAGGCCTATGTTCAATTAATCTTTGACACAGTAGCCAAGAATATGAAAGAGAAAAGACCAACTCTTCAACAACTGGTGGGAAACCTGGATAGCAGCATGCAGAGAAATGGATTTAGAACAATCCTTCAATCCATATACAAGAATAAACTCAAAATGGCTTGAAGACTTAAATATAAGCAAGACACAGTAAATCTCCTAGAAGAAAACAAAGGCAAAACACTCTGAGATAAATCTCAGCAATGATCTCCTAGAATAGACTACCCAGGGAAGGGATATAAGAGCAAAATTAATAAATGGGACCAAGTAAAACTTATAAGATTTTGCACAGCAAAGGGTATCATAAACAAAGCAAAATGACAACCTGCAGTATTGAAGAAAATATTTAGAAGTGATGCAACTGACAAAGGCTAAATTTCCAAAATATAAAGGCTACATACAACCTAATAATAATAAAAAAAAACAAGAAACCCAATCTGAAAATGTGCAGAAGCCCTAAAAAAGCAATACTCCAATAGAGACATTCAAATGCCACACAGATATATGAAAAAATAATTGCTCACTATCATTATCAGAGAAGGGCTATTCAAAATTATAATGATGTATCAGTTCCCAGTAGTCACAATGGTCATCATTCAAAAGTCCACAATCAGTTAATGCTGGGGAAGCTGTGGAGAAATGGAAGCTTCCTACACTGCTGGTAGGAATGTAGTTTGGTGCAGTCATTTTGGAAACAAGGATGAAGTTTCCTCTAATGGATAAAAATAAACTTAACATACGAACAAGCAATCCCACTTCTGGGTATATATCAAAGGGAACCCTATTTCAAGAAGACACCTGCACCCCAATGTCCTTAGCAGTGCTGTATACAACAGCCACAACATGGAAGCAACCTAATTGTCCAACAACAGATGAGAGTATACAGAAGTTTTGCAGTATTTATACAATGGAATAATATTCTGCAGCAAAAATTGATAAAACAATGACATTTGCAGCAAAATTGATGTCCCCAAAAAGTGTCATTCTAATTGAAGTAAGCCAGAAAAAGAAAGAAATATAATACATGATATTATATATGAAGAAGCTTAAAAAAATATTTGGATAAGAACATGATTTCATCTACAAAACTGAAATTCACTCGCGATCTACTAAACAATTTTATGATTACTGCGGAAAGGGGCTGAGAGAGGATATATTTGGGAGCTGTAGATTTATAAATGTTATACAGTATATATAAAACTAGATATTTTCAAAATTTCTTTTCTATGATACAGGGCAGTATGCTAAATATTGTGAAGTAATATTTTATAGGCACAGAACTATATGTATGTATGGGGACACTATGCTATACACCACAGATTGACACATTGCAAATGGCATATTTCAATGATAAATAAATGAATAAATAAATAAATTTATAATAAATAAGTAAATAATTGAATAAATAGATAAATAAATAAATAAATATTAACTAAATAAATATATTTAATAATAAATGAAATACAAAGTTTCACACTACACAACTTTACACCTCAAGTATCTAGGAGAAAACAGAAAGAATAAAGAAGAAATTTGAATGAATGAGAGTAAGGCAAATAACAAGAGAAACAATTGAAAAGATAAAAAAAAATACCTAAGTGTGTTTCTTTTAAACATAAACTGGACAAATGGTTAGGTTTGCTAAGAAAATAAAGACTCAAATAAAATTAGAAATAAAAGAGAAGATACAACAACTGATGTTGTAGAGATGCAAAGCATCATAAGAAATAACCACTAGCCACCGATTTGAATGACCTAGAACAAAAGACAAATTCCCAGAAACATATGTCTTCCAATACTGAATCAAGAAGAAATGAGAAAGATAATAGAGCGAAAGTGTGTTTGAGTAAGTCAATAATGCAAACTTTCAAAACCAGAAACATTTACAAGACGAGTTTACTGGTGAATTCTGCCAAACATTTGAAGACAATTTTTCACCAATTCTTCCCCTAATCATCTGAGAATTTGAAGGGGGTGAAAGATTCCAAACATTTTTTATAATATGTGCTTTATTTTCTAAACAAGCTAGAAAGGACATTATATGCAAAATACAGAATATTATCCCTGATGAACATATGTGCCAAAATTCTCAACAAATCACAAGCAAAATGAATTCAACAACACATTTAATGTATCATAAACATACATGAGTAAAGGGATTTATCCCTGGGTTTAAGGATACTTCATAATATTCAAATCAAAAAAGGTGACATGCCACACTAGTAGAATGAGTAAAAGAACTCACATAATCATCTCAATAGGTGCAGAAAGGGCATTGTGTAAAATGCAACATCCTTTTAAGATACTCCCAACAAATTAAATTGACCCTGTCAGTGTCACAATATCATTTACACACACTGTGTGGAGATAAGCGAAACAGTTCTCTATTTTGATTCTTAGAAGAAGGTTTTATATAGGACTTGCACAACGCATCACATATAATCAAAGTTATAACAATGTTAATAATCTTAAGCAATTTATGTTCCCATGCTCCTGCAGTAAGCGCAGGATGTTATATAATCAAGGATTATTTTAAAGTTCATTACAGAACTTCATTAAGTAGGCCATCTCTTATCCAGCTGGCTGTGCCTGCCTTAGGATGTCCTACTCTTAGGATCTTACCCATCATAGGCTATCCAGCCTTCCATACTGTATACATTGAGTAGGCCACTTCTTATCCAGCCAGGGTATGTGACACTCCTCACAGCTTATCAGTTCAGCCCATGGGCTTATTCTCTAGAGCCTTCAGACAGGGGCCTACAAACACAACATCCCGTGACAGAAAAATGGATGATGAAAATTTGATGTATATATGCAATGGAATCAATACTTTGCATTCCTATCAACAGTGTCCATGGTGTTCATTTTTCTCCACAATCTCACCAACATCTATTTCTTTTCTTTTTGATGAGAGCCTCCTGACAAGTGTGAGGTCTTGTCTCATTTTAGGTTTATGACTCTCCTAATAATTTATAACTCTGAACAAATTTTCATGTGTCATATAGCCAACTGTATGTTTTCTACAGAAAATTGATTCAGATCTATCTATTCAGTTCCTATGGACTTTTTTAAATTGGATTATTTGCTCTTTTTTGTTGTTGTTTTGGGGTAAGAGTTTGCCATATATTTTTGATATTAACACTTGATTGGAAATTATCACTTGAAAATATGTTCTACCGTTGTGTTGGATGACTTTTCATTTTATTGACCATTTCTTTTGCAGTGTAAATCTGTTTAGTGTGACACAATCATATCTTGTTAGAGTTAATTCTGCTTCCCTTGTCAGAGGAGACATTTACAGAATCAAATTAAGTCCAATGTCAGAGTGTACTTCTTATGTTTTACCCTAGGATTCTTTAATTTCAGGTTTTATGTTTTATATGCCCAGGAGTGGGATTGCTGTGTCATATGATAGGTCTAATTTATTATTTAAAGCACTTCCATACTGTTTCCAAAGTGGTTTCACCAATTTTGATTCCCACCAACTGCGTTGGAGAGTCCCTTTTTCTCCAAAATCTCCCGTCTTTATTATTTGTAGACATTTGGACGACAGCCCTTCTCATTTGTGTGAGGTAAAACATTACTTTATTTCTGTCTTGCCTTTGTATAATGATTAGCAATGTGAGCACGTTTTTATTTTCCTCTTTGTCATCTGTGTGTCTTTTTTAGAGAATTGTCTTCTGCTCATTTTCTGGCTGAGTTGTTTGTAGATTTTTGAACTTGTGTTTTATGAATGATTTGTGTATTTTAGAAATTAGCCTCTTGTAGATTTCATTGTTTCCTAATGTTTTCTCCCATTTGGAAGTTCATATTTTCATTTTAATTTGCTGTGTAGAAGCTTTTAAGTTTAGTTAGGACTTATTTGTTTATTTTACCTTTATTGTTTTCTGCTTGGGAGTGTGACATAAGAAAATTTTGCTACAATTTTTGTTTTGTTTTGCCTATGTTAGATTCCAGAAGTTTTATTGTGTCATGTATTAGATTCAGATATTTAAAATATTTTGAATTTATTCTTGTACAGTGTGAAGGAGTGTTTTAATTTCATTGATTTACTTGTAGCTTTCTAGTTTTCTTAATATCACTTGCTGAAGACTGTCTTTAAGGCATGATATATGATTGTATCCTTTGTCATAGTTTAGTTGACCATAGTTGTGATGTTTTATTTCTGCCTCTGTGTTCTGTTCCAGTGATACAGATGTTTGTTTGCTTTCCAGTGTTGTGCTGTTTTGATTACTGTATTTTTGTAACACAGTCTGAGATCTGGGAGTGTTAAGTATTATGCCTCCAACTTTGTCCTTTTTCCTCATTGTTTCTTTTGCAGTTCTGGTTCTTTTGCAGTTCCATACAAATCATAGGGCTGTTTTTAGTTCTGTGGAAAATATCATGTAGTTCGATCTGAATCAATTTATATTCTTAGACATATTTTGTAGTATGTATATTTTAACAATATAAATTCCTCTAAACTAAGACATTGAGATTACTTTCCTTTTCTTTGCATCATCTTCAAATTTCTTTCTCAGTGTCCTATTGATTTTATTATCTTGGATTATCCATAGGTTTCTCATTTTTTGATCTGATTTCATATAGATATTTTAAAATTATGGAATATTTCATTTTAAGGGTAAAGAAATGTGACAGTTTTTGTATATTAACCATGACTCATTCTACTATACTAAATGTCTTAATTAGTTTTAGTTGTTCTGGTTTGGACAATCTTTAGGGATCTCTTTATATATTATCATGTCATCTAAAATAATACCAGATTTACTTCATTCAATCCAACTTGAATAACTTTTTTTCTTGTCTGATTGCTGTTGCGAGGACTTCCCATACTGTGTTTAACAGAAATGTTGAGATTGGGCATCCTTGTCTTATTACTTAATTTGGTTTTCAGTTATTCACTTTTGCATATTATGTTGTCTGTGGGTTTGAAAGTAATGACTTCAGTTATGTTGAGATATATTTCCTGAATCCTACTTTGGTAAGAGGTTTTTGTTGTTGTTGCTATTTTTGTTGTTGTTGTTGTAGCTGTTGTTGCTGTTTTAATGAATAAATGTTGAATTTTGTGAAATACTTTTTATGGATTTATTGGGATGACCACGTGCTTTTCTCTCTTCCTTTTCTTAATGTGGTGTATCAAACTGATTGATTTGTGTATGTTGAACTACTCTTGTGACCATGCAATGAATCCAAGTTGATCATAATGTATGATTTCATTTTTGGTATTACTGGATTTAGTTTACTAATAATATTTTGTAGAATTTTTGCATCTAAATCTATCAATTTCATCGGCTTGAAGTTCCCTTTGCCTGTAGTTTGTTTGTTGGCTTTGCTATCAGGGTGATGAATTCTTCATAGAATTAATTAGGAGTTTCACACATCTTAAATATTTTTGATTAGTTTGAAGAGTATAAGTTCTGCTTTGCATTTTTGTACAGTTCTCCACAGGATTTGTTTAAATCTGCACTTCTATTTAATGATTTTTTTAAATGCAGATTATTTCTTCTAGTAAACAGTTTGTTCAAATTATTTTTTTCTCCTTATTTCTGTCTCTTTCTAGACATTTGTCTATTTCTTCTAAGTTGTCCAGTTTATTTGAATGTAAGTGTTGACAAAATGATCCCTTTTTTGTATATTTGAAGAAATAATTGTTATTTCTCTTCTTTTATTTCTTAATTTATTTCTTTGGGGTATCTCTCTATTCTTCATGTTGCACCTGGCTAGAGGTTTTATGATTTTGCTTATCTTAAAAAGAAAACAAAAAAAATGTTTTGATTTTATTGAACTTTTGCATAGTTTTCTTTTTCTCTCTAATGTATATTTACACCTGTAATACTTAATAACTTTTTTTAAGTTTTCTTTATTGATTTACAGTCATTTTACAAAGTTGTCTCCAATCACAGCGTAGAGCACAGTATTGCAGCTACAATGAACAAATATATATTTGTTGTCCCATTTTTTCCACTGAGGGCTTCCATAAGAACTTGTATATATTTCCCTGTGCTATACAGTACAATCCTGTTTATCTGTTCTACAATTTAGACCTACCAGTCTATCTCTTCCCACCCCCAAACCCCTTGGCTAACAAAACCTCCTATTCTATGTCTGAGAGTCTATTTCTCTTTTGTATTTGTGCTTTTTTGTCTTGTTTTATTTTGTTTTGATATTCCACTGATGAACCATCTCATATGGTATTTTTCCTTCTCTTTCTGGCTTACTTCACTTAGACTGATTTTCTCCTGGACCATCCATGTTGCTGAAAATGGCATTATGTTGTCACTTTATATGGCTGACCAGTATCCCATTGTATAAATATACCACCTCTTCTTTATCTAGTCAACTGTCGATGGACATTTAGTATGTTTCCATGTCTTCATTATTGTAAATAGTGCTGGCTATAAATATTGGGGTGCAGGTGTCATCCAGAAGTAGGGTTCCTTCATGATTTATGGCCAGGAGCGTGTTTCCTGGGTCATATGCTGAGTCTATACCTAGGCTTTTGATGAATCTCCATCCTGTTTTCCACAGTGGCTGCACCAAACTGCATTGCCACCAGCAGTGAAGGACAGTTCCCTTTTCTCCACGGCATCTCCTTCATTTGTCATTTGTAGATATTGGAATGATGGCCATTCTGAATGGTGTGAGGTGATACCTCATTGTAGTTTTGATTTGAATTTCTCAGATAATCAGTGATATTGAGTATTTTCTGATGTGCCATTTGTCATTTGTATGTCTTCCTTGCAGAATTTCTTGTTTAGGTCTTCTGCCAATTTTTGCATTGGGTGATTTATTTTTTCTTCTTTAGTTGGATGCGCTGCTTATACACTCTGGAGATCAAGCCTTTGTCGGTTTCATATTCAGTTTTTTCCCATTCCGTAGGTTGTATTTTTTTTACTTCCAGTTTCTTTACTGTGCAGAAGCTTGTAAGTTTCATTAGGTCTCATTTGTTTATTCTTGCTTTTAATTTTTCTACAAGGAAATTTATGAAACGTATGTCAGATACTGTTTTGCCTATCTTTTCCACTTGGAAGTTTATTCTATCTTGTCTTATGTATAAGTCTTTGATCCATTCTGTGTTTATTTTTGTGTATGGTGTTCTAGGTTCATTGGGAGTGTTCTAGCCTCATTGATTTACATGCTGTTGTCCAGTTTTCCCAACACCAGTTGCTGAAGAGACTGTGTCTCTTCCATTGTAACTTCTTGTCTCCTTTGTCTAAGATTAATTGACCAAAAGTTTGTGGGTTTATTTCTGGGTTCTCTATTCTGTTCCATTGGCCTATATGTACATTTTCCAACCAATACAGTGCTGTCATGTTGACTGTAGCTCTATAGAATTGTCTGAAACATTAGCGTTAAGAAATGCCACTGATTTTTTGAACTTTAATCTTGTAACCTGCTACATTGCTGAATTCTTCGATCAGCTGTAATAGTTTTTCTCTGGATCTTGTAGGGTTTTCTATATATAGTAACATTGTCTGCATATAGTGAGACTTTAAAACCTTCCTTTCCAATTTGCATCCCTTTTACTTCTTTCTCTTGTTTGATTGCTGTGGCTAGGTCTTCCAAGGCTATGTTGAGTTGGGGTGGTGATAGTGTGCATCCTTGTCTTGTCCCAGATTTTAGTGGGAGGATTTTGACTTTCTCACTATTCAGTACTATGCTGGCTGTAGGTTTGTAATCTATAGCTTTTATGATGCTGAGATATGTTGCCTCTATGCCCAATTTGGTGAGAGTTTTTATCATAAGTGTGTGTTAATTTTATCAAATGCTTTTCCTGCATCTATTGAGATGTTCACGCTGTTTTGGTCGTTTCTCTTGTTGATGTGCTTTATTATATTGATTGATTTGCATATGTTGAACCACCCCTGTGTCTCTGGCATGATCCCCACTTGTTCATGATGCATAATCTTTTTTCTCTGTTTTTGGACTCTATTCGCTACTATTTTGGTGAGGATATTGGCTTCTGTGTTCATCACTGCTATTGGCTTATAATTGTCTTGTTTGGTATTGTCTTATCCTGGTTGTGGTATCAGGGTAATTGTGGCTTCATTGAATGACTTTGGGAGTATTCCTTCCTTTTCAATCTTCTGGAAGAGTTTGAGGACTGGTATGAGTTCTTCTATGCATGTGTGGTAGAAATCCGTAGTGAAGCCATTCGGTCTTGTACTGTTATTTGAAGGGAGGTTTTATATTGCTATTTAGATTTCATTTCTACTGCTCTGTTTGTTCAAGGAGTCAGTTTCTTCTTGATTCAGTCTTGGTGGACAGTATGTTTCCAGTAACTTGTCCATCTCCTCTAGGTTATCCAGTTTGTTTCAATACACTTTTCATAATATTCTCATATGATATTATGTATTTCTATTTTATCAGTTGTAAATTCTCCATTCTCCTATCTTATTTTGCTAATTTGTGCTCTCTCTCTTTTATTCTTCTTGAGTTTGGCCAGAGGTTTGTAGATTTTACTTACTTTTTCAAAGAACCAGCCTTTGGTTTGGTTGATTATTTTCTATGGTCTTTTAAAACTCTATTTTGTTTATTTCCTCCTCAATATTTATGATTTCCTTCCTTCTGCTGCCTTTTGGGGTTTTTTTCCTTCTTTTTCTAGTTCATTCTCCTGATGGGTTAAATTGTTTATTTGTGGTTGTTCTTCTTTTTTGAAGAAGGCCTGTATCGCTATAAACTCCCCTCTCAACAGTGCTTTTGCTGTGTCCCATATATGTTGTGTGGTTTTGCTTTCATTTACTATTGTCTCAAGGTACATTTTCATTTCAGCTTTGATTTCTTCTTTGACCCATAGGTGTTTTAATAACATATTGTTTTATCCCCATGTTTTCCTTTTGTTCTCCTTTGTTTCTCTTTGTTGATGTCAAGCTTCATGGCATTGTGGTCAGTAAAGATGCTTGAGGTAATTTTTATCTTCTTAAAATTGCTGAGGTTTCTTTTGTGCCCAAGTATATCACGAATCCTGGAAAATGTCCCATGTGCACTTGAAAAGAATGCATATACTATTTTGTGGGTGGTGCAATTCTCCAAAAATATCCACCAAGTGTAATATTTCTATTGTATTATTTAAATTGTCTGTTGCCTAATTTACTTTCTATCTCAATGATCTGTCCAGTGATGTTAATGCAGTGTTGAAATCTCCAACCATGTTTAGATTCCCATCACTATCCCATTTATATGTGTTAGTAATTTTTTCATGTACTTAGGTAGTCCTCTATTTGGTGCCTATGTATTAACAAGTGTGCTATCCTCATCTTGTATCACTCCTTCAATCATTATAATATGTCCTTCCTTATTTTTCTTTATGGCCTTTGTTTTAAAGACTGTTTTGTCTGAAGTCAGTACTGCAACATCTGCTTTTTTGGTTTTTCCCATTGTATGGAATACCCTTTTCCATCGTTTCACTCTCAATCTGTTTGTTTCCTTCTCGCTGAAGTGGGTCTCTTGTATGCAGCATATTGATGGTTCTTGCTTTATTATCCAGCATGCCACTCAATAACATTGAATGGAGCATTTAGTCCATTAACATTTACAATAATCGATGATATGTTTGTGTTTATTTTCATTTTGACCTTATCTTTGCAGTTGATATTTTATTCCGTCTTTGTTTGTTTGATCTTCCTTTTTTGGTTTGGTCATTTTCCTTTGCATCATCATGAAATTGATTCAGTTTTATTGACTCCCTGAATATGTTTTTGTCTTGTTTTTACCCTTTTATATGTCTATTAGACCATTAGTATAACTGATTTATTAAACTGATAGTAACATGATCTAAAATACATCCTACCGAGAACAAATATTTTAAAATGAAAGACCCCCCCAAGAAAAAAATTCTCTATTTTCCTACCTCCATTTCCACTCTCAATGATTTGTATGTCTTTTTTTAAAATTTTGTGATTATTTTATTTCTAGTTCATGAGTTATCACCTTTCCAGCTGTGAGAATCCCATTTCTGTAGCATCCTGCTGCTTTTCTTTTAAGAGTGGACCTTTCAATATTTCTTTTTGCATGGGTATAGTGTTGCTAAACTCTTGCAGCTTTTTCTTGTGTGTGAAATTACTTCTGTCTCCTTCTACCATAGAAAATAGCCATGCTGTTTAATGTATCCTAGGGTATATCTTTTTTTCATTCAGGACTTTGAATATATCTTGCCACTCCCTTCTGTTCTGTAGTATTTGTGTTGTGAAATCAGCTGTGAGCCTTCTGGGGATTCCCTTGTAACACACTCTATGCTACTCTCATGCTGCCTTTGGGATCATTTCTTTATCCTTGGCTCTGGCCATCTTAATTATATGTTTTGTTGTGGGTTTATTTGAGTTCTTCCTGTTTGGGATAGTGTGAGATTCCTGTAGTTGGATATCTGATTCCTTCTTTCAGTTTGGGAAGTTCTCACTCATGATTTCTTCAAACACCTTTGCAATCCCCTTTTATCTTTCCTCCCATTCTGGGACTTCTATCATGCCAAGTTTGGCATGCTTTCTATTATCCCATAGGTCTCATGCTTTTTTCATTTGTTTCTTGTTGTTTCTCTTGTAGCTGTTCTGATTGGGTGCTTTCTATTGTCCTGTCTTCTAGGTCACTAATTCATTCCTCTGCATTATCTAGTCAGCTTTGTGACCCCTTTAGATCATTCCTCATCTCAGTCAACAGGTTTACCTATTCTACTGGGCTTTTCTTTATAGCTTCCATTTCATTTTTAACATATTTTATATCTCTAAACACTATCTTTTATTTCCTTCATTAATTTGATCCCACCTTTTTTGAAATCTTGATCTAGTAGGCTATTGATATCTATTTCACTGATTGTACTTTCATAGGATTTCTCTTGTTCTTTTAATTAGGAATGGTTTGTCTGCTTCTTCATCATGCTCCTACCTCTCTGGCACTGTGGTTTATGGAGTATCAGTTATCTACTGTGGTCCTAAAGGAGTTTACCTACCTAATGTCTATGTAGTAATACAACTAAAAGGGAGAAAAAAGAGAGAGGGAGACAAAGAATTTTAAAGAATGGGAAATAAATGTTTGAAGACAATGTATAATACATAATAGAAGAGCAAGTTGAAGCAGAGTTTTGAAAAATAATAATAATAAAAAAATTTTAAAAAATTTCAATGGGATTTAAAAGGGGGTATATATAATTGCCTAAGAATTAAAAATTAAGAAGTTAATAGAAAATGGAACGGGTAAAAACAGATTAAAACAAGGGGGTGGTCAGTGTGTCCTGGATACTGTGTAATTTAATGTGAACTCTTTCTGTATTCATCCTGTTTTTGAAGCTCAGATTGCTTTTTCCAGAGGCCCTCCATTGGAGCCCTCATCTGTGCAGCTCCTAGGGCCTGTTGGCAAGCAGATCACTCCTACTCCCATCACTGGTTATGGGGCAGCTCTCTTTACTGTGTGCTGTCTTGTCACTGCCCTGACTGATGCCTCAGTCATATGTTTCAGACTCACCAGGCAGGAGTGGGCATAAAGCCCTCTCCCAGCCACATGGTCAGGGGCTGTGTTCCATCCCAAAAGTTGGTGGGCCATCAGCCCCCTCAGGGTGCCTGTTTCTCCACTGTTATGTGCCCTGTCACTGATCTGGGCCAAAACCCAGCTCCTTGTTTGCCTTGGCAGAGCAAATTCTCTGAAGAAATAGGACAGAAATATCTTATCTGCCTCAGGCTGTAAACAAGTCCCCTTCTCGCACTTGAGGCTGCTAAGTCCTTAGGAGTGAATGCAGATTTGTTCTCACTGCTGCCAGGGTGCAAAGCACCAGAGGCTATGGTGGCTGTGTCTGAGCCCTAGGTCTCTTGTCCGAGATAATTTTGTAGATTTTCAGAGATTCTGAATGCACCTTTCCCCTCCCAGGGATTGTCTGCCTTGTTGTTTAATGGAGGGCCCAGTTTGTTCTGCCCTATGAACCCACAGCAATGGTGCACATCCCCCTTAATTCCCCCGGGCTGCCTCAGTGCAGCCATCTTCATCCTCCACCCAGCTCAGGCAGCATGGCCCTGCCCCCAGCTGCCAGGATGCCTCTTGGGCTGGTTGTCACAGGGATCCTCACTGCCTGTTTAACTTAGTACTTATACTCTATAGAGTTCCAATTCTTGGAGGATCCCCCTCCATCCTGCTGAACTCTCAGTTGGAGAGGGGAGACCCAGTGAATGAGCACCAGGCCTTCTTTGCTGCTCCCTCCCTGTGGGACCTGTCCCAATCTGTTTTGCCTTTTCTTCTTTCTTTCTTCATTTTCTCCTACAAGATATTTTGCATTTTTATCTTTTGAATAGGACAGTGTACTATCAGAGACCTGTAGGTTTTCTGGTTAGCTGAGTAGGTCTGTGGATGTGAGTCTTGGTTCATTTGTGGGAAAGGGTGAGCTATGAGCATCCTTCTGCTCCATCATCTTCGCTTCCCCCACAAAAATTCTCACTTTATGGTGGAATATAAACACAACCAGGAGACAGATGGAAAAGATGTTTAACGGAAATGACAAGAAAGTTCAGTTTGCAATGCTCAACTCTTACAAAATACGTTTTAAAATAAGGGCCACAATGCAAGATAAATATGAGATTATATTAAGAGAAAGAGATCAATATAAAAATAGAGTATTACACTCATTAAATTATATATGGACCCATCACCGTAGATCCTAAGTATTAAAAGAAATATTAGTAGAAATGAAGGAATTAATTCATTATGAAACAATAATAGTATATGAGTTGAACACCTCACTATTCTGTTGGCTATATCCTCCAGAAAGAATATCTGTAAGGAAACAGAGGTCTTAATGGCATATTAGATCATTTGAACCTAGCTGAAATATTGGACACTGCATCAGAAAAGGAGAACACATAAACTTCTCAAGTGTGCACAGGATGTTATCTAAGGAATTATCCACATATTATGTAATGAAATGAGCCTCAGGAACTTTTAACAAATACAGATTAGAGCAAGTATTTTTCCATACACAAAATTATGAAACTATGCATCAACTCTAGAAAGAACAGGAAAAGCACAAACATGAGATTAAACCTCATCCTTTAAAAAAATAAAATAAAACAAGGTCAATGATGAAACCAGAGGGGTAATAAAATCATACCTGGAGACAAATTTCAATGAAAACACAATTTCATCAAATGTATGGGATGCATTAAAGGCAAATCTAAGAGGGAAGCTTAGAACAATTGAGGCCTTCTACAAGGAAAAATGAAAACCTCACAGAAAGGATGAAGCTTACCAACTGAAATAACTAGATATAAGAACAAACAAAATGCAAAGGCAGTAGAATAAGTAATCTTTAATGATTAGGTTGAAAATCAATAAAATAAAAATTAAAAAATAAGTTAAAATTCATAAAATCAACAGGTTTTTTTCTTAAAAATATTAAGAAATTGATAAGCATTTGGCTAGGCTTATCAATAAATACAGGGTTGACCCAAACAAAATAATAAATGAAATATTAGAAATAATATCTGACAGTACAGAAATGCAAAGATTATGAAAGCACTCTGAGCAGTTACGTGACAACCAACTGGACGACCTTAAGGAGACAAATTTCTTGAAGCATACAGCCTGCCATCACTGAATACAAAGATAACTGAAAACTTGAAAAAAGCAATAAGTATAATTTAAATAAAGTCTATAGTTTTAAAAACACCCCTTGAACAAAATCCCTGGATGCCTTCACTAAAACCACTTTACCCTCAACTATTTCAAAAAATGTATTAGGAAGGAAAATTCCCAAAGTTATTCTATGATGCCTCCAATACCATGATAACAAAACCAGTCAAAGACACTACCAAAAAAAGAAATGAAAATATAAAGCCAATTTCCTTGGTTAATATACATTAAAAAATCCTCAACAGAACATCAACAAATTAATCCAGCAATACATAGAAAGGATTATACATGATGATCAGTTGGATTCCTTCCAGAGTCACAGGGATGGTTCAACACACACAAGTCAATCAGCATGACACGTATTTAATAAAGGAAGGACAAAATCCACAGGACCATGTCAATACACACAGAAAAAGCATTAGACAAAATTCAACATACATTCATGATCAGAACTCTCATGATAGAGAGTATAATGTGAACATCTCTCAACATACTATAGGCCATTTATAACAATTTATAATACTTAGGGGAAAAGCTGAAAACATTCTGGGTAAATTCAGGAACAAGACAAGTATTCCTACTCTCAGCACTTCTGTTCTATAGTAAAAGAAGAAAGGAAAAGGAAAGAAAAAGAAGAAAAAGAAATGCAAAATTGAAAGAAAGAGGCAGAATTGGCACCAGTACTGATGACATAACAATCTATATAGAGTCCTTAGTTCTCCACACAGACTAATAGCAACAATAAATAATTTCAACAAGGGAGCAGGGTACAAGATTAATGTAAAGTTTTCTCTTGCATTTCTACATGTTATTTATGAAATTCCATAAATTGGACGTTGAGAGCAATACTATTTAAAATTCCATTACCCCGAAAACCTTGGAATAAATGTAACCACATATATGAAAGATCTAAACACTGAAACTTAAAAAACATTGGCAGAGAAATTAAAAATTATTCATAAAAATGGAAAGATGTCTTGTGCTCTTGGATTGAAGGAGTTAATATTGTTAACATGGCCGAGCTACACAAAGAAACATACAAATTTAGTGCAATTCCTGTTATGAAGCTGTAATATTTCCAACAGAAGCAGAAAATAAATAACTCTAAGTTTTACATGAAACCATTTAATATTCTCAAAATGATCTTGAGAAAAAACAACAAATCTGCAGTTATAAACCTCCTGGAATCCTTGCTATATTACAAAGCTGCAGTAATAAAAACAGCATGATATTGGCACAGAGATATAATCAATAAATCAGATAGAGAGCCTAGAAATAATTCCACACACCTATGAGCAATGAATCAATGTTAAAATAGGCAAGAGTACACAATGGAGAAAAGACAGTCTTGTCAATGGATGGTTTTTGGGAAGCTGGATATCTGCATGTAAAAAAGTGAAATGAGAGCATTCCCTGACATCATATATAAAAATAAACTCCAAGTTTATGAAGGACCTAAATGTAAGACCTGATACTGTATAACTTCTAGAAGGTGATATATGTGATACACTATTGGATATATATCATAGGAATAATTTCTTGTATCAGTCTCCTAAGGCAAAAGAAATAAAAGCAAAGATAAGCAAGTGAGACCTAAATAAATTTGAAAACTTCTGCACACCTATGGACACTTTGAATGAAATGAAAACACTGCCTAAGTAATTGGAGAACATATTTGCAAACAATGCAAGTGACCAGGGTGAAATAGAGGGAATTAGACACAATAACTTATAATAATTTTATGTTATAATTATTGTAATAATTTATAATGCAATCTAATCTAATAATTGGTTGGAATCACTATGCTGTACACCTGAAACTATACAATATAGTACATCTACTGTACTTCAATTAAAAATAAAAATTCTCATTTATAATTTAGTCCTTTTTCCGCTGATAGCATCTTCTTTTAATATTATTTTATTATTACTCATTACCTTTTATGATAACTGACTCAAATTATTTCTATTTCTGTTGTAACATGTTACTAGATTGAGGTACCTATATTTATTGCAACTGAATTACAATTTTTCTCTCATTAATTCATATAGAATAGTAGCATATAAAAACATAACCAAAGAAACAGTTGCAATTTTCTCGTAGTCTCTGCTTAGTATTTTGTTCAATGTTTTGTGTATATTTGCCATTTTATTTTTCTTAGAATAGCTCTTTTCTGAACCTCTTGTAATGTGTCTCAGTTTTCTTTTTTACATTTCATTCATGTTTGTTTGTCTGGTATATTCTTTATTTTTACTTTACACCTAAGTGATAACTGTGCAAGGTAGAGTATCCTTGGGTGAGAGATTTCTTATTTCAGCAGTTTGAAAATGTCATTTTAATTACCCTTGGTGTATGTTTTCTGCTCAGCAATCTGCTGATAGCCTGATGGGGATTCCTATGTAGATTAACACAACTTTTTTGGCTGCCTTTAAAATTTTTCTCTGGCATTGACTTGCCAATTTGCATATGGCGTATCTTGTAGAAGGTCTCATTGACTTAAAGTTATTGGTGTTGCGTTGGCTCACGGAATTGTATGTGAGTTCCTTACACAGGTTCAGGAAGTTATCAACTATTACAACTTTAATTAAACCATCAGCTGCCTTCTAACTTTCTCCTCCCTCCAGGATATACTCTAATGTGAAATTCTTGAAGAAGTCCGATGGCTATTTTAGAATTTCCTCACTTTTTAATATCTTATATCTCTGCCCTCTCCTATCATTTCCTGTTTTGTATTGGTGAATTTGCTAATCTCTCTTCCACAAGACAGTCTTCTTCCAATGCGTTCTGTTGCATACTTCATATCATTTATTAAGTTCATCTGGTCCTCCAATAATGTTTGGTTGTTTTGTAGTTACAGTCTCTTGGGTAATGTATTCCTTATCATCATTTATTTTATTCCTGAGCTCACTAAACTGCTTTCTGAGTTTTGTTTTTTGTATTGAGATTCTGTATGACAACTCTTTGGATTCTCTATTAGTTATACGGCAATATTCCATGACCTTAATTTGTTTGCTGCAGGGTTGATATAGTGTGTGTGTGTGTGTGTGTGTGTTCATCTGTGTGTGCGTTTGCCTGTGTGTGTGTGTCTATGTCTGTGTCAGTTTCTGTGTTTGTGTATCTGTGTGTGTACATGCCCTATATTGTTGCTGTGATTGGTCATGATCCTGGTAAATTATTGCTCTGATGACCCTAAAAAACAGATTGTGATTTGGAGTTCTTGTTTGGTGTTACTTATCTGAGATACCTCTGATAATACTTCAAAATGGCACTTTCAAGTCTCTACTGTCTGGATAAAAGATTGCTTACATTGTCACTTCTTAGACAAATCTGATAGTTAATGACACTGTTGTCACTGGGCCGGTGAACCCTTCCTTTTATCTGATATCCCTTAAGACTGAGTGCACACATTGAGGAAAGGTGTAAAGACAGGTGGATAGTTGGAATCAGGCAAGTGCCTTTGCCATGTCCAGTGTTGCAAGGTAACTTTTCTCCACCACTGTGAATGGGAAGTAGGGAGAGCGTCATGAATGTCTGAGCATCAAAAGGATGGAAATTCTGTCTGCATTGTGGCTCCCTCCTAGTTACCTGTGACTATGATTACTGGTGCAGTTGGAAGCTGAAGCTGTGTGAACCATTGAGACCCTGTTTCTACTGGGTACTCTGAAACTCTGGACTCAGATAACCTAGTAAGTGGGCCTTAGTTGAAGGCACCAACTTGTCTCTTCCCTCAGATCAGCCATCATTATGTGTTTTAGCCCACCAAACTTCAGCTGTACACATGTGTTCTGGAGTATTATTTTGTGTTGTAGTTATTTTTGTTGAGATGTGATCGTTTCACTGACTGTAGATTTAAAGGGAGAGACAGAAATAGTTTAAACTTAAGTCACTTTATTCAAAGTTTAAACTTTTACATTTAAAAGCTTAAATTCTAATAAGGACATTATAAGAACAGTAAAGAAAGTGAACTAATCACCTCCCTTAATATCAGAGTACTACAAAATATTTTGTTTTTCCTGGGTTCTTTTCTTCAATATTTTTCCCAAATGCATGAACATTTTAGTATAATATATGCCTCTAAATTCTTTAAAATCATTTAAATTATTAAAATCTTGCTCTGTGCTGTAAATATAGCCCTGTTGGTTCTCTTATTTATAACTAGTAGCTTGCATATTTCTGTCTTCCCCATCCTTCTTCCTTGTCCCCAGTGGAAAACACTACTTGGTACACTACACATACGTATGTGATTCTGTTCCTTTTTTTATGATTATTTCTCTTATATAACTAGTTTCCTCATGAAAGTGGTAACATAGAGTGTTTTTCTCTGTATGACTTATTTTCCTACGTGCAACAGTATCTGGGTCCTGTTATATTGTTCCAAATGGCAGAATTTTATTTTTTGATATGACAATGACTAAGTATTTATTATGTTATCTATATCTCACATCTACTTCAGCCAATCATCTGTTGATGGGCAGTTGATTTGTGCTTCTATCCTTGGCTATTATAAATGATGATGTTAAGAACTTTGGGGGTAATATATCCTTAAACGTTACTGTTTACATTGTTTTAGGTTTATCAAAAAACTGGAATCGCTGCAACATATAATGTTTCTGTTTCTAGTTTACTTGGCACTGTCCACACTTTTATAATAGTGGATGCATCAATTTATATTTCCACCAACAGTGTACTTGGGTTCCCTTTTATCGACATTCATATTAATGTTTGTCATTTGAAGACTTTTTTTAATAACAATTTTGGTAGCTGTGAGATTGTATTTCATTCTGGTTTTGATTTATGTTTTCCTAATGAATAGCAACATTATATTTCTTTTTATGTCCATGAAAATCATCCACATGTCTGTTTTTGCAAAGTTTCCATGAAGATCCTTCTACTGTTTTTAATTTGGGGTCTTTGTTTTTTAAATAATGAGCTTAAAATGCTATATATACATTATGGATAATAACACCTTGTGAGTTTCATAGTCTGAAACTCTTCCTTCTATTCTGTGTGTTGTGATAAGTCTTACTGAATGTTTCCTTTGCTCTGTAAAAGGTTTTGCATTTCACACTTATACAAGAAGTGGAATCACTGTATCACATAGTACATCTATTTTTTCCTCAGTATAATTAAAAACTTTTATTTTTTGTTTTCCTTTTTTTAATTAGGAGATAGATCAAAAATAAATATTGTTATGATTTATCACAAAGGCAGTTCTGGTCCTGTTCTTGTTCATAAATTGCATAGTTTCAGGTTTTACATTTAGGAAATTAATCCATTTCTATTTTATTTTGCATACTATTGAAGGAAGTGCTCTTACATCTACATTTTACATGTAATATCCAGGTTTCCCAGAACTAATTGTTGAAGAGACTGCCTTTTTTCCATTGTATACTGTTGCGTCCTTCATTGTAGACTAATTGACCGTGTGTGTGTGTTTATTTAAGGACTCTTTATTTTGTTCCATTGATCTATGTGACTCTTTTAGTGAAATATTTTGATGTTTTGCTTACTGTAAATTTGTAGTATGTTCTAAATTCAGTGAGGATAATAACCGCAGCTTTGTTCATTTTTCAAAGATAATTTTAGAAAATTTTGGTCTTTCAGAATTTTAAATTCTGATATATTTTATTATATTTCACCTTGTTTTGTGAAGAAACATATGGATTATGTGAGAATAGAAATTTACTAAAAGAAGAAAACCTGAGAAAAATTGTAAAGTGTGGAGGATAAATCATACAAGATTTAACAACCAATGGGTTGCTGTATAAATCAAAGAAAAAATACATAAAGAAATATAACAACAAAAACAAATTCCATGTGTTATAGCAAAAGCAAAATTAATAGGGATGCTTATAGCAAAACAACCCGACTTATACAAATAAGAAACAACTCTCTCTTATAACATAATCTTTCAAACAAAATTTGCAGCAAAATAATAAACAAACTTAATGGAAAGAAAGACAGCTGAAAGGTCGAAACATAAATATATAAAATAAAGATTAAAAATAGAAACATCTAAATAAACTACATAATGGCCTTTGTAAGATAAATAAAACTGATAAAATTTAAAGAGAATCATGAGCAAAAAAGAGAGTATAGATTAAAAAGCTCCGAAATAAATGAGAAGTTACAGCTTATATCAAAGTAACACAAAGCATCATAAGATGATACAACAAATTATTTGCCAATTAAAATGGAATCCCTAGAAGAAATGGCCAATTTCTTAGAAAGGCAAAATCTCCAGAATTGAATGAGAAGTAGAAAATATTAACAGATTATCACTAATGAAATTGAATAAGTAATTAAACAAATTCTCCCAAGAAATAAAATTCCAGGCATAGACAGCTTCACAGGTGATTTCTGCCAAATATTTAAAGAAGAGCTATCACCTATACTCAGAGAATTCCAAAAACTTGCAGAGGAAAGAAGGCTTCCTAACCCACCATTCTGTATCACACTACTACCAAAACAGGAACAAATGCCACATAAAATTACAGTTTAAATACTACTTACAAGCATACTTGAAAAAATCATCAATAAATATTAGCAAAGCAAACAATACATTAAAAGTATTATACAGTATGATTAAGTCACTTTTATGCCACGTATGCAAAAGTGATTCATTATCCAGAAATTAATCAATATGATACACCAAACTAACTAATTGAAAAATAAAAATTATATGGCCACATCAAAAAAGTCATAAAATGTTTTGAAAAATTCAGTATCTATTTATGATTATATTTCTCCTCAAAATGGGTATGAGGAAACATACCTCAACACATTTGAGGTCGCAAATGACAAGTATTCAGTTAACATGACTCTCACTGAAAAGCTGAAAGCATCTGCCGTAAGAGCAGGAAGAAGACAAGATTGTTCACTCTTTCCACTGTTATTCAGTATCATATTGGAAATTCTAGTCATAGCTATCCAAAATAAAAGTAAATAAAATATAGCTATTTCAGAAAAGGAGTAAAAGTATCTGTTTGCAGATGAAATACTTTAAACAGAAATCCTAAAGAAGATGCCACGATACTACGAGGGCTTTTCAATGCATTTGGTAAAATTTCAGAATGCAAAATTAACATACAGAAATCTTGCATTTCTACACACTAACAACAAGCTAACAGATAGAGAAAGTGAGGAAACTGTCTCATTTACAGTTGCATTACAAAAAAAAAATCAAGAAATATGTCCAACCAAGGAGGTAAAATATCTGTATTCAGAAAACTATAAAACATGTATAACAGAAATTGAAGATAATGCAAACAGGTAAAAGGATATACTGTGTTCATAGATTAGAAAAAAATATTGTTTAATGACAGAATAAGCCAAGGAAATACACAAATTAAATTCAGTGCCTATCAAAATACCAAGGGCATTTTCTGACACTTACAAAAAATAATTCTAAAATTTACATGTAAACCCAAAAGAGATAGAATCACTAAAAAAAAAAAAGGAAAGAAAGCAAACAAACAGAAAAGAGAAACATCTTTAACAAAAACAAAGAGGATGTATCACTGTCCCTGATTTTAAACTATAATACAAAGCTGCAGTATTAAAACGAATATGGTAGTGGCACAGAATATACAGAATAATGGAACACAACAGAATGCCTGAAAATGAAATCAGACAGTTATGATCATTAAGCCCATTACAAAAAATGAATATACAGTGGGGGAAATGTAACCACCGGCACATGAAACCGATCAACATCACTAAATATCAGAAAAATGCAAGTCCAAAACACAGTGAGATTTCATGTCACTCCTGGCAGAATGACTAATATCAAAAAGATAACAAGCATAACTGTTGGTTAGGATGTAAGAGAAACAACCCTGATGCACTGCTGGAGTAAATGCAAATATGTGATGCCACTGTGGAAAACAACATGGAGCTTTAAATAAAAATTAATAATGAAATATAATACAAAATATACATATCGTGATACTTATTCCAAGAAAATAAAAACACTAATTAGAAAAGATAAGTTCAACCCTATATTCACTGCAGCATTATCCTCAATAGACAGGATATAGAAGCAAATTAATTGCTCATCAATAGATGATGGATAAAGAAGATGTGTGTTTATAGTATATATATCTACCCATCTTAAGTACAGATTAATCTATATATATATACACACACACACAATTTATATATATATGCACTATATATATATATATATATATATATATATATATATATGCACACACACATAAAAATACAGTGGGTTATTACTCAGCTCTAAAAATAAGTTCTTGCCATTTGTAACAAAAGGGTTGGCCAAGAGGGTAATATGCTAAGTGAACTAAGTCAGAAATTGAATGACAAATGCTGAATGATTTTACTCATATTTGGAATTTAAAACAAATGAACTAACAACACAGAAAAGGAATTATAGATATAGAAAGAAACAGGTTGTTCACAAGAAGGAGGGAAATGGGGTGTGGAAAAGAAAATTTGAGGAAATTAAGAAAGAAAATTTTCCAGTTGCAAATTAAATGAGTCAGGGACAAGAAATGTACTCTATGGGGAATAGCCAATAACCATTAAATAACTTTAAATAGCAACATAAAATAACCAGATATATTCTGGTGATCTGTTTGAATTATATTGAAAACAGCAAACAGTATGTTGTGTAAGAGAAACTAACACAGTTTTATAGATTAAAGTACACTACAAAAACAAACAAACATACACATAAAAAAAATTAGATTTGTAGTTAACAGAGGCAGGGGTTGGGAAAGGAGGATTTGGTTAATGTACTCAAAACCTATAAACATCCAGCCATAAAATAATCGTGTTCCAGGGATGCGCCGTAGTAACATGAAAATTAAAATTAATACTGTTTTATGTTCTATATCAATGTTGTTAAGAGAGTAGACCATAATTTTTCTCATCACAATCAAAAGGCAAATTTAATTTCTTTACAACTTTATCTAAATGAGATAATGAATTCTCCCTAAAGTTGCTATGATATATATTTCATGATACTTGTAAATCAAATCACTATCCTGTGCACCTAAACTTGCACAATGTTTTAAGCCATTTATATCTCAATAAAAGTGGAAGAAAAAATGGAAAGTCAACGGTCACTTATTTCCATGTCATTTCTCATGATTCTTTTTGCATCAAGTAAACTTTAGTCATGATAAACTTATCCTAGGTAAAGATACTAATAAATAAATGATTCTAATAAATTATACATAAGGATACAAATAAAATTAGTGGTTTACCATGCCTTAAATTTTCTTCATGTTAACAACCCGCTGCTTCTGTAGGCAACAAAATTTCATTTCGTGAATTCATGTGAGATTAGGGAATGGATACAAATTTAAAACTGACTGTTCTTGCTGTGAGTGATAAAGTTCACTGTCTCAGACTGAAAGTCTCATTTCCACGAGAGCATCTGTAAAGAAATGAACATGTTAGGTTGCTAAAAATCTCAGAATGTTAAAATCTCAGAACTCCTACAATTCTTAACTGTTTTGCATTGGGAATGCAATACTGACAAGGACTTGATTTTGGATAACAATGTGCTGTTTTCTCATTGTTGCAATATGGGATGTGAGGATAATAACTGAGATCCACAACATACATTGTCGCTCAAGTGCTGGGCAAAGAATGTAAAGGTTCTGCATTTGTAGTACTGAGGACTGCTTTCAAAATGATGACTACGCTCACTCTAATCCAGGTAGTCCAAGTAAACAAAGGTTATTGCAATTTGAAGCTTAAAGGGAATAAATAAACAGTTCAGTCTCTATAAATTAGTCAAGGGGTGTTCAAAGACAAAATAATTTGTGTCAACAATGAGAATTAAAAGGAAAAAATTTGATAATAGCATAAATTAATAAGGAGACAGAGTCCTGTGCTGGGCTCTGGGTACTGGAGAATGTATTTGCCTCAGTCCCATTCAAGGGTTCAGTGTCTTGGCCCTAGCATCAGCTCGGGATTCAATAAACAGGTAACAATTAGTATACTGGGTGAAATATAATCTACCTCTCCATAATCAGAAGAAAATCTGGAGGCTCAATGAAACTATTAATTGACAGAAATTCTGCCAGATTCAGAATAATAATTTACTGATGATCTAACTAAGACAAACTTAGTTACTGCTTAACAATCCATCTTCACACACACATACAGTGGTAGACAGATTTGTAGTATTTAGTGGTAAGAGTTCTGTGGGCAGAGCTCAGAGGATAGATTTCAAACACCAGACAACATTTCTACTTTTGCCAATAGTCTAGCATTTCTGAGGTAGAAAATTATAGACGGAGAAACCAACAATATTCTTCCTTAGGATTTCTAATTTTAAAAGTAAACTGTAGCTTTTGACTTATCAGTATAGAACCTTATTAAGATGATCATGGTAAGACCCACTGTCTGATAAGAGAGGTGGAAAATAGCTGGTGAACCAGTCCATCTGAACCCCAGCCTTCTAATGTAAGCAACAACATAGCCACGATCAGAATTGTGCTGACAAATTTAAAAGCTTGATGATTCAGTTGTAGGAACAATCACTGCTGTCCAGACACAGATCTCCTGCTGCAAGTGGTCTCTTTTCTTCTCTTGGAAAAGGTCATATTGGTGGAATGCTGCAAGAGGTTACCCTGGCCCATTTGCCCTTTCTCCAGATAATCAAAGTCTTTCTTCAAAACTGGTGACATATTTTCAGGACTCAATGTTGCCATTCCAGTCTTATCAGTTAAAACTGACTGCATGATTATGAGCAGAAGCCTTAGACACCCTGACATTGCCTACAATTTTTCCAGCATTTCAGGGCATTTCACATTCTGTAAATTCTTCACTTTTTATGTAAAATTAATAAGAAATAGACAAATTATTCCATGAATATTTTATATTTCCTAATATCTGCAGAAAATTGGTACTCATGCAGTTGGACAAATTTTTAAATCCACCACCCTCGCCTCCTTCTACTCCACACATTTTAGATTGCAATTTGGTTACCTAATATGACCACCTCAACAAAGGGTCTAGTACCTCTTTGATACTTCCTGTGTGAATGTTAGAAGGGGCACAAATTATGTGGGGTGCATAAACCTACATTAAATGTTTGCATTAGCACTGTCTCTTCTGGGCAAAGCTCTGATTCTAAGAAGTAAATTAATTAGAGGTCAGTATAGTTATTAATATGATGAAGAGAATCAGCTATTTTCGGGTGGGTGGGTGATGAGGAGTCAGGAAAAAATCCATCAAATGAGAATGGAATGCTTTAGGCCTCAGGAGGCATGAATTAAGAAGAAAATAATACTTTGTCTCCTGTAGATTACCCCAAATTACTGTCTTGAGTGACTAGTCCATGGGCTATGGAAAGTTCTAATTTGTGGTGAAGAGTAAAGACCATAACGAAATATTGTGAAAACTATGAGAGATTTGTTGTTTCAGGAAAGTAGATTTTGCTTAAAGTCAACATGTATTTTTCATTCACTAAATACTAAAATGAATCCTGTGGCAAATGCTGTGATTTCTGTGCTGGTATCCCAGTTAGACAAGGAAAGGGGGATAGACAGAAAACTTCTGAAGAAGGTAGTTTCTGTGCTGAGACTGGGAAAGTCTAAGTAGGTAAAAAGAGGACATCCAAATTCCAAGGATTAGCTGGAGCAAGACTGGTGAGGTTGCAGCTAACATACTTGACAAGCGTTTGCCTGGATGTATCTCCAGTTACAGTGAAACATAAAGATATGCCAAGGTAGTCAGATGCCAGATTTATAAAGGAATGACTAAACAAAGTTCAGTTTGTGTGCGTAGAGTTGGAAAGGCGTTAAGAGCCACCCTGAGGATGTAAGCTTGTCTTTGGATGGAACATAAAAGCAAAATAAAGTATCGACTGAAAATATAGTGTAGACTCTTGAGGGTAGGAAATGAAAGCAACAATTGGAATGCTTTGAGAACAGAACAAAGAAGACAATAGATAAAATTTCTTCTCAAATTCAACCACATGCTGATTGTGCCAACTGAGACTACATCATGTGACATTTATGACTGCAGGGATGACATATTAGAGACCATGATCCCGGGGCTGGTTTCTGAATTTATCTCCTTCCACCCAATCCTAACTTAACACATTTAATACTTTCCAGGATTAACTAGAAACCACTTAGTACTTTTCCCTCTTTCCATGTTATAGTCTTCCTCCAAATTCTTCCATTTTCTCTTCTTCCTTACAAGAAATTTTTTAAATTAACTACCATATTGTTTCATTATATGATCATATCAATCAAGTATCTCTTTTTACCTTTAAATTGTAACTTAGTCTCCCATTTATCTCTTAACACTATTTAAAAAAAATAAGGTAAATAGAGGTAAACAACTATGTTTATTTTTCAAATAAGAAAATTGCAGGTATTTGTCCAACATCAATTTTAATCTTTGTTATCCTGCATAATCTGGTAGTCCTCTGGTAGATCAGCTGTGACTAAGATGACGTTCATAAACTGAAGATGTCTGATGAGTTGGCCTTGAAAGAGAGTTTGCTGATATATCAGTAATCAATGGCACTGGAAACCATGGGTTGCTCCCTGGTTGAAGTTTAGAAAAACGACCTTCATTGGCAGATATGTTGTGATATCTATCTGGAAAAATAGAAGGTTCCACCATCTGTCCAAAATAATTCCTCTGTATGGGATACAAGATGCTGTACTGAGAAGTAGAAGTTGTAGTTGTAATGAAGTTCACAACACGGCTATTTGCTTCAATGTAGCTGCTTTGAGAGTGCCCGTGGACAGTGGTCAACTGACTTAAAATAGCACGTTGTTTCACTGCAATTTGTTCTGGTGGTCTAAATGACATTGATGATGGAGGAGAAAAATCAACTCTGATCAGGGTAGTTGTATCAACAATTATGTGGCTGGTAGTGGGCTTTCTTATTAGAGGCATGTTTAAATTTACAGAAGGTAAAAATGTACTCTCTCCATTAGTGTCACCCACAAAATCAGAATTATGTTTATCCACATTACCCACTGCTTTATAGTGCTTCTTGTTGAAATCTTCAGCCAATGAAGACACCAGAGAGGCATTTTTAATCACAACTCTTCTTTTTATTCTCACTAAAAGCTGGGGACAGACTCGTTCAACATTTGGATTATGATAGAACTACAGCTACAACCAAAGTAGAAAGATTTCAGTAATAATTTAAACCGAAATACATCACTATTATAAGACTAACCTATAAAACCTGAGATTTCATGTTTAATATGCAAAGATAATATCATCAAAATATGAACATGGCTGACAATATTTTGAAGTTCCTTATTTGGAAAATACACATTTAAATAGTATAGTCATCAAATTTAAGAAACTAGCATTTGCAGTAATGGTGAATGCCACTTTTTAAAGCAGCATTAATACCTTTATTTAGATTTCTGGTAAAATTCATATTTGCAAGCAAAATTTCTTATAGTGTGAATACTTAAGTCACTGTCCTCATTTTTTAGAATAAATAAAGGATTTTAGCCTTAGTACTTTTATACAATTTTCAAAATCTAGCTTTACATTTATATTACCATATTGATGTACAAAATAAAATTTTATATATGAGTTACGAAGTGGTAACTAAAGTTTCTGAGTACCTTGCTTAAAACGGAGACTTCTTTTTCTTCTGCCAGAAAGTCTGCTAGAAATGCTGATCTTTGAAAATTCTGCCGCACTTTACTAAACCCATAAAGGTTAAGCTGCCTAAGTAAACTTCATTCTTCCAGTTTCAAATATTCTGAAAGGGGCCTTTCTTTCCAAAACTTCCTTCTTAAAGAAATCATCAATCACTATGGAAGTTCCATTATCATCCCTCCAGTTGGATTTATATTGGTCACTCCCAACCATTTTCCAGAGTTTTCTTCAAAATGTCAGAGAACGAAAATCATTATCTTCATCTGGTTCAGAGACACAATGTATGTAACATGGCCTTTTAATGAAGGATTCTTCAGACAAAGTCTAAAAAGCATTTTTTCAATCATAGACCTCATGTCCAAATCCCCAGAGAATGTTTGATAACACAATAGAGATCTACAGGAGTTTCCTTAACCAGTTGGTCCATCTTTATGAGACACCTCTTGAATTTCTGAAGAAACATGTGCCATTTCATATAACTTTTTCTACAGCTACTTTTCTAATCTGCATGATTTTGAGAACTGCAGCTTCAAATGCTGCTTTGGCAGGCCTGCACAGATAAACTGCTAGGCCATCAGAGTGGTTCTCAACCTGAGTAGCTGTGACATCACAAAACGACTGGTCTCCTAGCAAATCAAGGGTAACATTCAGCCAGTGTTTACTTCTCACTCATTCAGTTAAAATGAAACATATAAGACACTTATTTTTATAGAGTCATCTGCAAATATTATCTCCACAAAATCTTTTCATACAATTTAATATTGTTTATTAAATAAAACCAATCTCCTTCCTTTTGTACACAAATATATAACAGATTAGTGAACATAGTATAAATAATGCAGAAAATATATAAAATAATATTAAAGTTTAGGAATTTTAACTGAAGTTTGTCTAAAACCTGTACAGAAATGTTATAACTATTTCAATATCATTTGTAATTAAAGTGAAACATAATTTAATTTGGTATTGGAAGCAGGTATTTATCTGTGTACTTTAGAATATGTAGCTTTATATTCAAAACATGAGAAGAATTAATATGTGTTTATATGGTACATATATTAAAAAATGGTTAATATTTATGAAATAAAATATTAAAATATTCAATGCAATTTTAGAAATCCCAAAAGGGGAACTTTTGTTTTAAATTGTAATTCAGCTATAATGAAAAACAAAAGTAATTTAATATTCTACAATTATATTGCAAAAGAGACAATCTTATTGTAAATTTACAAATGTTTATTTTTGCCATTGTTTCACTCAGAGTTTTATCAACCCCTTGAAGTAATAAATTTTCTTGTCATCTTTATAATCCGTACTCTTGTGGCTTCTGCTAATTGTTCCAAAATGATGTTAGTGACTTATGCACAAGATCCTGGGTTCAATAAGCATTGCCTCCATTGAGGGGAAAACAAACAAACAATCAAAAAACAAAGATATAATCATATGTGTCGGTTGGGGTGGAAAAGACCAGGTAATTCATTTTAGGAAGCAATATGTTTCTCAGTCCTGAAACAGTTGGCAGTGTTATTATTATATGGCATTTTAAGGCAAGTGTCTTGTGCACTAATTGTAAATAATAGTTACGTTCTATATCAGAAAACTGTAGTAAATCCAGTTCTACCAAAAGTTATATTCTTTATTTAGAAATAAATTCCATTAAACATAAGCCAAGTTCAAAATGAGAGATAAAATTTTTAATAAATAAATGTACCCACAAGCTACAATGTAAATTTTTCATTCAGCATCTGTAAATCCCATTCTGAATAAATATTAGCAACCTGAATTCATGGCATAATATAAGCATTATAAACTGTAGTTAAGTTGCAATTAGTCTTGATTCATAAGTATTATTTAACATACACAAATTTACATATGTGATACCATCCTTTTAAAAAACAAAGAATTCAAATATAACAATCTCAAAATATATAGGAAAACTATTGACAGATCTGATCTTTACATTTTTTTAAAAATATTATTTAATTCGATCTAGATAGAATGTAACTAAGCAAATTAAAAGCCATATATGAAAAACCCATGACTTAAATCAAGTTCAATATTAACATACAGGAATGTTTTCCACTGGTCCACTAATAAGAAAAAGTAGCTCATTTTCACAAGTCCTAAATTACACTACTAGAAGTCCTAGGAAGAATTACTAGTCAAGAAAAATTATAAAATTCAATCAACTTGTAATAAAGAAGTGAAGTTTTTATAGATGACATTATTATGCATACATAGAAAACTCCATAGACTCTTCCAGTGACTGTTAGAAATAATGAAGAAACTTAGTAAACTTGCAGAATACAAAATCAATATACAAATATCCGTTGCATTTTTGTATAGTAACAAAACATTATCAGAAATAGAAATTAGGAAAACTATTGTGTGTAAATTTATACCAAAAATAATAAAATAGGAATAAATTTCAAAAGTGAAATAAAAGTTCTAAACAAATATCTATATATTACCGGTGCAAGAAATATAAGTAAACAAAATAAATAGAAAGATATTGTGTGCTCATGAATTGTATACAATGTGAGGAAATATTCTAATCAATCTTTTACCTGTTCATTCTCCCCAGCAGTAGTTATTTAGGAGAATGTCTTTTCTTAATTTTATACCCTTGCTTCCTTTTTCATGGGTTAATTGATCATAGGTGTGAGGGATTATATCTGGTTGCTCTATTCTCTTCTATTGATTGATATCTGTTTTTGAGCAAGTATCATTTTGCTTTAATTACTAAAGTTTTGTAGGACTGTTTAACATCAGAGAATTTTGCACCATTAGATTTAATACCCTTTTTCAGGATTATTTTGGCAACTCATGATATTTGTGGTTACATATAAATTTTAAAATTATTTGTTCAAATTATTGGAAAAATCTCATTGGTATTTTCACATGAATCACCCTAAATGTAGATTCCTTTGGGTAGCATGTTTGTTTCAAACACATTATTTCACATCATTAACATAAGAGATCATTTCATTTCTTTGGATCTGTTTTAATTTCCTTTATCAATGTTTTCTGTTTTTTAACGTAAAGGTTTTCACCATATTTGTTAACTTCATTTATATGTGTTCTTTACATATATATAAAATTGTATATATAATATTTGTATACTCGTTTCCTACACAAATACAGCAGGCATAAGGCAGTGGCAAGACAGATTCAAAGTCCTGAATGGAAGAAAGCTGTAATCTAAGATACTTTATCAAGCAAGGCTTTCTTTTAGAAGAAGGAGAGATAAATAACTTCCACACAAGCCAATACTTAAAGAATTTAGCAGGAGAAAAAGAAATAAAAAAGATCTACTATAAATAAAAAAGAAGCAGGATGCTATAGAAAAGAGGAAGTCATAATTAGAAAGGAAGTATATATAATGACTTACAACAGAATAAATATGATCTTGTAAAAGAAGAGATCAAAATTTTTAAGGGTCACAGAATGAAACAGGAAAATAAAGAGTGTTTTCTTCTTGTTTCTGTTCTCTGTTGTATGGATTTGAATTTGTATTCTTATCAGTTAAAATAAACAGATATATTATGGTTCAATATGCATACAAAACAAGGTAACCATAAGTCAAAAGCGTACAATGAAGTCACAAAGCCAAAAAGAATCCGAGATTATAAAAGAAATCTTATCAAGCCACAAAAACAAAAACAAATGAACAAAAAGAAAATATCAAATCAATTGGAGAATGAAGTTCAATATGGAAATAAACATGTCTATCAATAATTGTCACAAATGTTAATGGACTTAGTGCTTCAATCAAAAGATGTATATTGTCAGATGGGATAATACAACAAGACCCTACATTATGAAGCATAGAGGAGACCCAATATAGTAAGAGGAAAACACATGAATTGAAAGTCAGAAATTAGAAAAGTATATTCCATGCAAATGTAAATGACAAGAAAGCAGGACTAGCAGTACTGACTTCACACAAAGAGACTTTACAAAAAAGGCCATAGAGACAGATAAACAAGGACATGATATAATGATTAAAGGAGCAAATGAAAATGGGGATATTATACTCATTAAGTTATATGCACTCAGTATAGGAGCACCTAAATACATAAAGGAAACACTAATAGATAAAATAGAGAAATCCCTGGGAAGAGAAAAATGTAAGAGACTATAACTCCCCATTATCATCACTGGACTGGTCTTTCACACAGAAAATTAATAAGGGAACAAAGATACTAAAATACATAATAAAATAATTGGAGATGCTTGATATTTTCAAAACAGTTCTTCTCCCCAAACTGAATATATATTTTTTTCCTGTTCACAAGGAATATTTTCTATGAAAGATTACATACTCAGGCACTCAAGAAGCCTCAACAAATTTAATTAGAGAAAATTTATTTTAAGCATCTTTTCTGAGTATAATACCATGAAACTTGAAATCAATCACAGAAAACCAGGGAGAAAAAAATAACACCATCCAGATGAAAAAACATGGTTCCAAAACAAGGGGGTCAGGTGCTGAAGTAAAAGAAGAAATTAAAAAATATCTTGAGAAATATGACATACACTACACAAAGTCTATGGAATACTGTTAAAGCAGGCTTAAAAGTGAAGTTCATAGTGACAAGGCCATCCTCAAATTAGAAGAACAATTTCAAATATATAATCTAATGTTCTATGTAAACAAATCAGGAAAAGATTAACAAACAAAATCAAAAGTCAAAAGAAAGAGGGAAAAAATAAAGATCAAGGAAGAAATATTTGAAATAGAGTTTAAAAAATAGAAAATTCAATCAATCTCTTTTTGAAATAGTAAACAAAATTGAGAAATCTCTGGACAGACTCACCAACAAGAAAAGAGAGAGAACACAAATAATATTAGAAATGAAAAAGGAGAAACTACAAAGAGAACATCAAATTTACAAAATATCATAAGGGAATACAATGAGTAACTGTGTGGAAATAAACTGGATAACCAGGAAGAAATGGAGAAGTTTTTGGAAAGATTCAGCCCACAATATAGCATCAAGGAGAAGTTAGCCACTTGAACAGACAGATCACCATAAATGGAATAGAATTATCAATAAAATAAAAAAATCTCTGCAAACAAAATTCAAACCCAAATAGTTTCACTGGGGAATTTGACCAAACATACAAAGAAAAATCCATACCAGTCCTCCTCAAACTCTTCCAAAAGATTGATATGGAGAGAGTACTCCCAATCTCACACTGTTAGGCCAACATCAACCTGATACCAAAACCACACAAAGACACTACCCCAAAAAGAAAACTATAGGCCAATATCATTGATAAACATTGAAGTAAAAGTTCTTGAGAAATTATTAAACAGAATCCAAAATCATGTTAAAAAAGATCATGCACCATGGACAAGTTAGGTTCATCCCAGGAACACAAGAATGGTTGAACATATGCAAATAAATCAATCAATTGTGATACACCATATCAACAAAAGAGAAGACAAAACGATATGATCATCTCAGTAGATGCAGAAAAAGCATTTAATAAAATTTAAAACTTACTTGCAATGAAAGTTCTTATCACAGTGGGCATAGAGGGACCATATCTCAATATAATGAAAGCTATTTATAACAAACATATAGTCAGCCTAATACTCAATGGTGGAAAACTGGAACCCTTCCCACAAAAACCTGAGACAAGACAAGGAAGCCCATTCTCACAATTTCAAATCAATGTAGTCTTGGAATTCCTAGCCACAACGATCAGGCAAGAAAAAGAAATAAAAGTACTCAGACTGGAAAAGAAGATGTAAAATTGCCATGATATGCAGACATGACTGTATATATAGAAAACTGTAAAAATTTCACACAAAAATACTTAGGCTAAAAAAGGAACTGGGCAATGTAGCCAGAGTAATGTACAAAAACCAATTAAATTTCTTTACACAACCATTGAATCAACAGGAAAACAAAGTATAGAAACAACCCCTTTTATAAATGCACGAAAAATTACAAAATGCTTAAGAATAACTCTGACCAAGGAGGTGAATGACTTATACATGGAGAAAAAGAAAACATTGATTGATGAATTCAAGAAAGATTTAAGGAATTGAAAAGATACCCAATGGTCTCGTAGTGGAAGAAATAATATTGTTTAAATGGCCATACTACCCAAGGAAATCCACATACTTTATCTGAGTTCCTATCATATTATTCAAAACATTTCTTTTTAGGACTGAAACAAATGACCATATGATTTATATAGATACAATAAAGATCCATAATTTCCAAAACAAAATTGAAGACAAAGAAAGAGGCTGGAGGAATAACCTGCCTGATCTCCATACACTATGGCAGAGCTACAATAATCAAAACATCATGATATTGGTACAGAAACAGGCATATGGACCAATGGAACAGAAAAGGGAGCCTAGGAATAAATCTTCAGGCCTATGCTCAATTAATATTTTACAGAGTAGCCAAGAATATGACACAGAAAAGACCATCTCTTCACCAACTGTTGTTGGGAAAACTGAATAGCAGCATCAGACAAATGGAGTTAGAACACTCTTTCACTCCATACACAAGAATAAACTTAAAATTACTTGAAGAATTAAATGTAAGGCAATACACAGTAAATCTCCTAGAAGAAAACATACGCAAAACACTCTGAGATAATTCTCAGCAATGATCTCCTAGAACAGCCTACCCAGGTAATGTATGTAAGAGCAAAATTAATAAATAGGACCTAATTAAACTTATAATCTTTTGCACAGCAAAGGAAACCATAAACAAAGCAAAATGATACCCTACAGGATTAAAGAAAATATTTAGAAGTGATGTAACTGACAAAGGCTAAATTTCCAAATTATAAAGAGTTCATACAAACTAATAGTAATACCTAAAATAACAAGAAACCCAATCTGAAAATGGGCAGAAGCCCTTAACAAGCAATTCTCCATTAGAGACATACAAATGCCACAAAGATATTTGAAAAAAATTGCTCTCTATCATTATCAGTGAATGGCAATTCAATACTATAATGAAGTATCAACTCACAATAGTCACAATGGCCATCATTCAAAAGTCCACAGACAATAAATGCTGGGGAAGCTGTGGAGAAAGGGAACCCTCATACACTGTTGGTAGGAATGTAGTTTGGTGCAGTCACTGCGGAAAACAGGATGGGGATTCCTCTAAAGCATAAAAATAGACTTAAAATATGATCCAGCATTTCCACTTCTGGGTATATATCAAAGAGAACCCTAATTCCAAATGTCACCTGCACCCCAATGTACTTAGCAGTGCTATATACAACAACCACGACATGGAAGCTACATAATTGTTCATCAACATATAAAAGTATACAGAATTTAAGCCCTATTTACACAGTGGAATAATATTCTGCCTTAAAAAATATAAAACAATGACATTTGCAACAAAATGGATGTCCCCATAATGTGTCATTCTAATTGAACTAAGCCAGAAAGAGAGAGAAAAATAACACATGACATGATATATGCAGAAACTTAAAAAAAATTTGGATAAGAACACTATGATTTCATCTACAAAACTGAAACACACTTGCAGATCTGCTTAATAATATTATGGTTACTGCTGAAAGGGCTTGGAGAGGATATATTTGGGAGCTGTAGGGTTATAAATTGTATCCACTATATATAAAAATAGATTTTTTCAAAATGTCTTTTGTATGACACAGGGCATTATGTTTAATATTGTGAAGTATACTTTAATAGGCACACAAATATATCCATGAAGTGTTACACTGTGCTATACACCACAGATTGACACATTGTAAATGGCAGTACTTCAATGATAAATAAATGGATAAATAAGTAAATAAGTAAGTAAGTAAGTAAATAAATAAATAAATAAAATATTTAATATTTAAAAAATACAAAGATTCACACTACTTAAGTTTACACATCAAGAACCAAGGAGAAAACAGAAACACTAAAGAAAATTGAATGAATGAGAGTAAGGCAAATAACAAGAGAAACAATTGAAAAGATAAAAACAAACCTAAGTCTGTTTGTTTTAAACATAAATTGGACAAACGTTTAGGTTTTCTAAGAAAATAAAGACTCAAATAAAATTAGAAATAAAAGAGAAGATATTACCACTGATGTTGAAGAGATGCATAGCATCATAAGAAATTACCACTAGCCAACAATTTGAATGACCTTGAACAAAATACAAATTCCCAGAAACATATGTCTTCCAATACTGAATCAAGAAGAAATTAAATAGTTAAATTCAGCAGAAGTGTGTATGAGTAAATCAGTAATCCAAACCTCCCATACAAAAAAATATTTACAAGATAACTTTATTGGTGAATTATGTGATACATTTGAAGAAAATTTCTCACCAATGATTCCCCAAACCTTCCAAGAATTTGAAGGGGTTGAAAGTATCCAAACTTGTTTTATGATGCCAGCTTTATTTGCATAACAATGCTAGAAAGGACATTATATGCAAAATAAAGGGTATTAACCCTGATGTACAGTTGTGCCAAAATTCTCAACAAAACACAAGCAAAATGAATTCAACAACACATTTAACATATCATACACATAAATGAGTAAAGGGAATTATACCTGGGTTTAAGGATACTTCAAAATATTCAATTCAATAAAGGTGACATACCACACTAATAGAATGAGAAATAAAACTCACATAATCATCTCAATAGGTGCAGAAAAAGCATTGTATATAATGCAACATAATTTTAAGACACTGCCAAAAAATTAAATTAACCCTGTCAGTGGCACGATATCATATACACACAAACATTGTATGGAGAGAAGCGAAGAAGTTCTGTTTATTGATTCTAAGGAAAAGGGTTTATATAGGACATGCACAATGCCTCACATATCATCTAAGTTATAACAATGTTAATAATCTTAAGCTATATATGTTCACTTGCTCCCGCAGTAAGCACAGGATATTAAATGATCAAGGGTTGTTTTAAAGTTCATCATGGAATTTCATTAAGTAGGCCATTTCTTATCCAGCATGGATACGTGACATTTCTCACAGCTTGATTATCAGTTCAGCCCATGGGCTGATACTCTAGAGCCTTCAGACAGGGGCCTACAAACCCAAAATCCCTTGACAGAAAACTGGATGAAGAAAATTTGATGTTTATATGCAATGGAATTAATACTTTGCTTTCCTATCAACAGTGTCCACAGTGTTCCCTTTTCTCCACAATCTCACCAACATATATTTTTCTCTTTTTGATAAGAGCCTTCTGACAAGTGTGAGGTCTTGTCTCTTTTTTGGTTTATGACTTTCCTAATAATTTATATCTCTGAACAGATTTTCATGTGTCATTTATCCTACTGTATATTTTCTACAGAAAATTGATTCAGATATATGTATTCAGTTCCTATGAACTTTTTTAAATTGGATTGTTTGGTCTTTTTGTTGTTGTTGTGTCTAGTTTGCCATATAATTTGGATATTAACACTTGATTGGAAAATATCACTTGCAAATATATGCTCCTATTGTGTTGGTTGAGTTTTCATTTTATTGATCATTCCTTCTGCAGTGTAAATCTGTTTAGTCTGATACAATCATATTTTGTTAGATTTGCTTCTGCTTCCCTTGACAGAGGAGACATATGAAGAATCAAATTAAGTCAAGTGTACTTCTTGTGTTTTAATCTAGGATTCTTTGTTTTCAGGTTTTATGTTTTATGTGCCCAGGAGTGGGATTGCTGGGTCATATGTTAGGTCCATTTTTATTATTTAAAGGAAATTCCATACTGTCCCAAAGTGATTGCACCAATTTTCATTCCCACCAACAGCGTTTGAGTGTCCCTTTTTCTCTACAACCTCCACAGTCTTTATAATTTTTAGACATTTTGATGACAACCCTTCTCACTAGTGTGAGGTAAAACATTATTTTATTTTTGTCTTGCCTTTGTATAATGATTAGCTATGTGAGCATGTATTTATGTTCCTGTTTGTCATCTCTGTGACTTTTTTAGAGAATTGTCTTCTGCTCATTTTCTGGCTTAGTTGTTTGTAGATTTTTGAAAAGGAGTTGTATGAACTATATGTGTATTTTAGAAATTAGTCTCTTGTTGATTGCACTGTTTCCAAATATTTTCTCCCATTTGGAAGTTCATCTTTTCTTTCTGTTTATTTTGCAGTGTAGAAGCTTTTAAGATTAATTTGAACCTAATTGATTATTTTGCTTTTATTGTTTTCAGCTTGGGAGTGTGACATAGGAAATTTTACTACAATTTATCTATTGTTTTCCCTATGTTATTTTCCAGGAGTTTTATTGTGTCATGTATTAGATTCAGATATTTAAAACATTTTGAATTTGTATTTGTACAGTGTTTGGGAGTGTTCTAATTTCATTGATTTACATGTAGCTGTTTAGCTTTCTCAACATCACTTGCTGAAGACTGTCTTTTAGGCATTGTATATTCTTGTTTCCTTTGTCATAGTTTAGTTGACCATAGTTGTGATGTTTTATTTCTGTCTCAGTGTTCTGTTCCAGTGATATAGATGTTTACTTGTTTTCCAGTATTGTGCTGTTTTGATTACTGTATTTTGTAATATAGTCTGAGATCTGGGAGGGTTATGGGTTATGCATCCAACTTTGTTCTTTTTCCTGATTGTTTCTTTTGCAGTTCTGGTTCTTTTGCAGTTACTTACAAATCTTAGGACTGTTTCTATTTCTGTGAAAAATATCATGAAGTTCGATCTGAATCACTTTATATCTGTAGACATCTTTTGCAGTATGTATATTTTAACAATATTATTTCCTGTAAACTAAGAACTTGAAATTTTTTTCCATTTCTTTGCCTCATCATCAAATTTATTTATCAGTGAATTTTTGATTATATTAACTTGGTTTTTTCATAGTTTTTTCCTTTTTTTGATCTGATTTCATATGGATTTTTTAAAATTATGTAATATTTCATTGTTAGTGTAAAGAAATATGACAATTTTTGTATATTAATAATGAATCATGCAACTTTGTTAAATGTCTGTATTAGTTTTTGTTGTTCTGGTGTGGAGAATCTTAAGGGTTCTCTATATAGATTATCATCTCATCTAAAATAATAACAAATTTACTTCATTCAATCCAACTTAAATAAATTTTTTTCTACGCTGACTGCTGTTGCTAGGACTTCCCATACTGCGTTTAATAGAAATGATGTGAGTGGGCATCCTTGTCGTATTCCATAATTTGGCTTTCAGTTGTTCACTTTTGCATATTTTGTTGTCTGTCTTTAGTTATGTTGAGATATATTTCCTGAATCCTAGTTTGATAAGAGGTTTCTATTGTTGTAGTTGTTGTTGTTGTTGCTGCTGTTGTTGCTGTTCTAATGAATAAATGTTGAATTTTGTGAAATGCTTTTGATGGATTTATTGGGATAACCACATCATTTTCTCTTTTATTTTTATATTGTGGTGTATCAAACTGATTGATTTGTGTATGTTGACCTCTCTTGTGACACTTCAATGAATCCAAGTTGATCATGGTGCATGATTCATTTTTGATGTTGCTGGATTTAGTTTGTTAATTATATTTTGTAGAATATTTGCATCTAAATCAATCAAATGTATTGGCTTGAATTTGTCTTAGCCTGTACTTTCTTTATTGGCTTTGCTATCAGGTTGATGAAAGCTTCATAGAATTAATTTGGTAGTTTCCCACATCTTCACTATTTTTGAATAGTTTGAAGAGTATAAGTCCTGCTTTGTATTTCTGTTCAGTTCTCCACAGGAGCTGTTTATATCTGCACCAATGTTTAATGATTTTTTTAAATGCAGATTCTAACTTTCTTCTCGAAATCTGTTTGTTCAAATGATTTGTTTCTCCTTATCTCTGTCTCTTTCTAGACATTTGTCTATTTCTTCTAATTTGTCCAGTTAATTGGCATATAATTGTAGACATAATGAACAAATTTTTGGATAACTGAGGTAACAATCGTTATTTCTCTTCTTTTATTTCTGACTTTATTTCTTTGGAGCATCTTTCTTTTCTTCATGATGCACCTGGTTAAAGGTGTTTTGATTTTGCTTATCTTAAAAAGAAAACATAAAACAAAATCTTTGGTTTTACTAAAATTTTGAACAGTTTTTTTCCTCTATAATTTATATTTTCACCTGTAATATTTAGGATCATGTTTTTTATTGTTTTTTTCCTTTTTTTATTGCATTACAGTCATTAGACAAAGTTGTCTCCAATTCCAGCATAGAGCACAATTTTTCAGTTACAATGAATATATATACATTTGTTGTCACATTTTTTCTTCTGTGAGCTGCCGTAAGATCTTTTATATATTTCCCTGTCCTATACAGTACAATCCTGTTTATCTATTCTACAATTTTGGCCTCCCAGTCTATCTCTCCCCACACTCCACCACCTTGGCAACCAAAACATTGAATTCTATGACTGTGAGTCTATTTCTGTATTGAATTTGGGCTTTTTTTGTTTTGTTTTGTTTTGTTTTTAGATTCCACTGATGAGCCATCTTATATGATATTTTTCTTTCTCTTTCTGGCTTATTTCACTTAGACTGATTTTCTCCAGGAGCATCCATGTTGCTGAAAATGGTGTTATGTTGCCGTTTTATATGGCTGACAAGTATTCCATTGTATAAATATTCAACATCTTCTTTATCCAGTTAATGGTCGATGGACATTTAGGCTGTTTCCATGCCTTGACTATTGTAAATAGTGTTGGCTATGAACTGTGGGTTTCAAGTGCCATCCTGAATTAGGGTTCCTTCTGGATTAATGCCCAGGAGCAGGATTCCTGGGTCATATGGTAAGTCTATTCCTTGGCTTTTAAAGGATTTCCATCATGTTTTCCACAGTGGCTACACCAAACTGCATTGCCACCAGTAATGAAGGTTCCTTTTTCTCCACAGCCTCTCCAGCATTTTTCATTTGTGGATTTTTGAATGATGGCCATTCTGACTTGTGTGAGGTGATACCTCACTGTAGTTTTGAATTGCATTTCTCTGATCATCAGTGATATTGAACATTTTCTGATGTGTCTTTTGATCATTTGTATGTCTTCCTTGGAGAATCGCTTGTTTAGGTTTTCTGCCCATTTTTGGATTGTATTGATTATTTTTTTCTTATTCAGTTGGATGAGCTGGTTATATACTCTGAAGATCAAGCCTTTGTCGGTTTCAGATGAAAATTATTTTCCCATTCCATAGGTTGTCTTTTTGTTTCACTTCTAGTTTCTCTACTGTGCAGAAGCTTGTAAGTTTCATTATGTCTCATTTGTTTATTCTTACTTTTATTTCTTCTACAAGAAGATTTTCGAGACTTATGTCTGATAACATTTTGCCTATGTTTTCCTCAAGGAGGTTTATTATATCTTGTCTTATGTTTAAGTCTTTGATCCATTCTGAGTTTATTTTTGTGTATGGTGTTCTAGCTTCATCGGGAGTGTTCTAGCTTCATTGATTTACATGCTGCTGTCCAGTATTCCCAACACCATTTGCTGAAGAGTCTGTCTCAATTCCATTGTATTTTCTTGCCTCCTTTGTCGAAAATTAATTGACCAAAAGTTTGTTGATTCATTTCTGGGCTGTCTTTTCTGTTCCATTGGGTTATATGTTTGTTTTCCTACCAATGCAGTGCTGTCATGTTGACTGTAGCTCTATAGTATTATCTGAATCGTTTGTGTAAAGATATGCCACTGACTTTAAACCTTAATTTTGTAACCTGCTAACTTGCTGAATACTTGGATCAGCTGTAGTATTTTTTGTCTGGATCTTGCAGGGTTTTCTATATATAGTAACACATTATCTGCATATAGTGAGGCTTTTACCCCTTCCTTTCCAATTTTCATCCCTTTAAATTCACTCTCTTGTTTGATTGCTATGGCTAGGACTTCCAAGATTATATTGATTTGGAGTGGTGATAGTGTACATCCTTGTCTTGTCCCAGATTTTAGTTGGAAAATTTTGGCTTTATCACCATTGAGTACTATGTTGTCTGTAGGTTTGTTTTCTATAGATTTCATGATGCTTAAATATGTTCCCTCTATGCCCACTTTTGTGAGAGTTTTTATCATATGTTGGTGTTGAATTTTACCAAATGCTTTTCCTGCATTTATTGAGATGAGCATGTGGTTTTGATCTTTTCTCTTGTTTATGTGCTGTATTAAACTGATTGATCTGCATATGTTGAACCACCCCTGTGTCCCTGGCATCCCAACTTAGTCATGATGTATAATCTTTTATCTGTGTTGTTGTATTCCCTTTGCTACTATTTTGGTGAGGATTTTGGCGTCTGTGCTCATAAGTGATATTGGCCTATAATCCTCTTTGTTGGTAGTGTCTTTGCCTGGTTGTGGTATCAGGGTTATTGTGGCTTCATAGAATGACTTTGGGAGTATTCCATCCTTTTCAATCTTCAGGAAGACTTTGAGAAGTACTGGTATGAGTACTTCTTTGTATGTTTTGTATAATTTCACAATGAATCCATCCGGTCCTGGGCTGCTATTTTTAGGGAGACTTTTTATTGCTATTTTGATTTCATTTCTAGTGCTCTGCTTACTCAAGGGGTCAGTTTCTTCTTGATTCAGTCTTGGTGGACAGTATGTTTTCAGAAACTTGTCCATCTCCTCTAGGTTATCCAGTTAATGTCCATATACATTTTATAATATTTTCGTGTGGTATTCTGTATTTCTTTTTAATTTGTTGTAAATTCTCCATTCCCCTTTCTTATTTTGCTAATTTGTGCTCTCTCGCTTTTCTTTTATTTGAGTTTGGACAGAGGTTTGTTGATTTTACTTACTTTTTTGAAAAACCAGCTTTTGGATTCATTGAATTTTTCCCTATGTTGTTATTAATCTCTTTAATTTCTTTCCTCCCCATCATTTATAATTTCCATCCTTCTGCTGCCTTTTGGGGTTTTTTGTTCTTCTTTTTCTAGTTCATTCTGCTGGTGGGTTAAATTGTTTAATTGTGATTGTTCTTATTTTTTGAGGAAGGCCTGTATCACTGTAAACTCCCCTCTCAGCACTGCTTTTGCTGTGTCCCATAAAATTTGTGGTTTTGCTTTCATTTTCTTTGTATCAAAGTACTTTTTCATTTCAAATTTGATTTCTTCATTGAACCATTGGTTTTTTAATAAAATACTGCTTAATCTCCAAGTTTTCCTTTTTTTCTCCTTTGTTTCTCTGTTGCTGATTTCTAGCTTCATGGTATTGTGTTCAGTAAAGATGCTTGAGGTAATTTCTATCTTCTTAAAATTGTTGAGGTTTCTTTTGTGCCCAAGTACATCATGAAACCTGGAAACTATTCCATGTGCACTTCAGAAGAATGTATATCCTAATTTTTGTGGGGTACAATGCTCTGAAAATATCCACCAATAGCAATATTTCTATTGTATTATTTAGATTCTCTGTTGCCTAGTTTATTTTCTATCTCGGTGATCTCTCCAGTGATATTAATGCAGTGTTAAAATCTCCAAATGTGATTAGATTCCCATAACTATCCCACTTTATATCTGTTAGTAATTATTTTATGTACTTAGGTGCTGCTCTATTTGGTGCATATGTATTAACGAGTGTGTTATCCTCATCTTTTATCACTCATTGAATCATTATAGAATGTCCTTCCTTATCTTTCTTTATGGCCTTTCTTTTAAAGCCTATTTTGTCAGTAGTGGGTACTGCAACACCTGCTTTTTTTGCTTTTCCATTTGTATGGAATACCCTTTTCCATCGTTTCACTCTCAATCTATATGTGTTCTTCTCTCTGAAGTGGGTCTCTTGTATGCAGCATATTGAAGTTTCTTCCTTTTTTATCCAGCATGCCACTCTATTATTTTCGACTGGAACAATTAGTCCATTAACATTTGCATTAATTTATGATAGGTTTGATTTTATTGCCATTTTCACCTTATTTTTTCAGTTGATTTAGTATTTCCTCTTTGTTCCTTTCATCTTCATTTTATGGTCTGGTAATTTTCCTTTGTATTAACATGAATTATATTTAGCTTTACTGACTCCCTGAAAAGGATTGTCTTTTTCTTACCTCTTTTTATAAGTCTTTTAGACCATTATTATAACAGCTTTTATTAAACTGATAGTAACTTGATCTCAACCCATCCTACCATGAAAAAAAATTTTAAAATGAAAGACCAAAAAAAAAAATTCTCTGTTTTCCTGCCTCCCTCTCCCATTCTCAATGATTTGTTTGTCTTGTTTTAAAATTTTGTGTTTATTTTATTTGTAATTTATCACTTATCACCTTTCTAGCTGTGAGTTTCACATTTCTGTAGCATCCTGCTTCTTTTCTATTTAGAGAAGAATTTTCAATATTTCTTTTAGCATGGGTCTAGTGTTGCTAAACTCTTTTAGCTTTTTCTTCTCTGTGAAATAGTTTATGTCACCTTCTACCATAAAGGATAGACTTGCTGGTCAAAGTATCCTACGGTATATAATTTTTTTCATTCAGGACTTTGAATATAACTTGCCACTCCCTTGTGGCCTGCAGTATTTGTGTATTGAAATCAGCTGGGAGCCTTATGGGGATTCCCTTGTAACTCACTCTTTGCTCTGCTCTTATTGCCTTTAGGATTATTTCTTTATCCCTGACTCTGGCCGTCTTAATTATATGTCTTTATGTGGGTGCATTTGGGTTCTTCTTGTTTGGGACACTCTGAGTTTTCTGTACTTGGATATCTGATTCTTTCTTTAAGTGTGGGAAGTTCTCAGTCATGATTTCTTCAAACAACTTTGCAATCCCCTTTGATCTTTCCTCCCATTCTGGGACTTCTATCATGCCAAGATTGGCATGCTTTCTATTCTGGCATAGGTCCCTTATGCTTTTTTCATTTGTTTCTCATTGTTTCTCTTGTAGCTCTTCTGATTGGAAGCTTTCTATTGTCTTGTATTCAAAGTCAGTAATTCGTTCCTCTCTGTTATCTAGTCAGCTTTGCGATGCCTTTAGATCATTCCTCATTTCAGTTAACGAGTTTACCTATTCTACTTGGCTCTTCTTTATAGCTTCCATTGCATTTTTGACATATTTTATATCTCTAAACCCTCTCTCTTTTATTTGCTTCAGTATTTTGATCACTCCTTTTTTAAATTTTGATCTACTAAGATATCTTTGTCTATTTCACTGATCGCTCTTTCAGAGGATTTCTCCTGTTCTTTTAATTGGGAATGGTTTCTCTGCTCTTTCATCTTGCTCCTACCTCTCTGGCACTGTGGTTTCTGGTGTATCATTTATCTACTGTTGTCCTAAAGGAGTTTATCTACCTAATGCCTATGTAGTAATACAACTTAGAAAACACAATAGAGAGAGAGAGATAAAGAATTTTAAAGAAGGGAGAAATAAAGCTTTGCAGACATTGTTTAATGAATAATAGAATAGCAGGTTGAAGCCGAGCTTTGAAAAGTAAAAATAATAAAAATATTTTAAAAATTTCAAAGGGATGAAAATGGGAATAAATATAATTGCATAAAAAGTAGAAATTAGGAGGGTAATAGAAAATGGAACCGGTTAAAACAGATTAAAACAAGGTGGTCAGTGTCCTCCTGGAGACTGTGTACTTTAAATGTGAAATCTTTCTGTATTCATCATGTTTTGGAAGCTCAGCTTGCTGTTTCCAGATGCCCTCCATTGGAGCCCTCATGTGTGCTGCTCCCAGGGCATGTCAGCAAGCAGATCACTCCAACACCCAACACTGCTTCAGGTGCAGCTCTCTTTACCATGGGCTTCCTTGTCACTGCCCTACCTGATGCTACAGACAGATGTTGCAGACTGACCAGGCAGGTTTGGGCATCACGCCCTCTCCCAGCACCATGGTCAGGGGCAGCATTCCAGCCCAAAACATGGGGGCCACCCGCCCTCTATGTGTGCCGATCACAATGCTGTTCAGTGCCTCTGTACGCTCTGCCTCGGGTTTGCACATCGAGCGTGGGCTCAGGGAAGACTGTGGAACTGCCCTGTCCATGGTCTGGGCCAAAATCCAGCTCCTTGTTTTCTTGTCGGTCAAGTTCCCTGAGGAACCATTACAGTATTATCCTATGTGCCTCAGGTTGTATACAGGTCTCTATCTGGCCCTTGAGGCTGCTAAGTCCTTAGGTGTAGATGCAGTTTTTGCCCCCACTGCCACCTGGGTGCAAAGCACCAGAGGCTATGGTGGCTGGGTCTGAGCCCCAGCTCTCTTCACCTACAAACTTTCGAGGAATTTCAGAGATGGGGAATGCACCCTTCCCCCACTGTGCACATCTGCACTGTTGTTTTATGAAGAGACCAGGTTGTTCTGCCCTGTGCACCCACTGCCATGGCACAAAACCCTCTACATTCACCTGTGCTGCCACAGTGCAACCATCCCCATCAACCACCCAGCTCGGGCAGCATGGCCCTGTCCCCAGCTTCCTGCATCATTTGCTGGGTCTCACAGGGATCCTCTGTACCTGTTTATCTTAGTTCTGTCAGTCAACTTATACATTGTACAGTTCCAATCCTTGGAGGCGCCCCCTCCATCGTGCCGAACTCTCAGTTGGAGAGGGGAGACATAGTGAATGAGTACCTGTACTTATTTGCTGCTCCTTACCCAGGGTACCTGTCCCACTCTGTTTTACCTTTTTTTCTTTATTTCCTCCTTCCTTTTCTCCTACCAGATTTTTTGCATCTTTATCTATTGAAGAGGACAATGTTCTGTCACAGTTCTGCAGGTTCTCTGGTTAGCTGAGTGGGTCTGTGGATGTGAGTCTTGGTGCATTTGTGGGAAAGGGTGTGCTATGAGCATTCTTCTGCTCCACCATCTTCGCCTCCCCCCCAAAATATCTCACTTTATGGTGGAAGATAAACATAGTCTGGAAATAAATGGAAAAGTATTCCATGGAATTGACAAGAAAGTGCAGATTGCAATGCTCAACTCATACAAAATACGTTTTAAAATAAAGGCCAAAATGAAAGAGATATGAGATTATATAAAGAAAAATACATCAAGAAAAAAATTTGGGAATTACGTTCATTAAATTATATATGGCCCAAAAGCATAGATCCTAAATATAAAAAGAAATGTTAGTAAACATGAAAGAACTAATTCATTATAAAACAATAATAGTAGATGAGTTTAACACCTCACTATTCTGATGATCAGATCATTCAGAAAGAATATCTGTTAGAAAACAGAGGTCTTAATTGCATATTAAATCATTTGACACTAACTGAGCTATTGGACACTGCATCAAAAAAGCAGAACATATAAACTTTTCAAGTATGCACAGGATGTTTTCTAAGTAATTAACCACATATTATGACATGATATAAGCCTCAGGAATTTTAAGCAAATATAGATTATAGCAAGTATTTTTCCATACACAAAAGAATGAAGCTTTGCCTCAACTCTAGAAGAAGAATAGGAAAACACAAACATGAGGTAAAACCACATCTTTTAAAAAAAAACAATAAAAAAGTTCAATGATGAAATCAAAGGAGTAAAAAATTCATACCTGGAGACAAGTTACAATGAAAACACAGCTTCATAAAACGTATGGGATGCATCAAAGACAAATCTACAAGGTAAACTGAGAACAAATGAAGCCTTCTACAAGGAACAAGAAAAACCCCATACAAAAGTCCAAGCATACCACCCAAAATCACAAGAAATAAGAACAAACAAAACCCAAAGGCAGTAGAATGAGAAATCTTTAATGATTAGGTTGAAAATAAATAAAAATGTTGAAAAATGAATTACAAATCATAAAACCAACAGCTTTAATTTTTCTTAAAATATTAACATACAGGAAAGCATTTAGCTAGGCTTATCAAGAAATACAGTGACTCCACACAAACAAAATGAGAAATTAAACAGTAGAGAGAATATCTGATATTATAGAAATACAAAAAAATTTATGAAAGCACTATAAGCTGTTACGTGACAACCAACTGGACGACCTAAAAGAAATGGACAAATTTCTAAAAACGTACAGCCTGCCAAGACTGAATAAAGAGAAAGCTGAGAACTTGAATAGAGCAATCAGTATAAGTTAAGTAAATTTTATAATTTTAAAAACACCCTTTGAACAAAATGCCTGGATTGCTTCACTAAAACCCTTTTCCCCCTAACTAGTTTAACAAATGAAGGAGGAAGGACAATTCCCAAAGTTATTCCATGAGGCCACCATTACCCTTATAACAAAACCAGTCAAAGTCAATCCCCCAAAAAATAAAAATGAAAATGAAAATCCAATACCTCTGATGAATAGAGATTCAAAAATCCTCGAAAAACTTCAACAAATTTATCCAGCAATACATAGAAAGATTATACATGATGATCAGTTGGATTTCTTCCAGATTCACAAGGATGGTTCAACATACACAAGTCAAGCAGCATGACACATATCTAATAAAAGAAGGACAAAATTCACAAAACCATGTCAATACACAAAGAAAAATCATTTGACAAAATTCAACATACATTCATCATCAGAACTCTCATGAAATTGAGTACAATGGGAACATTTCTCAACATACTAAAGGACATTTATAACAATTTATAATACTCAGGGGAAAGGCGGAAAGCCTTCTGGGTAAATTCGGGAACAAGACAAGGATTCCTACTCTGTTCAATTGTAATAGAAGAAAGATAAAGGAAAAGAAAAAGGATTAAAGAAACACAAAATGGAATGAAAGAGGCAAAATCATCACCAGTACTGAAGTCATAAATATCTACACAGACAGTCCTATGTACTCCACACTGACTATTATAAACAAAAATTAATTTCAAAAAGGGAGCAGAGTACAGGATTAATGTAAAGACGTCTCTTGCATTTGTCCACATTAAACATGACATACCATAAAATGGACGTTGAAAGCAATAATATTTAAAACCTCATTCCCTCGAATATCTTGGAATAAATATAACCACATATGAGAAAAATCTACACACTGAAAATTATAAAATATTGACAAAGAAAATAAAAATGATTCTAAGAAATGGAAAGATGTCTTGTGCTCTTGGATTGAAAGAGATCATATTGTTAACATGACAGTACTACACAAAGAAACCTAAGGATATAGTGCAATTCCTGTTATGAAGCTGTAGTATTTTCCACAGAACCAGAAAATAAATAACTCTAAGTTTTACATGAAACCATTAAAAATTGCCAAAATGATCTTGAGGAAAAACAACAAATCTGGAGGTATAACCCTCCTGGATACCTTACTCTACTAAAAACCTACAGTAATAAAAACAGTATGACATTGGCACAGAGCTATAATCAATAAAAAGAGATAGAGAGCCTAGAAATAATTCCACACTCCTATGAGCAATGAATCAATGATAAAAGAGGCAAGAGTTCACAATGGAGAAAAGACAGTCACGTCAATGGATGGTGTTGGGAAATCTGGACATCTACATGTAAAACAGTGAAATGAAAGCTTTCCCTGACATCATATACAAAAATAAACTCCAAGTGTATTAAGGACCTACATGTAAGACCTGATACTATAAAGGTGCTAGAAGGGAGTATAGGTGATACACTATTAGATATACATCATAGGAATATTTTCTTATATCAGTCTCCTAAGGTAAAAAAATAAAAGCAAAAATAAGCAAGTGAGACCTAAACAAACTTGAAAATTTCTGCACAGCTCAGGACACTATCAATGAAATGAAAACACTGCCTATGTAATTGGAGAACATATTTGCAAACAATGCAAGTGACCAGGGGTTAATAAATGTAGGTTAATTGATATAACATGGATTTAGGTTAAACAGCTCAAGATGAAAAACAAAAACCCAATCAAAAAGAAAAGCAGAGTATCTGAGTTAATATTTTTCCAAAGAAAACATTCAGATGAGTAAAAGGAAAGTGATAAAATTTCTCAATATTACTAATTATTACATAATTGCATATCAAAACCACAATGAGGTATCACTTCACACTGGTCAAAGAGCTATTATCAAAGTCTACAAATAGTAAGTGTTGGAGACGATGTGGAGGTAAGAAATCTCTTGTATACTCTTGGTAGGAATGCAAATTAGTACAACTTCTAAGGAAAACATTATTCAAATTTGTTTAAAAACTAAAAAGTTAACTACCATATGACCCAGTAATAACTCTCCTAAGAAAAATCTGGTGAAAACCCCCTAAACTGAGAAGAACCAATGTTCACAACTGCACTGTTCATAATATTCAAGACATGGAAGCAATCCAAGAGTCCACAGTAGACTATGGACTTAAGAAGATATGATGTTTCTATACATATGCGATGGAATAATACCCAGCCATGAAAAAGTATAACACATTACTATTTCACCACCATGAAAGGACCTAGTAAATATTGTGCTTAGTGAATTAACTTAGACAAAGACAAAAGTATATAATTTAATTTATCTGTGGAATCTAAAGAATAACAAATATCTGTGTACATCAATCTATAGCTATTTATTGATATATGACAGATAAATAGATAGAAGTATAGATACATAGATACATGATAAATAGTTATATAGATAAATGATAGATAGATAGATAGATAGATAGATAGATAGATAGATAGATAGATAGATAGAGAGAGATAGAGAGATAGAGACATGATGGAGAGGTAAAGAGATTAGATAGACAAGACTTAAGCAGACTCAAAGATATGGGAAAAATTTATATTTAACAAAGTGGAAGGGAAAGAGAACTTAATGGTACAACATTGACAGATACAAAGTAGTATATATTAAGTAGAGAAGCAACAAGGATAATCTGTATAGATTAGGGAATTAAACACAATAGCTTAAAATAATTTTATGTTACAATTATTGTAATAATTCATAATGCAATATAATCTACAATGTGGTTGGAATCACTATGCTGTACATCTGAAACTCTGCAATATTATACATCTAGTGTACTTCAATTAAAAATAAAACATATTATGTATAATTTAGTCCTTTCTCCATTGATAGAATCTTCCTTTAATATTGTTTTGTTTTACTCTTTACTTTTTATAATTACTGTTTCAAATTATTTCTTTTAAACTTCTGAACATGATACCAGTTTGAAGCATCTATATCTATTGCCCCTGATTACTTATTTTTCTCTCTTTAATCCATATAGTATAGTAGCATTTAATAACATAACCAAAGAAAAAGTTGCAACTTTCTCATGGACTCTTCTTAGAATTTTGTTCAATGTTTTGCATATTTCTGCCATTTTGTATTTCTTAGAAGACTTCTTTTCTACACCTCTTATAAGATGTCACTGTTTTGTTTTTTCATCTCATTCAGGTTTTGTTTGTCTGTTAAAGTCTTTACTTTCACTTTATATCTAAGTGATAACTGTGTAAGTACTATTGGGTGAGTGATTTCTTATTTCAGTAGTTTGAAAATACAATTTTATTTACCCTTGGCATATGTTTTCTGCTCAGAATTCTGCCGATAGACTAATGGTGGTTCCTTTGTAGATTATCATAACTTTTTTTGGCTGCCTTTAAAATTTTACTCTTTCATGGACTTGCCAAATTGCATATGACGTATCCTGAAGGAGGTCCCTTTGTCTTAAATTTATTGGTGTTTTTTTGGCTCACAGACTTGTATGTCAGTTCCTTACACAGGTTCAGGAAGTTATCGACTATTTCTTCTTTAAATAAACCATCAGCAGTCCTTCTGTCTAATCTCTCTCCAGGGTTACACTCTAATGTGCACTTCCTGGGGAAGTCTGATGTCTACTGTAGAATTTCCTCACTTTGTAATATCTTGAATCTCTGCCCTCTCCTATCATTTCAAGTTTTGTATTGGTGAGTTTGTGAATCTCTCTTCCACAAAGACAGTCTACTTCCAATGCTTTCTGTTGCATTCTTCATCTCATTTATTAAGTTCTCCTGGTCCTCAAGTAATGTTTGGTTATTTTATAGTTTCAGTCTCTTAGGTAATGTATTCCTTATCATCATTTCATTTATTCCTGAGCTCAATAAACTGCTTTCTTAGTTATGTATTTTTTATTGAGTTTCTGTATGACACCTATTTGGATTCTCTATTAGTTATATAGCAATATACCATGGCTTGAAGTTTGTTTGCTGCAGGGTTGACATTGTGTGTGTGTGTGTGGGTGTGCAGGTGCGTGTGTGTGTGCATGTGTGTCTGTGTCTGTCTCGGTGTCTGTGTGTGTCTATCTGTGTGTTAGTGTCCCCTATGTTGTTACTGTGATTGGTCATGATCTTGATAAATTATTGCTCTGATGACACTTAATAACAGATTGGGAGTTGGAGTCCTTGCTTACGTTTTCTGGTAACTTGCAATATTGCACAATTTTTCGTTTTACTTACCTGAGCTACCTCTGATAATATTTCAAAATGGCACTTTCCAGTGGCTACTGTCTGGATAAAAGATGTGCTTTCATTGTCACTTCTTAGAAATCTCTGGTAGTTAATGCCACTGTTGTCACTGGGATGGAGAACCCTTCCTTTTATCTGATATCCCTTGAGAATCAGTGTACACATTGAGGAAAGGTGTAAAGACAGGTGGGTATTTGGAATCAGACAAGTGCCTTTCCCATGTCCAGTGTTGCAAGGTAAATTGTCTCCACCATTGTGAATGGGGAGGAGGGACAGGTTCATGAATGTCTGAGTGTCTGAACGATGGAAATTCTGTCTCCATTGTGGCTCCCTCCTAATTACCTGTGATCATGAGTACTGGTACAGTTGGAGGCCGAAGCTGTGAACCACTGAGACTCTGTTTCTACTGCGTTCTCTGAACTTGTGTACTCAGATATCTTATTCAGGTGGCCTTGGTTGCAGACACCAAATCTGCTCTTTCCTCAGTTTAGCCTCCTTTGTGTGTTTTAGTCCACCAAACTTCACCTGTTCACATGCGTTCTGGAGTATTGTTTTGTGTTGTAGTTATTTTTGTTCAGATATGAACGTTTTATTGACTGTAGATGTAAGGGGAGAGACAAGAATATTTTAAACTTATGTCACTTTTTAAAGTATATACCTTTTCAATTAAAAGCTTAAATTCTAATTAGGACACTATAAGAACAATAAAGAAAGTGAACAAAACACCTCCCTTAATGTCATACTACTACAAAATATTTTGATTTTCCTGGGTTATTTTCTTCAATGTTTTTTCCACCTACATGCACATTTTACTAAAATATATCCCTATAATCCCTTTAAAATCAATTAAATTATTAAAATAATTCTCCATGCTGTAAATATAGCCCTTTCAGTTCTCTAATTTATTTCTTGTACCTTGCACATTTCTGTGTTCTCCATCCTTCTTCCCTTTCCCCACAGGAAACCACTACTTGGTACACTACACATATATATGTCATTCTTCTTCTGTTTTTTTATGATTATTTCTCTTATATCTTTGTTTTCCTCATTTAAGTGACAACATAGAGTGTTTTTCTCTGTATGGCTTATTTTCCTATATGCAACACGCTCTGGGTCCAGTCACATTGTTCCAAATGGCAGAATTTTACTTTTTATTATACAATGATGAAGTATTTATTATGTTATCAATATCTCACATCTATTTCAGTCAATCATCTATTGATGGGCAGTTGAGTTGTGCTTCTAACCTTGGCTACTATAAATGATGATGTTAAGAACATTTGGGGTAATATATCTTTTAAGTTAATCTTTTCATTTTTTCTCAGATTTATACTGAAAACAGGAGTTGCTGCAACAGATAATGCTTCTATTTCCAGTTTTCTGAGCACTGTCCACAGTTGTATAATAGTGGATTCATCTATTTACATTTTCACCATCAGTGTACCTGGGTGCCATCTTATCGACATTCTTATTAATGTTTGTCATTTGTAGACATTTTGTTAATTGACATTTTGGTTGCTGTAAAATTATGTTTCATTCTGGTTTGGATTTATGTTTTCCTAACGAATAGCAAAGTTGTCTTTCTTTTTATGAGCATGAAAATCATCCACATGTGTGTTTTTGAAAAGTTTCCATAAAATTGTTTAACTGTTTTTAATTTGGGGTCTTTATTTTTAAATATTGAGTCTAATATGCTACATATATATTATTGATATTAACATTTTTTGGTCCCATTGTGTGAAATTCTTCCCTCTATTCTGTCAGTTATCATATGTTTTGTTGAAGGTTCCCTTTGCTCTGCAAAAGATTTTGCACTTCACACTAATAGAAGAAATAGAATCCCTGTATCACATAGTACATATATTTTTCCTGAGTAAACTAAAAATTGTAACTATTAGTTTTTTTTTCTTTAATTTGGAGACAGATCAAAAATAAAGATTGCTATGATTTATCTCAAAGTCAGTTCTGCTCATGTTCTTGGTCAAAAATTGTACAGTTTCAGGCTTTACATTTAGGAAATTAATCCATTTCTATCTCATTTTTTATACTATGGAAGAAAATGCTCTTACATCTTCCAATTACATGTACTGTCCTGTTATCTCAGAACTACTTTTTGAAGAGACTGCCTTTTTTCCATTGTATACTCTTGCCTCCTGCTTTGTACACTAATTAACCATATGTTTGTGGGTTTATTTTCTGACACTTTATTTTGTTCCATTGATCTATGTGTTTCTTTAATTGCCATATTTTGATGTATTGATTACTATAGCTTTGTAGTATGTTCTAAACTCAGGGAGGGTATTACCCACAGCTTTGTTCATTTTTGAAAATAATTTTAGAAAATGTGGGTCTTTCAGATGTATGTATAAATTTTATTATTTTTCTCCTTGTTTTGTGAAAAAACTTACGGATTCTGTGAGAATAGAAATTTACTTAAAGAAAAAACCTGAGAAAAATACTAAAGTGTGGAGGATAATTTATACAATATTAACAGCAACTGGATTGCTGTATAAATCAAAGAAAAAATATATAAAGAAAATGACAACAAAAACAAAATCCATGGGGTATAACAAAAGCAGTATTAATAGGGATGCTTATAGCAAATAATCCCACTTATACAAATAAGAACCATTTCTCGCTTATAACATATTCTTTCAACCAAAAGATGTCACATAATAATAAAAAAAAACATGTTAGTAGAAGGAAAGAGAGCTGAAAGTACAGAACATAATTAAATAAAATAAGGATTAAAAATATAAACATTTAATCATTCTAAATAATGGCTTTTGAAAGATAAATAATGTTGGTAAACTTTAACCAGACACATCAGCAAAAAAGAGAGTTACAGATTAATAAGCTCAGAAATAAATGAGAAGTTACAGCTTATATCAAAGAAATACAAAGCATCGTAAGTTGATACAACAAATTATATGCCAATAAAATGGAAACCCTTGAAGAAATGGACAATTTCTTAGAAAGACTTAATCTCCAAAATGGAATCAGAAAGAAAATATGAAGAGATTATCACTAATGAAATTGAATAAGTATTTAAAAAAAACTCCCAAGAAACAAAATTCCAGGCCTAACAGCTTCACAGATGATTTCTGCCAAACATTTAAGAAGAGCTATCAACTATACTTCTCAGAGAATTCCAAAAATTTCGAGAGGAAAGGAGGCTTTCTACCCCAGATTTCTGTATCACATTGCTACTACAGCTGGAACAAATACTTCAAAAAATTACAGGTTACATACTGCTGATTAGCATAGATGCAAAAATCACCACTAAATTGTTAGCAAATAAAACAATACATTAAGAGAATTATACATTATGATTAAGTCCATTTTATTCCAGGGATGCAAAAGTGATTGAATACCCACAAATTAATCAGTATGATACGCCACAAAAACAACCTGAAGAGTAAAAATTTTATGGTCATCTCAATAGAGTCATAGAATTTTTTGACAAATTCAGTATCTATTTAAGATTATATTTCTCTTCAAATTGGGCATAAGGAAACATAGCTCAACACAGTTAAGGTCTTATATGACAAGAACTCATCTAACATGACACTCACTGATTAAAAACTGAAAGCATCTAAAATAAGAGCAGGAAGAAGACAAGAATGCTGACTCTTACCACTTTTATTCAGTATAGTATAGAAATTCTAGCCATAGCTATCCAAAATAAAAGTAAATAAAATTTAGCTAATTAAGAAAAGGAGTAAAAGTATCTGTTTAAAAATGACATACTTTAACCAGAAATCCTAAAAATGGTGCCACAAAACTACAAGGGCTTATCAAGGTATTTGGTAAAATTTCTGAACGTAAAACTAACATACAGAAATCTTGCATTTCTACACACTAACAACAAGCTAACAGATAGAGAAAGTGAGGGAACTGTCACATTTACAGTTTCATTACAAAAAAAAATAAATCAAGAAATGTATCCAACCAAGGAGGTAAAAAACCTGTACTCAGAAAACTATAAAATATTTACAAAAGAAATTGAAGATAATGCAAACAGATGAAAGGATATATTGTGTTCATTAATGAGGAAAAAATATTGTTTAAATGATAATACTAGCCAACAAAATACACAAATTAAATTCAGTGCTTATCAAAATACCATGGGCATTTTCAGATACTTAAAATAAATAATTCTAAAATTTACATGTAAACCCAAAAGAGATGAAATCACAAAAAAAAAGGAAAGGAAAGAAAACAAACAAACTAAAAACACAAACAACTTTAACAAAGAACAAAGAGGATGCATCTATGTCCCTGATTTTAAACTATAATACAAAGCTACAATATTAAAAAGAATATGGCAGCGGCACAGAACAAACAGAATAATGGAAGACAACAGAATGCCTTAAAATGAAATGAGACAGTTATGGTCATTAAGCCCATTGCAAAAAATGAATATACACTTGGGAAAGGTAACCACCAGGCACATGAAATCTATCAACATCACTAAGCATCAGAAAAATGCAAGTTCAAAACGCAATGAGATTTTATGTCACTCCTGTCAGAATGACTACTATCAAAAAGATAACAAACATAACTGTTGGTTAGGATGTTAGAAAAACAACCCTGATGCACTGCTGGAGTGAATGTAAATATGTGCTGCCACTGTGGAAAACAACATGGAGCTTTATCTAAAAATTAAAAATGAAATATAATCCAACATATACATATCAGGATACTTATTCCAAGAAAATAAAAACACTAATTAGAAAAGATAAATTCAACCCTATATTCACTGCAGCATTATCCACAATAGACAGGATATAGGAGCAAATTAATTGCTCATCAATACATGATAGATAAAGAAGATGTGTTTTTATAGTTTTTATATCTACCCATCTTAAGTACAGATTTATCTATATATATATATATATATATACACACACACACTTTATATATATATATGAACTATATATATATATACACACACATAAAAATAAAATGGGTTTTTACTCAGCTCTAAAAAGAATAAGTTCTTTCCATTTGCAACAAATGGGTTGCTCAAGAGGGTAATATGCTAAGTCAAATAAGTCAGGAAGTGAATGACAAATGCTGAATGATTTTACTCATATTTGGAATTTTATACAAATGAACATAAAAACACAGAAATGGAGTTATACATATAGAAAGAAACAGGTTGTTCACAAGAAGGAGGGAAATGGGGTGAGGAAAAGAAAAGTTGAAAAAATTTAGAGAGAAAATTTTCCAGTTGCAAATTAAATGAGTCAGGGACAAGTAATGTACTGTATGGGGAATAGCCAAAAACTATTAAATATCTTTAAATAGCAACATATCATAACTAGATATATTCTGGCGATCTGTTTGAAATATATTAAATACAACAAACAGTATGTTGTGAAAGAGAAACTAACACAGTGTTATAGATTATTGTACACTTCAATAACAAACAAACATACACATAGAAAAAAATAGATTTGTAGATAACAGAGGCAGGGGTTGGGAAAGTAGGATTTGATTAATGCACTCAAAAGCTATAAATATCCAGCTGTAAAAGAATCGTGTTCTAGGGATACCCCGTAGTAACATGAAAATTACAATAAATACTGCTTTATGTTCAATATCAGTGTTGTTAAGAGAGTAGACCATAATGTTTCTCATCACAACCAAAAGACAAATTGTATTTCTTTAAAATTGTATCTAATTGAGATAATGAATTTTCCCTAAAATTGCTATGATATTTATCTCATGATACTTGTAAATCAAATCACTATCATGTGCACTTAAACTTACACAATGTTTTATGCCTATTATATCTCAATAAAAGTGGAAGAAAAAATGGAAAGTCAATGGTCACTTTTTCCCATGTTATTTCTCATGATTCTTTTTGCAGCAAGTAATCTTTAGTCATGATATACTTATCCTAGTTAAAGATACCACTAAATAAGTGATTCTAATAAATTATACATAAAGATAAAAATAAAATTAGTGTTTTAAAATGCCTAAAACTTTCTTCATGTTAACAGCCCACTGCTTCTGTAGGCAACAAACTTTCACTTTGTGTATTCATCTGAGATTAGGGAATGGATACAAATATTGACTCTGGCTGCTTTTGCTGTGAGTGATGAAGTTCACTGTCTCAGACCGAAAGTCTCATCTCCATGAGAGCATCTGTAAAATATGAAAATGCTAGGTTGCTAAAAATCTCAGAATGATAAAATCTCACAACTCCTACAATTCTTAACTGTTTTGCAATAGGAATGCAATACTGACAAAGACTTGATTTTGTATAACAATGTGCTGTTTTCTCATGGTTGCATAAGGGAATGTGAGGATAATCCCTGAGATCAACAAGAAACATTCTGGCTCAAGTGCTGGGCAAAAAACAGTAAAGGTTCTGCATTTTTAGGACTGAGGACTGCTTTCAAAATGATGACTATGCTCACTTTAATCCAGGTAGTCCAAGGAAAGAAATTTTATTGCAATTTGTAGCTTAAAAGAAATAAATCAATGGTTCAGTCCATATAAATTAGTCAAGGGGTGTTCAAAGAAAAATTAAGTTGTGTCAACAATGAGAATTAAAAGAAAACAAACTAGACACAAACTTAAATTAAAAAGGAGACACAGTCCTGTGCTGGGCTCTGGGGACTGGAGAATATATATGCCTCTGTCCAATTCAAGGATTCAGTGACTTGGCCCTAGCATTAGCTTGGGATTCAATGAACAGGTAACAATTAGTATATAGGGAGAAATATAATCTACCTCTCCCTGATCAGAAGAAAATCTGATGGCTCAATGAAACACTTAATTCACTGAGATTCTGCCAGAAGCAGAGGAATAGTTCCCTGATGACTCAACTAAGATAAACTTAGTTACTGTTTAAAAATCCAACTTCACACACACACACAGTGATAGACAGATTTGTAGTATTTAGTGGGAAGAATTGAGTGGTCAGAGCTCAGAGAATAGTTTTCACACACCAGCCAACTTTTGTACATTTTCCAATACTCTAGGTTTTCCCGGGTAGAGAAATACAGATGGACAAACAAACAATATTCTTCTTTAGGAATTCTAATTTTTAAATTAAAGTGTAGCTTTTGACTTATCAGTAAAGAACCTTGTTATGATGATCACAGTAAGACCCACTGTGTGATAAGAGAGCTCGAAACTAGCTGTGAACCAGCCCAACTGAAACCCAGACTGCTAATATAAGCAAAAAAGTCACCATCATATTTGAGCTGACAAACTTAAAAGCTTGATATTTCTGTTTTAGGAACAACCACTGCTGTCCAGACACAGATCTCCTGCTGCAAGTGGGCTCCTTTATTCTCTTGGTAAAATCATATTGGTGGGATGTTGCTAGAGCTTAACCTGGCCCATTTGCCCATTCTCCAGATTATCAAAGGCTTTCTTCACAACTGGTGACACTTTTTCAGGATTCAGTGTTGCCATTCCAGTCTTATCAGCTGACACTGGCTGCATGGTTGTGAGCAGAAGCCTTAGGCTCCCTGACCTTGCCTACAATTTTCCAGCATTTCAGGGCAATTCACATTCTGAAAATGCTTCACCATTTATTTTAAATTAATGGGAAATAGTCAAAGTCTTCCATGAATATTTTATATTTACTAATATCTGCAGAAATTTGGTATTCTTGCAGTTGGACAAATTTTTAATACTACCACCCTCACCTCTTTTTAGTCCACACATTTTAGGTTGCAATTTGGTTACTGAACACGATCACTCCAACCAAAGGACTAGTACCTCTTAGATACTGCCTGTGTGAAGGTTAGAAGGGGCACAATTTATGTGGGGTGTATAATCCTACATTAAATGTTTGCAATGACACTGTCTCTTCTGGAAAAGCTCTGGTTCTAAGAAGTAAGTTAATTAGAAGGCAGTATATTTATTGGTATGGGGAAGAGAATCAGCTATTTAGGGGTGGGTGGGTGATGAAGAGACAGGAAATAATCCAACAAATGTGAATTGAATGCTTTAGGCCACTGGAGCATGAATTAAGAAGAAAATAATACTTTGTCTCCTGTACCTACCTCGAATTACTCTCTTGAGTGACTAGTCCTTGGGCTATGAAAAGAGCTAGTTTGTGGTGAAGAGTAAAGACAATAATGAAATGGTTTGAAAACCGTGAGAGATTTGTTGTCTCAGGAAAGTAGATTATGCTTAAAGTCAACATGTATTTTTCATTCACTAAATACTAAAATGCATCCTGTGGCATGTGCTGTGCTTACTGTGGTGGTATCGAAGTTAGACAAGGAAAGGGGGATAGACAGAAAATATCTGGAGGAGGTGGTTTCTGTGCTGAGACTGGGAAAGTCTAAGTAGGTAATAGGAGGACATCATAAGTTCAAGGATTAGCTGGGCAAAATTTTTGAGGTTGGAGCTAACATATATGACAAGCATTTTCCTGGATGTATTTCCAGATACAGTGAAACATAAACATATGCCAAGGTAGTCAGACGCCAGATTTATAAAGGAATCACTTAACTAAGTTCATTTTGTGTGCTTAGAGTTGGAAAGGCATTAAGAGCCAGCCTGAGGATGTAAGTTTGTCCTTGGTTGGAAATAAAAACAACATAAAATATTGACTAGATGTTATAGCATAGAAAAATTAGGGCAGGAAATGAAAGCACCAATTGGAATGCTTTGAGAACAGCACAAAGAAGAGCATAGATAAAATTACTTCCTAATTTCTTCCACATGCTGAATGTGCCATCTGAGACTATATCATGTGACCTTCATGATTCCAGGCATGACATAATAGAGATCATGAACCCAGGGCTGGTTCCTGCATTTATCTTCTGTTCCAACCTATCCGAACTTAACACTTTTCATACTTTCCAGGATGAACCAGAAACCACTTATAACTTTCCCTTCCTCCATGTTTAAGTCTTTTTCCAAATTCTTCCATTTTCTCTTCCTGCTTACAAGATATTCTTTAAATTTACTCCCATATTGTTCCATCAAGTGATCATATCAATCAAATATGTCTTTTTCTTTAAATGATTTCTTAGACTCCCGTTTAAATCTTTATTTTAAAAAAATATAACGAAAATACAGGTACAGATTTATGTTTATTGTTCAAGTAAGAAAATTGCATATTGTTGTCGACATTTGCTACCATCAATATTAATCTTTGTTATCCTGCATAATATGGTAGTCCTCTGGTATATAAGTTGTGTTTAGGATGACATTCATAAACTGAAGATGGCTGATGAACTGGCCTTGAAAGAGAGGTAGCTGATGTATCAGCTATCACTGTCACTGGAAACCGTGGTTTGCTCCCTGGTTGAAGTTGAGAAAAACGACTTTCATTGGCAGATATGTTGTGATATCTATATGGACAAGTAGAAGGCTCCACCATTAGTCAAACATGATTGCTTAGTATGGGAGACAAGGTACTGTACTGAGAAGTAGATGTTGTAAAATATAATGAAGTTCACAACACGGCTATTTGCTTCAGTGTAGTTGCTTTGAGAGTGCCTGTGGGCAGTGGTCAACTGATTTAAAAAAGCACTTTGATCCACAGCAATATTGTTCTGGTGATCTAACTGACATTGAAAATGGAGGAGAAAAATCGCCTCTGATCAGGGTAGTTGTATCACCTATTATGTGGCTAGTAGAGGGCTTTCTTATTAGAGGCATGCTTAAATTTGCAGAAAGTAAAAATGCACTTTCTCCTCTAGTGTCAACCACAAAATCAAAATTATCATTATGCACGTTACCTCCTGCTTTAAAGTGCTTATTTTTGAAATCTTCACCCAATGAAGATACCAGAGAGACATTTTTAATCCCAATTCTCCTTTTTATTCTCACTAAAAGCTGGGGACAGCCTTGTTTAAGATTTGGATTATGGCCGAACTGCAGCTACAACCAAAAGGAAAGATTTTAGTAATATTTTAAACCAAAATACAAGACTACATTAAGCCTAACCTACAAAACCTCAGATTTCACGTTTACTATGCTAAGATAATATCATCAAAATATGAACATTGCTGACTATGTTTTGAAATTCCTTATTTGGAATATGCACATTTAAATAGTATTTAAGTATTCAAATTTAAGAAGTTAGCATTTGAATTAACGGTGAAAGCCACTTTTTAAAAGCAGCTTTAATACCTTTATTTAGATTTCTCGTAAGATTTCTAGTTGCTAGGAAAGTTTCTCACAATCTTGAATACTTAAGGCTCTGTCCTCATTTTTAGAAAAAATAAAGAATTTTAGCCTTTGTAGTTTTATACAATTTTCAAAATCTAGTTTTACAATTATATTACCATAGATTGATGTACAAAATAAAATTTTATATATAAGTTACCAAGTCGTAACTACAATTACTGTATACCTTGCTTAAAAGAGAGACTTCTTTTTCTTCTGCTAGAAAGTCAGCTAGACAAGCAGATCTTTGAAAATTCTGCCGCAATTTCCTAAACCTATAAATGTTAAGCTGTCTAACTAAACTTTTCATACTTCCAGTTTCAAATACTCTGAAAGGGGACTTTTTTTCCAAAACTTCCTTCTTTAAGACAACTTCATCAATCACTATGGAAGTTTCATTATCATCCCACCAGTTGGATTAAATTGATAACTCCCAGCCACTTTCCAGATTTTTCTTGGAAATGTCAAGCACAAAAATCATTATCTTCTTCTGGCTCAGAGACACAATGTGTGTAACATGGACTTTTAAACAAGGATTCTTCAGACAAATTCTGAAAATCATTTACTTCAATCATAGACCTCAAGACAAGTCCCCAGAGATTGTTTGATCACACAATACAGATCTTCCGGAGTTTCCTGAAACAGTTGGTCCATTGCTACGAGACCCATCTTGAATTTCTGAAAAAATATGTGCCATCTCAAATAACTTTTTCTAAAGCTACTTTTCTAATCTGAATGATTTTGAGCACTGCAGCTTCATATACTGCTCTGGCAGGCCTGCACGGATAAACTACTAGGCCATCACAATGGTTCTCAACTTGAGTAGATGTGACATCACAAAACGACTGGTCTCCTAGCAACTCAAGTGTAACATTCAGCCAGTGTTTACTTCTCATTAATCCAGTTAAAATGAAACATATAAGATGCCTTTTTTTATAGTGTGATCTGCAATTATTACCCCAAGAAAATCTTTTTAAATAATTAATGTTGGGGTCTATGAAATAAAACAAATCTCCATACTTTTGTACACAAATTTATACAACATTAATAAAAAGAGTATAAATAATGCACAAAATATATAAAATAATTTTAAAGTTATGGGATTTAAAGTGAAATTTGTGTAAAACCTCTGCAGGAAATGTATACCTATTTCATTATAATTAGTAAGGTGAAACAATTTGATTTGGAAATGGAAGTAGTTATTTATCTGTTTACTTTACAAGAAGTAGCTCTTTATTCAAAACATGAGCAGAATACATATCGGAGTATTTGGTATGTTTAAGAATAAATGGTAAATATTTATGAAATAAAACTAGATTAAAATAATGAATCAAATTTAAGAAATCCCAAAGGGGTAATTTTTGTATGAAATTGTAATTTAGTGCTGTAAGTAAAACAAATGTAATTTAGTATCCTACTTTAAAATTACAAAAGAGATATTATTATAGTATACTTATAAAAGTTTACTTTTGCCATTCTTTCATTCAGAGGTTTTTCAGTCCCTCGATGTAATAAATTTTCTTCTCGTCATTATAGTCCATGTTCTTGGGGCTTCTGTTAAGTGTTCCAAAATGATGTTGATATATACACTTATACAGAAGATCATGGGTTCAATAATCAGTGCCTCCATTAAGGGGCAAACAAACAATCAAAAACAAAGAAACAACATTATATGTGGGATGGGGTTTAAAAGACCAAATAATGCATTTAGGAAGCAATATGTTTCTCAGTCCTGAAAGAGTTGGCATTGTTAGTATAATGCGGCATTTTAAGGCAAGTGTTTTGTACACATATTGTTAATAAAGCTAAGTTATGTATCAGTGAACTGTAGTAAAGCCAGTTCTACCAAAAGTTGTATTCTTTATTTAGACATAAATTCCATTAAACATAAGCCAAATTCAAAATGAGAGATAAGATTTTTAAATAAATAAATGTTCACTCAAGCTACAAAGTAAATTTTTCCTTCAGTATGTGTATATTCCATTCTAAGTAAATATTAGCAAGCTGAATTCATGGCATATTATAAGTATTATAAAGTATAGTGAAGTTGGATTTAGTCCTGATTCTTAAATTTTATTTAACATACGCAAATCAATAAATGTGATACCATCCGTTAAATAAAGAATTCAAAAAAAAATATCTCAAAATATGTAGGAAAATTATTCACAGATCTGATCTTAACTTTTTTATGAAATATTTTTTTAACAAATTTGCTCTAGATAGAATATGACTAAACAGTAAAATCCGTATATGAAAAACCCATGACTAACATCAACTTCAATGTTAACATACAGGAAGGTTTTTCTCTGGTACAGTAATAAGTAAAAGTAGCTCATACTAACAAGTCCTATATTACACTACTAGAAGTTCTAGCCAGAACAACTACTCAAGAAAAAATATAAAAGCCATTCAACTTGTAAGCAAGCAGTAAAATTTTTACAGATGACATAATTATACATAGTTAGAAAACTGCACACCCTCTGCCAGTGACTGTGAGAAATAATGAACAAAATTAGTAAACTTGCAGTATACAAAATCAAAATACGAATATCCATTGCATTTTTATATAGTAACAACACATTATCAGAAAGAGAAATTAGGAAATCAATTGTATGTAAATTTATACAAAAAAGAATAAAATAGGAATGTATTTAATAAGTTAAATAATAGATCTAAACATAGATCTATAAATTACAGGTGGAAGAAATACAAGTAAACATAATAAATAAAAGATATTCTGTGCTTACTGATTGTATACAATGTGAGGAAATGCTCTACTCTATCTTTCACTTGTTCAGTCTCCCCAGCAATAACTGTTGAGGAGAATCTCTTTTTGATATTTAATACTCTTGCTTCTTTTTTCATAGGTTAAATTATCAAAGGTGAGAGGGATTTTATCTGGTTGCTCTATTCTCTTCTATTGATTGGTGTCAGTTTTTGAGCCAGTATCATGTTGTTTAAATTACTAAAGATTTGTAGGACTGTTTAACAACAGAGAAATTTACAATATTATATTCAATACTCATTTTCAAGGTTATTTTGGCAACTAAAGATCTTTGTGGTTGCATATAAATTTTGAAATTATTTCTTCTATTTAATTTAAAAATCTCATTGTTATTTTGACATGAATCATACTAAATATAGATTCCTTTCGGTAGTATGGTTGTTTCAACCACATTGTTTCACATCATTAACATAAGAGATCTTTTAATTTCTTTTAATCAATTTTAATTTCCTTCATCTATGTTTTCTATTTTTTAAAGTATAGGTTTTCTCTCTATTTGTTAACTTCATTTGTAGATATTCTTTACATACATATAATTATATATATTTTATTTTTAAACATGTTCCTCACACAAATACAACAGGCAGAAGGCAGTGACAAGACATAGTCAAAGTCCAGAATGAAAGAAATCTGTTATCTAAGATAATATATCAAGCAAGGCTAAACTTTAAAATAGAAGGAGAGAAAAATAATCTCCACACAAGCAAATACTAAAAGAATTTAGCAACAGAAAAAGACATAATGAAACATCTACTCTAAAAATAAAGAAGCAGGATGCTATAGAAAGAGAAAGGCATAATTAGAAAGGCAAAAGCTACAATGACTTACAACAGAATAATAATGATATTGTAAAACAGGACGTCAAAATTTTTAAGTGTTTGAGAGTGAAACAGGACAATGCAGATTATTTTCTTCTTATTTCTGTTCTCTGTATGATGCGTTTAAATTTGTATTCCTTTCAGTTAATATAAACAGATATAGTAACGTGTCAATATACATACAAAACAGGGTAACAATAAGTCAAAATCTTACAATGAAGTCACAAATCCAGAAAAAAACCAAGATAATAAAAGAAAACTTATAAAGCCACAAAAAGAAAAAGAAATGAATAAAAAGGAAATACGAAATCAACTGGAAAATGAAGTTCAAAATGGAAATAAACACCAGTTTATCAATAATTGTTACAAATGTTAATGGAATTAGTGCTTCAATCAAAAGATGTATATTGTCAGATGGGATAATATAACAAGACCCTACATTATGAAGCATACAAGAGACCAACTTTAGAAAGAGGAACACACATCAGTTGAAAGTCAGAAAATGGAAAAATACATTCCATGCAAATGCATATGACAAGAAAGGAGGACTAGCAGTACTGACTTCAAACAAAATAGACTTTACAAGAAAGGCCATAGAGAAAGATAAACAAGGACATGATATAATGATTAAAGAGCAACACAAAATGAGGGTTTTATACTCATTAATATATATGCACTCAATATAAGAGCACGTAAGTACATAAAGTAAATACTAATACATAAAAAGGGAGAAATTGATGGGAACACAATCACAGTAGGAGAATATAACTCCCCATTAACATCACTAGACTGGTCTTTTAGACAGAAAATTAATAAGGGAATAAAGATACAAAAAGATACAATAAAATAATTGGATTTGGTGATAGTTTCAATACACTACTTATCCCCAAAACAGAATATACATTCTTTCCCAGTGCACAAGGAACATTTTCTAGGAATGTTTATGTACTAAGGCCCAGAAGAAGCCTCATCAAATTTAAGAAGTTAAAAAAGATTTCAAGCATCTTTTCTGAGTATAATACCATGAAACTAGAAATCAATCACAGATAAACAGGGAGAAAAAATGACAGCATGTAAATTGATAAACATGGTGCTAAAACAAGGGGGGTAGGTGATGAATTAAAAGAAGAAATTAAAAAATATCTTGAGAAATATGACACAACACTACACAAATTATATGGAATATAGCGGAAGCAGACTTAAGAGGGAAGATCATAGTGACAAGGGCCACCTCAAATTAGAAGAGCAATTTCAAATAACTAATCTAATGCTCTATGTAAACTAATCATGAAGAGAAGAGCAAACAAAATGAAAAGTCAGCAGAAGGTGGGAAGATAAAGAGCAAGGGAGAAAGATTTGAAATAAAGATTAAAAATGGAAAAAATCAATCAAACTGTTTTTGAAACAGTCAACAAATCTGACAAATCTCAGGACAGGCTCACCAACAAGAAAAGAGAGAGAACACAAATACCACACATAGTGAAAATGGGGAAACTACAAAGAGTACATAAAATTTGCAAAAAAACATAAGGGTATACCATGAGCAACTGCATGGAAACAAACTGGATAATCTAGAAGAAATGGAGAAGTTTCTGGAAACATTCAGCCCATCATTATTGTATCAAGAAGAAATTGGCCATTTCAACAGACAAATCACCAGAAATGGAATAGAATTATCAGTAAAATAAAAAAATCTCTGCAAACAAATATTCAGACCCAAATAGATTCACTGAGGAATTTGACCAAACATACAAAGAAAAATCCATACCAGTCCTTCTCAAACACTTCCAAAAGATTCATATGGAGAGAGTACCCCCAAACTCACACCATAAGGCCAACATCAACCTGAAAATAAAACCAGACAAACACACTACCTAAAAAGAAAACTATAGGCCAATATCATTGATAAACATAGATGTAAAAGTCCTTAGGAAATTATTAACAAACAGAATCCAACAGCATGTAAAAAAAGATCATACACCATGGTCAATTTAGGTACATCCCAGGAACACAAGGATGGTGTAACATATGCAAATCAATCAATCATTTGTGATACACCATATCAACAAAAGAGAGGACAAAAAACCACATGATAATCACAGTAGATGCAGAAAAATCATTTGATAACATTTAACACCTATCTGCAAAATAAGTTCTTATCACAGTGGGTACAGAGGGACCATATCTCAATGTAATAATAGCTATTTATGACAAATATATAGCCAGCAAAATACTCAATGTTGAAAAACAGAAACCCTTCTCACAAAAACCTGAGACAAGACAAGGTTGCCCATTCTCACAATTTCAATTCAATATAGTCTTGGAAGTCCTAACCACAACGATCAGGCAAGAAAATTTGATTTCCTATCAAATTATGCAAAACATTTCTTTTTAGGACTGAAACAAATGATCATAATATTTACATAGAGTCATTAAAAAATCATAGTTACAAAAGCAATATTGAAGTAAAAGAAAGATGCTGGAGGAATATCCCATTATGTCTCCATACACTATTGCAGAGCTACAATAATGAAAATGACATGATATTGGTACTAAAACAGGCATATGGACCAATGGAACAGAATAGAGAGCCTAGGAATAAATCTACAGGCCTATGTTCAATTAATCTTTGACAGACTAGCTAGGAATATGACAGAGAAAAGACCATATCTTCACCAAATGGTTTTGGGAAAACTGGATAGCAGCATCAAAGCAATGGAGTTAGAACAATCATTCACTCCGTACACAAGAATAAACTCAAAATGTCTTGAAGAATTAAATATAAGTAAGACACAGTAAATCTCCTAGAAGAAAACATAGGCAAAACACTCTGAGATAAATCTCAGCAATGATCTCCTAGAACAGCCTACCCAGGGAAGGCATGTAAGAGCAAAATTAATCAATTGGACCAAATAAAACTTACAAGCTTTGCACAGCAAAAGGAACCATAAACAAAGCAAAATGACAATCTGCAGGATTAAAGAAAATATTTAGAATTGATGCAACTGACAAAGTCTTAATTTCCAAAATATAAAGATTTCATACAACCTAATAATAATAAAAAAAAACCAAGAAACCCAATCTGAAAATGGGAAGAAGCCCTAAACTAGCAATTCTCCAAAAGAGACGTTCAAATGCCACACAGATATATGAAAAAAGAAAAAAAATGCTCACTATCATTATCAGAGAAGGGCAATTCAAAACTGTAATGAAGAATTACTTCCCAGTAGTCACAGTGGTCATCATTCAAAAGTCCACAAACAATAAATGCTGGGGAAGCTGTGGAGAAAGGGAAACTTCCTACACAGTTGGTAGGAATGTAGTTTGGTGCAGTCACTTTGGAAACCAGGATGGGGATTCCACAAAAGAATAAAATAAACTTAACATACGATCCAGCAATCCCACTTCTGGGTATAATCAAGGGGAACCCTATTTCAAAAAGACACTTGCAACCCAATGTCCTTAGCAGTGCAGTATACAAAAGCCAAAATATGGAAGCAACATAATTGTCCAACAACAGATGACAGTATACAGAAATTATGCCATATTTACAGAATGGAATAATATTCTGCAATAAAAAATGATAAAACAATGACATTTGCAGCAAAATGGATGTCCCCAACATGTGTCATTCTAATTGAAGTAAGCCAGAAATAGAAAGAAATATAACACATGACATTACATATGAAGAAGCTTTAAAAAATATATGGATGGGAACACTATGTTTTCATCTACAAAACTGAAACATACTTGCCGATCTTCTAAACAATTTTAGATTACTGCAGAAATGGGCTTCGAGAGAATATATTTGGGAGCTGTAGATATATAAATGTTATCCACTGTATATAAAAAAAGATGTTTTCAAAATTTCTTTTGTATGACACAGGTCATTATGTTAAATATCGTGAAGTAACGTTTTATAGGCATAGAATTATATGCGTGTACAGGGACACTATGCTATACACCACAGATTGACACATTGTAAATGACATATTTCATTGATAAATAAATGAATAAATATGTAAATAAATAAATAAATACATAAATATATTATATTTAATAATAAAAGAAATACAAAGATTCACACTACTTAACTTTACACATCAAGAATCTAGGAGAAAACAGAAAGAATAAAGAAGATAATTTAATCAATGAGAGTAAGGCAAATAATAAGAGAAACAATTGAAAATATAAAAAAACAAAGTCTGTTTCTTTTAAACATAAAGTGGACAAACGTTTAGGTTGGCTAAGAAAATAAAATCTCAAATAAAATTAGAAATAATAGAGAAGATATTACCACTGATGTACAGATGCATAGCGTCATAAGAAATTAACACTAGCCAAAGATTTGAATGACCTAGAGCAAAAGACAAATTCCCAGAAACATATGTCTTCCAATACTGATTCAGTAAGTAATTAGAAAGTTAAATACACCAAAAGTGTGTATGAGTAAATCAGTAATCCAAACCTCCCAAACCAGAAAACATTTACAAGGTGACTTTGCTGGGGAAATCTGTGATATATTTGAAGACAATTTTTCACCAATTCTTCCAAAAATCTTGCAAGAATTTGAAGGGGGTGAAAGATTTCAAAGTTATTTTATGATGCCAGGTTTATTTGCATAACAATGCCAGAAAGGACATTAGATGCAAAATGTGGAATATTATCCCTGATGAACATATGTGCCAAAATTCTCAGCAAAACAGAAGGAAAATCAATTCAACAACACATTAATGTATCATGCACATACAATGAGTAAAGGGACTTATTCCTGGGTTTAAAGATACTTCAAAATATTCAGATCAATATAGGTGACATGCCACACTTATAGAATGAGAAATAAAATCACATAATAATTTCAATAGGTGCAAAAAGAGCATCGTATATAATGCAACATCCTTTTAAGATACTCCCAACAAATTACATTAACACTGTCAGTGGCACGATTTCATATACAGACAAACACTGTGTGGACAGAAGCAGAGCAGTTCTCTTTTTATTGATTCCTAGAAAAAAGGTTTATGTAGGACATGCACAATGCCTCACATATAATCTAGGTTATAACAATATTAATAATCTTAAGCTATTTATGTCCCCATGATCCTGCAGTAAGCACAGGATGTTAAATGATCAAGGATTGTTTTAAACTTCATCACGGAACTTCATTATGTAGGCCATCTTTTATCCAGCCGGCTGTGCCTGTCTTAGGTTGTCCTCCTCTGAGGATCTTACCCAGCATAGGCTATCCAGCCATCCATACTGGATACAATAAGCAGGCCATTTCTTATCCAGCCTGGATATGTGACATTCCTCACAGCTTGTTTATCAGTTCAGCCCATGGGCTTATTCTCTAGAGCCTTCAGACAGGAACCTGCAACCCAACATCCCTTGACCGAAAAATGGATGAAGAAAATTTGATGTACATATGCAATGGAATCAATACTTTGCATTCCTATCAACAATGTCCATGGAGTTCCTTTTTCACTACAATCTCACCAACATATGTTTCTTTTCTTTTTGATGAGAACCTTCTGACAATTTTGAGGTCTTGTCTAATTTTTGGTTTATGACTTTCCTAATAATTGATAACTCTGAACATATTTTCATGTGTCATTTAGGCATCTGTAAGTTTTCTACAGATAATTGATTGAGATCTATCTATTCAGTTCTTACGTACTTTTTTAAATTGGATTGTTTGTTCTTTTTTTTGGTGTTGTGGGGTAAGAGTTTGCCATATATTTTGGATATTAACACTTGATTGGAAAATATCACATGCAAACATATTCTCCCAATTTGTTGGTTGACTTTTCATTTTATTGATCATTTCTTCTGCAGTGTAAATCTGTTTAGAGTGATACAATCATATTTTGTTAGATTTCCCTCTGCTTCCCTTGCCAGAGGAGACATATGTAGAATCAATTTCAGTCCAATGTCAGAGTGTACTTCTTATGTTTTACACTAGGATACTTTGTTTTCAGGTTTTATGCTTTATATGCCCAGGTGTGGGATTTCTGGGTCATATGATAGGTCTATTTTAATTATTTAAATGAACATCCATACTGTTTCCAAAGTGCTTGCACCAATTTTCATTCCCACCAACACCGTTTGAGAGTCCCTTTTTCTCCACAACTTCCACAGTCTTTATTATTTGTAGACATTTTGATGACAGCCCTTCTCACTAGTGTGAGGTAAAACATTATTTTATTTTTGTGTTGCATTTGCATAATGATTAGCTATGTGAGCATGCTTTTATGTTTCTGATTGTCATCTGTGTGTGTTTTTAGAGAATTCTCTTCTGCTCATTTTCTGGCTGAGAAGTTTGTAGATTTTTGAAATGGAGTTGTATGAACGATTTGTGTATTTTAGAAATTAGCCTCTTGTTAATTGCATTGTTTTCTAATGTTTTCTCCCATTAGGAATTTCATCTTTTCATATTGTTTATTTTGCTGTGAAGAAGGTTTTAAGTTTAATTATGACCTATTTGTTTGTTTTGCTTTTATTGTTTTCAGCATGGGAGTTTGACATATGAAAATTTCGCTACAATTTATGTCTTCTTTTGCCTATGTTAGTTTCCAGGAGTTTTATTTTGTCATGTATTATATTCAGATATTTCAAGCATTTTGAGTTTATTTTTGTACAGTGTGAGGGAGTGTTCTAATTTCATTGATTTACATGTAGATGTCTTGCTTTCTCGACATCACTTGCTGAAGACTGTCTTTTCGGCATTGTATATTTTTGTTTCCTTTGTCATAGTTTAGTTGACCATAGTTGTGATGTTTTTTTCTACCTCTGTATTCTGTTCCAGTGATATAGATGTTTATTCGTTTTCCAGTATTGTGCTGTTTTGATTACTGTTTTTGTAATATAGTCTGATATCTGGGAGGTTTTTGCGTTATGCAACCAAATATGTTCTTTTTCCTCATTGTTCCTTTGGCAGTTCTGGTACATTTGCAGTTACATACAAATCTTAGGACTGTTTAATTTCTGTGGAAAATATCATGTAGTTCGACCTGAATCAATTTATATCTGTGGACATCTTTTGTTGTATGTATATTTTAACAATATTATTTCCTCTAAACTAAGACCTTGAGATTTCTTTCCATTTCTTTGCATCATCTTCAAATTTATTTATCAGTCTCCTATAGATTTTAGTATCTTGGTTTTTCTATAGGTTTTTCATTTTTGATTTGATTTCATATGGATTTTTTAAAATTATGGAATATTTCTTTGTTAGGGTAAAGAAATGTGACAATTTTTGTATATTAATCATGAATCATGCTACTTTGCTAAATGTCTTTATTAGTTTTATTTGTTTTGGTGTGGTGAATCTTTAGGGTTCTCTATATAGATTATCATGTCATCTAAAATAATAACAGTTTTACTTCATTCAATCCAACTTGAATAACTTTTCTTTCTTGTCCGATTGCTGTTGCTAGGACTTCCCATACTGTGTTTAATAGAAATGGTGAGAGTGGGCATCCTTTTCTTATTCCTTAATTTGGCTTTCAGTTATTCACTTTTGCATATTATGCTGTCTGTGTGTCTGTTATTAATGACTCATTTACGTTGAGATATATTTCCTCAATCCTACTTTTGTTAGAGGTTTCTGTTGTTGTTCTTTCTGTTGTTTTTTGTTATTGCTGTTGTTGCTGCTTTTTAATGAATAAAAGTTGAAGTTTGTGAAATGCTTTTTATGGATTTATTGGGATGATCACGTCATTTTCCCTTTTTCTTTTGTTAATGTGGTGTATCGAACTGATTGATTTCATGTATGTTCCACCTCTCTTATGACCCTGCAATAAATTAAAGTTGATCATGTTGTATAATTCATTTTAAGTATTGCTAGATTTAGTTTGCTAATAATATTTTTTAGAATTTTTGCATCTATGTCAATCAAAGATATTGGCTTGAAATTCTCTATGCCTGTACTTTGTTTGTTGGCTTTGCTGTCAGGGTGATGAAAGCTTCATAGAAATAATTTGTGAGTTTCCAACATCTTCACTATTTTTGAATAGTTTGAAGATTATAAGTTCTGCTTTGAATTTTTGTACAGTGTTCCATGGGAGCTGTTTAAATCTGCACTAACAATTAACGATTTTTTAAATGCAGATTCTTTCTTTCTTCTAGTAAACATTTTGTTCAAATTATTTGTTTCTCCTTATTCCTGTCTCTTTCTAGACATTTGTCTATTTCTTCTAAGTTGTCCAATTCGTTGTCATGTAAGTGTTGACAAAATAATCCCCTTTTGGTATATCTGAGGGAACAATTGTTATTTCTCCATATTTATTTCTGACTTTACTTCTTTGGATCAATTCTCTTTTCTTCATGATGCACCTGGATAGAGGATTTTTGATTTTGCTTATCTTAAAAAGACAACAAAAACAAAATTTAGGTTTTACTACTCTTTTGCATAGTTGTTTATCTCTCTAATTTATATTTACACATGTAATATTTAGGTTCATGGTTTTTTTTAACTTTTTTATGGATTTTTAATCATTTTACAATGTTGTCTCAAATTCCATTGTAGAGCACAATTTTTTAGTTACAATGAACTTATATACATTTCTTGTACCATTTTTCCCCCTGTGAGCTGCCTTAAGAACTTTTATATATTTCCCTGTGCTATACAGTACAGTCCTGTTTATCTATTTTACAATTTTGAAGTCCCAGACTATCTATTCCCACACCCCACCCACTTGGCAACCAAAATTTTGTATTCTCTGCCTGCAAGTCTATTTCTGTTTTGTATTTATGAGTTTTCTGTTTGGTTTGGTTTGGTTTTTAGATACCACACATGAGCCTTCTCAGATGGTATTTTCTTTCTCTTTCTGGCTTACTTCACGTAGACTGATTTTCTCTGGGAACACCCATGTTGCTTAAAATGGCGTTATGTTATCAGTTTATAAGACTGACTACTATTCCATTGTATAAATATACCACCTCTTCTTTATCTAGTCAACTGTCAATGGACATTTAGGATGTTTCCATGTCTTGGCTATTGTAAATAGTGCTGGCTATGAACATTGGGGTGCAGGTGTCTTCCTGAAGTCAGGTTCCTTCTGGATTTATGCCCAGGAGCAGTATTCTTGTGTTATATTGTAAGTCTATTCCTAGGCTTTTGAGGAATCTCCATCCTGTTTTCCACAGTGGCTGCACCAAACTGCATTGCCACCAGCAATGAAGGATGGTTACCTTTACTCCATAGCCTCTCCAGCATTTGTCATTTGTGGATTTTTCAATGATGGCCATTCTGACTGGTGTGAAGTGATATCTCATTGCAGTTTTGATTTGCATTTCTCTGATAATAAGTGATATTGAGCATTTTCTGATGTGTCTTTTGACAATTTGTATGTCTTCCTTGGAGAATCGCTTGTTCAGGTCTTCTGCCCAATTTTGAATTGGGTTGTTTATTTTTTCTTATTCAGTTAGATGAGCTGCTTATATACTCTGGAGATCAATTCTTTGACGGTTTCATATGCAAATTTTTTCCCATTCCGTAGGTTGTCTTTTTGTTTTACTTCCTGTTTCTTTACTGTGCAGAAGCTTGTATGTTTCATTAGATCTCATTTGTTTATTCTTGGTTTTATTTATTCTACGAGAATATTTTCGAGACTTATATCAGATAATATTTTCCCTATATTTTCCTCTTTGTGGTTTATTGTTTCTTGCCTTATGTTTAAGTATTTGATCCATTCTGAGTTTATTTTTGTGTATGGTGTTCTAGCTTCATTGGGAGTGTTCAAGCTTCATTGAATTATATGCTGCTGTCTAATTTTACAAACACCAGCTGCTGAAGGGACTATCTCTTTTCCATTGTAATTTCTTGCCTCCTTTGTCTAAGATTAATTGACCAAAAGTTTTTGGGATCATTTCTAGGCTCTTTATACTGTGCCATTGTCCTATATGTATGTTTATCTACCAATACAGTGTTGTCATGTTGACTGTAACTCTATAGTATTATCTGAATCATTAGCATAAAGAAATGCCACAGATATTTGTACCTTAATCTTGTAAACTGCTACCTTGCTGAATTCTTTGATCAGCTGTAGTAATTTCATTCTGGATCTTGTAGGGTTTTCTATAAATAGTAACATATTATCTGCATATAGTTAGACTTTTATCTCTTCCTTTCCAATTTGCATCCCTTTTACTTCTCTCTCTTGTTTGATTGCTGTGGCTAGGACTTCCAAGAATATCTTGAGTAGGAGTCATGATGTTGTGCATCCTTTTACTGTCCCAGATTTTAGTAGGAAGAATTTGACTCTCTCACCTTTGAGTACTATGCTGGCTGTAGGTTTGTTTGCTGAGATATATTCCTTCTATGCCCACTTTGGTCAGAATTTTTATCATACGTGGGTGTTGAATTTTTCAAATGTTTTTCCTGCATCTATTGACATGATCATGTGGTTTTGGTCCTTCCTTTTGTTGATGTGCTGTATTACATTGATTGATTTGCATAAGTTGAAACACCCGTGTCCCTAGTTTGATCCCCTCTTTGTCATGATATATAATCTTTCTTCTGTGTTGTTGGATTCTATTTGCTACTATTTTGGTGAGGATATTTGCATCTGTGTTCATCAATGTTATTGGCCTATAATCCTCTTATTTGGTAGTGATTTTGCCTGGTTGTGGTATCAGGGTGATTGTGGCTACATAGAATGTCTTTGGGAGTATTCCTTCATTTTCAAACTTCTGGAAGAGTTTCAGAAGGACTGGTAAGAGTTTTTCTTTGTTTGTTTGGTAGAATTCCTCTGTGAATCTGTCCAGTCCTGGACTGTTATTTGTAGGGAGGTTTTATATTGCTATTTTGATTTCATTTCTAGTGCTCTATTTGTTCAAGGGGTCAGTTTCATCTTGATACATTCTTGGTGGACAGTATGTTTCCAGAAACTTGTCCATCTTTTCTAGGTTATACTGTTTTGTTCCATATACTCTTCATAATATTCTCATATGACATTCTGTTTTTCTATTTTTTTGTTGTAATTTCTCCATTCTCCTTTCTCATTTTGCTAATTTGTGTTCTCTCTCATTTCTTCTTTTGAGTTTGGCCAGAGGTTTGTTGATTTTACTTACTTTTTGGAAAAACCAGCTTTTGGATTGGTTGACTTTTTTCCTATGGTCTTTTTAATATCTATTTTATTTATTTCCTCCCAATTATTGATGATTTCTTTCCTTCCACTGCCTTTTGGTCTTGTTTTTCTACTTCATTCTGCTGGAGGGTTAAATTGTTTATTTGTGGTTGTTCTTCTTTTTTGAGGAAGGCCTGCATTGGTATTAGCTCCCCTCTCACCACTGCTTTTGCTGTGTCCCATAAATTTTGTGTGGTTTTGCTTTCATTTTCTTTTGTCTCAAGGTAATTTGTCATTTCAGCTTTGATTTCTTCATTGATCCATTGGTTTTTTAATAACATAATGTTTTATCTCCATGTTTTCCTTTGTTCTCCTTTTTTCTCTGTTGTTGATTTCTAGCTTTGTGGCATTGTGGTCAGTAAAGATGCTTGAGGTAATTTTTATCTTCTTAAAATTGCTGAGATTTCTTTTGTGTCCAAGTATATCATTAATCCTGGAAAATATTCCACGTGCACTTGAAAAGAATATATATCCTGATTTGGGGGGGTTGCAATGCTCTGAAACTATCCACCAAGTATAATATTTCTATTGTATTGTTTAATTTTTCTTTTGCCTAATTTATTTTCTGTCTCAATGATCTGTCCAGTGATGTTAATGCATTGTTCAAATCTCCAAATATGAATCCCCCTTTATATCTGTTAGTAACTATTTTATGTACTTAGGTGCTCCTGTATTTGGTGCGTATGTATTAACGAGTGGGCTCTTCTCAAATTGTATCACTCCTTCAATCATTATAAAATGTCCTTCTTTATCTTTCTTTATGGCCTTTGTTTTAAAGAGTATTTTGTCTGAAATCAGTAATGCAACAACTGTTTTTTGGCTTTTCCAATTGTATGGAATACCCTTTTCCATCCTTTCACTCTCAATCTATATCTGTCCTACTCTCTGAAGTGGGTCTCTTGTATGCAGCATATTGAAGGTTCTTCCTTTATTATCCAGCCTGCCACTCTATGACTTTCGACTGGAGCATTTAGTCTATTAACATTTAAAATAATTGATGATAGGCTTGTGTTTATTGCCATTTGACCTTATCTTTACAGTTGATTTGGTATTTCCTTTTTGTTCCTTTTATCTTCCTTTTATGTTTTGGTCATTTTCCTTTGTATTATCATGAAATTTATTTAGTTTTAGTGACTCCCGGATAAGTTTTTGTCTTCTTGTTTCCCTTTTTTATAAGTCAATTAGACCATTACAATAACTGCTTTTATTAAACGGATAGTTAGATGATCTCAAACCTATCCTATCTGAGAACAAAAAATTTAAAATCAAAGACCAAAAAAAAAAAAATTCTGTATTTTCCTGCCTCCCTCTTCCAATCTCAATGATTTGTATGACTTCTTTTAAAATTTTGTGTTTATTTTATTTGTCATTCATGACTTATCACCTTTCCAGCTGTGAGTATCACATTTCTGTGGCATCCTGATGCTTTTCTCTTTAGAGAAGACTTTTCAGTAATTATTTTAGCATGGGTCTAGTGTTGCTAAACTCTTGAGGGTTTTCTTATCTGTGAAATCCTTTATTTCTACCTTTACCAAAAAGAATTGCATTGCTGGTCAAAGTATCCTACAGTATTTAATTTTTTTCATTCAGGATTTTGAATATGCCTTGCCACTCCCTTCTGGCCTGTAGTGTTTGTGTAGAAATCAGCTAGTAGCCTTATAGGGATTCCCTTGTACCTCACACTTTACCATTCTCTTGTTGCCTTTAGGATCATTTCTTTATCCCTGACTATGGCCATCTTAATTATATGTCTTGGTGCGGGTGTATTTGTGTTCTTGATGTTTGGGACACTCTGTGCTGCCTGTATTTGGATATGTGATTCCTTCTTTAAATTTTGGAAGTTCTCAGTGATGATTTCTAGAAAAACTTTGCAATCCCCTTTGATCTTTCTTCCCTTTCTGTGACTTCTATCATGCCAAGATTGGCATGCTTTCTATTATCTCATAGGTCTCTTGAGCTTTTTTCAATTGTTTCTCATTGTTCCTCTTGTAGCTCTTCTGATTGGGTGCTTTCTATTGTCGTGTCTTCTAAGTCACTAATTCATTCCTCTGCATTATCTAGTCAGCTTTGCTACACCTTTAAATCATTCCTCATCTCAGTCAACATGTTTACCTATTCTACTTGACACTTCATTAAAGCTTCCATTTCATTTTTGACATATTTTATATCTCTAAACACTATCTCTTTTATTACCTTCAGTACTTTGATCACTCTGTTTTTGAAATCTTGATCAAGTTGGATATTGATGACTATTTCACTGATCATTCTTTCAGGGGATTTCTCTTGTTCTTTTAATAGGGAATTGTTTCTATGCTTCTTCAAATTTCTACTACCTCTCTGGCACTGTGGTTTTTGGAGTATCAGTTACCTACTGTGGTCCTAAAGGAGTTTAACTACCCAAAGCCTATGTAGTTATACAACTTAGAAAAGATATAAAAGAGAGAGAAAGATAAAGAATTTTAAATAAGGGATAAATAAATGTTTGAAGACATTGTATAATGAATAATAGAAAAGAATTTGAAACAGAGTTATGAAAAATAATAATAATAAATATATTTTAAAAAATTTCAAAGGGATTAAAATTGGGGTATATATAATTCAATAAGAAGTAAAAATTAAGAGTGTAATAGAAAATGGAACTGGTAAAAACAGATTAATACAAGGGGGTGCTCAGTGTCCTCCTGGATACTATGTACATTTAATGTGAATTCTTTCTTTATTCATCCTGATTTGGAAGCTCAGGTTGTTGTTTCCAGAGGCCCTCCATTGGAGCCCTCATCTGTTCTTCTCCCAGGGCAGGTCAGCAAGCAGATCGATCCTACACCCAACACTGGGTCTGATGAATCTCTTTACTCTGGGCTGGCTTGTCACTGCCCTGCCCGATGCTGCAGTCAGATGTTGCAGACTGACCAGGCAGGATTGGGCATCACGACCTCTCCCAGCCCAATGGTCAGGGGCTGTATTCCAGCCCAAAATTTGAGGGGCCATCCTCCCCCTCAGGTTGCTGATCACTCTGCTGCTCTGTGCCACTGTATGCTCTGCCTAAGGTTTGCACACCAGAAGTGGGCTGAGGGAAGACTGAGGAAGAGCCCTGTACCTGGTCTGGGCCAAAATCCAGCTCCTTGTTTGTCTTGGCAGACAAGTTCTCTGAGGAACCAGATAGTAGTATAATATGTGCCTCAGTCTGTAGACAAGTCTCAGTCTGGCCCTTGAGGCAGCTAATTCCTTAGGCGTAGATGCAGGTTTTGCACCTGCTGCCACATGGTTGTAAAGCACCAGAAGGTATGGTGGCTGTGTCTGAGCCCCAGCTATCTTCACCTAGAAACTTTTGTGGATTTTCAGAGATGGGGAATGCACCCTTTCATCCACAGGGCACATTTGCCCTGTTGTTTTATGGAGGGCCCACGTTGTTCTGCCCTGTGCACCCACAGCCATGACACAAAGCCAAATCCATTCCCCTGGGCCACCACAGTGCAGCCATTCCCATCTACCACCCAGCTCGGGCAAGAAGGCCCTGCCCCCAGCTTCTGGGCTGCATCTTTGGCTGAGTGTCACAGGGATCCTCTGTGCCTATTTTACTTATTTCTGTCAGTCAACTTATACTATGAACATGTACAAGTCTTGGAGGCTCCCCCTCCATCCTGCCAATCACTCAGTTTGAGAGGGGAGACACAGTGAATGAGCACCAGTCCTTCTTTGCTGCTCCCTCACTTTGGGACCTGTCCCACTCTGTTTTGCCTTTTCTTCTTTCTTTCCTCCTTTTCTCCTACCAGATTTTTTGCATCTTAACTATTGAAGAGGAGAATGATCTGTCAGAGTTCTGGAGGTTCTCTGGTTAGCTGGGTGGGTCTGTGGATGTGAGTCTTGGTGCATTTGAGGAAAAGGGTGACCTATGAGCATCTTTCTTCTCCACCATCTTTGCCTCCCTAACAAAAAGACTCACTTTATGGTGGAAGATAAACATAGTCTGAAAATAAATGGAAAATATATTCCATGAAAATGACAAGAGAGTGCAGATTGCAATGCTCAACTCATACAAAACACATTTTTAAATAGGGGCCAAAATGAAACAAATATGAGACTATATAAATAAAAACTGATCAATAAAAAATAGGGTATTACACTCATTAAATTATATATGGACCCAACACCATAGATCCAAAGTATAAAATGAAATTTTACTAGACATGAAGGATTTAATTCATTATAAAACAATAATAATAGATGAGTTTAACACCTAACTATTCTGATAGCCAGATCATCCAAAATGAATATCTGTAAGGAAACAGAGATCTTCATAGCATATAAGATCATTTGAACCTAACTGAGCTATTGGACTCTGCATCAGAAAATTAGAACACATAACCATTTCAAGTGTTCACAGGATGTTATCTAAGGAATTAACCACATATTATGTCATAAAAATTGCCTCAGGAACTTTAAGCAAATTTAGATTTCAGCAAGTATTTTTCCATACACAAAAGTAAGAAACTGTGTATCAACTCTAGAAAGAAGAATAGGAAAAGCACTATCAAGAAGTCAAACCACATCCTTTAAAGAAATACAATAAAACAAGGTCAATGATGACATCAAAGAGGTAATAAAATCATACCTGGAGATAAATTAAAATGAAAACACAGCTTCATAAAACATAAGGGATGCAGCAAAGACAAATCTAAGAGGGAAGTTGAGAACAAATCAAGACTTCTACAAGGAACTAGAAAAACCTCATAGAAAGGATGAAGCATCCTGCCCAAAATAACAAGAAATAAGAACAAACAAAACCCAAAGGCAGTAGAATGAGAAATCTTTAATGCTTATGTTGAAAAAAAATAAAATAATACTTGAAAAATAAAATACAAATCATAAAATCAACCCATATAATTTTTTTAAAAAATATTAAAAAACAGGTAAGTATTTAGCCAGGCTTATCAAGAAACACAGAGAGTGGACCCAAACAAAATAAGAAATGAAAGAGTAGAAATAATATATGATATTTCAGAAATACAAAAAAAGATTATGGAAGCACTACGAGCTGTTACTTGACAACAAACTGGATGACCTAAAAGAAATGGACATATTTCTAGAAACGTACATCCCGCCAACACTGAATAAAGAGAAAACTGAAAACATGAAAAGAGCAATCAGTATAAGTTAAATAAATTGTATAATTTTATAAACACCCTTGAACAAAATGCCTGGATGCCTTTACTAATAATTTTTCCCCCAAATATTTTAAGAAATGTAGGAGGAAGGAAAATTCCCAAAGTTATTCCATGAGGCCACCATTACCCTGATAACAAAATCAGTCAAAGACACTACCAAAAAGAAAATGAAAATGAAAATGCAATATCCTTGATGAATGATGATATAAATTCAAAAATCCTAGAAAAACATCAGCAAATGAATCCAGCAATACTTAGAAAGGTTTATACATGATGATCAGCTGGGTTCCTTTCAGAGTCTCAAGGATGGTTTAACATACACAAGTTAATCAGCATGACACTTATCTAATAAAGGAAGGACAAAATTCACAAGACCATGTCAATACACAAAGTATAAGCATTTGACAAAATTCAACATACATTCATCATCAGAATTCTCATGAAATTGAGTAAAATGGGATCACCTCTCAACATACTAAAGGTCATTTATGACAATTTATAATACTCAGGGGAAAGTGTAAAAGACTTCTGGGTGAATACGGGAACAAGACAAGGATTCCTACTCTCACCAATTCTGTTCAATAGTAATAGAAGAAAGGAAAAGGAAAAGAAAAAGAAGAAAAAGAAATGCAAAATGGAAAGAAATAGTCAAAATTGTCACCAGTACTGATGACATAACAATCATCATAGAGAGTCCTAGGGGCTCCACACTGACTATTATGAACAATAAATAATTTCATCAAGGTAGCAGGGTACAAAATTAATGTAAAGAAGTCTCTTGCATTTCTCCACATTAATCATGAGATACCATAAAATGGACGTTGAAAGCAATAATATTTAAAACCCCGTACCCCCAAAAATCTTCGAATAAATGTAACCACATATGTGAAAGTTCTAAACACTGAAAATTATAAAACATTGACAAAGAAATTAAAAATGATTCAAAGAAATGGAAAGATGTCTTCTGCTCTTGGATTTAAAGAGTTCATATTGTTAACATGGCCATACTACGCAAAGAAACCTACAGATTTAGTGCAATTCCTGTTACAAAGCTGTAGTATTTTCCAAAGAACGAGAAAATAAATAACTCTAAATTTTACATGAAACCATTAAAAATAGCCAAAATGATCTTGAGAAAAAACAACAAATCTGGAGGTATAACCCTCCCAGATACCTTACTCTACTACACACCTACAGTAATAAAAACAGTATGGCATTGGCACAGAGATATAATCAATAAAAACAGAGAACCTAGAAATAATTCCACACAGCCGTGAGCAATGAATCTATGATAAAAAAAAAGCAAGAGTACACAATGGAAAAAAGACAGTCACGTCAATGGATGGTGTTGGAAAAGCTGGACATCTACATGTAAAACAGTGAAATGAGAGCATTTCCTGACATCATATACAAAAATAAACTCCAAGTTTATTAAGGACCTAAATGTAAGACCTGATAGTATAAAACTGCTAGAAGGGAATATAGGTGATACACTTTTGTATATATATCATAGGATTATTTACTTATATCAGTCTCCTAAGGCAAAAGAAATAAAAGCAAAAATAAACAAGTGGGACCTAAATAAACTTGAAACTTTCGGTACAGCTCAGGACACAATCAATGAAATGAAAAGTTTGTGTAATTGGAGAACATATTTGCAAACAATGCAAGTGACCAGGGGTTAATAGATGTAGGTTAATAGATGTAACATTGATTTAAGTTACACAACTCAAGGTGAAAAACAAAAACCCAATCAAAAACAAGAGCAGAATAACTGAGTTAATTTTTTTCCAAAGAAAACATGCAGATGCATAACAGGCAAGTGATAAAATTGCTCAACATTACTAATTATTAGGTAATTGCAAATCAAAACCACACTGTGATATCACTGCACACTGGACAAACGGCTATTATCAAAAAGTCTACAAATAGTGTTGGAGAAGATGTGTAGGTAAGAAATCTCTTGTATACCTTTAGTAGAAATGTAAATTGGTACAACTTCTTTGGAAAATACTATTCAGATTTGTTTAAAATCTAAAAATTTAACTACCATATGACCCAGTAATACCTCTCCTAGGAAAAATCTGGGGAAAAATACCTAAATTGAGAAGAACCAATATTCATGACAGCACTGTTTATAATATGCAAGACAAGGAAGAAATCCAGGAGTCCACAGTAGACTATGGACTTAAGAAGATATGATGTTTCTATAAATATGCAATGGAATAATACTCAGCCATGAAAATGTATAACACATTGCTATTTCATCATCCTGAATGGACTTGGTAAATAATGTGCTTAGTGATGTAACTTAGACAAAGGCAAAAGTATATAATATAATTTATATGTGGAATCTAAAGAATAACAAATAACTGTGTACATCTATCTATAGCTGTCTATTGATAGATGACAGATAGATAGAAAGAAGGATAATAAATGATAGATAGGTAGATAGATAGAGAGATAGAGGGAGAGATAGATAGATAGATAGATAAATAGATAGATAGATAGATAGATAGAAGGATAATACATGATAGATTGGTAGTGAGATAGATAGATAGATAGATAGATAGATAGATAGATAGATAGATAGATAGATAGAGACATGTTGGAGAGGTAAAGAGATTAGTTAGACAAGACTTAAGCAGACTCAAAGATATGGGAAATAATATATGTTTACCAAAGTGGAAGGGAAAGAGTTTTTAATGGTTGAATATTGACAGATAGAAAGTAGTATTCATAAAGGAGAAAAACAACAAGGAAAATCTGTGTAGATTATGGAGTTATACACAATAGTTTAAAATAATAGTAGGTTAAAATTATTGTCATAATTCATAATGCAATATAATCTACAAAATGATTAGAATAACTATGCTGTACATCTGAAACTACACAATATAGTACATCTACAGTACTTCAATTAAAATAAAATATCTGATGTATAATTTAGTCCTGTTTTCTGCTGATAGAATCTTCCTTTAATATTGTTTAGTTTTTACTATTTACCTTCTATGATTACTGTTTCAAATTATTTCTTTTGCTGTTGTGAACATGTTACCAGTTTGAATTATCTATATTCATTGTCCCTGATTTCCTATTTTTCTCTCTTTAAATCATATGGTACAGTAGCATTTAAAAACATACCGAAAGAAACAGATGCAAATTTCTCATGGTCTCTCCTTAGCATTTTGGTCAATGTTTTGCCCATTTTTGCCATTTTATTTTTCTTGGAAGACTTCTATTCTGCACCTCTTTTAAGGTGTCTCGGTTTTGTTTTTCTCATCACATTCATGTTTGTTTGTCTGGTAAAGTCTTTATTTTCACTTTATATCTAAGTGATAACTGTGTAAGTATTATTGGGTGAGTGATTTCTAATTTCAGTAGTTTGAAATGTAATTTTATTTACCCGTGGACTATGTTTTCTGCTCAGAAATCTGCTGATAACCTAATGGGGGTTCCTTTGTAGATTATAATAACTATTTTTGGCTGCCTTTAAAATATTACTCTGTCATTGACTTGCCAATTTGCATATGACGTATCTTGAAGGAGGTCCCTTTGTCTTAAAGTTATTGGGTTTTGTTGGCTCACGGAATTTTATATCAGTTCCTTACACATGTTCTGGAAGTAATCAACTATTATTTCTTTAAATAAACCATCAGCTGCCTTCTAAATTTTTACTCCCTCCAGGATTCCTCTCTAATGTGCACTTCCAGAGGAAGTCTGATGGCTACTGTTGAATTTCCTCACTTTTTATTATCTTGTATCTCTGCCCTCTCCTATCATTTCTAGTTTTGTATTGATGAGTTTGCTTATCCCTCTTCCACAAAGACAGTCTACATCCAATGCTTCCTGTTGCATTCTTCATCTCATTTATTAAGTTCTCCTTGCCTCCAATAATTTTTAGTAATTTTATAGTTTCAGTCTCTTTGGCAATGTATTCCTTATCATCATTTCATTTATTCCTGAGCTCACTAAACTGCTTTCATAGTTTTGTTTTTTGTATTGAGTTTCTGAATGACACCTATTTGGATTCTCTATTAGTTATATGGCAATATACCATGACTTTAAGTTTGTTTGCTGCATGGTTGACATTGTGTGTGTGTGTGTGTGTGTGCACAGGTGCGTGTGCGTGTGTGTCTGTGTCAGTGTCTGTGTCTGTGTATCTGTGTGTGTGCATGCCCTATAAAGTTAGTGTGATTGGTCATGATCTTGATAAATTATTGCTCTGATGACACTATATAACAGATTGGGAGTTGGAGTCCTTGCTTTTATTTTCTGGTAGTTGGCAAAATTGCACAAGTTTTGGTTTTACTTACCTGAGCTACCTCTGATAATATTTCAAAATGGCACTTTCCAGTCGCTACTGTCTGGATAAAAGATGTGGTTTCATTGTCACTTCTTAGACTTCTCGGGTAGTTAATGCCACTCTTGTCACTGGGCCGGTGAACCCTTCCTTTTATCTGATATCCCATGAGGCTAAGTGTACACATTGAGGAAAGGTGTAAAACAGGTGGGTATTTAGAATCAGGCAAGTGCCTTTCCTATGTCCAGTGTTGCAAGGTATCTTGTCTCCACCACTGTGAATGGGGTGTAGGGACAGTTTCATTAATGTCTGAGTGTCTGAAGGATGGAATTTCTGTCTCCATTGTGGCTCCCTCCTAGTTACATGTGACCATGAGTGCTGGTGCAGTTGGAGTCCGAAGCTGTGTGAACCACTGAGACCCTGTTTCTACTAGGTTCTCTGAAATTGAGGACTCATATATCCTAGTCAGGGGGCCTTGGTTGCATACACCAGATCTGCTCTTCCCACAGTTTAGCCTCTTTTGTGTGTTTTAGTCCACCAAACTACCTATTCACGTGCATTCCAGAGTATTCCTTTGTGTTGTATTTATTTTTGTTGTGATGTGTACGTTTTAGTGACTGTAGATATAAGGGGAGAGACAAAAATTGTTTAAACTTATGTCACTTTTAAAAGTGTATACTTTTTCAATTAAAAGCTTAAATTCTACCAAGGACATTATGAAAACAGTATAGAAATTGAATAAATCAGGTACCTTAATATCATATTACTACAAAATATTTTGATTTCCCTGGTTTTTTTTTTTAACATGTTTCCCACCTACATGCACATTTTACTATAATATAACCCTATAATCCCTTTAAAATCAGTTAAATTATTAAAATATTTCTCTGTGCTGTAAATATAGCCCTGTTGGTTCTCTAATTTATTACTAGTAGCTTGCACATATCTGTCTTCTCCATCCTTCTGCTCTGTCCCCACAGGAAACCACTACTTGGTACACTACACATATATAAGTCATCCTGTTCCTTTATTTTGATTATTTTTCTTATATCTTTTTTCCTCATTCATGTGACAATGTAGAGTGTTTTTCTCCGTATGACTTATTTTCCTATGTGCAACACTCTCGGGGTCCAGTCACATTGTTCCAAATGGCAGAATTTTATTTTTTAATATGACAATGACTAAGAATTTATTATGTTATCTATATCTCACATCTACTTCAGCCAATAATCTGTTAATGGGCAGTTGAGTTGTGCTTCTATCCTTGGCTACTATAAATGATGATGTAAAGAATATTGGGGTAATATATACTTTAAGTTAACGTTTTCATTTTTTTCAGATTTATAACAAAAACTGGAATTGCTGCAACATATAATGCTTCTATTTCTCATTTTCTGAGCACTGTCCACACGTTTATAATAGTGGATGCATCAGTTTATATTTCCACCTAGAGTGTACATAGTTTACCTCTTCTCAAAATTCTTATTGAATTTTGTCATTTGTAGACATTTTATTAATAGCCATTTTGGTTGCTGTGAGATTATATTCCATTCTGGTTTTGATTTATGTTTCTTAATGGATAGCAATGTTATGTTTCTATGTATGAGCATGAAAATCATCCACAAGTCTCATTTTGAAAATTTTCCATGAAGATCTTTCAATTGTTTTTAAGTTGGTGTTTTGTTTTTTAAATATTGAGTCTATTTTGATATATATTTATTATGGATATTAACATCTTGTTGGTTTCATTGTCTGAAATTTTTCCTTCTATTCTGTCTGTTATCATATCTCTTGTTGAAGATTTCTTTGCTCTACAAAAGGTTTTGCACTTCACACTTATACAAGAATTAGAATCCCTGTATCGCATAGTACATCTATTTTTTCCTTAGTAACCTAAAAACTGTAAATGTTACCTTTCGTTTTTTTTATTTGGAGACAGATCAAAAATAAACATTGCCATGATTTATCTCAAAGTCATTTCTGCTCCTGTCCTTTGTCAGAAATTGTATAGTTTCGGGCTTTACATTTAGGAAATCAATCCATTTTTATCTTATGTTGTATACTATGGAAGGAAGTGCTCTTAAATCTTCCTTTTACGGGTATTGTACAGTTTTCCCAGATCTACTTATTGAAGAGACTACCTTTTTTCCATTGTATACTCTTGCATTCTTCATTGTAGACTAATTGACCATATGTGTGTGGGTTTATTTTAGGACTCTTTATTTTGTTCCATTGATCTATGTGTTTTTAAAGTGCCATATATTGATGCATTTATTACTGTAGCTTTGTAGTACATTATAAATTCAAGGAGGATAATACCCACAGCTTTGCTCATTTTTAAATATAATTTTAGAAAATTTGGATCTTTCAAATTTTTGTATAAATTTTATTATTTTTCTCCTTGTTTTGTGAAGAAACATGAATTATGTAAGAAAAGGAATTTACTAAAAGAAAAAACCTGAGAAAAATTGTAAAGTGTAGAGGATAAATCATACAATATTAACAACAACTGGATTGCTGTATAAATCAAAGAAAAATATATAAAGAAAAATGACAATGAAAACAAAATCCATGGGGTATAAAAAAAGCAGTATTAATAGGGATGCTTATAGCAATATAATCCCAGTTACTCAAATAAGAAAAATGTCTCACTTACAACATATTCTTTCAAACAAAATTTGTAGGAAAATAAGCAGTCTTGTTAGTAGAAGGAAAGACAGCTGAAAGGTCAGAACATAATTAAATAAAATAAAGATTAAAGACAGAAACATTTAATCAAACTAAATAATGGCTTTTCAAAGGTAAATAATGTTGATAAACTTTAACCAGACACATGAACAAAAAAGGGAGTACAGATTAATAAGCTCAGAAATACATGAGAAGTTACAGCTTATATCAAAGAAATACAAAGCATCATATGAAGTTACAACAAATAATATGCTAAAAAAATGGAAACCCTAGAAGAAATGGACAATTTCTAAGAAAGAAATAATCTCCAGAATGGAATGAGTAAGAAAATATGAACAGATTATCACTAATGAAATTGAATCAGTAATTAAACAAAATCTCCCAAGAAACAAAATTCCAGGCCTAGACAGCTTCACAGGTGATTTCTGCCAAACATTTAAAGAAGAGCTATCACCTATACTTCTCAACATATTCCAAAATTTTCGAGAGGAATGGAGGCTTCCAACCCCAAATTTCTGTATCACACTACTACTAAAACTGGAACAAATACCTCAAAAAATTACAGGTTACATACTACTGATAAGCATAGATGCATAAATCATCACTAAATTATCAGCAAATCAAACAATACATTAAGAGGATTATACATTATGATTAAGTCCATTTTATTCCAGGGATGAAAAATTGATTCAATGCCCACAAATTTTTCAGTATCATACACCACACTAACAACCTGAAGAATAAAATTTATATGGGCACCTTAATAGAGTCAAAAAATGTTTTGACAATTTGAGTATCTATTTATGAATATATTCCTCCTCAAAGTGAGCATGAGGAAACATACCTCAACACAGTTAAGGTCTTATATCACAAGAACTCAGCTAACATGACACTCACTGATTAAAAGCTTAAAGCATCTCCAATAAGAGCAGGAAGAAGAGAAGAATGCTCACTCTTACCACTTTTGTTAGTTATAGTATTGGAAATTCTAGCCATAGTTATCCAAAATAAAAGTAAGTAAAATATAGCTAATTAAGAAAAGGAGTAAAAGTATCTGCTTGCAGATGACATAATTTAAACAGAAATCCTATAAATGGTGCCACAATACTACTAGGGCTTATCAATGAATTTGGCAAAATTTCCAAATGTAAAATTAACATAGAGAAATCTTGCATTTCTACACACTAAAAAGAAGCTAAATTATACAGAAAGTGAGGGAACTGTCTCATTTACAGTTGCATTACAAAAAAAAATCAAAAAATATATCCAACCAAGGAGGTAAAAGACCTGTATTCAGAAAAGTACAAAATATTTATAACAGAAATTGAAGATAATGCAAACAGATGAAAGGATAAAGTGTGTTCATAGGTGAGGAAAAATATATTTTTTAAATGACAGCATAAGCCAAGAAAATGCACAAATTAAATTCAGTGCCTATCAAAATACCAAGGGCATTTTCAGACACTTACAATAAATCACTCAAAAATTTACATGTAAACACAAAAGAATTGAAATAACTAAAAAAAAAAGAAAGAAAAGAATACAAACAGACTGAAAACACAAAAAAATTTGACAAAGAACAAAGAGGATATATCACTGTCCCTCATTTTAAACTATAATACAAAACTACAGTAATAAAAAGAATACAGTAGTGACAGAGAACAAGCAGAATATTAGAACACAAAGAATGCCTGAAAATGAAATCAGACACTTATGGTCATTTAGCCCATTACAAAAATGAATATACAGTGGGGGAAAGGTAACCAACAGGCACATGAAACTGATCAACATCACTGACCATCAGAAAAATGCAAGTCCAAAACACAATGAGATTTTATGTCACGCCTGTCAGAATGACTATTATCAAAAAGTTAACAAACATAAGTCTTGGTGAGGATGTAAGAAAAACAACCCTGATGCACTGCTGGAGTGAATGGAAATAATTGCTGCCACTGTGGAAAACAACATGGAAATTTATCTAAAAATAAAAATGAAGTATAATTCTACATTTCCATATCTGGATACTAATTCCAAGAAAATAATTACACTAATTAGAAGAGATAAATTCAACCATATATTCACTGCAGCATTATTCACAATAGACAGGATATACAAGCAAATTAATTGCTCAAAATATGATGGATAAAGAAGATATGTGTTTATAAAATATATATCTACCCATTTAACTACAGATTTACCTATATTTATATATATATACATACACACAGAAACTATATATATATGCAGTATATATATATATATATATATATATATATATATATATATGTATACACACTCACATAAAAATACAATGGGTTATTATTCAACTCTAAATAGATTAAGTTTTTGTCATTTGCAACAAATGGGTAGACCAAGAGTGTAATATGATAACTGAAATAAGTCAGAAAGGGAATGACAAATGCTGAATGATTTTATTCACATTTGGAATTTTAAACAAATGAGCTTAACAACACAGAAAATGAGTTATACATATAGAAAGAAACAGGTTGTTCACAAGAAGGAGGGAAATGGGGTAAGGAAAAGAAAAAGTTGAGGAAAATTAAGAGAGAAATTTTTCCAGTTGCAAATTAAATGAATCACGGACAAGAAATATACTATATGGGGAATAGTCAATAACTATGAAATATCTTTAAATAGCAACATATCATAACTAGATATATTCTGGAGAACAGTTTGAAATGTATTAAAAATAGTGAACAGTATGTTGTGTAGGAGAAACTAATGCAGAGTTATAGATTAAAGTACACTTCAAAAACAAACAAACATGCTTATAGTAAATGAAAATAGATTTGTAATTAACAAAGGCAGGGTTGGAAAAGGAGGATTTATTTAATTCACTCAAATGCTACAAACCTCCAGCCGTAAAATAATCGTGTTCTAGGGATGCCCCATATTAACTTCAAAATTACAAGTAATACTGTTTTATGTTCTATATGAATGTTGTTAAGAGAGTAGACAATAAGATTTCTCATCACAATCAAATACAAATTGTATTTCTTTAAAATTGTATCTAAATGAGTTAATGAATTCTCCTTAAATTTGCTATGATATATATTAAATTATACTTGTATATCAAATCACTATCCTGTGCACCTAAACTTACACAATGTTTTATGCCAATTATACCTCAATTAAAGCAGGAGAAATGGAAACTCAAAGGTCGTTTTTCCCATGTCATTTCTCATGATTGTATTTGCAGCTAGTAAACTTGAGTCATGATATACTTATCCTAGGTAAAGATACTAATAAATAAGTGATTCTAATAAGTTATACATAAAGATAGTAATAAAATAAGAGTTTTACTATGCCTTAAACATTCTTCATCTTAACAGCCCACTGCTTCTGTAGGCATCAAAATTTCAATCTGTGTATTCATCTGAGATTAGGGAATGGATTCAAATTTAAAATTGGCTGCTCTTGCTGTGAGTGATAAAGTTCACTGTCTCTGACCGATGGTCTCATCTCCCCGACAGCATCTGTAAGAAATGAACATGCTAGGTTGCTAAAAATCTAAGCATGTTTAAATCTCAGAACTCCTACAATTCTTAACTGTTTTGCAATGGGAATGCAATACTGACAAAGACTTGATTTTGGATAACAATGTTTTGTTTTCTTATGGCTGCATTATGGAATGTGAGGATAATCCCTGAGATCCACAACAAACATTCTTGCTCAAGTGCTGGGCAAAGTAGTGTAAAGCTTCTGCATTATTAAGACTGAGGACTGATTTCAAAATGATGACTATGCTCACTCTAATCCTGGTAGCCCAAGGAAAGAAAGGTTATTACAATTTCTAGGTGAATGGGAATAATTCAGTGGTTCAGACTCTACAAATCAGTCAACGTGTGTTCCAAGCCAAAATATGGTGTGTCAACAATGAGAATTAAAAGAGAAAAACTTAGACATAAGCTTAAATTAAAAAGGTGATAGAGTCCGGTGCTGGGCTCTGGGGACTGGAGAATGTGTATGCCTCAGTCCCATTCAAGGGTTCAGAGGCATGGCCCTAACATCATCTCGGGATTCAATGAGCAGGTAACAATTACTATACTGGAAGAAATATAATCTACCTCTCCCTGATCAGAAGAAAATCTGGTGGCTCAATGAAACTCTTAATTCAGAGAGATTCTGACAGATGCAGAGGAATAATTCACTGATGGCTCAACTAAGACAAACTTAGTTACTGCTTAACAATCCATCTTCACACACACACACAGTGGTAGAGAGACTTGTAGTATTTTGTGGGAAGAATTCAGTGGGCAGAGCTCAGAGAATAGATTTCAAAGCACCAGCCAACTTTTGTACTTTGGTCAAAAGTCTAGTTTTTCCCAGGTAGAAAACTACAGATGGACAAACAAAGAATATTCTTCTTTACGTTTCCTAATTTTGAAAGTAAACTGTAGCTTTTGACTTACCAGTATAGAACCTTGTTAAGATGATCACGGTAAGACCCACTGTCTGATAAGGGAGCTGGAAACTAGCTGCTGAACCAGCCCATCTGAACCCCAGACTGCTAATGTAAGCAACAACATAGCCATCATCAGAGTTCAGCTGACAAACTTAAAAGCTTGATGTTTCTGTTGTAGGAAGAACCACAGCTGTCCAGACACAGTTCTCCAGCTGCAAGTGGTCTCTTTTCTTCTCTTGGTATAGGTCATTTTGGTGAGATGTTGCTAGAGTTAACCCTGGCCCATTTGCCCATTCTCCACAATATCAAAGGCTTTCTTCACAACAGGTGACAAATTTTCAGTACTCTATTCTGCCATTCCAGACTTATCAGCTGACACTGGCTGCATCATTGTAAGCAGAAGCCTTAGCGTCCCTGACCTAGCCAACAATTTTCCAGCAATTCAGGGTATTTCACATTATGAAAATGCTTCACCTTTTATTTTAAATTAATGGGAAATAGTCAAAGACTTCCATGAATATTTTAAATTTCTTAATATCTCCAGAAATTTGGTATTCTTGCACTTGGACAAATTTTTAATTCTATCACCCTCGCCTCCTTCTAGTCCACATATTTTAGATTGCAATTTGATTACTGAATACCACCACCCCATCCAAGGGAATAATACATCTTAGAAATTTCCTGTGTGAAGGTTAGAAGGGGCACAAGTTATGTGGGGTATATAAACCTACATTAAATGTTTGCAATGGCAGTGTCTTTTCTGGAAAAAGCTCTGATTCTATGAAGTAAATTAATTAGAAGGCAGTATAATTATTGGTATGGGGAAGAGAATCAGATTTTTTGGGATGGGTGGGTGATGAAGAGACAGGAAAATATCCAGCAAATGAGAAAGGAATGATTTAGGCCTATGGAGGTATGACTTGAGAAGAAAATAATACATAGTCTTCTGTACCTACCTCCAATTACTGTCTTGAGTGACTAGTCCTTGCACTGTGAAAAGAGCTAGTTTGTGGTGTAGAGTAAAGACCATAACGAAATAGTTTGAAAACCGAGAGTTTTGTTGTTTCAGGAAAGTAGATTTTGCTTAAAGTCAACATGTATTTTTCATTCACTAAATACTAAAATGCATCCTGTGGTATGTGCTGTGCTTACTGTGGTGGTATCCAAGATAGACAAGGAAAGCGGGATAGACAGAAAATATCTGGAGGAGGTGGTTTCTGTGCTGAGAGGAGGATAGTCTAAGTAGGTAAAATGAGGACACCCAACGTCCAAGTATGAGCTGGAGTAAAACTGTTGAGGTTGGAGCTAACATGGTTGAGAAGCATTTGCCTGGATATATATCCAGATACACTGAAACATAAAGATATGTCAAGGTAGTCAGATGCCAGATTTATAAAGAAATGACTAAGCTAAGTTGAGTTAATTTTGTGTGATTAGATTTGGAAAGGCATTAAGTTTCACCCTGAGTATGTAACCTTTTCTTTGGCTGGAACATAAAAGCAACATAAATTATTAACTAGAAAATATAGTGTAGACTCTTGAGGGCAGGAAATGAAAGCACCAATTGGAATGCTTTGAGAACAGCACAAAGAAGACCATAGATAAATTACTTCTTAAATTCTACCACATGCTGAATGTGCCATCTGAGAATACATCATGTGACCTTTTTGATTCCAGGGATGACATAATAGAGACCATGATCCCTGGGCCAGTTCCTGAATGTATCTCCTGTTCCAAACTATCCTAACTTAACACATTTAATACTTTCCAGGATGAACCAGAAACCACTTAGTATTTTTCCCTCTCTCCATGTTTTATTATTTTTTCAAATTCTTCCATTTTTTCTTCTTCTTTACATGAAAATATTTAAATTTACTCCCATATTGTTCCATCTAAGATCATATCAAACAAATATCTCTTTTTTTCTTTAAATGTCAAGTTAGTCTCCCATTTAACTCTTAACTCTTTTAAAAAATACTAAGGAAAATACAGGTACACATCTATGTTTATTGTTCAAATAAGAAAATAGCAGATAGTTGTCGACATTTGCCAACATCAGTTATAATCTTTGTTTCCTGCATAATCTGGTAGTTCTCTGGTAGATCAGTTGTTATTAGGATGACATTCATAAACTGAAGATGGCTGATGAGTTGGCCTTGAAAGAGAAGTAGCTGATGTATCAGCTATCACTGGCACTGGAAAGAGTGGGTTGCACCCTGGTTGAAGTTTAGGAAAATGACCTTCATTTGCAGATATGTTCTGATATGTATTTGGAAAAGTAGAAGGCTTCAACATCAATCCAAAATAATTGCTCTGTTTGGGAGATAAGATACTCTACTGAGAAGTAGAAATTCTAGTTCAAATGGAGTTCACAACACGGCCATTTATTTCATTGTAACTGCTTTGAGAGTGCCCGTGGACAGTGGTCAACTGATTGAAAATATCTCGTTGATCCACTGCAATTTGTTCTGTTGGTCTGACATTGATGATGGAGGAGAAAAATCACCTCTGATCGGGGTAGTTTTATCACCAATTATGTGGCTAGTAGAGGGCTTTCTCATTAGAGGCATGTTTAAATTTGCAGAAGGTAAAAATGCACTTTCTTCAATAGTGTCAGCCACAAATCCAGAATTATTATTATCCACATAATACCCTGCTTTAAGTACTGCTCTTTGAAGTCTTCAGACAATGAAGACACCAGAGAGGCATTTTTAATCCCAACTCTTCTTTTTATTCTCACTAAAAGCTGGGGACAGCCTCATTTAAAATTTGGATTATGATAAAAGTGCAGCTACAACCAAAGGAGAAACATTTTAGTAATATTTATACAAAAATTCAAGACTACAATAAGCCTAACATATTAAACCTGATTCCACGTTTACTATGCAAGGATAATATCATCAAAATATGAATATTGCTAACAATATTTTGAAGTTCCTTATTTGGAAAATACACATTTAATTATTATAGTCATCAAATTTAAATGTTAGCATTTACAGTAACTGTGAATGCCAGTTTTGAAAAGCAGCTTTAATACCTTTATATGAATTTCTGGAAAGATTCATAGTTGTAAGCAAAGTTTCTCATAATCTTGAATAATTAAGGCACTGTCCTCATTTTTTAGAGTAAAGTATTTTAGCCTTAACAGTTTTATACAATTTTCAAAATCTAGCTTTACATTTATATTACCATTGATTGATGTGCAAAATAAAATTTTATATATAAGTTACCAAGTGGTAATTAAAATTTCTGAATATCTCTTAATACAGAGACTTCTTTTTCTTCTGCCGGAAAGTCAGCAAGACAAGCACACCTTTGAAAATTCTGCCTCACTTTCCTAAACCCATAAATGTTAATGTGTCTAAGTAAACATTTCATACTTCCAGTTTCAAATATTCTGAAAGGGGCCTTTTTTCCAAAACTTCCTTCTTCAAGACAACTTCATCAATCACTATGGAAGATCCATTATCACCCCACCAGATGGATTTAAATTGGTCACTCCCAGACATTTTCCAGAGCTTTGTTGGAAATGTCAGAGAACCAAAATCATTATCTTCATCTGGTTCAGAGATACAATGTGTGTAACATGGTCTTTTTATCAAGGATTCTTCAGACAAAGTCTGAAAAGCATTTTCTTCAATCATAGAACTCAAGTCCAAGTCCCCAGAGAATGTTTGATCACACAATAGAGATCTACCGGAGTTTCCTGAGCCAGTTGGTCCATCTTTATGAGACACATCTTGAATTTCTGAAGAAACATGTGCCATCACAAATAACTTTTTCTACAGCTACTTTTCTAACCTGCATGATTTTGAGCACTGCAGCTTCAAATGCTGCTTTGGCAGGCCTGAACAGATAAACTGCTAGGCCTTTCACAATGGTTCTCAACTTGAGAAGCTGTGACATCACAAAACGACTGGTATCCCAGCAACTCAAGTGTAACATTCAGCCAATGTTTACTTGTCATTCATCCAGTTAAAATGAAACATATAGGATGCTTTTTTTATAGTGTGATCTGCAAATATTATCCCAACAAATTTTTATAAATAATTTAGTTTTGGGGTGTATGAAATAAAACCAATCTCCATACTTTTGTATTGAAATTTATGCCAGATTTGTGAACAGAGTATAAATATAGCACAAATTATATAAAATAACTTTAAAGTTTTGGAATTTAAAGTGAAATTCGTGTAAAACTTGTAGAGAAAATATATATCTATTTCAATATCATTTGTAATTAAATTGAAGCATAATTTGATTAGGAAATGGAAGTAGGTATTTATTTGTGTACTTTATAATAAGTAGTTCAATATTCAAAACATGAGCAGATTAAATGTCAGTTTATTTGTTTTGTATATAAATAAATGGTAAATAATCATGAAATAAATTTAGATAAAAATAATGCATCAAACTTAAATCCCAAAAGGCGGAATTTTTGTTTTAAATTGTAATTCATTTCTGTAAGTAAAACAAATGTAATTTAATATTCTACTCTAAAATTACAGAAGAGAGAATCTTATTGTATATTTACGAATGTTTATTTTTGCCATTCTTTCAATCAGAGGTTTTTCAGTCCCCAGAAGCAATAAATTTTCTTTCCATCTTTATAATCCATTCAATTGTGGCTTCTGTTAAGTGTTCCAAAATGATGTTTATAAGTACACTTATACACAAGATCCTGGGTTCAATAAGCAGTGCCTCCATTAAGGGGTAAACAAACAATCAAAAAACAAATAAATAACACTATATGTGATTTGGGGTGGAAAAGACCAAGTAATGCATTTTGGGAAGGAATATGTATCTCAGTCCTGAAACATTTCACATTGTTAGTAAAATATGGCATTTCAAGGCAAGTGTTTTGTTCACTAAATGTAAATAATAGCTATGTTCTGTATCAGTAAACTGTAGAAAATCCAGTTCTACCAAAAGTTACATTCTTTATTTAGAAATAAATTCCTTTAAACATAAGCCAAATTAAAAATGAGGGATAAAATTTTTTAATAAATAAATGTAAACTCAATCTGTAATGTAAATTTTTCTTTCAGTATGTGAAAATTCCATTCTAAATAAATATTAGCAACCAGAATTCATTACATATTATAAGTATTATAAACTATAGTTAAGAGGGATTTAGTCCTGATTCATAAATATTACTTACCAAATTCAAATCAATATATGTGATACAATCCCTTAAAAAGCAGAGAATTCAAAAACATCAATCTCAAAAAATGTAGGAAAATTTTTAACAAATCTGATCTTTACTTTTTTATAAAAATATTCTTAACAAATTCACTTTAAATACAATTTAAATAAACATAATAAAAACCATATATGTAAAACCCATGACTATCATCAAGTTCAATTTTAACATACAGGAAGGTTTTCCTCTGGTCCAGTAATAAGAAAAAGTAGTTCATTCTCACAAGTGCTAAATTACACTATTTGAAGACCTAGCCAGAACAACTAGTCAAGAAAAAATATAAAAGGCATCCAATTTGTAAAAAAGCAGTAAAATTTTTAGAGATGACATAATTAAGCATAGATAGAAAACTCCATAGACTCCTCCAGTGACTGTTAGAAATAATGAACAAACTTAGTAAACTTGCAGAATACAAAATCAATATACAAATATCCATTGCATTTTTATATAGTAACAAAATATTATCAGCAAGAGAAATTAGGAAAACAATTGTGTGTATATTTATACCAAAAAGAATAAACAAGGAATACATTTGATAAGTGAAATAAAAGATCTAAATATAGATCTATAAATTACATGTGCAAGAAATAAAATAAACCAAATAAATAGAAAGATATTCTCTGCTTATGGATTGTATACAATGTGAGGATCTATTCTAATCTATCTTTTACATGATCAATCTCCCCTGCACTACTTATTCAGGAGAATGTCTATTCTTCATTTTATACTCTTGCTTCCTTTTTCATGGGTTAATTGATCATAGGTGTGAGGGATTATATCTGGTTGCTCTATTCTCTTCTATTGATTGGTGTCTGTTTTTGAGCCAGTTTCATGTTGTTTAAATTACTAAAGCTTTGTTGGACTGTTTAACTTCAGAGAACTATACACTATTAGATTTAATACTCTTTTTCAAGATTATATTGGCAACTTATGGTCTAAGTGGTTACATATAAATTTTGAAATTAACTGTTCTATTAACTGGAAAAATCTCATGGGTACTTTGTCATGAATGACACAAAATGTAGATTGCTTTGGGTAGTATGTTTGTTTCAACCACATTGTATCACATCATTAACATAAGAGGAATTTTCATTTTTTTGGGTCAGTTTTAATTTCCTTCATCAATGTTTTCTATTTTTTAACGTATAGGTTTTCTCCTTATTTGTTAACTTCATTTATATGTATTCTATACATATATATGTAATTATGTATATTATATTTGTAAACACGTTTACTACACAAATACAACAGGCAGAAGACAGTGGTAAGACATATTTAAAGTCCTGAATGAAAGAAAGCTGTAATCTAAGATAATTTGTCAAGCAAGGCTATCCTTTAGAATAGAAGGAGACATAAATAACTTCCACTAAAGCAAGTACTAAAAGAATTTAGCAACAGAAAAAGAAATATTGAAAGATCGACTCTAAAAAAATAAATGAAGCAGGATTCTATAGAAAGGAGAAAGGCATAATTAGAAAGGCAATAGCTACAATGTCTTACAATAGAATAAATATGATGTTGCAGAACAGGACATCAAAAATTTTAAGGGTCAGAGAGTGAAACAGGACAATAAAGAGTATTTCCTTATTGTTTCTGTTCTCTATAGAAGGGGTTAGAATTTGTATTCCTATCAGTTAAAATAAAAAGATAAAGTAAAGGGTCAATATACATCAAAACAGGGTGGCCATAAGTCAAAACTTACAATGAAGTCACAAAGCCAAAAAGAAACCAAGATAATAAAAGAAAACTTATCAAGCCACAAAAAGAAAATGAAATGAACAAAAAGGAAATACCAAATCAACTGGAAAAATAAGTTCAAAATGGAAATGAACACCAGTCTATCAATAATTATCACAAATGATAATGGACTTAGTGTTTCAATCAAAAGATATATATTGTCAGATGGGATAATATAACGAGACTCTACATTATGAAGCATACAAGAGTCCCACTTTTGTAAGAGGAACAAAAATTAATTGAATGTCAGAAGATGGAAAATTATATTGAATGCAAATGGACATGACAAGAAAGCAGGACTAGCAGTATAGACTTCACACAAAACAGACTTTACAAAAAATGTCATAGAGAACGATAAACAAGGACATGAAATAATGATTAAAGGAACAATAAAAAATGAGGGTATTAAACTCATTAAGATATATATACTGAATATAGGAGCACCTAAATACATTTAGCAAATACTAATAGATGAAAAGGGAGAAATGGATGGGAACACAAACCCATTCGGAAGCTACATCTCCCCATTACCATCACTAGACTGGTCTTTCAGACAGAAATTAAATAAGGGAAAAAAGATACAAAAAGATACGATAAAATAATTTGAGTTGGTTTATATTTTCAACACAGTACTCCACCCCAAACAGAATATACATTCTTTTCAAGTTCACATGGAATATTTTCTAGAAAAGATTATGTACTCATGCACAGAAGAATCCTCAACAAATTTAAGAAAATAAAACAAATTTGAAGCATCTTTTCTGAGTATAATACCATGAAACTAGAAATCCTTCACAGAAAAACAGTGTGAAAAAATGACAGCATGTAAATTAAACACCATGGTACTATAACAAGTAGGGGAGGTGAAGAAGTAAAAGAAGAAATTAAAAAATATCTTGAGAAATATGTCAAAATACTACACAAAGTGAATGGAATACATTTAAAGCAGGCTTAAGAGGTAAGTTTATAGTGACAACCATCCTCAAATTAGAAGAGCAATTTCAAATAAATAATCAAATGTTCTATGTACACTAATCATGAAAAGAAGAGCAAACAAAACCAAAACTCAGCAGAAAGAGAGAAATAAGAAAGAACAATGAAGAAAGAATTGAAATACACATTAAAAAATAGAAAAAATCAATTAAAGTCTTTTTTGAAATAGTAAGCATAATTCACAAAATTCTGGACAGGCTCACCAACAAGAAAGGAGAGAGAACACAAATAACATAAGAAATGAAAATGCACAAACTACAAAGAGTACAACAAATTTGCATAATATCATAAGTGAACAACATGAGCAACAGTATGGAAACAAAATGGATAACCAGGAATAAATGGAGAAGTTTTTGAAAACATTCAGCCCACCAATATTGCATCAAGAATAAATTAACCATTTGAACTGTCATATCACCAGAAATTGAAAAGAATTATCAATAAAATAAAAAATCTCTGCAAGCAAAATTCAAACCAAACTAGATTCACTGGGGAATTTGACCAAACATACAGAGAAAAATACATACCAGTCCTCCTCAAACTCTTCCAAAAATTGATATGGAGAGAGTACACCCAAACTCACACTGTGAGGCCAACATCAACCTGATAAAAAAACAGGACAAAGACACTACCCCAAGAGAAAACTATAGGCCAATAACATTGATAAACATTGATGTAAATGTCCTTAAGAAAGTATTAACAAACAGAATCCAACAGCATGTAAAACAGATTATACACCATGGTAATTTTACTTCATCCCAGGAAAACTAGGATGGTTTAACTTATGCAAATAAATCAATCAATTTTAATACACCATATCAATAACTGAGAGGACAAAAAACCACATGATCATCTCAGTAGATGCAGAAATAACATTTGAGAAAAATTAACACCTATTTGCAGTAAAATTTCTTGTAACAGTGTGCTAGAGGGACCATATCTCAACATAATGAAAGCTATTTATGACAAACGTATAGCCAGAAAAATACTCAATGTTGAAAAACTGAAACACTTCCAACAAAAACCTGAGACAAGACAAGGTTGCCCATTCTCACAATTTAAATTCAATATAGTCTTGGAATTCCTAGCCACAATGATCAGGCAAGGAAAAGAAATAAAAGGATTCAGACTGGAAAAGAAGATGTAAAATTGTCATGATATGCAGACATGACACTATATATTGAAAACTGTAAAAGCTTCACAAAAAATTACTAAGGCTAAAAAAGGAACTGGGCAAGGTACCCAGAGTAATGTATAAAAAGGAGGTGAATGAAATATACATGGAGAACTAGAAAATATTGATTGAGGAAATCAAAAAAGATTTGAAGAATTGAAAAGATACCCAAAGTTCTCGTAATGGAAGAAACAAAATGGTTAAAATGGTCATATTGCCCAAGGCAATCAACAGACTTAATGTGATTTCCTATCAAATTATGCCAAACTTCTATTTTTGGGACTGAAACAAATGATTCTAAGATTTACATAGAGTCATAAAAGATCCATAATTTCCAAAGAAATATTAATGAAAAACAAAGAGGTTGGAGGAATAAACCACCAGTTCTCCATACACTATTGCAGAGCTACAATGAACAAAATGACAAGATATTCATACAGAAAGAGGCTTATGGACCAAAAGAACAGAATAGAGGGCCTAGGAATAAATCTACAGGCCTACGTTCTATTAATTTTTGACAGAGTAGCCAGGAATATGACAGAGAAAAGACCATCTCTTCACCAAATGATGTTGGGAATCTGGATAGCAGCATGCAGAGCAATGGAGTTAGAACATTCCTTCACTTCATACACAAGAATAAACTCAAAATGGCTTGAAGACTTAAATGTAAGGCAAAACACAGTAAATCCCCTAGAAGAAAATATTGGCAAAACACTCTGAGATAAATCTCAGCAATGATCTCCTAGAACAGCCTTCCCAGGGAAGGGATGTAAGAGCAAAATTAATAAATGGGACCTAATAAGACTTATAAGCTTTTGCACAGCAAAGGGAAACATAAACAAAGCAAAATGACAACCTGCAGGATTAAAGAAAATATGTAGAAATGTGCAACTGACAAAGGCTTAATTTCCAAAATATAAAGATTTCATACAAACTATTAATAATACTTAAAAAAAAACAAGAAACCCAATTTGAAAATGAGCAGAAGCCCTAAACAAGCAATTCTCCAAAAGAGACATACAAATGCCACATAGATATATTAAAAAAAAATTGCTCACTACCATTATCAGAGAAGGGTAAGTTAAAACTATAATAAGTATCACCTCACAACAGTCACAATGGTCATAATTCAAAATTCCACAAACATTAAATCCTGGAGTATCTGTGGAGAAAGATGACTCTCTTACACTGTTGGAAAGAATGTAGATTTGTGCAGTCATTGTGGAAACCAGGGTGGGGTTTCCTCAAAAGAATAAAAATAGACTTAACATACGATCCAGCAATCCCACTTCTGGGTATAAATCAAAGGGAACCCTAATTCAAAAAGACATCTATACCCCAATGTTCTTTGCAGTGCTATATACAACAGCCACGACATGGAAGCAACCTAATTGTCCAACAACACATAACAGTATTCAGAAGTTATCCCGTATTTACATAATGGAATAATAATCTGCATTAAAAAATGATAAAACAATGACATTTGCAGCAAAATGGATGTCCCCAAAAAGTGTCATTCTAATTGAAGTAAGCCAGAAAAAGAAAGAAAAATAATACATGACATGATATATGCGGAACCTTAAAAAAAATTTGGATGAGGACACTATGATTTCATCTACAAAACTGAAACACACTCACAGATCTACTAAACAATTTTATGATTACAGCGGAAAGGGGATGTGAGAGGATATATTTGGGAGCTGTAGATTCATAAATTTTTTCCACTATATATAAAAGTAAATTTTTTCAAAATTTCTCTTGTATAACACAGGGCAGTAAGTCAAATATTGTGAAGAAATGTTTAATAGGCACATAAATATATGCATGTAGTGGGACACTGTGCTATACACCAATGATTGACACATTGTAAATGGCAGTATTTCAATGATAAATCAATGAATAAACATGTAAATAAATAAATAATAACTAAATAAAAAATATTTAATAATAAATGAAATAAAAAGATTCACACTACTTAAATTTACACCTCATGGATCTAGGAGAAAACAGAAAGAATAAAGAAGAAAATTGAATGAATGAGAGTATGGCAAATAACAAGAGATGCAATTGGAAAGGTAGAAAAAAATATACCTAAGTCTGTTTCTTTTAAACATAAACTGGACATATGTTTATGTTGGCTAAGAAAATATAGACTCAAATAAAATTAGAAATAAAAGATAAGATATTACCACTGATGTTGTAGAGATGCAAAACATCATAAGAAATTACCACTAGCCAACGATTTGAATGACCTAGAACTAAAGACAAATTCCCAGAAACATATGTTTTCCAATACTGAATCAAGAAGTAATTAGAAAGATAATAGAGCAAAAGTGTGTTTGAGTAAGTCAATAATTCAAACTTCCAAAAGCAGAAAAAATTTACAAAACGACTTTACTGGTGAATTCTGTCATACATTTGAAGACAATTTTTCACCAATTCTTCCCCAAATCTTCCAAGAGTTTGAAGGGGGTGAAAGATTCCAAACATATTTTATGATGTGAGCTTTATTTGCTTAACAAAGCTAGAAAGGACATACGCACATACGCACATACGCATATACGCACATACGCAAAAAATAGAATATTATCCCTGATGAACATATGTGCCAAAATTCTCAACAAAAAACAAGCAAAATTAATTCAACAAAACATTTAATGTATCATAAACATACATGAGTAAAGGTATATATCCCTGGGTTTAAGTATACATCAAAATATTCAAATCAATAAAGGTGACATGCCACACTAATGGAATGAGAAATAAAACTCACACAATCATCACAATAAGTGCAGAAAGAGCATTGTATATAATACAACATCCTTTTAAAATACTCCCAACAAATTAAATTAGCCCTGTCAGTGGCACGATATAATTTACACACAAACACTGTGTCGATAGAAGCGAAGCAGTTCTCTGTTTTTTGATTCTTAGAAGAAGGGTTTATATAGGACATGCACAATGCTTCACATATAATCTAGGTTATAACAATGTTAATAATCTTAAGCTATTTATGTTCCCATGTTCCTGCAGTAAGCGCAGGATGTTAAATGATCAAGAATTGTTTTAAAGTTCATCACGGAACATCATTAATTAGGCCATCTCTTATCCAGCCGGCTTTGCCTGTCTTAGGATGTCCTCCTCTGACGATCTTACCCAGCATAGGCTATCCAGCCATCCATACTGGATACATTGAGTAGGCCATTTCTTATCCAGCCTGGATATGTGACATTCCTCACAGATTGTTTATCAGTTCAGCCCATGGGCTTATTCTCTAGAACCTTCAGACAGGGGCCTACAAACTCAACATCCCTTGACAGAAAACTGGATGAAGAAAATTTGATGTATATATGCAATGGAATCAATACTTTGCATTCCTATCAACAGTGTCCACGCTGTTCCTTTTTCTCCACAATCTCACCAACATCTATTTCTTTTCTTTTTGATGAGAGCCTTCTGAAAAGTGTGAGGTCTTGTCTCATATTAGGTTTATGACTTTCCTAATAATTTATAACTCTGAACATATTTTCATGTGTCATTTGGCCAACTCTATGTTTTCTACAGAAAATTGATTCTGATCTATGTATTCCGTTCCTATGGACTTTTTTTAAATTGGTTTGTTTGGTATTTTTTATGTTGTTTTGGGGTACGAGTTTGCCATATATTTTGGATATTAACACTTGATTGAAAATTATCACTTAAAAATATGTTCTACCATTGTGTTGGTTGACTGTTCATTTTATTGATCATTTCTTCTGCAGTGTAAATCTGTTTAGTGTGACACAATCATATTTTGTTAGTTTTATTTCTGCTTTCCTTGACAGAGGAGGCATATGTAGAATCAAATTAAGTCCAATATCAGAGTGTACTTCTTATATTTTACCCTAGGATTCTTTAATTTCAGGTTTTATGTTTCATATGCCCATGAGTGGGATTGCTGTGTCAAATGATATGTCTATTTTTATTATTTAAATGAACTTCCATAATGTTTCCAAAGTTGTTTCACAAATTTTATTTCCCACCAACAGCATTGGAGAGTCCCTGTTTCTCCACAACTTCCCCAGTCTTTATTACTTGTAGACATTTGGATGACAGCCCTTCTCACTAGTGTGAGGTAAAACATTATTTTATTTTTGTCTTGCCTTTGTATAATAATTTGCCATGTGAGCACGATTTTATATTCCTGTTTGTCATCTGTGTGTCCCTTTTAGAGAATTGTCTTCTGCTCATTTTCTGGCTGAGTTGTTTGTAGATTTTTGAAATGGTGTTGCATGAACATTCTGTGTAATTTAGAAATTAGCCTCTTATTGATAACATTGTTTCCTAATGTATTCTCCCATTTGAACTCCATCTTTCCATTTTGTATATTTTGCTGTTTAGAAGCTTTTAAGTTTAATTAGGACCTACTTGTTTATTTTAACTTTATTGTTTTCAGCTTGGGAGTGTGACATAAGGAAATTTTGCTACAATTTTTGTTTTGTTTAGCCTATGTTAGATTCCAGAAGTTTTATTGTGTCATGTATTAGATTCAGATATTTAAAACATTTTGAATTTATTCTTATACAGTGTGAGGGATTGTTCTAATTTCATTGATTTACATGTAGCTGTCTAGCTTTCTCAACATCACTTGCTGGAGACTGTCTTTAAGACATTGTATATTTTTGTTTCATTTGTCATAGTTTAGTTGACCATAGGTGTGATGTTTTATTCCTACCTCTATGTTCTGTTCCAGTGATATAGATGTTTGTTTCTTTTCCAGTATTGTGCTGTTTTGATTGCTGAATTTTTGTAATATAGTCTGAGATCTGGAAGGGTAAAGTGTTATGCCTCCAACTTTGTTCTTTTTCCTCATTGTTCCTTTAGCAGTTCTGGTCCTTTTGAAGATCCATTCAAACCATAGGATTGTTTTTAGTTCTGTGGAAAATATCATGTAGTTTGATCTGAATCAATTTATATCTGTAGACATATTTTGTAGTATGTATATTTTAACAATATTAATTCTTTTAAACTAACACCTTGAGATTTCTTTCCATTTCTTTGTATCATCTTCAAATTTTTTATAAGTTTCCTATAGATTTTATTATGTTGGATTTTCCTTAGGTTTTTCATGTTTTGATCTGATTTCATATGGATGTTTTAAAATAATGAAATATATTATTGTTAGTGTAAAGAAATGTGACAGTTTTTTATATTAATCATGAATCATGCTACTTTGCTAAATGTCTTAGTTTTACTTGTTCTGCTGTGGAGAATCTTTAGGGATCTCTATATAGATTATCATGTCATCCAAAATAATAACAGTTTTACTTCATTCAATCCAACTTGAGTAACTTTATTTCTTGTCCAATTGCTGTTACTAGGACTTCCCATACTGTGTTTAATAGAAATGGTGAGATCAGGCATCCTTGTCTTATTCCTTAATTTGGCTTTCAATTATTCACTTTTGTATATTACATTGTCTGTGGGTTTGTAAGTAATGAATTTAGTTATGTTGAGATATGTTTCCTGAATCCTAATTTGGAAAGAGTTTTCTGTTGTTGCTGTTGTTGTTGTTGTTGTTGCTGTTTTAATGAATAAATGTTGAATTTTCTGAAATACATTTTATGGATTTATTGAGATGACCATGTCATTTTCTCTTTTCCTTTTGTTAATATGGTGTATCAAACTGATTGATTTGTGCATGTTGAACCTCTCTTGTGAACCTGCCATGAATCCAAGTGATCATGGTGTATGATTCATTTTTGATAATACTGGATTAGTTTGCTAATAATGTTTTGAAGAATTTTTGCATCTAAATCTGTCAAATTTAATGGCTTGAAGTTCCCTTTGCCTGTAGTTTGTTTGTTGGCTTTGCTATCAGGGTGATGAATTCTCCATAGGATTAATTTGGTAGTTTCCCACATCTTCACTATTTTTGAATAGTTTGAAGAGTATAAGTTCTGCTTTGTATTTTTGTTCTCCACACGGTTTGTTTAAATCTGCACTTACAAATGATCAAAAAGAACATGTAAAAATGTTCAATATCACTAATTATCAGAGAAATGCAAATCAAAACTTCAATGAGGTGTCACCTCACACCAGTCAGAATGGCTGTCATTCAAAAATCCAAAAATGACAAATGCTGGAGAGGCTGTGGAGAAAGGGGAACCCTCCTACACTGCTGGTGGGAATGCAGTTTGGTGCAGCCACTATGGAAAACAGTGTGGAAATTCCTCAAAAGTCTAGGAATAGACTTACCATATGACCCAGGATCCCACTCCTGGGCTTGTACCCAAAAGGAAATCTACTTCAGGATGACACCTGCACCCCAATGTTCATAGCAGCACTATTTACAATAGCCAAAACATGGAAACAACCTAAATGTCCATCAACAGGTGACTGGATAAAGAAGATGTGGTATATTTATACAATGGAATACTACTCAGCCATAAAGACTGACAACATAATGCCATTTGCAGCAACATGGATGCTCCTAGAGAATGTCATTCTAAGTGAAGTAAGCCAGAAAGAGAAAGAAAAATACCATATGAGATCGCTCATATGTGGAATCTAAAAAACAAAAACAAACAAACAAACAAAAACAAAGCATAAACACAGGACAGAAATAGACTCATGGACAGAGAATACAGACTTGTGGTTACCGGGGGGGTAGAGGGTGGGAAGGGATAGACTGGGATTTCAAAATTGTAGAATAGAGTAACAAGATTACACTGTATAGCACAGGGAAATATACACAAAATGTTATGATAAATCACAGAGAAAAAAAATGTGACAATGAGTGTGTATATGTCCATGAATGACTGAAAAATTGTGCTGAACACTGGAATTTGACACAACACTGTAAAATGATTATGAATAAATAAAAAATGTAAAAAAAAAATCTGCACTTCTATTTAATGATTTTTTAAAATGCAGACTCTTTCTTCTAGAAAGCAGTTTGTTCAAATTATTTGTTTCTCCTTATTTCTGTCTCTTTCTAGACATTTGTCTATTTCTTCAAAGTTGTCAATATTATTCGAATGTAAGTGTTGACAAAATGATCCCTTTTTTGTATATCTGAGGTAACAATTGTTATTTCTCTTCTTTTATATCTTACTTAATTTCTTTGGGGCATCTTTCTATTCTTCATGATGCACCTAACTAGAGGTTTTATTTTGCTTATCTTGAAAAAAAAACAAAAATAATCTTCGGTTTTACTGCACTTTTTTCATAGTATTCTTTTTCTCTCTAATGTATATTTACACCTGTAATATTTAGGATCATGTTTTTTAATTTTTTTAAATTTTCTTTATTGATTTACTGTCATTTTACAAAATTGTCTCCAATCCCAGCATAGAGAACAGTTTTGCAGCTACAATGAACAAATATACATTTTTTGTCACATTTTTTCCACTGTGGGCTTCCATAAGAACTTTTATTTATTTCCCTGTGCTATAAAGTACATTCCTGTTTATCTATTCTACAATTTAGACCTCCCAGTCTATCCTTTCCCACACCCTGCCCCCTTGGCAAACAAAAGCTAGTATTCTATGTCTGTGAGTCTATTTCTGTTCTGTATTTGTGCTTTTTTTGTTTTGTTTTGTTTTTTGATTCCACTGATGAGCCATCTAATATGTTATATTTCTTTCTCTTTCTGGCTTACTTCACTTAGACTGATTTTCTCCTGGACCATCCATGTTGCTGAAAATGGTGTTATGTTTTCGCTTTATATGGCTGACCAGTATTCCATTGTATTAATATACCACCTCTTCTTTATCTAGTCAAATGTCGATGGATATTTAGGCTGTTTCCATGTCTTGGCTATTGTAAATATTGCTGGCTATAAATATTGGGGTGCAGGTGTCATCCAGAAGTAGGGTTCCTTCATGATTTATGGCCAGGAGCGGGTTTCCTGGGTCATATGGTAAGGCTATTCCTAGGTTTTTGAGTAATCTTCATCCTGTTTTCCACACTGGCTGCACCAATCTGCATTGCCGCCAGCAGTGAAGGAGGATTCCCTTTTCTCCACAGCCACTCCAGCATTTGTCATTGTGGATTTATGAATGATGGCCATTCTCACTGGAGTGAGGTGATAACTCATTGTAGTTTTGATTTGGATTTCTCTGACAATCATTGATATTGAGCATTTTCTGATGTGCCTTTTGATCATATGTATGTCTTCCTTGGAAAATTTCTTGTTTAGGTCTTCTGCCAATTTTTGCATTGGGTGATTTATTTTTTCTTATTCAGTTGGGTGAGCTGCTTATATACTCTGGAGATCAAGCCCTTGTTGGTTTCTTATTCAGATTTTTTCCATTCCGTAAGTTTTTTTTGTTTTACATCCAGTTTCCTTGCTGTGCAGAAGCTTGTAACCTTCATTAGGTCTCATTTGTTTATCCTTGCTTTTATTTTTTCTACAAGAAAATTTATGAGACGTATGTCAGATACTCTTTTGCCTATATTTTCCATTAGGAAGTTTATTGTATCTTGTCTTATGTATAAGTGTTTGTTCCACTCTGAGTTTATTTTGTGTATGGTGTTCTACCTTCATTGGGAGTGTTCTAGGTTCATTGATTTACATGCTGCTGTCCAGCTTTCCCAACACCAGTTGCTGAAGGGACTATCTCTCTTCCATTGTATTTTCTTGCCTCCTTTGTCTAAGATTAATTGATCAAAAGTTTGTGGGTTTATTTCTGGGCTCTCAATTCAGTTCCATTGGCCTATATGTATCATTTCCTACCAATACAATTCTGTCATGTTGACTGTAGTTCTATAGTATTATCTGAATTGTTAGCGTTAAGAAATGCCACTGATTTTTGAAACTTAATCTTGTAAACTGATACATTGCTGAATTCTTCGATCAGCTGTAGTAGTTTTTGCCTGGAACTTGTACAGTTTTCTATATATATTAACATATTTTCTGCATATAGTGAGACTTTTACCACTTACTTTCAAATTTGCATTCCTTTTACCTCTTTCTCTTGTTTGATTACTGTGGCTAGGTATTTCCAGTCTATGTTGAGTCGGAATGGTGATAGTGTGCATCCTTTTACTGTCACAGATTTTAGTGTGAAGATTTTGACTTTCTCACCATTCAGTACAATGCTGGCTGTAGGTTTGTAATCTATAGCTTTTATGATGCTGAGATATGTTTCCTCTATGCCCAATTTGGTGAGATTTTTTTATCATAAGTATGTGTTGAATTTTATCAAATGCTTTTCCTGCATCTATTGAGATGATCATGTGGTTTTGGTCCTTTCTCTTGTTGATGTGCTGTATTACATTGATTAATTTGCACATGTTGGACCACCCCTGTGTCTCTGGCATGATCCCCACTTGGTCATGATGTATAATATTTATCTGTGTTTTTGGGTTCTTTTCGCTACTATTTTGGTGAGGATATTGGCGTCTGTTTTCATCAGTGATATTGGCTTATATTTGTTTTGTTTGGTATTGTCTTTGCCTGGTTGTGGTATCAGGGTGATTGTGGCTTCATAGAATGACTTTGGGAGTATTCCTTCTTTTTCAATTTTCTGGAAGAGTTTGAGAAGGACAGGTATGAGTACTTCTATGCATGTTTGGTAGAATTCCGTAGTGAAGCCGTCCGGTCCTGGACTGTTATTTGTAGGGAAGCTTTATATTGCTATTTTGATTTCATTTCTTGTGCTCTGTTTGTTGAAGGGGTCAGTTACTTCTTGATTCAGTCTTGGTGGACAGTATGTTTCCAGAAACTTGTCCATCTCCTCTAGGTTATCCAGTTTGGTTCAATATAGTTTTCATAATATTCTCATATGATATTCTGTATTTCTATATTATTAGTTGTAAATTCTACATTCTCCTTTCATATTTTGGCAATTTGTGCTCCCTCTCTTTTCTTGTTTTTGAGTTTGGCCTGAGGTTTTTCGATTTTACTTACTTTTTCGAAAAGCCAGCCTTTGGATTGGTTGAATTTTTCCTATGGTTGTCTTAAACTCATTTTATTTATTTCCTCCCCAATATTTATGATTTCCTTCCTTCTGCTGCCTTTTGGGGTTTTTTTTTCTTCTTTTTCTAGTTCATTCTCCTGATGGGTTAAATTGTTTATTTGTGGTTGTTCTTCTTTTCTGAGGAAGGCCTGTATTGCTATAAACTCCCCTCTCAACACTGCTTTTGCTGTGTCCTATAAATTTTATGTCGTTTTGCTTTCATTTTCTTTTGTCTCAAGGTACATTTTCATTTCAGCCTTGATTTCTTTTTTGATCCATAGTTTTTTTAATAACATATTGTTTAATCCCCATGTTTTCCTTTTGTTCTCCTTTGTTTCTCTGTTGTTGATTTCTAGCTTCATGGCATTGTGGTCAGTAAAGATGCTTGAGGTAATTTTTATCTTCTTAAAGTTGCTGAGGTTTCTTTTGTGCCCAAGTATATCATGTATCCTGGAAAATGTTCCACGTGCACTTGAAAAGATTGTATGTACTATTTTGTGGGGGGTGCAATGCTCTGAAAATATCCACCAAGTGTATATTTCTATTGTATCATTTAACTTCTCTGTAGCTTAATTTATTTTCTATCTCGATGATCTGTCCAGTGATGTTAATGCAGTTTTGAAATCTCCAACAATGATTAGATTCCCAACACTATCCCCCTCTTTATCTGTCATTAATTATTTCATTTACTTAGGTAGTCCTCTATTTGTTGCCTATGTATTAAAGGATGTGCTATCCTCAACTGTATCACTCCATCAATCTTTATAAAATATCCTTCTTTATCTTTCTTTATTACCTTTGTTTTATAGTCTTTTGTCTGAAGTCAGTACTGCAACACCTGCTTTTTTGGCTTTTCCATTTGTATGGAATAACCTTTTCCATCCTTTCACTCTCAAGCTATATGTTTCCTTCTCACTGAGGTGGGTCTATTTTATGCAGCATATTGAAGGTTCTTGCTTTACTATCCAGCCTGCCACTCAATGACATTGACTGGAGCATTTAGTCCATTAACATTTAAAATAAACGATGATATGTTTGTGTTTATTGCCATTTTGGCCTTATCTTTGCAGTTGATTTGGTATTTCCTCTTTGTTCATTTGATCTTCCATTTTTGGTTCGGTCATTTTTCTTTATATTATCATGAAAATTATTTACTTTTAGTGACTCCCTGAATATGTTTTTGTCTTTTTTTACCCTTTTATATAGTCTATTAGACCATTAGTATAAATGATTTGATTAAACTGATAGTAACATGATCTCAAAATCATCCTACCGGGAAAAAAAATTTTAAAAGGAAAGACCCCCCAAAGAAATTCTCTATTTTCCTGCCTCCTCTCCCACTGTCAATGATTTCTATGCCTTGGTTTAAAATTTTGTGTTTATTTTATTTGTAGTTTATGATTTATCACCTTTCCAGCTGTGAGTTTCACATTTCTGTAGCATCCTGCTGCTTTTCTTTTTAGAGTAGACTTTTCAATATTTCTTTTAGCATGGGTCTAGTGTTGCTAAACTCTTGTAGCTTTTTCTTGTCTGTGAAATTTTTTATGTCTCCTTCTACCATAGAGGATAGCCTTGCTGGTTAAAGTATCCAAGGTTATATCATTTTTTTCATTCAGGACTTTGAATATATCTTGCCACTCCCTTCTGTTCTGTAGTATTTGTGTTGTGAAATCAGCTGTGAGCCTTATGGGGATTCCGTTGTAACTCTATGTTTGAGATTCACTTGCTGCCTTTAGGATAATTTCTTTATCCTTGACTCTGGTCATCTTAATTATATGTCTTGCTGTGGGTTTATTTGAGTTCTTCCTGTTTGGGACCCACTGAGCTTCCTGTACTTGGATATCTGATTCCTTCTTTACGTTTGGGAAGTTCTCACTCATGATTTCTTCAAACACCTTTGCAATCCACTTTGATCTTCCCTCCCCTTCTGGGACATCAATCACGCCAAGTTTGGCATGCTTTCTATTATCCCATAGGTCTCTTATGCTTTTTTCATTTGTTTATCATTGTTTCTCTTGTAGCTCTTCTGATTGGGTGCTTTCTATTATCCTGTCTTCTAGGTCACTAATTCATTCCTCTGCATTATCTAGTCAGCTTTGTGACCCCTTTAGATCATTCCTCATCTCAGTCAATGGATTTACCTATTCTACTTGGCTCTTCTTTATAGCTTCCATTTCATTTGTAAAATATTTTACATCTCTAAACACTATCTTTTATTTCCTCCAGTAATTTGATCACTCCTTTTTTGAAATCTTGATCTAGTAGGCTATTGATTTCTATTTCACTGATCACTCTTTCAGGGGATTTCTCTTGTTCTTTTAATTGGGAATGGTTTGTCTGCTTCTTTTTGTTGCTCCTACCTCTCTGACACTGTGTTTTATGGAGTATATGTTATCTAATGTGGTCCTAAAGGAGTTTATCTACCTAATGCCTATGTAGTAATACAACTAAAAGGGAGAAAAAAGAGAGAAGGAGACAAAGAATTTTAAAGAAGTGGTAATAAATGTTTGAAAACTTTGTATAATACATAATAGAAGAGCAAGCTGAAGCAGAGTTTTGAAAAATAATAATAAAAAAATAATTTTATAAATTTCAATGGGATATTAAAGGGGGTATATATAATTGCCTCAGAAATAAAAATTAATTGAGTAATAGGAAATGAAACAGGTAAAAACAGATTAAAACAAGGGGGTGGTCAGTGTGTCCTGGGTACTGTGTACTGTTAATGTGAACTCTTTCTGTATTCATCCTGGTTTGGAAGCTCAGCTTGCTTTTTCCAGAAACCCTCCATTGGAGTCCATATCTGTGCAGCACCCAGGGCCTGTCAGCCAGCAGATCACTCCTACTCCCAACACTGGTTCTGGAGCAGCTCTCTTTACTGTGGGCTGTCTTGTCACTGCCCTGACTGATACCTCAGTCACATGTTTCAGACTGAACAAGCAGTAGTGTGCATCAACCCTCTCCCAACCACATGGTCAGGGGCTGCGTTACAGCCCAAAATTTGGCAGGCCATCAGCCCCCTCAGGGTGCTGGTCTCTCCTCTGCTATGTGCCCTGTCACTGGTCTGGGCCAAAACCCATCTCCTTGTTTGCCTTGGCAAAGCAAGTTCTCTGAGGAAATAGGACAGAAAGATCTTATATGTCTCAGGCTGTAGACAAGTCCCCATCTGGGTTTAAGGCTGCTAAGTCCTTAGGAGTGAATGGAGGTTTTGCTCTCACTGCTGCCAGGGTACAAAGCACCAGAGGCTTTGGTGGCTGTGTCTGAGCCCCAGGTCTCTTGTCCTAGATAATTTGTGGATTTTCAGAGATTTGGAATGCACCTTTCCCCTCACAGGGCTAGTCTGCCCTGTTGTTTAATGGAGGGCCCAGGTTGTTTTGCCCTGTGCAACCACAGCAATGGCACACAGCCCCCTCCATTCCGCTGGGCTGCCTCAGTGCAGCCATCATCATCTTCCACCCAGGTCGGGAAGCATGGCCCTGCCCCAAGCGTCCAGGTTGCCTCTTGGGCTTGGTGTCATAGGGTTCCTCTGTGCCTGTTTAACTTAGTACTGTCAGTCAGCTTATAATCTATAGAGGTTCAATTCTTGGAGGCTCCTCCTCCATCCTGCCTACCTCTCAGTTGGAGAGGGGAAACTCAGTGAATGAGCACCAGTACTTCTTTGCTGCTCCCTCACTGTGGGACATGTCCCAATCTGTTTTGCCTTTTCTTCTTAATTCATTTTCTTTTAACAGATTTTTTTGCATCTTTATCTTTTGAAGAGGACAGTGTTCTATCAGAGTTCTGCAGGTTCTCTGGTTAGTTGAGTAGGTCTGTGGATGTGAGTCTTGATGCATTTGTGGGAAAGGGTGAGCTATGAGCATCCTTCTGCTCCACCATTTTCACATTCCCCACAAAAAGTCTCACTTTATGGTGGAAGTTAAACACAACCAGTAAATAGATGGAAAAGATGTTTCATGGAAATGGCAGGAAAGTGCAGTTTGCAGTGCTCAACTCATACAATATATATTTTAAAATAAGGGCCACAGTGAAAGTTAAATATGACATTATATAAAAAAAGAGATCAATATAAAAATACAGTATTACACTCATTAAATTATATATGGACCCAACACCGTAGATCCTAAGGAAAAAATATTAGACAAGAAGGAATTAATTCATTACAAAACTATAATAGTAGATGTGTTGAACACCTCACTATTCTGATGGCCAATTCATCTCAAAAGAATATCTGTAAGGAAACAGAGGTCTTAATGGCATATTAGATCATTTGAACCTAACTAATGTATTGGACACTGCATCAGAAAAAGAGAACACATGAACTTCTCAAGTGTGCACAGGATGTTATCTAAGGAATTAACTGCATATTATGTCATAAAATGAGCCTCAGGAGCTTTAAGCAAATACAGATTACAGCAAATATTTTTCCATACATAAAATTATGGAAATATGCATCAACTCTAGAAAGAAGAAGAGGATAAGCACAAATATGAGATTAAACCTCATCCTTTACAAAAATAAAATAAAACAAGTTCAATGATGAAATCAAAGAGGTAATAAAATCATAACTGGAGACATATTACAATGAAAACAGAGCTCCATCAAATATATGGGATGTAGCAAAGGCAAATCTAACAAGGAAGTTTAGAACAATTGTGGCCTTCTTCAAGGAAAAAAAAAACCTCACACAAAGGATAATGTTAACCACCCAAAATAGATAGATATAATAATAAACAAAACACAAAGGCAGTAGAGTGAGTAATCTTTAATGATTAGGTTGAAAATAAATAAAATAAAAATTAAAAATTAAATAAAAATTCATAAAATCAACAGTTTTTTTTCTTAAAAATATGAACAAATTGATAAGCATTTAACCAGGTTTATAAAGAAATACAGAGTCGACCCAAACAAAATAAGAAATGAAATATTAGAAATAATATCTGATAGTACAGAAATGCAAACAAAGATTACAAAATCACTCTGAGCAGTTATGTGACAACTAACTGGACAACCTTAAAGAAATGGACATATTTCTTTAAATGTACAGCCTGTCAACACTGAATAAAAAGAAAACTGAAAACTTGAAAATAGCAATCAGCATAATTTAAATAAAATCTATAGTTTTAAAGTCATCCTTTGAACAAAATGCCTGGATGCATTCACTAAAACCTCTTTCCTCTCAACTACTTCAAAAAATGTATTAGGAAAATTCCCAAAGTTATTCTATGAGGCCACTAATAACATGATAACAAAACCAGTCAAAGACACTACCAAAAAAAAAAAAAAGAAAATGTAAAGCCAATATCCTTGATGAATATACATTAAAAAATTCTCAACAGAACATCAACAAATTAATCCAGCAATACATAGAAAGGATTATACACGATGATCAGTTGGATTCTGTCCAGAGTCACAGGGATGGTTCAACATACACAAGTAAATCAGCATGACACATATTTTATAAAGGAAGTACAAAATTCACAGGACCATGTCAATACACACAGAAAAAGCATTAGACAAATTTCAACATACATTCATGATCAGAACTCTCATGAAAGAGAGTATAATGGGAACATCTCTCAACATACTATAGGTCACTTATAACAATTTATAATACTTAGGGGAAAAGCTGAAAGCCTTCTGGGTAAATTCGGGAATAAGACAAGGATTTCTACTCTCAGCACTTCTATTCCATAGTAAAAGAAGAAAGGAAAAGGAAAGAAAAAGAAGAAAAAGAAATGCAAACTGGAAAGAAAGAGCAAAATTGGCACCAGTACTGATGACATAACAATCTACATAGAGTCCTTAATTCTCCACACAGACTAATATCAACAATAAATTATTTCAACAAGGGAGCAGGGTACAAGATTAATGTAAAGTTGTCTCTTGCATTTCTACACGTTAATCATGAGATACCCTAAAATGGACTTTGAAAGCAATACTATTTAAAATCCCATTCCCCCGAATACCTTGGAATAAATATAACCACATTTATGAAAGTTCTAAACATTGAAAATTAAAAAACATTGACAAATAAATTAAAAATGATTCAAAGAAATGGAAAGATGTCTTGTGCTCTTAGATTGAAGTAGTTATTATTGTTAACATTGCTGAAATGCACAAAGAAACCTACAAATTTAGTGCAATTCCTGTTATGAAGCTGTAGTATTTCCCACAGAACCAGAAAATAAATAACTCTATGTTTTACATGAAACCATTAAAAATTGTTAAAATGATCTTGAGAAAAAACAACAAATCTGGAGGAATAAACCTCCCAGGTTCCTTACTATAGTACAAAGCTACAGTAATAAAAGCAGCATGGCATTGGCACAGAGATATAATCAATAAAATCAGATAGAGAGCCTAGAAATAATTCCACACACCTATGAGCACTGAATCAATGATAAATGAGGCAAGAGTACACAATGGAGGAAAGACAGTCTTGTCAATGGATGGTGTTTGGAAAGCTGGACATCTACATGTAAAACAGTGAAATGAGAGCTTTCCCTGACATCATATACAAAAATAAACTCCAAGTGTATTAAGGACATAAATGTATGACCTGATACTGTATAACTTCTAGAAGGGGATATAGGTGATACACTATTGGATATATATCATAGGAATATTTTCTTGTATCAGTCTCCTAAGGCAAAAGAAATAAAAGCAAAAATAAGCAAGTGGACCTAAATAAACTTGAAAACTTCTGCACAACTAAGGACAATTTGAATGAAATGAAAACACTGCCTGTGTAATTGGAGAACATATTTGCAAATAATGCAAGTGACCAGGGGATAATAGATGCAAGTTAATAGATGTAACATGGATTTAGGTTACACAACTTAATGTGAAAAACAAAAACCCAATCAAAAAAAGAGCAGAGTACCTGAGTTAATATTTTTCCAAAGAAAACCTACAGATGAGTAACATGCTAGTGATAAAATTGCTCAACATTACAAATTATTAGTTAATAGCAGGTCAAAACCACAATGAGGTATCCCTTCACACTGGTCAAATGGCTTTTATCAAAAAGTCGAAAATAGAAACTGTTGGAGACAATTTGGATGAAACAAATCACTTGTATACTCTTGGTAGGAAGGTAAATTGGTACAACTCCTTTGGAAAACAATATTCAGATTTTTTTAACATCTAAAACAGAACTACCATATGAAACAGTAATACCTCTCCTAGGAAATATCTGGAGAAGAAACCCTAAATTGAGCAAAACCAATGTTCACAAATGCACTGTTTATAATATGCAAGACAGGGAAGCAATCCAAGTGTGCACTGCAGACTATGGACTTAAGAAAAAATGATGATTCTAGAAATATGCAATGGAATATTATTAGCCATGAAAAAGTTTAACACATGGCTATTTCAGCATCATGAATGGACCTAGTAAATATTGTGCTTAGTGAAGTAACTTAGACAAAGACAAAAGTATATGATATGATCTATATGTGGAATCTAAAGAATACCAAATATATGTGTACATTTATATATAGATATCTGTTGATAGATGACAGATAAGTTGATACCTAGAAGGATAGATAAATAGACACATGATAGATAGACAGATATATACACAGTTAGATTGATAGATAGATAGATAGATAGATAGATAGATAGATAGAGACACGGTAGAGAGATAGAGAGATTAGTTAGACAAGACTGAAGGAGAATGAAAGATATGGGAAATAATTTATGTTTACCAAAGGGGAAGGGAAAGACAATTTAATGGTAGGACACTGACAGATAAAAAGTAGTATACAAAAAGGAGATAAGCATCAAGGATAATCTGTATAGATCAGGGAATTACAAGCAATAACTTAAAATAATTCTATGTTACAATTATTGTAATAATTTATAATGCAATCTAATCTAAAAAGTGGTTGGAGTCACTATGCTGTACATCTGAAACTTCACAATATAGTACATCTAGTGTACTTCAATTAAAAATAAAACATCTCATGTATAATTTAGTCCTTTTTCTGCTGATAGCATCTTCCTTTAATATTGTTTCAATTTTACTCTTTACCTTTTATGAATACTGACTCATATTATTTCTATTTCTGTTGTGAACATGTTACCAGATTGATGTACCTATATTTATTGCAAGTGAAATACTATTTTTCTCTCTTTATATCATATAAAATTGAAGCATTTAAAAACATACCCAAAGAAACAGTTGCAACTTTCTCATGGTCTCTGCTTAGTATTTTGTTCAATATTTTGCATATGTTTGCATTTTATTTTTCTTAGAATAGCTCTTTCCTGAACCTCTTGTAAGGTGTCTCGGTTTTGTTTTTTACATCTCATTCAGGTTTCTTTGTCTGATAAAGTCTTTATTTTCACTTTACAAATAAGTGATAACTGTGCAAGTTAGAGTATTCTTGGGTGGGAGATTTCTTATTTCAGTAGTTTGAAAATGTCTTTTTAATTACCCTCGGCATATGTTTTCTGCTCAGCAATCTGCTGATAGCCTAATGGGAGTTTCTATGTAGATTAACATAACTTTTCTTGGCTGCTATTAAAATTTTACTCTGTCATTAACTTGCCAATTTGCATATGACGTATCTTGAAGAAGGTCTCATTGTCTTAAAGTTATTGGTGTTTGTTGGCTCATGGAATTGTATATCAGTTCCTTACCCAGGTTCAGAAAGTTATCAACTATAACAACTTTAAATAAACCATCAGCTGCCTTCTAAGTTTCTTCTCCCCACAGGATTTCACTCTAATGTGCACTTCCTGAAGAAGTCTGATGGCTATTGTAGAATTTCCTCACTTTTTAATATCATGAATCTCTGCCCTCTCCTATCATTTCTTGTTTTGTATTGGTGAGTTTGCTAATCTCTCTTCCACAAGACAGTCTTCTTCCAATGCTTTCTGTTGCATTCTTCATATCACTTATTAAGTTCATCTGGTCCTCCAATAATGTTTGGTTGTTTCATAGTTTCAGTCCCTAAGGTAATGTATACCTTATCAACATTTATTTTATTCCTGAGCTCACTAAACTGCTTTCTGAGTTTTGTTTTTTATATTGAGATTTTGTATGGCATCTCTTCGGATTCTCTATTAGTTATACGGCAATATTCCATGACTTTAAATTTGTTTGCTGCAGTGTTGATGTTTGTGTGTGTGTGTGTGTGTGCATGTGTGTGTGCATTTGCCTGTGCATGTGTGTCTTTGTCTGTGTCAGTGTCTGTGTGTGTGTATCTGTGTGTGTGCATGTCCTATAATGTTACTGTGATTGGTCATGGTCCTGGTAAATTATTGCTCTGATGACACTAAAAAACAGATTGGGATTTGGAGTCCTTTCTTTTGTTTTCTGGTAGTTTGCAATATTGCACAATTTTTGGTTTTGCTTATCTGAGCTACCTCTGAAAATATTTCAAAATGGCACATTCCAGTCACTACTGTCTGGATAAAAGATTGCTTACATTGTCACTTCTTACACTTCTTTGGTAGTTAATGCCACTTTTGTCACTGGGCCAGTGAACCCTTCTTTTTATCTGATATCCCTTAAGACTCAGTGCACACATTGAGGAAAGGTGTAAAGACAGGTGGGTATTTGGAATCAGGCAACTGCCTTTGCCATGTCCAATGTTGCAAGGTACATTGTCTCCACCACTGTGAATGGGAAGTAGGGAGAGTGTCATGAATGTCTGAGTGTCAAAAGTTTGGAAATTCTGTCTCCATTTTGGCTCCCTCCAAGTTACCTGTAACCATGTGTACTGGTGCAGTTAGAGGCTGATGCTGTGTGAAACAATGAGACCCTGTTTCTATTGGGAACTCTGAAACTCTGGGCTCAGATACCCTAGTAAGTGGGCCATGGTCGCAGGCACAAACTCTGCTCTTCCCTCAGTTCAGCCACCTTTATGTGTTGTAGCCCACCAAACTTCAGCTGTACACATGTGTTCTGGAGTATTGTTTTGTGTTGTAGTTATTTTTCTTGAGATGTGATCATTTCACTGAGTGTAGATTTAAGGAGAGAGACAGAAATAGTTGAAACTTATGTCACTCTTTTCAAAGAATATAATTTTATGTTTAAAATCTTAAATTCTAATAAGGACATTATAAGAACAGTAAAGAAAGTGAACAAATCACCTCCCTTAATATCAGAGTACTACAAAATATTTTGTTTTCCTGGTTTTTTTCTTCAATTTTTTCCCACATGCGTGCACATTTTAGTATAATATATGCCTATAAACTCTTTAAAATCATTTAAATTATTAAAATATTTCTCTGTGCTGTAAATATAGCCCTGTTGGTTCTCTAGTTTATAACTAGTACCTTGCATATTTCTGTCTTCCACATCCTTCTTCCCTGTCTGCAGTGGAAACCACTACTTGGTACACTACACATATATATGTGAGTCTGTTTCTGTTTTTTTATGATTATATCTCTTATATATTTAGTTTCTTCATGAAAGTGGTAACATAGAGTTTTTTTCTCTGTATGACTTATTTTGCTATGTGCAACACTATCTGGCTCCAGTCACGTTGTTCCAAATGGCAGAATTTTATTTTTTGATATGACAATGACTAAGTATTTATTATGTTATCTATATCTCACATTTATTTCAGCAAATCATCTGTTGATGTGCAGTTGATTTGTGCTTCTAACCTTGGCTATTATAAATGATGTTGTTAAGAACATTGGGGGTAATATATCCTTCAAATTTAATGTTTTCATTTTTTTCAGATTTATAACAAAAACTGGAATTGTGGGTACATATAATGTTTCTATTTCTAGTTTTTTTGCACTGTCCACACTTTTATAATAGTGGAGGCATCAATTTATATTTCCACCAACAGTTTACATGGGCTCCCTTTTATTGACATTCATACTAGTGTTTGTCATTTGAAGACTTTTTTTAATAGCCATTTTGGTTGCTGTGAGATTATATTTCATTCTGGTATTGATTTATGGTTTCCTAATGAATAACAACGTTATGTTTCTTTTTATGTAAATGAAAATCATCCACAAGTCTGTTTTTGAAAAGTTTCCATGAAGATCCTACAACTGTTCTAAGTTGTAGTCTTTGTTTTTTAAATAATGAGTTTAATATGCTATATATACATTATGGATATTAACACCTTGTTGGTTTCATAGTCTGAAACTATTCCTTCTATTCTATGTGTTGTCATAAGTCCTGCTGAAGATTTCCTTTGCTCTGCAAATGGTTTTGCATTTCACAATTATACAAGAAGTGGATTCACTGTATCACATATTACATCTATTTTTCCTCAGTATAATTAAAAAGAGTTATTGTTAGTTTTCCTTTTTTTGTTACTTAGTAGACAAATCAAAAATACATATTGCAAAGATTTATCACAAAGGCACTTCTGCTCCTGTTCTTCTTCAGAGATTTTATAGTTTCAGGTTTTACATTTAGGAAATTAATCCATTTCTATTTTATTTTTCATTCTATGGAAGGAATTGCTCTTACATCTATCTTTTACATGTAATTTCCAGTTTTCCCAAAACTACTTGTTGAAGAGACTGCCTTATTTCCATTGTATACTCTTGCCTCCTTCATTGTAGACTAATTGACCATATGTGTGTGTGTTTATTTTTGGGCTCTTTATTTTGTTCCATTGATCTATGTGACTCTATTAGTGATATATTTTGATGTTTTGATTACTGTAACTTTGTAGTATGTTCTAAAGTCAGGGAGGATAATACTCACATCTTTGTTCATTTTTCAAGGATAATTTTATGAAAATTTGTGCCTTTCAGAATTTAGTGTAAATTTTATTATTTTTCTCCTTGTTTTGTGAAGAAACATATGGATTCTGTGAGAACAGAAATTTACTAAAAAGAAAAACATGAGAAAAATTGTAAAGTGTGGAGGATAAATCATACAACATTAAACAACCAATGGATTGCTGCATAAATCAAAGAAAAAATACAAAAATAAATATAACAACAAAAACAAAGTTCATGTGATATAACAAAAGCAGTATTAATAGGGATGCTTATAGCAAAACAATCCCACTTATACAAATAAGAAATATCTCTCTCTTATAACATAATCTTACAAACAAAAGATGTAGCAAAATAATAAACAAACTTGTTAGTAGAAAGAAAGACAGCTGAAAGTTTGGAACATAAATACATAAAATAAAGATTAAAAGTAGAAATATCTAAAGAAACTACATAATGGCCTTTGAAAGATAAATAAAACTGATAAAATTTAATGGGACTCATGAGCAAAAAAAGAGAGTGCAGGTTAAAATGCTGCAAAATAAATGAAAAGTTACAGCTTATGTCAAAGTAACAGAAAGCATCATAAGATGATACAACAAATTATATGCCAATTAAAATGGAATCCCTGGAAGAAATGGACAATTTCCTAGAAAGACGTAATCTCCAGAATGGAATGAGAAATAGAAAATATTAACTGATTAGCACTAATGAAATTAAATAAGTAATTAAACAAAATCTCCCAAGAAACAAAATTCCAAACCTTGACAATTTCACAGGTGATTTCTGCCAAACATACAGACGAGAGCTATCACCTATACTTCTCAGAGAATTCCAAAAATTTGCAAAGGAAAGAAGGCTTCCTACCCCACCTTTCTGTATAACACTATTACTAAAACAGGAACAATTATTTCATAAAATTACAGTTTAAATACTACTGATAAACATACATGCAAAAATCATCAATAAATATTAGCAAAGCAAAAAAAACATTAAAAGGATTATACAGTATGATTAAGTCCCTTTTATCCCAGGTATGCAAATGTGATTCATCACCCAGAAATTAATCAATATGATACACTAAACTAACAAATTGAAAAATAAAAATCATATGGTAACCTCAAAAGTGTCATAAAATGTTTTGACAAACTCAGTATCTATTTATGATTATATTTCTCCTCAAAATGGGTATGAGGAAACATACCTCAACACATTTAAGGTCGCATATGACAAGAACTCAGCTAACATGACACTCACTGATTAAAAGCTGAAAGCATCTGCTGTAAGAGCAGGAAGAAGTCAAGATTGTTCACACTTGCCACTGTTATTCAGTATATTATTGGAAATTCTAGCCATAGCTATCCAAAATAAAAGTAAATAAACTATAGGTATTTCTGAAAAGGAGTACAAGAATCTACTTGCAGATGAAATACTTAAACAGAAATCCTAAAAAACACCACAATGCTATGAGTGCTTTTCAATGTATTTGGTAAAATTTCAGAATGTAAAATTAACATACAGAAATCTTGCATTTCTACACACTAACAACAAGCTAACAGATACAGAAAGTGAGGGAACTGTCTCATTTAAAGTTGCATTACAAAAAAAATCTCAAGAAATGTATACAACCAAGGAGGTAAAAATCCTGTACTCAGAAAACTATAAAATATTTATAACAGAAATTGAAGATAATGAAAACAGATGAAAGGATATACTGTGTTCATAAATTAGGAGAAAAATATTGTTTAAATTACAGTACTAGCCAAGAAAATACACAAATTAAATTTAGTGCTTTTCAAAATAAAAATGGCATTTTCAGACTCATAAAAAATAATTATTACATTTACATGTAAACACAAAAGAGTTGAAATCACAAAGAAAAACAAAAGAAAAGATAACAAACAAACTTAAAACACAAACAACTTTGACAAAGAACAAAGAGGATGTAACACTGTCCCTGATTTTAAACTATAATACAAAGATACAGTAATGAATATGGTAGAGGCACATAACAAACAGAATAATGGAACACAACAGAATGCCTAAAAGTGAAATCAGAGAGTTATGGTCATTTAGCCCATTACAAAAAAATGAATATACAGTGGGGGAAAGGTAATCAACAGGCACATGAAAATGGTCAACCTCACTAACCATGAGAAAAAAGCAAGAACATAACTCAATGAGATATTATGCCACTTCTGTCAGAATGACTATGATCAAAAAGGTAACAAACATAAATATTGGTGAGGATGTAAGAAAAAGCACCCTGCTGCACTGCTTGAGTGAATGTAAATTTGTGCTGCTTCTGTGGAAAACAGTATGGAGTTTTATCTAAAAATTAAAAATAAAATATGAACCAATATTTCCATAACTAGATACTTATTCCTAGAAAATAAAAACACAAATCAGAAAAGATAAATTCAACGCTATTTTCATTCACTGTGGCATTATTTACAATAGGCAGGCTATAAAAGAAAATTAATTGCTTTACAATAGATGATGGATAAAGAAGATGTGTGTTTATATTATATAAATCTACCCATCTATTAACTACAGATTTATCTATATTTATATATATATACACACACTAAACTTATATATATATATATGCACACACACCCATAAAAATACAATGGGTTATTACTCAGCTATAAAAAGAATAAGTTCTTGTCATTCGCAACAAATGGGTAGACCAAGAGTGTAATACTTTAGGTGAAAGAAGTCAGACACAGAATGACAAATGCAGAATAGTTTTACTCATATTTGGAATTTAAAGAAATGAACATAACAAAACAGAAAAGAATTTATATATATAGAAAGCAACAGGTTGCTCAAATGAAGGAGGGAAATGTGGTGAAGAAAAACAAATAGTTGAGGAAAATTAAGAGAGAAATTTTTCCAGTTGCAAATTAAAAGATCAGGGACAAGAAATTTACTGTGTGGGGAATAGTCAATAACTGAAATATCTTTAAATAGCAACTATCAAAACTAGATTTATCTTTTGATCAGTTTGAAATGTATTAAAAATAGCAAACATTATGTTATGTAAGAGAAACTCACACAGAGTTATAGATTAAAGTGCACTTCAAAAACAAACAAACACACTTATAGAAAAAACAATTTGATTTGTAGTTAACAAAGGCAGTAGTTGGGAAAGGAGAAATTGATTAATGCACTCAAAAGCTACAAATCTCCAGCCGTAAAATAAACCTGTTCTAGGGATGCCCCACAATAACATGAAAATTACAATTAGTACAGCTTTATGTTCTATATGAATGTTGTTAAGGGGGTAGACCATAAGGTTTCTAATCACAACCAAAAGACAAATTGTAATTCTTTAAAATTGTATCTAAATGAGATAATGAAATCTCCCTAAACTTGCTATGATATTTATTTCTTAATACTTATACATCAAATCACTATCCTGTGCACCTAAAGTTAGACAATGTTTTATGCCAATTATATCTCAATAAAAGTGGAAGTAAAAATGGAAAGTGAAAGGTCATGATTTCCCATGTCATTTTTCATGATTCGTTTTGCAGCAAGTAAACTTGAGCCATGATATACTTATCCTAGGTAAAGATACTAATAAATAAGTGATTCAAATAAATTATACATAAAGATACTAATAAAATTAGGATTTTACCATGCTTTAAGCTTTCTTCATGTTAACAGCCCACTGCTTCTTTAGGCATCAAAATTTCACTCTGTGTATTCATCTGACATTAGGGAATGGATACAAATTTAAAACTGGCTGCTGTTGCTGTGAGTGATAAAGTTCAATGTCTGTGACCAATGGTCTCATCTCCCCGACAGCATCTGTAAGAAATGATCATACTAGGTTGCTAAAAATCTCAGCATGGTAAAATCTAAGGTCTCCTACAATTCTTAACTGTTTTGCAATGGGAATGCAATACTGACAAAGTCTTGATTCCAATATGGTGTTTTCTCATGGTTGTATTAGGGTATGTGAGGATAATTCCTCAGATCCACAACAAACATTCTTGCTCAAGTGCTGGGCAAAGAATTGCAAATTTCTGCATTATTAGGACTGAGGACTGCTCTCAAAATGATGACTATGCTCACTGTATTCCAGGTAGTACAGGGAAAAAAGTTTATTGCAATTTCAAGGTGAACGGGAATAAGTCAGTGATTCAGTCCCTATAAATTAGTCAACGGCTGTTCAAAGCCAAAGTAAGTTGTGTCAACAATGAGAATTAAAAGAAAAAAACTTAGACATAAGTTTAAATTAAAAAGGAGACACAGTCCAGTGCTGGGCTCTGGGGGCTGCAGAATGTATATGCCTCTGTCCAATTCAAGGATTCAGTGGCTTGGTCCTAGCATCAGCTCTGGATTCAATGAACAGGTAACAATTAGTATACAGGGAAAAATATAATCTACCTCTCCCTAATCTGAAGAAAATCTGGTGGTTCAATGAAACTCTTAATTCACAGACATTCTGACAGGTGCAGAGGAATAACTCACTGATGACTCAACTAAGTCAAACTTAGTTACTGCTTAACAATCCATCTTCACACACACTCACAATGGTAGAGAGATTTGTAGTATTTAGTGGGAAGAATTCATTGGGCAGAGCTCAGAGTATAATTTTCAAAGCACCAGCCAATTTTTGTACATTGGCCAATAGTCTAGCTTTTCCCCGGTAGAAAACTACAGATGGACAAACAAATAATATTCTTCCTTAGAATTTCTAATTTTGAAAGTAAACTGTAGCCTTTGACTTATCAGTATAGAACCTTGTTAAGATGATCACGGTAAGACCAACTGTCTGATAAGAGAGCTGGAAATTAGCTGCTGAACCAGCCTATCTGAACCCCAGACTGCTTATATAAGCAAAAACATAGCCACCATCAGAGTTGAGCTGACAAATTTAAAACTGTGATGTTTCTGTTGAAGGAAACACCACTGCTCTCCAGACACAGTTCTCCTGCTGCAAGTGGGCTCTTTTATTCTCTTGGTGAAGGTTATATTTACAGGATGTTGTTAGAGATAACCCTGGCCAATTTGCCCATTCTCCAGATTATCAAAGGCTCTCTTCACAAATGGAGACACATTTTTGGACACAATATTACCATTTCAGTCTTATCAGATGACACTAGCTGCATCATTGTGAGTAGAAGCCTTAGGATCCCTGAACTTGCCTACAATTTTTCCAGCATTTCAGGGTATTTCACACTCTGAATATGCTTCACCTTTTATTTAAAATTAATGGAAATAGTCAAAGTCTTCCATGAATATTTTATATTTCCTAATATCTGCAGGAATTTGGTATTCTTGCAGTTGGACAAATTTTTAATTCCGCCACCCTCACCTCCTTCTTGTCCACATATTTTAGATTGCAATTTGGTTACTGAATATGAGAACCACAACCAAGGTGATAGTACCACTTAGATACTTACTTTGTGAAGGTTAGAAGGGGCACAACTTATTTGGTCTGTATAAACCTATATTAAAATTTTGGAAAGGCACTTTCTCTCCTGGACCAAGCTCTGATTCTAAGAAGTAAATTAATCATAAGTCAGTATAGTTATTGGTATGGGGAAGAGATTCAGCTGTTTTGGGGTGGGTGGGTGATGAAGAAACAGGAAAAAATCCAGCAAATGAGAATGGATTGCTTTATGCCTCTGCAGGCATGAATTAAGAAGTAAATATTACTTTGTCTCCTGTACCTAACTCCACTTGCTGTCTTGATTGACTTGCCCTTGGGCTATGAAAGATCTAGTTTGTGGTGAAGAGTAAAGACCATAACGAAATAGTTTGAAAACCATGAGAGTTTTGTTGTTTCAGGAAAGTAGATATTGCTTAAAGTCAACATGTGTTTTTCATTCACTTAATAAAAAAGTGCATCCTGTGAAATGTGCTGTGCTTACTGTGCTGATATCCAAGTTAAACAAGGAAAGGGGGATAGACTGAAAACATCTGGAGGAGGTGGTTTCTGTGCTGAGACTGGGAAAGTCTAAGTAGATAAAAGGAGGACACCCAAAGTCAAGGATGAGCTGGAGTAAAAGTGGTGAGGTTGCAGCTAACATATTTGACAATCGTTTGCCTGGGTATATTTCCAGATACAGTGAAACATAAAGATATACCAAGGTAGTGAGATGCCAGATTTAAAAAGAAGTGACTAAACCAAGATGAGTTTGTGTGCTTAGAGTTGGAAAGGCATTAAATGCCACCCTGAGGACGTAAGCTTGTCTTTGGCTGGAACATAAAAACAACATAAAGTATTGACTAGAAAATATAATGTAGACTCTTGAGGGCAGGAAATGAAAGAACCAATTTTAATGCTTTGAAAACAGCACAAAGAAGATCATAGATAAAATTACTTCTTAAATTCTACCACATGCTGTATGTGCCATCTGAGACTACATCATGTGACCTTCATGATTCCAGGGATGACATAATAGAGACCATGATCCCTGGGCCGGTTCCTGCATTTATCTCCTGTTCCAGCCTATCCTAACAACACTTTTAATACTTTCCAGGGTGAATAAGAAACCACTTAGTACTTTTCCCTCTCTCCATGTTTTAGTCTTTTTCCAAATTCTTCCATTTTCTCTTCCTCCTTACAAGAAAGTATTTAAATTTACTCCCATATTTTTTCATCAAATGATCATATCAATCAAATATCTCTTTTTAACTTAAATGTTAATTTAGTCTCCCATTTAATCTTAACCTAATTTAAAAAAATAAGGTTAATACAGGTACACATCTATGTTTATTGTTCAAATAAGAAAATTGCAGATATTTGTCGACATTTGCCAACATCAATTTTAACCTTTGTTATCCTGCATAAACTGGTAGTCCTCTGGTAGGTCCCTTGTAATTAGGATGACGTTCATAAAGTGAAGTTGGCTGATGAGTTGGCCTTGAAAGAGAGGTAGCTGATGTATCAGCTGTCACTGTCACTGGAAACCGTGCATTGCTCCCTGGTTGAAGTTTAAAAAAATGACCTTCTTTGGCAGATATGTTGTGATATCCATTTGGAAAAGCAGAAGGCTCCACCATCAGTCCAAAATAATTACTCTGCATTGGAGACAAGATGCTGTTCTGAGAAACAGAATTTGTAGTTTTAATGAACTTCATAATACGGTCATTTGCTTCAGTGTATCTGCTTTGAGTGTGCCCGTGGACAATGTTCAACTGATTTAAAGTAGCATGCTGATCCACTGCAATTTGTTCTGGTGGTCTAACTGACATTGATGATGGAGCAGAAAAATCACCACTGATCGGGGTAGTTTTATCACCAATTATGTGGCTAGTAGAGGGTTTTCTAATTAGAGGCATTTTTAATTTTGCAAAAGGTAAAAATGTACTTTCTCCACTAGTGTCAGCCACAAAACCAGAATTATGATTATCCACATCACCCCCTGCTATAAAGTGCCTCTTTTTGAAATCTTCAGCCAATGAAGATACCAGAGAGGCATTTTTAATCCCAACTCTTCTTTTTATTCTGATTAAAAGCTGGGGAAAGACTCGTTTAAAATTTGAATTATGGTAGATCTGCAGCTACAATCAAAGGGAAAAATTTTAGTAATATTTTAAACAAAAATACAAGACTACAATAAGCCTAACATATAAAACATCAGATTTCACGTTTACAATGCACAGATAATATCATGAAAATATGAACATTGCTATTTTTTAAATTTCCTTATTTGTAAAATACACATATAAGTAGTATAGTCATCAAATTAAAGAAGTTAGCATTTGCAGTAATGGTGAATGCCACTTTTCACAAGCAGCTTTAATACCTTTATTTAGATTTCTGGGTAGATTCATAGTTGCAATCAAAGTTTCTCTGAATCTTGAATACTTATGGCACTGTCCTCATTTTTAGAAAAAATAAAGAATTTAAGACTTGGTAATTTTATACAGTTTTCAAAATCTAGCTTTAAATATGTATTACCATAGATTGATGTACAACATAAATTTTCATGTATAAGTTACCAAGTGGCTACTAAAATTTCTGAATACCTTGCTTAAAACAGAGACTTCTTTTCCTTGTGCCAGAAAGTCAGCTAGAAAAGCAGATCTTTGAAAATTCTGCTGCACTATACTAAACCCATAAAGGTTAAGCTGTCTAACTAAACTTTTCATAATTCCAGTTTCAAATATTCTGAAAGGGGCCTTTCTTTCCAAAACTACCTTCTTAAAGACATCTTCATCAATCACTATGTAAGATCCATTATCATCCCACCAGATGGATTGATATTGGTCACCCCTAGCCATTTTCCAGAGTTTTCTTGGAAATGTCAGAGAACGAAAATCATTATCTTCATCTGGTTCAGAGACACAATGTGTGTAACATGGTCTTTTTATCAAAGATTCTTCAGACAATGTCTGAAAAGCATTTTCTTCAATCATAGACCTTAAGTCCAAGTCCCCAGAGAATGTTTGATCACACAATAGAGATCTACCAGAGTTACCTGAAACAGTTGGTCCATCTTTATGAGACACATCTTGAATTTCTGAAGAAACATGTGTCATCTCAAATAACTTTTTCTACAGCTACTTTTCTAATGTGCATGATTTTGAACACTGCAGCTTCAAATGCTGCTTTGGCAGGCCTGCACAGATAAACTGCTAGGCAATCACAATGGTTCTCAACCTGAGTAGTTGTGGCATCACAAAACGACTGGTCTCCTAGCAACCCAAGTGTAACATTCTGCCAGTGTTTACTTCTCATAAATCCAGCTAAAATGAAACATAAATGTTGCTTATTTTTATAGTGTGATCTGCAAATATTATCCCCACAAAATCTTTTTAAATAATTTAATTTTGGGGTCTATGATATAAAACCAATCTCCATACTTTTGTACACAAATTTATACTAGATTGGTGAGCAGAGAATAAATAATGCAAAAAAAAAGTTAAAGTTTTGGAAGTTAAAGTGAAATTTGTGTAAAACCTCTACAGAAAATGTGTAACAAGTGGCAGACTGGATAATAAAGCAAGAACCTTCAATATGCTGCATACAAGAGACCCACTTTAGGGAGAAGGACACATATAGATTGAGAGTGAAAGGATGGAAAAGGATATTCCATGCAAATGGAAAAGCCAAAAAAGCAGGTGTTGCAGTACTGATTTCAGACAAAATAGACTTTAAAACAAAGGCCATAAAGAAAGATAAAGAAGGACATTTTATAATGATTAAAGGAGTGATACAAGATGAAGATATTACACTCGTAAATATATATGCACCCAATATAGGAGCACCTAAGTACATAAAAGAATTACTAACAGAGATAAAGGGGGATATTGATGGGAATACAATCATAGTTGGAGATTTTAACACTGCATTAACATCACTAGACAGATCTTCCAGACAGAAATTAAACAAGGCAACAGAGAAATTAAATACTACAATAGAAAAACTAGATTTGGTGGATATTTTCAGAGCTTTACACCCCCCAAAAATAGAATATACATTCTTTTCAAGTGCACATGGAACATTTTCCAGGATTGATCATGTACTTGGACACAAAAGAAACCTCAACAAATTTAAGAAGATAGAAATTATCTCAAGCATCTTTACTGACCACAATGCCATGAAACTGGAAATCAACAACAGAGAAACAAAGGAGAAAAAAAGAAAAACATGGAGATTAAACAATATGTTATTGAAAAAACAATGGATCAATGAGGAAATCAAAGCTGAAATTAAAAAATACCTTGAGACAAATGATAATGAAAGCACAACCACTCAAAACCTATGGGACACAGCAAAGGCAGTGCTAAGAGGGAAGTTTATAGCGATACAGGCCTTTCTCAAAAAAGAAGAACAATCTCAAATAAACAAGTTAACCCACCACCTAAATCAATTAGAAAAAGAAGAACAAAAAGCCCCAAAAAGCAGCAGAAGGAAGGAAATAATAAAGATCAGAGAGGAATTAAATACAATAGAGATTAACAAGACCATAGAAAAAATCAACCAAACCAAAAGTTGGTTTTTTGAAAAAGTAAATAAAATCGACAAACCTCTGGCCAAACTCACAAAAAAGAAAAAAGAGAGAGCACAAATTAGCAAAATAAGAAAGCAAAATGGAGAAATTACAACAAACAAAATAGAAATACAGAATATCATACGAGAATATTATGAAAAACTATATGGAACCAAACTGGATAACCTAGAGGAGATGGACAAGTTTCTGGAAACATACTGTCCACCAAAACTGAATCAAGAAGAAACTGAACACTTGAACAACCTGATCACTAGAAAGGAAATAGAAATAGCAATTAAAAACCTCCCTACAAATAAAAGTCCAGGGCCGGACGGCTTCACCGGGGAATTCTACCAAACATACAAAGAAGAACTCATACCAGTCCTTCTCAAACTCTTCCAGACGATTGAAAAGGAGGGAATACTCCCAAACTCTTTCTATGAAGCCACCATCACCCTGATACCAAAACCAGGCAAAGACACTACAAAAAAAGAGAATTATAGGCCAATATCACTGATGAACATAGACGCCAAAATCCTCACCAAAATTTTAGCAAATAGAATCCAACAACACATAAAAAAGATTATACATCACGACCAAGTGGGGTTCATCCCAGGGACACAAGGCTGGTTCAACATATGCAAATCAATCAATGTAATACATCACATCAACAAGAGAAAGGACAAAAACCACATGATCATCTCAATCGATGCAGAAAAAGCATTTGATAAAATTCAACACCCATTTATGATAAAACCTCTCGCCAAAGTGGGTATAGAGGGAACATATCTCAACATAATAAAAGCTATATATGACAAACCTACAGCCAGCATAGTTCTCAACGGTGAAAATCTCAAAAGCTTCCCACTAAAATCTGGGACAAGACAAGGATGCCCACTATCACCACTCCTATTCAATATAGTCCTGGAAGTCCTAGCCACAGCAATCAGGCAAGAGAAAGAAATAAAAGGGATCCAAATTGGAAAAGAAGAGGTAAAAGTGTCATTATATGCTGATGACATGTTACTATATATAGAAAACCCTAAAAGGTCCACAAAAAAGCTACTAGAGCTGATCGAAGAATTCAGCAAGGTAGCAGGTTACAAAATTAATGTTCAAAAATCAGTTGCCTTTCTTTACACTAATGATAAATCAACAGAAAAAGAAAGTAAAGAAACAATTCCCTTTAAAATAGCACCCAAAGTAATAAAATATCTGGGAATAAATCTAACCAAGGAGGTGAAAGAATTATACACAGAAAACTATAAACCATTGATGAAGGAAATTAAAGAAGACTTTAAAAAATGGAAAGATATTCCATGCTCTTGGATTGGAAGAATCAATATTGTTAAAATGGTCACACTGCCCAAGGCAATCAACAGATTTAATGCAATCCCTATCCAATTACCCAGGACATATTTCACAGAACTAGAACAAATCATAATAAAATTTATATGGAACCATCAAAGACCTAGAATTGCTAAAGCATTACTGAAGAGAAAGAATGAGGGTGGAGGAATAACTCTCCCAGACTTCAGACAATACTATAGAGCTACAGTCATCAAGACAGCATGGTATTGGTACCAAAACACACATATAGACCAATGGAACAGAATAGAGAGCCCAGAAATGAACCCACAAACTTTTGGTCAACTCATCTTCGACAAAGGAGGCAAGAATATACAATGGAATAAAGACAGTCTCTTCAGCAAATGGTGTTGGGAAAACTGGACAGCAGCATGTAAAACAATGAAGCTAGAACACACCCTTACACCATATACAAAAATCAACTCAAAATGGATTAAAGACTTAAACATAAGACAAGATACAATAAACTTCCTAGAGGAAAATATAGGCAAAACATTATCTGACATACATTTCAAAAATTTTCTCCTAGAAGAAATAAAAGCAAGAATAAACTAATGGGACCTAATGAAACTTACAAGCTTCTGCAGAGCAAAGGAAACCAGAGATAAAACAAGAAGAAAACCTACGGAATGGGAGAAAATTTTTGCAAGTGAAACTGACAAAGGCTTGATCTCCAAAATATATAAGCAGCTCATACGACTCAATAAGAAAAAAATAAACAACCCAATCCAAAAATGGGCAGAAGACCTAAACAAGCAATTCTCCAAGGAAGACATACAAATGATCAAAAAACACATGAAAAAGTGTTCAATATCACTAATTATCAGAGAAATGCAAATCAAAACTACAATGAGGTATCACCTCACACCAGTCAGAATGGCCGTCATTCAAAAATCCAAAAATGACAAATGCTGGAGAGGCTGTGGAGAAAGGGGAACCCTCCTACACTGCTGGTGGGAATGCAGTTTGGTGCAGCCACTATGGAAAACAGTGTGGAGATTCCTCAAAAGACTAGGAATAGACTTACCATATGACCCAGGAATCCCACTCCTGGGCTTGTACCCAGAAGGAAATCTACTTCAGGATGACACCTGCACCCCAATGTTCATAGCAGCACTATTTACAATAGCCAAAACATGGAAACAACCTAAATGTCCATCAACAGGTGACTGGATAAAGAAGATGTGGTATATTTATACAATGGAATACTACTCAGCCTTAAAAACCGACAACATAATGCCATTTGCAGCAACATGGATGCTCCTAGAGAATGTCATTCTAAGTGAAGTAAGCCAGAAAGAGAAAGAAAAATACCATATGAGATCGCTCATATGTGGAATCTAAAAAACAAAAACAAACAAACAAAAACAAAGCATAAATACAGGACAGAAATGGACTCATGGACAGAGAATACAGACTTGTGGTTACCGGGGGGGGCGGGGTAGAGGGTGGGAAGGGATAGACTGGGATTTCAAAATTGTAGAACAGATAAACAAGATTACACTGTATAGCACAGGGAAATATACACAAAGTGTTATGATAAATCACAGAGAAAAAAATGTGACAATGAGTGTGTATATGTCCATGTATGACTGAAAAATTGTACTGAACACTGGAATTTGACACAACACTGTAAAATGATTATGAATCAATAAAAATGTAAAAAAAAAAGAAAGAAAGAAAATGTGTAACAATTTCAATATCATTTGTTATTAAAGTTAAACATAATTTGATTTGGAAATGGAAGTAGGTATTTACCTGTGTTCTTTAAAATAAGTAGCTGTATATTCAAAACATGAGAAAAATAAATATCAGTTTATTTGTAATGTTAATAAATAAATTGTAATTATTTATAAAATAAAATTATATTTAAATAATCAATCAAATTTAAGAAATCCCAAAGGGGGTAATTTTTTTTTAAATTGCAATTCAGTGCTATAAGTAAAACAAATATAATTTAATATTCTAGTATAAAAAGTACAAAAGAGACAATCTTATTGTATATTTACAAAAGTTTATTTTTGCCATTCTTTCAGTCAGAGGTTTTTCAGTCCTTAGAAGGAATAAATTTTCATGTCATCTGTATAATCCATACTCTTGTGGCTTCTGTTATGTGTTCCAAAATGCTGTTGATAAATACACTAATGTACAAGATCCTGGGTTCAATAAGCAGTGCCTCCATTAAGGGGCAAACAAACAAACAATCAAAAAACAAAGAAAAAACAGTATATGTGGTTTGGTGTGGATAATACCAGGTAATGCATTTTAGGAAACAATATGTTTCTCAGTCTTCAAACAGTTGGCATTGTTTATATAATACAGCATTTTTAGGCAAGTGTTTTGTTCACTAATTGTAAATGATAGCTATGTTCTGTATCAGTAAACTATAGTAAATCCAGTTATACCAAAATTTATATTATTTATTTCAAAATAAATTCCATTAGGATAAGCCAAATTCAAAATGAGAGATAAAATTTTAAGTAAATAAATGTAAAATCAAGCTACAATGTAAATTTTTCCTTCAGTATCTGTAAATTCCATTCTAAACAAACATTAGCACCCTGAATTCATGGCATATTATAAGTATTATAAACTATAGTTAAGTTGGATTTAGTCCTGATTCATAAATATTATTTAATATACGCAGATTATTATATGTGGTAACATCCCATAAAAAACAAAGAATTGAAAAATTACAATCTCAAAAAATGTAGGAAATTTATTTACAGAACTGATCTTAACTTTTTTATAAAAATATTCTTTACAAATTCCCTCTATATAGAAGTTAACTAAACAAAATAAAAGCCATATATGAAAAACCCATGACTAAAATCAAGTTCAATTTAATATACAGGAAAGTTTTCCTCTGGTACAGTAATAAGAAAAAGAAGCTGATTTTCACACGTCCTAAATTACACTACTAGAAGTCCTAGCCAGAACATCTAGTCAAGAAAAAATATAAAAGGTATCCAACTTGTAAAAACCCAGTAAAGTATTTACAGATGACATAATTATACATTGATAGGAAACTCCATAGACTCCTCCAGTGACTGTAAGAAATAATGAACAAATTTAGTATACTTGCAGAATACAAAATCAATATACAAATATCCGTTGCATTTTTATATAGTTACAACACATTATCAGAAAGAGAAATTAGGAAAACACTTGTGTGTAAATTCTATACCAAAAAGAATAAAATAGGAATACATTTGTTAAGTGAAATAAAAGATCTAAACATAGATCTATAATTTACAGGTGTATGAAATATAAGTATATAAATTAAATAGAAAGATATTCTGTGCTCATGGATTGTATACAACGTGAGGAAATATTCTAATCTATCTTTTCAATGTTCAATCTCCACAGCACTAATTATTGAGGAGAATATGTTTTCTTCATTTTATACTCTAGCTTTCTTTTTCATGGGTTAATTGATCATAGGTGTGAGGGATTATATCTGGTTGCTCTATACTCTTCTATTGATTGGTGTCTGTTTCTGAGCCAGTATCATGTTGTTTTATTTACTAAACCTTTGTAGGAGTGTTTAACATCAGAAAATTTTACACCATTACATTTAATACACTTTTTCAAGATTAGTTTGGCAACTCATGATCTTTGTGTTTACATATAAATTTTGATATTATTTGTTCTATATAATGGAAAAATCTCATAGGTATTTTGACATGAATCAAACTAAATGTAGATTCCCTTGGGTAGAATTGTTGTTTCAACCACATAGTTTCACATCATTAACATAAGAGATGTTTTCATTTCTTTGGATCACTTTTAATTTCCTACACTAATGTTTTCTGTTTTTTAACGTATACACTTTCATCTTATTTGTTAAATTCATTTTGAGGTGTTCTTTACATATATATATAATTATAAACATAATATATGTGAACTCGTTTCCTACACAAATACAGCCGGCAGAAGGCAGTGGCAATACATATTCAAATTACTGAATGAAAGAAAGCTGTATTCAAAGATACTTTTCAAGCAAGGCTATCTTTGAGAATAGAAGGAGAGGTAAATAACTTCCACACAAGCAAATACTTAAAGAATTTGGCAAGAGAAAATGAAATAATGAATACTCTAAATACTCTAAATACAATACTCTAAATACAAAAGAAGCAGGATTCTATAGAAAAGGGAAAGGCATAATTATAAAGGCAATATCTACAATGACTTACAACAGAATATATAAGATGTTCTAAAAGAGAACATCAGAATTTTTAAGGGTCACAGAATGAAACAGGACAATACAGAGTATTTTCTTCTTGTTTCTCTTCTCTGTAGGATGGGTAAGAGTTTGTATTCTTATCAGTTAAAATAAACAGATATAGTATGGTTCAATATAAATACAAAACAATGTAAACATAACTCAAAATCTTACAATGAAGTCACAAAGCCATAAAGAAACCAAGATAATAAAAGAAAACTATCAAGCCACAAAAAGAAAAAGAAATGAACAAAAAGGAAATACCAAATCAACTGGAAAATGAAGTTCAAAATGAAAATAAACACCAGTCTATCAATAATTATCACAAATGATAATGGAATTAATGTTTCAATCAAAAGATATATAGTCAGATGGGATAATATAACAAGACCCTACATAATGAGGCATACAAGAGACCCAATTTAGTAAGTGGAAAACACAATTGAAAGTGAGAAGATGGAAGAATATATTGCATGCAAATACACATAACAAGAAAGCAGGACTAGCAGTTCTGACTTCACAAAAATAGACTTTACAAGAAAGGTCATAGAGAAAGTTAAACAAGGACATGATATAAATATTAAAGGAGCAATACAAAATGAGGGTTTTATACTCATTAATATATATGCACTCAATAAAGGAGCACCTAAATACATAAAGCAAATACTAATAGATAAAAAGAGAGAAATCGCTGGGAACACAATCACAATAGGATACTATAACACCCCGTTACCATCACTGGACTGGTCTTTCACACAGAAAATTAATATGGGAACAAAGATTCTAAAAGACATGATAAAATAATTGGAGATGGTTGATACTTCCAAAAGAGTACTTCTCCCAAAAACAGAATATACATTCTTTTCCAAAACATATGGAATATCTTCAATGAAAGATTATTAACTCAGGCACAGAAGAAGCCTAAAAAACATTTAAGAAGATAAATATTATTTCAAGCATCATTTCTGAGTATAATACCATGAAACTAGAAATCAATCATAGAAAAATTGGGAGAAAAAATGACAGCATCCAGATTAAAAAACATGGTACTATAACAAAGGAGGGAGTTGATGAATTAAAAGAAGAAATTAAAAAATATCTTGAGAAATATGACAAAACACTTCACAAAGTCTATGGAATACAGTTAAAGGAGGTTTAAGAGGGAAGTTCATAGTGACAAAGCCCCCCTCATAGGAGAAGTACAGTTTCAAATAAATAATCTGACGTTCTATGTAAACTAATCATGAAGAGTAGAGCAAACAAAACCAAAAGTCAGCAGAAAGCGGGAAAAAGTAAAGATCAAGGAGGAAAGAATTGAAATAGGAATTAAAAAATAGAAAAAAATCAATCAAATTCTTTTTTGAAAATTTAAACAAAATTGACAGATCTCTGGGCAGGATCACCAACAAGAAAAGAAAGAGAACCCAAATAATATAAGAAATGAAAATGGAGAAAATATAAAGAGTACAACAAATTTACAAAATATCATAAGGAAATATCAAGAGCAACTGTATGGAAACAAACTGGATAACCAGGAAGTAATGGAGAAGTTTTTGGAAATATTCAGCCCACCAATATTGCATCAAGAAGAAATTAACCATTTGAACAGACAGATCACCAGATATGGAATACAATTATCAATACAATAAAAAAAATCTGCAAACAAAATTCAGACCCAAATAGATTCACTGGGGAATTTGACCAAACATACAAAGAAAACTCCATACCAGTCCTCCTCAAACACTTCCAAAAGATTCATATGGAGACAGTACCCCCAAACTCACACCATAAGGCCAACATCAACCTGATACCAAACCAGACAAAGACACTACCCCAAAAAGAAAACTATAGGCCAATATCATTGATAAACATAGATGTGAATGTCCTTAAGAAATAATTAACAAACAGAATCAAACATCATGTAAATAAAAGATCATGCACCATGGTCAAGTTAGGTTCATCCCAGGAACACAAGGATGGTTGAACATATGCAAATCAATCAATCAATTGTGATACACCATATCAACAAAAGAGAAGACAAAAACGATATGATCATCTCAGCAGATGCAGAAAAAGCATTTGATAAAATTTAACATCTATTTGCCATAAAAGTTCTTATCACAGTGGGCATAGAGGGACCATATCTCAACGTAATGAAAGCTATTTATGACAAATATATAGCCAGCAAAATACTCAATGGTGAAAAACTGAAACCCTTCCCACAAAAACCTGAGACAAGACAAGGATGCCCATTCTCACAATTTCAATTCAATATAGTCTTGGTATTCCTAGCCACAACGATCAGGCAAGGAAAATAAAACTATTCAGACTGGGGAAGAAGAGGTAAAATTGTCAATTTATGCAGACATGACACTGTGTATAGAAAACTGTAAAAGCTTCACAAAAAATTACTTAAGCTAAAAAAGGAACTGGGCTAGGTAGCCAGATTAATCTACAAAAACCAATTACATTTCTTTACACTACCATTGAATCATCAGGAAAACCAAATATGGAAACAATCACTTTAATAACTGCACCCAAAACTATAAAATGCTTAAGAATAACTCTGACCAAGGTGTTGAATGACATATACATGGAGAACAAGGAAATATTGATTGAGGAAATCAAGAAAGATTTTAAGAATTGAAGAGATAACCAATGGTCTCGTAATGTAAGCAATAATACTGTTAAAATGGCCATAATGTCCAAGGTAATCCACAAATTTAAACTGGCTTCCTATCAAATTATGCAAAACATTTATTTTTAGGACTGAAACAAATGATAATAAGATTTATATAGAATCAAAAATGATCCATAATTTCCATAACAATATTGAAGACAAAGAAAGAGGCTGGGGCAATAACCTGCCTGGTCTCCATACACTATTGCAGAGCTACAATAGTTAAAATGACATGATATTGGTACAGAAACAGGCATATGGATCAATTGAAGAGAATAGAGAGCCTAGGAATAAATCTAAAGGCCTATGTTCAATTAATATTTGACAGAGTAGCCAAGAATATGACAGAGAAAAGGCCATCTCTTCACCAACTGGTGTTGGGAAAACTGGAGAGCAGCATCAGAGCAATGGAGTTAGAACAATCCTTCAATCCATACACAAGAATATGCTCAAAATGGCTTGAAGACTGAAATGTAAGGCAAGACACACTAAATCTCCTAGAAGAAAATATAGGCAAAACACTCTTAGATAAATCTCAGCAATGATCACCTAGCACAGCCTATCCAGTTAATGGGGATAAGAGCAAAATTAATAAATGGGACCTAATTAAACTTCTAAGGTTTTACACAGAAAATGGAACCATAAACAAAGCAAAATGATGACCTACAGGATAAAAGAAAATATTTAGAAATAATGCAACTGACAAAGGCTAAATTTCCAAAGTATAAAGACTTCATACAACCTAATAATAATAAAAAAACAAACAAGAAACCCAATCTGAAAATGGGCAGAAGCCCTAAACAAGCAATTCTCCAATAGAGACAAACAAATGCCACACAGATATATGAAAAAAAAAATAACTGCTCACTATCATTATCAGAGAAGGGCAATTCAAAACTATAATAAAGTATCACTTCACAATAGTCACAATGGTTATCATTCAAAAGTCCACAAACAATAAATGCTGGGGAAGCTGTGGAGAATGGGAACCCTCCTAAACTGTTGGTAGGAATGAAGTTGGTGCAGTCACTGTGGAAAACAGGATGAGGATTCCTCTAAAGTATAAAAATAGACTTAACATATAATCCAGCAATCCCACTTCTGGGTATACATCAATGGGAATCATATTTCAAAAAGACACCTGCACCCCAATTTTCTTAGCAGTGCTATATACAACAGCCACGAAATGGAAGCAACCTAATTGTCCAACAACAGATGACAGTATTCAGAAATTATGCTGTATTTACACAATGGAATAATATTCTGCAATAAAAAATGATAAAAACAATAACATTTGCAGCAAAATGGATGTCCCCAAAAAGTGTCATACTAATTGAAGTAAGCCAGAAAGAGAAAGAAAAATAACACATGACATGACGTATGTAGAATATTAAAAAAATTTTTGATGTGAACACTATGATTTCGTCTACAAAACTGAAACACAATAGCAGATCTACTTAATAATCTTATGATTACGGCAGAAAGGGACTGGTAGACGATATATTTGGGAGCTGTAGATTTATACATGTTATCCATTATATATAAAAATAGATGTTTCCAAAAGTTCTTTTGTATGACACAGGGCAGTAAGTTAAATAACGTGAAGTAATGTTTAATTGGCACAGAAATATATGCATGTACGGGAACACTGTGCTATACACCACAGATTGACACATTGTAAATGGCATACTTCAATGATATATAAATTAAGAAATATGTAAATAAATAAATAGATAAATAGATAAATAAATAAATAAATAGTGTTTAATAATAAAAGAAATACAAAGATTCACACTTCTTATCTTTACACATCAAGATTCTAGGAATAAATAGAAAGAATAAAGAAGAAAATTTAATGAATGAGAGCAAGGCAAATAACAAGAGAAACAATTGAAAAGATAAAAAAAATTATACCTAAGTCTGTTTCTTTTCAACATAAAGTAGACAAAAGTTTAGGTTGGTTAAGAAAATAATGACTCAAATAAAATTAGAAATAAAAGAGAAGATATAACCACTGATGTTGTAGAGGTCCATAGCATCATAAAAGATTACCTCTAGCCAACGATTTGAATGACCTAGATCAAAAGACAGATTCCCAGAAACATATGTCTTCCAATACTGAATCAAGAAGAAATTAGAAAGTGAAATACAGCAAAAGTGTGTAAGAGTAAATCAGTAATCCAAACCTCCCAAACCAGAAAAAATTTACAAGATGACTTTACTGGTGAAATCTGTCATATATTTGAAGACAATTTTTCACCAATTCTTCCCCAAAACTTTCAAGAATTTGAAGGGGGTGAAAGATTCCAAAGATGTTTTTTGATGCCAGCTATATTTGCACAACCAAGCTAAAAAGGACATTAGATGTAAAATATAGAACATTATCCCTGATGAATACTTGTGACAAAATTCTCAACAAAACACAAACAAAATGAATTAAAAAACACATTTAACATATCATACACATACATGGGTAAAGGGATTTATCCCTGGGTTTAAGGATACGTCAAAATATTCAAATCAATAAAGGTGACATGCCACACTAATAGAATGAGAAATGAAACTCATAATCATCTCAATAAGTGCAGAAAGAGCATTATATAAAATGCAACATTCTTTTAAGATACTCCCAACAAATTAAATTAACCCTTCAGTGGCACGATTTCATATACACACAAACACTGTGTGGAGAAAAGCGAAGCAGTTCTCTGTTTATTGATTCATAGAAAAAGGTCTTATATAGGACATGCACAATGCCTGACATATCATCTGTTATAACAATGTTAATAATGTTAAATTATTTATGTCCCAAGCTCCTGCAGTAAGAACAGGATGTTAAATGATCAAGGATTGTTTTAAAGTTCATCACGGAACTTCATTAAGTAGGTCATCTATTATCCAGCCAGCTTTGCCTGTCTTAGGTTGTCCTTCTCTGACGATCTTACCCATCATAGGCTATCCAGCCATCCATACTGGATATATTGAGTAGGCCATTTCTTATCCAGCCTGTATATGTGACATTCCTCACAGTTTGTTTATCAGTTCAGCACATGGGCTTGTTCTCAAGAGCCTCCAGACAGGGGCCTACAAACCCAACATCCCTTGACAGAAAAATGGATGAAGAAAATTTGATGTATATATGCAATACAATCAATATTTTGCATTCCTATCAACACTGTCCATGGTATTCCTTTTCCTACACAATCTCACCAACATCTATTCCTTTTCTTTTTGATGAGAAGTGTGACATCTTCTTCTGACAAGTGTGAGGTCTTGTCTCATTTTTGGTTTAAGACTTTCCCAATAATTTATAGCTCTGAACATATTTTCATGTGTCATTTTGCCAACTGTATGTTTTCTACAGAAAATTGATTCAGATCTATCTATTCAGTTCCTATGGACACTTTTTTAACTGGATTGTTTGGTCTTTTTTTTTGTTTTTGTGGTGTATGAGTTTCCCATATAGTTGCATATTAACTCTTGATTGGAAAATATCACTTGCAAATATATTCTCCCATTGTGTTCATTGACTTTTCATTTTATTGATCATTTCTTCTGCAGTGTAAATCTGTTTAGAGTGATACAATCATATTTTGTTTGTTTTCCATCTGCTTCCCTTGGCAGAGGAGACATATTGAGAATCAAATTAAGTCCAATGTCAGAGTGTACTTCTTATATTTTACACTAGGATTCTTTGTTTTCAGATTTTATGCTTTATATGCCCAGGAGTGGGATTGCTGGGTCATATGATAGGTATATAGAAAATTGCCTTCTGCTCATTTTCTGGCTGAGTTGTTTGTAAATTTTTGAAATGGAGTTGTATGAATGATGTGTGTATTTTAGAAATTAGCCTCTTGTTGATTGCATTGTTTCCAAATATTTTCTCCCATTTGGAAGTTCATCTTTTCATTCTGTTTATTTTGCTGTATAGAAGCTGTTAAGTTTAATTTGCATCTATTTGATTATTTTGACTTTATTGTTTTCAGCTTGGGAGAGTGACATAAGAAAATTTCGCTACAATTTATGTCTTGTTTTGACTATGTTATTTTCCAGGAGTTTTATTGTGTCATGTATTAGACTCAGATATTTAAAGCATTTAGAGTTTATATTTGTACAGTGTGATGGATTGTTCTAATTTCATTTATTTACATGTAGATGTCTAGCTTTCTCAACATCACATGCTGAAGACTGTCTTTTAGGCATTATATATTTTTGTTTCCTTTGTCATAGTTTAGTTGACCATAGGTGTGATGTTTAATTCAGCCTCTGTGTTCTGTTCCAGTGATATAGATATTTGTTTGTTTTCCAGCATTGTGCTCTTTTGATTACTGTTTTTGTAATATAGTCTGAGATCTGGGAGGGATATGCGTTATGCAACCAACTTTGTTCTATTCCCTCATTGTTTCTTTTGCAGTTCTTGTTCTTTTGCATTTCCATACAAATCTTAGGACTGTTTTAAGTTCTGTGGAAAATATCATGTAATTCGATCTGAATCACTTTATATCTGTAGACATTTTTTGTAGTATACATATTTTAACAATATTAATTCCTCTAAGCTAAGACCTTGAAATTTCTTTCCATTTCTTTGCATCAAATTCAAATTTCTTTATCAGTGTCCCATTGATTTTATTATCTTGGATTTTTCATAGATTTTTCATTTTTGATCTGATTTCATATGGATTTTTTAAAATAATGGAATATTTCACTGTTAGTATAAAGAAATGTGACAGTTTTTGTATATTAATCATGAATCATCCTACTTTGCTAAATGTCTTTATTAGTTTTAGTTGTTTTCGTGTGGAGAATCTTTAGGGTTCTCTATATAGATTATCCTGTCATCTAAAATAATAACAGTTTTACTTTATTCAATCCAACTTGAGTAACGTTTTTTCTTGTCCTATTGCTGTTGCTATGACTTCCCATACTGTGATTAATAGAAATGGTGAGAGTGTGCATCCTTGTTTTATTCCTTAATTTGGCTTTCAGTTATTCACTTTTGCATATTATGTTGTCTGTGTGTCTGTAATTAATTACTTTAGTTATGTTGAGATATATTTCCTGAATCCTACTTTGGTAAGAAGTTTCTGTTTTTGTTGATTCTACTGTTCTTGTTGTTGTTGTTGCTGCTGCTGCTGTTTAAATGAATGAAAGCTGAAGTTTGTGAAATGCTGTTTATTGATTTATTGGGATGACCAAGTCATTTTCCCTTTTTCTTTTGTTAATGTGGTGTATCAAACTGATTGATTTCATGTAATTTCAACCTCTCTTATGACCCTGCAATGAATTAAAGTTGATCATGTTGTATGATTTATTTTAGGTATTGCTGGATTTAGTTTATTAATACTAATTTTTTGGAGTTTTGCATCTATTTAAATAAAAGTTATTGGCTTGAAATTCTCTTTGCTTGTACTTTGTTTGTTGGCTTTGCTATCAGGGTAATGAAAGCTTCATAGAATTAATATGGGAGTTCCCTACATTTCACTATTTTTGAATAGTTTGAAGAGTATAAGTCCTGCTTTGTATTTTTGTGCAGTTTTCCACGGGAGCTGTTTAAATCTGCACCAATGTTTAATGATTTTTTTAAATGCAGATTCTATCTTTCTTTTAGTAATCAGTTTGTTCAAATTATTTGTTTCTCCTTATCTCTGTCTATTTCTAGACATTTGTCTATTTCTTCTAAGTTGTCCAGTTTATTGGCATGTAATTGATGACAAAATGTTCCCTTTTTTGTATATCTGAGGGAACAACTGTTATTTCTTCACTTTTATTTCTGAATTTATTTCTTTGGAACATCTCTCTTTTCTTCATGATGCACCTGCTAGAGGTTTTTTGATTTTGCTTATCTTAAAAAAAAACAGAAAACAAAATCTTTGGTTTTACTACTTTTTGAATAGTTGTTTTTGCTCTCTAATTTATATTAACACCTGTAATATTTAGGATCATGTTTTTTTCTTTTTTTAACTTTTTTAAGTTGATTTTTAATCATTTTTCAAAGTTGTCTCAAAGTCCATTTTAGAGCACAATTTTTTAGGTACAATGAACATATATATATTTTTTGTCCCATTTTTTTCCCCTGTGAGCTGCCGTTAAGATCTTTTATATATTTCCCTGTGCTATAGAGTACAATCCTGTTTATCTATTTTACAATTTTGACCTCCCAGCCTATCTCTTCCCACACCCCACTCCTTGGCAACCAGAACTTTGTATTCTCTGCCTGCGAGTATATTTCTGTTTTGTATTTATGCGTTTTTGCTTGGTTTGGTTTTGCTTTTTGATTCCACACATGAGCCATCTCATATGGTATTTTTCTTTCTCTTTCTGGCAAACTTCATTTAGACTGATTTTCTCCTGGACCATCCTTGTTGTTGAAAATGACATTATGTTGTCAGTTTATAAGAATGACTACTATTCCATTGTATAAATATACCACAACTTCTTTATCCAGTCAACTCTCAATGGACATTTAGGCTGTTTCCATGTCTTGGCTATTGTAAATAGTGCTTGCTATGAACATTGGGGTGCAGGTGTATTCCTGAATTAGGGTCCCTTCTGGATTTATGCCCATGAGTGGGATTCTTGGATCATATGGTAAGTCTATTCCAAAGATTTTGAGGAATCTCCATCTGGTTTTCCACAGTGGCTTCACCAACCTGCATTGCCCCCAGCAGTGAAGGACGGTTCCCTTTACTCCACAGCCTCTCCAGCACTTGTCATTTGTGGATTTTTGAATGATAGCCATTCTGACTGGTGTGAGGTGATACCTCATTGCAGTTTTGATTTGCATTTCTCTGATAATAAGTGATATTGAACATTTTCTGATGTCCCTTTTGATCATTTGTATGTCTTCCTTGGAGAATTTCTTGTTTAGGTCTTCTGCCCAATTTTGGATTGGATTGCTTATTTTTTCTTATTCAGTTGGAAGATATGCTTATATACTCTTGAGATCAAGCCTTTGACGGTTTCATATGCAAATTTTTTCCCATTCCATATGTTGTCTTGTTGTATATCTTCCGGCGTCTTTACTGTGCAGAAGCTTGTAAGTTTCATTAGGTCTCATTTGTTTATTCTTGCTTTTATTTCTTCTATGAGAAAATTTTCCAGACGTATGTCAGATAACATTTTGTCTATATTTTCCTATTGGAGCTTTATTGTATCTTGTCTTATGTTTAAGTGTTTTATCTGTTTTGAGTTTATTTTTTTCTATGGTGTTCTAGCTTCTTTGGGAGTGTTCTAGCTTCATTGAATTACATGCTGCTGTCCAGTTTTCCCAACATGAGTTGCTGAAGACACTATCTCTATTCCATTGTAATTTCTTGCATCCTTTGTCTAAGGTAAATTTACCAAAAGTTCGTGGGTTCATTTCTGGGATTTCTTTTCTGATCCATTGACATATATGTTTGTTTTTCTACCAATGCAGTGTTGCCATGTTGACTATAGCTCTATAGTATTATCTGAATTGTTAGCGTAAAGTAATGCCACTGATATTTGAAGCATAATCTTGTAACCTGCTACCTTGCTGAATCCTTTGATCAGCTGTAGTAAATTTTGTCTGGATCTTGTAGGGTTTTCTATATATTGTAACATATTCTCTGCATATAGTGAGACTTTTACCTCTTCCTATCCAATTTGCATCCTGTTTTCTTCTCTCTCTTGTTTGATTGCTGTGGCTAGGACTTCCAAGCCTATCTTGAGTAGGAGTTGTGATAGTGTACACACTTTTACTGTCCTAGATTTTAGTGGGAAGAATTTCACTTTCTCACCATTGAGTATAATCTGGCCATAGGTTTGTTATCAATAGCTTTCATGATGTTAAGATATATTTCCTCTATGCCCACCTTGGTGAGAGTTCTTATCATAATTGGGTGTTGAATTTTATCAAATGCTTTCCTGCATCTATTGAGATGATCATGTGGTTTTGGTTCTTTCTCTGGTTGATGTGTTTTATTACATTGATTGATTTGCATATGTTGGACCACCCCTGTGTCCCTGGCATGATCCCCACTTGGTCATGATGTACAATCTTTTTTCTGTGTTGTTGGATTCTATTTGCTACTATTTTGGTGAGGATTTTGTGTCTGTGTTCATCAATGATATTGGTCTATAATACTCTTTTTTGGTAGTGTCTTTGCCTGGATGTGGTATCAGGGTGATACGTGGTTTCATAGAATGAATTTGGGAGTATTCCTTTCTTTTCAAACATCTGGAAGAGTTTGAGAAGGACTGGTATGAGTTCTTCTGTTATGTTTGGTAGAATTCCTCAGTGAATCCATCCGGTCATGGACTGCTATTTGTAGGGAAGTTTTATATTGCTATTTTGATTTCATTTCTGGTGCTCTGCTTTTTCAAGGGGTCAGTTACGTCTTGATTCAGTCTTGGTGGACAGTATGATTACAGAAACTTGTCCATCTATTGTAGGTTACACTGTTTGGTTCAATATATTTTCATACTATTCTCATATGATATTCTGTTTTTCTAAATTTTTTGTGGTGATTTCTGCATTCTCATTTCTTATTTGGTAATTTGTACTCTCTCTCTTTTCTTCTTTATGAGTTTGGCCACAGGTTTGTCGATTTTACTTACTTTTTGGAAAAACCAGCTTTTGAATTGGTTGATCTTTTCCTGTGTTCTTTTTGATCTCTGTGTTATTTATTTCCTCCCCAATATTTATGATTTCCTTCCTTCTGCTGTCTTTTGGGTATTTTTGTTCTTCTATTTCTAGTTCATTCTGCTGGTGGGTTAAATTGTTTATTTGTGGTTGTTCTTCTTTTTTGAGGAAGGCCTGTATCACTATAAACACCCCTCTCAGCACTGCTTTTGCTGTGTCCCATAAATATTGTGTGGTTTTGCTTTCATTTTCTTTGGTCTCAAGGTACATTTTCAATTCAACTTTAATTTCTTCATTGACCCATTTGTTTATTAATAACATATTATTTAATCCCTATGTTTTCCTTTTTTCCCCTTTGTTTCTCTGTTGTTGATTTCTAGCTTCACGGCATTGTGGTCAGTAAAGATACTTGAGGTAATTTCTAACTTCTTAAAATTGCAGAGGTTTCTTTTGTGCCCAAGTACATCATGAATCCTGGAAAATGTTCCACGTGTGCTTGAAAAGAATGTATATCTTATTTTGTGGGGGGTGCAATGCTCTGAAAATATTCACCAAGAGTTATATTTCTATTGTATTATATAAATTCTCTGTTGCCTAATTTATTTTCTGTCTCTATGATCTGTCTAGTTATGTTAATGCAGTGTTGAAATCTCCAAATATGAATCCCCCTTTATATCTGTTAGTAATTATTTTATGTACTTAGGTGCTCCTATATTTGGTGCATATGTATTAACGAGTGTGCTATCTTCATATTGTATCACTCCTTCAATCATTATAAAATGTCCTCCTTTTTCTTTATGGCCTTTGTTTTAAAGACTATTTTGTCTGAAGTCAGTACTGCAACACCTGCTTTTTTGGTTTTTCCAATTATATGAAATGCCCTTTTTCCATCCTTTCACTATCAATCTATTTGTGTCCTTCTCTCTGATGTGGGTCTCTTGTATGCAGCATTTTGAAGGTTCTTGCTTTATCATCCAGCCTGCCACTCTATGACTTTTGACTGGAGCATTTAGTCCAATAACATTTACAATAATTGGTGATAGGCTTGTGTTTATTGACAATTTGACCTTTCCTTTGCAGTTGATTTGGTATTTACTCTTTGTTCTTTTCATCTTCCTTTTATGGTTTGGTAATTTTGCTTTGTATTATCATGAATTTTTTTTAGTTTTAGTGACACCGTGATATGTTTTTGTCTTCTAGTTACCCTTTTTTTAATTTCATTAAGCCATTAATATAACTGTTTTTATTAAACGGATAGTAATATGTTCTCAAACTCATCCTACCGAGAACAAAAAATTTTAAAAAGGAAAGACCAAAAAATAAATTCTCTATTTTCCTGTCTCCCTTTCCCACTCTCAATGATTTGTATGTCTTGTTTTAAAATTTTGTGTTTATTTTATTTGTAATTCATGAGTTATCACCTTTCCAGCTGTGAGTTTCACATTTCTGTAGCATCCTGCTACTTTTCTTTTTAGAGAAGACCTTTCAATAATTCTTTAAGCTTGGGTCTAGATTTGCTGAACTTTTGAAGCTTTTTCAAGTCTTAGAAATTCTTTATGTCTCCTTCTACCAAAAAGGATAGACTTGCTGGTTAAAGTATCCTAGGATATAACTTTCTTTCATTCAGGACTTTGAATATATCTTGCCACTCCCTTCTGGACTGTAGTAATTTTGTAGTGAAATCACCTGGGAGCCTAATGGGGATTTCCTTATAACTCACTCTTTGCTCTTCTCTTGCTGTCTTTAGGATAATTTTATATCCGTGACTCTGGCCATCTTAATTATATGTCTTGGTTTGGGTGTACTTGGGTTCTTTCTGTTTGGGGCACTCTGAGCTTCCAGTATTGGATATCTGATTCCTTCTTTACATTTGGGAAGTTCTCAGTCATGATTTCTACAAAAACCTTTGTAATCCCCTTTGATCTTTCTTCCCTTCTGGGACATTTATCATGCCAAATTTGGCATGATATCTATTTTCCCATAGGTCCCTTATGCTTTTTTCAATTGTTTCTCATTGTTTCTCTTGTAGCTCTACTGATTGGATGCTTTCTATTGTCCTGTCTTCTCAGTCACTAATTCATTCCTCTGCGTTATATAGTCAGCTTTGCTACGCCTTTAAATCATTCCTCATCTCAGTCAACAGGTTTACCTATTCTACTCGGCTCTTCTTTATAGCTTCCATTTCATTTTTGACATACTTTATATGTCTAAACAGTATCTCTTTTATTTCTTTCAGTACTTAGATCACTCCATTTTTGAAATCTTCATCTAGTAGGTATCGATGTCTATTTCACTGATCATTCTTTCTGGGGATTTCTCTTGTTCTTTTAACTGGGAATGGTTTCTCTGCTTCTTCATCTTTCTACTACCTCTCTGGCACTGATTTTTATGAAGTATCAGTTATATACTGTGGTCCTAAAGGAGTATGTCTACCTAATTACCATTTAGTAATACAGCTTAGAAAACAGAAAAGAGAGAGAGAGAGAGAAAGAATTTTAAAGACGGGAGAAATAAAGATTTGAAGACATTGTATAATGAATAATATTAAAGCAATTTGAAGCAGAGTTTGAAAAATAATAATAATAAAAATATTTTTAAAAATTTCAAAGGGATTAAAATGGGGGTATATATAATTGAATAAGAAGAAAAAATTAAGAGGATAATAGAAAATAGTACAGATAAAAACAGATTAAAACAAGGGGGTGGTCTGTGTACTCCTGGGGACTGTGTACTTTTAATGTGAAATCTTTCTATATTCATCCTGTTTTGGAAGTTCAGCTTGCTGTTTTCTGAGGCCCTCCATTGGAGCCCTCATCTGTGCTGCTCCCAGAGCATTTTGGCAAGCAGATCGCTTCTACACTAAACACTGGTTCAGGTGCAGCTCTCTTTACTCTGGGCTGGCTTGTCACAGCCCTGCCCGATGCTGCAGTCAGATGTTGCAGACTGACTAGGAAGGATTGGGCATCATGTCCTTTCCCAGCACCATGGTCAGGGGCTGCATTCCAGCTCAAAATTTGAGAGGCCACCCGCCCTCTCAGGTTGCTGATCACTCTACTGCTCTGTGCCACTGTACGTTCTGCCTCAGGTTTGCACACCAGCTGTGGGCTCAGGGAAGACTGAGGAATAGGCCTGTTTCTGGTCTGGGCCAAAATCCAGCTCCTTGTTTGTCTTGGCAGACAATTTCTCTGAGGAACGACACTGTAGTATCATATTTGCCTCATGCTGTCAACAAGTCTCAGTCTGGCACTTGAGGCTGCTAAGTCCCTAGGTGTAGATGCAGGTTTTGCCCCTGCTGCCACCTGGGTGCAAAGCACCAGATTCTATGGTGGCTGTGTCTGAGCCCCAGCTCTCTTCACATAGAAACTTTTGTGGATTTTCAGAGATGGGGATTGCACCCTTCCCCCAATAGGGCACATTTGCCCTGTTGTTTTTGGGAGGGTCCAGGTTATTCTGCCCTGTGCACCCACAGCAATGGCTCAAGCCCACTCCATTCCTCCAGGCCACCATAGTGCAGCCATTCCCATCTACCACCCAGCTCGGGCAGCATGGCCCTGCCCCCAGCTTCTGGGCTGCATCTTCGGCTGGGTGCCACAGGGATTCTCTGTGCCTGTTTAACTTTGTTCTGTCATTCAACTTATACTATGTACAGGGCCAAGCCTCAGAGGATCCCCCTCCTTCCAGCTGAACTCTCAGTTGGAGAGGGGAGACACAGTGAATGAGCACCAATCCTTCTTTGCTGCTCCCTCCCCATGGGAACTGTCCCACTCTGTTTTGCCTTTTATTCTTTCTTTCTTCCTTTTCCCTACCGATTTTTCACATCTTTATCTACTGAAGAGGACAATGATCTGTCAGATTTCTGCAGGTTCTTTGGTTAGCTGAGTGGGTCTGTGGATATGAGTGCATTTGTGGAAAGGGTGAGCTATGAGCATCTTTCTACTCCTCCATCTTTGCCTCACCCAAAGAAAGTCTCACTTTATGGTGGAAGATAAACATAGTCTGGAAAAAATGGAAAAGATATTCCATGGAAATGACAAGAAAGTGCAGATTGCAGTGCTGAACTCATACAAAATACGTTTTAAAACAAGGGCCAAAATGAAAAAAAATATTAGATTATATAAAGAAAAATAGATCAACAATAAAATAGGGTATTACACTCAGTAAATTATATAAGGACCAAACACCATAGATCCTAGATATAAAAAGAAATTTTAGTAGACAAGAAAAATTTAATTCATTATAAAACAACAATAGTAAATGAGTTTAACTCCTCACTATTCTGATGGCCAGATCATCCAGAAAGAATATTTGTAAGGAAACAGAGGTCTTAATAGCATATTAGATCATTTGAAACTAAGTGATCTATTGGACACTGCATCAGAAAAGCAGAACACATAAACTTTTCAAGTGTGCACAGGATGCTGTCTAAGGAATTAACCACATATTATGTCATGAAATGAGCCTCAGGGACTTTAAGCAAATATAGATTACAGCAAGTAGTTTTCCATACACAAAAGTATGATACTGTGCATCAACACTAGAAAGAAGAATAGGAAAATCACAAACATAAAGCCAAACCACATCCTTTAAAAAAAATAAAGAAAGGTCAATGATGAAATCAAAGGGGCAGTGAAATCAAAGAGGTTATAAAATCATACCTAGAGACAAATTATAATGTAAACAGAGCTTCGTGAAATGTATGGGATGCAGCAAAAACAAATCTAAGAAGGAAGTTGAGAACAAATCAGGACTTCCACAAGGAAGAAGAAAATCCTCTTATAAAGTACCAAACATACTGCACAAAATAGGAGGAAATAAGAACAAACAAAATGCAAAGGCAGTAGAATGAGAAATCTTTAATGATTATGTTGAAAATAAATAAAATAAAAGTTGAAAATTAAATTACAAATCATAAAATCAACAGCTTTATGTTTTCTTAAAAATATTAACAAACAGGTGAATATTTAGCCAGCCTTATCAAGAAATACAGAGACTGTACCCTAACAAAATAAGAAATGAAACAATAGAAATAACATCTGATATTTCAGAAATACAAAAAATGATTATGAAAGCACTATGAGCTGTTACATGACAACCAACTGGATGACCTAAAGGAAATGGACAAATTTCTAGAAATGTACAGCCTGCCAACACTGAATAAAAAGAAAACTGAGAACTTGAAAAGAGTAATCAGTATAAGTTAAATTTAATCTACAATTTTAAAACACCCCTTGAACAAAATGCCGAGATGCTTTCAGTAAAACCTCTTTCCCCCAAGCTATTTTAAAAAATGAAGGGGGAAGGAAAATTCCCAAAGTTATTCTATGAGGCCATCATTACCCTGATAACAAAATCAGTCAAAGACACTAACAAAAAAAATGAAAATGAAAATCCAATGTCCTTGATGAATATACATTCAAAAATCCTCAAAAACATCAACAAATGAATCCAGCAATACATAGAAAAGATTATACACGATGACAAGTTGGACTCATTCCAGATTCACAAGGATGGTTCAACCCACACAAGTCAATCAGCGTGACATATCTCTAATAAAGGAAGGACAAAATTCACAAGACCATGTCAATACACAAAGAAAAAGCACTTGACAAATTTCAACATACGTTCATCATCAGAACTCTCATGAAAGTGAGTACAATGGAAACATCTCTCAACATACTAAAGGCCATTTATAACAATTTATAATACTCGGGGAAAAGGCTGAAAGCTGTATGGGTAAATTCGGGAACAAAACAAAGATTCCAACTCTCACCACGTCTGTTCAACAATAATAGAAGAAAGGAAAAGGAAAAGAAAAAGAAGTAAAAGAAATGCAAAATGGAAAGAAAGAGGCAAACTTGTCACTAGTACTAATGGCATAACAATCTACATAGAGAGTCCTAAGGGCTCCACACTATTATGAACAACAAATAATTTCATCAAGGGAGCAGAGTACAAGATTAATGTAAAGAAGTCTCTTGCATTTCTACACATTAATCATGAGATACCATAAAATGGAAGTTAAAAGCAATAATATTTAAAACCCCATACCCCCGAATATCTGGAATAAATGTAACCACATATGTGAAAGATCTAAACACTGACAATAATAAAACATTGACAAAGAAATTAAAAGTGATTCAAAGAAATGGAAAGATGTGGTCTTGGGTTGAAAGAGTTCATATTGCAAACATGGCCATACTACACAAAGAAACCTAATGATTTAGTGCAATTCCTGTTATGAAGCTGTAGTATTTTCCACAGAACCAGAAAATAAATAACTCTAAGTTTTACATGAAACCATTAAAAATTGCCAAAAAGATCTTGAGAAAAACAACAAATCTGGAGGTATAACCCTCCCAGATACCTTACTATACTACAAAGCTAAAGCAATACAAAGAGCATGGCATTGGCACAGAGATATAATCAGAAAAATAAAACAGATAGAAGCTTTGAAATAATTCCACGCACCTATGAGAAATGAATTTTTGATAAAAGAGGCAAGAGTACACAATGGAGAAAAGACAATCTCATCAATGGATGGTTACTAAAAGCTGGACATCTACATGTAAAACAGTGAAATGAGAGCATTTCCTGACATCATACACAAAAATAAACTCCAAGTTTATTAAGGACCTAAATGAAAGGCTTGATACTATAAAACTGCTAGAAAGGAATATAGGTGATACACTTTTGGATGTATATCATAGGAATATTTTCTTATCTCAGTCTCCTAAGGCAAAAGAAATAAAAGGAAAAATAAGCAAGTGGGACCTAAACAAGCTTGAAAATTTCTGCACAGCTAAGGACACTATAAATGAAATGAAAACACTGCCTGTGTAATTGGAGAACATATTTGCAAACAATGCATGTGACCAGGGGTTAATAGATGTAGGTTAATTGATGTAACATGGATTTAGGTTACACAACTCAAGGTGAAAAAAAAACCAATCAAAAACTAGAGCAGAGTACCTGTGTTAATATTTTTCCAAAGAAAACTTACAGATGAGTAACAGGCAAGTGATAAATTTGCTCAATATTACTAATTATTAGATAATTGCAAATCAAAATCAAAATGAGATATCACTTAAAACTGGTCAAATGTCTATTATCAAAAATTCTACAAGTAGAAAGTGTTGGAGTCAGTGTGGAGGTAACAAATATTTTGTTTTCTCTTCGTAGGAATGTAAATTGTTGGAACTTATATGGAAAACAGTATTTAGATTTGTTTAAAAACTAAAAAGTTAACTACCATATGACTCAGAAATAACTCTCCAAGAAAAAATCTGGGGAAAAAAACCTAAATTGAGAAGAACCAATGTTCACAACAGCACTGTTTATAATATGCAAGACATGGAAGCAATCAAAGTGTCCACAGTAGACTATGGAATTAAGAATATATGATGTTTCTATAAATATACAATGAAATATTACTCAGCCATGAAAAATTATAATACATTGCTATTTCAGCATCATGAAAGGACCTACTAAATATTGTGCTTAGTGAAGTAACTAAGACAAAGACCAAACTATATAATATAATTTATATGTGGAATCTAAAGTATAACAAATAACTGAGTATATCTATCTATAGCTATCTACTGATAGATGACAGATAAATAGATAGAAGGATAATGCATGATAGATAAATAGACAAACAGATAGATAAATGGATAAATAGATAAATAGGTAGATAGATAGATAGATAGATAGATAGATAGATAGATAGATAGATAGATAGAGACATGATGGATAGGTAAAGAGATTAGATAGAGAAGACTTAAGCAGACTCAAAGATATGGGAAAAAATGTATGTTTAACAAAGTGAAGGGAAAGAGAATTTAATGGTAGAACATTGACAGATACAAAGTAGGATAATTAAAGAGAGAAGTAACATTGATAATCTGTATAGTTCATGGAATTATGCACAATAGCTTAAAATACTTGTAAGTTACAATCATTGTAATAATACATAATGCAATATAATCTACAAAGTTCTTAGAATATCTATGCTGTACATCTGAAACAACACAATATAGTACATCTACTGTACTTCAATTAAAATAAAACATCTCATGTATAATTAAGTCCTTTTTCAGCTGATAAAAGCTTCCTTTAATATTGTTTTATTTTTACTCTTTTCTTTTTATGATTACTGACTCAAATTATTTCTTTTACTTTTGTAAACAAGTTACCAGTTTGAAGTATCTATATTTATTGCCCCTGTTTTCCTATTTTTCTCTCTTTTTATTTATAGAATATAGTAGCATTTAAAAACATACCCAAAGAAACTGTTGCAACTTTCACGTGGTATCTCCTTAGCATTTTGTTCAATGTTTTGCATATATTTGCCATTTTATATTTCTTAGAAGAATTCTTTTCTACACCTGTTATTTGGTGTGTCGGTTTTGTTTTTTTCATCACATTCAGGTTTTGTTTGTCTGGTAAAGTATTTATTTTCACTTTATATCTAAGTGGTAATGGTGTAAGTATTATTGCATTAGTTATTTCTTAATTCAGTATTAAGAAATGTAATTTTATTTAACATTGGCCAATGTTTTCTTCTCAGAAATCTGCTGAGAGCCTGATGGGTTTCCTTTGTAGAATATCATAACTATTTTTGGCTGTGTTTAAAATTTTTTCTGTGTCATTGACTTGCCAATTTGCATATGACGTATCTTGAAGGAGGTCCCTTTCTCTAAATGTTATTTGTGTTTTGTTGGCTCATGGAATTGTATATCAGTTCCTTACACAGGTTCAGGAATTTATCAACCATTACTTCTTTAAATAAACCATCAGCTGCCTTCTAACTTTCTTCTCCCTCCAGGATTCCATTCTAATGTGCACTTTCTGGGGAAGTCTGATGGCTACTGTTGAATTTCCTCACTTTTTAATATCTTGTATCTCAGCCCTCTCCTATCATTTCTTGTTTTGTATTGGTGAGTTTGCTAATCTCTATTTCACAAAGACAGTCTACTTCCAATGCTTTCTGTTGCATTCTTCATCTCATTTATTAAGTTCTACTGTTCCTCAAACAATAATTGGTTATTTTATAGTTTCAATCTCTTTGGTAATGTATTCCTTATCATCATTTCATTTATTCTTGAGCTCACTAAACTACTATCTTAGTATTTTGTTTTTGTATTGAGTTTCTGTATGACACCTATTCGGATTCTCTATTAGTTATATGGCAATATACTATGACTTTAAGTTTGTTTGCTGCAAGGTTGACATTGTGTGTGTGTGTGTGTGTGTGTATGTGCACAGGTGCATGTGCGTGTGTGACTGTGTTTGTGTCAGTGTCTGTGTCTGTGTATCTGTGTGTGTGCATGCCCTATAATTTTACTGTGATTGGTCATGATCTTGAAAATTTATTGCTCTGATGACACTAAGTAACAGATTGGGAGTTGGAGTCCTTGCTTTTGTTTTCTGGTAGTTTGCAATATTGCACAATTTTTGGTTTTACTTACCTGATTTACCTCTGATAATATTTCAAAATGGCACTTTCCAGTCGCTAATGTCTGGATAAAAGATGTGCTTTCATTGTCACTTCTTAGACTTCTCTGGTAGTTAATGTCACTGTTCTCACTGGGACAGCAAACCCTTCCTTATTTCTGATATCCCTTGAGACTCAGTTTACACATTGAAGAAAGGTATAAACACAGGTGGGTATTTGGAATCAGGCAAGTGCCTTTGCTATGTCCAGTGTTGCAAGGTATCTTGTTTCCACCACTGTGAATGGGGAGTAGGGACAGTGTCATGGATGTCTGAGTGTCTGAAAGATGGAATTTCTGTCTCCATTGTGGCTCCCTCCCAGCAACATAAGACCATGAGTACTAGTGCAGTTGGGGGTGGAAACTGTGTGAACTACTGAGACCCTGATTCTACTGGGTTCTCTGAACTTGTGGACTCAGATATCCTAGTCAGGGGGCCATGGTTGCAGACACCAAATCTGCTCTTCTCTCACTCCAGCCACCTTTGTGTGTTTTAGTCCACCAAACTTCACCTGTTCACATGTATTCTGGAGTATTGTTTTGTGTTGTTATTTTTGTTGAGATGTGAACTCTCTACTGACGGTGGATTTAAGGGGAGAGACAAAAATAATTTAAACTTATGTCACTTTTAAAAGCATATACTTTTTCAATTAAAAGCTTAAATTCTACAAAGGACAATATAAGAACAGTAAAGAAAGTGAACAAATTACCTCCCCTAATATCATAATACTACAAAATATTTTGATTTTCCTGGGTTCTTTTTTTCAGTGTTTCTCCCACCTACATGTGCATTTTTCTATAATATATCCCTATAATCTCTTTAATATCAATTAAATTATTTAAATATTTCTCTGTGCTGTAATTATTGCCCTGTTGGTTCTCTATTTACTACTAGTAACTTAAACATTTATGTCTTCTCCATCCTTCTTCTCTTTCCCCACTGGAAACCACTTCATGGTACTGTACACATATATATGTGATTCTGTTCCTGTTTTTTTATGATTATTTCTCTTATAACTTTATTTTCCCCATTTTAGTGACAACATAGAGTGTTTTTCTCTGTATGACTTATTTTCCTATGTGCAACGCTCTCTGGGTCCAGTCACATTGTTCCAAATGGCAGAAATTTATTTTTTAATTTGACAATGATGAAGTATTTATTATTTTATCTATAACTCACATCTACTTCAGAAAATCATCTGTTGATGGCAGTTGAGTTGTTCATCTGTCTTTGGCTACTATAAATGATGATGTTAAGAAAATTTGGGGTAATGTATCCTTTAAAGTTAATGTTTTCATTTAATTTTTTTTTGAGTTTTATACATAAAACTGGAATTCCTGCAGCATATAATGCTTCTATTTCTAGTTTTCTGAGCACTGTCCACACTTTTATAATAGTGGATTCATCAATTTATATTTTCACCAACAGTGTAACTGGGCTCCCTTTTATCGACATTCTTATTAATGTTTGTCATTTGTAGACATTTTGTTAAGAGCCATTTTGATTGCTGTGAGATTATATTTCATTCTGGTTTTGATTTATTATTTCCTAATTAATAGCAAAGTTATGTTTCTTTTTATGTGCATGAAAATCATCCACATGTCTGTTTATGAAAAGTTTCAATGAAGATCATTCAACTAATTTTATGTTGGGGGTCTTTGTTTTTTAAATATTGAGTCTAATATGCTATATATACATTATGGATAGTAATAGCTTGTTGGTTTCATTGTCTGAAACTCTTCCTTCTATTCTGTGTGTTGTCGTAAGTCTTGGTGAATGTTTCCTTCGCTATGCAAAAGGTTTTGCATTTCACACTTATACAAGAAGTGGAATCCCTATATCACATATTATACCTATTATTTCCTCAGTAAAATTAAAAACTGTTATTGTTAATTTTCCTATTTTTTTTTACTTAGGAGATAGATCAAAATTAAAAATTGCTATGATTTATCTCAAAGGCAGTTCTGCTCCTGTTGTTGGTCAGAAATTTTATAATTTCATGTTTACATTTAGGAAATTAATCCATTTTTGTCTTACTTTGTATAACATGGGAGGAAGTGCTCTTACATTTTCCTTTTACATGTACTGTCCAGTGTTCCCAGAACTACTTGTTGAAGAGACTGCCTTTTTTCCATTGCATACTCTTGCCTCCTTCTTTGTAGACTAACTGACCATATGAGTGTGGGTTTATTTTACGACTCTTTATTTTGTTCCATTAATCTATGTAACTCTTTTAGTGATATATTTTGATGTTTTGATTACCGTAACTTTGTAGTATATTCTTAAGTCAGAAAGGATAATACCCACAGCTTTGTTCATTATCCAAAGATAATTTTATAAAATTTGGGTCTTTCACAATTTTGTATACATTTAATCATTTTTCTCCTTTTTTTGTGAAGAAACATATGGATTCTGTCAGAATAGAAATTTACTACAAGGAGAAACCTGAGAAAACTTGTAAATTGTGGAGGATAAATCATAGAATATTAAACAACAAATGGATTGCTGCATAAATCAAAGAAAAATTACATAAAGAAACATGACCACAAAAACAAAGTCCATGGGGTATAGCAAATGCAGTACTTATAGGGATGCTTAGAGCAAAATAATCCCACTTATACAAATAAGTCACATCTCACTCTTATAAAATAATCTTACAAACAAAAGATGAAGAAAAATAATAAAGAAACTTGTTAGTAGATGGAAAGACAGCTGGAAGGTCAGAACAGAAATAAAAAAATAAAGATTAAAAATAGAAATATCTAATCAAACTACATAATTGCTTTTGAAAGATAAATATAACTGATAAACTTTAACGAGACTCATGAGCAAAAAAGAGAGTACAGATTAAAAAGCTCCAAAATAAATGAGAAGTTACAGCTTATATCAAAGTAACAGAAAGCATCATAAGATGATACAACAAATTATATAACAATTAAAATGGAATCCCTAGAAGAAACGGACAATTTCTTAGAAAGAAATACTCTCCAGGATGGAGTGAGAAATGGAAAATATTAACAGATAATCACTAACGAAATTGAATAAGTAGTTAAACAAAATCTCCCAAGAAACAAAATTTCAGGCCTAGGCAAATTCACAGGTGATTTCTGCCAAACATTTAGAGAAGAGCTATTACTTATACTTCTCAGAAAATTCCAAAATTTTGTAGAGGAAATAAGGCTTCCTACCCCAACTTTTTGTATCACACTACTACTAAAAGAGGAACAAATATCTCATAAAATTGAAGGTTATATACTACTGATAAGCATAGATGCAAAAATCATCACTAAATTGTTAGCAAAGCAAAAGAAATATTAAAAGGATTATACAGTATTGTTAAGTCCCTTTTATTCCATGGATGCAAAAGTGTTTCATTACCCACAAATTAATCAATATGATACACCAAACTAACAAATTGAAAAATAAAAATTACACCAAACTAACAAATTGAAAAATAAAAATTATATGGTCACCTCAAAAGGATCATAAAATATTTTGACAAATTCAGTATCTATTTATGATTAAATTTCTCCTCAAATTGGGCATGAGGAAACATACCTCAACACAGTTAAGGTCATATATGTGAAAAATTCAGCTAACATGACACTCACTGATTGAAAGCTGAAATCATCTCCTGTAAGAGAAGGAAGAAGACAAAAATGCTCACTCTTACCACTGTTATTCAGTATAGTATTGGAAATTCTAGCCATAGCTATCCAAAATAAAAGTAAATAAAATATAGCTATTTCAGAAAAGGAGTAAAAGTATCTGTTTGCAGATGAAATACTTTAAACAGAAATCCTAAAGTAGACGCCACAAAACTAATAGGGCTTATCAATGCATTTGGTAAAATTTCAGAATGTAAAATTAACATACAGAAATCTTGCATTTCTACACACTAACAGCAAGCTAACAGATAGAGGAAGTGAGGTAACTGTGTCACTTACAGTTGCATTACAAAAAACAAAAAAAAATCAAGAAATGTATCCAACCAAGGAGGTAAAATACCTGTACTCAGAAAAACTATAAAATATTTATAACAGAAATTGAAGATACCACAGATGAAAGGATATACTGTGTTCATATATTAGGAAAAATATTGTTTATATGACACTACTAGCCAAGAAAATACACAAATTACATTCAGTGCCTATCAAAATACAAAGTGCATTTTCAGACACTTACAAAAAATAAATCTTAAATTTTCATGTAAATACAAAAGAGTTGAAATCACTAAAAAAGAAAAGAAAACAAAACAAAACAGAGCAAACAAACTAAAAACACAATCAACTTTGACAAATAACAAAGAGGAAGTATCACTGTCCCTGATTTTAAACTATAATACAAAGCTGCAGCAATGAATATAGAAGTGGCACAGAACAAACAGAATAATGGAATACAACAGAATGCCTAAAAATGAAATCAGACAGTTATGGTCATTTAGCCCTTTACAAAAAATGAATATACAGTGGGGGAATGGTAATCAACAGGCACTTGAAAATGGTCAACATCACTAACCATCAGAAAAATGCAAGTCCAAAACACAATGAGATTTTACGTCACTCCTGTCAGAATGACAATGATCAAAAAGATAACAAATATAAATATTGGTGAGGATGTAAGGAAAAGAACCCTGATCCAAGGCTTGACTGAATGTAAATTTGTACTGCCACTGTGGAAAACACTCTGGAATTTTATATAAAAATTAAAAATGAAATATGATCCAACATTTCCATATCTGGATACTTATTCCAAGAGAATAAAAACACTAATCAGAAAAGATATATTCAACCCTATATTCACTGCCACATTATTTACAATAGCGAGGTAATAGAAGAAAATTAATTGCTCATCTAAAAATGATGGATAAAAAATGTCTGTTTATAGTGTATATATCTAACCATCTATTAACTAAAGATTTATCTATATTTGTATATATATATGCATACACTCTAAATATGTATATATATATGCTCACTGTATATATATATATATGCACACACACACATAAAATTTCAATGGGTTATAACTCAGCTCTAAAATGTATAAGTTCTTGCCATTTGCAACAAATGGGTGGACCAAGAGTGTAATATGCTAAGTGAAACAAGTCAGATAGATAATGACAAATGCTAAATTATTTTACACATATTTGGAATTTAAAACAAATTAACATAACAAAAGAGAAAATGAGTTATAGATATAGAAAGAAATAGGTTGTTCACAAGAAGGAGGGAAATGTGGCGAAGAAAAAGAAAAAGTTGAGGAAAACTAAGAGAGAAAATTTTCCAGTTGCAAATTAAATGAGCCAGGGACAAGAAATTTCCTGTATGGGGAATAGTCAATAACTATGAAATATCTTTAAATAGCAACATATAATAACTAGATTTATTGTAATCAGTTTGAAATGTATTAAAATTTGCAAACATTTTGTTATGTAAGAGAAACTAACACAGTGTTATACATTAAAGTACACTTCAAAAATAAACAAACATACTTATAGAAAAAAACAGATTTGTAGTTAACAGAGGCAGGGGTTGGGAAAGCAGAATTACATTAATGCATTCGAAAGATACAAATCTCCAGCAGTTAAATAAATGTGTTCAAGGGATGCTACGTATTAACATGATAAATAAAATTAATACTGTTTTATGTTATATATGAATGTTGTTAAGAGAGCAGACACTAAGGTTTCTCATCACAACCAAAAGACAAATTGTGTTTCTTTAATATTGTATTTAAATAAGATAATGAATTCTCCCTAAAGTTGCTAAAATATTTACTTTATGATACATGTAGCTCAAATATCTACCCTGTGAACCAAACCTTACACAATGTATTATGTCAAATATATCTCAATAAAAGCAGAAGGAAAAATGGAAAGACAATATTCATTGTTTCCCATGTCATTTCTCATGATTGTTCTTGCAGCAAGTAATCTTGAGTCATGATAGACTTATCCTAGATAAAGATACTAATAAATAAGTGATTCTAATAAATTATACATAAAGATACTAATATAAATAGTGTTTTACCATGCCTTAAACTTTCTTCATGATAACAGCCCACTGATTCTGTAGGCATCAAAATTTCACTCTGTGTATTCATCTGAGATTAGGGAATGGATACAAATTTAACCATGGCTGCTTTTGCTGTTAGTGATAATGATCACTGTCTCTGACCAAAGGTCTCATCTCCCCAACAACATCATTAAGAAAGGAACATGATAGGTTGCTAAAAATCTCAGCATGGTAAAATCTCAGAACTCCTACAATTCTTAACTTTTTTGCAATGGGAATGCAATACTGACAAAAACTTGATTTTGGATAACAATATGGTGTTTTCTCATGGTTGCATTAGGGGATGTGAAGATAATCCCTGGGATCCACAAGAAACACCCTCGCTCAAGTGCTGGCAAAGAACTCTGAATGTTCTGCATTATCAGGACTGAGGACTGCTTTCAAAATAATGACTATGCTCACTGTATTCCAGGTAGTCCAACGAAAGAAAGGTTATTGGTATTTGTATTTGAACGGGAATACATCAGCAGTTCAAACCCTATAAACTAGTCAACGGGTGTTCAAAAGCCAAAATAAGTCATGTCAACAATGAGAATTAAAAGAAAATTTCTTGGACATAAGCTTAAATTAAAAAGGAGACACAGTCTTGTGATGGGCTCCGGGGATTGGAGAATGTATATGCCTCAGTCCAATTCAAGGGTTTAGTGGCTTGGCCCTAGCATTAGCTCGGGATTCAATGAACAGTTAACAGTGTACTGGGAGAAATATAATCTACCTCTCCCTGTTTGGAAGAAAATCTGGTGGCTCAGTGAAACTCTTAATTCACAGACATTCTGACAGGTGCAGAGGAATAATTCACTGATGACTCAACTAAGACAAACTTAGTTACTGCTTTACAATCCATCTTTACACACACACAGAGTGGTAGACAGATTTGTAGTATTTAGTGGGAAGAATTCAGTGGGCAGAGCTCAGAGAATATTTTTCAAAGCACCAGCCAACTTTTGTACTTTTGCCAATAGTCTAGATTTCTCAGGTAGAAAACTAGAGATGGACAAACAATATACTTCTTTAGGATTTCTAATTTTGAAAGTAAACTGTAGCTTTTGACTAATCAGTGTGGAACCTTGTTATGATGATCACAATAAGACCCACTGTGTGATAAGAGAGCTGGAAACAAGCTGCTGAACCAGCCCATCTGAACCCCAGACTAATGTAAGCAACAACATAGCCACCATGAGATTTGAGCTGACAAACTTTAAAGCTTGATGTTTCTGTTATAGGAACAACCACTGCTGTCCAGACACAGATCTCCTGCTGCAAGTGGGCTCTTTTCTTCTCTTGGTAAAGGTCATATTGGTGGGATGTTGCTAGAGCTTACCCTGGCCAATTTGACCATTCTCCAGATTTTCACAGTATTTCTTCACAACTGGTGACACATTTTCAGGACTCAATGTTGCCATTCCAGTCTTATCAGCTGACACTGGCTGCATGATTGTGAGCAGATGCCTTAGGCTTCCTGACCTTGCCTACACTTTTTCCAGAATTTCAGCTCATTTCAAATTCTGAAAATGCTTCACCTTTTATTTTAAATTAATGGGAAATAGACAAAGTCTTCAATGAATATTTTATATTTCCTAATATCTGCAAAAATTTGGTATTCTTGCAGTTGCACAAATTTCTAATTTTACCACCCTCACCTCTTTTTAGTCCACACAGTTTAGATTGCAATTTAGTTACTGAATATGACCACCCCAACCAAGGGGCTAGTACCTCTAAGATACTTCTTGTGTGAATATTAGAAGGGGCACAAGTTATTTGGGGTGTATAAATCTACATTAAATGTTTGCAATGGCAGGGTCTCTTCTGGACAAAACTCTGATTCTAAGAAGTCAATTAATTAGAAAACAGTATAGTTATTGTTATAGGGAAGAATATCAGCTATTTTGAGGTAGATGGATGATGAAGTGACAGGAAAAAATCCAGCAAGTGAGAATGGAATGCTTTATGCCTCTGGATGCATGAATTAAGAAGAAAATAATACTTTGTCTTCTGTACCTACCTCCAATTACTGTGTTGAGTTACTAGTCCTTGGGCTATGAAAAGAGCAAGATTGTGGTGAAGAGTAGACCATAACGAAACAGTTTGAAAACCATGAGAGTTTTATTGTTTCAGGAAAGTAGATTTTGCTTAAAGTCAACATGAATTTTTCATTCACTAAATACTAAAATGCATCCTGTGTCATGTGCTGTGCTTACTGTGCTGGTATCCAAGTTAGACAAGGAAAGGGGAATTGACAGAAAATATCTGGAGGAGGTGATTTCTGTTCTGAGACTGGAAAAATCTAAATAGGTAAAAGGAGGACATCCTTTGCCCAAGGATGAGCTAGAGAAAATGTTCTGAGTTTGGATTTAATATGGTTCATAAGCATTTGCCTGGATGTATCTCCAGAAACAGTGAAACATAAGGTTATGTTAAATTAGTCAGATGCCAGATCTATAATGAAATGACAAAACTTTGTTGAGTTTGTGGGCTTAGATTTGGAAAAGCATTATGTGCCACCCTGAGGATGTAAGCTTGTCTTTGGCTGGAACAAAAATGAAACATAAAATATTCACTTGAAAATATGGTGTAGACTCTTGAGTGGAGGAAAAGAAAGCACCAATTGGAATGCTTTGAAAACAGCACAAAGAAGACCATAGATAAAATTACTTCTTAAATTCTACCACATGATGAATTCGCCATCTGAGAATACATCATGTGACTTTTATGATACCATAGATGACATGATCCCTGTGCCGGTTCCTGCATTTATATCCTGTTCCAACATGTCCTAACTAAGCACATTTAATACATTCCATGATGAACCAGAAACAAATTAGTAATTTTCCCTCTCTCCATGTTTTAGTCTTCTTACAAATTCTTCCATTTATTTCTTTTCCTTACAGAAATTATTTAAATTTACACCCATATTGTTCAATCAAAAGATCATATCAATCAAATATCTCTTTTTTTCTTTAAATGGTAACTTAGTCTCCCATTTAACTCATTAATCCATTTTAAAAAAAGGATAATAAATGTACACATCTATGTTTATTGTTCAAATAGGAAAATTGCAGATATTTGTCGATATTTGCCAACATCAATTTTAATCTTTGTTATCCTGCATAATCTGGTAGTCCTCTGGTAGATCAGTTGTAATTAGGATGACTTTCATAAACTGAAGATGTCTGATGAGTTGGCCTTGAAAGAGAGGTAGCTGATGTATCAGATGTCACTGGCACTGGAAACCGTGGGTTGCTCCCTGGTTGAAGTTTAGAAACGACCTTCATTGGCAGATATGTTGTGATATCTTTTGGAAAAGTAGAAGGATCCACAATCAGTCCAAAATAATTGCTGTGTATGGGTGAAAAGATGCTGTAATGAGAGTAGAATTTGTAGTTGTAATGAAGTTCACAACACGGCCATTTGCTTCAGTGTAGCTGCTTTGAGAGTGCTCATGAACAGTGGTCAACTGATTTAAAATAACACTTTGATCCACTGCAATTTGTTCTGGTGGTCTAACTGACATTGATGATAGAGGAGAAAAATCACCTCTGATCGGGGTAGTTGTATCACCAATTATGTGGCTAGTAGAGGGCTTCCTTATTAGAGGCATGTTTAAATTTGGAGAAGGTAAAATTTCACTTTCTCCAATAGTGTCAACCACAAAATCAGAATTATTTTTACCATTATTACCCCCTCCTTTAAAGAGCTTCTTGTTGATATCTTGAGGCAATGAAGATACCAGAGAGGCATTTTTAATCCCAACTCTTCTTTTAATTCTCACTAAAAGTTGGTGACACTCTCTTTTAAAATTTGGATTATGGTAGATCTGCAGCTACAACCGAAGAAGAAAGATTTTAGTAATATTTTAAACCAAAATACAAGACTACAATAAGCATAACCTATAAAACCTCAGATTTCATGTTTACAAGTCAAAGATAATATCATCAAAATATGAACATTGCTGACGATATTTTAAAGTTCCTTGTTTGGAAAATACACATTTAAATAGTATAGTCATCAAATTTAAGACGTCAGCATTTGCAGTAACAGAGAATGCCACTTTTTAAAAGCAGCTTTAATACCTTTATTTAGATTTCTGATAAGATTCATAGTTGCAAGCAAAGTTTCTCATAATCTTGAATAGTTAATGCACTGTCCTCATTTTCAGAAAAAATAAGGATTTTAAACTTGGTAGTTTTATACAATTTTCAAAATCAAGCTTTACATTTATATTGCCATTGATTGATGTACAGAATAAAATTTTATGCATAAGTTACTAAGTCGTAACTAAAATTTCTGAATACCTTGCTTGAAACAGAGACTTCTTTTTCTTCTTCCAGAAAGTCAGCTAGACAAGCAGATCTTTGAAAATTCTGCTGTACTTTACTAAACACATAAAGGTTAAGCTGTCTAACTAAACTGTTCATACTTCCAGTTTCAAATATTCTGATAGGGGCCTTTCTTTCCAAAACTTCCTTCTTAAAGACAATTTCATCAATCACTATGGAAGTTCCATTATCATCCCACAAGATGGATTTAAATTGGTCACTCCGAGCCATTTTCCAGAGTTTTCTTGGGAATGTCAGAGTATGAAAATCATTATCTTCATCTGGTTCAGAGACACAATGTGTGTAACATGGCCTTTTTATCAAGGATTCTTCAGACAAAGTCTGAAAAACATTTTCTTAAATCACAGACCACAAGTCCAAGTGCACAGAGAATGTTTGCTCACACAATAGAGATCTACCGGGGTTTCCTGAACCAGTTGGTCCATCTTAAGGAGACAAATTTTGAATTTCTGAAGAAATATGCTCCATCTCAAAAAATTTTTCTACAGCTACTTTTCTAATCTGCATGATTTTGAGCACTGCAGCTTCAAATGCTGCTTTAGCAGGCCTGCAAGTTAAACTGTTAGGCCATCAAACTGGTTCTCAACCTGAGTGTCTGTGACATCACAAAATGACAGGTCTCCTAGCAACCCAAGTGGAACATTCAGCCAGTGTTTCCATCTCATTCATCCAGTTAAAATGAAACATATAGGATGTTTATTTTTATAGTGTGATGTGGAAATATTTTCCCCACGAAGTCTTTTTAAATAATTTAATTTGGGGTCTATGAAATGAAACCAATCTCCTTCCTTTTGTACACAAATTTACCGCAGATTGGTGAACAGAGTATAAATATGAAAAAAATAAGTAAAATTATTTTAAAGTTTTGGTATTTAACGTGAAATTTGTGTAAAACCTGTGCAGAAAAGGTATAACAATTTCATTATCATTTGTAATTAAAGTGAAACAAAATTTGATTTGGAAATGGAATTATTATTTATCTGTGTACTTTACAATAAGTACCTCTATATTTAAAACATCAGCAGAAAAAATATCAGATTATTTGTTATGTTTATAAATAAATGGTAAATAAATATGAATTAAAATTAGATTAAAATAATCAATCAAATTTAAGAAATCCCAAAGGGGAGAATTTTGGTTTTAAATTGTAATTCAGCACTATAACTAAAACAAATGAAATTTAATATTCTACTTTAAAATTACACAAGAGAAAATCTTACGGTAACTTACAAATGTTTATTTTTACCATTCTTTCACTCAGAGGTTTTTCAGTCCCTAGAAGGAATAAATTTTTCTTTCATCTTTATAATCCATATACTTGTTGCTTCTGTTAAGTGTTCCAAAATGCTTTTGATAAATACAGTTATGCACAATATCCTGGTTTCTATAAACAGTGACTCCATTAAGGGGCAAACAATCAAAAAACAAAGAAATAACAGTATATGTGGGTTGGGGTGCAAAATAACTGGTAATGCATTTTAGAAGCAATATGTTTCCCAGTACTGAAATATTTGTCATTGTTAGTATAATACGGCATTTTATGGCATCTCTTTTGGACACTAATTGTAAATAATAGCTATGAGCTGAATCAGAAAACTAGTAAATCCAGTTCTACCAAAAGTTATATTTTTTATTTAGAAATAAATTCCATTAAACATAAGCCACATTCAAAATGAGGGAAAAAATTTTAAATAAATAAATTTACACTAAATCTACAATGTAAATTTTCCTTCAGTATGTGTATATTCCATTCTAAATAAATTTTAGCAACTAGAATTCATTGCATTTTATAAGTATTATAAACTACAATTAAGTGTGATTTATTCTTGATCCATAAATATTATTTAACATACACAAATCAAAAAATGTGATACCATCCCTTACAAAACAGAGAATTCAAAAGTAACAATCTCAAAAAATGTAAGAAAATTATTGACAGAACTGATATTAACTTTTGTATACAAAAAATTCTTAACAAATTCTCTCTGGGTAGAATATAACTAAAGATAATAAAAGCCATATATGAAACACCCATGACTAACATCAAGTTCAATGTGAACATACAGGAAGGTTTTCCTCTGGTCCAGTACTACAGAAAAGTAGCTCACTCACACAAGTACTAAATTACACTACTAGAAGTCCTAGCCAGAAAAACTAGTCAAGAAAAAAGATTAAAGGCATCCAACTTGTAAACAAGTAGTACAAATTTTACAGATGACATAATTATACATAGATGGAAAACACCATATACTCCTCCAGTGACTGTTAGAAACAGTCAAAAAACTTAGTAAACTTGCAGAATACAAAATCAATATACAAATATATCTTGCATTTTTATATACTAACAACAAATTATCAGAAAGAGAAATGACGAAAATAATTGTGTGTATATTTATACCAAAAAGAATTAAAAAGGAATAAAATTGATAAGTGAAATAAAAGATCTAAACATAGATCTATATATTACAGATGCAAGAAAAATAAATAAACAAAATAAATAAAAGATATTCTGTGCTCATAGATTGCATACAATATAAGGAAATACTCTAATCTATCTTTCACATGTTCAATCTCCCCAGCACTACATATTGAAGAGAATGTCTTTTCTTCATTTTATAGTCTTGCTTCCTTTTTCATGGGTTAATTGATCATAGGTGTGAGGGATTATATCTGATTGCTCTATTCTCTTCTATTGATTGGTGTCTGTTTTTGATCCAGTATCATGTTGTTTAAATTACTAAAGCTTTAGAGGACTCTTTAACATCAGAGTATTTTACACTATTAGATTTAATACACTTTTCAAAAATTATTTTTTCAATTCATGATCTTTGTGGTTACATATAAATTTTGAAAATATTTCTTCTAATAAGTGGAAAAATATCATGGGTATTTTGACATGAATCTCACTAAATGTAGATTGTTTTGTGTAGGAAGTTTGTTCCAACCACATAGTTTCACATCATTAACATTAGATATCTTTTCATTTCTTTGGATCAGATTTAATTTCTTTCATCAATGTTTTCTATTTTTTAATGTATAGGTTTTCATCTTATTTGTTAACTTCATTTCTAAGTATTCTTTACATATATATATATAATTATATACATTATATTTGTAAACACATTTCTGACACAAATACAACAGCCTGAAAGCAATGGCAAGACATATTCAAAGTCCTGAATGAAAGAAAGCTGTAACCTAAAATAATTTATCAAGCAAGGCTATACATTAGAATAAAATGAGAGATAAATAAATTTCATAAAAGTAAATACTAAAAGAAATTAGCAACAGAAAAAGAAATAATGAAAGATCTACCCTAAAAAAAAGAAGCAGGATGCTATAGAAAGCAGAAAGGCATAATTACAAAGGCAATAGCTACAACGACATAAAATAGAATATACATGATGTTGTAAAACTGGACATCAAAATTTCTAAGGTTCAGAGAGTGAAACAGGGCAATTCAGATTATTTTCTTCTTGTTTCTCTTCTCTGTAGGAGTGGTTAGAATTTGTATTCCTATCAGTCAAAATAAAAAGATATAGTAAAGGGTCAATATACATACAAAACAGGGTAACCATAAGTCAAAAACTTACAATGAAGTCAAAAAGCCAAAAAGAATCCAAGATTATAAGAGAAAACTAATCAAGCAACAAAAAGAAAATGAAATGAACAAAAAGTAAATGCAAAATCATCTGGGAAATGAAGATCAAAATGGAAATAAACAACATTGTATCAATAATTATCAGAATTGTTAATAGAATAAGTGTTTCAATCGAAAGATATATATTGTCAGATGGGATAATATAACAAACACTACATTATGAAGCATACAAGATACCCACTTTAGTAAGAGGAAAACACATCAATTGAAAGTCAGAAGATGGAAAAATATATTCCATGCAAATGGACATGACAAGAAAGCAGGACTATCAGTACTGACTTCACACAAAATAGACTTTACATGAAAGGCCATAGAGAAAGATAAACAAGGACATGATATAATTATTAAAGGATCAATACAAAATGAGGGTATTATACTCATTAAGATATATGCACTCAATGTAGGAGCAACTAAATACATAAGCAAATACTAATAAATAAAAAGGGAGAAATTGGAGGGAACACAATCACAGTAGGAGACTATAACTCCCCATTACCATAACTAGACTGGTCTTTCAGACAGAAAATTAATAAGGGAACAAAGATACTAAAATTTACGTTGAAATAATTGGAGTTGGTTGATATATTCAAAACAGTAATTCTCCCCAAACAGAATATACATTCTTTTCCAGTGCACATGGAACATTTTCTAGGAAAGATTATGTACTCATGCACAGAAGAAGCCTCAACAAATTTAAGAAGATAAAATTATTTCAAGCATCTTTTCTGAGTATAATACCATGAAAGTAGAAATGAATCACAGAAAAAAAAGGGAAAAAAAATGACAGCATGTAGATTAAACAACATGGTACCAAAACAAGTATGGGAAGTGAAGGATTAAAATAAGAAATTAAAAAATATCGAGAAATATTACAAAACCCTATGTAAAATATATTGAATACAGATAAAGCAGGATTAAGAGGAAAGTTCATATTGACAAGGCCCTCCTCAAAGAAGAGCAATTTCAGATAAATAATCAAACGTTCTATGTATACTAATCATGAAAAGAAAAGCAAACAAAACCAAAAGTCAGCAGAAAGAAGGAAATAATCAAGATCAAATAAGAAAGAATTGAATTAGACTTTAAAAAATAGAAAAAATCAAACTCTTTTTGAAATAGTAAACAAAATTGACAAAACTCTGGACAGACTCATCAACAAGAATAGAGAGAGAACACAAATAACATAAGAAATGACAATGTAGAAACTACAAAAAGTACAACAAATTTGCAAAATATCATAAGGGACTACCATGAGCAACTATATGGAAACATACTGGAAAACCAGGAAGAAATGCAGAAGTTTCTGGAAACATTCAGCCCACCATTTTTGCATTAAGAAAATATTGACCATTTGAACAGACAGATCACCAGAAATGGAATATAATTATTAATAAAATAAAAAATCTCTGCAAACAAAATTCAGACCCAAATAGCTTCACTGGGAAATTTGACCAAACAGTCAAAGAAAAATCCATACCACTCTTCCTCAAACTTTTCCAAAAGCTTGATATGGAGAGAGTACTCCCAATCTCACACCATAAGGCCAACATCAACCTGATACCAAAACCAGACAAAGACACTACCCCAAAAGACAACAATCGGCCAATATCATTGATAAAAATAGATGTAAAATTATTTAAGAAATTATTAACAAACAGAATCCAACAACATGTAAAAAAAGATTATACACCATGGTCAAGTTAGGTTCATGCAAGGAACACAAGGATGGCTGAACATATGCAAATCAATCAGTCAATTTTGATACACCATATCAACAAAAGAGAGGACAAAAAACCACATGATCATCTCAGTAGATACAGAAAAAGCATTTGAAAATATTTAACACTTATTTGCAATAAAAGTTCTTATCACAGTGGGCATAGAGGGGCCATATCTCAACATAATGGAAGCTATTTATGACCAACATATAGCCAGCAAAATACTCAATAGTGAAATCCTGAAACCCTTCCCACAAAACCTGAGACAAGACAAGGTTGCCCATTCTCACAATTTTAATTCAATATAGTCTCCGAAGTCCTAGCCACAATGATCAGGCAAGAAAAAGATATAAAAGTATTCAGACTAGAAAAGAAGAGGTAAAATTGCCATGATATGCAGACATGACACTATATAGAGAAACTGTAAAAGCTTCACAAAAATTACTTAGGTTAAAAAAGGAACTGGGCAATGTTCCCAGTGTAATGTACAAAAACCAATAGCATTTCTTTACACTACCATTGAATCAACAAGAAAACAAAGTATAGAAACAACCGATTTTATAACTGCACCCAAAATTATTAAATGCTTAAGAATAAATCTGACCAAGGAGGTGAATATCTTAAATTGGACAACTAGAAAACATTGATTGAGGAAATCAAAAAAGATTTGAAGAATTGAAAAGATGCCCAATGGACTTGTAATGGAAGAAACAAAATTGTTAAAATGGCCATACTGCCCAAGGCAATCAACAGAATTAATGTGATTTCCTATCAAATTATGCAAAATATTTCTTTTTAGGACTGAAACAAATGATCATAAGATTTACACAGAGTGATAAAAGATCCTTAATTTCCAAAGCAATATTCAAAAAAATGAAAGAGGCTGGAGGAATAAACCACCAGGTCACGATACACTATTGCAGAGCTACAATAATCAAAATGACAGATATTGGTACAGAAACAGGCATATGGACCAATGGAACAGAATAGAGGGCCTAGGAATAAATCTGCAGGCCTATGTTGAATTAATCTATCACAGAGAAGCCAAGAATATGACAGAGAAAAGAACATCTCTTCACCAAATGCTGTTGGGAAATATGGATAGCAGCATACAGTGGAGTTAGAAAACTCCTTCACTCCATACACAAGAATAAACTCAAAATATCTTGAAGACTTAAATGTAAGGTAAGACACAGTAAATCTCCTAGAAGAAAACATAGGCAAAACACTCTGAGATAAATCTCAGCAATGATCTCCTAGAACAGCCTACCCAGGTAATGGATGTAAGAGCAAAATTAAGAAATGGAACCTAATTAAACTTATAAGCTTTAGCACAGCAAAGAGGATCATAAACAAAGCAAAATGACAATTTACAGGATTAAAGAAAATATTTTAAAGTGATGCAACTGACAAAGTCTTAATTTCCAAAATGTAAGAACTTCATACACATTTATAATAATAATAAAAAAGAAACCCCATCTGAAAATGGGCAGAAACCATAAAGAAGCAATTCTCCAATAGAGACATACAAATGCCAAACAGATATATGAAAAAAAATTGCTCACTATCATTATCAGAGAAGGGCATTTTAAAACTATAATGAAATATCACTTCACAATATTCACAATGGCCATCATTCAAAAATCCACAAACAATAAATGCTGGGGAAGCTGTGAAGAAAGTGAACCCTCCCACACTGATGGAAGGAATGTAGTTTCGTGCAGTCATTGTGGAATAAAGGATGGGGATACCTCAAAAGAATAAAAACAGACTTAACATATGATTCAGCAATCCCACTTCTGGGTATATATCAAAGAGAACTCTAATTCAAAAAAACACCTGCACCCCAATGTAATTAGCAGTGCTATATACAAAATCCATGACATGGAAGCAACCTAATGGTCCAACAACTGATGACAGTATTCAGAAATTATGCCATATTTACAAAATGGAATAATATTCTGCAATATAAAATGATAAAACAATGACATTTGCACCAAAATGGATGTCCCCATAAAGTGACATTCTAATTCAAGTAAGACAGAAAGAGAAAGAAAAATAATACATGACATGACATATGTGGAATCTTAAAAAAAAAATTTGGATGAGAACACAATGATTTCATCTACAAAATTTAAGCACACTCACAGACCTACTAAACAATTTTATGATTACTGCAGAAAGGGGCTTTGAGAGGATTTATTTGGGAGCTTAATATTTATAAATGTTATCCACTATATATAAAAATAGATTTTTTCAAAATTTCTTTTGTATGACACAGGGCAGTAAGTTAAATATTGTGAAGTAACCTTTAATAGTTACACAAATGTATGCACGTAACGGAAAACTGTGCAATACACCACAGATTGACACATTGTAAATGGAAGTACGTCAATGATAAATAAATGAATAAATGTGTAAATAAATAAATAAATAAATAAATAAAAATAAATAAATAAAATATAAATAAAAATATTTAGTAATAAATGAAATACAAAGATTCATACTACATAACTTTCACCTCAAAATCTAGGAGAAAACAGAAAGAAAAAAGAAGAAAATTGAATGAATGAGAGTATGGCAAATAACAAGAGAAACAACTGAAAATACAAAAAATAAATATACCTAAATCTGTTTCTTTCAAACATTAAGTGGACAAACGTTTATGTTGGCTAAGAAAATGAAGACTGAAATAAAATTAGAAAAAAAAAGAGAAGATATTACCACTGATGTTGTAGAGATGAAAAGCATCATAAGAAATTACCACTAGACAACGATTTGAATGACTTAGAAAAAAAGACAAATTCCCAATAGCGTATGTCTTCCAATACTGAATCAAGAAGGAATAAGAAAGTTAAATAGAGCAAAAGCGTGTATGAGTAAATCAATAATCCAAACTTCCCAAATCAGAAAATCTTTACAAGACGACATTACTGGTGAATTCTGTCACACATTTGAAGACAATTTTTCACCAATTCTTCCCCAAATCTTCCAAGAACTTGAAGGCGTAAAAGATTCCAAACATGTTTTATGATGCCAGCTTTATTTGCATAAAAATGATAGAAAGGACATTATATGCAAAATATAGAATATTACCTCTGAAGAACATATGTGCCAAAATTCTCAACAAAACTCAAGCAAAATGAATTCAACAACACATTTAATGTATCATAAACATACATGAGTAAAGGGATTAATCTCTGGGTTTAAGGATACTTCAAAATACTCAAATCGATAAAGGTGATATTCCACACTAATAGAATGAGAAATAAAACTCACATCATAATTTCAATAGGTGCAAATAGAGCATTGTATATAATGCAACATACATTTAAGATACTTCCAACAAATTTAATTAACCCTGTCAGTGCCACGATATAATATACACACAAACACTGTGTGAAGAGAAGCGAAGCAGTTCTCTGTTTATTGATTCTTAGAAGAAGAGTTTATATAGGATATGCACAATGCCTCGCATATCATCAAAGTTATAACAATGTTAATAATCTTAAGCTATTTATGTCCCCATGCTCCGGCAGTAAGCACAGGATGTTAAATGATCAAAAATTGTATTAAAGATCATCACAGAACTTCATTAAGTAGGCCATCTCTTATCCAGCCAGCTGTGCTTGCCTTAGGTTGTCCTCCACTTGAGGGTCTTACGCATCATAGGCTATCCAGCCATCCATACTGTATACATTGAGTAGGCAATTTCTTATCCAGCCTGGATATGTGATATTCCTCACAGATTGTTTATCAGTTCAGCCCAAGAGCTTAGTCTCTAGAGCCTTCAGACAGGGGCCTACAAACCCAACATCCCTTGACAGAAAAATGGATGAAGAAAATTTGATATATATATGAATGGTATCAATACTATGCATTCCTAACAAGAGTGTCCATTGTGTTCCTTTTTCTCCACAATCTCACCAATGTCTATTTGTTTTCTTTTTGATGAGAGCCTTCTGACAAATGTGAGGTCTTGTCTCATTTTTGGTTTATGACTTTCCTAATAATTTATAACTCTGAACATACTTTCATGTGTCATTTAGCCAACTCTATGTTTTCTAAAGAAAATTGATTCAGACCTATGTATTCACTTCTTATGGACATTTTTTTAATTGGATTTTTTTGTCTTTTTTGTTGTTGATGTGGCGTAAAAGTTTGCCATATATTTTGGGTATTAACACTTGATTGGAAAATATAACTTGAAAATATATCCTCCCATTGTGTTTGTTGACTTTTCATTTTATTGATCATTTCTTCTGCAGTGTAAATCTGATTATAATGATAAAATCTTATTTTGTTAGTTTTCCTTCTGCTTCCCTTGCCAGAGGAGACATATGTAGAATCATATTAAGTCCAATGTCAGAGTGTACTTCTTATGTTTTACTCTAGGATTCTTTGTTTTCAGGATTTATATTTTATATGCCCACGAGTGTGATTGCTGTGTCATATGAAAGGTCTAATTTTATTATTTAATGAACTTCCATACTGGTTCCAAAGTGGTTTCACCAATTTTCATTCCCACCAACAGCGTTGGAGATTCCCATTTTCTCCCCAACCACCTCATTCTTTACTATTTGTAGACATTTGAATGACAGCCTTTCTGAATAGTGTGAGGTAAAACATTATTTTATTTTTGTCTTGCATTTGTATGATGATTAGCAAGGTGAGCATGTTTTCCTTTTCCTGTTTGTCATCTGTGTGTCTGATTTAGAGAATTGTTTACTGCTCATTTTCTGGCTGAGTTGTTTTTAGATTTTTGAAATTGAGTTGTATGAACAATGTGTATATTTTAGAAATTAGCCTCTTGTTGATTGCATTGTTTCCTAATGTTTTCTCCCATTTGGAAGTTCATCTTTTCTTTCTGTTTATTTTGCGGTGTAGAAGCTTTTAAGATTAATTTGAACCTAATTGATTATTTTGTTTTTATTGTTTTCAGCTTGGGAGAGTGAAATAAGAAAATTTTGCTACAATTTATTTCTTGTTTTCCTTATGTTACTTTCCAGGATTTTTATTGTGTCATGTATTATATTCAGAAATTTAAAGCATTTTGAGTTTATTTCTGTATAGTGTGAGGGAGTGTTCTTATTTCATTAATTTACATGTAGCTGTCTAGCTTTCTCAACATCACTTGCTGAAGACTGTCTTTAAGGCACTGTATATTTTTGTTTCCTTTGTCATAGTTTAGTTGACCATAGGTGTGATGTTTTATTTCTGTCTTTGTGTTACTTTCCAGTGATATAGATATTTGGTTGTTTTCCAGCATTCTGGTGTTTTGATTATGGTATTTTTGTAATATAGTCTGAGATCTGGGATGGTTATAGGTTATGCCTCCAACTTTGTTCTTTTTCCTCATTATTACTTTTGCAGTTCTGGTTCTTTTGCAGTTCCATACGAATCATAGGACTGTTTTTAGTTCTGTGGAAAATATCATGTAGTTCGATCTGAATCAATTTATATCTGTAGACATCTTTTGTAGTATATATATTTTAACAATATTAATTCCTCTAAAATAAGACCTTAGATTTCTTTCCATTTCTTTGCATCATCTTCAAATTTCTTTATCAGTGTCCTATTCATTATATTATGTTGGATTTTTCATTGGTTTTTCATTTTTTGATCTGATTTCATATGGATTTTTTAAAATTATGCAATATTTCATTTTTTGTGTAAATAAGGTGGCAGTTTTTGTATATTAATCATGAATCATGCTACTTTGCCAAATATCTTTGTTAGTTTTTGTTGTTTTGGTTTGGAGAATCTTTAGAGATCACTATATAGATTATCATGTCATCTAAAATAATAACAGTTTTACTTCATTCAATCCAACTTGAATAACTTTTTTTCTTGTCCAATTACTATTGCTAGAACTTCCCATAATGTGTTTAATAAAAATGGTGAAAGTGGGCATCCTTGTCTTTTCCTTAATTTGGCTTTCAGGTTTTCACTTTTGCATATTATGTTGTCTGTGGGTCTGTAATTAATGACTTTAGATAAGTTGAGATATGTTTCCTGAATCCTACTTTGCTAAAAGGTTTCTGTTGTTGTTGCTGTTGTTGTTGCTGCTGTTGTTGCTGTCTTAATGAATAAATGTTGAATTTTATGAAATGCTTTTAATAGATTTATTGGGATGACCATGTCGTTTTCTTTTTTCTTTTGTTAATGTGGTGTATCAAACTGATTGATTAGTGTAAGTTGAACCTCTCTTGTGACCCTACAATGAGTCCAAGTTGATCATGGTGTATGATTCATTTTAGGTATTGCTGGCTTTAGTTTGCTAATAATATTTTGTCGAATTTTTGCATGTAAATCTATCAAATATATTGGCTTGAATTTCCCTTTGCCCGTGTTTTTTTTAGTTGGTTTTGCTATCAGGGTGATGGAAGCTTCATAGAATTAATTTGGGAGTTTCCCACATATGCACTATGTTTGAATAGTTTGAAGAGTATTAGTTCTGTTTGATTTTTGTACAGTTCTCCACGGGAGCTCTTTAAATTTGCACTTATATTCAACAATTTTTTTAAATGCAGATTCTATCTTTCTTCTAGTAAACAGTTTCTTCAAATTATTTGTTTCTCCTTATCTCTGTCACTTTCTAGATATTTGTCCATTTCTTCTAATTTGCCCAGTTTATTGGTATGTAAGTGTTGACAAAATGATCCCTTTTTTGTATATCTGAGGTAACAATTGTTATTTCTCTACTTTTATTTCCTAATTTATTCCTTTGGAGCATCTACCTTTTATTCTTGATGCACCTGGCTAGAGGTTTTTTGAATTGCTTATCTCAAAAAGAAAACATAAAACAAAATCTTTTGTTTTACATATTTTTTCTATATAATATATATTTACACCTGTATTATTTAGGATAATGCTTTTTCTATTTTTCATTTTTTTTATTGATTTACATTCAGTTTACAAATTTGTCTCCAATTCCAGCGTAGAGCACAATTTTTCAGTTACAATGAACATATATACATTTTTTGTCCCATTTTTTATCTATGAACTGCCGTAAGATCTTTTATAAAAGTCCCTATGCTATACAGTAGAATCCTGTTTATCTATTCTACAATTTTGGCCTCCCAGTCTATCTCTTCCAACACCCAGCCCCATGGCAACCAAATCTTTGTATTCTATGTCTGCGAGTCTATTTGTGTTTTGTATTTGTGCTCTTTTTGTTTTGTTTTGCTTTGCTTTTAGATACCACTGATGAGCCATCTCATATGCTATATTTATTTCTCTTTCTGGCTTACTTCACTTAGACTTATTTTCCCCAGGAGCATACATGTTGCTGAAAATGACGTTTTGTTGTCGGTTTATATGCCTGACTAGTATTCCATTGTATAATTATACCACCTCTTCTTTATCCAGTCAACTGTCGATGGACATTTAGGCTGTTTCCATGTCTTGGCTATTGTAAATAGTGCTGGCTATGAACATTGGTGTGCAGGTGTCATCCTGAAGTAGGGTTCCTTCTGGATATATGCCCAGGAACGGGATTCCTAGGTCATATGGTAAGTCTCTTCCTAGGCTTTTGAGGAATCTCCATCCTGTTCTCCACAGTGGCTGCACCACTGGGCTCTATATTCTGTTCCATTGGCCTATATGTATGTTTTCCTGCCGATTCAGTGCTGTCATGTTGACTGTAGCTCTATAGTAATATCTGAATCGTTAGCATAAAGAAATGTCACTGATTTTTGAACCTTAATCTTATAACCTGCTATCTTGCTGCATTCTTTGATCAGCCTTAGTAGTTTTTGTGTGGATCTTGCAGGGTTTTCTATATATAGTAACGTATTACCTGCATATAGTAAGACTTTTACCTCTTCCTTTCCAATTTGCATCACTTTTACTTCTCTTTCTTCTTTGATTGCTGTGGCTTGGTCTTCCAAGCCTATCTTGAGTTGGAGTGGAGATAGTGCGCATCCTTCTCTTGTCCCAGATTTTAGTGGGAAGGTTTTAACTTTCTCACCTTTGAGAATTATGCTAGCTGTAGGTTAGTTATATATAGCTTTCATGATGCTGAGTTATGTTCCCTCTATGCCCACTTTGGTCAGAGATTTTATTACACGTGTGTGTTGAATTTTATCAAATGATTTTCCTGCATCTATTGAGATGATCATGTAGTTTTGGCCCTTTCTCTTGTTGATGTGCTGTATTATATTGATTGACTTGTATTTGTTGAACCACCCCTGTGTCCCTGGCATGATCTCAACTTGGTCATGAAGTATAACCTTTTTTCTGTGTTTGGATTCTATTTGCTACTATTTTGGTGAGGATTTTGGAGTCTGTGTTCATCAGGGATATTGGCCTATGATACTCTTGTTTGGTAGTGTCTTTGCCTGGTTGTGGTATCAGGGTTATTGTGGCTTCATAGAATGACTTTGGGAGTATCCTTCCTTTTCAATCTTCTGGAAGAGTTTGAGAAGCACTGGTATGAGTTCCTCTTTGTATGTTTTGTAGAATTCCACATTGAATCCTTTTGGTTCTAGACTGTTATTTGTAGGGAGGTTTTACATTGCTGTTTTGATTTAATTTCTGGTGCTCTGCTTGCTCAAGGAGTCAGTTTCTTCTTGATTTATTCTTGGTGGACAGTATGTTTCCAGAAACTTGTCCGTCTCATATAGGTTATCCAGTTTGTTTCCATAAACTTTCATAATATTCTCATATGATATTCTTTATTTCTATTTTATTTGTTGTAATTTCTCCATTCTCCTTTCTTATTTTGCTAATTTGTGCTCTCTCTCTTTTCTTCTTTTTGAGTTTGGCCACAGGATTTCTGTTTTAATTATTTTTTTAAAAAACCAGCTTTTGGATTGGTAATTTTTTTCCTATGGTTTTTTCAATCTCTATTATATTTATTTCCTCCCAATATTTAGGATTTCCTTCCTTCTGGTGCCTTTTGGGGATTTTGTTCTTCTTTTTCTAGTTCATTCTGCTGGTGGGTTAAATTGTTTATTTGTGATTGTTCTTCTTTTTTGAGGAAGGCCTGTATCGCTATAAACTCCCCTCTCAGCACTGCTTTTGATGTGTCCCATAAATTTTATTTGGTTTTGCTTTCATTTTCTTTTGTCTCAAGGTTCTTTTCCATTTCAGCTTTGATTTCTTCATTGACCGATTAGTTTTTTAATAAATTATTGTTTAATCCCCATGTTTTCCTTTTGTTCTCCTTTATTTCCCTGTTGTTCATTTCTAGCTTCATGGTACAGTGGTCAGTAAAGATGCTTAAGGAAATTTCTATCCTCTTACAATTGTTGAGGTTTCTTCTGTGCCCAAATATATCATGAAACCTGGTAAATGTCCCATGTGCACTTGGAAAGAATGTATATACTCTTTTGTGGGGGGTGCATTGCTCTGAAAATGTCCACCAAGTGTAATATTTCTATTGCATTATTTAACTTCTCTTTTGCATAATTTAGTTTCTGTCTAGATGATCTGTCCAGTTATGTTAATGCTGTGATGAAATCTCCAACTATGATTAGATTCCCATCACTATCCCCCTTTATATCTTTTAGTAATTATTTTATGTACTTAGGTGCTCCTCTATTTGCTGCATATGTATTAACGAGTGTTCTATCCTCATCTTGTATCACTGCTTCAATCATTATAAAATTGCCTTCTTTATCTTTCTTTATGGTCTTTGTTTTAAAGACTCTTTTGTCAGATATCAGTACTGCAACACCTCCCTCTTTGGCTTTTCCATTTGTATGGAATACCTTTTCCATCCTTTCTCTCTCAATCTATATGTGTCCTTCTCCCTGAAGTGGGTCTCTTGTATGCAGCATATTGAAGGTTCTTGTTTTATTATGCAGCCTGCCACTCTATGACTTTTCACTGGAGCATTTAATCCATTAACATTTACAATAATAGATGATACGTTTGGTTTTATTGCCATTTTGACCTTATTTTTGCAGTTGTTTTGGTATTTCCTCTTTGTTCATTTCATCTTCCATTTATGGTTTGGTCATTTTCCTTTGAAATATCATGAAATTTATTTAGTTTTAGGGACAACCTGGTAAGTTCCTGTCTTGTTGTTACCCTTTTATATAAGTCTTTTAGACCATTATTATAACTGTTTTTATTAAACTGATAGTAACATGATCTCAAAACCATCCTATCGAGAACAAAATATTTTAAAAGGAAAGACCAAAAAAAAAATTCTCTATTTTCCTGCCTCCCTCTCCTTCTCTCAATGATTTGTATGCCTTATTTTAAAATTTTGTGTTTATTTTATTTATAATTCATGAGTTATCACCTTTCCAGCTGTGAGAGTCTCATTTCTGTAACATCCTGCTACTTCTCTTTTTATAGTATACCTTTCAATAATTCTTTTAACATGGGTATAGTGTTGCTAAACTCTTGTAACATTTTATTGTCTGTGAAATCCTTTATGTCTCCTTCTACCATAAAGTATAGCCTTTCTGGTTAAATTATCCTAGGGTATATCATTTTTTTCATTCAAGACTCTGAATATATCTTGCCACTTCCTTATGTCCTGTAGTATTTGTGTAGTGAAATCAGCTGGGAGCCTTATGGGGATTCCCTTGTAACTCAGTCTTTGCCTTTCTCTTGCTTCCTTTTGGATCATTTCTTTATCCTTGATTCTGGCCATCTTAATCATTTGTCTTTGTGTGGCTATATTAGGGTTCTCCCTGTTTGGGACACTCTGAGCTTCCTGTACTTGGATATTTGATTCCTTCTTTATGTTTGGGGAGTTCTCAGTCATGATTTCTTCAAACAACTTGCAATCCCCTTTGAACTTTCCTTCCCTTCTGGAACTTCTATCATGCCAATTTTGGCATGCTTTCTATTATCAGATAGGTCCCTTATGCTTTTTTCATTTGTTTCTCGTTGTTTCTTTTGTAGCTCTTCTGATTGGGTGCTTTCTATTGTACTGTATTCTAAATCACTAATTCATTCCTCTGCATTATCTAGTCAGCTTTGCAACACCTTTATATTTTTCCTTATCTCAGTCAACTAGTTTACCTATTCTACTCGGCACTTCTTTATAGCTTTCATTTCATTTTTGACATATTTTATATCTCAAAACACTATCTTTTATTTCTTTCAGTAATTTGATCACTTCTTTTTTTAAATCTTGATCTAGTAGGCTATCAATGTCTATTTCACTGATCGTCCTTTCAGGGGCTTTCTCTTGTTCTTTTAATTGTGAATGGTTTCTCTGCTTCTTCATCTTGCTCCTACTTCTTGGGCACTGTGGTTTATGGCATATTAGTTATCTACTGTGGTCCTAAGGGAGTTTCTCAACCTAGTGTCTATATAGTAATACAACTTAGAAAAGAGAAAAAAGAGAGAGAGAGAAAAGGAATTTTAAAGAAGGGGGAAATGAATTTTTGAAGACATTGTATTATGCATAATAGAAGAGCAAGTTGAAGCAGAGTGTTGAAAATAATAATAATAAAAATATTTTTAAAATATTTCAAAGGGATGAAAATAGGGGTATGTATATTTGTCTAAGAAGTGAAAAATTTAGTGTATCAGAAAATGGAACAGGTAAAAACAAATTAAAACAATGGGATGGTCTGTGTCATCCTGGAAACTGTGTACATTTAATGTGAATCTTTCTGTATTCATCCTGATTTGGAAGCTCATCTTCCTATTTTCGGAGGCCCTCCACTAGAGACCTCAACTGTGCCACTCCCAGTGCCTGTCGGCAACAGATCGCTCCTATCCCAAACACAGCATCCGGGGAAGATCTCTATATTTAGAGCTGGCTTGTCACTGCCCTGCCCGATGCTGCAGTGAGATGTTGCAGGCTGACCAGGCAGGAGTGGGCATCATGCCCTCTCCTAGCACCATGGTCAGGGGCTGTGTTTCAGCAGGAAAGCTGGGGGCCACACGCCCCCTCAGGGTGCCAGTCACTATGCTGCTCTGTGCCACTGCATGGTCTGCCTTGGGTTTGCACACCAGAAGTGGGCTCAGGGAAGACTGAGGAACAGCCCTGTCCCTGGTCTGGCCCAAAATCCAGCTCCTTGTTTGTCTTGGAGAAGCAAGATCTCCGAGGGACCAGGACAGAATTATCCAATCTGTCTCAGGCTGTAAAGTCTCCATCATGCCCTTAAGGCTGCTAAGTACTTAAACATGAATGCAGATTTTGCTCCCGCTACTGCCTGAGTGCAAAGCACCAGAGGGTATGGTGGCTGTGTCTGACCCCAGTTCTCTTCACCTAGAAACTTTTGTGGATATTCAGACATGGGTATGCACCCTTCCACCCACAGGGCAAATCTGCCCTGTAGTTTGATAGAGGGCCCAGGTTGTTCTGCCCTGTACACCCACAGCAATGACACACAGCAGCCTCCATTCCCCTGGACTGCCTCAGTGCAGACATTCCTAACTTCAACCCAGCTCGTGCAGCATGGCCCTGCCCCCAGCTTCTGGGCTGCATCTTGGGCTGGTTGTCTGTGCCTGTTTAACTTAGCTCTGTCAGTCAACTTATTCTCTGTACAGATCCAAGCCTTGGACGCTCCCCATCCAACCTGCCGAACTCACAGTTGGAGAGGGGAGACCCAGTAAATGAACGCCAGTCCATCTTTGCAGCTCCCTCCCTGTGGGAACTGTTCCACTCTGTTTTGCCATTTCTTCTTTCTTTCTTCCTTTTTTCCTACCAGATTTTACGTATCTTTACCTATTGAAGAGGACAATGTTCTGCCAGAGTTCTGCAGGTTTCCTGGTTAGCTGAGTGGGTCTGTGGATGTGAGTCTTGGTGCATTTGTGGGAAAGAGTGAGTATCGATCATACTTCTACTCCACCATCTTGGCCTCCACCCCCAAAAATCTCACTTTGTGGTGGAAGATAAACACAGATTTGAAATAGATGGAAGAGATATTTCATGGAAATGATAAGAAACTACATATGCAATGTTCAACTCATACAAAATACATATCAAAATAAAGGCCACAATGAAACATATATATGAAATTATATAATGAAAAAGAGATCAATATTCAAGTAGGGTATTACACTCATTAAATTATATATGGACCCAAAACCATAGATCTTAATTATATTAAGAAATATTAGTAGACATGAAGGAATTAACTGATTATAAAACAATAATAGTAGATGAATTTAACACCTAACTATTCTGATAGCCATATCATCCAGAAAGAATATCTGTAAGGAAATAGCGGTCTTAATAGTATATTAGCTTATTTGAGCCTAACTGGGTTATTGGACACTGCATCAGAAAAGCAGAACACATTAACTTTTCAAGTGTGCACTGGATGTTATGTAAGGAATAAACCACAAATTATGTCATGAAAAATGCCTCAGGAACTTTAAGCAAATATAGATTACAGCAAGTATTTTCCATACACATAAGAATGAAATGATGCATCAACTCTAGAAAGAAGAATCAGAAAAGCACAAACATGAGTTCAAACCACATCCTTATAAAGAATAAAATAAAACAAGCTCGATGATGAAATCAAAGAGGTAATAAAATCATACCTAGAGACAAATTATAATGAAAACACAGCTTCATAAAATGTATGGGATGCAGCAAAGACCAATCTATGAGGGAAGTTAGGAACAATTAAGGCCTTCTACAAGGAACAAGAAAACCTCACACAAAGGACCAAGCATACCACACAAAATAACTAGAAATAAGAACAAACAAAACCTAAATGCATTAGAATGAAGAATCTTTAATTAGTAGTTTGAAAATAAGTGAAAAAATCAAAAAATAAGTTAAAAGTCCTAAAATCATGAGCTATAATTTCTCTTAAAAATATTAACAAACTGGTAAGCATTTAGCCAGGCTTTTCAAGAAATACACAGATTGGACCCAAACAAAATAAGAAATGAAAGAGTAGAAATAACATCTGATATTAAAGAAATACAAAAAAAAGATTAAGAAAGCACTATGAGCAGTTACGTGACAGCCAATTGGATGATCTAAATGTAATGGACACATTTCTAGATATGTGCAGCCTGCCAACACTGAAAAAAGAGAAAACAGAAAACTTGAAAAGAGCAATCAGTATAAGCTAAATAAAATGTATAATTTTAAAAACATCCCTTGAACAAAATGTCTGGATGCCTTCACTAAAAGCTCTTTCCCATCAACTATTGTGAAAAATGAAAGAGGAACGACAATTCCCAAAGTTATTTCATGAGGCCACCATTAACCTGATAACAAACAAAAGACACTACCAAAAAAAAAAAAAAAGAAAATGAAAAGCCAATATCCTTGATGAATATTCACTCAAAAATCCTCAAAAAAAAAAACAACAAATTAATCCAGCAATACATAGAAATGATTATACACGATGATCCGTTGGAGTCCTTCTGGAGTCACAAGGATGGTTCAACATATACAAATCAGCATGACACATATCTAATAAAGAAAGACAAAGTTCACAGCACCATGTCAACACAAACAGAAAAAGGATTTGACAAAATTCAACATACATTCATGACCAGAATTCTCATGAAAGTGAGTATAATGGGAACATCTCTCAACACATTAAAGGCCATTTATAACAATTTATAATAATCAGGGGGAAAAGCTGAAAACCTTCTGGGTAAATTCGGGAAGAAGACAAGGACTCCTACTCTCACCAAATCTGTTCCATAGTAATACAAGAAGGAAAAGGAAAAGAAAAAGAAGTAAAAGAAATAAAAATGGAAAGAAAGAAGCAAAATTGTCACCAGTACTAATGGCATAACAATCTACACAGAGAGTCCTAAAGTCTCCAAACTGACTATAATTAACAATAAATAATTTCATCAAGGGAGCAGGGTAAAAGTTTAATGTAAAGAATTCTGTTGCATTTCAACACATTAATCTTGACATACCCTAAAATGGACATTGAAAGCAATTCTATTTATAATCACATTCCCTGGAATATATTGGAATATATGTAACCACATGTGTGAAAGTTCTACACACTGAAAATTATAAAACATTGACAAAGTATATAAAAATGGTTCAAAGAAATGGAAGGATGTCTTGTGCTCTTGGATTGAAAGAGTTCATATTGTGAATATGGCCGTACTACACAAAAAAACCTACAGATTTAGTGTAATTAATGTTAAAAAGGTGTAGAATTTTCCAAAGAATCAGAAAAAAATAACCCTAAATTTTACATAAAACCATTAAAATTGCCAAAATGATCATGAGAAAAAACAACAAAACTGGAGATATAACCCTCCCAGATACCTTACTATACTACAAACCTACAGTAATAAAAACAGCATGGCATCGGCACAGAGATATAACTAATAAAAATAGAGAGCCTAGAAACAATTCCACACACCTATGAGCAATGTATCTTTGATAAAAGGCAAAAGTACCCAATGGCGAAACGACAGTCTCGTCAATGTGTTGTGTTGGGAAAGCTGGACATCTACATGTAAAACAGTGAAATGAGAGCATTCCCTGACATCATTTACAAAAATAAACTACAAGTTTATTAAGGACCTAAATGTAAGACCTGATAGTATAAAACTGCTAGAAGGGAATATATGTGATACCCTATTGTATATATATCATAGGAATATTTTCTTATATCAGTCTCCAAATGCAAAAGAAATAAAAGCAAAAATAAGCAAGTGAGACCTAAACAAACTTGAAAACTTCTGCACAGTTAAGGACACAATCAATGACATGAAAACACTGCCTTTGTAATTGGAGAATATATTGGCAAACAATGCAAGTGACCAGGGTTTAATAGATGTAGGTTAGTAGATGTAACATGGATTTAGGTTATACAACTCAATGTGAAAAGCAAAAACCCAATCAAAAACAAGAGCAGAGTAACTGAGATAGTATTTTTCCAAAGAAAATTTACAGATGAGTAACGGGCAGGTGATAAAATTGCTCAACATTAATAATTATTAGGTAATTGCAAATCAAAACCACAATGAGGTATCACTTCACACTGTTCAAATCAATATTATAAAAATGTCTACTAATGGAAAGTGTTGGAGATGATGTGGAGGTAGGAAATGTCTTTTTACACTTGGTAGGAATGTAAATTAGTACAGCTTCTATGGAAAACAGTATTCAGATTTCTTTAAAACCTGAAACAGAACTACCATATGAAACAGTAATACCTCTCCTAGGAAAAATCTGGCTAAAAAACCCTAAATTGTGAAGAACAATAGTTCACAACAGCACTGTTTATAACATGCAAGACTGGGAAGCAATCCAAGAGTCCACAGTAGAGTATGGACTTAAGAAGACATGATGATTCTATAAATATGCAATGGAATATTAGTCAGCCACGAAAAAGTATAACACATTGCTATTTCAGCATCCTGAATGGACCTAGTAAATATTGTCAAGAAACTTAAACAAAGACAAAAGTATATAACATAATTTATATGTGGAATCTAAAGAATAACAAATATCTATATAAATCTATCTATAGATATGTATTGATAGATGACAGATAAATAGGATAGATACATAGATACATGGTAGATAGATCGATCGATAGATAGATAGACAGACAGACAGATAGATAGATTGATTGATTGATAGAGACATGGTAGAGAGATAGAGATATTAGATAGAAAAGACTGAAACAGACTGAAAGATATGGGAAAAAATTTATGTTTACCAATGTGGATGGGAAGGACAATTTTATGTTATGATATTGAGAGATCTAATGTAGTATACATAAAGGATAGAAGCAACAAGGGTAATCTTTATAGATCAGGGAATTATACACAATAACTTATAATAATTGAATGTTAAAAGTATTGCAATAATTTATAGTGCAATATAATCCACAAAGTGGTTGGAATCTCTATGCTGTACATCTGAAACTACACAATATAGTACATCTACTGTACTACAATTAAAAATAAAACATCTCATGTATAATTTAGTCATTTTTCTGCTTATAGAAGCTTCCTTTAATATTGATTTATTTTAACTCTTTACCTTTTATGATTACTGTCTCAAATAATTTCTTTTACTCTTGTGAACATGTTACCAGATTGATGTATATATATTTATTGCCCCTGATTTCCTATTTTTCTCTTTTTAATCCATATAGTATAGTAGCATTTAAGAACATATCCAAAGAAACATTTGCAAATTTCTCATGGTGTCTGTTAAGCATTTTATTCAATATTTTGCATATTTTTGCCATTTTATATTTCTTAGAAGAGCTCTTTTCTGCACCCCGTGTAAGGTGTCTCAGTTTTGTTTATTTCATCTCATTCAGGTTTTGTTTGTCTGGTAAAGTGTTTATTTTCACTTTATAGCTAAGTGATAACTGTGCAAGGTAGAGTATTCTTGGGTGAGAGATTTCTTTTCTCAGTAGTTTGAAAATGCCATCTAATTTACCCTTGGCCTATGTTTTCTGCTGAGAAATCTGCTGAAGTTCTAATGGGGGTTCCTTTGTAGATTATCATAGCATTTTTTGGTTGCCTTTAAAATTTTACTCTATCATGGACTAGCCAATTTGCATATGACATATCTTGAAGGAGGTCTCTTTGCCTTAAAGTTATTGGTGCTTTTCTGGCTCATGGACTTGAATATCAGTTCCTTACATAGTTTCAGGAAGTTATCAACTATTATTTCTTTAAATAAACCATCAGCTACCTTCTAACTTTCTTCTCCCTCCTGCATTTCACTCTAAAGTGCACTTCCTGAAGAAGTCTGATGGCTGTTGTAGAATTTCCTCACTTTTTAATATCTGCATCTCTGCACTCCTCTATCATTTCTAGTTTTGTATTGGTGAGTTTGCTAAACTCTCTTCCACAAAGGCAGTCTGCTCCCAATGTTTTCTGTTGCATTCTTCATCTCAGTTATTAAGTTCATCTGGTCCTCCAATAATGTTTGGTTATTTTATAGTTTCATTCTCTTTGGTAATGTATTCCTTATCAGCATTTAATTTATTCCTAAGCTCACTAAACTGCTATCTGAGTTTTGTTTTTTGTATTGAGTTTCTGTATGACATCTATTTGGATTCTCTGTTAATTATATGGCAATATACCATGACTTTAAGTTTGTTTGCTGAAGGGTAGACATTGTGTGTGTGTGTGTGCATGTGCGTATTTGTGTCTGTCTGTGTCTGTTTCGGTGTCTGTGTCTTGGCAACTGTGTGTGTGCGTGCACTATAATGTTACTGTAATTGGTCATGATCTTGGTAAATTATTGTTGTGAGGACACTAAATAACAGATGTGGAGTAGGAGCCCTTGCTTTTCTTTTCTGGTAGGTTGCAATATTGCAGAATTTTTGGTTTTACTTACCTGAGCTACCTCTGATAATATTTCAAAACGGCACTTTCCAGTCGCTACTGTCTGCATAAAAGATATGCTTTCATTGTCACTTCTTAGACTTCTCGGGTAGTTAATGCCACTGTTGTCACTGGGAAGGCAAACCCTTCCTTTAATTTGATATCCCTTGAGACTCAGTTTACACATTGTGGAAATGTGTAAATATAGGTGGGTATTTGGAATCAGACAAGTGCCTTTCCCATGTCCAGTTTTGCAAGGTAACTTTTCTCCACAAATATAAATGGGGAATTAGGACAGTGTCATGAATGTCTGAGTGTCTGAAGTATGGAATTTCTGTCTCCATTGTGGTTCCCTCCTAGCTACCTGTGACCATGAGTGCTTGTGCAGTTGGAGGCCGAAGCTGTGTGAACCACTGTGACCCTGTTTCTACTGGGTTCTCTGAGCCTGTGGGCTCAGATACCCTAGTAACTGAGACTTGGTTGCAGGCACCAAATCTGCTCTTCCCTCAGTTGAGCCTCCTTTATGTGTTTTAGCCCAACAATCTTCAACTTTACACATGTGTTCTGGAGTATTGTTTTGAATTTTAGTTATACTTGTTGAGATGTGAAAGTTTTACAGACTGAAGATTTTAGGGGAGAGACAGAAATAGTTTAAAATTATGTCATTTTTTTCAAAGTATATACTTTTTCATTTAAAAGCTTAAATTCTAATTAGGACATTATAAGAACACTAAAGAAAGTGAACAAATCACCTCCCTAATGTCATAGTACTACAAAATTTTTGATTTTCCTGGGTTATTTTCTTCATTGTTTTTCCCACATACATGCACATTTTACTAAAATATATGACTATAATCTCTTTGAAATCATTTAAATTATTAAAATATTTCTCTGTGCTGTAAGTGTAGCCCTGTTTCTTCTCTAATTAATAACTGGTAGCTTACATATTTCTGTCTTCAACCTCCTTCTTGTCTGTCCCAAAGGAAACCACTAGTTGGTACACTACACATATATATGTGATTCTGTTCCTGTTTCTTTATGATTATTTCTCTTATATCTTTAGTTTCCTCATATAAGTGATAACTTAGAGTGTTTTTCTCAGTATGAATTATTTTCATATATACAACAACCTCTGGGTCCTGTCACATTTTTCCAAATGGAAGAATATTATTTTTTGATATGACAATGATTAAGTATTTATTATGTTATCTATATCTCATGGGCAGTTGAGTTGTGTTGACGGGCAGTTGAGTTGTGCATCTACCCTTGGCTATTTTAAATGATGTTGTTAAGAACATTGGGGGTAATATATCCTTTAAAGTTAATGTTTTCATTTTTTTCAGATTTATATCAAAAACTGGAATTGCTGCACTATATAATGCTTCTATTTCTAGTTTTCTATGCACTGTTTACACTTTTATAATAGTGGATGCATCAATATATGTTTCCACCAACAGTGTACCTTGGTTCCCTTTTATTAACATTCTTATTAATGTTTGTCATTAGAAGCATTTTTTAATAGCCCTTTTGTTTGCTGTGAGATTATATTTCATTCTGGTTTTGATTTAAGATTTCCTAATGAATAGCAACGTTATGTTTCTTTTTATGTGAATGAAATTCATCCACATGTCTGTTTTTGAAAAGTTTCCATGAAGATCCTTAAAATGTTTTTACGTTGGGGCCTGTGTTTTAAAATATTGAGTCTAATATGCTACATATATATTGTGGATATTAACACCTTGTTGGTCTCAATGACTGAAATTTTCCTTCTATTCTGTGTGTTGTCATATGTGTTGTAGAATGTTTCCTTTGCTCTGCAAAAGGTTTTACACTTCACACTTATAGAAGAAGTAGAATCCCTGTATCATGTACTACATCTAAATTTTTCTACATAAACTTAAAACTATTATTGATAATTTTCCTTTTTTTTTAATTAAGAGACAGATCACCAATAAATATTGCTATAATTTATCTCAAAGAAAGTTCTCCTCATGTTTTTGGTCAGAAATTCTACAGTTTCAGGTTTTACATTTAGGAAATTAATCAATTTTTATCTAATTTTGTATTCTATGGAAGGAAGTGATCATACATCTTTCTTTTACATGTACTGTCCAGTTTTCCCAGAACTACTTGTTGAAGAGACAGCCTTATTTACATTGTATACTTTTGCCTCCTTCATTGTAGACTAATTGACCATAGGGTTTATTGGGTTTATTTTCTGTGTGGGTTTATTTTCAGACTCTTTATTTTGCTCCATTGATCTATGTGTCTCTTTTAGTGATATATTATGATGCTTTGATTACTGTAGCTTTGTAGTACTTTATAAATCCAGGGAGGATAATACCCACAGTTTTGTTTATTTTTCAAAGATAATTTTAGAAAATTTGGGTCTTTCCTATTTTTGTACAAATTTTATTACTTTTACCCTTTTTTTGAAGAAACATATGGATTCTGTGAGAATAGAAATTTATTAAATGTAAAACCATAAGAAAAAGAGTAAAATGCAGAGGATAAATCATATAATATAAAACAAACAATGGATTGCTGTAAAAAATCAAAGGAAATATATATAGAGAAAAATGACAACAAAAACAAAGTCCATGGGGTATAGCAAAAGCAGTATTAATAGGGATGCTTATAAAAAATAATCCCACTTATACAAATAAGAAACATCTCTCTCCTATAACATAATCTTACAAGCAACAGTTATAGCAAAATAAGAAAAAATTTGTTAGTAGAAGTAAAGACAGCTGAAAGGTCAGAACATAAATAAATAAAATAATGATTAAAAGTAGAAACATTCAGTCAAACTAAATAATGGTTTTTGAAAGATAAATAAAGCTGATAAAATTTAACCAGACTCATGAGAAAAAAGAGTACAGCTTAATAAGCTCAGAAATAAATGAGAATTTACAGTTTATATCAAAGAAATACAAAGCATCAAAAGAAGATGCAACAAGTTATATGTAAATAAATTGGAAACCCTAGAAGAAATATACAATGTCTGAGAAAGACATAATCTCCATGATGGAATGAGAAATAGAAAATATGAACAGATAACCACCAATGAATTTGAATAAGTCATTAAACAAAATTTCCCAAGAAACAGAATTCCAGACCTAGACAGCTTCACATGAGAATTCTGCCAAACATTTAGAGAAGAGCTATCACCTATAATTCTCAGAGATTTCCAAAAATTTCAAGAGGATGGAAGGCTTCCTACCCCACCTTTCTGTATCACACTACTACTAAAAGTGGAACAAATATATCAAAAAATTGCAGGTTAAATACTACTGATAAGTATTGATGTAAAAATCATCACTGAAATGTTAGCAAAGCAAAAAATACATTAACAGGATTATATATTATGATTAAGTCCATTTAAATCCAGGGATGCAAAAGTGATTCACTACCTACAAATTAATCAATATGATACACCACACTAACAAATTAAAGATAAAAATAATATAGTCACATCAAAAGAGTCATAAAATGTTTTGAAAATCATTAACTATTTAAGGTTATATTTCTTCTCAAATTGGGCATGAGGAAACTTACCTCAACACAGTTAAGGTCATATATGACAAGAACTCAACTAACATGACACTCACTGACTAAAAGCTGAAAGCATCTGCTGTAAGAGCAGGAAGAAGGCAAGAATGCTAACTCTTAGCACTGTTATTCAGTATACTATTGGAAATTCTAGCCATAGCTATCCAAAATTAATGGAAATATAATACAGCTAATTAAGAATAGGAGTAAAAGTATCTGTTTGCAGATGACATTGTTTAAACAGAAATCATATAGATGGCACTTCAAAACTACTAGGACTTATCAGTGCATTTGCTAAAATTTCAGAATGTAAAATTAACATACACAAATCTTGCATCTGCACACTAACAACAAGCTAACAGATAGAGAAAGTGAAGGAACTGTCTCATTTACAGTTACATTGCAAAACAAAAATCTTCAAATATATCCAAACAAGGAGGTAAAAGAACTGTACACAGAAAACTATAAAATATTTATAACAGAAATTGGAGATAATGCAAACAGATGAAAGGATATACTGTGTTCATTGATGAGGAAAATAATATTGTTCAAATGACAGTACAAGCCAAGAAAATACATTAATTATATTCAGTGCATATCAAAATACCAAGGGCATTTTCAGAAATTACAATAAATATTAATAAAATTTACATGTAAACACAAAAGTGTTGAAATCACAAAAAAAGAAAAGAAAAGAAAACAAAAAATAAACACAAATATATCTGACAAAGAACAAAGAAGATGTATCACTTTCCCTGATTTAAACTATAATAAAAAGCTACAGTAATAAAAAGAATATGGAAGTGGCACAGAACAAAGAAAATAATGGAACACAAAGAAAGCCTGAAAATGAAATCAGACAGTTATGGTCATTAAGCCCATTACAAAAATGAATATACAGTGTGGAAAAGTAATCATCAGGCATATGAAACCAGTCAGCATCACTAACCATCAAAAAAATTCATGTCCAAAACACAATAAGATTTTATGTCAGTCCTGTCAGAATGAATATTACCAAAAAGATAACAAATATAAGTGTTGGTGAGGATGTAAGAAATACAACCCTGATGCACTGCTGGAGTGAATGTAAATTTGTGCTGCCACTGTGGAAAAGAGTATGCAGTCTTATCTAAAAATTGAAAATGAAATATAATCCAACATTTCCATATCTGGATGCTTATTCCAAGAAAATAAAAACACAAACTAGAAAGGATAAATTCAAACATATATTCACTGCAGCATTATATATATGTACACACACAGATAAAAATAAAATGGGTTATTACTCAGCTATAAAATGAATAAGTTCTTCATTTGCAACAATTGGGTAGAACAAGAGGGTTATATGCTAAGTGATATAAGTCAGAAAGAGAATGACAAATGTTGTATGATTTTATTCATATTTGGAATTTAAAAGAAATGAACATACCACAACAGAAAAAGAGATATAGATATACAAAGAAACAGGTTGTTCACAAGAAGGAGGATAATGGTGTGAGGAAAAAGAAATATTTGACGAAAATTAAGAGAGAAAATTTTCCAGTTGCAAATTAAATGAGTCAGGGGCTGGAAATGTGCTGTATGGGGAATAGTAAATAACTGTGAAATATCTTTAAATAGCAACATATCATAACGATATATTCTGGTGATCAGTTTGAAATGTACTAAAAATAGCAAACAGTACATTGTGTAAGAGGACTAACACTGTTTATAGATAAAAGTACACTTCAAAGACAAACATACTTATAGGAAAAAAAATTAGACTTGTAGTTACAGAGGCAGGGGTTGGGAAAGGAGGATTTCATTAATGCACTCAAAAGCTACAAACCGCCAGCCGTAAAATAAATGTGTCTTAGGGATGCCCCGTAGGAACATGAAAATTACAATTAATAATGCTTTATGTTATATATGAATGTTGTTAAGGGAGTAGACCATTAGTTTTCTCATCACAACAAAAAAGCAAATTGTATCTCTATAATATTGTATCTAAATGAGATAATGAATTCTCCCTAAATTTGCTATGATATTTATTTCATTATACTTGTAAATCAAATCACTATCCTGTGCACCTAAACTTACACATTATTCCTCACCAATTGTATCTCAATTGAAGCAGAAGGAAAAATGGAAATTCAATATTCAATTATTCCCATGACATGTCACATAATTATTTCTGCAGCAAGTAAACCTGAGTCATGATACACTTATCCTAGGTAAAGATACTAATAAATAAGTGATTCTAATAAATAATACATAAAGATACTAATAAAATAAGTGTTTTACCATGATTTAAACATTCTTCATGTTAACAGCCCACTGCTTCTGCAGGTATCAAAATTTCACTCAGTGTATTCATCTGAGATTAGGGAATGGATACAAATTTAAAACTGGCTTCTCTTGCTGTGTGATAAAGTTCACTGTCTCTGACCGATGGTCTCATCTCCCAACAGCACCTGTAAGAAATGAACATGCTAGGTTGCTAAAAATCTCAGCATGGTAAAATATAAGAACTCCTAAAATTCTTAACTGTTTTGCAATGGGCATGCAATACTGACAAAGACTTGATTTTGGATAACAATGTGGTGTTTTCTCATGGTTGCATTATGGGATGTGAGGATAATCCCTGAGATCCACAACAAAGATTCTAGCTCAAGTTCTGGGCAAAGAAGTGTAAAGGTTCTGCATTATTAGGACTGAGGACTGCTTTCAAAATGATGACTATGCTCACTTTATTCCAGGTAGTCCAAGGAAAGAAAGGTTATTGCAAATTCTAGGTGAACAGGTATAAGTCAGTGGTTCAGTCTCTATAAATTAGTCAAGGGGTGATCAAAGCCACAATAAGTTGTGTCAACAATGAGAATTAGAAGAACAAAGAAATTAGACATAAGCATAAATTAAAAAGGAGACACAGTCCTCTGCTGGGCTCTGGGGACTGGAGAATGTATTTGCCTCAGTCCCATTCAAGGGTTCAGTGGCTTGGCCCTAGCATCAGCTCGGGATTCAATAAACAGGTAACAACTAGTATATTGGGAGAAATATAAACTACCTCTACCTGATCAGAAGAAAATCTGGTGGCTCAATGAAACTATTAATTCACAGAAATTCTGCCAGATGCAGAATAAAAATTTACTGATGACCTAACTAAGAAAAACTTATTTACTGCTTAACAATCCATCTTCACACACACACACACACACACACACACACACACACACACACACACAGTGGAAGACAGATTTGTCGTATTTAGTGGTAAGAGTTCTGTGGGCAGAGCTCAGAGGATAGATTTCAAACACCAGACAACATTTCTACTTTTGCCAATAGTCTAGCTTTTCCGAGGTAGAAAACTATAGATGGAGAAACCAACAATATTTTTCTTTAGGATTTCTAATTTCAAAAGTAAACTGTAGCTTTTGACTTATCAGTATAGAACCTTGTTAAGATGATAATTGTAAGACCCACTGTCTGATAAGAGAGTTGGAAAATAGGTGCTGAACCAGTCCATCTGAACCTCAGCCTTCTAATATAAGCAACAACATAGCCATGATCGAGTTGTGCTGACAAATTTAAAGGCTTGATGATTCTGTGTCTGCTGTCTAGACACAGATCTCCTGCTGCAAGTGGTCTCTTTTCTTCTCTTGTAAAAGGTCATATTGGTGGGATGTTGCAAGAGGTTACCCTGGCCCATTTGCCTTTTCTCCAGATTTTCAAAGGCTTTCTACACAACTGGTGACATATTTTCAGGACTCAATGTTGCCATTCCAGTCTTAACAGTTGACAGTGGCTGCATGATTATGAGCAGAAGCCTTAGACACCCTGACATTGCCTACAATTTTTCCAGCATTTCAGGGCATTTCACATTCTGTAAATCCTTCACCTTTTATTTAAATTGATAGGAAAAAGACAAATTCTTCCATGAATATTTTATATTTCCTAATATCTGCAGAAAATTGGTACTCATGAAGTTGGACAAATTTTTAAATCCACCACCCTCGCCTCCTTCTGCTCCACACATTTTAGGTTGCAATTTGGTTACTGAATACAACCACCCCAACCAAGGGTATAGTACCTCTTTGATACTTCCTGTGTGAAGGTTAGAAGGGGCACAAGTTATGTGGGGTGCATAAACCTTCATTAAATGTTTGCATTAGCACTGTCTCTTCTGGGCAAAGCTCTGATTCTAAGAAGCAAATTAATTAGAAGTCAGTATAGTTATTAATATGATGAAGAGGATCAGCTATTTTGGGGTGGGTGGATGATGAAGAGTAAGGAAAAAATCCATCAAATGAGAATGGAATGCTTTAGGCCTCAGGAGGCATGAATTAAGAAGAAAATAATACTTTGTCTCCTGTAGCTACCCCCACTTACTGTCTTGAGTGACTAGTCCATGGGCTATGGAAAGAGCTAGTTTGTGGTGAAGAGTAAAGACCACAACGAAATAGTGTGAAACCATGAGAGATTTGTTGTTTCAGGGAAGTAGATTTTGCTTAAAGTCAACATGTATTTTTCATTCACTAAATACTAAAATTCATCCTGTGGCAAATGCTGTGCTTACTGTGCTGGTATCCAAGTTAGACAAGGAAAGGGGGATAGACAGAAAACTTCTGAAGAAGGTAGTTTCTGTGCTGAGACTGGGAAAGTCTAAGTAGGTAAAAGGAGGACATCCAAAGTCCAAGGATGAGCTGGAGCAAAAGTGTTGAGTTTGCAGCTAACATACTTGACAAACGTTTGCCTGGATGTATCTCCAGATACAGTGAAACATAGGGATATGCCAAGGTAGTCAGATGCCAGATTTATAAAGGAATGACTAAACTAAGTTCAGTTTGTGTGCGTAGAGTTGGAAAGGCATTAAGAGCCATCCTGAGGACGTAAGCTTGTCTTTGGACGGAAAATAAAAGCAAAATAAAGTATCGACTGAAAATATAGTGTAGACTCTTGAGGGCAGGAAATGAAAGCAACAATTGGAATGCTTTGAGAACAGAACAAAGAAGACAATAGATAAAATTTCTTCTCAAATTCAACCACATGCTGAATGTGCCAACTGAGATTACATCATGTGACATTTATGATTCCAGGGATGACATATTAGAGACCATGATCCCGGGGATGGTTTCTGAATTTATCTCCTTCCAACCAATCCTAACTTAACACATTTAACACTTTCCAGGATGAACCAGAAACCACTTAGTACTTTTCCCTCTCTCCATGTTATAGTCTTCCTCCAAATTCTTCCATTTTCTCTTCTTCCTTACAAGAAATTTTTTAAATTAACTACCATATTGTTCCATTATATGATCATATCAATCAAGTATCTCTTTTTACCTTTAAATTGTAACTTAGTCTCCCATTTATCTCTTAACACTATTTAAAAAAAATAAGGTAAATAGAGGTAAACAACTATGTTTATTTTTCAAATAAGAAAATTGCAGGTATTTGTCCAACATCAATTTTAATCTTTGTTATCCTGCATAATCTGATAGTCCTCTGGTAGATCAGTTGTGACTAAAATGACGTTCATAAACTGAAGATGTCTGATGAGTTGGCCTTGAAAGAGAGTTAGCTGATGTATCAGCAATCAATGGCACTGGAAACCGTGGGTTGCTCCCTGGTTGAAGTTTAGAAAAACGACCTTCATTGGCAGATATGTTGTGATATCTATCTGGAAAAATAGAAGGTTCCACCATCTGTCCAAAATAATTCCTCTGTATGGGATACAAGATGCTGTACTGAGAAGTAGAAGTTGTAGTTGTAATGAAGTTCACAACACGGCTATTTGCTTCAATGTAGCTGCTTTGAGAGTGCCTGTGGACAGTGGTGAACTTCTTTAAAATAGCACGTTGATTCACTGCAATTTGTTCTGGTGGTCTAACTGACATTGATGATGGAGGAGAAAAATCAACTCTGATCGGGGTAGTTGTGTCACCAATTATGTGGCTGGTAGAGAGCTTTCTTATTAGAGGCATGTTTAAATTTACAGAAGGTAAAAATGTACTGTCTCCACTAGTGTCACCCACAAAATCAGAATTATGATTATCCACATTACCCACTGCTTTATAGTGCTTCTTGTTGAAATCTTCAGCCAATGAAGATACCAGAGAGGCATTTTAAATCACAACTCTTCTTTTTATTCTCACTAAAAGCTGGGGACAGCCTCGTTTAAAATTTGGATTATGATAGAACTGCAGCTACAACCAAAGTAGAAAGATTTCAGTAATAATTTATACCAAAATACATCACTAAAATAAGCCTAACCTATAAAACCTCAGATTTCACGTTTACTATGCAAAGATAATATCATCAAAATATGAACATTGCTGACAATATTTTGAAGTTCCTTATTTGGAAAATAGACATTTAAATAGTATAGTCATCAAATTTAAGAAACTAGCATTTGCAGTAATGGTGAATGCCACTTTTTAAAAGCAGCTTTAATACCTTTATTTAGATTTCTGGTAAAATTCATATTTGCAAGCAAAATTTCTTATAATGTGAATACTTAAGTCACTGTCCTCATTTTTTAGAATAAATAAAGAATTTTAGCCTTAGTACTTTTATACAATTTTCAAAATCTAGCTTTACATTTATATTACCATAGGTTGATGTACAAAATAAAATTTTATATATAAGTTACGAAGTGGTAACTAAAGTTTCTGAATACCTTGCTTAAAACAGAGACTTCTTTTTCTTCTGCCAGAAAGTCTGCTAGAAATGCCAATCTTTGGAATTTCTGCCGCACTTTACTAAACCCATAAATGTTAGGCTAAGTAAATTTTTCATTCTTCCAGTTTCAAATATTCTGAAAGGGGCCTTTCTTTCCAAAACTTCCTTCTTAAAGACATCTTCATCAATCACTATGGAAATTCCATTATCATCCCTCCAGATGGATTTATATTGGTCACTCCCAGCCATTTTCCAGAGTTTTCTTGGAAATGTCAGAGAACAAAAATCATTATCTTCATCTGGTTCAGAGACACAATGTATGTAACATGGCCTTTTAATCAAGGATTCTTCAGACAAAGTCTAAAAAGCAATTTTTTCAATCATAGACCTCAAGTCCAAATCCCCAGAGAATGTTTGATAACACAATAGAGATCTACTGGAGTTTCCTTAACCAGTTGGTCCATCTTAATCTGACACCTCTTGAATTTCTGAAGAAACATGTGCCATTTCATATAACTTTTTCTACAGCTACTTTTCTAATCTGCATGATTTTGAGCACTGCAGCTTCAAATGCTGCTTTGGCAGGCCTGCACAGATAAACTGCTAGGCCATCAGAGTGGTTCTCAACCTGAGTAGCTGTGACATCACAAAACGACTGGTCTCCTAGCAACTCAAGGGTAACATTCAGCCAGTGTTTTCTTCTCACTCATCCAGTTAAAATGAAACATATAGGATTCTTATTTTTATAGAGTGATCTGCAAATATTATCTACACAAAATCTTTTAATACAATTTAATTTTGAGGTTTATTAAATAAAACCAATCTCGTTTCTTTTGTACACAAATTTATAACAGATTAGTGAACAGAGAATAAATAATGCAGAAAATATATAAAATAATTTTAAAGTTTAGAAATTTTAACTGAAATTTTTCTAAAACCTGTACAGAAAAGGTATAACTATTTCAATATCATTTGTAATTAAAGTGAAACATAATTTGATTTGGTATTGGAAGCAGGTATTTATCTGTGTACTTTAGAATATGTTGCTCTATATTCAAAACATGAGAAGAATAAATATGTGTTTATATGTTATGTATATAAAAAATGGTTAAGATTTATGAAATAAAATATTAAAAAAATCAATCTAATTTAAGAAATCCCAAAGGGGAAACTTTTGTTTTAAATTGTCATTCAATGCTATAATTGAAACAAAAGTAATTTAATATTCTACAATATTATTGCAAAAGAGACAATCTTATTGTAAATTTACAAATGTTTATTTTTGCCATTCTTTCACTCAGAGGTTTATCAGTTCCTAGAAGTAATAAATTTTCTTGTCATCTTTATAATCCGTACTCTTGTGTCTTCTGTTAATTGTTCCAAAATGATGTTGATAAATAAACTTATGCACAAGATCCTGGGTTCAATAAGCTTTGCCTCCATTAAGGGGAAAACAAACAAACAATCAAAAAACAAATATATAATCGTATGTGTCGGTTGGGGTGGAAAAGACTAGGTAATGCATTTTAGGAAGCAATATGTTTCTCAGTCCTGAAACAGTTGGCATTGTTATTATTATATGGTATTTTAAGGCAAGTGTCTTGTGCAATAATTGTAAATAGTAGCTATGTTCTGTATCAGAAAACTGTAGTAAGTCCAGTTTTACCAAAAGTAATATTATTTATTTAGAAATAAATTCCATTAAACATTAGCCAAGTTCAAAATGAGTGATAAAATTTTTAAATAAATAAATGTACCCTCAAGCTACAATGTAAATTTTTCATTCAGTGTCTGTAAATCCCATTCTAAATGAATATTAGCAACATGAATACATGGCATATTATAACTATTATAAACTAAAGTTTAGTTGGATTTAGTCCTGATCCATAAATATTATTTAACAAACACAAATGAATATATGTGATCATCCCTTTAAAAAACAATGAATTCAAAAATAACAATCTCAAAATATGTAGGAAATTTATTGACTGGTCTGATCTTAACATTTTTAAAAATATATTCTTAAATTCGCTCTGGATAGAATGTAACTAAGCATAATAAAAGTCATATGTGAAAAACCCATGATTTACTTCAATTTGAATGTTAACATACAGGAAGGTTTTCCTCTGGTCCAGTAATAAGAAAAAAAAGCTCATTTTCACAAGTCCTAAATTACACTACTAGAAGTCCTAGCCAGAACAACTAGTCAAGGAAAAATATAAAATTCATTCTACTTGTAAAAAAGCATTGAAGTTATTACAGATGACATAATTATGCATAGATAGAAAACTCCATAGTTTCCTCCAGTGAGTTTTTGAAATAATGAACAAACTTAGTAAACTTGCAGAATACAAAATCAATATACAAATATCCATTGCATTTTTGTATAGTAAAAGCACAATATCAGAAAGAGAAATTAGGAAAACAATTGTGTGTAAATTTATAGCAAAAAGAATAAAATAGGAATAAATTTGAAAAGTGAAATAAAAGATCTAAACACAGATCTATAAATTACAGGTGCAAGGAATATAAGTAAACAAAATAAATACAAAGATATTCTGTGCTCATTTATTGTACACAATGTGAGGAAATATTCTAATCTACCTTTTACATGTTCAATCTCACCAGCAGTAATTTTTGAGGAGAATGTCTTTTCTTAATTTTATACTCTTGCTTCCTTTTTCATGGGTTAATTGATCATAGGTGTGAGGAAATATATCTGGTTGCTCTATTCTCTTCTATTGATTTTTGTCTGGTTTTGAGCCAGTATCATGTTGTTTTAATTACTAAAGCTTTGTAGGATTGTTTAACAACAGAGAATTTTACACCATTAGGTTTAATATTCTTTTTCAAGATTATTTTGGCAGCTCATGATCTTTGTGGTTACATTTAAATTTTAAAATTATTTGTTCTATTTATTGGAAAAATCTCATGGGTATTTTCACATGAATCACACTAAATGTAGATTGCTTTGGGTAGTATGGTTGTTTCAACCACATTGTTTCCCATCATTAACATAAGAGATAATTTCATTCCTTTGGATCAGTTTTAATTTCCTTTATCAATGTTCTCTGTTTTTTAATGTATAGGTTTTCACCATATTTGTTAACTTCATTTATATGTGTTCTTTACATATATATATATATATATTTATATACATATTTGTTAACTCATTTCGTACACAGAAACAGTAGGCAAAAGGCAGTGGCAAGACATATTCAAAGTCCTGAATGAAAGAAAGCTGTAATCTAAGATACTTTATCAAGCAAGGCTAAATTTTAGAATAGAAGGAGAGATAAATAACTTCCACACAAGCAAATACTTAAAGAATTTAGCAAGAGAAAAAGAAATAAGGATCTACTCTAAATGAAAAAGAAGCAGGGTGCTATAGAATAGAGAAAGGCATAATTACAAAGGCAATATCTACAATGACTTACAACAGAATAAATATGATGTTGTAAAAAAGGACATCAAAGTTTTTAAAAGTCACAGAGTGAAACAGGATAATACAGAGTGTTTTCTTCTTGTTTGTATTCTCTGTAGGGTGGGTTTGAGGTTGTATTCTTATCAGTTAAAATAAACAAATATAGTACTGGTCAATATACATAGAAAACAAGGTAGCCATAAGTCAAAAGCTTACAATGAAGTCACAAAGACATAAAGAAACAAAGGTAATAAAAGAAAACTTATCAAGCCACAAAAACAAAAAGAAATGAACAAAAAGAAAATAACAAATCAACTGGAGAATGAAGTTCCATATGGAAATAAACACCATTCTATCAATAATTATCACAAATGTTAATCGATTTAGTGCTTCAATCAAAAGATATGTATTGTCAGATGTGATAACACAACAATACCCTACATTATGAAGCATAGAAGAGACCCACATTAGTAAGAGGAACACACATCCATTTAAAGTCAGAAGGTGGAAAAATATATTCCATTCAAATGCACATGACAAGAAAGCAGGACTAGCACCACTGACTTCACAAAAAGAGACTTTACAAAAAAGGCCATAGAAAAAGATAAACAAGGACATGATATAATGATTAAAGGAGCAAATCAAAATGAGGGTATTTTACCTATTAAGATATATGCACTCAATATAGGAGCACCTAAATACATAAAGCAAATACTAATAGATAAAAATAGAGAATCCCTGGGAACACAATCAAAGTAGGAGACTATAACTCCCCATTACTATCACTGGACTGGTCTTTCACACAGAAAATTACTAAGGGAACATAGATAATAAATACATTATAAAATAATTGGAGATGCTTGATATTTTCAAAACAGTACTTCTCACCAAAAGAGAATATACATTCTTTTCCTGTGTACAAGGAACATTTTCAATGAAAGATAATGTACCCATGCACTCAAGAAGCCTCAACAAATTTAAGTAGATAAAAATTATTTCAAGCATCTTTTCTGAGTTTAATACCATGAAACTAGAAATCAATCACAGAAAACCAGTGAGAAAAAATGACAGCATCCATATTAAAAACATGGTAGTAAAACAAGGGGGGGAGGTGATGAATAAAAGAAGAAATTAAAAAATATCTTGGGAAATATGACAAAACACTACACAAAGTCTATTGGAAACTGTTAAAGCAGGCTTAATAGGGAAGTTCATAGTGACAAGGCCCTCCTCAAAGTAGAAGAACAATTTCAAATAAATAATCAAACGTTCTATGTAAACTAATCAAGAAAAGAAGAGCAAACAAAACCAGAAGTCAACAGAAAAATGGGAAAAAATAAAGATCAAGGAAGAAATATTTGAAATAGAGATTAAATAATAGAAAAAATCAATCAATTTCTTTTTTGAAATAGTAAACAATATTGACAAATTTCTGGACAGGCTCCCCAACAAGAAAAGAGAGAGAACACAAATAATATTAGAAATGAAAATGGAGAAACTACATAGAGTAAAACAAATTTACCATATATCATAAGGAAACAACATGAGCAACTGTGTGTAAACAAACTGGATAACCAGGAAGAAATGGAGAAGTTTTTGTAAATATTCAGCCCACCAATATTGCATTAAGGAGAAGTTAGCCATTTAAAGTGACAGATCACCAGAAATGGAATAGAATTATCAATAAAATAAAAAATGTCAGCAAAAAAAATTCAAACCCAAATATCTTCACTGGGGAATTTGACCAAACATACTAAGAAAAATCCATACCAGTCCTTCTCAAAGTCTTCCAAAAGATTGATATGGAGAGAGTACTCCCAAACTCTCACCATAAGGCCAACATCAACCTGATACCAAAACCAGACAAAGACACTACACCAAAAAGAAAACTATAGGCCAATATCATTGATAAACATAGAAGTAAAAGTCCTTGAGATATTATTAACAAACAGAATCCAAAACACATAAAAAAAAGATCATGAACCATGGACAAGTTACGTTCATCCCAGGAACACAAGGATGGTTGAACATATGCAAATCAATCAATCAATTGTGATACACCATATCAACAAAAGAGAAGACAAAAACGATATTATCGTCTCAGTAGATGCAGAAAAAGCATTTGATAAAAATTAACACCTATTTGCAATAATAGTTCTTTTCACAGTGGGCATAGAGGGACCATATCTCAACATAATGAAAGCTATTTATGACAAACATATAGCCAGCATAATACTCAATGGTGAAAACCTGGAAATCTTCCCACAAAAACCTGAGACAAGACAAGGATGCCCATTCTCACAATTTTAATTAAATATAGTCTTGGAATTCCTAGCCACAACGATCAGGTAAGAAAAATAAATAAAAGGATTCAGACTGGAAAAGAAGAGGTAAAATTGTCACGATATGCAGACATGACACTATATATAGAAAACTGTAATAGCTTCACAAGGAATACTTAGGCTAAAAAGGAAATGGGCAAGTTAGCCAGAGTAATGTACAAAAACCAATTACATTTCTTTACACTACCATTGAATCAACAGAAAAATGAAGTATAGATTCAACCCATTTTATAACTGCACCCAAAATTATAAAAGGCTTAAGAGTAACTCTGACCAAGGAGGTGAATGACTTATACATGGGGAACAAGAAAACATTGATTGAGGAATTCAAGAAAGATTTCAGGAATTGAAAAGATACCCAATGTCCTTGTAATGGAAGATATAATATTGTTAAAATGGCCATACTACCCAAGGAAATCCACAAACTTAATCTGAGTTCCTATCAAATTATTCAAAACATTTCTTTTTAGGACTGAAACAAATGATCATAAGATTTATATAGAATCAAAAAAGATCCATAATTTCCAAAACAAAATTGAAGAAAAAGAAAGAGGTTGGAGGAATAACCTGCCTGGTCTCCATACACTATTGCAGAGCTACAATAATAAAAATGTCATGATATTGGTACAGAAACAGGCATATGGACCAATGGATCAGAATAGAGAGCCAATGAATAAATCTACAGGCCTATTTTCAATTAATATTTTACAGAATAGCCAAGAATATGACACAGAAAACACCATCTCTTCACCAACTGGTGTTGGGAAAACTGGATTGCAGCATGCAGAGCAATGGAGTTAGAACACTCCTTCTCTCCATACACAAGAATAAACTCAAAATGTCTTGAAGACTAAAATGTAAGGCAATACACAGTTAATCTCCTAGAAGAAAATATACGCAAAACACTCCGAGATAAATTGCAGCAATGATCTCCTAAAACAGTCTACCCAGGTAATTGATGTAAGATCAAAATTAATAAATAGGACCTAATTAAACTTATAAGCTTTTGCACAACAAAGGGAACCATAAAAAAAGCAAAATGACAACCGACAGAAAAAAATATTTAGAAGCGATGCAACTGACAAAGTTTAATTTCCAAAATATAAAGGGTTCATACAACCTAATAATAATACTTAAAAAAAAAGAATCCCAATCTGAAAATGGGCAGAAGCCCTAAGCAAGCAATTCTCCATTAGAAACATACAAATGCCAAACAGATATATGACAAAAAAATGCTCACTATCATTATCAGAGAAGGGCAATTCGAAACTCTAATGAAGTATCACCTCACAATAGTAACAATGGCCATCATACAAAAGTCCACAGATAATAAATGCTGGGAAAGCTGTGGAGAAAGGGAAACCTCCTACACTGTTGGTAGGAATGTAGATGGTGCAGTCACTGTGGAAAACAGGATGGGAATTCCTCAAAAGAATAAAAATAGACTTAACATATGATCCAGCAATCCTGCTTCTGGGTATATATCAAAGAGAACCCTAATTCAAAATATCACCTGCACCCCAATGTTCTTAGCAGTGCTATATACAACAGCCACGACATGGAAGCACCGTAATTGTCCATCAACAAATAACAGTATACAGAATTTATCCATATTTACACAATGGAATAATTTTCTGCCATAAAAAATGATAAAACAATGACATTTGCAGCTAAACGGATGTCCACATAATGTGTCATTCTAATTGAAGTAAGCCAGAAAGAGAAAAAAAATAATACATGACATGATATATATAGAACCTTAAAAAAAATTTGGATGAGGACACTATGATTTCATGTACAAAAGTGAAACACACTTGCACATCTACTTAATAATCTTATGGTTACTGATGAAAGGGTCTTGGAGAGGATATATTTGGGAGCTGTAGAGTTATAAATGTTATCCACTATATATAAAAATAGATGTTTTCAAAATTTCTGTTGTATGACACAGGGCAGTATGTTAAATATTGTGAAGTTAACTTTAATAAGCACACAAATATATGCATGAATTGGGACACTGTGCTAAACACCACAGATTGACACAATGTAAATGGCAGTACTTCAATGATAAATAAATGAATAAATAAGTAAATAAGTAAGAAAGTTAATAAATAAATAAATAAATAGTATTTAATAAAAAAAAGAAATACAAAGATTCACACTACTTAACTTTACACATCAAGAATCTAGGAGAAAACAGAAAGGAGAAGAAAATTGAATAAATGAGAGGAAGGCAAAAAACAATAGAACCAATTGAAAAGATAAAAAAAACTAAGTCGGTTTCTTTTAAGCATAAAGTGAACAAAGGTTTAGGTTGGCTAAGAAAATAAAGACTCAAATAAAATTAGAAGTAAAAGAGAAGATATTACTACTGATGTTATAGAGATGCATAGCATCATAAGAAATTACCACTAGCCAACAATTTGAATGACCTAGAATAAAAGACGAATTCTCAGAAACATATCTCTTCCAATTCTGAATCAAGAAGTAATTAGAAAGTAAAATAGAGCAAAAGTGTGTATGAGTAAATCAGTTATCCAAACCTTCCAAACCATAAAATATTTACAAGATGACTTTACTGGTGAATTCTGTGATACCTTTGAAGAAAATTTCTCACCAATTCTTCCCCAAACCATCCAAGAATCTGAAGGGGGTGAAAGTATTAAAACTTGTTTTATGATGCCAGCTTTATTTGCATAAAAATGCTAGAAAGGACATTATATGCAAAATATAGAATATTATCCCTGATGTACATATGTGCCAAAATTATCAACAAAACACAAGCAAAATGAATTCAACAACACATTTAAATTATCATACACATACATGAGTAAAGGGATTAATCCCTCGGTTTAAAGATACTTCAAAATATTGAAATCAATAAAGGTGACATCCCACACTAATAGAATGAGAAATAAAACTCACATAATCATCTCAATAGGTGCGGAAAATCATTGTATATACTGCAACATCCTTTTAAGATACTCCTAATAAATTAAATTAGTCAGTGGCACAATATCATATACACACAGACACTGTGTGGAGAGAAGTGAAGCAGTTCTCTGTTCATTGATTCTTTGGAAAAGGGTTTATATAGGACATGCACAATGCCTCACATATAATCTAGGTTATAACAATGTTAATAATCTTAAGCTATTTATGTTCCCATGTTCCTGAAGTAAGCGCTTGATGTTAAATGATCAAGAATTGTTTTAAAGTTCATCACGGAACTTCATTAAGTAGGCCATCACTTAGCCAGCTGGCTGTGCCTGTCTTAGATTGTCCTCCTCTGAGGATCTTACCCAGCATACCCTATACAGCCATCCATACTGGATACATTGAGTAGGCCATTTCATATCCAGTCAGGATATGTGACATTCCTACCAGATTGTTTATCAGTTCAGCCCATGGGCTTATTCTCTAGAGACTTCAGACAGGGGCCTACAAACCCAACATCCCTTGACTGAAAACTGGATGAAGAAAATTGATGTATATATTAAATGGAAACAATAATTTGCATTCTTATCAAGAGTGTCCACGGCGTTACGTTTTCTCCTCAATCTCACCAACATATATTTCTTTTCTTTTTGATGAGAGCCTTCTGAGAAGTGTGAGGTCTTGTCTCATTTTTGGTTTATGACTTTCCTTATAATTTATAACTCTGAACACATTTTCATGTGTCATTTAGCCAACTGTATGTTTTCTACAGAAAATTGATTTTAATCAATCTATTCAGTTCTTATGGACTTATTTTTAATTGGATTGTTTGGTCTTTTTTGTTGTTGTTGTGTATGTTTGCATATATTTTGTATATTAGCACTTGATTGGAAAATATCACTTGCAAATATATTCTCCCATTGTGTTGGTTGACTTTACATTTTATTGATCATTTCTTCTGCAGTGTAAATCTGTTTAGACTGATATAGTCAAATTTGTTAGTTTTGCTTCTGCTTCCCTTGCCAGAGGACACATATGAAGAATCAAATTAAGTCAAGTGTACTTCTTATGTTTTACCCTAGGTTTCTTTTTTTTTCAGATTTTATATTTTATATGCCCAGGAGTGGGTTTGCTGTGTCATATGATAGGTCTATTTTTATTATTTAAAGTAAATTGCATACTGTTTCCAAATTGGTTGCACCAATTTTCATTCCCACCAACAGCTTTGGAGTGTCCCTTTTTCTCTACAACCTCCACAGTCTTTATTATTTGTACACATTTTGATGAAAACCCTTCTCACTAGTGTGAGGTAAAACATTATTTTATTTTTTTCTTGCCTTTGTATAATGATTAGCAATGTGAGCATGTTTTCATATTCCTGTTTGTCATCTGTGTGTCTTTTTTAGAGAATTAACTTTTGATCATTTTCTGGCTGAGTTGTTTGTAGATTTTTGAAATGGATTTGTATGAATGATGGGTGTATTTTAGAAATTAGCGTCTTGTTGATTACATTGTTTCCTAATGTTTCTCCCAGTTGGAAGTTCATATATTCATTCTGATTATTTTGCTGTGAAGAAGCTTTTAAGTTTAATTAGGACCCATTTGATTATTTTGTTTTTAATGTTTTCAGCTTGGGAGAGTGACATAGGAAAATTTAATACAATTTATCTATTGTTTTTCCTATGTTAGTTTCCAGGAGTTTTATTGTGTCATGTATTATATTCCGATATTTAAAGCATTTTGGTTTTATATTTGTACAGTGTGAGGGAGTGTTCTAATTTCCTTGATTTACATGTAGATGTCTAGTTTTCTCAACATCACTTGCTGAAGACTGTCTTTTAGTCATTGTGTATTTTTGTTTCCTTTGTCATAGTTTAGTTGACCATAGGTGTGATGTTTTATTTCTGCCTCTGTGTTCTGTTCCAGTGATATAGATGTTTGTTCATTTTCCAGTATTGTGCTGTTTTGATTACTGTAATTTTGTAATATATTCTGAGATTTGGGAGGGTTATGTGTTATGCCTCCAACTTTGTTCTTTTTCCTGATTGTTTCTTTTGCAGTTCTGGTTCTTTTGCAGTTCCATACAAATCATAAGACTGTTTTTAATTCCTGGAAAGTATCATGTAATTCAATCTGAATCACTTTATATCTGTAGACATCTTTTGAAGTATGTATATTTTAGCAATATTAATTCCTCTAAACTAAGACCTTGAGATTTCTTTCCATTTCTTAGCTTCAACTTCAAATTTATTTATCAGTGTCCTTTCGATTTTATTATCTTGTTTTTTTCATAGGTTTTTCATTTTTTGATCTGATTTCATATGGATTTTTTAAAATTATGGAATATTTCATTGTTAGTGTAAAGAAATGTGATAGTTTTTGTATATTAATTATGAATCATGCAACTTTGTTAAATGTCTTAATTAGTTTTTGTTGTTCTGGTGTGGAGAATCTTAACGGTTCCCTATATAGACTATTATGTCATCTAAAATAATAACAGTTTTATTTCATTCAATCCAACTTGAATAAATTGTTTTCTATTCCAATTTCTGTTGCTAGGACATCCCATACTGTGTTTAATAGAAATGCTGAGAGTGGGTATCCTTGTCATATTCCTTAATTTGGCTTCCAGTTTTTCACTTTTGCATATTATGTTGTATATAGTTCTGTAATAAATGACTTTAGTTATGTTGAGATATATTTCCTGAATCCTACTTTGGTAAGAGGTTTCTATTGTTGTTGCTGTTGTTGTTGTTGGTGTTGGTGTTGGTGTTGTTGTTGCTGTTCTAATGAATAAATGTTGAATTTTGTGAAATGTTTTTCATGGATTTATTGGGATAACCACATCGTTTTTTGTTTTACTTTTGTTAATGTGATGTTTCAAACTGATTGATTTGTGTATGTTGAACCTCTCTTGTGACAGTGCAATGAATCCAAGTTGATCATGGTATATGATTCATTTTTGGCATTGCTGGATTTAGTTTGCTAATATTATTTTGGGGAATATTTGCATCTAAATCAATCAAATATATTGGCTTGAAGATGTCTTTGCCCGTACTTTGTTTGTTGGCTTTGCTATCAGTGTGATGAAATCTTCATAGAATTAATTTGAGAGTTTCCCACACCTTCAAAATTTTTGAATAGTTTGAAGAGTATAAGTTCTAATTGGTATTTTTGTATAGTTCTCCAAGGGAGCTGTCTATATCTGCACTTCTATTCAACAACTTTTTAAATGCAGATTCTATCTTTCTTCTAGTAAAGTTTGTTCAAATTATTTGTTTCTACTTATTTCTGTCTCTTTCTAGACATTTGTCTATTTCTTCTAATTTGTCTATTTTATTGGCATATATGTGTTGACAAAATGAAAACTTTTTTTGTATATCTTAGGTAACAATAGTTATTTCTCTTCTTTTATTTCTGACTTTATTTCTTTGAAGCATCTCTCTTTCCTTCATGATACCTAGCTAGAGGTTTTCTGATTTTGCTTATCTTAAAAAGAAAACATAAAACAAAATCTTTTGTTACATTACACTTTTGAATAGTTATTTTTCCTCTTTAATTTATATTTGCACGTGTAATATTTAGGATCTTTTTTTTCTTTTTTATACTTTTTTAATTGGTTTAAAATCATTTTACAAAGTTGTCTCCAATTCCAGGGTAGAGCACAATTTTTTCAGTTAAAATGAACATATATACATTTGTTGTCCCATTTTTTCTTCTGTGAGCTGCTGTAAAATCTTTTATATATTTCCCTGTCCTATACAGTACAATCCTGTTTATCTATTCTACAATTTTGACCTCCCAGTCTATCTCTTCCCACCCTCCGCCCCCTTGGCAATCAAAATATTTTATTCTATGTTTGTGTGTATTTCTGTTTTGAAATATTGCTTTTTGTTTTGTTTTGTTTTTAGATTCCACTGATAAGCCATCTAATATGGTATTTTTCTTTCTCTTTCTGGCTTACTACATTTAGACTGATTTTCTCCAGGAGCATCCATGTTGCTGAAAATGGCATTATGTTGTCATTTTATATGGCTGACTACTATTCCATTGTAAAAATATACAACCTCTTCTTTTTCCAGTCAACTGTCGATGGACATTTAGGCTGTTTCCATGTTTTGGCTATTGTAAATAATGCTGGCTATGAACATTGAGGTTCAAGTGTCATCCTGATATAGGGTTCCTTCTGGATTTATGCCCATGAGCAGGATTCCTGCGTCATATGGTAAGTCTATTCCTAGGCTTTTGAGGAATCACCATCCTGTTTTCCACAGTGGCTGCACCAAACTGCATTGCCACCAGCAGTGAAGGACGGTTCCCTTTTCCCCATAGCCTCTCCTGTATTTGTCATTTGTGGATTTTTGAATGATGGCCATTCTGACTAGTGTGAGATGATACCTCACTGTAGTTTTGATTTGCATTTCTCTGATCATCAGTGATATTGAGCATTTTCTGATGTGTCTTTTGATCATTTGTATGTCTTTCTTGGAGAAACGCTTGTTTAGGTTTTCTGCCCTTTTTTGGATTGTGTTGCTTATTTTTTCTTATTCAGTTGGATGAGCTGCTTATATACGCTGAAGATCAAGCCTTTGTTGGTTTCATATGCAAATTATTTTCCCATTCCGTAGGTTGTCTTTTTGTTTCAGTTCTGGTTTCAGTACTGTGCAGAAGCTTGTATGTTTCATTATATATCATTTGTTTATTCTTGCTTTTATTTCTTCTACAAGAAGATTTTCAAGACTTATTTCAGATAACATTTTGCCAATATTTTCCTCAAGGAGGTTTATTGTATCTTGTCTTATGTTTAAGTCTTTTATCCATTCTGAGTTTATTTTTGTGTATAGAGTTCTATCTTCATTGGGAGTGTTCTAGCTTCATTGATTTACATGCTGCTGTCCAGTTGTCCCAACACCATTTGCTGAAGGGACTGTCTCAATTCCATTGTATTTTCTTGCCTCCTTTGTTGAAGATTAATTGGCCAAAAGTTTGTGGATTCATTTATGGGCTCTCTATTCTGTTCCATTGACCTATATGTCTGTTCTCCTTCCAATACTTTGCTGTCATGTTGACTGTAGCTCTATAGTATTATCTGAATCTTTAGCGTAAAGATATGCCACTGATTTCTGAACCTTAATCTTGTAACCTGCTACTTGCTGAATTCCTTGATCAGCTTTAGTAGTTTTTGTCTAGATCTTGCAGTGTTTTCTATATATAGTAACATATTATCTGCATATAGTGAGACTTTTACATATTCCTTTCCAAATTGCAACCCTTTTAATTCTCTCTCTTGTTTGATTGCTGTGACTTGGGCTTCCAATTTTATATTGTGTTGGAGTGGTGATAGTTTGCATCCTTGTCTTGTCCCAGATTTCAGTTGGAAAATTTTGACTTTCTCACCATTGAGTACTATGTTGTCTGTAGGTTTGTTTTCTATAGCTTTCATGATGCTGAAATATGTTCCCTCTATGCCCACTTTGGTGAGAGTTTTTATCATACGTGGGTGTTGAATTTTATCAAATGTTTTCCTGCATCTATTGAGATGATCATGCCATTTTGGTCCTTTCTCTTGTTGATGTGCTGTGTTACACTGTTTGATTTCCATATGTTGAACCACCTCTTTGTCTTTGGCATGATCCCCACTTGGTCATGATGTATAATCTTTTATCTGTGTTTTTGGATTCTATTTGCTACTATTTTGGTGAGGATTTTGGCGTCTGTTTTCATAAGTTATATTCGGCTATAATCCTTTTTTTTGATTGTGTCTTTGCCTGGTTGTGGTGTCAGGGTGATTATGGCTTCATAGAAAGACTTTGGGAGTATTCCTTCATTTTCAATCTTCTGGAAGAGTTTGAGAAGGACTGGTATGAGTTCTTCTTTGTATGTTTTGTAGAATTCCTCAGTGAATCCGTCCAGTCCTGGACTGCAATTTATAGGGAGGATTTATATTGCTATTTTGATTTCATTTCAAGTGCTTTGCTTGTTCAAGTGGTCAGTTTCTTCTTGTTTCAGTCTTGGTGGGCAGTATTTTTCCAGAATATTTTCCATCTCCTCTAGGTTATACAGTTTGTTTCAATATAATTTTAATAATAGTTTCATGTGACATTCTGTATTTCTTTTTTATTTGTTGTTATTTCTCCATTCTCCTTTCTTATTTTGCTAATTTGTGCTGTCTCTCTTTTCTTTTTTTTCAGTTTGGACAGAGGTTTGTTGATTTTACTTACTTTTTTGAAAAACCAGCTTTTGGATAAGTTGCATTATTCCCAATGGTGTTATTAATCTCTCTTTTATTTATTTCCTCCACTATATGTATGATTTACTTCTTTCTGCTGCCTTTTGGGGATTTTGTTCTTCTTTTTCTAGTGTATTCTGCCGGTGGGTTAAGTTGTTTATTTGTGATTCTTCTTCTATTTTTAAGAACGCCTGTACCACCATAAACTCCCATCTCAGCACTGCTTTTGCTGTGTCCCATAAATTTTGTGTGGTTTTGCTTTCATTTTCTTTAGTCTCAAGTTACTTTTTTATTTCCACTTTGATTTGTTCATTGAACCATTGCTTTTTTAATAAAATATTGTTTAATCTCCATGTTTTCCTTTTGTTATCATTTGTTTCTCTGTTGTTGATTCCTAGCTTCATGGCATTGTGTTCAGTAAAGGTGCTTGAGGTAATTACTATCTTCTTAAAATTGCTGAGGTTTCTTTTGTGCCCAAGTAACTCATGAATCTTTGAAAATATTCCACATGCACTTCAAAAAATGTATATCGTATTTTGGGGGTGCAATGCTCTGAAAATATGCAACAAGTGTATTATTTCTATTGTATTTTTAAACTTTTCTGTTGCCTAATTTATTTTCTGTCTCGATGATCTGTCCAGTAATGTTAATGCAGTGTTGAAATCTCCAAATATAAATCCCCCTTTATATCAGTTAGTAATTATTTTATGTACTTAGGTGTTCCTGTATTTGGTGCATATGTATTAATGAGTGTGTTATCCTCATATTGTATCACTCCTTCAATCATTATATAATGTCCTTCTTTATCTTTCTTTATGGCCTTTGTTTTAAGGACTCTTTTATCTGCAATTAGTACTGCAACACCTGCTTTTTTGGCTTTTCCAATTGTATGGAATACCCTTTTCCATCTTTTCACTCTCAATCTATATATGTCCTTCTCTCTGAAGTGGGTCTCTTTTATGAAGCTTATTGAAGGTTCTTGCTTTATTATCCAGCATGCCAATCTATGAATTTCGACTGGAGCATTTAGTCCATTAGTATTTATATTATTTGATGATATGTTTGAGTTTATTGCCATTTTAACCTCATTTTCCATTTGATTTAGCATTTCCTCTTTGTTCCTTTCATCTTCCTTTTATGGTTTGGTAATTTTCCTTTGCATTATCATGAATTATAATTAGTTTTTGTGACTCCCTGATAAGTTTTTGTCTTCTTGTTACCCGTTTTTATAAGTCTTTTAGACCATTATTATAACTGCTTTTATTAAAATGATAGTAACATGATCTCAAACCCATCCTACTGAGAACAAAAGATTTTAAAAATGAAAGACCAAAAAATATTCATATTTTCCTGCCTCCCTTTCCCACTCTCAATGATTTCTATATATTGTTTTAAAATTTTGTATCTCTAAACACTATTTCTTTTATTTCCTTCAGTACTTTGATCACTCCATTTTTGAAATATTGATCTATTTGGATATCAATGTCTATTTCACTGATCGTTCTTTCAGGGGATTTCTCATGTTCTTTTAATTGGGAATGGTTTCTCTGCTCCTTTGTCTTACTCCTACTTCTCTGGCACTGGGGTTTTTGGAGTATCAGTTATCTACTATGGTCCTAAATGAGTTTATCTACCTAATGCCTATGTAGCAGTACAACTTAGAAAAGAGAAAAGACAGAGACAGTGATAAAGAATTTTAAAGAAGAGAGAAATAAAGCTTTGAATACATTGTATAATGAATAATAGAAAAGCAAGTTGAAGCAGAGTTTTGAAAAATAATAATAATAAAAATATTTTTTAAAATTTCAAAGGGATTAAAATGGGGGTATATATAATTACAGAAGAAGTAGAAACTAGGAGGGTAATAGAAAATGGAACCGGAGAAACAGATTAAAACTAGGGGGTGTTCAGTGTCCTCCTGGAGATGGTGTAATTTTAATGTGAAATCTTTCTGTAGTCATCCTGTTTTGGAAGCTCAGCTTGCTGTTTCCAGAGGCCCTCCATTGGAGCCCTCATCTGTGCTGCTCTCAGGGCATGTTGGCAAGCAGATCACTCCTAAAACCAACTCTGGGTCAGCTCACTTTACTCTGGGCTGCTTGTCACTGCCCTGCCTGATGCTGCAGTCAGATGTTGCAGACTGACCAGGAAGGATTGGGCATCATGCCCTCTCCAGCACCATGGTCAGGGGCTGTTTTCCTGCCCAAAATTTGAAGGGCCATCCGCCCTCTCAAGTTGCCGATCACTCTGCTGATCCGTGCCACTGTATGCTCAGCCTCATGTTTGCACAATGGAAGTGGGCTCAGGGAAGTCTGAGGAACAGACCTGTCCCTGGTCTGGGCCAAATCCAGCTCGTTTGTCTTGGCGGACAAGTTCCCTGATTAACCATTACTGTAGGTTCCTAACTGCCTCAGGCTGTAGACAAGTCTCCGTCTGGCTCTTGAGGCTGCTAAGTCCTTAGCTGTAGATGCGGTTTTTGCCCACGCTGCCACCTGGGTGCAAAGCACCAGGAGGTATGGTGGCAGTGTCTCAGCCCTAGCTCTCTTCACCTAGAAAATTTGTGGATTTTCAGATATGAGGATATCACCCTTCCACCCACAGGTCACATCTGCCCTGTTGTTTTATGGAGGGCCCTGGTTGTTCTGCCCTGTGCACCCACAGCCATGGCACAAAGCCCAATCCATTCCCCTGGGCTGCCACATTGCAGCCATCCCCATCTACCACCCAGTTCGGGCAGCATGACCTTGCCCCCAGCTTCCAGGCTGCATCATTTGCTAGTTCACACAGGGATCCTCTGTGCCTGTTTAACTTAGTTCTGTCAGTCAACTTATACTTTGTACAGCTCCAAGCCTTGGAGGCTCCCCCTCCGTCCTGCCAAACTCTCAGTTGGAGAGGGGAGACACAGTGAATCAGCAGCAGTCCATCTTTGCTGCTCCCTCCTCATGGTACCTGTCCCACTCTGTTTTTCATTTTCTTCTTTCTTTCTTCCTTTTCTACTACCAGATTTTTTACATTTTTATCTATTGAAGAAGACAATGTTCTGTCAAAGTTATGCAGGTTCTCTGGTTAGCTGAGTGGGTCAGTGGATGTAAGTCTTGGTGCAATTGTGGGAAAGGGTGAGCTACGAACATCCATCTTCTCCAGCATCTTTGCCTCCCCCCGAAAAAGTCTCACTTTGTGGTGGAAGATTTACCAAGTCTTGAAATAAATGGATGTTATTCCATGGAAATTACAAGAAAGTGCAGATTACAATGCTCTACTCATACAAAATACATTTTTAAATAAGGGCCAAAATGAAAGAAATATGAGATTATATAAAGAAAAATACATCAATAAAAAAATTGGGAATTACACTCATTAAATTATATATGGCCCAACACCATAGATCCTAAGTATAAAAGGAAATTTTAGTAGACAAGAAAGAATAAATTCATTATAAAACAATAATAGTAGATGAGTTTAACATCTCACTATTGTGATGATCAGATCATCCAGCAAGTATATCTGTAAGGAACCAGAGGTCTTAATAGCATATTAGATCATTTGAACATAACTGTGCTATTGGACACTGCATCAGAAAATAAGAACACATGAACTTTTCAAGTGTGCACTGGATGTTATTTAAGGAATTAATCACATATTATATCATGAAATAAGCCTCAGGAACTTTAAGCAAATATAGATTATAGCAAGTTTATTTCCATACAGAAAACTATGAAATTTTGCATCAATTCTAGAAAGAATAGGAAAAGTTCAAACATGAGGTAAAACCACATCCTTTAAAAAAATACAATAAAATGAGATCAATGATAAAATCAAAGTGGTTATAGAATCATACATGGAGACAAATTACAATGAAAACACAGCTTAATAAATGTATGGGATGCATCAAAGACAATTCTACGACGTAAGTTCTGAACAAATCAGGCCTTCTACAAGGAACAAGAGAAACCTCTTACAAAGGACCAAACGTACTCCCAAAATAACAAGAAATAAGAACAAACAAAACCCAAAGGCAGTAGAATGAGAAATCTTTAATGATTAGGTTGAAAATAAATTAAATAAAAGTTAAAAAATAAACTACAAATCATAAAATCAACAGCTTTAATTTTTCTTAAAATATTAACAAACAGGAAAGCGTTTAGCCAGGCTTATCAAGAAATACAGAGACAGGACCCAAACAAAATAAGAAATGAAACAGTAGATATAATATCTGATATTACAGAAATACAAAAAATATTATGAAAGCACAATGAGCTGTTATGTGACAAGCAACTAGACGACCTAAAAAAATGGACAAATTTCTAAAACCGTACAGCCTGCCAAGGCTGAATAAAGAGAAAACTGAGAACTTGAATAGAGCAATCAGTATAAGTTAAATAAAATGTATAATTTTATAAACACCCCTTGAACACAATGCCTGGATTACTTCATTAAAACAACTTTCCCCCTAATAATTTTAAAAAATGAAGGAGGTAGGACAATTCCCAAAGTTATTCCATGAGGCCAACATTACCCTTATAACAAAACCTGTCAAAGACACAACCAAAAAAAAAAAAAAGAAAATGTAAATCCAATATCACTGATGAATATAGATTCAAAAATACTCGAAAACCTTCAACAAATTAATCCAGCAATACATAGAAAGGATTATAAGTGATGATCATTTGGATTCCTTCCAGAGTCAAAAGGATGGTTCAACATACACAAGTCAAGCAGCATGACACATATCTAATAAAGGAAGGACAAAATTCACAAGACCATGTCAATACACAAAGAAAAAGCATTTGACAAAATTCAACATACATTCATCATCAGAACTCTCATGAATGTGAGTACAATGGGAAAATTTATCACCATACAAAAGGCCATTTATAACAATTTATAATACTCAGGGGAAAGGCTGAAAGCATTCTGGGTAAATTCAGGAACAAGACAAGGATTCCTACTCTCACCACTTCTGTACAATAGTAATAGAAGAAAGGAAAAGGAAAAGAAAAATAAGTAAAAGAAATGCAAAATGGAAAGAAAGGGGCAAAATTGTCACTAGTACTGAAGGCATAACAATCTATACAGAGAGTCCTATGGGCTCCACACTGACTATTATGAACAATTAATAATTTCATCATGGGAGCAGGGTACAAAATTAATGTAAAGACGTCTCTTGCATTTGTCCACATTGAACATGAGATACCATAAAATGGACGTTGAAAGCAATAACATTTAAAACCCCATTCCCCAGAATATCTTGGAATAAATGTAACCACATATGTGAAAGATCTACACACTTAAAATTATAAAACATTGACAAAGAAATTAAAAATGATTCAAAGAAATGGAAAGATGTCTTGTGGTCTTGGATAGAAAGAGTTCATAATGTTAACATGGCTGTAGTGAACAAAGAATCCTAAGGTTTTAGTGCAATTCCTGTTATGAAGCTGTAGTATTTTCCATAGAATGAGAAAATAAATAACTCTAAGTTTTATATGAAACCATTAAAAATTGCCAAAACGACGTTGAGGAAAAACAACAAATCTGGGGGTATAACCCTCCGGGATAAATTACAATACTAAAAACCTACAGTAATAAAACAGTATGGCATTGGCACAGAGATATAATCAATAAAAACAGATAGAGAGCCTAGAAATAATTCCACACACCTATGAGCAATAAATCTCTGATAAAAGAAGCAAGAGTACACAATGGAGAAAAGACAGTCACGTCAATGGATGGTGTTGTGAAATCTGGATATCTACATGTAAATCAGTGAAATGAGAGCATTTCCTGACATCATATACAAAAATAAACTCCATGTGTATTAAGGAAATAAATGTAAAACCTGATACTATAAAACTGCTAGATGGGAATATAAATGATACACTATTGTATATATATCATAGGAATATTTTCTTATATCAGTCTCCTAAGGCAAAAGAAATAAAAGCAAAACTAAGCAAGTGGGACCTAAACAATCTTGAAAATTTCTGCACAGCTAAGGACAATATCAATGAAATGAAAACACTGCCTGTGTAATTGGAGAACATATTTGCAAACAACGCAAGTGACCAGGGGTTAGTAGATGTAGGTTAATAGATGTAACATGGATTTAGGTTACATAACTCAAGGTGAAAAACAAAAACCCAATCAAAAACAAGAGCAGAGTACCTGAGTTAATATTTTTCCAAAGAAATTATTCAGATAAGTAACGGGCACGTGATAAAATTTCACAACATTACTAATTATTAGATAATTACAAATCAAAACCACAATGAGGTATCACTTCACAATTTTCAAACGGCTATTATCAAAAAGTCTACAAATAGTAAGTGTTGGAGATGATGTGGAAGTAAGAAATCTCTTGTATACTCTTGGTAGTAATGTAAATTGGTACAACTTCTAAGGAAAACAGTATTCAGATTTGTTTAAAACTAAAAAGTTAACTACCATATGACCCAGTAATACCTCTCCAAAAAATATCTGGGAAAAAACACCCTAAATTGAGAAGAACCAATGTTCACAGCAGTACTGTTTATATTATGCAAGACAGGGAAGTAATCCAAGAGTCCACAGCAGACTATGGACTTAAGAAGAAATGATGTTTCTGTAAATATGCAATAAATATTACTCAGCCATGAAAAACTATAACACATAGCTATTTCAGCATCATGAGAGGACCTAGTAAATGTTGTGCTTAGTGAAGTAACTTAGACGAAGACAAAGTATATAATTTAATTTATTTGTGGAATCTAAAGAATAAATATCTGTGTACATCTTTGTATAGCTATCTATTGACAGATGACAGAAAAATAGATAGAAGTATAGTTACATACGTACATGATAGATAGATTATAGATAGATAGATAGATAGATAGATAGATAGATAGATAGATAGATAGATAGATAGAGACATGATGGAATGGTTAAGAGATTAGATAGACAAGACATAACAGACTAAAATATGTGGGAAAAAATTTATGTTTATCAAAGTGGAAGGGAAAGAGAATTCAATGGTAGGACATTGACAGATACAAAGAAGTATACATTAATAGAGAAGCAACAAGGATAATCTGTATAGAATATGGAATTCTACACAATAGCTTAAAATAATTGTAAGTTACAATTACTGTAATAACTCATAGTGCAATATAATCTTCAAAGTGGTTGGAATCACTATGCTGTACATCTGAAACTACACAATATTTTACATCTACTGTACTTCAAATAAAAATAAAACATATCCTGTATAATTTTGTCCTTTTTCTGCTGATAGCATCTTCCTTTAATATTGTTTTACTTTACAGTTTACTTTTTATGATTACTGTTTCAAATTATTTCTTTTACTCTTGTGAACATGATACCAGTTTGAAGTATCTATGTTTATTGCCCCTGATTTCCTCTTTTTCACTCTTTAATCCATATAGTATAGTAGCATTTAAGAACATACCCAAAGAAAGTGTTGAAAGTTTCTCGTGGTCTCTCCTTACCATTTGGTCAATGTTTTGCATATTTTTGCCATTTTATATTTCTTAGAAGACTTCTATTCTACACCTCTTATAAGGTGTCTCGGTTTTGGTTTTTCATCTCATTCAGGTTTGTTAGTTAAAGTCTTTACTTTCACTTTATATCTAAGGGATATCAGTGTAAGTATTATTGGGTGAGTGATTTCTTATTTCAGTACTTGGAAAATACAAACTTATTTACTCTTGGCGTATGTTTTTTGCTCAGAAATCTGCTGATATCCTAATGGGGGTTCCTTTGTAGATTATCATAACTTTTTATTGGCTGCCTTTAAAATTTTACTCTGTCATTGTCTTGTCAATTGGCATATGACGTATATTGAAGGAGGTCCCTTTGTCTTAAAGTTATTGGTGTTTTGTTGGTTCATGGACTTGTATATCAGTTCCTTACACAGGTTCAGGAAGTTATCAATTTTACTTCTTTTAATAAACCATCAGCTGCCTTCTAATTTTCTACCCCCTCCAGGATTCCACACTAATGTGCTCTTCCTGAGGAAGACTGGCTACTGTAGAATTTCCCCACTTTTAAATATCTTGAATTTCTGCCCCCTCCTATCATTTCTAGTTTTTTATTGGTGAGTTTGCTAATCTCTCTTCCACAAAGACAGTCTACTTCCAATGCTTTCTATTGCATTCTTCATCTCATTTATTAAGTTCTCCTGGTCCTCCAATAATGTTTGGTTATTTTATAGTTTCAGTCTCTTTAGTAATGTATTCTTTTTCAACATTTCATTTATTCCTGAGCTCACTAAACTGATTTCTTAGATATGTTTGTTGTATTGAGTTTCTGTATGACAACTATTTGGATTCTTTATTAATTTTATGGCAATATACAATGACTTTAACTTTATTTCCTGCAGGGTTGACATTGTGTGTGTGTGTGTGTGTGTGCAGGTGTGTGTGCATGTGCTTCTTTGTCTGTGTCTGTGATGGTGTCGGTGTGTGTCTATCTGTGTGTTAGCGTGCCCTATAATGTTACTGTGATTGGTCTTGATCTTGATAGATTATTGCTCTGATGACACTAAATAACACATTGGGAATTGGAGTCCTTGCTTTTGTTTTCTGGTAGCTTGCAATATTGCACAATTATTGGTTTTACTAACCTGAGCTACCTCTGATAATATTTCAAAAGGGCACTTTCCAGTTGCTACTGTCTGGATAAAAGATGTGCTTTCATTGTCACTTCTTAGAATTCTCTGGTAGTTAATGCGACTTTTGTCACTGGGACGGAGAACCCTTCCTTTTATCTGATATCCCTTGAGAATCAGTGTACACATTGAGGAAATGTGTAAAGACAGGTGGGTATTTGGAATCAGGCAAGTGCCTTTCCCATGTCCAGTGTTGCAAGGTAAATTGTCTCCACCACTGTGAATGGAGAGTAGGGACAGTTTCATGAATGTCTGAGTGTCCGAAGAATGGAAATTCTGTCTCCATTGTGGCTCCCTCCTAGTTAACTGTGATCATGAGTACTGGTGCAATTGGAGGCCGCAGCTGCGTGAACCACTGAGACCCTATTTCTACTGGGTTCTTTGAATTTATGGACTCAGATATCCTATTCAGGGGGCCTTGGTTACAGACACCAACTCTGCTCTTCCCTCAGTTCAGCCCCTTTTGTGTGTTTTAGTCCACCGAACTTCACCTGTTCACATGTGTTCTGGAGTATTGTTTTGTGTTGTAGTTAGTTTTGTTCAGATGTGAACGTTTTACTGACTGTAGATGTAAGGGGAGAGAGAAAAATAGTTTCAACTAATGTCACATTTAAAAGTATATAGTTTTTCAACTAAAAGCTTAAATTCTAATTAGCAAATTATAAGAACACTAAAGAAAGTGAACAAATCACCTCCCTTAATATCATAGTACTACAAAATATTTTGAATTTCCTGGGTTCTTTTCTTCAAAGTTTTACCCACCTACATGCACATTTTACTAAAATATATCCCTATAATCTCTTTAAAATCAATTAAATTATTAAAATAATTCTCTGTGCTGTAAATATAGCACTTTTGTTTCTCTAATTTATTAATTGTAGCTTCAACATTTCTGTCTTCTCCATCCATCTACCCTTTCCCCACAGGAAACCACTACTTGGTACACTACAGATATATATGTGATTCTTTTTTTGTTTTCCTATGATTGTTTCTCTTATATCTTTATTTTCCTCATTTAAGTTACAACGTAGAGTGTTTTTCCCTGTATGACTTTTTTTCCTATGTGCAACACTCTCTGGGTCCAGTCACAATGTTCCAAATGGCAGATTTTTACTTTTTATTATACAATGATGAAGTATTTATTATGTTATCTATAATATCTCACATCTATTTCAGCCAATCATCTGTTGATGGGCAGTTGAGTTGTGCTTCTACCCTTGACTACTATAAATGATGATGTTAAGAACTTTGGGGGTAATATATCCTTAAAGTTGATGTTTACTTTTTTTTTCAGATTTATACCAAAAACTGGAATTGATGCAGCATATAATGCTTCTTTTTCTAGATTTCTGTGCACTGTCCTCACTTTTATAAAAGTGGATGCATCAATTTATATTTCCACCATCATTGTTCCTGGGTCCTCTTATCGACATTCTTATTAATATTTGTCATTTGTAGACATTTTGTTAATAGCCATTTGGTTGCTATAAGATTATTTCATTCTGGTTTTGATTTAGTTTTCCTAATGAATAGCAATGCTATGTTTCTTTATATCAGCATGAAAATCATCCACATGTCTAGTTTTGAAAAGTTTCCATGAAGATTTTCAACTGTTTTTAATTTGGGGTCTTTATTTTTTATATATTGAGTCTAATTTGCTATATACATATTATGGATTTTAACATCTTATTGGTCTCATTGTCTGAAATTTTTCCTTCTATTCTGTCTCTTATCATATGTCTTGTTGAAGGTTTCCTTTGCTCTGCAAAAGTTTATGCACTTCACACTTATAAAAGAAATAGAATCCCTGTATCGCAGAATACATCTATTTTTTCCTTAGTAAACTAAAAACTGTAATTGTTAGTTTTCCTTTTTTTAAAATTTGGAGACAGATCAAAAATAAATATTGCTATGATTTATCTCAAAGTCAGTTCTGCTCCTGTTCTTGGTCAATTATTGTATAATTTCATGCTTTACATTTAGGAAATTAATCCATTTTTATCTCATTTTTTATACTATGGAAAGATGTACTTTGTCATCTTCCTTTTACATGTACTGTCCAGTATTCTCAGAACTACTTTTTGAAGAGACTGCCTTTTTCCCATTGTATACTCTTGTCTCCTTCATAATAGACCATATGTGTGTGGGTTTATTTTTGGACTCTTCATTTTGTCCATTGATCTATGTGTTTCTTGAAGTGCCATATTTTGATGTATTGATTACGGTAACTTTGTAGTATGTTCTAAACTCAGGGAGGGTAATACCCACAGCTTCATTCATTTTTCAAAATAATTTTAGAAAACTTGGGACTTTCAGATATATGTTCAAATTTTATTATTTTTCTTCTTGTTTTGTGAAGAAACTTATGGATTCTGTGAAAATAGAAATTTATAAAAAGAAAAAACCTGAGAAAAATACTAAAGTGTGGAGGGTAAATCAAACATTATTAACAACAACTGGATTGCTGTAGAAATCAAAGAAAAAATATATAAAGATAAATGACAGCAAAATCAAAATCCATGGGGTATAACAAAAGCAGTATTAATAGGGATGCTTATAGCAAAATAATCCCACTTATATAAATAAGAAACATCTCTGTCTTATAACATATTCTTACCACCAAAAGACATATCAAAATAATAAAAAATATCTTGTTAGTAGAAGGAAAGTCAGCTGAAAGGACAGAAGATAATTAAATAAAATAAGGATTAAAAATATAAACATTTAATCAATCTAAATAATGGCTTTTGAAACATAAATAAAGTTGATAAACTTTAACCAGACACATAAGCATAAAAGAGAGTTACAGATTAATGAGCTCAGAAATTAATGAGAAATTACAACTTATATCAAAGAAATAGAAAGCATCATAAGATGATACAACAAATTATATGCCAATAAAATGGAAACCCTAGAAGAAACGGACCATTTCTAAGAAAGACTCAATATCCAGAATGGAATGAGAAAGAAAATATGAACAGATTATCACTAATGAAATTGAATAAATATTTTAAAAAATCTCCCTAGAAACAAAATTCCAGGCCTAGACAGCTTCACAGATGATATCTGACAAACATTTAGAGAAGAGCTATCACCTACACTTCTCAGCATATTCCAAAAATTTCGAGAGGACGGGAGGCTTTCTATCCCACATTTCTGTATCACACATATACTAGAACTGGAACAAATACCTCAAAAAATTACAGGTTACACACTACTGATAAGCATAGATGCAAAAAACACCACTAAATTGTTAGCAAATCAAACAATACATTAGGAGGATTATTCATTATGATTAAGTCCATTTTATTCCAGGGATGCAAAATTGATTCAATACAAACAGATTAATGAGTATGATACAACACACAACAACCTGAAGAATAAAAATTATATGGTCACCTAAATAGAGTCATAAAATGTTTTGACAAATTCAGTATCTATTTATGAATATATTCCTCCTCAAAATGGATAAGAGGAAACACACCTCAACACAGTTAAGGTCATATATGACAAGAACTCCACTAACATGACACTCACTGATTAAAAGCTGAAATCATCTCCAATAAAACAGGAAGAAGACAAGAATGCTCACTCTTACCACTTTTATTCAGTAGAGTATGGAAATTCTAGCCATAGCTATCCAAAACAAAAGTAAATAAAATATAGCTAATTAGGAAAAGGAGCAAAAGTGTCTGTTTGCAGATTACATACTTTAAACAGAAATCTTAAAGAAGATGCCATAAAACTACTAGGGCTTATCATTGCACTTGGTAAAATTTCCGTATGTAAATTTAACATACAGAAATCTTGCATTTCTACACACTAACAGCAAGCTAACAGATAGAGAAAGTGAGGGAACTGTCACATTTACAATTGCATTACAAAGAAATTTAAGAAAAGTATCCAACCAAGGAGGTAAAAAACCTGTACTCAGAAATCTATAAAATATTCGTAACAGAAATTGAAGATAATGCAAACAGATGAAAGAATATACTTTGTTCGTAGATGAGGAAATAATATTGTTTAAATGACAGAATAAGCCAAGGAAATACACAAATTAAATTCAGTGCCTATCAAAATACCAAGGGCATTTTCAGACACTTACAAAAAATAATTCTAAAATTTACATGTAAACCCAAAAGAGATGGAATCACTAAAAAAAAACAAAGGAAAGAAAACAAACAAACTAAAAAGAGAAAAAACTTTAACAAAGAGGATGTATCACTGTCCCTGATTTTAAACTATAATACAAAGCTTCAGTATTAAAATGAATATGGTAGTGACACAGAACATACAGAATAATAGAACACAACAGAATGCCTGAAAATGAAATCAGACAGTTATTGTCATTAAGCCCATTACAAAAAATGAATATACAGTGGGGGAAAGGTAACCACCGGGCATATGAAACCGATCAACATCACTAAACATCAGAAAAATGCAAGTCCAAAACACAGTGAGATTTTATGTCACTCCTGGCACAATGACTATTATCAGAAAGATAACAAGCATAACTGTTGGTTAGGATGTAAGAGAAACAACCCTGATGCACTGCTGGAGTGAATGTAAATATTTGATGCCACTGTGGAAAACAACATGGAGCTTTAAATAAAAATTAATAATGAAATATAATCCAAAATATACATATTGGGATACTTATACCAAGAAAATAAAAACACTAATTAGAAAAGATAAATTCAACCATATATTCACTGCAGCATTATCCTCAATAGACAGGATATAGAAGCAAATTAATTGCTAATCAATAGATGATGGATAAAGAAGATGTGTGTTTATAGTATATATATCTACCCATCTTAAGTACAGATTAATCTATATATAAATGCATACACAATTTTTATATATATATATATATGCACTATATATATCTATATGTGTGTGTGCATATACATATATATGCACACACACACATAAAAATACAATGGGTTATTACTCAGCTCTAAAAATAAGTTTTTGCTATTTGCAAAAAATGGGTTGACCAAGAGGATAATATGCTAAGTGAAATAAGTCAGAATTTGAATGACAAATGCTCATCAACTGTGTTGTTATCCAAGTTAGACAAAGAAAGGGGGATAGACAGAAAACATCTGAAGGAGGTGGTTTCTGTGCTGGGGCTGGGAAAATCTTAGTAGGTAAAAGGAGGACATCCTAACTCCAAGGATTACCTGGAGCAAAAGTTGTGTGATTGGAGCTAATTCTGTTGACAAATATTTCCCTGGATTTATCTCCAGAAATAGTGAAACATAAAGAAATGCTAAGGTAGTCAGATGCCAGATCTATAAAGGAATGACTAAATTATGTTGAGTTTCTGTGCTTAGAGTTGGAAAGGCTTTAAGTGCCACCCTGAGGATGTAAGCTTGTCTAGGGCTGGAACATAAAAGCAACATAAATTATTGACTATAAAATAGAGCGTAGATTCTTCAGGGCAGGAAAAAAAGCACCAATTGGAATACTATGAGAACAGCAAAAAGAAGACCATAGATAAAATTAGTTCTTAAATTCTACCACATGCTGATTGTGCCATCTGAGACTATATCATGTGACCTTTATGATTCCAAGAATCACATAAAAGAGACCATGATCCCTGGGCCGGTTCCTGCATTTATCATCCATTCCAAACTACCCTGACTTAACACTTTTAATACTTTCCAGGATGTACCAGAAACCACTTAGTACTTTCCCTCTCTCCATGTTTTATTCTTTTTCTAAATTCTTCCATTTTCTATTCTCCTTCCAAGAAATTATTTAAAATTATACCCATATTGTTCCATCAAATGATCATATCAATCAAATATCTCTTTTTTCTTTAAATGTTATCTTAGTCTCCCGTTTAACTCTTTACTCTATTTTAAAAAAAATAGGAAATTACAGGTACACATCTATGTTTGTTGTTGTAATAAGAAAATTGCAGATATTTGTCGACATATGCCAAATCAATATTAATCTTTGTTATCCTGCATAATCTGGTAGTCCTCTGGTAGATCAGTTGTAATTAGCATGACATTCATAAACTGAAGATGGCTGATAAGTTGGCCTTGAAAGAGAGGTAGTTGATGTATCAGCTATCACTGTCACTGGAAACCGTGGGTTACTCCCAGTTGAAGTTTAGAAAAAGACCTTCATTGGCAGATATGTTGTGATATCATTTTGGAAAATTAGAAGGCTCCACCATTAGTCCAAAATAATTGCTCTGTATGGGAGACAAGATGCTGTACTGAGAACTAGAAGTTGTAGTTGTAATGAAGTTCACAAAACGGCCATTTGCTTCAGTGTAGCTGCTTTGAGAGTGCCCGTGGACAGTGGTCAACTGATTTAAAATAGCACGTTGATCCACTGCAATATTGTTCTGGTGGTCTAACTGACATTGATAATGGAGGAGAAAAATCACCTCTGATCAGGGTAGTTGTATCACCAATTACGTGGCTAGTAGATGGCTTTCTTATTAGAGGCATGTTTAAATTTGCAGAAAGTAAAAATGCACTTTCTCCACTAGTGTCAGCCACAAAACCAGAATTATGATTATGCACATTACCCCCTGCTTTAAAGTGTTTCTTTTTGAAATCTTGAGCCAATGAAAATACCAGAGAGGCATTTTTATTCACAACTCTTCTTTTTATTCTCACTAAAACCTGGGGACAGCCTCGTTAAAGATTTTGATTATGACAGAACTGTAGCTACAACCAAAGGAGAAAGATTTTAGTAATATTTTAAACCAAAACACAAGACTACATTAAGCCTAACCTCTAAAACCTCAGATATCACGTTTACTATGCAAAGATATTATCATAAAAATATGTACATTGCTGAATATATTTTGAAATTCCATATTTGGAATATACACACTTAAATAGAATAGTCATCAAATTTAAGAAATTAGGATTTGCAGCAATGGTGAAAGCCACTTTTTATAAAAAAGCTTTAATACCTTTATTTAGATTTCTTTTAAGATTCATAGTTGCTAGGAACGTTTTGCATAATCTTGAATAGTTAAGGCACTGTCCTAATTTTTAGAAAAAATAAAGAATTTCAGCCTTTGTAGTTTTATACAATTTTCAAAATCTTGCTTTACATTTATATTAATATAGATTGATGTACAAAATAAAATTTTATATATACGTTACCATGTCATAATTACAATTACTGTATTCCTTGCTTAAAACAGAGACTTCTTTCTCTTCTGCAAGAAATTCAGCTAGACAAGAAGATTTTTAAAATTCTGCTGCAATTTACTAAACCCATAAATGTTAATTTGTCTAAGTAAACTTTTCATACTTCCAGTTTCATATATTCTGAAAGGGGCCTTTCTTTCCAACACTTCCTTCTTAAAGACAGCTTCATCAATCACTATGAAATATCCATTATCATCCTACCTGATGGATTTAAATTGGTCACTCCCAGCTATTTTCCAGAGTTTTCTTGGAAATGTCAGAAAACGAAAATCATTATCTTCATCTGGTTCAGAGACACAATGTGTGTAACATGGCCTTTTTATCAAGGATTGTTCAGACAAAGTCTGAAAAGCATTTTCTTCAATCATAGACGTCAAGTACAAGTCCCCAGAGAATGTTTGATCACACAATAGAGATCTACCGGAGTTTCCTGAACCAGTTGGTCCATCTTTACAAGAGACATCTTGAATTTCTGAAGAATAATGTGCCATCTCAAATAAATTTATCTTCAGCTACTTTTCTAATCTGCATGATTTTGAGAACTTCAGCATCAAATGCTGCTTTTGTAAGCCTGCACAGGTAAACTGTTAGGCCTTCACAATGGATCTCAACTTGAGTAGCTGTGACATCACAAAACAACTGGTCTCCCAGCAACTCAAGTGTAACATTCAGCCAGTGTTTATTTCTCATTAATCCAGTTAAAATGAAACATATTGGATGCTTATGTTTATAGTGTTATCTCCAAATATTATCCAAACATAATCTTTTTAAATAATTTAATTTTGGGGTCTATGAAATAAAACCAATCTCCTTCCTTTTGTACAGAAATTTATACCAGATTTATGAACAGAGTATAAGTAATGCACAAAATATATAAAATAATTTTAAAGTTTTGGAATTTAAAGTGATATTTGTGTGAAACCTGTACAGATAATGTATATCTATTTTAATATCATTTGTAATTAAAGTGAAACGTAATTTGATTTGGAAATGGAAGTAGGCATTTATGTGTGTACTTTAAAATAAGTAGCTCTATATTCAGAACATGAGCAGAATAAATATCAGTTTATTTGTTTTTATATAAATAAATGGTAAATAATTATGAAATAAAATTAGATAAAAATAATGAATCAAATTTAAGAAAACCCAATGGGCAGAATTTTTTTTAAAATTACAATTCATTTCTATAAGTAAAACAAATGTAATTTAATATTCTACTCTAAAATTATGAAAGAGAAAATCTTATAGTATATTTACAAATGTTTATATTTGGCATTCTTTCAGTCAGAGGTTTTTCAGTCCTTAGAAGGAACAAATTTTCTTGTCATCCTTATAATCAAAACCCTTGTGCCTTCTGTTTAGTGTTTCAAATGAGGTTGAAAATACACTTATGCACAAGATCCTGGGTTCAATAAGCAGTGCCTCCATTAAGGGGCAAACAAACAAACAATCAAAAAGCAAAGAAATAACACTATATGTGTTTTGGGGTGGAAAAGTCCAGGTAATGCATTTTAGTAAGAAATATGTATCTCAGTCCTGAAACAGATGACATTGGTAGTAAAATACGGCATCTTAAGGTATGTGTTTTGTTCACTAATTGTAAATAATAGCTACGTTGTGTATCAGTAAACCATAGAAAATCAGTTCTACCAAAATGTATACTCTTTATTTAGAAATATATTCCATTAAACATAAGCCAAATTCAAAATGAGGGATAAAATTTTTAAATAAATAATTGTACACTCAAGCTAAAATGTAAATTTTTCTTTCAGCATGTGTACATTCCATTCTAAATAAACATTAGCAACCTGAATTCATTGCATATTATAAGTATTTTAAACTATATTTAAGTTGGATTTAGTTCTGATTCATAAATATTACTTATCATATGCAAATCAATATAAGTGATACAATCCCTTAAAAAGCAGAGAATTCAAAAAAAATTCTCAAAAAATGTAGGAAAATTTTTCAGAGATCTGATCTTTACTATTTTATAAAAATATTCTTAACAAATTCACTTTAAATAGAATGTAACTAAAAATAATATAAGCCATATATGAAAAACCCATGACTAACATCAAGTTCAATGTTAACATACAGGAAGCTTTTCCTCTGGTCCAGTAATAAAAGGTAGCTCATACTCACAAGTACTAACTTACACTACTTGAAGCCCTAGCCAGAACAACTAGTCAAGAAAAAATAAAAAAGTCATCCAACTTGTAAAAAAGCAGTAAAATTTTTACAGATGACATAATTATTCATAGATAGAAAACTCCATATACTCCTCCAGTGACTGTTACAAATAATGAAGAAACTTAGTAAACTTACAGAATACAAAATCAATATGCAAATATCCGTTGCATTTTTATATAGTAACAACAAATTATCAGAAAGAGAAATTAGGAAAACTATTGTGTGTATATTTATACCAAAAGGGATAAACTAGGAATACATTTGATAAGTGAAATAAAAGATCTAAACATTGATCTATAAATTACAGGTGCAAGAAATATAAGTAACCAAAATAAATAGAAAGATATTCTCTGCTTATGGATTGTATACAATATGAGGAACTATTCTAATGTATCTTTTACATGTTCAACCTCCCCTGCACTACTTATTGAGGAGAATGTCTATTCTTCATTTTGTTCTCTTGCTTCTTTTTTCATGGTTTAATTGATCATAGGTGTGAGGGATTAAATGTGGTTGCTCTATTCTCTTCTATTAATTGGTGTCTGTTTTTGAGCCAGTATCATGTTGTTTAAATTACTAAAGCTTTGTTAGACTGTTTAACATCAGTGAACTTTACACTATTAGATTTAATACATTTTCAAGATTATTTTGGCAACTCATAATCTATGCAGTTACATATAAATTTTGAAATTACCTGTTCTATTAAATGGAAAAATCTCATGGGTACTTTGACATGAATCACACTAAATGTAGATTGCTTTGGGTAGTATGGTTGTTTCAACCACATTGTTTCACATCATTAACATAAGAGATCATTTCATTTCTTTGGATCACTTTTAATTTCCTTCATCAATGTTTTCAATTTTTTAATGTATATGAATTCTCCTTATTTGTTAACTTCATTTCTGTATATTCTATTCATATATATATAATAATATATATTATATTTGTAAACATGTTTCATACACAAATACAACAGGCATAAGGCAGTGGCAAGACATATTCAAAATCCTGAATGAAAGAAACCTGTAATCTAAAATAATTTATCAAGCAAGGCTATCATTTAGAATAGAAGGAGAGATAAATAACTTCCAGAAAAGCAAATACAAAAAGAATTAAGCAACAGAAACAGAAATAATGAAAAATTTACTATGAAACAAAAAGCAGGATGCTATAGAAAGGAGAAAGGCATAATTAGAAAGGCAATAGCCACAATGTCTTAAAATAGAATAAATGGATGTTGTAAAACAGGACATCAAAATTTTTATGGGTCAGGGATTGATACAGGACAATACAGTTAATTTTCTTCTTCTTTCTGTCCTCTATAGGAGGGGTTAGAATTTCTATTCCTATCAGTTAAAATAATAAGATATAGTAATGTGTCAATATACATACAAAACAGGGTAACCGTAAGTCAAAATCTTACAATGAAGTAGAAAACCAAAAAAAAACCAAGACAATAACAGAAAACTTATCAAGCCACAAAAAGAAAATGAAATGAACAAAAAGGAAAAACCAAATCAACTGGAAAATGAAGTTCAAAATGGAAATAAACACGTCTATCAATAATTATCACAACTGTTAATGGACTTAGTGCTTCAATCAAAAGATGTATATGGTCAGATGGGATAATATAACAAAACCATACATTATGAAGCATAGAAGAGACTCACTTTAGTAAGAGGAACACACATTAATTGAAATTCAGAAGACGGAAAAGTATTTTCCATGCAAATGGGCATGACAAGAAAGCAGGACTAGCAGTACAGACTTCACACAAAATAGACTTTAGAACAAAGGTCATAATGAAAGATAGACAAGGACATGATATAATGAATAAAGGAGCAATAAAAAATGAGGGTATTATACTCATATATGCACTCAATATAGGAGCACCTAAATACATAAAGCAAATACTAATAGATAAAAAGGGAGAAATCACTCAGAACACAATCACAGTAGGAGAATATAACTCCCAATTATTATCACTAGACTGGTCTTTCAGACAGAAAACTAATAAGGAAACAAAAATACAAAAAGATATGGTAAAATAATTGGAGTTTGTTGATATTTTCAAAACAGAACTCCTCCTCAAACAGAATATACATTATTTTCCAGTTCACATGGAACATTTTCTAGGAAAGGTTATGTACTCAGGCACAGAAGAAGACTCAACAAATTTAAGAAGATAAAAATTATTTCAAGCGTCTTTTCTGAGTATAATACCATGAAACTAGAAATACTTCAGAGAAAAATACGGAGAAAAAATTACAGCATGTAAATTAAACACCATGGTACTATAACAAGTGGGGGAGTTGAAGAAGTAGAAGAAGAAATTAAAAAATATCCCGAGAAATATGACAAAGCATTAAACAAATTCTATGGAACACAGTTAAAGCAGGCTTAAGAGGGAAGTTCATAGTGACAAGGCCCTCCAAAAAGTAGAAGAGCAATTTCAAATAAATAATCTAAAGTTCTATGTAAACTAGTCATGAAAAGAAGAGCAAACAAAACCAAAATTCAGCAGAAAGAGAGAAATAAGAAAGATCAAGGAAGAAAGAATTGAAATACACATTAAAAATAGAAAAAATCAATCAAACTTTTTTGAAATAGTAAACATAATTGACAAAACTCTGGACAGCCTCACCAACAAGAAAAGTGAGAGAACATAAATAATATAAGAAATGAAAACGGAGAAACTAAAAAGAGTACAACAAATTTGCATAATATCATAAGTGAATATCATGAACAACTGCATGGAAACAAACTGGATAACCAGGAAGAAATGGTGAAGATTTTGGAAACATTCAGCCCACCAATATTACATCAAGAACAAATTAACCATTTGAACAGACAGATCACCAGAAATGGAAAAGAATTATCAATAAAATAAAAAATCTCTGCAAACAAAAATTCAGACACAAGTAGCTTCACTGGGGAATTTGACCAAACATACAAAGAAAAATCCATACCAGTCCTCCTCAAATTCTTCCAAAAAATTGATACGGAGAGAGTACACCCAAACTCACACCATAAGGCCAACATCAACCTGATACCAAAACCAGATAAAGACACTACCCCAAGAGAAATCTATAGGCCAATATCATTGATAAACATTGATGTAAATGTCTTTAAGAAAGTATTAACAAACAGAATCCGACATCATGTAGAAAAAGATCATACAACATGGTCAAGTTAGGTTCATACCAGGAACACAAGGATGGTTAAACTTATGAAAATCAATCAATTGTGATACACCATATCAATAATAGAGAGGACAAAAAACCACATGATCATCTCAGTAGATGCAGAGAAAGCATTTGATAAAAATTAACACATATTTGCAATAAAAGTTCTTATCACAGTGGGCATAGAGGGACCATATCTCAACATAATGAAAGCTATTCATGACCAACATATAGCCAGCAAAATACTCAATGGTGTAAAACTGAAACCCTTCCAACAAAAACCTGAGACAAGACAAGGTTGCCCATTCTCACAATTTCAATTCAATATAGTCTCCGAAGTCATAGCCACAACGATCAGGCTAGGAAAAGAAATAAAAGGATTCAGACTGGATAAGAAGAGGTAAAATTTTCATGATATGCAGACATGACACTATATAGAGAAAACTGTAAAAGCTTCACAAAAACATACTTAGGGTAAAAAAGGAACTGGGCAAGGTACCCAGAGTAATGTACAAAAAACCAATTGCATTTCTTTACACTACCATTGAATCAAAAGGAAAACAAAATATAGAGACAACCGTTTTTATAACTGCACCCAAAATTATAAAATGCTTAAGAAAAAATCTGACCAAAGAGGTGAATATATTATACATGGAGAACTAGAAAACATTGATTGAGTAACTCAAAAAAGATTTGAAGAATTGAAAAGATATCCAATGGAAATGTAATGGAAGAAACAATTTTGTTAAAATGGACATACTGCCCAAGGCAATCAACAGACTTAATGTGATTTCCTATCGAATTATGAAAACATTTCTTTTTAGGACTGAACCAAACGATCCTAAGATTTACACAGAGTCATAAAAGATCCATAATTTCCAAAACAATATTCAAAAAAAATGGAAGACGATGGAGGAAAAAAACACCAGGTCTGCATACACTATAGCAGAGCTACAATAATTAAAATGACATGATATTGGTACAGAAACAGGCATATGGACCAATGGAACAGATTACAGGGCCTAGGAATAAATCTACAGGCCTATGTTCAATTAATATTTGACAGAGTAGCCAGGAATATGACAGAGAAAAGAACATCTCTTCACCAAATGTTGTTGGGAAAACTGGATAGCAGCATCAGAGCAATGGAGTTAGAACACTCTTTACTCCATACACAAGAAAAAACTCAAAATGGCTTGAAGACTTAAATTTAAGGTAAGACACAGTAAATCTCCTAGAAGAAAACATAGGCAAAACACTCTGAGATAAATCGCAGCAATGATCTCCTAGAACAGCCTACCTAGGTAATGGATGTAAGAGCAAAATTAATAAATGGGACCTAATTAAACTTATAAGCTTTTGCACAGCAAAGGGAACCATAAACAAAGCAAAATGACAACCTACAGGATTAAAGAAAATATTTAGAAGTGATGCAACTGACAAAGTCTTAATTTCCAAAATATAAAGACTTCATACAACCTTTTAATAATAATAAAAAAACAAGAAACTCAATCAGAAAATGGGCAGAAGCCCTAAACAAGCAATTCTCCAATAGAGACATACAAATGCCACACAGATATATGAAAAAATAATTGCTCACTATCATTATTAGAGAAGGGTAATTCAAAACTATAATGAAGTATCACCTCACAATAGTCACAATGGCCATCATTCAAAATTCCACAAGCAATAAATGCTGGGGTAGCTGTGGAGAAAGGGGACCCTTCTACACTGTTGGAAGGAATGTAGTTTGGTGCAGTCATTTTGGAATACAGGATGGGGTTTCTTCAAAAGAATAAAAACAGACTTAACATATGATCCAGCAATCCCACTTCTGTGTATATATCAAAGAGAACTCTAATTCAAAAAGTCACCTGCGCCCCAATGTTCTTACCAGTGCTATATACAACAGCCATGACATGGAAGCAACCTAATTGTCCAACAACAGATGACATAATTCAGAAGTTATGCCGTATTACACAATGGAATAATATTCTGCAACAAAAAATGATAAAACAATGACATTTGCAGCAAAATGGATATCCCCAAAAAGTGTCATTCTAATTGAAGTAAACCAGAAAGAGAAAGAAAAATAACACATGACATGACATATGTGGAAGCTTAAAAAAATTTTGGACGAGAAGACAATGATTTCATCTACAAAATTTAAGCACACTCGCAGACCTACTAAACACTTTTATGATTACTGCGGAAAGGGGCTGTGAGAGGATATATTTGGGAGCTTTAGATTTATACATGTTATCCACTATATATAAAAATAGATTTTTTCAAACTTTCTTTAGTATGTCACAGGGAAGTAAGTTAAATATCTCGAAGTAACCTTTAATAGGTACAAAAATGTATGCATGTATGGGAACACTGTGCTCTACACCACAGATTGACACATTTTAACTGGCAGTATTTCAATGATAAATAAATGAATAAATATGTAAATAAGTAAATAAACAAATAATATCTAAATAAAAAATATTTAGTAATAAATGAAATACAAAGTTTCACACTACTTAACCTTTCACCACAAATTCTAGGGGAAAAGAGAAAGAATAAACAAGAAAATTGAATGAATCATATTAAGGCAAATAACAAGAGAAACAATTGAAAATATGAAAAAAATATACCTTGGTCTGTTTCTTTTAAACATAAAGTGGAAAAACGTTTAGGTTGGCTAAGAAAATAAAGACTCAAAATTAGAAATAAAAGAGAAGATATTACCACCAATATTATAGAGATGCAAAGCATCATAAGAAATTACCAGTAGACAATGTTTTGAATGACTTAGAACAAAAGACAAATTCCCAGTAACATATGTCTTAAAATACTGAATCAAGAAGAAATATGAAAGTTAAATAGAGCAAAAGTTTGAAGGAGTAAATAAATAATCCAAACTTCCAAACCAGAAAATATTTACAAGATGACTTTACTGGTGAATTCTGTCATACACTTGAAGAAAATTTTTTTACCTATTCTTCCCCAAATCTTCCAAGAAGCTGAAGGGTTTGAAAGATTCCAAACATGTTTTATGATGCCAGCTTTATTTGCATAACAATGATAGAAAGGACATTATATGCAAAATATATAATATTATCCCTGATGAACATATGTGCCAAAACTCTCAACAAAACCCAAGCAAAATGAATTCAACAACACATTTAAAATATAATACACATACATGAGTAAATGGATTAATCCCTGGGTTTAAGGATACTTCAAAATATTCAAATCAATAAAGGTAAAATGCCACACTAATAGAATGAGAAGTAAAACTCACATAATCATTTCAATAAGTGCAGAAATTGCATTGTATATAATGCAACATAATTTTAAGTTAATCTCATCAAATTAAATTAACCCTGTCAGTGACAAGATATCATATACACACAAACACTCTGTGGAGAGAAACGAAGCAGTTCTCTGTTTATTGATTCTTAGAAGAAGGCTTTATATAGTATATGCAAAATGCCTCCCATATCATCTAAGTTAGAACAATGATAATAATCTTAAGCTATTTATGTCCCCATGCTCCTGCAGTAAGCACAGTATGTTAATTGATCACGGATTTTTTTCTAAGTTCATCACGGAACTACATTAAGTAGGCCATCTCTTATCCAGCCAGCTGTGCCTGTTTTAGGTTGTCCTCCTCTGAGTATCTTACCCAGAATATGATATCCAGCCATTCATACTGGATACATTGAATAGGCCATTTCTTATCCAGCCTGGATATGTGACATTCCTCACAGCTTGTTTATCAGTTCAGCCTATGGGCTTATTCTCTAGAGCCTTCAGACAGGGGCCTACGAACCCAACATCCCTAGACCGAAAAATGGATGAAGAAAATTTGATGTATATATGCAATGGAATCAATAATTTGCATTCCTATCAACAGAGTCCATGCTGTTACTTTTTCTCCACAATCTCACCAATATCTATTTGTTTTTTTTTTGATGAGTGCCTTCTGACAATTGTGAAGTCTTGTCTCATTTTTGGTTTATGAATTTCCTAATAATTTGTAACTCTGAAAATATTTTCATGTGTCATTTAGCCAACTGTACGTTTTCTACAGAAAATTGATTCAGATCTATCTTTTCAGTTCCTATGGATTTTTTTTTAATTGGATTGTTTGGTCATTTTTGTTGTTGTTCTGGGGAAAGAGTTTGACATATATTTTGGATGTTAACACTAGATTCGAAAATATAACATACAAATATATTTTCCCATTGTGTTGTTTGACTGTTCATTTTATTGATCATTTATTCTGCAGTGTAAATCTGTTTAGAGTGATACAATCGTATTTTGTTAGTTTTGCTTCTGCTTCCCTTCTCAGAGGAGACATATGAAGAATCATATTAATTCCAATGTCAGAGTGTACTTCTTATATTTTACTCTAGTATTCTTTGTTTTCAGGATTTATGTTTTATATGCCCAGGAGTGGTATTGCTGCGTCATAAGAAAGGTCTAATTTTATTATTTAAAGGAACTGCCACACTGTTTCCAAAGTGGTTTCACCAATTTTCATTCCCACCAACAGCATTGGAGAGTCCCATTTTCTCCACAACCACCCCAGTCTTTATTATTTGAAGACATTTGAATGACAGCCCTTCTCAATAGTGTAAAGTAAAATATTATTTTATTTTTGTCTTGCCTTTGTATAATGATTAACAATGTGAGCATGTTTTTGTTTTCCTGTTTGTCATCTGTGTGTCTTCTTTAGAGAATTGTCTTCTGCTCTTTTTCTCTCTGAGTTGTTTGTAGATTTTTGAAATGGAGTTTTATGAACAATGTGTGTATTTTAGAAATTAGCCTCTTGTTGATTGCATTGTTTCCTATTTTGGAATTTCATCTTTTCATTTTGTTTATTTTTCTGTGTACAAGCTTTTAAATTTAATTAGGACCTATTTGTTTATTTTGTTTTTATTGTTTTCAGCTTGGGAGAGTGAAATAAGAAAATTTTGCTACAATTTATATCTTGTTTTTCTTATGTTATTTTCCAGGATTTTTATTGTGTCATGTATTATATTCAGATATTTAAATCATTTTAAGTTTATTTTTGTACAGTGTGAGGGAGTGTTCTAATTTCATTGATTTACATGTACCTGTCTAGTTTTCTCAACATCTCTTGCTGAAGACTGTCTTTTCGGCATTGTATATTTTTTCTTCCTTTGTCATAGTTTTGTTAACCATAAGTGTGATGTTTTATTTCTGCCACTGTGTTACATTCAAGTGATATAGATATTTGGTTCTTTTCCAGCATTGTGCTGTTTTGATTATGGTATTATTGTAATATAGTCTGAGATCTGGGATGGTTATAGGTTATGCCTCCAACTTTGTTTTTTTCCTCATTGTTTGTTTTGCAGTTCTGGTTCTTTTGCAGTTCCATAGAAATCATAGGAATGTTTTTAGTTCTGTGGAAAATATCATGTATTCAATCTGAATCACTTTATATCTGTAGACATATTTTGTAGTATGTATAGTTTTACAATATTAATTCCTCTAAACAAAGACCTTGAGATTTCTTTCTATTTCTTTGCATCATCTTCAGATTTCTTTATCAGTGTCCTAGTCATTTTATTATGTTGGTTTTTTCATAGGATTTTCATTTTTTGATCTGATTTCTTATGGATCTTAGAAAATAATCTTATATTTCATTGTTTGTGTAAAAAATGTGACAGTTTTTGTATATTAATCATGAATCATGCTACTTTGCTAAATGTCTTTATTAGTTTTATTTGTTTTGGTGTGGAGAATCTTTAGGGTTCTCTGTATAGATTATCATGTCATCTAAAATAATAACAGTTTTACTTCATTCAATCCAACTTGAATGACATTTTTTCTTGTCCGATTACTGTTGCTAGAATTTCCCATACTGTGTTTAATAAAAATGGTGAAAGTGGGCACCCTTGTCTTATTCCTTAATTTGGCTTTCAGGTTTTCACTTTTGCATAGTATGTTGTCTGTGGTCTGTAATTAATGACTTTAGTTATGTTGAGATATATTTCCTGAATCCTACTTTGTTAAGAGATTTGTGTCGTTGTTGCTGTTGTTGTTGTTGTTGTTGCTGTTGTTGCTGTCTTAATGAATAAATGTTGAATTTTGTGAAATGCTTTTAATGGATTTATTGGGATGACCATGTCATTTTCTCTTTTACTTTGTTAATGTGGTGTATCAAACTGATTGACTTGTGTATGTTGAACCTCTCTTGTGACCCTGCAATGAATCCAAGTTGATCATGGTGTATGATATATTTTAGGTATTGCTGGATTATTTTACTAATAATATTTTGTAGAATTTTTGCATGTAAATCTATCAAATATAATGACTTCAATTTGCCTTTGCCAGTACTTTTTTTGTTGGTTTAGCTATCAGGGTGATGAAAGCTTCATAGAATTAATTTGGGAGTTTCCCACATCTTCACTATGTTTGAATAGTTTGAAGAGTATTAGTTCTGTTTGTATTTTTGTAGAGTTCTCCAAGGGAGCTCTTAAATCTGAACTTATATTCAACAATTTTTTTAAATGCAGATTCTATCTTTCTTCGAGTAAACAGTTTCTTCAAATTATTTGTTTCTCCTTATCTCTGTCTCTTTCTAGATATTTGCCCATTTCTTCTAATTTGTCCAGTTTATTGGCATGAAATTGTTAACAAAATGATCCCTTTTTTGTATATCTGAGGTAGCAATTGTTATTTCTCATCTTTTATTTCTTAATTTATTTCTTTGGGGCATATACATTTTCTTCATGATGCACCTGGCTAGAGGTCCTTTGAATTGCTTATCTCAAAAAGTAAACATAAAACAAAATCGTTGGTTTTATTACTCTTTAGCATAGTTTTTTTTCTCTATGATTTATATTTACACCTGTATTATTTAGGATGATTTTTTTCTATTTTTTCACTATTTTTATTGATTTACAGTCATTTCACAAAGTTGTCTCCAATTCCAACGTAGAGAACAATTTTTCAGTTACAATGAACATATATTCATTTTTGTCCCATTTTTTCATCTTTGAGCTGCTGTAAGATCTTTTATAAAATTCCCTATGCTATACAGTAAAATCCTGTTTATCTATTCTACAATTATGGCCTCCAAGGCTGTCTCTTCCCACCCCCCACCACATGGCAACCAAAACTTTGTATTCTATGTCTGCGAGTCTGTTTCTGTTTTGTATTTGTGCTCTTTTTGTTTTGTTTTGTTTTGTTTTTAGATTCCACTGATGAGCCATCTCATATGGTATTTTTCTTTCTCTTTCTTGCTTACTTCACTTAGACTGATTTTCTCCAGGAGTATCCATGTTGCTGAAAATGGCATTATGTTGTCGGTTTATATGGCTGACTAGTATTCCATTGTATAAATATACCACCTCTTTTTATCCAGTCAACTCTCGATGGATATTTAGGCTGTTTCCATGTCTTGGCTATTGTAAATAGTGCTGGCTATAAACACTGGTGTGCAGGTGTCATCCTGAAGTAAGGCTCCTTCTGGATTTAAGGCCAGGAATGGTATTCCTGGGTCATATGGTAAGTCTATTCCTAGGCTTTTGAAGAATCTCCATCCTGTTTTCCACAGTGGCTGCACCAAACTGCATTGCCACCAGCAGTGAAGCAAGGTTCCCTTTTCTCCATAGGCTCTCCAGCATTTGTCATTTGTGGATTTTTGAATGATGGCCATTCTGACGGGTGTGAAGTGATACCTCATTGTAGTTTTGATTTGCATTTCTCTGATAATCAGTGATATTGAGCATTTCCTGATGTGCCTTTTGATCATTTGTATGTTTTCCATGGAGAATCGCTTTTTTAGGTTTTCTGCCCATTTTTGGATTGGGTTGTTTATTTTCTTTTATTCATTTGGATGAACCGCTTATATACTCTGGAGATCAAGCCTTTGTCGGTTTCATATGCAAATTATTTTCCCATTCCGTAGGTTGTCTTTTTGTTTTACTACCAGTTTCTTTACTGTGTAGAAGTTTGTTAGTTTTATTAGGTATCATTTGTTTTTTCCTTATTTTATTTTTTCTATGAGAAAACTTTTGAGACTTATGTCAGATAATATTTTGCCTATATTTTCCTCAAGGAGATTTATTGTATCTTGACTTATGTTTAAGTCTTTGATCCATTCTGATTATATTGTTTTGTGTAGTGTTCTAGCTTGATTGGGAGTGCCCTAGCTTCATTGATTTACATGCTGCTGTCCGGTTTTCCCAACACCTGTTGCTGAAGAGTCTGTCTCAATTCCATTGTATTTTCTTGCCCACTTTGTCGAAGATTAATTCACCAAAAGTTTGTGGGTTCATTTCTGGGCTCTATATTCTGTTCCATTGGTCTATATGTATGTTTTCCTACCGAATAAGTGCTGTCATGTTGACTGTATCTGTATAGTATTATCTGAATCGTTAGCATAAAGAAATTTCACTGATTTTTGAATCTTAATCTTGTAACCTGCTACCTTGCTGAATTCTTTGATCAGCTTTAGTAGTTTTTATCTGGATCTTGCAGGGTTTTCCATATATAGTAACATATTTTCTGCATATAGTAAGACTTTTACCTCTTCCTTTCCAATTTTCATCTCATTTACTTCTCTCCCTTGTTTGATTGCTGTGGCTTGGAATTCCAAGACTATCTTGAGTTGGAGTGGAGATAGTGTGCATCCTTCTCTTGTCCCAGATTTTAGTGGAAAGTTTTTAACTTACTCACCATTGAGTACTATGCTAGCTGTTAGTTAGTTACCTATAGCTTTCATGAGTTAGGTTCCCTCTATGCCCACTCGCTGAGAGTTTTTATCATACGTGGGTGTTGAATTTTATCAAATGCTCTTCCTGCATCTATTGAGATGATCCTGTTGTTTTGGTCCTTTCTCTTGTTCATGTGCTGTATTACATTGATTGACTTTGATAGGTTGAATCACCCCTTTGTCCCTGGCATGATCCCCGCTTGGTCATGAAGTATAATCTTTTTTCTGTGTTTGGATTCTATTTGCTTCTATTTTGGTGAGGATTTTGGCGTCTGTGTTCATCAGTGATATTGGACTATGATTCTCTTGTTTGGTAGTGTCTTTGCCTGGTTGTGGTATCAGGGTGATTGTGGCTTCATTGAATGACTTTGGGAGTATTTCTTCCTTTTCAATCTTCTGGAAGAGTTTGAGAAGCACTAGTATGAGTTCTTCTTTGTATGTTTTGTAGAATTCCTCATTGAATCCGTCCAGTCCTATGCTGTTATTTGTAGGGAGGTTTTATATTGCTCTTTTGATTTAATTTCTGGTGCTCTGCTTGTTCAAGGGTTCAGTTTCATCTTGATTCATTCTTGGTGGACAGTATGTTTCCAGAAAATTGTCCATCTCCTCTAGGTTATCAGTTTGTTTCCATATACTTTTCATAATATTCTCGTATGATATTACTTATTTCTATTTTATTTGTTGTAATTTCTCCATTCTCCTATCTTATTTTGTTAATTTTTGCTCTCTCTCTTTTCTTCTTTTTGAGTTTGGCCACAGGATTTTCGGTTTAACTTACTTTTATATAAAACCAGCTTTTCGATTGGTGATTTTTTTTCCTATGGTTTTTTCAATCTCTATTGTATTTATTTCCTACCAAATATTTATGATTTCCTTCCTTCTGCTGCCTTTTGGTGTTTTTTGTTCTTCTTTTTCTAGTTCATCCTGCTGGTGGGTTAAATTGTTTATTTGTGATTGTTCTTCATTTTTGATAAAGGCCTGTATTGCTATAAACTCCCCTCTCAGCACTGCTTTTGATGTGTCCCATAAATTTTGTTTGGTTTTGCATTCATTTTCTTTTGTCTCAAGGTACTCTTCCATTTCAGCTTTGTTTCCTTCATTGACCCGTTGGTTTTTTAATAACATATTTTTTTAATCTCCATGTTTTCCTTTTGTTCTCCTTTGTTTCTCTTTTGTTGATTTCTAGCATCATGGTACTGTGGTCAGTAAAGTTGCTTGAGGTAATTTCTAACTTCTTAAAATAGCTGAGGTTTCTTTTGTGCCCAAGTATATCATGAAACCTGGTAAATTTCCCATGTGCACTTGGAAAGAATGTACATACTATTTTGTGGGGGGTGCAATGCTCTGAAAATATCTACCAAGTGTAATATTTCTATTGTATTATTTAACTTCTCTGTTTCCTAATTTATTTTCTGTCTCAATGATCTGTCCATTTATGTTATTGCTGTGTTGAAATCACCATGATTTGATACCCATCACTATCCCCCTTTATATCTGTTAGTAATTATTTTATGTACTTAGGTGCTCCTCTATTTGGTGCATATGTATTAACGAGTTATCTATCCTCATCTTGTATCATTCCTTCAATAATTATCAAATGTCCTCATTAATCTTTCTTTATGGTCTTTGTTTTAAAGACTCTTTTGTCAGAAATCCGTACTGCAACACCTGCCTTTTTGGCTTTTCCATTTGTATGGAATACCTTTTCCATTCTTTCTCTCTCAATCTATATGTGTTCTTCTCCCTTAAGTGGGTCTCTTGTATACAGCATATTGAAGTTTCTTGTTTTATTTTTCAGCCTGCCACTCTATGACATTTGACTGGAGCATTTAGTCCATTAACATTTACAATAATTGATGATATGTTTGTGTTTATTGCCATTTTGGCCTTATCTTTGTGGTTGATTTGGTATTTCTTCTTTGTTCATTTCATCTTCCTTTTATGGTTTCATCATTCTCCTTATAATTGTCATGAAATTTATTTAGTTTTCTGACACCCAGATAAGTTTTTGTCTTGTTGTTACCCTTTTATATTAGTCTTTTAGTCCATTATTATAACTGCTTTTATTAAACTGATAGTAACTAGATCTCAAACCTATCCTACTGAGAACAAAAAATTTTTAAAAGAAAGACAAAAAAACTATCTCTATTTTCCTGCCTCCCTTTCCCACTCTCAATGATTTGTATGTCTTGTTTTAAAATTTTGTGTTTATTTAAATTTATAATTCATGAGTTATCACCTTTCCAGCTGTGGGATTCACATTTCTGTAGCATCCTGCTGCTTTTCTTTTTAGAGTAGACCTTTCAATAAATCCTTAAGCATGTGTCTAGTGTTGCTATACTCTTGTAGATTTTTCTTGTCTGTGTAATCTTTTATGTCTACTTCTACCATAAGGTAAGCTTTTCTGGTTAAATTATCCTAGGCTATATCATTTTTTTCATTCAAGACTCTGAATATATCTAGCCACTATCATATGTCCTGTTGTATATGTGTAGTTAAATCACCTGGGAGCCTTTTGGGGATTCCCTTGTAACTCACTATTTGCTCTTTTCTTGCTTCCTTAAGTATCATTTCTTTATCCTTGACTCTGGCCGTCTTAAGTATATGTCTTGGTGTGGGTGTATTTGGGTTCTACCTGTTTGGGGCACTCTGAGTTTCCTGTATTGGATATCTGATTCCTTCTTTACGTTTGGGAAGTTCTCACTCATGATTCCTTCAAACACTTTTGCAATCCCCTTTGATCATTCCTCCCTTTCTGGAACTTCCATCTTGCCAAGATTGGCATGCTTTCTATTATCTTATAGGTCCCTTATGCTTTTCTCATTTGTTTCTCGTTCTTTCTCTTGTAGCTCTTCTGATTGGGTGATTTCTATTGTACTGTCTTCTGAGTCACTAATTCATTCCTCTGTATTATCTAGTCAGCTTTGCGATGCCTTTAGATCATTCCTCATCTAAGTCAATGAGCTTACCTATTGTACTTGGCCCTTCTTTATAGCTTCCATTTCATTTTTAACATATTTTATATCTCTAAACACTATCTTTTATTTCCTTCAGTAATTTGATCACAACTTTTTTAAAATCTTGATAAAGTAGGCTATCGATTTCTATTTCACTAATCATTCTTTCAGGGGATTTCTCTTGTTCTTTTAATTGGGAATGGTTTCTCTGCTTCTTCATCTTATTCCTTCCTCTCTGGCTCTGTGGTTTATGGAGTATCAGTTATCTACTGTGGTCCTAAAGGAGTTTCTCTACATAGTGTCTATGTAGTAATACAACTTAGAAAAGAGAAAAATGAGAGAGAGAGAGAGACAAAGAAATTTAAAGAAGGGGGAAATAAGTATTTGAAGACATTGTATAATTAATAATATAAGAGCAAGTTGAAGCAGAGTTTTTAAAAATAATAATAATAAAAATATATTTAAAATATTTCTAAGGGATGAAAATAGGGGTATATAAATTGCCTAAGAAGTAAAAATTTTAGGGTAAGAGAAAATGGAACAGGTAAAAACAGATTAAAACAAGGGGGAGGTCTTTGTCCTCCTGGATACTGTGTACATTTAATGTGAAGTCTTTTTGTATTCATCCTGTTTTGGAAGCTCATCTTCCTGTTTTCAGAGGCCCTCCATTAGAGCCCTCAACTGTACTGCTCCCAGTGCCTGTCAGCATGCAGATCGCTCCTACCCCAAACACTGCATCTGGAGCCGATCTATTTACACTGGGCTGGTTTGTCACTGCCCTGCTCAATGCTGCAGTCAGATGTTGTAGGCTGACCAGGCAGGAGTGAGCATCACGCCTACTCCTAGCACCATAGTCAGGGACTGCATTCCAGCAGAAAATTTCGGAGCAACTTGACCCCTCAGGGTGCCAGTCACTCTGCTGCTCTGTGCCACTGTACAGTCCGACTCAGGTTTGCACACCAGAAGTGGACTCAGGCAAGATGGGAATAGCCCTGTACCTGGTCTGGCCCAAAATCCAGCTCCTTGTTTGTCTTGGTGAAGCAAGTTCTCTGAGGGACCAGAAGAGAAGGATCCTATCTGTCTCAGGCTGTAGAGAAGTCTCCGCCTGGCCCTTAAGGATGCTAAGTCCTTAGACGTGGATGCAGATTTTGCCCCTGCTGCTGCCTGGGTGCAAAGCACCAGAGGGTATGGTGGCTGTGTCTGAGCCCGAGCTCTCATCTGCTAGAAACTTTTGTGGATTTTCAGAGATGGGAAATGCACCCTTCCACCCACAGGGCAAATCTGCCCTGTTGTTTTATGGAGGGGCCAGGTTGTTCTTCCCTGTACACCCACAGCGATGGCACACAGCACCCACCATTCCCCAGGACTACCTCAGTTCAGCCATTTCCATCTTCCACCCAGCTCGTGCAGCATGGCCTTGCCCCCAGCTTCCGGGCTGCATTTTGGGGTGTGTGTCTGTGACTGTTATTGTAGTTCTGTCAGTCAACTTATACTCTGTACAGATGCAAGCCTTGGAGGCTCCCCCTCCGTCCTGCCAAACTCTCAGTTGGAGAGGGGAGACCTAGTGAATGAGCGCCAGTCCATCCTTGTAGCTCCCTCCCTGTGGGACCTGTCCCACTCTGTTTTGCCTTTTGTTCTGTCTTTCTTCCTTTTCTCCTACCAGATTTTACGCATCTTAACCTATTGAAGAGGACAATGTTCTGTCAGAGTTCTGCAAGTTCTCTGGTTAGCTGAGTGGTTCTGTGGATGTGAGTCTCGGTGCATTTGTGGAAAAGGGTGAGTATCGAGCATCCTTCTACTCCACCATCTTGGCCTCAAACCTGAAAAAGTCTCAGTTTATGGTGGAAGATAAACACAGCCTGGGAGTTGCTGGAAGAGATATTTCATGGAAATGATAAGAAAGTGCAGATTGCAATGCTCAATTCATACAACATATGTTTCAAAATAAGGGCCACAATGAAAGATATATATGAGATTATATAATGAAAAAGAGATCCATATTAAAATAGGGTATTGCATTCATTAAATTATATACGGACCCAACACCATAGATCCTAAGTATATAAAGGAATATTAGTAGACATGAAGGAATTAATTGATTATTAAAGAATAATAGTAAATGAATTTAACACCTCACTATTCTGGTAGTCAGATCATTGAGAAAGAATATCTGTAAGGAAATAGAGGTCTTAATAGTATATTAGATCATTTGAACCTAAATGGGTTATTGGACACTGCATCAGAAAAGCAGAAGACATAAACTTTTCAAGTGAGCACAGGATGTTATCAAAGGAATTAACCACAAATTATGTCATGAAAAGTGCCTCAGGAACTTTAAGCAAATATGAATTACAGCAAGTATTTTTCCAAACACATAAGTATGAAACAATGCATCAACTCTAGAAAGAAGAACAGGAGAAGCACAAATATGTGACTAAACCAAATCCTTTAAAAAAATAAAATATAATAAGGTCAATGATGAAATTAGAGATGTAATAAAATCATACCTAGAGACAAAGAACAATGAAAACACAGCTTCATAATATGTATGGGATGCAGCAAAGACAAATCTAAGAGGGAAGTTTAGAACGATTATGGCCTTCTACAAGGAAAAAGAAAAACCTCACAAAAAGGACCATTTATACCACCCAAAATAACTAGAAATAAAAACAAATTCCAAAGGCATTAGAATGAGAAATCTTTAATTAGTAGGTTGAAAATAAATGAAATAAAAATCAAAAATAAGTTAAAATTCCTAAAATCATGAGCTATTTTTTTCTTAAAAATATTAACACACTGGTAAGCATTTAGCCAGGCATATCAAGAAATACACAGAGTGGACCAAAACAAAGTAAGAAATGAAATAGTAGAAATAACACCTGATATTACAGATATACAAAAAAACATTATGAAAGCACTATGAGCAGTTATGTGACAACAAATTGGATGACCTTAATGTAATGGTAACATTTCTAGATATGTGCAGCCTACCAATACTGAATAAAGAGAAAACAGAAAACTTGAAAAGAGCTAACAGTATAAGTTAAATAAAATGTATAATTTTAAAAACACCCCTTAAACAAAATGTCTGGTTGCCTTCACTAAACCCTCTTTCTCCCCAACTATTTCAAAAAATGAAGGAGGAAGGACAATTCCCAAAGTTATTCTATGAGGTCACCATTACCCTGATAAAAAAAAAACCAAAGACACTACCAAAAAAAAAAATTGAAAATGAAAAGCCAATATCCTTGATGAATATACATTCAAAAATCCTCAAAAGAACATCAACAAATTAATCCAGCAATACATAGAAAGGATTATATACGATGATCAGTTCGATTCCTTCCAGAGTCACAAGGATGGTTCAACATACACAAGTCAAGCAGCATGACACATATCTAATAAAGGAAGGACAAAGTTCACAGGACCATGTCAATACACACAGAAAAAGGATTTGAAAAATTCAATATACATTCATGACCAGAAGTCTCATGAAACTGAGTATAAGGGGAATATCTCTCAGCATAGTAACGGCCATTTATAACAATTAATAATACTCAGGGGGAAAAGCTGAAAGCCTTCTGTGTAAATTCGGCAATAAGACAAGGACTCCTACTCTCACCACTTCTGTACCATAGTAATACAAGAAAGGAAAAGGAAAGAAAAAGAAGTAAAAGAAACACAAAATGGAAAGAAAGAAGCAAAATTGTCACCAGTACAGATGGCATAACAATCTACACAGAGAGTCCTAAGGGCTCCACACTGACTGTTATGAATAATAAATAATTTCAGCAAGGGAGCAGGGTACAAGATTAATGTAAAGAAGTCTCCTGCATTTCTACACATTCATCATGAGATACCCTAAAATGGACATTGAAAGCAATACTATTTAAAATCCCATTCCCTAGATTATATTGGAATAAATGTAACCACATATGTGAAAGATCTACACACTGAAAATTATAAAACATTGACAAAATATTTCAAAATGATTCAAAGAAATGGAAAGATGTCTTGTGCTCTTGAATTGAAAGAGTTCATATTGTTAACATGGCCGTACTACACAAAGAAACCTACAGATTTTGTGCAATTCCTGATATGAAGTGTTAGAATTTTCCAAAGAAGCAGAAAAAATAACTCTAAGTTTTCCATGAAACCATTAAATATTGCCAGAATGATCTTGAGGAAAAACAACAAATCTGGAGATATAAACCTCCAAGGTACATTACTATACTACAAAGCTACAGTAATAAAAACAGCATGGCATTGGCACAGATTTATAATCAATAAAAACAGAGAGCCTAAAAATAATTCCACACACCTATGAGCAATGGATCTATGATAAAAGAGGCAAAAGTACACAATGGAGAAAAGACAGTCCATCAATGGGTGGTGTTGGGAAAGCTGGACATCTACATGTAAAACAGAGAAACGAGAGCATTCCCTGACATCATATACAAAAATAAACACCGAGTGTATTAAGGACCTAAATGTAAGACCTGATACTTTAAAACTGCTAGAAGGGAATATAGGTGATACCCTATTGGATATATATCATAGGAATATTTTCTTATATCTGTCTCCAAATGCAAAAGAAATAAAAGCAAAAATAAGCAAGTGAGATCTAAACAAACTTGAAAATTTCTGCACAGCTAAGGACACAATCAATGAAATGAAAACACTGCCTGTGTAATTGGAGAACATATTGGCAAATAATGCAAGTGACCAGGGTTTAATAGATGTAGGTTAATAGATTTAACATGGATTTAGGTTATACAACTCAATGTGAAAAGTAAAAACCCAATCAAAAACAAGAGCAGAGTAACTGAGAATGTCTTTTTCCAAAAAATAATTTACAGATGAGTAATGTGCAGGTGATAAATTTGCTCAACATTACTAATTATTATGTAATTGCAAATCAAAACCACAATGAGGTATCACTTCACAATGTTCAAATGGCTATTATAAAAATGTCTACAAATGGAAAATATTGGAGATGATGTGGAGGTAAGAAATCTTTTTTACACTTGGTAGGAATGTAAATTGGTACAGCTTCTATGGAAAAGAGTATTCAGATTTCTTTAAAACCTAAAACAGAACTACCATATGAAACAGTAATACCTCTCCTAGGAAAAATCTGGGGAAAATACCTTAAATTCTGAAGAACCAAAGTTAACAACAGCACTGTTTATTACATGCAAGAGTGGGAAGCAATCCAAGAGTCCACAGTAGAGTACGGACTTAAGAAAATATGATGATTCTATAAATATGCAATGGAATATTATTCAGCCATGAAAAAGTATAACACATTGCTATTTCAGCATCCTAAATTGACCTAGTAAATATTGTGCTTATTGAAGAAACTTAGACAAAGACAGAAGTATATAATATAATTTATATGTGGAATCTAAAGTATAACAAGTATCTATGTACAACGATCTATAGCTATCTATTTATAGATGACAGATAAATAGGATAGATACATAGATACATGGTAGATAGGTAGATAGACAGATAGATAGATTGATAGATAGAGACATGGTAGAGAGATAGAGAGATTAGATAGGCAAGTCTGAAACAGACTTAAAGATATGAAAAAAATTTATGTTTACAAAAGTGGAAGGGAAGGACAATTTTAAGGTATGATATTGAGAGGTATAATGTAGTATACATAAAAGAGAGAAGCAACAAAGTTAATCTGTATACATCAGGGAATTATACACAATACCTTATAATAATTGAATGTAAAAGTATTGTAATAATTTATAATGCAATATAATCCACAAAGTGGTTGGAATCTCTATGCTGTACATCTGAAACCACACAATATAGTACATCTACTGTACTTCATTTAAAAATAAAACATCTCATGTATACTGTAGTCCTTTTTCCTCTGATAGCAGCTTCCTTAAATATTGATATATTTTTACTCTTTACCTTTTATGATTACTGTCTCAGAATATTTCTTTACTCTTGTGATCATGTTACCAGTTTGATGTATATATATTTATTTCCCCGATTTCCTATTTTTCTCTCTTTAATCCGTATTGTATAGAAGCATTTAAGAACATACCCAAAGAAACTGTTGCAAATTTCTCGTGGTGTCTGCTTAGCATTTTGTCCAATGTTTTGCATATTTTTACCATTTTATATTTCTTAGAAAAGCTCTTTTCTGTACCCTGTGTAAGGTGTCTTAGTTTTGTTTTTTTCATCTCATTCAGGTTTTGTTTGTCTTTAAAGTCTTTATTTTCACATTATATCTAAGTGATAACTGTGCATGGTAGAGTATTCTTGGGTGAGAGATTTCTTCTTTCAGTAGTTTGAAAATGCCATTCAATTTACCCTTGGCCTATATTTTCGGCTGAGAAATCTGCTGAAAGTCTAATGGGGGTCCCTTTGTAGGTTATCATAAAATTTTTTGGCTGCTTTTCAATTTTACTCTGTCATTGACAAGCCAATTTGCATATGACGTATCTTGAAGGAGGTCTCTTTGCCTTAAATTTATTGGTGTTTTGTTGGCTCATGGACTTGAATATCAGTTCCTTACTTAGGTTCGGGGACTTATCAACCATTACTTCTTTAAATAAACCATCAGCTACCTTCTAACTTTCTTTTTTCTCCTGGATTTCACTTTAAAGTGCACTTCCTGAAGAAGTCTGATGGCTAATGTAGAATTTCCCCACTTTTTAATATCTTGTACCTCTGCACTCCTTTATCATTCCTAGTTTTGTATAGGTGAGTTTACTAAACTCTATTCCACAAAGGCAGTCTGCTCCCAATGCTTTCTGTTACATTATTCATTTCAGTTATTAAGTTGATCTAGTCCTCCAATAAAGTTTGGTTATTTTTTAGTTTCAGTCTCTTTGGTAATGTACTCCTTACCAGCATTTAATTTATTCATAAGCTCACTAAACTGCTATGAGGGTTTTGTTTTTTGTATTGAGTTTCTGTATGACATCTATTTGGATTCTCTGTTAATTATATGGCAACATACCATGACTTTAATTTTGTTTGCTGCAGGTTTGATATTGTGTGTGTGTGTGCGTGTGCATATTTGTGTGTGTCTGTGTTTGTTTTGGTGTCTGTGTCTGTGTAACTGTGTGTGTGCGTGCACTACAATGTTACAGTGATTGGTCATGATCTTGTTAAATTATTGCTCTGATGACACTAAATAATAGATTTGGAGTTGGAGCCCTTGCTTTTGTTTTCTGGTAGTTTGCAATATTGCAGAAATTTTGGCTTTACTTACCTGAGCTACCTCTGATAATATTTCAAAACGGCACTTTCCAGTCACTACTGTCTGCATAAAAGATGTGCTTTCATTGTCACTTCTTAGACTTCTCGGGTAGTTAATGCCACTGTTGTCACTGGGACGGCAACCCTCCCTTTAATCTGATATCCTTTGAGACTCAGTTTACACACTGAGGAAAGGTGTAAAGACAGGTGGGCATTTGGAATCAGGCAAGAGCCTTTCCCATGTCCAGTTTTACAAGGTAACTTGCCTCCACAAATGTGAATGGGGAGTTAGGACAGTGTCATGAATGTCTGAGTGTCTGAAGGATGGAATTTCTGTCTCCATTTTGGCTCTCTCCTAGTTACCTGTGACCATGAGTGCTGGTGCAGTTGGAGGCCAAAACTGTGTGAACCACTGAGACGCTGTTTCTACTGGGTTCTCTGAGCCTGTGGACTCAGATACCCTAGTCAGTGGGCCTTGGTTGCATGCACCAAGTCTGCTCTTCCCTCAGTTGAGCCTCCTTTATGTGTTTTAGCCCACCAACCTTCAGCTTTATACATGTGTTCTGATTGATTTGTGTTGTAGTTTTTTTGCTGAGATGTGAACGTTTTACTGACTATAGATGTAAGGGGAGAGACAAAAATAGTTTAAACTTATGTCACTTTTTTCAAAGTGTATACATTTTTGTTTAAAATCTTAAATTCTAATTAGGACATTATAAGAACAGTAAAGAAAGTGAACAAGTCACCACCCTTAATGTCATAATACTAGAAAATATTTTGAATTTCCTGGGTTATTTTCTTCATTGTTTTTCCCACATACATGCACATTTTACTAAAAGATATGTCTATAATCTCTTTAAAATCATTTAAATTATTAAAATATTTCTCTGTGCTGTAAATATAGCCCTGTTGCTTTTCTAATTTATAACTGGTAACTTGCATATTTCTGTCTTCACCATCCTTCTTCTCTGTCCCCAAAGGAAATCACTACTTGGTGCACTACACATATATATGTGATTCTGTTCCTGTTTCTTTATGATTATTTCTCTTATATCCTTAGTTTCCTCATATAAGTGATAACTTAGAGTGTTTTTCTCTGTATGACTTATTTTCATATGTACAACACTCTCTGGGTCCAGTCACATTTTTCCAAATTGAAGAATTTTATTTTTTGATATGACAATGACTAAGTATTTATTATGTTATCTATATCTCACATCTACTTCAGCCAATCATCTGTTGATGGGCACTTGAGTTGTGCATTTATCCTTGGCTAATTTAAATGATGATGTTAAGAACATTGGTGGTAATATATCCTTTAAAGTTAATGTTTCATGTTTTTACAGATTTATATCAAATACTGGAATTGCTGCAACATATAATGCTTCTATTTCTAGTTTTCTGTGCACTGTTTACACTTTTCTAATAGTGGATGCATCATTATATGTTTCCCCGAACAGTGTACCTGGGATCACTTTTATCGACATTCTTATTAATGTTTGTCATTACAAGCCATTTTTAATAGCCATTTTGGTTGCTGTGAAATTATATTTTATTCTGGTTTTGATTTAAGATTTCCTAATGGATAGCAACGTTATGTTTCTTTTTATGTGAATGAAAATCATCCACATGTCTGTTGCTGAAAAGTTTCCATGAAGATCCTTAAAGTGTTTTAAATTTGGGGCCTGTGTTTTAAAATATTGAGTCTAATATGCTACATATACATTATGGATATTAACACCTTGTTGGTCTCAATGTCTGAAATTTTTCCTTCTATTCTGTGTGTTGCCATAAGTCTTGTAGAAAGATTCCTTTGCTCTGCAAAAGGTTTTGCACTTCTCAATAATACAAGAAGAACCCCTGTATCACGTAGTACATCTAATTTTTCCTATATAAACATAAAATTCCTTTTTTTTTTACTTAGGAGACAGATAACCAATAAATATTGCTATAATTTATCTCAAAGATATTTCTCCTAATGTTTCTGCTCAGAAATTGTACAGTTTCAGGTTTTACATTTAGGAAATTAATCCATTTTTATCCTATTGTTTATTCTATGGAAGGAAGTGATCATACATCTTCCTTTTACATGTACTGTCCAGTGTTCTCAGAACTACTTGTTGAAGAGACTGCCTTTTTTCCATTGTATACTCTTGCCTCCTTCATTGTAGAATAACTGACCATATGTGTGTGGGTTTATTTTTGGACTTTTTATTTTGTTCCATTGATCTATATGTCTCTTTTAGAGATATATTTTGATGCTTTGATTACTGTAGCTTTGTAGTTCTTTTTAAATTCAGGGAGGATAATACCCACTGCTTTGTTCATTTTTCAAAGATAATTTTAGAAAATTTGGGTCTTCCATATTTTTATATTAATTTTATTATTTTTCTCCTTGTTTTGAGAAGAAACATATGGATTCTGTGAGAATAGAAATTTATTAAGTGTAAAACCGTAAGAAAAATAGTAAAATGCGGAGGATAAATCATACAATATTAAACAAACAATGGATTGCTGTATAAATCAAAGGAAATATATATAAAGAAAAATGACAACAAAAACAAAGTCTATGGCATATAGCAAAAGCAGCATTAATAGAGATGATTATAGCAAAATAATAACACTTATACAAATAAGAAATATCTCTCTCATAAAATAATCTTAGAAACAACAGATACAGCAAAATGAGAAAAAAATTGTTAGTAGAAAGAAAGACAGCTGAAAGGTCAGAACATAAATAAATAAAATAATGATTAAAAAAAGAAACATTCAATCAAACTAAGTAATGGCTTTTGTAAGATAAATAAAATTGATAAACTTTAACCACACTCATGAGAAAAAAAGAGTACAGATTAATAAGCTCAGAAATAAATGAGAAGTTACAGCATATATCAAAGAAATACAAAGCATCATTAGAAGATACAACAAATTATATGTAAATAAAATGGAAACCCTAGAAAAAAATATACAATTTCTGAGAAAGACATAATCTCCAGGATGGAATGAGAAATAGAAAATATGAACAGATTACCACTAATGAAATTGAATAAGTAATTAAGCAAAATCTCCCAAGAAACACAATTCCAGGCCTAGACAGCTTCACAGGTGGATTCTGCCAAACATTTAGAGAACTATCACGTATACTTCTCAGAGAATTCCAAAAATTTGCAGATGAAAGAAGGTTTCCTACCCCAACTTTCTGTATCACACTGCTACTAAAACTGGAACAAATACCTCAAAAAATTACAGGTTAAATACTACTGATAAGCATTGATGTAAAAAACATCACTGAAATGTTAACAAAGCGTAAAATACATTAACAGGATTATATACTAGGATTAAGTCCATTTTAATACAGGGATGCTAAAATGATTCATTAACAACAAATTAATCATTATGATAAACCACACTAACAAATTAAATAATAAAAATTATATAGTCATATCAATAGAGTCATAAAATGTTTTGACAATTCATTAACTATTTAAGATTATATTTCTCCTCAAAGTGGGCATGAGGAAACATACCTCAACACAGTTAAGGTCATATATGAGAAGAATTCAGCTAACATGACATTCACTGATTAAAAGCTGAAAACATATCCTGTAAGAGCAGGAAGAAGACAAGAATGCTCACTCTTGCAACTTTTATTCAGTATATAATTGGAAATTCTAGCCATAGCTATCCAAAATAAATGGAAATATAATATAGCTAATTAAGAATAGGAGTAAAGGTATCTGTTTGCAGATGACATACTTTAAACAGAAATCCTATAGATGGCACCTGAAAACTAATAAGCCTCATCAGTGCACTTGGTAAAATTTCAGAATGTAAAATTAACATATAGAAACTTGCATTTCTACACACTAACAACAAGCTAACAGATAGAGAAAGTGAGGGAACTGTCTCATTTACAGTTGCATTCCAAAAAAAAAATCTACAAATATATCCAACCAAAGAGGTAAAAGACCTATACACACAAAACTGTAAAATATTTAAAACAGAAATTGAAGATAATGCAAACAGATGAAAGGATATGCTGTGTTCATTGATGAGGAAAGTAAAATTATTTAAATGACAGGACTAGCCAAGAAAATACATTAATTAAATTCAGTGCATATCAAAATACCAAGGGCATTTTCAGAATTTACAATAAATAATTCTAAAATTTACATGTAAACACAAAAGAGTTGAAATCACTAAAAAAAAAAACGACAAGAAAACAAACAATACACACAAACATATTAGACAAAGAACAAAGGGGATGTATCACTTTCCTTGATTTAAATCTATAATACAAATCTACAGTAATAAAAATAATATGGTAGTGGCAGAGAACAAAGAAAGTAATGGAACACAAAGAAAGACTGAAAATGAAATCAGGCAGTTATTGTCCTTTAGCCCATTTCAAATAATGAATATACAGTGGGGGAAAGGTAATCAACAGGCATATGAAACCGGTCAACATCACTAACCATCAGAAAAATGCAAGTCCAAAACAATAAGATTTTATGTCACTCCTGTCAGAATGAATATTACCAAAAGATAACAAATATAAGTATTGGTGAGGATGTAAGAAAAACAACCCTGATACACTGCTGGAGTGAATGTAAATTTGTGCTGGCACTGTGGAAAACAGTATGCAATTTTATCTAAAAATTAAAAATGAAATATAATCCAACATTTCCATATCTGGATACTTATTCCAGGAAAATAAAAACAGAAACTAGAAAGGATGAATTTAAACTATATTCACCGCAGCATTATTTACAGTAGAGAGGATATAGAAGCAAATTAATTGTTCATAAATAGATGATGGATAAAGAAAATGTGTGTTTATAGTATATATATCTAACATCTATATTTTTTATTTTTATATTTTACAGATTTATCTATACTTATATATATATGTACACACACAGATAAAAATACAATGGGTTATAACTCAGCTTTAAAAAGAATATGTTCTCCATTTGCAATAATTGGGTAGACCAAGAGGGTAATATGATATATGAAATAATTCAGAAAGAGAATGACAAATGCTGAATGATTTTATTTATATTTGGAATTTAAAAGAAATGAACATAACACAACAGAAAAGGAGATATAGATATACAAAGAAACAGGTTGTTCAGAAGAAGGAGGGAAATTATGTGAGGAAAAAGAAATATTTGATGAACATTAAGAGAGAAAATTTTCCAGTTGCAAATTAAATGAGTCACGGGCAAGAAATGTGCTGTATGGGGAATAGTAAATAACTATGAAATATCTTTAAATAGCAACATATCATAACTAGATATATTCTGGAGATCAGTTTGAAATGTACTAAAAATAGCAAACAGTACATTGTGTAAGAGGAACTAACACAGTTTACAGATTAAAGTACACTTCAAAAACAAACATACTTATAGAAAACAAATTAGATTGGGAGATAACAGAGGCAGAGTTTGGGAAAGGAGGATTTGATTAATGCACTCAAAAGCTACAGACCGCCAGCCGTAAAATAAATGTGTCCTAAGGATGCCCCATAGTAACATGAAAATTACAATTAATACTGCTTTATGTTATATATGAATGTTGTTAAGGGAGTAGACCATAAGTTTTCTCATCACAACCAAAAGGCAAATTGTATCACTTTAATATTTTATCTAATTGAGATAATGAATTCTCCCTAAAATTGCTATGATATTTATTTCATGATACTTGTAAATCAAATCACTATCCAGTGCACCTAAACTTACACAATATTCTGCACCAATTATATCTCAATAGAAGTGGAAGGAAAAATGGAAAGTCAATATTCAATTTTTCCCATGAAATTTCACATGATTTTTTCTGCAGCAAGTAAACTTGAGTCATGATATACTTATCCTAGGTAAAGATACTAATAAATAAGTGATTCTAATAAATAATACAAAAAGATACTAATAAAATTAGTGTTTTACCATGTCTTAAAATTTCTTTATATTAACAGCCCACTGCTTCTGCAGGTATCAAAATTTCTCTCAGTATATTCACCTGAGATTAGGGAATGGATACAAATTTAAAACTGGCTGTTCTTGCTGTGAGTGATAAAGTTCACTGTCTCTGACCGATGTTCTCATCTCCCGACAGCATCTGTAAGAAATAAACATGCAGGTTGCTAAAAATCTCAGCATGGTAAAGTCTCAGAAATCCTACAATTCTTAACTGTTTTGCAATGGGAATGCAATACTGACAAAGACTTGATTTTGGATAACAATGTGGTGTTTCCTCATGGTTGCATTAGGGGATCTGAGTATAATCCCTGAGAAACACAACAAACATTCCTGCCCAATTGCTGGGCAAAGAAGTGTAAAGGTTCTGCATTATTAGGACTGAGGACTGCTTTCAAAATGATGACTATGCTCACTTTATTCCTGGTAGTCCAAGGAAAGAAAAGTTATTGCAATTTCTAGGTGAACGGAAAAAAGTTAGTGGTTCAGTCTCTATAAATTAGTCAAGGGGTGATCAAAGGCGAAATAAGTTGTGTCAACAATGAGAATTAGAAAAACAAAGAAATTAGACATAAGCTTAAATTAAAAAGGAGACACAGTCCTGTGCTGGGCTCTGGGGACTGGAGAGTGAATATGCCTCAGTCCCATTCAAGGGTTCAGTGGCTTGGCCCAAGCATCAGCTCGGGATTCAATGAACAGGTAACAATTAGTATACTGGGTGAAATATAATCTACCTCTCCCTGATTGGAAGAAAATCTGGTGGCTCAATGAAACTATTAATTCACAGAAATTCTGCCAGGTGCAGAATAATTCACTGATGACCCAACTAAGAAAAAATTAGTTACTGCTTAACAATCCATCTTGACACACACACACAGTGGTAGACAGATTTTCAGTATTTAGTGGTAAGAGTTCTGTGGGCAGAGCTGAGAGGATAGATTTCAAACACCAGACAACATTTCTACTTTGGCCAATAGTCTAAATTTTCACAGGTAGAAAACTAGAGATGAAGAAACCAACAATATTCTTCTATAGGATTTCTAATTTTAAAGGTAAACTGTAGCTTTTGACTTATCATTATAGAACCTTGTTAAGATGATCATGGTAAGACCACTGTCTGATAAGAGAGCTGGAGACTAGCTGCTGAACAAGTCCATCTGAACCCCAGATTTCTAATGTAAGGAACAACATAGCCACCATCAGTGTTGAGATGACAAACATAAAACCTTCATGTTTCTGTTGCAGGAACAACCACTGCTGTCCAGACACATATCTCCTGCAGCAAGTGGTCTCTTTTTTTCTCTTGGTAAAGGACATAATGGTGGGATGTTGTAAGAGATTATCCTGGCCCATTTGCCTTTTCTCCAGATTACCACAGTCATTCTTCCCAACTGGTGACATATTTTCAGGACTCAAACTTGCCATTTCAGTCTTATCAGCTGACACTGGCCGCATGACTATGAGCAGAAGCCTGAGGCACCCTGACATTGCCTACAATTTGTCCAGCATTTCAGGGCATTTCACATTCTGTATATGCTTCACCTTTTATTTTAAATTGATAGGGAATAGTCAAAGTCTTCCATGAATATTTTATATTTCCTAATATCTGCAGAATATTGGTACTCATGCAGTTGGACAAATATTTAATTCCACCACCCTCACTTCTTTCTAGTCCACACATTTTAGATTGCAATTTGGTTACTGAATACGACCACCCCAACCAAGGGTAGAGTACCTCTTTGATACTTCCTGTGTGAAGGTTAGAAGGGGCAAAAGTTAAGTGGGTTGCATAAACCTCCCTTAAATGTTTGCAATGGCAGTGTCTTTTCTGGAAAAAGCTCTGATTCTATGAAGTAAATTAATTAGAAGGCAGTATAGTTATTGGTATGGGGAAGAGAATCAGCTATTTTGGTGTGGCTGGGTGATTAAGTGTCAGGAAAAATTCCAGCAAATGAGAATGGAATGCTTTAGGCCTCTGGAGGCATGAATGAAGAAGAAAATAATACTTTGTCTCCTGTACCTACCTCCAGTTACTGTCTTGAGTGACTAGCCCATGGGCTACAAAAAGAGCTAGTTTGTGGTGAAGAGTAAAGACCATAATGAAATAGTGTGAAAACCATGAGAGATTTGTTGTTTCAGGAAAGTAGATTTTGCTTAAAGTCAACATCTATTTTTCATTCACTTAATATTAAAATGCATCCTGTGGCATTTGCTGTGCTTACTGTGCTGGTATCCAAGTTAGACAAGGAATGGGGGATAGACAGAAAACTTCTGAAGGAGGTAGTTTCTGTGCTGAGACTGGGAAAGTCTAAGTAGGTAAAAGGAGGACACCCGAAGTCCAAGGATGAGCTGGAGCAAAAGTGGTGAGGTTGCAGCTAACATACTTGACAAGCGTTTGCCTGGATGTATCTCCAGTTACAGAGAAACATAAAGATATGCCAAGGTAGTCAGAAGCCAGATTTATAAATGAATGACTAAACTAAGTTCAGATTGTGTGCTTAGAGTTGGAAAGGCATTAAGAGCCACCATAAGGACGTAAGCTTGTCTTTGGATGGAACATAAAAGCAACATAAAGTATCGACTGAAAATATAGTGTAGACCCTTGAGGGCAAGAAATGAAAGCAACAATTGAAATGCTTTGAGAACAGAACAAAGAAGACAATAGATAAAGTGTCTTCATAAATTCTACCACATGGTGTATGTGCCACCTGAGAGTAAATCATATGACCTTTATGATTCCAGGGATGACATAATAGAGACCATGATCCCTGGGCCAGTTCCTGCACTTGTCTCCTGTTCCAGCCTATCCTAACTTAACACTTTTAATACTTTCCAGGATGAACAAGAAACCACTTAGTACTTTTCCCTCTCTCCATGTTATAGTCTTCCTCCAAATTCTTCCATTTTCTCTTCTTCCTTACTAGAAATTTTTTAAATTAACTACCATATTGTTCCATCAAATGATCATATCAATCAAGTATCTCTTTTTATATTTAAATTGTAACTTAGTCTCCCATTTATCACAACACTATGTAAAAAATAAGGTAAATAGAGGTACACATCTATGTTTATTGTTCAAATAAGAAAATTGCAGATATTTGTCGACATTTTCCAACATCAATTTTAATCTCTGTGATCCTGCATAATCTGATAGTCCTCTGGTAGATCAGTTGTGACTAGGATGACGTTCATAAACTGAAGATGTCTGATAAGTTGGCTTTGAAAGAGAGTTTGCTGATGTATCAGCTATCAATGGCACTGGAAACCATGGGTTGCTCCCTGGTTGAAGTTTAGAAAAACGACCTTCATTGGCAGATATGTTATGATATCTATTTGCAAAAATAGAAGGCTCCAACATCTGTCCAAAATAATTCCTCTGTAATGGATACAAGATGCTGTACTGAGAAGTAGAAGTTGTAGTTGTAATGAAATTCACAACCCGGCTATTTGCTTCAATGTAGCTGCTTTGAGAGTGCCCGTGGACAGTGGTCAACTGATTTAAAATAGCACGTTGATCCACTGCAATTTGTTCTGGTGGTCTCACCGACATTGATGATTGAGGAGAATAATCACCTCTGATCAGGGTAGTTGTATCACCAATTATGTGGCTGGTAGAGGGCATTCTTATTAGAGGCATGTTTAAATTTACAGAAGGTAAAAATGCACTTTCTCCTCTAGTGTCACCCACAAAATCAGAATTATTATTATCCACATTACCCACTGCTTTATACTGCTTCTTTTTGAAATCTTAAGACAATGAATATTCCAGAGAGGCATTTTTAATCCCAACTCTTCTTTTTATTTTCACTAAAACCTCGGGGCAGCCTCGTTTAACATTTGGATTATGATAGAACTGCAGCTACATCCAAAGTAGAAAGATTTCAGTAATAATTTAAACCAAAATACAAGACTAAAATAAGCCTAATCTATAAAACCTCAGATATCACGTTTACTATGCACAGATAATATCATCAAAATATGAACATTCCTGACGATATTTTGAAGTTCCATATTTGGAAAATAAACATTGAAATAGTATAGTCATCAAATTTAAGAAGTTAGTATTTGCAGTAACGGTGAATGACACTTTTCAAAAGCAGCTTTAATATCTTTATTTCGATTTCTGGGTAGATTCATAGTTGCAAGCAAACTTTCTTATAATGTGAATACTTAAGTCACTGTCCTCATTTTTTAGAATAAATAAAGTGTTTTAGCCTTAGTAATTTTATACAATTTTCAAAAACTAGCTTTACTTTTATATTACCATAGATTGATGTACAAAATATAATTTTATATATGAGTTACGAAGTGGTGACTAAAGTTTCTGAATACCTTGCTTAAAACAGAGACTTCTTTTTCTGCTGCCAGAAAGTCTGCTAGAAATGCAGATCTTTGAAAATTCTGCCACACTTTACTAAACCCATAAAGGTTAAGCTGTCTAAGTAAACTTTTCATACTTCCATTTTCAAATATTCTGAAAGGGGCCTTTCTTTCCAAAACTTCCTTCTAAATGATATTTTCATCAATCACTATGGAAGTTTCATTTTCATCCCACCAGATGGATTTAAATTGGTCACTCCCAGCCATTTTCCAGAGTTTTCTTGGAAATGTCAGAGAACGAAAATCATTATCTTCCTCTGGTTCAGAGACAAAATGTGTGTAACATGGCCTTTTTATCAAGGATTCTTCGGACAAAGTCTGAAAAGCATTTTCTTCAATCATAGACCTCAAGTACAATTCCCCAGAGATTGTTTGATCACACAATTCAGATCTATCAGAGTTTCCTTAACCAGTTTGTCCATCTTTATGAGACACATCTTGAATTTCTGAAGAAACATGTGCCATCTCATATAACATTTTCTACAGCTTCTTTTCTAATCTGCATGATTTTGAACACTGCAGCTTCAAGTGCTGCTTTGGCAGGCCTGAACAGGTAAACTGCTAGGCCATCACAATTGCTCTCAAACTGAGTAGCTGTGACATCACAAAACAAATGGTCTCCTAGCAACTCAAGTGTAACATTCAGCCAGTATTTACTTCTCATTCATCCAGTTAAAATGAAACATATAGGATTCTTATTTTTATAGTGTGATCTGCAAATATTATCCCCACAAAATCTTTTTAAACAATTTAATTTTGGGGTTTATTAAATAAAACCAATCTCCATCCTTTTGTACACAAATTTATAACAGATTAGTGAACAAAATATAAATAATGCAGAAAATATATAAAATAATTTTAAAGTTTTGGAATTTTAACTGAAATTTTTCTAAAACCTGTTAAGAAACGTATAACTATTTCAATATCATTTGTAATTAAAGTGAAACATACTTTGATTTGGTATTTGAAGTAGGTATTTATCTGTGTAGTTTAGAATAAGTAGCTCTATATCAAAACATGACAAGAAAAAATATCAGTTTATATGGTATGCTTATAAGTAAATGGTTAATATTTATGAAATAACTGATTAAAATAATCAATCAAATTTAAGAAATCCCAACGGGGGAATTTAGTTTTAAATTGTAATTCAATGCTATAATTGAAACAAAGGTAATTTTATATTCTACAATAATATTGCAAAAGAGACAATCTTATTGTAAATTTACAAATGTTTATTTTTGCCATTCTTTCACTTAGAGGTTTATCAGTCCCTAGAAGTAATAAATTTTCTTGTCATCTTTATAATCCATACTCTTGGGGCTTCTGTTAATTGTTCCAAAATGATGTTGATAAATACACTTATGCACAAGATCCTGGGTTCAATAAGCATTGCCTCCATTAAGGGGCAAACAAACAAACAGTCAAAAACAAAGATATAACCGTATGTGTTGGTTGGGGTGAAAAAGACCAGGTAATTCATTTTAGGAAGCAATATGTTTCTCAGTCCTGGAACAGTTGGCATTGTTAGTATAATACGGCATTTTAAGACAAGTGCTTGTGCACTTATTGTAAATAATAGCTATGTTCTGTATCAGCAAACTGGAGTAAATCCAGTTCTACCAAATGTTGTATTCTTTATTTAGAAATAAATTCCATTAATCATAAACCAAATTCAAAATGAGAGATAAAATTTTTAATTAAATAAATGTACCCTCAAGCTACAATGCAAATTTTTCATTCAGTATCTGTAAATCCCATTCTAAATAAATATTAGCAACCTGAATTCATGGCATATTATATGTATTATAAACTATAGTTATGTTGGATATAGTCCTGAATCATAAATATTATTTAACATACACAAATAAACATATGTGTTACTATCCTTTAAAAAACAAAGATTGCAAATATAACAATCTCAATATATATAGGAAAATTTTTGACAGATCTGATCTTAACATTTTTATAACAATATTATTAAATTCACTCAAGATAAAATGTAACTAAGCATAACAAATCCATATATGAAAAACTCATGACTTAGATCAAGTTCAATGTTAACATACAGGAATGATTTCCTCTGGTCCAGTAATAAGAAAAAGTAGCTCATTTTCACAAGTCCTAAATTACAATGCCAAAAGTCCTAGCCAGAATAACTAGTGAAGAAAAAATATAAAATTCATCCAACTTGAAATAAAACAGTGAAGTTTTTACAGAAGACGTACTTATGCATTGATAGAAATCTCCACAGTCTCCTCCAGTGACTTTTAGAAATAATGAACAAACTTAGTAAACTTGCAGAATACAAAATCAATATACAAATATCCGTTGCATTTTTGTATAGTAACACATTATCAGAAAGAGAAATTAGAAAAACTATTGTGTGTAAATTTTTACCAAAAAGAATAAAATAGGAATAAATTTGATAAGTGAAATAAAAGTTCTAAACATAGATCTATATACTACAGGTGCAAGAAATATAAGTAACCAAAATAAATAGAAAGATATTCTTTGCTCATGGATTGTATAAAATGTGAGGAAATATTCCAATCAATCTTTTACATGTTCAATCTCCCAGAAGTAATTATTGAAGAGAATGTCTTGTCTTAATTTTATACTCTTCCTTTTTCATGGATTAATTGATCATCAGTGAGGGATTATATCTGGTTGCTCTATTCTTTTCTATTGATTGGTGTCTGTTTTTGAGCCAGTATCATTTTGTTTTAATTACTAAATATTTGTAGGGCTGTTTAACATCAGAGAATTTTACACCATTAGAATTAATACTCTTTTTCAAGATTTTTTTGCAACTCATGATCCTTGTGGTTACATATAAATTTTAAAATTATTTGTTCTATTTATTGGAAAAATCTCATGGGTATTTTCACATGAATCACACTAAGTGTAGATTCCTTTGGGTAGTATGGTTGTTTCAACCACATTGTTTCACATCATTAACATAAGAGATTATTTCATTTCTTTGGATCTGTTTTAATTTACTTTATCAATGTTTTCTGTTTTAACATATAGGTTTTCACCATATTTGTTAACTTCATTTATATGTGTTCTTTACATATATATATAATTATATACATAATATTTGTAAGCTCGTTTCCTACACAAATATAGCTGCCAGAAGGCACTGGCAAGACATATTCAAAGTCCTGAATTAAAGAAAGCTATAATCTAAGATACTTTATCAAGCAAGGCTATCTTTTAGAAGAAGGAGAGATAAATAACTTCCACACAAGCAAATACTTAAAGAATTTAGCAAGAGAAAAAGAAATATAAAAGATGTACTCTAAATAAAAAAGAACCAGGATGCTATAGAAAATAGGAAGTCATAATTAGAAAGGCAATAACTACAATGACTTACAGCAGAATAAATACGATGCTGTAATAGAGGACATCAAAATTTTTCAGGGTCACAGAGTGAAACAGGAAAATTCAGAGTGTTTTCTTCTTGTTTCTGTTCCATGTAGTATGGGTTTGAGTTTGTATAATTATCAGTTAAAATAAACATATATATTACAGGCCAATATGCATACAAAATAAGGTAACCATAAGTCAAAAGCTTACAATGAAGTCACAAAGCCAAAAAGAAACCAAGATTATAAAAGAAAACTTATCAAGCCACAAAAACAAAAAGAAATGAAGTAAAAGAAAATACCAAATCAACAGGAGAATGAAGTTCAATATGGAAATAAACACATCTATCAATAATTATCACAAATGTTAATGGACTTAGTGCTTCAATCAAAAGATATATATTGTCAGATCTGATAATATAACAAGATCCTACATTATGAAGCATAGAGGAGACCCACTGTAGTAAGAGGAACACACATCAATTGAATGTCAGAAGGTGGAAAAATATATTCCATGAAAATGCAAATGACAAGAAAGCAGGACAAGCAGTACTGACTTCACACAAAGAGACTTTACAAAAAAGGCCATAGAGAAAGATAAACAAGGACATGATATAATGGTTAAAGGAGCAAATCAAAATGGGGATATTATACACATTGAGATATATGCACTCAATATAGGAGCACCTAAATACATAAAGGAAACACTAATAGATAAAGTTAGAGAAATCCCAGGGAACACAATCAAAGTAGGAGGTGATAACTCCCCATTACCATCACTGGACTGGACTTTCACACAGAAAATTAATAAGGGAACAAAGATACTAAAATATATAATAAAATAATTGCAGATGCTTGATACTTTCAAAACAGTACTTCTCCCCAAAACAGAATATACATTTTTTTCAGGAGCATAAGGAATATTTTCTACGAAAAATTATGTACTCAGGCACTCAAGAAGCCTCAAAAATTTAAGAAGATAAAAATTATTTCAGGCATCTTTTCTGAGTATAGAACCATGAAACGAGAAATCAATCACAGAAAAACAGGGAGAGAAAAATGACAGAATCCAGATGAAAAAACACAGTACTAAAACAAGGGGTGGAGGTGATGAAGTAAAAGAAGAAATTAAAAAGTATCTTGAGAAATATGACAAAACACAACACAAAGTCTATGGAATACTGTTAAAGCAGGCTTAAGAGGGAAGTTCATAGTGACAGGGCCATCCTCAAAGTAGAAGAACAATTTCAAATAAATAACCTAATGTTCTATGTAAACAAATCAATAAAAAGAAGAGCAATCAAAATCAAAAGTCAACAGAAAGAGGGAAAATATAAAGATCAAGGAAGAAATAATTGAAATAGAGATTAAAAAATAGAAAAAATCAATCAGTCTCCTTTTAGAAATAGTAAACAAAATTGACAAATCTCTGGACAGGCTCACCAACAAGAAAAGTGAGAGAACACAAATAATATAATAAATGAAAAAGGAGAAACTACAAAGAGTACAACAAATTTACAAAATATCATAAGAGAATACCATGAGCAACTGAATGGAAACAAACTGGATATTCAGGAAGAAATGGAGAAGTTTTTGGAAACATTCAGCCCACCATTATTGCATCAAGGAGAAGTTAGCCATTTGAATAGACAGATCACCAGAAATGGAATAGAATTATCAATAAAATAAGAAAAACTCTGCAAACAAAATTCAAACCCAAATAGCTTCACTGGGGAATTTGACCAAACATACAAAGAAAAATCCATACAATTTCTCCTCAAACTCTTCCAAAAGACTGATATGGAGAGAGTACTCCCAAACTCACACCAAAAGTCCAACATTATCCTGATACTGAAACCAGACAAAGACACTACCCCTAAAAGAAAACTATAGGCCAACATCATTGATAAACATAGAAGCAAAAGTCCTTGAGAAATTATTAACAAACAGAATCCAAAAGCATGTATAAAAAGATCATGAAACATGGAGAATTTACGTTCATCCCAGGGACACAAGGATGGTTGAACATACCCAAATCAATCAATCAATTGTGATACACCATATCAACAAAAGAAAAGACAAAAATGATATGATCATTTCAGTAGATGCAGAAAAAGCATTTGATAATATTTAACACCTATTTGCAATAAAAATTCTTATCACAGTGGGCATAGAGGGACCATATCTCAACATAATGAAAGTTATTTATAACAAATATATAGCCAACTTAATACTCAATGGTGAAAAACTGGAACTCTTGCCACAAAAACCTGAGACAAGACAAGGATGCCCATTCTCACAATTTCAAATCAATACACTCTTGGAATTCCTAGCCACAACTATCAGGCAAGAAAAAGAAATAAAAGGATTCAGACTGGAAAAGAAGATGTAAAATTGTCACGATATGCAGACATGACACTATATATAGAAAGCTGTAAAAGCTTCACAAAAAAATACTTAGGCTAAAAAAGGAACTGGGCAATGTAGCCAGAGTAATGTACAAAAACCAATTACATTTCTTTACACTACCATTGAATCAACAGGAAAGCAAAGTATAGAAACAATCCCTTTTATAACTGCACCCAAATTATAAAATGCTTAAGAATAACTCTGACCAAGGTGGAGAATTACTTATACATGGAGAACAAGAATACATTGATTGAGGAAATCAAGAAAGATATGAAGAATTGAAAAGATACCCAATGATCTCATAATGGAAGAAATAATATTGTTAAAATGGCCATACTCCCCAAGGCAATCGACAAACTTAATCTGAGTTCCTATCAAATTATTCAAAACATTTCTTTTTAGGACTGAAACAAATGATCATAAGATTTATATAGATACAATAAAGATCCATAATTTCCAAGTCAAAATTGAATAAAAAGTAAGAGGCTGGAGGAATAACCTGCCTTGTCTCCATACACTATTGCAGAGCTATAATAATCAAAATGTCATGATATTGGTACAGAAACAGGCATATGGATCAATGGAACAGAATAGAGAGCCTAGGAATAAATCTACAGGCCTATCTTCAATAAATAATTTACAGAGTAACCAAGAATATGACACTGAGAATACCATCTCTTCACCAACTGGTGTTGGGAAAACTGGATAGCAGCATCAGAGCAATGGAGTTAGAACACTCCTTCGCTCCATACACAAGAATAAACACAAAATGGCTTGAAGACTTAAATGTAAGGCAAGACACAGTAAATCTCCTAGAAGAAAACAGGCAAAACACTCTAAGATAAATCTCAGCAATGATCTCCTAGAACAGCCTACCCAGGTAATGGATGTAAGAGCAAAATTAATAAATAGGACCTAATTAAACTTATAAGCTTTTGCACAGCAAAGGGAACCATAAACAAAGCAAAATGACAACCTAGAGGATTAAAGAATATATTTAGAAGTGATGCAACTGACAAAGGCTAAATTTCCAAAATATAAAGAGTTCATACAAACTAATAATAATACTTAAAATAAACAAGAAACTCAATCTGAAAATGGGCAGAAGCCCTAAACAAGTAATTCTCCATTAGGGACATACAAATCCCACACAGATATACGAAAAAAATTGCTCACTATCATTATCAGAGAAGGGCAATCCAAAACTATAATAAAGTATCACCTCCCAACAGTCACAATGGCCATCATTCAAAAGTCCACAGACAATAAATGCTGGGGAAGCTGTGGAGAAAGGGAACCCTCCTACACTGTTGGTAGGAATGTAGTTTGGTGCTATCATTGTGGAAAACAGGATGAGGGTTCCTCAAAAGAATAAAAATAGACTTAACATAAGATCCAGCAACCCCACTTCTGGGTATATATCAAAGAGAACCCTAATTCCAAATGTCACCTGCACCTCAATGTACTTAGTAGTGCTATATACAACAGCCACGACATAGAAGCACCCTAATTGTTCATAAACAGATAAAAGTATACAGAATTTATGCCATATTTACTCAATCGAATAATATTCTGAAATAAAAAAAGATAAAACAATGACATTTGCAGCAAAATGGATGTGCCTATAATGTGTCATTCTATTTGAAGTAAGCCAGAAAGAGAAAGAAAAATAACACATGACATGATATATGTGGAAACTTAAAAAATTTGGATTAGGATACTATGATTTCATCTACAAAACTGAAACACACTTGCAGATCTACTTAATAATCTTATGGTTACTGATGAAAGGGGTTTGGAGAGGATATATTTGGGAGCTGTAGAGTTATAAATGTTATACACTATATAAAAAAATTGATTGTTTCAAAATGTCTTTTGTATGACACAGGGCAGTATGTTAAATAGTGTGAAGTATACTTTAATAGGCACACAAATATATGCATGAAGTGTTACACAGTGCTATACACAACAGATTGACACATTGTAAATGGCATAATTCAATGATAAATAAATTAATAAATAAGTTAATAAGTAAGTAAGTAAATAAATAAATTAATTAATTAATTAATTAATAAAATATTTCATATTTGAGTAATACAAAGTTTCACACTACTTAAGTTTACACATCAAGAAACTAGGAGAAAACAGAAAGAATAAAGAAGAATAATTAATGCATGAAGGTAAGGCAAATAACAAGAGAAACAATTAAAAATATAAAAAAAATCCTAAGTCTCTTTGTTTTAAACATAAATTGGAAAAAAGTTTAGGTTTTCTAAGAAAATAAAGACTGAAATATAATTAGGAATAAAAGAGAAGATATTACCACTGATGATGTAAAGATGCATAACATCAAAAGAAATTACCACTAGCCAACAATTTGAATGACCTTGAACAAAAGACAAATTCAAAGAAACATATGTCTTCCAATACTGAATCATGAAGCAATTAAAAGTTAAATACAGCAAAGTGTGTATGAGTAAATCAGTAATCCAAACCTCCCAAACAAGAAAATATTTACAAGATGACTTTACTGGTGAATTCTGTGATACATTTAAAGTAAATTTCTCACCAATACTTCCCCAAACCTTCCAAGAATTTGAAGGGGGTGAAAGTATCCAAACTTGATTTATGATGCCAGATTTATTTGCATAAAAATGCAAGAAAGTACATTATATGCAAAATATAGAATATTATCCCTGATGTACAGTTGTGCCAAAATTCTCAACAAAACACAAGCAAAATGAATTCAGCAACACATTTAATGTATCATACACATAGATGAGTAAAGTGATTTATCCCTGGGTATAAGGATACTTCAAAATATTCAATTCAATAAAGGTGACATGCCACACTAATAGAATGAGAAATGAAACTCACATAGTCATCTCAATAGGTGCAGAAAGAGCATTGTTTATAATGCAACATAATTTTAAGACACTCACAACAAATTAAATTAACCCTGTCAGTGGCATGATATCATATACACACAAACACCGTGTGGAGAGAAGTGAAGCAGTTCTCTGTTTATTGATTCTTAGTAAAAGGATTTATATAGCACATGCACAATGCCTCACATATCATCTAAGTTATAATGATGTTAATAATCTTAAGCTATTTATGTCCCCATGCTCCCGCAGTAATCAGAGGATGTTAAATGATCAAGGATTGTTTTAAAGTTCATCATGGAACTTCATTAAGTAGGCCATATCTTATCCAGCCTAGATATGTGACATTCCTCACAGCTTGTTTATGAGTTTAGCCCATGGGCTTATTCTCTAGAGCCTTCAGACAGGGGCCTACAAACCTAACATCCCTTGACAGAAACCTGGATGAAGAAAATTTGATGTTTATATGCAATGGAATTGATACTTTGCATTCCTATCAACAGTGTCCACAGTGTTCCCTTTTATCCACATTCTCACCAACATCTATTTTTTTTCTTTTTGATGAGAGCCTTCTGACCATTGTGAGGTCTTGTCTCATTTTTGGTTTATGACTTTCCTAATTATTTATAACTCTGAACATATTTTCATGTGTCATTTAGCCAAATGTATGTTTTCTACAGATAATTGATTCAGATCTATCTATTCAGTTCCTATGGACTTTTTTTTTAATTGGATTGTTTGGTCTTTTTTGTTGTTGTTGTGTCTGAACTTGCCATTTATTTTGGATATTAACACTCGATTGGATAACATCACTTGCAAATATATTCTCCCAGTGTGTTGGCTGAGTTTTCATTTTATTGATCATTTCTTCTGCAGTGTAAATCTGTTTAGACTGATATAATCATATTTTGTTAGATTTGCTTCTGCTTCCCTTGAACGAGGAGACATATGAAGTATCAAATTAAGTCAAGTGTACTTCTTATGTTTTACCATAGGATTCTTTCTTTTCAGATTTTATGTTTTATATGCCCAGGAGTGGGATTGCTGGGTCATATGATAGGTCTATTTTTATTATTTAAAGGAAATTCCATACTGTTTCCAAAGTGGTTGCACCAATTTTCATTCCCACCAACAGTGTTGGAGTATCCCTTTTCTCTACAACCTCCAAAGTCTTTATTATTTGTAGACATTTTGATGACATCCCTTCTCACTAGTGTGAGGTAAAACATTATTTTATTTTTGCCTTGCCTTTGTGTAATGATTAGATATGTGAGGATGTTTTTATGTTCCTGCTTGTCATCTCTGTGTCTTTTTTAGAGAATTGTCTTCTGGTCATTTTCTGGCTGAGTTGTTTGTAGATTTTTGTAATGGAGTTGTATGAACGATGTGTGTATTTTAGAAATTAGCCTCTTATTGATTGCACAGTTTCCTAATGTTTTCTCACATTTGGAAGTTCATCTTTTCATTCTGTTTATTTTGCGGTGTAGAAGCTTTTAAGTTTAATTAGGACCTATTTGATTATTTTGCTTTTATTGTTTTCAGCATCGGATAGTGACATAGGAAACTTTTACTACAATTTATGTCTTTTTTTGCCTATGTTAGATTCCAAGAGTTTTAGTGTGTCATGTAATAGTTTCAGATATAAAAAACATTTTGAGTTTATATTTGTACAGTGTGAGGGAGTGTTCTAATTTCATTGATTTACATGTAGCTGTCTAGCTTTCTCAACATCACTTGCTGAAGACTGTCTTTAAGGCATTGTAAATTTTTGTTTCCTTTGTCATAGTTTAGTTGACCATAGGTGTGATGTTTTATTTCTGCCTCTGATTTCTGTTCCAGTGATATAGATGTTTATTTGTTTTCCAGTATTGTGCTGTTTTGATTACTGTATTTTTGTAATATAGTCTGATATCTGGGAAGGTTATGGGTTATGCCCCCAATTTGTTGTTTTTCCTGATTGTTTCTTTTGCAGTTCTGGTTATTTTGCAGTTACTTACAAATCTTAGGACTGTTTCTATTTCTGTGGAAAATATCATGTATTTCGGTCTGAATCAATTTATATCTGTAGACATCTTTTGCAGTATGTATATTTTAAAAATATTAATTCCTCTAAACAAAGACCTTGAGATTTCTTTCCATTTCTCTGCATCTTCTTCAAATTTATTTATCAGTGTCCTTTTGATTTTATTATCTTGGTTTTTTCATAGGTTTTTCATTTTTTGATCTGAATTCATATGAATTTTTTAAAATTATGGAATATTTCATTGTTAGTGTAAAGAAATGTGACAGTTTCTGTATATTAATCATGAATCATGCAACTTTGTTAAATTTCTTTATTAGTTTAAGTTTTTCTAGTGTGGAGGATCTTTAGGGTTCTCTATATAGATTATTATGTCATCTAAAATAATATCAGTTTTACTTCATTCAATCCAACTTGAATAACTTTTCTTCTTGTCCAATTGCTGTTGTTAGGACTTCCCATACTGTGTTTAATAGAAATGGTGAGAGTGGTCATCCTTGTCGTATTCCTTAATTTGGCTTTCAGTTTTTCAGTTTTGCATATTTTGTTGTCTGTGGTTCTGTAATAAATGACTTTAGGTATGTTGAGATATATTTCCTGAATCCTACTTTGGTAAGAGTTTTCTATTGTTGTTGTTGCTGTTGTTGTAGTTGTTGTTGTTGTTGTTGCTGTTGTTGCTGTTTTAATTAATAAATGTTGAATTTGCTGAAATACTTTTTATGGATTTATTGGGAGGACCATGCCATTTTCCCTTTTCTTTTTGTTAATGTGGTGTTTCAAACTGATTGATTTGTGTATGTTGAACCTCTCTTGTGACCCTGCAATGAATCCAAGTTGTTCATGGTGTATGATTCATTTTTGGTATTGCTGGATTTAGTTTGCTAATAATATTTTGTAGAATATTTGCATCTAAATCAATCAAATATATTGTCTTGAAGTTGTCTTTTCCCGTACTTTGTTTGTTGCCTTTGCTATCAGGGTGATGAAAGCTTCATAGAATTAATTTGGGAATTTCCCACATGTTCACTATGTTTGAATAGTTTGAAGAGTATAAGTCCTGCTTTGTATTTTTGTGCAGTTCTCCACGGGAGGTGTTTAAATCTGCACCAATGTTTATAATGATTTTTTTAAATGCAGATTCTATCTTTCTTCTAGTTATCAGTTTTTTCAAATAATTTGTTTCTCCTTATTTCTGTCTCTTTCTACACATTTGTCTATTTCTTCTGATTAGTCCAGTTTATTGGCATATAATTGTTGACAAAATGAACACTTTTTTGTATATCTGAGGTAACAATTGTTATTTCCCCACCTTTATTCATGACTTTATTTCTTTGGAGCATCTCTCTTTTCTTCATGATGCACCTGGCTAGAGGTTTTTTGATTTTGCTTATCTTAAAAAGAAATCATAAAGCAAAATCTTTGGTTTTACTAAAATTTTGCAGTTATTTGTTCTCTATAATTTATATTTGCACCTGTAATATTTAGAATCATGTTTTTTTCTTTTTTTTACTTTTTTTATTGGTTTAGAGTCATTTTACAAAGTTGTCTCCAATTCTAGCATACAGCACAATTTTTCAGTTACAATGAATATATATATTTGTTGTCCCATTTTTTCTTCTATGAGCTGCCATAAGATCTTTTATATATTTCCCTGTCCTATACAGTACAATCCTGTTTATCTGCTCTACAATTTTCAACTCCCAGTCTATCTCTTCCCAACCTCCGCCCCCTTGGCAACCAAAATATTCTATTCTATGTCTCTGAGTCTATTTCTGTTTTGAATTTGGGTATTTATTGTTTTCTTTTCTTTTGTTCTTAAAATCCACTGATGAGCTATCTCATATGGTATTTTTCTTTCTCTTTCTGGATTACTTCACTTAGACTGATTTTCTCCAGGAGCATCCATGTTGCTGAAAATGGCGTTATGTTGTCGTTTTATATGGCTGACTAGTACTCCATTGTATAAATATACCACCTCTTCTTTATCCAGTCAACTGTCGATGGACATTAAGGCTGTTTCCATGTCTTGGCTATTGTAAATAGTGCTGGCTATGAACACTGGGGTACAAGTCTCAACCTTAATTAGGGTTCCTTCTGGATTTATGCCCATGAGCGGGATTCCTGGGTCATATAGTAAGTCTATTCCTAGGCTTTGAAGAATCTCTATCCTGTTTTCCTCAGTGGCTGCACCAAACTGCATTGCCACCAGCAGTGAAGGATGGTTCCCTTTTCTCCACAGCCTCTCCAGCATTTGTCATTTTTGGATTTTTGAATGATGGCCAATCTGACTAGTGTGAGGTGATACCTCACTGTAGTTTTGATTTGCAATTCTCTGATCATCAGTGATATTGAGCATTTTCTGATGTGTCTTTTGATCATTCGTATGTCTTCCTTGGAGAATTGCTTGTTAGATTTTCTGCCTATTTTGGGATTGCGTTGTTTATTTTTTCTTATTTAGTTGGATGCACTGCTTATATACTCTGAAGATCAAGCCTTTGTCGGTTTCATATGCAAATTATTTTCCCATTCCGTAGGTTGTAGTTTTGTTTCAGTTCCAGTGTCTGTACTGTGCAGAAGCTTGAAAGTTTCTTTATGTCTCATTTGTTTATTCTTGTTTTATTTCTTCTACAAGAAGATTTTCGAGACTTATGTCAGATAACTTTTTGCCTATATATTCCTCAAGGAAGTTTACTGTATCTTGTCTTATGTTTAAGTCTTTGATCCATTCTGAGTTTATTTTCGTGTATGGTGTTCTAGCTTCAGTGGGAATGTTCTAGCTTCATTGATTTACATGCTGCTGTCCAGTTTTCCCAACACCATTTGCTGAAGGGACTGTCTCTATTCCATTGTATTTTCTTGCCTCTCTTGTCAAAAATTAATTGACCAAAAGTTGTGGATTCATTTATGGGCTCTCTATTCTATTCTATTGAACTATATGTCTGCTTTCCCACCAATACAGTGCTATCATGTTGACTGTAGCTCTATAGTATTATCTGAATCATTAGTGTAAATAAATGCCACTGAATTTAAACCTTAATCTTGTAACCTGCTACCTTGCTGAATTCTTCGATCAGCTGTTGTAGTTTTTGTCTGGATCTTGCAGTGTTTTCTATATATAGTAACATATTATCTGCATATAGTGAGACTTTTACCTCTTCCTTTCCAGTTTACGTCCCTTTTAATTCTCTCTCTTGTTTGATTGCTGTGGCTAGGACATCCAAGATTATATTGAGTTGGAATGGTGATAGTGTGCATCCTTGTCTTGTCCCAGATTTTACTTGGAAAATTTTGACTTTCTCACCATTGAGTACTATGTTGTCTGTAGGTTTGTTTTCTATAGCTTTCATGATGCTAACATATGTTCCCTCTATGCCCACTTTGGTGAGAGTTTTTATCATACATGGGTGTTGAATTTTATCAAATGCTTTTCCTGCATCTATTGAGATGATCATATGGTTTTGGTCCTTTCTCTTTTTGATATGCTGTATTACACTGATAGATCTGCTTATGTTGAACCACCCCCGTGTCCTTGGCATGATCCCCACTTGGTTATGATGTATAATCTTTTATCTGTGTTGTTGAATTCTATTTGCTACTATTTTGGTGAGGATTTTGGCATCTGTGTTCATAAGTAATATTGGCCTGTAATCCTATTTTTTGATAGTGTCTTTGCCGGGTTGTGGTATCAGGGTGATTGTGGCTTCATAGAATGACTTTGGAAGTATTCATCCTTTTCAATCTTCTGGAATACTTTGACAAGTACTGTTATGAGTTCTTCTTTGTATGTTTTGTAGAATTCCTCAGTGAAACATCCGGTTCTTGACTGCTTTTTGTAGGGAGGCATTATATTACTATTTTGATTTCATTTCTGGTGCTATGTTTGTTCAAGGGGTCAGTTTCTTCTTGATTCAGTCTTGGTGGACTGTATGTTTCCAGAAACTTGTCCATCTCCTGTAGGTTATCCAGTTTATGTCCATATACTTTTTATAATATTTTCGTGTGATATTCTGTATTTTTTTTATTTGTTGTAATTTCTCCATTCTCCTTCCTTATTTTGCTAATTTGTGCTCTCTCTCTTTTCTTCTTTTTGAGTTTGGACAGAGGTTTGTTAATTTTTCTTATCTTTTCAAAAAACCAGCTTTTGGATTCATTGAATTTTTCCCTATGGTGTTATTAATCTCTATTTTATTTATTTCCTCCCCAATGTTTATGATTTCCTTCCTTCTACTGCCTTTTGTGGTTTTTTGTTCTTCTTTTTCTAGTGCATTCTGCTGGTGGGTTAAATTGTTTATTTGTGGTTGTTCTTCTTATTTGAGGAAGGCCTGTTTCTCTATAAACTCCCCTCTCAACACTGCTTTTGCTGTGTCCCATAAATTTTGTGTGGTTTTTCTTTCATTTTCTTTTGTCTCAAGGTACTGTTTCATTTCAGCTTTGATTTCTTCATTGAATCATTGGTTTTTTAATAAAATACTGTTTAACCTCCATGTTTTCCTTTTATTCTCCTTTGTTTCTCTGTTGTTGATTTCTAGCTTCATGGCATTGTGTTTAGTAAAGATGCTTGAAATAATTTCAATCTTCTTAAAATTGCTGAAGTTTCCTTTGTGCCCAAGTACATCATGAATCCAGGAAAATATTCCAAGTGCACTTCAAAAGAATGTATATCCTATATGTGGGGGGTGCAATGCTCTGAAAATATCCAGCAAGTCTAATATTTCTATTCTATTATATAACTTCTCTGTTGCCTAATTTATTTTCAGTCTCAATGATCTGTCCAGTGATGTTAATGCAGTGTTGAAATCTCCAAACGGAAATCCCCCTTTATATCTGTTTGTAAACATTTTATGTACTTATGCGCTCCTGTATTTGGTGCATATGTATTAACGAGTGTGCTATCCTCATATTGTATCACTCTTTCAATCATTATAAAATGTCCTCTTTATCTTACTTTATGGCCTTTGTTTTAAAGACTATTTTGTCTGTAATAAGTACTGCAACACCTGATTTTTTGGCTTTTCCAATTCTATGGAATACCATTTCCATCCTTCGTTTCTCAATCTATATGTTTCCTTCTCTCTGAAGTGGGTCTCTTGTATGAAGCATATTGAAATTTCTTGTTATATTATCCACCCTGCCACTCTATGACATTTGACTGGAGCATTTAATCCATTAACATTTACAATAATTGATGATATGTTTGTGTTTATTGCCAATTTGACCTTATCTTTGCAGTTGAATTGGTATTTCCTCTTTGTTCATTTTATCTTCGTTTTATTGTGTGGTCATTTTCCTTTGAATTATCATGAAATTTATTTAGTTTTAGTGATGCCCTGATTAGTTTTTGTCTTGTTGTTTCCCTTTTATATAAATCTTTTAGACCATTATTATAACTGCTTTTATTAAACTGATAGTAACAAGATCCCAAACCCATTCTACCGAGAACAAAAATTTTAAAATGAAAGACCAAAAAAAATATATTCTCTATTTTCCTGTGACCTTTTCCCAATGTCAATGATTTGTATGTCTTGTTTTAAAATTTTGTGTTTATTTTATTTGTAATTCATGAGTTATCACCTTTCCAGCTGTGAGTTTCAAATTTCTGTAGAATCTTGCAGCTTTTCTTTTTTGAGAAGACCTTTCAATAATTCTTTTAGCATAGGTCTAGTGTTGCTAACTCTTGAAGCTTTTTCTTGTCTGTGAAATCCTATATTTCTATTTCTACCAAAAAGAAAAGCATTGCTCATCAATGTATCCTACAGTATATAATTTTTTTCATTCAGGACTTTGAATATATATTTTCACTCCCTACTGGGCTGTAGTTTTTGTGTAGAGAAACAGCTGTTAGGCTTATGGCGATTCCCTTGTAACTCACACTTTACTATTCTCTTGCTGTCTTTAGGATCATTTCTTTATCATTGATTCTGGCCATCTTAATTATATGTCTTGGTGTGGGTGTATTTTTTTCTTCTTGTTTGGAACACTGTGAGCTTCCTGTACTTGAATATCTGATTCCTCCATTAAGTTTTGGAAGTTCTGTCATGATTTCTACAAAAACCTTTGCAATCCCCTTTAATCATTCTTCCCCTTCTGGGACTTCTATCATGCCAAGATTCGCATGCTTTGTATTATCCCATAGGTCCCTTATGCTTTTTTCATTTGTTTCTCATTGTTTCTCTTGTAGGTCTTCTGATTGGGTGCTTTCTATTGTCGTGTCTTCTAAGTCACTAATTCATTCCTCTACATTATCTAGTCAGCTTTGCTACACCTTTAAATCATTCCTCATCTCAGTGAACGAGTTTACCTATTCTACTCATCTCTTCTTTATAGCTTCCATTTCATTTTTGACATATTTTGTATCTCTAAACACTATCTCTTTTATTTCCATCAGTATTTAGATCACTCCATTTTTGAAATCTTGATCTATTTGGCTATTGATGTCTATTTCACTGATAGTTCTTTCAGGGGATTTCTCCTGTTCTTTTAATTGGGAACTGTTTCTCTGCTCCTTTGTCTTACTCCTTCCTCTCTGGCACTGTGGTTTTTGGAGTATCAGTTATCTACTGTGGTCCTAAAGGAGTTTAATCTACCTAATGCCTATGTAGTAATACAACTTAGAAAAGACAAAAAAGAGAGAGAGAGAAAAAGAATTTTAAAGAAGGGAGAAATAAAGGTTTGAAGACATTGTATAATGAATAATAGAAAACGAAGTTGAAGCAGAGTTTTGAACAACAATAATAATAAAAATATTTTAAAATGTTTCAATGGGATTAAAATGGGGGTATATATAATTCAATAAGAAGTAAAAATTAAGAGGGTAATAGAAAATGGAACATATAAAAACAGATTAATACAAGGGGGTTGTCAGTGTCCTCCTGGAGACTGTGAACTTTTAATGTGAAGTGTTTCTTTATTCATCCTGATTTGGAAGCTCATCTTGTTGTTTCCAGAGGCCCTCCATTGGAGCCCTCATCTGTGCTGCTCCCAGGGCATGTCGGTAATCAGATCGTTCCTACACCCAACACTGGGTCTGATGAAGCTCTCTTTACTCTCAGCTGGCTTGTCAATGCCCTGCCTGATGCTGCAGTCAGATGTTGCAGACTGACCAGGCAGGATTGGCATCATGCCCTCTCCAGCACCATGGTCAGGGGCTGTTTCCTGCCCAAAATTTGAAGGGCCAACCTCCCCCACAGGTTGCCGATCTCTCTGCTGCTCTGCGCCACTGTGTGCTCTGCCTCATGTTTGCACACCGGAAGTGGGCTCAGGGAAGAGTGAGGTACAGCCCTGTCCCTGGTCTGGGCCAAGATCCAGCTCCTTGATTGTCTTCTCAGACAAGTTCACTGAGGAACCGGACAGAAGGATCCTATATGTCTCAGGCTGTAGACAAGTCTCGGTCTGGCCCTTAAGGCTGCTTAGTCTTTAGGTGTAGATGCAGGTTTTGCCCCCGCTGCCACCTGGGTGTAAATCACCAGAGAGATTGGTGGCTGTGTCTGAGCCCCAGCTCTCATCACCTAGAAACTTTGTGGAAATTCAGAGATGGGGAATGCACCCTTCCACCCACAGGGCACATCTGCCCTGTTGTTTTATGGAGGGCCCAGGTTGTTCTGCCCTGTGCACCCACAGCCATGACACAAACCCAACTCCATTCTCCTTGCCACCACAGTGCAACCATCCCCATTGACTACCCAGGTCAGCAGCATGGCACAGCCCCCAACTTCTGGGCTGCATCTTTGGCTGAGTGTCACAGGGATCCCCTGTGACTGTTTAGCTTAGTTCTGTCAGTCAACTTATACTATGTAATTGTTAAAGCCTTGGTGGCTCCCCCACCATCCTGCCGAAATCTCAGTTGGAGAGGGGAGACAAAGTGAATGAGCAACAGTCCTTCTTTGCTGCTCCCTCCCTGTCTGACATGTCCCACTCTGTTTTGCCTTTTCTTCTTTCTTTCTCCCTTTTCTCCTACCAGATTTTTCACATCTTTATCTATTGAAGAGGACAATGTTCTGTCAGACTTCTGCAGGTTCTCTGGTTAGCTGAGTGGGTCTGTGGATGTGAGTCTTGGTGCATTTGTGGGAAAGGGTGAGCTACGAGCATCTCTCTTCTCCACCATTTTTGCCTCCCTCCCAAAATGTCTCAATTTATGGTGGAAGAGATATATAGTCTGGAAATAAATGGAAAAGATATCCCATGGAAATGAAAAGAAAGTGCAGATTTCAATGCTCAACTCACGCAAAATGTTTTAAAATAGTGGCCAAAATGAAACAATTATGAGAGTATATAAAGAAAAACAGATCAATATTAAAATAGGGTATTACACTCATTAAATTTTATATGGACCCAACACCATAGATCCTAAGTATAAAATGAAATTTTAGTAGACATGTAAGAATTAATTCATTATAAAACAATCATTGTAGATGAGTTTGACATCTCACTATTTTGATAGCCAGATCATCCAGAAAGAATATCTGTAAGGAAAAAGAGATTTAATTACATATTAGATCATTTGAACCTAAGTGAGCTATTGGACACTGCATCAGAAAAGCATAACACATAATGTTTTCAAGTGTGCAGAGGATGTTATCTAAGCAATTAACCACACATTATGTCATGAAATGAGCCTCAGGAACTTTAAGAGAATATAGACTACAGCAAGTATTTTTCCATACACAAAAGTAAGAAACTGTGCATGAATTTTAGAATGAAGAATAGAAAAACACAAACATGAGGTCAAATCACATCCTATAAAAAAATAAAATAAAATGTGGTCAATGATGAAATCGAAGAGGTAATAAAATCATACCTGGAGACAAATTACAATGAAAACACAACTTCATAAAACGTATGGGATGCAACAAAGAGAAATCTAAGAGGGAAGTTGAGAACAAATCAGGACTTCTACAAGGAACAAGAAAAACCTCATAGAAAGGACAAAGCATGCCACACAAAATAACAAGAAATAGGAACAAACAAAACCCAAAGGCAGTAGAAGGAGAAATCTTTAATGATTATGTTGAAAATAAATAAAATAATAATTGAAAAACAAATTAGAAATCATAAAATCAAAAGCTTTAATTTTTATTTTAAAAATATTAACAAACAGGTAAGCATTAAGCCAGGCTTATCAAGAAATACATAGAGTGGACCCAAACAAAAAAAGAAATGAAAGAGTAGAAATAATATCTGATATTACAGAAAAACAAAAATGATTATAAAAGTACTATGAGCTGTTATGTGACAACCAACTGGATGACCTAAAATAAATGGACAAATTTCTAGAAAAATACAGCCGGCCAACACAGAATTAAGAGAAAATTGAGAACATGAAAAGAGCAATCAGTATAAGTTATTTAAATTGTAAAATTTTAAAAACACCCCTTGAACAAATATCTGGATTCTTTCACTAAAACCCCATTCCCCCTAACTATTTTAAAAAATGAAGGAGGAAGGACAATTCCCAAAGTTATTCCATGAGGCCAACATTACCCTTATAACAAAACCAGTCAAAGACACTACCAAAAAAAAATATGAAAATGAAAATCCAATATCCTTGATGAATATAGATTCAAAAATACTTAAAAACTACAACAAATTGATCCAGCAATACATATAAAGGATTATACATGATGATCAGTTGAATTTCTTCCAGAGTCACAAGGATGGTTCAACATACACAAGTCAAGCAGCATGACACATATCTAATAAAGGAAGGACAAAATTCACAAGACCATGTCAATACACAAAGGAAAAGCATTTGACAAAATTCAACATACATTCATCATCAGAACTCTCATGAATGTGACTACAATGGGAACATTTCTCAACATAGTAAAGGCCATTTATAACAATTTATAATACTCAGGGTAAAGGCTGAAAGCCTTCTGGGTAAATTCGGGAACAAGACAAGGATTCCTACTCTCAAAACTTCTGTTCAATAGTAATAGAAGAAAGGAAAAGGGAAAGAATAAGAAGTAAAAGAAACACAAAATGGAAAGAAAGAGGCAAAATTGGCACCAGTACTGAAGGCATAAAAATCTACACAGAGAGTCCTAAGGGCTCCACACTGACTATTATGAACAATAAATAATTTCATCAAGGGAGCAGGGTACAAGGTTAATGTAAAGACGTCTCTTGAATTTGTCCACATTAATCATGAGATACCATAAAATGGATGTTGAAAGCAACAATATTTAAAACACCATTCCTCCGAATATATTGGAATAAATGTAATCATATATGTGAAAGATCTACACACTGAAAATTATGAAACATTGAGAAAGAAATTAAAAATGTTTCAAAGAAATGAAAAGTTGTCTTGTGGTCTTGGATTGAAAGAGTTCATATTGTTAACATCGCCGAACTACACTAAGAAACCTAAGGATTTAGTGCAATTCTTGTAACGAAGCTGTAGTATTTTCCACAGAACCAAAAATAAATAACTCTAAGTTTTCCATGAAACCATTAAAAATTGCCAAAAAGATCTTGATAAAAGACAACAAATCTGGAGTTATAACCCTCCTGGATACCTTACTCTACTACAAACCTACAGTAATAAAAACACCATTGCATTGGCACAGAGATATAATCAATAAAAAGAGATAGAGAGCCTAGAAATAATTCCACACACCTATGAGCAATGAATCAACGATAAAAGGGGCAAAAGTTCACAATGGAGAAATGACAGTCTCATCAATGGGTGGTTTTGGGAAACCTGGGCATCTACATTTAAAACAGTGAAATGAGAGCATTCCCTGAAATCATATACAAAATTAAACTCCAAGTGTATTAAGGACCTAAATGTAAGACCTGATACTATAAAACTGATAGAAGGGAATATATGTGATACACTATTGGATAAGAATCATAGGAATATTTTCTTACATCTGTCTCCTAAGGTAAAGGAAATAAAAGCACATATATGTGAGTGGGACCTAAACAAACTTGAAAATTTCTGCACAGCTAAGGACACTATCAATGAAATGAAAACACTGCCTGTGTAATAGGAGAACATATTTGCAAACAATGCAAGTGACCTGGGGTTATTAGATGTAGGTTAATAGAAGTAACATGGATTTAGGTTACACAACTCAAGGTGAAAAACAAAAACCCAATCAAAAACAATAGCAGAGTACCTGAGTTAATATTTTTCCAAAGAAAACATTTAGATGAGTGAAAGGCAAGTGATAAAATTGCTCAACATTACTAATTATTATGTAATTGCAAATCAAATCCACAATGAGGTATCACTTCACATTGGTCAAATGTCTATTATCAAAACGTCTACAAATAGTAAGTTTTGGAGACGATGTGGAGGTAAGAAATCTCTTGTATACTCTTGGTAGGAATGTAAATTGGTACAACTTCTAAGGAAAACATTATTCAGATTTGTTTAAAAACTGAAAAGTTAACTACTATATGACCCAGTAATAACTCTCCTAGGAAAAATCTGGGGAAAAACCCTAAACTGAGAAGAACCAATGTTCACAACAGCACTGTTTATAATATGTAAGACAAAGAAGCAATCCAAGAGTCCACAGTAGACTATGCACTTAAGAAGATATGATGTTTCTATTAATATGCAAAGGAAAATTTCTCATCCATGAAAAATTTTAACACATTGCTATATCAGCATCATGAAAGGACTTAGTAAATATTGTGCTTAGTGAAGTAACTTAGGCAAAGACAAAAGTATATAATAAAATTTATATGTGGAATCTAAAGAATAACAAATATCTGTGTATATCTATAGCTATCTATTGAGAGATGACAGGTAAATAGATAGAAGTATAGATACATACATACCTGATAGATAGATAGATAGATGATAGATAGATAGATAGATAGATAGATAGATGATAGATAAATAGATAAATAGATAGAGAGATAGATATAAAGATACATAGATAGATAGGTAGATTGAGACGTGATGGAGAGTTAAAGAGATTAGATAGACAAGACTTAAGCAGACTCAAAGATATGGGAAAAAATTTATCTTTACAAAAGTGGAAGGGAAAGAGAATTAAATGGTAGGACAATGACAGACACAAAGTAGTATACATTAAGTAGAGAAGCAACAAGGATAATCTGTATAGATTAGGTAATTATACACAAAAGCTTAAAATAATTGTATGTTACAATTATGGTAATAATTCATAATGCAATATAATCTGCAAAGAGGTTGGAATCACTATGCTGTACATCTGAAACTACACAATATTATACATCTAATTTACTTCAATTAAAAATAAAACAAATCATGCATAATTTAGTTTTTTTCGGGCTAATAGCATCTTCATTGAATATTGTTTTATTTTACTCTTTAGTTTTTATGATTACTGTTTCAAATTATTTCTTTTATTCTTGTGAACTTGATTCCAGTTTGAAGTATCTATACTTATTGCCCCTAATTTCCTATTTTTCTCTCTTTAATCCTTATAGTAAAGTATCATTAAAAACATACCCAAAAAACAGTTGCAACTTTCTCGTGGTCTCTCCTTAGCATTTTGGTCAATGTTTTGCATATTTTGCCATTTTATATTTCTAAGAAGACTTCTTTTCTATACCTCTTATATGGTGTCTCGGTTTTGTTTTTTCATCACATTCAGGTTTGTTTGTCTGTTAAAGTCTTTACTTTCAGTTTGCATCTAAGTGATAACTGTGTAAGTATTAATGGGTGAGTGATTTCTTATTTCAGTAGTTTGAAAATACAATTTTATTTACCCTTGGCTTATGTTTTCTGCTCAGAAATCTGCTCATAGCCTAATGGGGGGTCCTTTGTAGATTAACATAACTTTTATTGGCTGCCTTTAAAATAATACTCTGTCATTGACTTGCCAATTTGCATATGATGTATTTAAGGAGATCCCTTTGTCTTAAAGTTATTGGTGTTTTGTTGGCTCACAGACTTGTATATCAGTTCCTTACACTGGTTCAGGAAGTTATCGACTATTACTTCTTTAAATACCCATCAGCTGGCTTCTAACTGTCTTCTCCCTCCAGAATTCCACTCTAATATGCACTTCCTGAGCAAGTTTGATGGTTAATGTTGAATTTCCACACTTTTTAATATCTTGTATCTCTGCCCTCTCCTATCATTTATAGTTCAGTATTGGTGTGTTTACTAATCTCTCCTCCACAAAGACAGTCTACTTAAAATGCTTTCTGTTGCATACTTCATCTCATTTATTAAGTTCTCCTGGTCCTCCAATAATATTTGTTTATTTTATAGTTTCAGTCTCTTTGGTAATGTATTTCTTATCATCATTTATTTTATTCCTGAGCTCACTAAACTGCTTTCTTAGTTTTGTTATTTGTATTGAGTTTCTGTATGACAACTCTTTGGATTCTCTATTAGTTACATGGCAATATAACATGACTTTAAGTTTGTTTGCTGCAGGGTTAACATTGCGTGTGCATGTTTGTGTGTGTGCAGGTGCGCGTGTGTGTGGGTCTGTGTCGGTGTCTGTGTGTGTCTATCTGTGTGTGTGCATGTCCTATAATGTTACTGTGATTGGTCATGATCTTGATAAATTATTGCTCTGATGACACTTCATAACTGAATGGGATTTTGAGTCCTGGTAGCTTGAAATGTTGCACAATTTTTGGTTTTACTTACCTGAGTTACCTCTGATAATATATCAAAATAGCACTTTCCAGTCGCTACTGTCTGGATAAAAGATGTGCTTTCATTGTCACTTCTTAGACTTCTCGGGTAGTTAATGCCACTTTTGTCACTGGGATGTCGAACCCTTCCTTTTATCTGATATCCCTTAAGAATCAGTGTACACATTGAAGAAAGGTGCAAAGACAGGTGGGTATTTGGAATCAGGCAAGTGCCTTTGCCATGTCCAGTGTTGTAAGGTAACTTGTCTCCAGCACTGTGAATGGGGAGTAGGGACAGTCCATGAATGTCTGAGTGTATGAAGAATGGAATTTCTGTCTCCATTGTGGCTCTCTCCTAGTTACCTGTGATCATGAGTACTGGTGCATTTGGAGGCCGAAGCTGTGTGAACCAATGAGACCCTGATTTTACTGGGTTCTCTGAACTTGCGGTCTCAGATATCCTATTCAGTGGGCCTTGGTTGCAGTCACCAACTCTGCTCTTCCCTCAGTTCAGCCTCCACTGTGTGTTTTAGTCCACTGAACTTCACCTGTTCACATGTGTTCTGGTGTATTGTTTTCTGTTGTAGTTATTTTTGTTCAGATGTGAACGTTTTACTGACTCTAGATGTAAGGGGAGAGACAAAAATAGTTTAAACATGTCACTTTTAGAAGTATATACTTTTTCAATTAAAAGCTTAAATTCTACTAAGGACTTTTTAAGAACACTAAATAAAGTGAACAAATCACCTCCCTTAATATCATAGTACTACAAAATATTTTGAATTTCCTGGGTTCTTTTATCCAATGTTTATCCCACCTACATGTACTTTTTACTAAAATATATTCCTGTAATCTCTTTAAAATCAATTAAATTATTAAAATACTTCTCTGTACTGTAAATATAGCCCTTTTGGTTCTCTAATTTATTACTAGTAGCTTGCACATTTCTGTCTTCTTCATCCTTCTTCCCTTATCCCACAGGAAAACACTGCCTGGAACAGTACACATATATATGTGATTCTTTTTCTGGTTTTTTATTATTATTACTCGTATATCTTTATTTTCCTCATTTAAGTGACAACGTAGTGTGTTTTTTTCTGTATGACTTATTTTCCTATGTGCAACACACTTGGGTCTAGTCACATTGTTCCAAATAGCAGAATTTTTTTAATATACAATGACTAAGTATTTATTATGTTACATATATCTCACATCTATTTCAGCCAATCATCTGTTGATGAGCAGTTGAGTTGTGCTTCTTCCCTTGGCTACTATAAATGATGATGTTAAGAACATTGGGGGTAATATATACTTTAAATTAATCTTTTGGTTTTTTTTTTAGATTTATACCGAAAACTGGAATTGCTGCAACATATTATGCTTCTATTTCCAGTTTTCTGAGCACTGTCCATACTTTTATAATAGTGGATGCATCAATTTATATTTCCACCAACAGTGTACCTGGTTTCCCTCTTCTCAACATTCTTATTAATGTTTCTCATTTGTAGAATTTTAGTTAATAACCATTTTGGTTGCTGTAAGATTATATTTCATTCTGGTTTTGATTTATATTTTCCTAATGAATAGCAACATTATGTTTCTTTTTATGTGCATGAAAATCTTCCACATGTCTGTTTTTGAAAAGTTTCCATGAAGATTCTTCAACTGTTTTAAAGTTGGGGTTTTCATATTTTAAATATTGAGTCTATTTTCCTTATATATATTATTGATATTTGCATCTTGTTGGTCCCATTGTCTGAAATTCTTCCTTCTGTTCTGTCTGTTATCATAAGTGTTGTTGAAGGTTCCCTTTGCTCTGCAAAAGGTTTTCAACTTCACACTTGTACAAGAAAAAGAATCCCTATATCGCACAGTACATCTATTTTTTCCTCAGTTAACTAAAATCTGTAATTGTTTGTTTTCCTTTTTTTTTAAATTTGGAGACATATCAAAAATAAGCATTGCTATAATTTATCTCAAAGTCAGTTCTGCTAAAGTTCTTGGTCAGATATTTTATAGTTTCAGTCTTTTCATTTAGGATATTAATCCATTTCTATCTCATTTTTTATACTATGGAAAGAAGTGCTCTTACAACTTCATTTTACATGTACTGTCCTGTTTTCTCAGAACTATTTGTTGAAGAGACTGCCTTTTTTCCATTGTATACTCTTGCCTCCTTCTTTGTAGACTAATTGACCATATGTGTGTGGGTTTATTTTTGGACTGTTTAATTTGTTCCATTGAACTATGTGTTTCTTTAAGTGCCATGTTTTGATGTATTGATTACTGTAGCTTTGCAGCATGTTCTAAACTCAGGGAGGGTAATACCCACAGCTATGTTCATATTCCAATATAATTTTAGAAACTTTGGTTCTTTCAGATGTATGTATAAAATTATTATTTTTCCTTGTTTTGAGAAGAAACTTATGGATTCTGTGAAAATAGAAATTTACTAAAAGAAAAAACCTGAGAAAAATACTAAAATGTGGAGGATAAATCATACAATATTAACAACAAATGGATTGCTGTATAAATTAAAGAAAAATATATAAAGAATAATGAATAAAAAACAAAATCCATGGGGTATAACAAAAGCAGTATTAATAGGGATGCTTATAGCAAAATAATCCCGCTTATAGCATAATAATCCCACTTATACAAATAAGAAAAATCTCTCTCTTATAACATATTCTTACAACCAAAAGATGTAGAAAAATAATAAAATAAACTTGTTAGTAGAAGGAAAGACAGCTGAAGGGACAGAACATAATTAAATAATATAAGGTTTAAAATAGAAAACATTTAATCAAACTAAATAATGGCCTTTGAAAGATAAATAAAGTTGATAAATTTTAACCAGACACATGAGCAAAAAAGAGTTACAGATTAATAAGCTCAGAAATAAATGAGAATTTACAGCTTATATCAAAGTAATACAAAGCATCATATGATGATACAACAAATTTTATGTCAATAAAATGGAAACCCTAGAAGAAATGGACAACTTCTTAGAAAGACTTAATCTCCGAAATGGAATCAGAAAGAAAATATGAAGAGATTATCACTAATGAAATTCAATATATATTTATAAAAATTTCCCAAGAAACAAAATTCCAGGCCTAGACAGCTTCACAGGTGATTTCAGCCAAACATTTATAGAAGATCTATCACCTATACTTCTCAGAGAATTCCAAAATTTTTGAGAGGAAGGGAGGGTTTCTACCCCACATTTCTGTATCACATAACTGCTAAAACTGGAACAAATACCTCAAAAAATTACAGGATAACTACTACTGATAAACATAGATGCAAAAATCACCACTAAATTGTAAGCAAATCCAACAATACATTAAGAGGTTTATACAATATGATTAAGTCCATTTTATTCCAGGGATGCAAAAGTGATTCAATACCCACAAATTTATCAGTATGATACACCACACAAACTTCCTGAAGAATAAAAACTATATGATCAACTCAATAGTGTCATAAAATGTTTTGACAATTTCAATATCTATTTATGAATATATTTCTTCACAAAGTGGGCATGAGGAAACATAATTCATCACAGTTAAGGCCATATATGACAAGAACTCAGCTAACATGACACTCAATGATTAAAAGCTGAAAGCATCACCAATAAGAGCAGGAAGTATTCAAGAATGCTCACTCTTACCACTTTTATTCAGTATAGTATGGAAATTCAAGCCATAGCTATCCAAAAATAAAGTAAATAAAATATAGCTAGTTAAGAAAAGGAGTAAAAGTATCTGTTTGCAGATGACATACTTTAAACAGAAATCCTAAAAATGATGCCACCAAACTACTAGGGCTTATCAATGCATTTGGTAAAATTTCCGAATTTAAAATTAACATACATAAATCTTGCATTTCTACACACTAACAAGAAGCTCACTGATACAGAAAGTGAGGAACTGTCTCATTTACAGTTGCATTACAAAAAAAAATCAAGAAATCTATCCAACCAAGGAGGTAACAGACCTGTACTCAGAAAACTATGAAATATTTATAACAGAGTTTGAAGATAATGCAAACAGATGAAAGGATATACTGTGCTTGTAGATGAAGAAAAATATATTGTTTAAATGACAGCATTAGCCAACAAAATACACAAATTAAATTCAGTGTCTATCAAAATACCAAGTGCATTTTCAGACCCTTACAAAAAATAATTCTAAAATTTACATGTAAACACAAAAGAGATGAAATCACTAAAAAAAAAAAGAAAGGAAAGAAAACAAACAAGCTAATAACATAAACAACATTAACAAACAACAAAGAAGATGTATCACTGTCCCTGATTTTAAACTATAATACAAAGCTACAGTATTAAAAAGAATATGGTAGTGGCACAGAACAAACAGAATATAGGAACACAACAGAATGCCTGAAAATTAAATCAGACAGCTTTGGTCATTAAGCCCATTACAAAAAATGAATATACAGTGGGGGAAATGTAACCACCTGGCACATGAAACCGATCAACATCACCAACCATCAGAAAAATGCAAGTCCAAAACCAAATTAGATTTTATGCCACTCCTGTCAGAATGACTATTATCAAATAGATAACAAACATAACTGTTGGTTAGGATATAAGAAAAACAACCCTGATGCACTGCTGGAGTGAATGTAAATATGTGATGTCACTGTGGAAAACAACATGGAGCTTTATTTAAAAATTAAAATTGAAACATAATCCAACATATACATATCAGGATACTTATTCGAAGAATGTAAAAACACTAATTAGAAAAGATAAATTCAACCATATATTCACTGCAGCATTATCCACAATAGACAGGATATAGAAGCAAATTAATTGCTCATCAATAAATGATGGATAAAGAAGATGTGTGTTTATAGTATATATATCTACCCATCTTAAGTACAGATTTATCAATATATATACACACAATTTAAATATATATATGCACTATATTTATAAATATATATGTATATATATATGCACACATACACATAAAAATACAATGTGTTATTACTAAGCTCTAAAAAGAATAACTTCTTGCCATTTGCAGCAAATGAGTTAAACAAGAGGGTAATATGCTAAGTGAAATATGTCAGATAGTGAATGACAAATGCTGAATGATTTTACTCATATTTGGAATTTTAAACAAATGAACATAACAACACAGAAAATGAGTTATACATATAGAATGAAACTGGTTGTTCACAAGAAGGAGGGAAATGGGGTGAGGAAAAGAAAAATTTGAGGAAATTAAGAGAGAAAATTTTTCAGTTGCAAATTAAATGAGTCAGGGTCAAGAAATGTACTGTATGGGGAATAGCCAATAACTATTATATATCTTTAAAAAGCAACATACCATAACTAGAAATATTCTGGTGATCACTTTGAAATGTATTAAAAACAGCAAACGGTATGTTGCATAAGCGAAACTAACACAGCATAATAGATTAATGTACACTTCAAAACAAACAAACATACATATAGAAAATAATTAGATTTGAAGTTAACAGAGGCAGGGTTTGGAAAAGGAGAATTTGATTAATGCACTCAAAAGCTACAAAACTCCAGCTGTAGCATAATCGTGTCTTAGAGATTACACGTAGTAACATGAAAAATAAAATTAATACTCCTTTATGCTGAATATCAATGTTGTTAAAAGAGTAGACCATAATGTTTCTCATCACAACCAAAAGACAAATTGTATTTCTTTACAATTTTATCTAAATCAGAAAATGAATTCTCCCTAAATTTGCTATGATATTAGTTTCTTGATACTTGAAAATAAACTCACTATCCTGTGAACCTAAACTTACACAATGTTTTATGCCAGTTATATCTCAATAAAAGCAGAAGAAAAAATGGAAAGTCAATGGTCACTTTTTTCCATGTCATTTAACATGATTGTTTTTGCAGCAAGTAAACTTGAGTCATGATATACTTATCCTAGGTAAAGATACTAATAAATAAGTGATTCTAATAAATTATACATAAAGATACTAATAAAATTAGTTTTACCATGCCTTAAACATTCTTCATGTTAACAGCCCACTGCTTCTGTAAGCAACAAAATTTCACTCTGTGTATTCATCTGAGATTAGGGAATGGATACAAATTTTAACCCTGACTGTTTTTGCTGTGAGATATAAAGTTCACTATCGCAGACCAAAAATCTCATCTCCACGAGAGCATCTGTAAGAAATGAACATGCTAAGTTACTAAAAATTTTAGAATGGTAAAATCTCAGAACTCTTACAATTTTAACTGTTTTGCAATGGGAATGCAATACTGACAAAGACTTGATTTTCGATAACAATGTGCTGTTTTCTCATGGTTGCATTATGGAATGTGAGGATAATCCCTCAGATCCACAACATTCTCGCTCAAGTTCTGGGCAAAGAATTGTAAAGGTTCTGCATTTTTAGGACTGAGGACTGCTTTCAAAATGATGACTATCTCACTGTATTCCAGATAGTCCAAGGAAAGAAAGTTTATTGCAATTTGTAGCTTAAAGGGAATAAATCAGCAGTTCAGTCTCTATAATTTAGTCAAGAGGTGTTCAAAGACAAAATAAGATATGTCAACAATGAGAATTAGAAAAAAAAGAAATTGGACATAAGCTTAAATTAAAAAGGAGACACAGCCCTGTGCTGAGCTCTGGGAACTGGAGAATGTTTATGCCTCTGTCAAATTCAAGGGTTCAGTGGCTTGGCCCTAGCATTAGCTAGGGATTCAATGAACAGGTAACAATTAGAATAATGGGAGAAATATAATCTACCTCTCCCTGATCAAAAGAAAATCTGGTGGCTCAATGAAACTCTTAATTCACAGAAATTCTGACAGATGCAGTGGAATAATTCACTGATGCCTCAACTAAGACAAGCTTAGTTACTGTTTAAGAAACCATCTTCACACACACACACAATGGTAGACTGATTTGTAGTATTTAGTGGGAAGAATTCAGTGGGCAGAGCTCAGAAAATAGTTTTCAAACACCAGCCAAATTTTGAACTTTTGCCCATAATCTAGGTTTTCCCAGGTAGAAAACTACAGATGGACAAACAATAATCTTCTTTAGGATTTCTAATTTTGAAAGTAAAGGTTAATTTTGACTTATAAGTATAGAATCTTGTTATGATGATCACAGTAAGACCCACTGTGTGATGAAAGAGCTGGAAACTAGCTGCTGAACCAGCCCATCTGAACCCAAGACTGAAAATGCAAGCAACAAAATTGTCACCATCATAGTTGAGCTGATAAAATTACAAGCTTGATGTTTCTGTTTTAGGAACAACCACTGATGTCCATACACAGATTGCCTGCTGCAAGTGGGCCCTTTTCATCTCTTGGTAAATTCATATTGGTGAGATGTTGCTAGAGTTCACCCTGGCCCATTTGCCCATACTGCAGATTATCAAAGTCTTTCTTCACAACTGGTGACACATTTTCAGGACTCATTGTTGCCATTCCAGTCTTACCAGTTGACACTGGCTGCATGATTTTGAGCAGAAGTCTTAGGCTACCTGACCTTGCCTACAATTTTCCAGCATTTCAGTGCATTTCACATTCTGAAAATGCTTCACCTTCATTTTAAATTATTGGGAAATTGTCAGAGTCTTTCATGAATATTTTATATTTCCTAATATCTGCAGAAATTTGGTATTCTTGCAGTTGGACAAATTTTTAATTCCAACCACCCTCACCTCTATTTAGTCCACACATTTTAGATTGCAATTTGGTTACTGAATACGACCACACCAACCAAGGTACTAGTAACTCTTAGATACTTCCTGTGTGAAGGTTAGAAAGGGCACAACTTATGTGGGGTGTATAATCCTACATTAAATGTTTGCAATGACATTTCCTCTTCTGGATAAAGCTCTGATTCTAAGTAGTAAATTAATCATAAATCTGTATACTTTGGTATGGGGAAGAAAATCAATTTTGGGGTTAGTGTGTGATGAAGAGACAGGAAAAATTCCAGCAAATGTGAATGGAATGCTTTATGCCTCTGGAGGCATGAATGAAGGAGAAAATAAAACTTTGTCTCCTGTAGCTACCTCCATTATGGTCTTGGGTGTTTAGACCTTGGGCTATGAAAAGAGCAAGTTTGTGGTGAAGAGTAAAGACCATAACGAAATAGTTTGAAAACCATGAGAGTTTTGTTGTTACAGGAAAGTAGATTTTGCTTTAAGTGAACATGTACTTTTCATTCACTAAGTACTAAAATGCATCCTGTGTCATGTGCTGTGTTTACTGTGCTGGTAACCAAATTAGACAAGAAAAGGGGATTAGACTGAAAACTTCTGGAGGAGGTGATTTCTGTGCTGAGACTGGGAAAATCTAATTAGGTAAAAGGAGGACATCCTATGTCCAAGGATCAGCTGGAGCAAAAGTGTGTTTGGAGCTAACATAGTTGAGAAACATTTGCCTGGATCTATCTCCGGATACAGTGAAACATAAAGATATGCCAAGGTAGTCAGATGCCAGATGTATAAAAAAAAACTAAACTATGTTGAGTTTGTGGGCTTAGAGTTGGAAAGGCATTAAGCGCCACCCTGAGGACGTAAGCTGGTCTTTGGCTGGAACATAAAAGCAACATAAATTATTGACTAGAAAATATAGCATAGACTCTTAAGGTCAGGAAAAGAAAGCGCCAATTGAAATGCTTTTATAACGGCACAAAGAAGGCAATAGATAAAATTACTTCTTAAATTCTACCACATGCTGAGTGTGCCATCTGAGACTAAATCATGTGACCTTTATGATTCCAGGGATGACATAATAGAGACCATGATCACTGGGCCGGTTCCTGCCTTTATCTTCTGTTCCAAACTATCCTAAATTAACACTTTTAAAACTTTCCAGGATGAACCAGAAACCAATTAGTACTTTTCCCTCTCTCCATGTTTTAGTCCTTTTCCAAATTCTTCCATTTTCTCTTCTTCCTTCCAAGAAATTATTTAAATTTACACCCATATTTTTCCATCAAATGATCATATCAATCCAATATCTCTTTTTTCTTTAAATGGTAACTTAGCCTCCCATTTAACTCTTTAGTCTATTTTAAAATAATATAAGGAAAATACAGGTACACAACTATGTTTAATGTTCAAATAAGAAAATTGCAGATAGTTGTCGACATTTGCCAACATCAATATTAAACTTTGTTATCCTGCATAATCTGGTAGTCCTCTGGTAAATCAGTTGTAATTAGAATGACGTTCATAAACTGAAGATGGCTGATAAGTTGGCCTTTAAAGTGAGGCAGCTGATGTATCAGCTATCACTTGCACTGGAAACCGTGGGTTGCTCCCTGGTTGAAGTTTAGAAAAACGACCTTCATTGGCAGATATGTTGTGATATCTATTTGGAAAAGTAGAAGGATTCACCTTCAGTCCAAATTAATTGCTCTGTATAGGAGACAAGATGCTGTACTGAGAAATAGAAGTTGTAGTTGTAATGAACTTCACAACACAGCCATTTGCTTCAGTGTAGCTGCTTTGAGAGTGCCTGTGGACAGTGGTCAACTGATTTAAAAGAGCACGTTGATCAACTGCAATTTTTTCAGTTGGTCTAACTGACATTGATGATGGAGGAGAAAAATCACCTCTGATCAGGGTAGTTGTATCACAAATTATGTGGCTAGTAGAGGGCTTTCTTATCAGAGGCATGTTTAAATATGCAGAAAATAAAAATTCACTTTCTCCACTAGTGTCAGCCACAAAACCAGAATTATGATTATGCACATTACCCCCTGCTTTAAACTGCTTTTTTTGAAATCTTCAGCCAATGAAGATACCAGAGAGGCATTTTTAATCCCAACTCTTCTTTTTATTCTCACTAAACCTGGATACAGCCTCATTTAAGATTTGGATTATGGCCGAACTGCAGCTACAACCAAAGGAGAAAGATTTTAGTAATAATTTAAACCAAAATACATGACTAAAATAAGCCTAACCTATAAAACCTCAGATTTCATGTTTATTACATAAAGATAATATCATCAAAATATGAACATTGCTGACTATATTTTGAAATTCATTATTTGGAATATACACATTTAAATAACATAGTCATCAAATTTAAGAAGTTAGCATTTGCTGTAACGGTGAAGGCCACTTTATAAAAGCAGATTTAATACCTTTATTTAGATTTCTGGTAAGATTCATAGTCGCTAGGAACGTTTATCATAATCTTGAATACTTCACGCACTGTCCTCATTTTTAGAAAAAATAAAGAATTTTAGCCTTTGTAGTTTTATAGAATTTTCAAAATATAGCTTTACATTTATATTACCATAGGTTGTTGTAAAAATAAAGTTTTATATATACGTTACCAAGTCGTAACTACATTTAATGTATACCTTGCTTCAAACAGAGACTCCATTTTCTTCTGCCAGAAAGTCAGCAGGACAAACAGATCTTTGAAAATTCTGCTGCACTTTACTAAACCCATAAAGGTTAAGCTGTCTAACTAAACTTTTCATACTTACAGTTTCAATATTCTGAAAGGGGCCTTTCTTTCCAAAACTTCCTTCTTAAAGACATCTTCATCAATCACTATGGAAGTTCATTATCACCCCACCATATGGATTTAAATTGGTCACTCCCAGCCATTTTCCAGAGTTTTCTTGGAAATGTCAGAGAACGAAAATCATTATCTTCATTTGGTTCAGAGACATAATGTGTGTAACAAGGACTTTTAAACAATCATTCTTCAGACAAAGTCTGAAAATCATTTTCTTCAATCATAGACCTCAAGTCCAACTCCCCAGAGAATGTTTGATCACACAATAGAGATCTACAGGAGATTCCTGAAAAAGATGATCTAACTTTACGAGACACATCTTGAATTTCTGAAGAAACATGTGCCATCTCAAATAACTTTATCTACAGCTACTTTTCTAATCTGCATGATTTTGAGCACTGCAGCTTCAAATGCTGCTTTGGCAGGTCTGCACAGATAAACTGCTAGGACATCACAATTGTTCTCAAATTGAGCAAATATCACATCACTAAATGACTGGTCTCCTAGCAACTCAAGGGTAATATTCAGGCATTGTTTACTTCTCATTCATCGAGTTAAAATGAAACATAAAGGATGCTTATTTTTATAGTGTGATTTGCAAATATTATCCCCACAAAATTTTTTAAATATTTTAATTCTGAGGTCTATGAAATAATACAAGTCTCCATACTTTTGTACACAAATTTATACCAGATTTTTGAACAGAGTATGAATAATGCACAAAATATATAAAATAATTTTAAAGTTATGGAATTTAAAGTGAAATTTGGCTAAAACCTGTACAGAAAATGTATACCTATTTCATTATAATTTGTAATTAAAGTGAAACATAATTTGATTTGGAAATTGAAGAAGTTATTTATCTGTTTACTATACAATAAATAGCTCTACATTCAAAACATGTGTAGAATATTTATCAGTTTATTTGATATGTTTATAAATAAATGGTAAATATTTATGAAATAAAACTTGATTAAAATAGTGAATCAAATTTAAGAAATCCCCAAGAGGGTAATATTTGTTTTAAATTGTGCTAAAATTAAAACAAATGTAACTTAGTATTCTACTTTAAAATTACAAAAGAGAATATATTATAGTATACTTATAAATGTTTACTTTTACCATTCTTTCACTCAGAGGTTTTTCTGCCCATAGAAGGAATAAATTTTCTTGTCATCTTTATAATCCATACTCTTGGGGCTTCTGTTATGTTTTCATAAATGATGTTGATAAATACACTAATACACAAGATCCTGGGGTTTAAAACAGTGCCTCCATTAAGGGGCAAACAATCAATCAAAAACAAAGAAATAAAAACATATTGGGTCTGGGTGGAAAAGACCAGGTAATGCATTTTAGGAAGCAATATGTTTCTCAGTCCTGAAACAATTGGCATTGTTAGTATAATGCAGCATTTTAAGGCAAGTGTTTTGTACAATAATTGTTAATAATACCTATGTTTTGTATCAATAAACTGTAGTAAATCCAGTTCAACCAAAAGTTGTATTCTTCATTTAGACATATATTCCATTAAACATAAGCCAAATTCAAAATGAGAGATATAATTTTTAAATAAATAAATGTTCACTCAAGCTACAATGTTATTTTTTCCTTCAGTATGTGTATATTCCATTCTAAGTAAATATTATCAAGCTGAATTCATGGTATATTAAAAGTATTATAAAGTATAGTTAAGTTGGGTTTAGTCCTGATTCATAAATTTTATTTAACATACACAAATAAATAAATGTGATACCATCCCTTAAATAACAAAGAATTTAAAAGGAACGATCTCAAAATATGTAGGAAAATTATTCGCAGATCTCATCTTAACTTTTTTATAAAAAAATTCTTAACAAATTCACCCTAGATAGAATATGACTTAACATAATAAAAGCCGTATATGAAAAACCCATGACTAACATCAAGTTCAATGTTAACATACAGGAAGGTTTTCCTTTAGTCCGGTAATAAGAAAAAGTAACTCACACTCACAAGTCCTAAATTACACTACTAGAAGTTTTAGCCATAACAACTAGTCAAGAAAAAATATAAAAGGCATTCAACTCGTAAGCAAGTAGTACAATTTTTATAGATGACATATTTATACATAGATAGAAAACTCCATACACTCCTCCAGTGACTGTTAGAAATAATGAACAAACTTAGTAAACTTGCAGAATACAAAATCAATATACAAATCTCCATTGCATTTTTATATAATAACAACACATTATCAGAAAGGGAAATTAGGAAAACAACTGTGTGTAAATTTATACCAAAAAGAATAAAATAGGAATACATTTGATCAGTGAATGAATGATCTAAACATAGATCTATAAATTACAGGTGCAAGAAATATAAGTAAACATAATAAATAAAAGATATTCCATGCTTACTGATTGTATACAATGTGAGGAAATACTATAATCTATCTTTCACTTGTTCAATCTCCCCAGCACTTCTTATTGAGGAGAATCTATTTTCTTAATTTCATACTCTTGCTTCCGTTTTTAAGGGTTAATTGATCATAGGTGTGAGGAATTATATCTGGTTGCTCTATTCTCTTCTATTGATTGCTGTCAGTTTTTGAGCCAGTATCATGTTGTTTAAATTACTAAAGCTTTGTAGGACTGTTTAACATCAGAGAACTTTACACTATTATATTTGATACTCTTTTTCAAGATTATTTTGGCAACCCAAGATCTATGTGGTTACATATAAATTTTGAAATAATTTCTTCTATTTAATGGAAAATTCCCATGGGTATTTTGACATGAATCACACTAAATGTAGATTCCTTTGGGTAGTATGGTTGTTTCAAACACATTGTTTCACATCATTAATATAATAGATCTTTTCATTTCTTTTGATCAATTTTAATTTCCTTCATCAATGTTTTCTAGTTTTTAATATATAGGTTTTCTCCTTATTTGTTAACTTCATTTGTAGGTATTCTTTAATAATATATAATTATATATACATTATATTTTTAAACACATTTCCCACACAAATACAACAGTCAGAAGGCAGTTGCAAGACATATTCAATGTCCAGAATGAAAGAAATCTGTTATCTAAGATAATATATCAAGCAAGCTATTCTTTAGAATAGAAGGAGAGGTAAATAATCTCCACACAAGCAAATACTAAAAGAATTTAGCAACGGAAAAAGAAATAATGAAACATCTACTCAAAAATAAAGAAGCAGGATGCAATGGAAAGGAGAAATTCATAATTAGAAAGGCAATAGCTGCAATGATTACAACAGAATAAACATGATCTTGTAAAACAGGACATCAAAACGTTTAAGTGTCAGAAAGTGAAACAGGACAATACGGAGTATTTTCTTCTTGTTTCTGTTCTTTGAATGATGCATTTGATTTTGTATTCCTTTCAGTTAATATAAACAGATATTGTAATGGGTCAATATACATACAAAACAGGGTAACCATAAGTCAAAATCATACAATGAAATCACAAAGCCAGAAGAAAACCAAGATAATAAAAGAAAACTTATAGAGCCACAAAAAGAAAAAGAAATGAACAAAAAGGAAATACCAAATCAACTGGAAAATGAAGTTCAAAGTGGAAAAAAACACCAGTCGATCAGTAATTATCAGAAATGTTAATTTACTTAGTGCTTCAATCAAAAGATATATATTGTCAGGTGGGATAATATACCAAGACCCTACATTATGAAGCATACAAGAGACCCACTTTAGAAAGAGGAACACACATCAATTCAATTTCAGAAGACGGAAAAATATATTCCATGCAAATGGACATGAAAAGAAAGCAGGATTATCAGTACTGACTTCACACAAAATAGACTTTACAACAAAGGCCTTAGAGAAAGATAAACAAGGACATGATATAATGATTACAGGAGCAATAAAAAATGAGGGTATTATACACATTAATATATATGAACTCAATATAGGAGCACCTAAATACATAAATCAAATACTAACAGATAAAAATGGAGAAATCGATGGGAACACAATCATGTAGGAGAATATAACTCCCCATTACCATCACTAGTCTGGTCTTTCAGACAGAAAAGTAATAAGGGAACAAAGATACTAAAAGATACGATAAAATATTTGGATTTGGTTGATATTTTCAAAACACTACTTCTCCCCAAAACAGAATATACATTCTTTTCCAGTGAACATGGAACATTTTCAAGGAAAGTTTATGTACTGAGGCACAGAAGAAGCCTCACCAAATTTAAGAAGATAAAAATTATTTTAAGCATCTTTTCTGAGTATAATACAATGAAACTAGAAATCAATCACAGAAAAACAGGGAGAAAAAATGACAGCATGTAAATTAAAAAATATGGTACTTAAACAAGGGGTGGAGGTGATGAATTAAAAGAAGAAATAAAAAATATCTTGAGAAATATGACACAACACTACACAAAGTCTATGGAATACTGTTAAAGCAGGCTTAAGAGGGAAGTTCATAGTGACAACGTCCGCCTCAAATTAGAAGAGCAATTTCAAATAAATAATCTAACGTTCCTGTAAACTAATCCTGAAGAGAATAGCAAACAAAACCAAAAGGCAGCAGAAAGTGGGAAAATAAAGATCTAGGGAGAAAGTATTGAAATAAAGATTAACAAATAGAAAAAAATCAATCAAACTGTTTTTTGAAATAGTCAACAAAATTGACAAAACTCAGGACAGGCTCATCAACAAGAAAAGAGAGAGAACACAAATAACACACATAATGAAAATGGGGAAACTACAAAGAGTACAACAAATTTGCAAAATACTATTAGGGAATACCATGAGCAACTGCACGGAAACAAACTGGATAATCTAGAAGAAATGGAGAAGTTTCTGGAAACATTCAGCCCACCATTATTGCAACAAGAAGAAATTGACCATTTGAACAGAAAGATAACCAGAAATGGAACAGAATTATCAATAAAATAAAAAATCACTGCAAACAAAAATTCAGACCCAAATACCTTCACTGGGGAATTTGACAAAACTTACAAAGAAAAATCCATACCAGTGCTCCTCAAACACTTCCAACAGATTGATATAGAGAGAGTACTCCCAAATTCACAACATAAGGCCATCATCATCCTGATAATAAAGCCAAAGACACTACCTAAAAAGAAAACTATAGGGGAATATCATTGATAAACATAGATTTAAAAGTCCTTAAGTAATTATTAACAAACAGAATCCAACAGCATGTAAAAAATGATCATACACCATTATCGTTAGGTTCATTCCAGGAACACAGTGGTGGTGTAACATATGCAAATCAATCAATCAATTGTGATACAACATATCAACAAAAGAGAGGACAAAAAACCACATGATAATCTCAGTAGATGCAAAAATAACATTTGATAACATTTAACACCTATCTGAAAAAAGTTCTTATCACAGTGGTTACTGAGGGACCATATCTCAACATAATAATAGCTATTTATGACAAATATATAGCCAGCAAAATACTCAATGGTGAAAAACTGAAACCCTTCTCACAGAAACCTGAGACAAGACAAGGTTGCTCATTCTCACAATTTCAATTCAATATAGACTTGGAAGTCCTAGCCACAACGATCAGGCAAGAAAATTTGATTTCCTATCAAATTATGCAAAACTTTTCTTTTTATGGCTGATAAAAATGATCCTAAGATTTACATAGAGACATTAAAAAACCATAGTTTCCAAAGCAAAATTGAAGTAAAAGAAAGAGGCAGTACGAATAACCCATCAGGTCTCCATACACTATTGCAGAGCTCCAATAATGAAAATGACATGATATTGATACAGAAACAGGCATATGGACCAATGGAACAGAATAGAGAGCCTAGGACTAAATCTACAGGCTTTGTTAAATTAATCTTTGATGAGTAGCCAGGAATATGACAGAGAAAAGACCATCTCTTCACCAACTGGTGGGAAAACTGGATAGCAGCATACAGAGAAATGGAGTTAGAACAATCCTTCAATCCATACACAAGAATAAAATCAAAATGGCTTGAATACTTAAATGTAAGGCAAGACACAGTAAATCTCCTAGAAGAAAACATACTCAAAACACTCTGAGATAAATCTCAGCAATGATCTCCTACAATAGACTACCCAGGGAATGGATATAAGAGCAAAATTAATAAATGGGACCCAATAAGACTTATAAGCTTTTGCACAGCATAGGGAACCATAAACAAAGGAAAATGACAACCTACAGGATGAAAGAAAATATTTAGAAGTGATGCAACTGACAAAGTCTTAATTTTCAAAATATAAAGACTTCATACAACCTAATAATAATAAAAATAAACAAGAAACCTAATTTGAAATCATACAGAAGCCCTAAACAAGCAATTCTCCAATAGAGACATTCAAATGCCACACAGATATATGAAAAAAAAAATTGCTCACTATCATTATCAGAGAAGGGCAATTGAAAACTATAATGAAGTATCACTTCATAGTAGTCACAATGGTCATCATTCGAAAGTCCAGAAACAATAAATGCTGGGGAAGCTGTGGAGAAAGGGAACCTTCCTACACTGTTGTTAGGAATGTAGATTGGTGCAGTCATTGTGGAAAACAGGATGGGGATTCCTCTAATGGATAAAAATACACTTAACATATGATCCAACAATCCCACTTCTGGGTATATATCAAAGGGAATCCTATTTCAAAAAGACCCCTGCACCCCAATGTCCTTAAAAGTGCTGTATACAACAGCCACGACTTGGAAGCAACCTAATTTTCCAACAACTGATAACAATATACAGAAGTTATGCCATATTTACACAATGGAATAATATTCTGCAATAAAAAATGATAAAACAGTGACATTTGCAGCAAAATGTATGTCCCCAAAAACAGTCATTCTAATTGAAGAAAGCCAGAAGCAGAAAGAAAAATAATACATGACATTACATATGAAGAAGCTTAAAAAAATTTTGGATGAGAACACAATGATTTCATCTATGAAACTAAAACAAACTCGCAGATCTACTAAACAATTTTATGATTACTGCTGTAAGGGGCTGCGAGAGGACATATTTGGGAGCTGTAGATTTATAAATGTTATCAACTATATATAAAAATAGATGTTTTCAAAATTTCTTTTGTATGACACAGGGCAGTATGTCAAATATTGTGAAGTAACGTTTTATAGGCAGAGAATTATATGCATGTACGGGGACAATATGCTATACACCACAGACTGACACATTGTAAATGGCATATTTCAATGATAAATAAATGAATATATATGTAAATAAATAAGTAAATAAATAAATAAATAAATAATATTTAATAATACAACTAATACAAAGATTCACACTACTAAACTTTACACATCAAGAATCTAGGAGAAAACAGAAAGAATAAAGAAGAAAATTGAATCAATGAGAGTAAGGCAAATAACAAGAGAATCAATTGAAAAGATAAAAAAATGCGAAAGTCTGTTTCTTTTAAACATAAAGTGGACTAAAGTTTAGGTTTTCTAAGAAAATAAAAACTCAAAATTAGAAATAATAGAGAAGATATTACCACTAATGCTGTAGAGATGCAGAGCATCATAAGAAATTACAACTAGCCAATGATTTGAATGACCTAGAACAAAAGAAAAATTCCCAGAAACATATGTCTTCCAATACTGAATCAAGAAGAAATCAGAAAGTTAAGTACAGCAAAAGTGTGCATGAGTAAATCAGTAATCCAAACTTCCCAAACCAGAAAATAATTTACAAGATGGCTTTACTGGTGAATTCTCTCATACATTTGAAGACAAGTTTTCACCAATTCTTCCAAAAATCTTCCAAGAATTTGAAGGGGGTGAAAGAATCCAAACTTGTTTTATGATGCCTGCTTTATTTGCATAACAATGCTAGAAAGGATATTAGATGCAAAATATGGAATATTATCCCTGATGAATATATGTGCCAAAATTCTTAGCAAAGCAAAAGGAAAATGAGTTCAACAACACATTTAACGTATCATACACATACATGAGTAAAGGGATTTATCCCTTGGTTTAAGGATACTTCAAATTATTCAGATCAAAAAAGGTGACATGCCACACTAATATAATGAGAAATAAAACTCACATAATCATCTCAATAGGTGCATAAAGAGCATTGTATATATTGCAACATCCTTTTAAGATACTCCCAACAAATTAAATTAACCCTGTCAGTGGCACGATATCATATATACATAAACACTGTGTGGAGAGAAGCAGAGCAGTTCTCTTTTTATTGATTCTAAGAAAATGGTTTATATAGGACATGCACAATGCCTCACATATCATCTAAGTTATAACAATGTTAATAATCTTAAGCTATTATGTCCCCATGCTCCTGCAGTAAACACAGGATGTTAAATGATCAAGGTTTGTTTTAAAGTTCATCACGGAACTTCATTAAGTAGGCCATCTCTTATCCAGCAGGCTGTGCCTGTCTTAGGTTGTCCTCCACTGACTATCTTACCCAGCATATGCTATCCAGCCATCCATACTGGATACAACGAGCATGCCATTTCTTAACCAGCCTGGATATGTGACATTCCTCAAAGTTTGTTTATCAGTTCAGCCCATGGGCTTATTCTCTAGAGCCTTCAGACAGGAGCCTACAAGCCCAACATTCCTCGACAGAAAAATGGATGAAGAAAATTTGATGTATATATGCAATGGAATCAATATTTTGCATTCCTATCAACAGTATCCACTGTGTTCTTTTTTCTCCACAAACTCACCAACATCTATTTCTTTTTTTTTTTAATGAGAACCTTCTGACAATTGTGAGGTCTTGTCTCATCTTTGGTTTATGACTTTCCTAATAATTTATAAATCTGAACATATTTTCATGTGTCATTTAGTCAACTGTATGTTTTCTACAGATAATTGATTCAGATCTATCTATTCAGTTCCTACTGACATTTTTTTTTAATTGGATTGTTTGGTCTTTCTTCTTGTTGTTGTGGGGTAAGCGTTTGCCATATATTTGGATATTAACACTTGATTGGAAATTATCACTTGCAAATATATTCTCCCATTGTGTTGGTTGACTTTTCATTTATTGATCATTTCTTCTGCAGTGTAAACCTGTTTAGAGTAATACAATCATGTTTTGCTAGTTTTGCTTCTGCTTCCCTTGCCAGAGGAGACATATGAAGAATCAATTTAAATCCAAAGTCAGAGTGTATTTCTTATGTTTTACCCTAGGATTCTTTGTTTTCAGGTTTTATGCTTTATATGCCCAGTAGTGGGATTGCTGGGCCATATGATAAGTCTATATTAATTATTTAGAGGAACTTCCATACTGTTTCCAAAGTGCTTGCACCAATTTTCATTCCCACCAACAGCGTTGGAGAGTCTCTTATTCTCCACAACTTTCCCAGTCTTCATTATTTGTAGACATTTTGATGACAGCCCTTCTCACTAGTGTGAGGTAAAATATTATTTTATTTTTGTCTTGCCTTTGTATAATGATTAGCAGTGTGAGCATGTTTTCCTTTTCCTGTTTGTCATCTGTGTGTCTTCTTTAGAGAATTGCCTTCTGCTCATTTTCTGGCTGAGTTGTTTGCAGATTTTTGAAATGGAGTTGTATGAACGATTTGTGTATTTTAGAAATTAGCCTCTTGTTGATTGCATTGTTTCCTAATGTTTTCTCCCATTTGGAAGTTCATCTTTTCATTCTGTTTATTTTGCTATGTAGAAGGTTTTAAGTTTAATTAGGACCTATTTGTTTATTTTGCTTTTATTGTTTTCAGCTTGGGACATTGATATAAGAAAATTTCGCTACAATTTATGTCTTGTTTTGCCTATGTTAGCTTCCAGGAGTTTTATTGTGTCATGTATTAGATTCAGATATTTAAAACATTTTGAGTATACTTTTGTACATTGTGAGGGAGTGTTCTAATTTTATTGATTTACATATAGCTGTCTAGCTTTCTCAACATCACTTGCTGAAAAATGTCTTATAGGCATTGTATATTTTTGTTTTCTTTGTCATAATTTATTTGACCATATGTGTGATTTTTTATTTCTGCCTCTGTGTTCTGTTCCAGTGATACAGACGTTTGTTCATTTTCCAGTATTGTGCTGTTTTGATTACTGTTTTTGTAGTATAGTCTGATATCTGGGGGGGTTATGGGTTGTGACTCCAACTTTGTTCTATTTCCTCATTGTTTCTTTTGAAGTTCTGGTACTTTTGCTGTTCCTTTCAAATGTTAGGACTTTTCTAATTTCTGTGGAATATATCATGTAGTTCGATATGAATCACTTTATATCTGAGGATATCTTTTGTAGTATGTATATTTTAACAATATTATTTCCTCTAAACTGAGACATGGAGATTTCTTTCTATGTTTTGCATCATCTTCAAATTTATTTATCAGTGTCCTATTGATATTATTATCTTGGTTCATTCAAACCTATTCATAGGTTTTCCATTTTTGACCTGATATCATATGGACTTTTTAAAATTATGGAATATTTAATTGTTAGTGTAAAGAAATGTGACAGTTTTTGTATATAAATCATGAATCATGCTACTTTGCTAAGTGTCTTTATTAGTTTTATTTGTTTTGGTGTGAAGAATCTTTAGGGTTCTCTATATAGGTTATTATGTCATCTAAAATAATTACAGTTTTACTTCATTCAATCCAACTTGAATAAATTTATTTCTATTCCGATTGCTGTTGCAAGGACTTCCCATACTGTGTTTAATAGAAATGGTGAGTGTGGGCATCCATGTCTTATTCCTTAATTTGGCTTTCAGTTATTCACATTTGCATATTATGTTGTCTGTGTGTCTGTTATTTATGACTTTAGTTATGTTGAGATATATTTCCTGAATCCTACTTTGGTAAGAGGTTTCTGTTATTGTTGTTTCTGTTGTTTTCTGTTGTTGCTGATGTTGCTGCTTTTTTAATGACTAAATGTGGAAGTTTGTGAAATGTTTTTATGGATTTATTGGGATGACCACGTCATTTTCCCTTTTTCTTTTGTTAATTTGGTGTATCAAACTGATTGATTTCATGTGTGTTCCACCTCTCTTATGACCCTGCAATGAATTAAAGTTGATCATGTTGTATAATTCATTTTAGGTATTGCTGGATTTAGCTTGCTAATATTTTTAAGAATTTTTGCATCTATATCAATCAAAGATATTGGCTTGAAATTCACTTTGTCTGTACTTTGTTTGTTGGCTTTGCTATCAGGGTGATGAAAGCTTCATAGAATTAATTTGTGAGTTTCCCACATCTTCACCATTTTTGAATAGTTTGAAGAGCATAAGTTCCGCTTTGCATTTTTGTACAGTTTTCCATGGGAGCTTTTTAAATCTGCACTAATGTTTAATGATTTTTTAAATGAAGAATCTTTCATTGTTCTAGTAAACAGTTTGTTAAAATTATGTTTCTTCTTATCCCTGTCTCTTTCTAGACAATTGTCTATATTTTCTAAGTTGTCCAGTGTATTGGCATGTAAGTGTTGACAAAATAATCCCTTTATTGAATATCTGATGGAACAATTGTTATTTCTCCACATTTACTTCTGACTTTATTTCTTTGGAGCATCTCTGTTTTATTCATGATGCACCTGGCTTGAGGTTTTTTGATTTTGCTTATCTTAAAAAGAAAACAAAAACAAAATTTTTGGTTTTACTACTCTTTAGCATAGTTGTATTTCTCTCCCACGTATATTTACACCTGTAATATTTAGGTTCATGTATTTTTCTTTTTTAACTTTTTTCATTGACTTTTAATCATTTTACAAAGTTGTCTCAAATTCCATTATAGAGCACAATTATTTATTTACAATGAACATATATACATTTTGCTGTCCCATTTCTTCCCCTGTGAGTTGCCATAAGATCTATTATATATTTCCCTGTCCTATACAGTACAATCCTGTTTATCTATTTTGCAATTTTGAACTCCAAGCTTATCTATTCCCACACCACACCCACTTGGCAACCAAAATTTTGTATTCTCTGCCTGCAAGTCTATTTCTATTTTGTATTTTGCATTTTGCGTTTTTTTTTTTTTTGGTTTGGTTTTGTTTTTAGATTCCACACATGAACATTCTCATATGGTATTTTTCTTTCTCTTTCTGGTTTACTTCATGTAGACTGATTTTCTCCAGGACCATCCATGTTGCTGAAAATGGTGTTATGTTGTCAGTTTATAAGGCTGACTACTATTCCATTGTATAAATATACCACCTCTTCTTTATCTAGTCAACTGTCGATGGACATTTAGGGTATTTCCATGTCTTGGTTATTGTAAATAGTGCTGGCTATGAATATTGGTGTGCAGGTGTCATTCTGAATTAGATTTTCTTGTGGATTTATGCCCAGGAGCGGGATTTGGGTTATATGATAAGTCTATTCCTAGGCTTTTGAGGAATCTCTATCCTGTTTTGCACAGTTGCTGCACCGAGCTGCATTGCCACCAGCAATGAAGGAAGGTACCCTTTCCTACAAAGCCTCTCCAACATTTGTCATCTGTGCATTTTTCAATGATGGCCATTCTGACTGGTGTGAGGTGATACCTCATTGCAATTTTGATTTGCATTTCTCTGATAATAAGTGATATTGAGCATTTTCTGATGTGCCTTTTGATCATTTGTTTGTCTTCCTTGGAGAATTGCTTGTTTAGGTCTTCTGCCCAATTTTGCATTGGGTTGTTTATTTTCTCTTCTTCAGTTGGATATTCTGTTTATATAGTCTGGAGGTCAACTCTTTGACGGTTTCATATGCAAATATTTTTCCCATTCCGTAGGTTGTCTTTTTGTTTTACTTCCGGTTTCTTTACTGGGCAGAAGCTTGTAAGTTTCATGAGGTCTCATTTTTTTATTCTTGCTTTTATTTCTTCTATGAGAAAATTTTTGAGACATGTCAGATAACATTTTGCCTAGAATTTTCTCTTAATGGTTTATTGTATTTTGTCTTATGTTTTAGTCATTGATCCATTCTGAGTTTATTTTTGTGCATGGTGTTCTGGCTTCATTGGGAGTGTTCTAGCTCCATTGAATTATATGCTGCTGTCCAGTTTTCCAAACACCAGTTGCTGAAGGGACTATCTCTTTTCCATTGTAATTTCTTGCCTCCTTTGTCTAAGATTAATTCACCAAACATTTTCGGTTTCATTTCTGGGCTCTCTATTCTGTGCCATTGGCCTATATGTATGTTTATCTACCAATACAGTGCTGTCATGTTGACTGTAGCTCTATAGTATTATCTGAATCATTAGCGTTAAGAAATGCCACTGGTATTTGAACCTTAATCTTGTAACCTGCTATCTTGCTGAATTCTCTGATCAGCTGTAGTAAATTCATTCTGGATCTTGTAGGGTTTCCTATAAATAGTAACATATTATCTGCATATAGTTTGACATTTATCTCTTCCTTTCCAATTTGCATCCGTTTTACTTGTCTCTCTTGTTTGATTGCTGTGGCTAGGACTTGCAAGACTATCTTGAGTAGGAGTTGTGATAGTGTGCATCCTTTTACTGTCCCAGATTTTAGCAGGAAGAATTTGACTTTCTCAACTTTGAGTACTATGCTGGCTGTAGGTTTGGTATCTATAGCTTTCATGATGCTGAGATATATTCCCTCTATGCCCACTTTGGTGTGTGTATGTATCATACGTGGGTGTTGAATTTTATCAAATGCTTTTCCTGCATCTATTGAGATGATCATGTGGTTTTGGTTCTTTCTCTTGTTGATGTGCTGTATTACATTGATTTGCATAAGTTGAACCACCCCTGTGTCCCTGGCATGATCCCCACTGGGTCATGATATATAATAGTTTTTTCTGTGTTGTTGGGTTGTATTTGCTACTATTTTGGTGAGGATTTTGGCGTCTGTGTTCATCAGTGATATTGGCCTATTATCCTCTTTTTTGGTTGTTTCTTTGCCTGGTTGAGGTATCAGGGTGATTGTGGCTTTATAGAATGTCTTTGGGAGTATTCCTTCCTTTTCAATCTTCTGGAAGAATTTCAGAAGGACTGGTATGAGTTTTTCTTTGTTTGTTTGGTAGGATTCTGCTGTGAATCCATCCGCTCCTGGACTGTTATTTGTAGGGAGGTTTTATATTGCTATTTTGATTTCATTTCTAGTGCTTTGTTTGTTCAAGTGGTCAGTTTCATCTTCATACTGTCTTGCTGGACAGTATGTTTCCAGAAACTTGTCCATCTCTTCTAGGTTATACAGTTAGATTCCATATACTCTTCATAATATTCTCATATGATATACTGTATTTCTATTTTTTTGTTGTAATTTCTCCATTTTCCTTTCTTATTTTGCTAATTTGTGTTCTCTCTCTGTTCTTCTTTTTGAGTTTGGCCAGAGGTTTGTCGATTTTACTTACTTTTTGGAAAAACCAGCTTTTGGATTTGTTGACTTTTTCCAATGGTCTTTTTAATCTCTATTTTATTTATTTCCTCCCCAATGTTGATGATTTTATTCCTTGTGCTGCCTTTTAGGTTTTGTGTTCTTTTTCTAGTTCATTCTGCTGGTGGTTTAAATTGTTTATTTGTGGATGTTTTTCATTTTTGAGGAAAGCCTGTATCACTACAAACTCCGCTCTCAGCACTGCTTTTGCTGTGTCCCATAAATTTTGTATGGTTTTGCTTTCATTTTCTTTTGTCTCAAGGTACTTTTTCATTTCAGCTTTGATATCTTCATTGACCCATTGGGTTTTTAATAACATATGGTTTAATCCCCATTTTTTCCTTTGTTCTCCTTTGTTTCTCTGCTGTTGAATTTTTACTTCATGGCATTGTGGTCAGTAAAGATGCTTGAGGTAGTTTCAATCTTCTTAAAATTGCTGAGTTTTCTTTTGTGCCCAAGTACATCATGAATCCTGGAAAATGTTACTCGTGCACTTGAAAAGAATGTATATCATATTTTAGGTGTGCAATGCTCTGAAAATATCCACCAAGTGTAAAATTTCTATTGTATTATTTAATTTTTCTGTTGCCTAATATATTTTCTGTCTCGATGATCTGTCCAGTGATGTTAATGCAGTGTTGAAATCTACAAATATGACTCCCCCTTTATATCTGTTGGTAATTATTTTATGTACTTAGGTACTCCTGAATTTGGTGCATATGTATTAATGAGTGTGCTATCCTCATATTGTATCACTCCTTCAATCATTATAAAATGTCCTTCTTTTTCTTTCTTTATGGTCTTTGTTTTAAAGACTGTATTGTCTGAAATCAGTAATGCAACAACTGTTTTTTGGCTTTTCCAATTGTATGGAATATCCTTTTCCATCCTTTCACTCTCAATCTATATGTGTCCTTCTCTCTGAAGTGGGTCTATTCTATGTAGCATATTGAATGTTCTTGCTTTGTTATCCAGCCTGCCACTCTGTGACTTTTGACTGGAGCATTTAGTCCAATAACATTTACAATAATTGATGATAGGCTTGTGTTTATTGCCAATTTGACCTTATCTTTGCAGTTGATTTGATACTTCCTCTTTCTTCCTTCATCTTCCTTTTATGGTTTGGTAATTTTCCTTTGTATTATCAAGAATTTTACTTAGTTTTAGTGACTCCCTGATAAGTTTTTCTCTTCTTGTTATCCTTTATTTTAAGTCCATTAGGCCATTACTATAACTGCTTCTATTAAACGGATAGTAAGATGATCTCAAACCCATCCTACCGAGAACAAAAAATTTTAAAATAAAAGACCAAAAAAAATTCTCTATTTTCCTGCCTCCCTCTCTGACTCTCAATGATTTCTATGACTTGTTTTAAAATTTTTTGTTTATTTTACTTGTAATTCATGAATTATCACATTTCAAGTTGTGAGTTTCATATTTCTGTAGCATCCTGCTGCTTTTCTTTTTAGAGTATAACTTTCAATTTTTCTTTTAGCATGGGTCTAGTTTTGCTAAACTCTTAAAGATTTTCTTGTCAGTGAAATCCTTTATTTCTAAATTTACCAAAAAGAATAGCATTGCTGGTCAAAGTATCCTAATGTATATAATTTTTTATAATTCAGGACTTTGAATATATCTTGCCACTCCTTTCTGGGCTGTAGTATTTGTGTAGAGAAATCAGCTGTTATCCTTATGGGGATTCCCTTGTAACTCATACTCTATTATTCTCTTGCTGTCTTTAGGATCATTTCTTTATCCGTGACTCTGGCCATCTTAATTATATGTCTTGGTATGGGTGTATTTATGTTCTTCCTGTTTGGGACACTCTGAGCTTCCTGTACTTGGATATCTGATTCCTTCTTTAAGTTTCGGAAGTTCTCAGTCATGATTTCTACAAAAACGTTTGCAATCACCTTTGATCATTCTTCCTCTTCTAGGACTTCTATCATGCCAAGATTGGAATGCTTTCTATTAATCCATAGGTCCCTTACGTTTTTTCATTTGTTTCTCCATCTTTCTCTTGTAGCTCTTCTGATTGGGTGCTTTCTATTTTCCTGTCTTCTAAGTCACTAATTCATTCCTCTGCGTTATGTAGTCAGATTTACTACACCTTTAAATCATTCCTCATCTCAGTCAATGTATTTACTTATTCTACTCGGCTCTTCTTAATAGCTTCCATTTCATTTTTGACATATTTTGTATCTCTAAACACTATCTCTTTTATTTCCTTCAGTACCTTGATCACTCTGTTTTAGAAATCTTGATCTAGTTGGTATCAATGTTTATTTCACTGATCATTCTTCAGGGGATTTCTCTTGTTCTTTTAATAAGGAATGGTGTCTCTGCTTCTTCAACTTTCTTCTACATCTCTGGCACTATGGTTTATGGAGTATCAGTCATCCACTCTGGTCCTAAAGGAGTTTATCTACCTAATGCCTATGTAGTTATATAACTTAGAAAAGAGAAAAAAGAGAGCATGAGATGAAGAATATTAAAGAAGGGAGAAATAAAGGTTTGAAGGCATTGTACAATGAATAATAGAAAAGGAAGTTGAAGCAGTGTTTTGAAAAATAATAATAATTAAAATATTTTAAAAAATTTCAAAGGGATAAAAATGGGGGTATATATAATTTAATAGGAAGTAAAAATTAAAAGAGTAATAGAAAATGGAACAAGTAAAAACAGATTAATACAAGGGGGTGGTCAGTGTCCTCCTGGAGACTGTGTGCATTTAATGTGAAGTCTTTCTTTATTCATCCTGATTTGGAAGCTCATCTTGTTGTTTCCAGAGGCCCTCCATTGGAGCCCTCATCTGTGCTGCTCCCAGGGCATGTCAGCAAGCAGACCGCTCCTACACACAACACTGGGTCTGATGAAGCTCTCTTTACTCAGGGATGGCTTGTCAATGCCCTGCCCGATGCTGCAGTCAGATGTTGCAGACTGACCAGGCATGATTGGCATCATGCCCTCACCCAGCACCATGGTTACTGGCTGTATCGCAGCCGAAAATTTGAGGGGCCACCTGCCCCATCAGTTTGCCAATAACTCTGCTGCTCTGTGCCACTCTATGCTCTTCTTTGGGTTTGCACACCAGAAGTGGGCTCAGGGAAGACTGAGGGACAGCCCTGTCCCTGGTCTGGGCCAAAATCCTACTCCTTGTTTGTCTTGTCAGACAAGTTTTCTAAGGAACCAGACAGTAGAATCCTATCTGCCTCAGGCTATAGACAAGTCTCGGTCTGGCCCTTAAGGCTGCTAATTCCTTAGGTGTAGATGCAGGTTTTGCCCCTGCTGCTGCCTGGGTGAAAAGCACCAGAGGGTATGGTGGCTGTGTCTGAGTCCCTGCTCTCTTCACCTAGAAACTTTTGTGGAATTTCAAAGATGGGGAATGCACCCTTCCACCCACAGGGCACGTCTGCCCTGTTGTTTTATGGAGGGCCCATGTTGTTCTGCCCTGTGCACCCACAACAATGGCACACAGCCACCTATGTTCCCCAGGGCTGCCTCAGTGCAGCCATCCCCATCTTCCACTCAGGTCCAGCAGCATAGCCCTGCCCCAAGCTTCCGGGCTGCATCTTTGGCTGGGTGTCACAGGGATCCTCTGTGCCTGCTTAACTTAGTTCTGTCAGTCAACTTATACTATGTACATGTCCAAGCCTTGGAGGCTCCCCCTCCGTCCTGATCTCTCAGTTGGAGAGGGGAGACACAGTAAATGAACACCATTCCTTCTCTGCTGTTCCCTCCCTGTGGGACCTGTCCCACTCTGTTTAGCATTTTCTTCTTTCTTTCTTCCTTTTCTGCTACCAGATTATTCACATCTTTTTCTATTGAGAAGGACACTGTTCTGTCAGAGTTTTGCAAGTTCTCTGGTTAGCTGAGTGGGTCTGTGGATGTGAGTCTTGGTGCATTTGTGGGAAAGGTTGAGCTATGAGCAATTTTCTATTCCATCATCATTGCCTCCCCCCAAAAAGTCTCACTGTATTGTGGGAGATAAACATAGTCTGTAAATAAATGGAAAAGATATTCCATGGAAATGACAAGAAAGTGCAGATTGCAATGCTCAACTCATACAAAACGTTTTAAAATAGGGGCCAAAATAAAACAAATATGAGCTTATATAAAGGAAAAGAGATCAATTAAAAAATAAGGCATTACACTCATTAAATTATATAAGGACACAAAACTTTAGATCCTAAATATAAAATGAAATTTTAGTAGACATGAAGGAATTAATTCATTATAAAACAATAATAGTTGATGAGTTTAACAGCTCACTATTCTGATAGCCAGATCATACAGAAAGAATATCTGTAAGGAGACAGAGATCTAAATAGCATATTACATCAGTTGAACCTAACTGAGCTATTGTGCACTGCATCGGAAAAGCAGAACACAAACTTTTCAAGTGTGCACAGGATGTTATCTAATGAATTAACCACATATTATGTCATTAAATAAGCCTCAGGATCTTTAAGCAAATATAGATTACAGCAAGTATTTTTCTGCACACAAAAGTAAGAAACTGTGCATGAATATTAGAAAGAAGAATAGGAAAAGCACAAATATGAGGTCAAACCACATCCTTTAAAAGAATAATATAATCAAGGTCAATGATGAAATCCAAGAGGTAATAAAATCATACATAGAGTAAAATTACAATGAAAACACAGCTTCATAAAATGTATGGGATGCAGCAAAGACAATTCTAAGAGGGAAGTAGAGAGCAAATCATGACTTCTACTAGGAACAAGGAAAACCTCATAGAAAGGACCAAGCATACACAACAAAATAACAAGAAATAGGAACAAACAAAACCCAAAGGCAGTAGAATGAGAAATCTTTAATGATTTTGTTGAAAATAAATAAAATAGCAGTTGAAAAATAAATTACAAGTCATAAAATCAACTGCTAATTTTTTTTAAAAAATAAAGACAAACAGGTAAGCATTTAGCCAGGCTTATCAAGAAATACAGAGACTGGACCCAAATAAAATAAGAAATGAAACAGTAGAAATAATATTTGATATTACAGAAATACAAAAAAAGTTTATGAAAGCAGTATGAGCAGTTACGTGACAGTCATTTGAATGACCTAAAATAAATGGACAAATTTCTAGGAACATACATCCCGCCAACACTCAATAAAGAGAAAACTGAGAACATGATAAGAGCAATCAGTTTAAGTTGAATAAAATGTATAATTTTAGAAATACCCCTTGATCAAAATGTCTGGATGACTTCACTAATACTTCTTTCCCCCCAACTATTTTAAAAAATGAAGGAGGAAGGAAAATTCCCAAAGTTATTCTATGAGGCCACAATTACCCTGATAACAAACCAAAGACACTACCAAAAACAAAAAAAAAATGAAAATGTAAATCCCATATCGTTGATGAATTATGATATACATTCAAAAATCCTCTAAAAACTTCAACAAATGAATGCAGCAATACTAAGAAATGATTATACACGATGATCAGTTGGATTCCTTCCAAATTCTCAAGGATGGTTGAACATACACAAGTCAAGCAGCATGACACATATCTAATAAATGAAGGAAAAAATTAACAAGACCATGTCAATACACAAAGAAAAATCATTTTAAAAAATTCAACATACATTCATCATCAGAACTCTCATGAATGTGAGTACAATTGGAACATTTCTCAACATACTATAGGTAATTTATAACAGTTTATAACATTCAGGGGAATGGCTGAAAGCTTTCTTGGAAAATTTGGGAACAAGACAAGGATTCCTACTCTCACAACTTCTGTTCAATAGTAATAGAAGAAAGGAAAAGGGAAAGAAAAAGAAGTAAAGAAACACAATGGAAAGAAAGAGGCAAAATTGGCACCAGTACTGAAGGCATAAAAATCTACACAGAGTGTCCTAAGGGCTCCACACTATTATGAACAATAAAAAATTTCATCAAAGGAGCAGGGTACAAGGTTAATGTAAAGATGTCTCTTGAATTTGTCCACATTAATCATGAGATACCATAAAATGGATGTTGAATGCAATAATATTTAAAACCCCATTCCCCTGAATATCTTGGATTAAATGAAACCACATATGTGAAAGATCTACTCACTGGAAATTATGAAACATTGACAAAGAAATTATAAATGATTCAAAGAAATGGAAAGATGTCTTGTGGTCTTGGATAGAAAGAATTCATATTGTTAACATGGGCGTACTACACAAAGAAACCTAAGGATTTAATGCAATTCCTGTTACGAAGATGTAGTATTTTCCACAGAACCAGAAAATAAATAACTCTAAGTTTTCCATGAAACCATTAAAAATTGCCAAAATGATCTAGAGAAAAGACAACAAATCTGGAGGTATAAACCTCCCGGATACCTTACTCTACTACAAACCTTCAGTAATAAAAACACCATGGCATTGGCACAGAGATATAATCAATAAAAACAGATAGAGAGCCTAGAAATAATTCCACACACCTATGAGCAATGAATCTATGATAAAAGAGGCAAGAGTTCACATTGGAGAAAAGACAGTCTCGTCAATGGATGGTGTTGGGAAAGCTGGACATCTACATGTAAAACAGTGAAATGAGAGCATTCCCTGACATCATATAGAAAAATAAATTCCAAGTGTATTAAAGACGTAAATGTAAGACCTAATACTTTAAAACTGCTAGAAGGGAATAAAGGTGATACACTATGGGATATAATTCATAGGAATATTTTCTTATATCAGTCTCCTAAGGTAAAATATATAAAAGCAAAAATAAGCAAGTGAGACCTAAAAGAACTTGAAAATTTCTGCACAGCTAAGGAAACTATCAATGAAATTAAAACACTGCCTGTGTAATTGGAGAACATATTTTCAAACAACGCAAGTGACCTGGGGTTAATAGATGTAGGTTAATAGATGTAACATGGATTTAGGTTACACAACTCAAGGTGGAAAACAAAAACCCAATCAAAAACAGAAGCAGAGTACCTGAGTTAATATTTTTCCAAAGAACACATTCAGATGAGTAACAGGCAAGTGATAAAATTTCTCAACATTACTAATTATTACATAATTGCAAATCAAAACCACAATGAGTTACCACTTCACACTTGTCTAACGGCTATTATCAAAAAAACTACAAATAGTAAGTGTTGGAGACGATGTGGAGGTAAGAAGTGTCTTGTATACTCTTGGTAGGAATGTAAATTGGTACAACTTCTAAGGAAAACATTATTCAGATTTGTTTAAAAACTAAAAAGTTAACTACCATAAGACCCAGTAATAACTTTTCTAGGAAAAATCTGGGGAAAACACCCTAAATTGAGACGAACCAATGTTCACAACAGCACTGTTTATTATATGCAAGACAGGGAAGCAATCCAAGAGTCCACAGTAGACTATGGACTTGAGAAGATATGATGTTTCTATAAATATGCAATGGGATATTACTCAGCCATGAAAAAGTATGACACATTGCTATTTCAGCATCATGAAAGGACTTAGTAAATATTGTGCTTAGTGAAGTAACTTAGACAAAGACAAAAGAATATAATATAATTAATAAGTGGAATCTAATGAATAACAATTATCTGTGTACATCTATTTATTGCTATCTAATTATAGATGACAGATAGAAGGGTAGATACATACATACATGATAGATACATCGATAGATAGATAGATAGATGGATAGATACATAGATAGATACATAGATACATAGATAGATACATAGATAGATACATAGATACATAGATAATTAGATAGATAGATAGAGACATGATGGAGAGTTAAAGAGATTAGGTAGACAAGACTTAAGCAGAGTCAAAAATATGGGAATTTATCTTTACAAAAGTGGAAGGGAAAGAGAATTAAATGGTAGGACAATGACAGACACAAAGTAGTATACATTAAGTAGAGAAGCAACAAGGATAATCTGTATAGATTAGGTAATTATACACAAAAGCTTAAAATAATTGTATGTTACAATTATGGTAATAATTCATAGTGCGATATATCTACAAAGGGTTTTGAATCATTATGCTGTACATCTGAAACTACACAATATTATACATCTAATGTACTTCAATTAAAATTGGAACATATCATGTATAATTTAGTTATTTTTCCGCTGATAGCATCTTCCTCTAATATTGTTTTATTCTACTCTTTACTTTTTATGATTACTGTTTCAAATTATTTCTTTTACTCTTGTGAACATGATACCAGTTTTAAGTATCTATACTTATTGCCCCTGATTTCCTATTTTTCTCTCTTTAATCCAGAGAGTAGAGTAGCATTTAAGAACATAACCAAAGAAACAGATGCAACTTTCTCGTGGTCTCTCCTGAGCATTTTGGACAATGTTTTGCATATTTTTGCCATTTTATATTTCCTAGAATGTTTCTTTTCTACACCTCTTATAAGGTGTCTCGGTTGTGTTTTTTCATCTCATTCTGGATTTGTTTGTCTGTTAAAGTCTTTACTTTCACATTATATCTAAGTGATAACTTTAAGTATTATTGGGGGAGTGATTTCTTATTTCAGTAGTTTGAAAATACAATTTTATTTACCCTTGGTGTATGTTTTCTGCTCAGAAATCTGCTGATAGCCTAAAGGGTGTTCCTTTGTAGATTATCATGACTTTTTTTGCCTGCCTTTAAAATATTACTCTGTCATTGACTTGCCAATTTGCATATGACGTATCTTGAAGGAGGTCCCTTGTCTTAAAGTTATTGTTCTTTTGTTGGCTCACAGAATTGTATATCAGTTCCTTACACAGATTTGGGAAGTTATCGATTATTACTTCTTTAAATACAAAACAGCTGCCTTCTAACTTTCTTCTCCCTCCAGGATTCCACTCTAATATGCACTTCCTGAGCAAGTTTGATGTCTACTGTGGAATTTCCTCATTTTTTAATATCTTGTATTTCTGCCCTCTCCTATCATTTCTAGATTTGTATTGGTGAGTTTGCTAATCTCCCTTCCACAAAGACAGTTGACTTCCAATGCTTACTGTTTCATTCTTCATCTCATTTATTAAGTTCTCCAGGTCCTCCTATAATGTTTGGATATTTTATAGTTTCAGTCTCTTTGGTAATGTATTCCTTATCATCGTTTCATTTCTTCCTGAGCTCACTAAACTGCTTTCTTAGTTTTGTTTTTTGTACTGAGTTTCTGTATGACACCTAATTGGATTTTCTATTAGCTATATGGCAATATACCATGACTTTAAGTTTGTTTGCTGCAAGGTTCACATTGTGTGTGTTTGTGTGTGTGCAGATGCATGTGCGTGTGTGTCTGTGTCAGTGTCTGTGTGTGTCCATCTGTGTGTGTGTGCACTATAATGTTACTGTAATTGGTCATGATCTTGAAAATTTATTGCTCTTATGACACTAAATAACTGATTGGGAGTTGGAGTCCTTGCTTTTGTTTTCTGGTGGCTTGCAATTTTGCACAAATTTTGGTTTTCATTACCTCAGCTACCTCTGATAATATATCAAAATGGCACTTTCCAGTCCCTACTCTCTGGATAAAAGATGTGCTTTCATTGTCACTTCCTAGACTTCTCTGGTAGTTAATGCCACTGTTGTCACTGGGATTTCGAACCCTTCCTTTTATCTGATATCTCTTGAGAATCAGTGTACACATTGAGGAAAGGTGTAAAGACAGGTGAGTATTTGGTATCAGGCAAGTGCCTTTGCCATGTCCAGTGTTGCAAGGTAAATTGTCTCCACCACTGTGAATGGGGGTTAGGGACAGTTTCATGAATGTCTGAGTGTCTGAAGGATGGAATTTCTGTCTCCACTGTGGCTCTCTCCTAGTTACCTGTGATCATGATTACTGGTGCAGTTGGAGACCGAAGCTGTGTGAACCACTGAGACCCTGTTTCTACTGGGTTCTCTGAACTTGTGGACTCAGATATCCTATTCAGTGGACCTTCATTGCTGACACCAACTCTGATCTTCCCTCAGTTCAGCATCCTTTGTGTGTTTTAGTCCACCGAACTTCACCTGTTCTCTTGTGTTCTGGATTACTGTTTTCTGTTGTAGTTATTTTTGTTCAGATGTGAGCGTTTTACTGACTGTAGATGTAAGGGGAGAGACAAAAATAGTTTATACTTATGTCACTTTTAACAGTGTGTACTTTTTCAATTAAACACTTAAATTATACTAAGGACATTATAAGAACACTAAGGAAAGTGAACAAATCACCTCCCTTAATATCATAGTACTGCAAAATATTTTGATTTTCCTGGGTTCTTTTCTTCAATGTTTTTCCCACATACATGCACATTTTACTAAAATATATCCCTATAAACTCTTTAAAATCAATTAAATTATTAAAACATTTCTCTGTGCTGTAAATATAGCCCTGTTGGTTCTCTAATTTATTACTAGTAGCTTGCACATTCCTGTCTTCTCCATCTTTCTTCCCTTTCCCCAAAGGTAACCACTACTTGGTACACTACACATATATATATGATACTTTTTTCTGTTTTTTTTATGATTAATTCTCTTATATCTTTATTTTCCTCATTTAAATGACAACATAGAGTGTTCTTCTCTTTATGACATATTTTCCTATGTGCAACACACTCTGGGTCCAGTCACATATTTCCAAATGGCAAAATTTTATTTTTTAATATACAATGACTATGTATTTACTATGTTCTCTATATCTCACATCTATTTCAGCCAATCATCTGTTGATGGGCAGTTGAGTTGTGCTTCTACCCTTGGCTTCTATAAATGATGATGTTAAGAACATTGGGGTAACATATTCTTTAAGTTAATCTTCTCATTTTTTTTCAGATTTATACCGAAAACTGGAATTGCTGCAACATATAATGCTTCTATTTCTAGTTTTCTGAGCACTGTCCACACTTTAATAATAGTGGATGCATCAATTTCTATTTCCAAAAACAGTGTACCTGGGTTCCTTCTTATCGACATTCTTATTAATGCTTGTCATTTGTAGATTTTTGTTAATAGCCATTTTGGTTGCTGTAATATAATATTTCATTCTGGTGTTGATTTATGTTTTCCTAATTAATAGCAACATTATGTTTCTTTTTATGTGCATGAATATCATCCACATGTCTGTTTTTGAAAAGTTCCCATGAGGATTTTTCAACTTTTTTTAAGTTGGGGTCTTTATTTTTTAAATATTGAGTCTGATATGCTATATATATATATTATGGATATTAACATCTTGTTGGTCTCATTATCTGAAATTTTTCCTTCTATTCTGTCTGTTATCTTATGTCTTCTTGAAGGTTTCCTTTGCTCTGCAAAAGGTTTTCAACTTTACACTTATACAGGAAATAGAATCCCTGTAATGCATAGTACATCTATTTTTCCTCAGTAAAGTAAAAACTTTAATTGTTAGCTTTCCCTTTTTTTTTAATTTGGAGAGAGATCAAAAATAAACATTGCTATGATTCATCTCAAAGTCAGTTCTGCTCCTGTTCTTGGTCAGAAATAGTACATTTTCAGGCTTTACATTAAGTAAATTAATCCATTTTTTCACATTTTTTATACTATGGAATGAAGTGTTTTCATATCTTCCTTTTACATGTACTGTCCTGTTTTCTCAGAACTACTTATTGAAGAGACTGCCTTTTTTCCATTGTATACTCTTGCCTCCTTCTTTGAAGACTAATTGACAATATGTGTGTGCGTATATTTTCGGACTGTTTATTTTGTTCCATTGATTTATGTGTTTCATTAAGTGCCATATTTTGATGTATTGATTACTGTAGCTTTGTAGCATGTTCTAAACTCAGGGAGGGTAATACCCACAGCTATGTTCATTTTTCAAAATAATTTTAGAAACTTTGGTTCTTTTAGATGTATGTATAAATTTCAATATTTTTCTCCTTGTTTTGTGAAGAAACTTATGGATTCTGTGCAAATAGAAATTTACTAAAATATAAAAATCCCCGAGAAAAATACTAAAGTGTGGAGGATAAATCATACAATATTAACAACAAATGGATTTCTGTATAAATCAAAGAAAATAATATATAAAAATTATGACAATAAAAACAAAATCCATTAGGTAAAACAGAAGCAGTATTAATAGGGATGGTTATAGCAAAATAATCCCACTTACACAAATAAGAATCATCTCTTTCTTATAAAATATTCTTACAACCAAAATGTGTAGCAAAATAATAAGAAAAACATTTTAGTAGAAGGAAAGACAGCTGAAGGGACAGAACATAATTAAATAAAATAAGGATTAAAATATAAACTTTTAATTAAACTAAATAATGGCTTTTGAAAGATAAATAAAGTTGAAAAACTTTAACCAGATACATGAGCAAAAAAGAGTTGCAGATTAATTAGCTCAGAAATAGAGGAGCCATCACCTATACTTCTCAGAGATTTACAAAAATTTCAAGAGGAAGGGAGGCTTTCTACCTCACATTTCTTTATCACACTACTACTAAAACTGGAACAAATACCTCAAAAAATTACAGGTTAACTACTACTGGTAAGCATAGATGCAAAAGTCACCACTAAATTGTTAGCAAATCCAACAATACATTAAGAGGATTATACATTATGATTAAGTCCATTTTATTCCAGGGATGCAAAAGTGATTCAATACCCACAAAATAACCAGTATGATACACCACACAAACAACGTGAAGAATTAAAATTATATGGTCACCTCAATAGGGTCATAAATTATTTTGACAAATTCAATATCTATTTATGAATACTTTTCTCCTCAAAGTGGGCATGAGGAAACATACCTCAACACAGTTAAGGTCATATATGACAAGAACTCAGCTAACATGACACTCACTGATTAAAAGCTGAAAGCATATCCAATAAGAGCAGGAAGAAGACAAGAATGTTCACTCTTACCATTTTTATTCAGTATAGTTTGAAAATTTAAGCAATAGCTATTCAAAATAAAAGTAAATGAAATATTGCTAATTAAGAAAAGCAGTAAAAGTATCTGTTTGCAGATGACATACTTTTAACAGAAATTCTAAAAATGGTGCCACAAAACTACTACGGCTTATCAATGCATTTGGTAAAATTTCCGTATGTAAAATTATCATACAGAAATCTTGTGTTTCTACACACTAACAAGAATCTAACTGACACAGAAAGTGAGGGAACTGTCTCATTTACAGTTCAATTACAAAAAAAATTAAGAAATCTATCCAACCAAGGAGGTAAAAGACATGTATTCAGAAAACTATAAAATATTTATAAGAGAAATTGAAGATAATGCAAACAGATGAAAGGATATACTGTGTTCATAGATGAGGAAAAAATATTGTTTAAATGACACTATTAGTCAACAAAATACACAAATAAAATTCAGTGCCTATCAAAATACCAAGCGCACTTTCAGACCCTTACAAATAATAACTGTAAAATTTACATGTAATCACAAAAGAAATGAAACCACTAAAAAAAAAAAAAGGAAAGAAAACAAACTAAAAAGAGAAATAACTTTAACAAATTACTAAGAGGATGTATCACTGTCCCTGATTTTAAAATATAATACAAACTACAGTATTAAAAAGGATATGGTAGTGGCACAGAACAAACAGAATAATGGAACACAACAGAATGCCTGAAAATTAAATCAGAGAGTTATGGTTACTAAGTTCATTACAAAAAAATGAATAAAAAGTGGGGGAAAGGTTACCACCCAGCGCATGCAACTGATCAACATCACTAACCATCAGAAAAATGCAAGTCCAAAACACAATGAGGTTTTATGTCACTACTATCAGAATGACTATAATCAAAAAGATAACAAACATAACTGTTGGTAAGGATGTATGAAAAACAATCCTGACGCACTGCTGGAGTGAATGTAAATATGCGATGTCACTGTGGGAAAAAACATGGAGCTTTATCTAAAAATTAAAAATAAAACATTATCCAACATATATATATATATATATATATATATATATATATATATATATATGTAGGGATACTATTTCCAAGAAAATATAGACACTAAATATAAAAGATAAATTCAACCCTATATTCACTGCAGCATTATCCACAATAGACAGGATATAGAAGCAAGTTAATTGTTCATCAAAAGATGATAGATTAATAAGATGTGTGTTTATAGTATATATATCTACCCATCTTAAGTACAGATTTATATATATATGCACACACACACATAAAATTACAATGGGTTATTACTCAGCTCTAAAAAGAATAAGTTCTTGCCATTTGCAACAAATGTGTTGACCAAGTGGGTAATATGCTAAGTGAAATAATTCAGGAAGTGAATGACAAATGCTGAATGATTTTACTCATATTAGGAATTTAAAACTAATGAAAATAAAAACAAAGAAAAGGAATTATAGATATAGAAAGAAACAAGGTGTTCACAAGGAGTGAAATGGGGTGAGGAAAAGAAAAATTGAGGAAATTAAGAGAGAAAGTTTTCCAGTTGCAAATTAACTGAGTCAGGGTCAAGGAATGTACTGTATGGGGAATAGTCAATAACAATTAAATATCTTTAAATAGCAACATATCATATCTAGATATATTCTGGTGATCAGTTTGAAATGTATTAAAAACAGCAAACAGTATGTTGTGTAAGAGAAACTAACACAGTTTTATAGATTAAAGTACACTTCAAAAACAAACAAACATACATATAGAAAATAATTAGATTTGTAGTTAACAGAGGTAGGGTTTGGGAGAGGAGAATTTGATTAATGCACTCAAAAGCTACAAACCACCCATAAATTAATCATTTTGTAGGGATTACCCGTACTAACATGAAAATTAAAATTAATACTGCTTTATGTTCTACATCAATGTTATTAACGGAGTAGACCATAATGTTTCTCATCACAACCAAAAGACAAATTGTATTTCTTAACAATTTTATCTAAATGAGATAATGAATTCTCCCTAAAGTTGCTTTGATATTTATTTCATGATACTTGTAAATCAAATCACTATCCTGTGCACCTAAACTTACACAATGTTTTATGCAAATTATATCTCAATAAAAGCGGAAGAAAAAATGGAAAGTCAATGTTCTCTTTTTTCCATGTCATTTATAATGATTGTTTTTCAGCAAGTAAACTTGACTCATGATATACTTATCCTAGGTAAAGATATTAATAAATAAGTGATTCTAATAAATTATACTAAAGATACCAATAAAATTACTGTTTTACCATGCTTTAAACTTCTTCATGTTAACAGCCCACTGCTTCCCTGGAATCAAAATTTCACTTTGTGCATTCACCTGAGATTAGGGGATGGATACAAATGTTAACCCTGGCTGCTTTTGCTGTGAGTTATAAACTTCAATATCACAGACCAAAATTCTCATCTCCATGAGAGCATCTGTAAGAAATGAACATGCCAGGTTGTTAAATATCTCAGCATGGTAAAATCTCAGAACTCCTACAATTCTTAACTGTTTTGCAATGGGAATTCAATAGTGACAAAGACTTGATTTTGGATAACAATGTGCTGTTTTCTCATGGTTGCAATATGGGATGTGAGGATAATCCCTCAGACCCACAACAAACATCCTCGCTCAAGTTCTGGGCAAAGAACTGTAAAGTTTCCGCATTTTTAGGACTGAGGACTGCTTTCAAAATGATGACTATGCTCACTGTATTCCAGATAGTCCAAGGAAAGAAAGGTTATTTCAATTTGTAGCTTAAAGGGAATAAATCAGTGGTTCAGTCTCTATAAATTACTCATGGGGTGTTCAAAGACAAAATAAGATGTGTCAACAATGAGAATTAGAAGAAAAAAGAAATTGGACATAAGCTTAAATTAAAAAGGAGACACAGCCCTGTGCTGGGCTCTGGGGACTGGAGAATGTATATGCCTCTGTCAAATTCAAGGATTCAGTGGCTTGGCCCTAGCATTAGCTAGGGATTCGATGAACAGGTAAAAATTAGAATAATGGGAGAAATATAATCTACCTCTCCCTGATTGGAAGAAAATCTGGTGGCTCAATGAAATTTTTAATTCACAGGGATTCTGTCAGATGCAGAGGAATAATTCACTGATGGCTCAACTAAGAAAAACTTAGTCACTAGTTAACTATCCATCTTCACACACATATAAATTGGCAGACAGATTTTGTAGTATTTAGTGGGAAGAATTCAGTGGGCAGAGCTCAGACAATAGTATTCAAACACCAGCCAAATTTTGTACTTTTGCCAATAGTCTAGGATTTCCCAGGTAGGAAACTACAGATGGACAAACAATATTCTTCTTTAGGATTTCTAATTTTGAAAGTAAACTGGAGCTTTTGCTTATCAGTATAGAACCTTGTTATGATGATCACAGTAAGATGCACTGTGTGATGATAGAGCTGGGAACTAGCTGCTGAACCAGCCCATCTGAACCCCAGACTGCTAATGTAAGCAACAAAATAGTCACCATCATAGTTGAGCTGACAAATTTTAAAGCTTGATCTTTCTGTTTTAGGAAAAATCACTGATGTCCAGACCCAGATCTCCAGCTGCAAGTGTGTGCTTTTCTTCTCTTGGTAAAGTTCATATTGTTGAGATGTTGCAAGAGTTCACCATGGCCAATTTTACCATTCTCCAGATTATCAAAGGCTTTCTTCACAAATGATGACACATTTACAGGACACAATGTTGCCATTCCCGTCTTATCAGCTGACACTGGCTGCATGATTTTGAGCAGAAGTTTTAGGTTACCTGACCTAGTCTAAAATTTTTCAAAATTTCAGGGCATTTCACATTCTGAAAATGCTACACTTTTTACTTTAAATTAATGGGAAATAGTCAAAGTCCTCCATGAATATTTTATATTTCCTAATATCTGAAGAAATTTGGTATTCTTGCAGTTGGACAAATTTTTAATTCTACCACCCTCACCTCTATTTAGTCCACACATTTTAGATTGCAAATTGATTACTGAAAACGACCATCCCAACCAAGGGTCAAGTAACTCTTAGATACTTCCTGTGTGAAGGTTAGAAAGGGCACAATTTATGTGGGGTGTATGATCCTACATTAAATGTTTGCAATGACACTGTCTTTCTGGTTAAAGCTCTGATTCTAAGAAGTAAATTAATTAGAAGGCAGTATAGATATTGGTATGGGGAAGAGAATCAGCTATTTTGGGGTAGATGGGTGATGAAGAGACAGGAAAAAATCCAGCAAATGAGAATGGAATGCTTTATGCCTCTGGGAGGCATGAATTAAGAAGAAAATAATACTTTGTCTCCTGTAACTTCCTCCAATTTCTGTCTTGCGTGACTAGTCCTTGGACTATGAAAAGGGCTAGTTTGTGGTGAAGAGTAAAGACCATAACAAAATAGTTGGAAAACCATGAGAGTTTTATTGTTTCAAGAAAGTGGATTTTGCTTAAAGTCAACATGTATTTTTCATTCACTAAATAATAAAATGCATCCTGTGGCATGTGCTGTGCTTACTGTGCTGATATCCAAGTTAGACAAGGAAAGGGGGATAGACAGAAAACTTCTGAAGGAGGTAGTTTCTGTACTGAGACTGGGAAAATCAAAGTAGGTAAAAGGAGGACATCTTAAGTCCAAGGATGAGCTGGAGCAATAGTTTTGAGGTTTGAGCTAAAATTGTTCACAAGCATTTGCCTGGATGTATCTCCAAATACAGTGAAACATAAAGATATGCCAAGGTAGTCAGATGCCAGATCTATAAAAAAAAGACTAAACTATGTTGAGTTTGTGGGCTTAGAGTTGGAAAGGCATTAAGTGCCACCCTGAGGACGTAAGCTTGTCTTTGGTTGGAACACAAAAGCAACATAAAGTATTGACTAGAAAATATAGCGTAGACTCTTCAGGGCAGGAAATGAAAGCAACAGTTGGAATGCTTTGAGAACAGCACAAAGAAGATCATAGATAAAATTAATTTTGAAATTCTTCCACATGCTGAATGTGCCATCTGAGACTACACCATGTGACCATTATGATACCAGGGATGACATAAAAGAGACCATGATCCCTGGACAGGTTCCTGCATTTATGTCCTGTTCAAACCTACCCTAACTTAACACTTTTAATACTTTCCAGGATGAACCAGGAACCACTTAGTACTTTTCCAACTCTCTATGTTTTAGTCCTTTTCCAAATTCTTCCATTTTCTCTTCTTCCTTCGAAGAAATTATTTAAATTTACACCCATGTTTTTCCATCAAATGATCATGTCAATTCAATAACTCTTTTTTTCTTAAAATGGTAACTTAGACTCCTGTTTAACTCTTTAACCTATTCTAAAAAATATAAGGAAAATACAAGAACACATCTATGTTTATTGTTCAAATAAGAAAATTGCAGATATTTGTCAACATTTGCCAACATCAATATTAAACTTTGTTATCCTGCATAATCTGGTAGTCCTCTGGTAAATAAGTTGTAGGTAGGATGACGTTCATAAACTGAAGATGGCTGATAAGTTGACCTTGAAAGAGAGGTAGCTGATGTATCAGCTATCACTGGCACTGGAAAACATGGGTTGCTCCCTGGTTGAAGTTTAGAAGAACGACCTTCATTGGCAGATATGTTGTGATATCTATTTGGAAAAGTAGAAGGCTCCACCATCAGTCCAAATAATTCCTCTGTGTGGAAGACAAGATGCTGTACTGAGAAGTAGAAGTTATAATTGTAATGAAGTTCACAACACGGCCATTTGCTTCAGTGTAGCTGCTTTGATATTGCCCGTGGACAGTGGTGAACTGATTTAAAACAGCACATTGATCCACAGCAAATTGTTATGCTGGTCTAACTGACATTGATGATGGAGGAGAAAACTCACCTCTGATTGGCATTGTTGTATCACCAATTATGTGGCTAGTAGAGGGCTTCCTTATTAGTGGCATGTTTAAATTTGGAGAGGATAAAAATTCACTTTCTCCACTAGTGTCAGCCACAAAATTAGAATTATGATTATGCACAGTACCCCCTGCTTTAAAGTGCTTCTTCTTGAAATCTTCAGCCAATGAAGATACCAGAGAGGCATTTTTAATCCCAACTCTTCTTTTTATTATCACTAAAAGCTGGGGAAAGCCTTGTTTAAGATTTGGATTATGGCAGAACTGCAGCTGCAACTAATGGAGAAAGATTTTAGTAATATTTTAAACGAAAATACAAGACTACAATAAGCCTATCCTATAAAACCTCAGATTTAATGTTGATTATGCAAAGATAATATCATCAAAATATGAACATTGCTGACTATATTTTGAAATTATTTGGAATATACACATTTAAATAGTATATCATCAAATTTAATAAGTTAGTATTTGCAGTAACGGTGAAAGCCTTTTTTTAAAAGCAGCTTTAATACCTTTATTTAAAATTCTGGTAAGATTCATAGTCACTGGGAAAGTTTCTCATAATCTTGAATACTTAAGGCATTGTCCTCATTTTTAGAAAAAGTAAAGAATTTTAGCCTTTGTAGTTTTATACAATTTTCAAAATCTAGCTTTACATTTATATTACCATAGGTTGATGTACAAAATAAAATATTATATATGTTACCAAGTCATAACTACAATTACTGAATACCTTACTTAAAACAGAGACTTCTTTTCCTTCTACCAGAAAGTCATCAGGAGAAACAGATCTTTGAATATTCTGCCGCACTTTACTAAACCCATAAATGCTAAGCTGTCTAACTAAATTTTCATACTTCCAGTTTCAAATATTATGAAAGGGGCCCTTCTTTCCAAAATTTCCTTCTTAAAGACACCTTCATCAATCACTATGGAAGTTCCATTATCATCCCACCATATTGATTTAAATTGGTCACTCCCAGCCATTTTCCAGAGTTTTCTTGGAAATGTCAGAGAATGAAAATCATTATCTTCACCTGGTTCCAAGACACAATGTGTGTAACATGGACTTTTAAACCAGGATTCCTCAGACAAAGTTTGAAAATCATTTTCTTCAATCATAGGCCTCAAGACAATACCCCAGAGAATGTTTGATAACACAATAGAGATCTACAGGAGATTCTTGAACCAGTTTGACCATTTTTATGAGACACATCTTGGATTTCTGAAGGATCATGTGACATCTCAAATAACTTTTTCTACAGCTATTTTTCTAACCTGCATGATTTTGAGCACTGCAGCTTCATATGCTGCTCTGGCAGGCCTGCAAAGGTAAACTGCTAGGCCATCACAATGTATCTCAACTTGAGTAGATGTGACATCACAAAACGACAGATCTCCTACAAACTCAAGTGTAACATTCAGCCAGTGATTATTTCTCATTCATCCAGTTAAATTGAAACATATATGATGCTTATTTTTATAGTGTGATCTGCAAATATTATCCCATCAAAATCCTTTTAAATAATTTAATTTTGGGGTCTATGAAATTAAACCAATCTCCATACTTTTGTACAAAAATTTATACCAGATTTGTGAACAGTGTATAAATAATGCACAAAATATATAAAAATAATTTTAAAGTTATGGAATTTAAAGTGAAATTTGTGTAAAACCTGTACATAGAAGGTATACCTATTTCATTATAATTTGTAATTATAGTGAAACTGAATTTGATTTGGAAATTGAAGAATTTACTTATCTGTTTATTTTACAATAAGTAGCTCTATATTCAAAATATGAGCAGAATAATTATCAGTATATTTGCAATGTTTATAACTAAGTGATAAATATTTATGAAATAAAACTTGATTAAAATAGTGAATCAAATTTAAGAAATCTCAAATGGGGTAATTTTTGTTTTAAATTGTAATTCAATGCTATAAGTAAAACAAGTGAAATTAAGTATTCTACTTTAAAATTACAAAAGAGAAAATCTTATAATATACTTACAAATGTTTACTTTTAACGTTCTTTTACTCAGAGGTTTTTCAGTCCCTAGAAGGAATAAACTTTCTTGTCATCTTTATAATCCATACTCTTGGGGCTTCTGTTAAGTGTTCCAAAATGATGTTGATAAATACACTTATACACAAGATCCTAGGTTCAATAAACAGTGCCTCCATTAATGGGCAAACAAACAATCAAAATCAAAGAAATAACAGTATATGTGGGTTCGGGTGGAAAAGACCAGGTAATGCATTTTAGGAAGCAATATATTTCTCAGTCCTGAAACAGTTGGCATTGATATTATAATGCGGCATTTCAAGGCAAGTGTTTTGTACACTAATTGTTAATAATAGTTAGGTTCTGTATCAGTAAACTGTAGTAAATCCAGTTCTACCAAAGTTGTATTCTTTATTTAGACATAAATTCCATAAAACATAAGCCAAATTCAAAATGAGAGATAAAATTTTTAAATAAATAAATGTTCACTAAAGCTACAATGAAAATTTTTCCTTCAGTATGTGTATATTCCATTCTAAGTAAACATTATCAAGCTGAAGTCATGGTATATTATATAGCATAGATAAGTTGGAAATAATCCTGATTCATAAATTTTATTAATCATACACAAATATATAAATTTGATACCATCCCTTAAATAACAAAGAATTCAAAAATAACAATCTCAAAATATGTAGGAAAATTATTCACAGATCTGATCTTAAATTTTTTATATAAAAATTCTTAACAAATTTGCCCTTGATAGAATATGACTAAACGTAATAAAAGCCATATATGAAAAACCCATGACAAACATCAAGTTCAATGTTAACATACAGGAAGGTTTTCATTTAGTCCAGTAATAAGAAAAAGGAGCTCATTCTCACAAGTCCTTAATTACACTACTAAAAGTTCTAGCCAGAAAAACTAATCAAGAAAAAATATAAAAGGCATTCAACTTGTAAAAAGAAGTACAATTTTTACAGATGATATATTTATATATAGGTAAAAAAGCCCATACACTCCTCTAGTGACCGTTAGAAATAATGAACAAACTTAGTAAACTTGCAGAATACAAAATCAATATACAAATCTCCATTGCATTTTTATATAGTAACAGCATATTATCAGAAAGAGAAATTAGGAAAACAATTGTGTGTAAATTTATACCAAATAGAATAAAATAGGAATACATTTGATAAGTGAAATAAAAGATCTAAACATAGATCTATAAATTACAGGTGGAAGAAATATAAGTAAACATAATAAATAAAAGATATTCTGTGCTTACTGATTGTATACAATGTGAGGAAATACTATAATCTATCTTTCACTTGTTCAATCTCCCAAGCACTACTTATTGAGGAGATTCTCTTTTCTTCATTTCATACTCTTGTTTCTGTATTCATGGGTTAATTGATCATAGGTGTGAAGGGTTATATCTGGTTGCTCTATTCTCTTCTATTGATTACTGTCAGTTTTTGAGCCAGTATCATGTTTAAATTACTAAAGCTTTGTAGGACTGTTTAACATCAGAGAACTTTACACTATTATATTTAATATTCTTTTTCAAGATTATTTTGGCAACCCAAGATCTATGTGGTTACATATAAATTTTGAAATAATTTCTTCTATTTAATGGAAAAATCTCATGGGTATTTTGCCATGAATCACACTAATGTAGATTCCTTTGTGTAGTATGGTTGTTTCAACCACATTGTTTCACTTCATTAACATAAGAGATCTTTTCATTTCTTTGGATCAGTTTTAATTTCCTTCATCAATGTTTTCTATTTTTTAATGTATAAGTTTTCTCCTTATTTGTTAACTTCATTTGTAGGTATTCTTTACATATATATAATTAAATGCATTATATTTTTAAACACGTTTCCCACACAAATGCAACAGGCAGATGGTAGTGGCAAGACATATTCAAAGTCCAGAATGAAAGAAAGCTGTTATCTAAGATAGTATATCAAGCAAGGCTATCCTTTAGAATAGAAGGAGAGATAAATAATTTCCACACAAGCAAATACAAAAAGAATTTAGCAACAGAAAAAGAAATAATGAAACACCTACACTAAAAATAAAGAAGCAGAATGCTATAGAAAAGAGAAAGGCATAATTAGAAAGGCAATAGCTACAGTGACTTACAACAGAATAAACATGATGTTGTAAAACAAGACATCAAAATTTTTAAGGGTTAGAGAGTGCAACAGGACAATACAGAGTATTTTATTCTCATTTCTGTTCTCTTTATGATGCGTTTGAATATGTATTCCTTTCAGGTAATTTAAACAGATATAGTAACGGGTCAATATACATACAAAACAGGGTAACCATAAGTCAAAATCCTACAATGAATTCACAAAGCCAGAAAAAACCCAAGATAATAAAAGAAAATTTATAAAGCCACAAAAAGAAAAAGAAATGAACAAAAAGGAAATACCAAATCAACTGGAAAATGAAGTTCAATATGGAAATAAACACCAGTCTATAAATAATTATCACAAATATTAAAGAACTTACTGCTTCAATCAAAAGATATATATTGTCAGGTGGGATAATATAACAAGACCCTACCTTATGAAGCATACAAGAGACCCACGTTAGAAAGAGGAACACACATCAATTCAAAGTCAGAAGATGGAAAAATATATATTATGCAAATGCACATGACAAGAAAGCAGGAATAACAGTACTGACTTCACACAAAAAAGACTTTACAAGGAAGGCCATAAAGGAAGATAAACAAGGCCATGATATAATGATTAAAGGAGCAATACAAAATGAGGGTATTATACTCATTAATATATATGCACTCAATACAGGAGCACCTAAATACATAATTCAAATACTAATAGATAAAAAGGGAGACATCGATGGGAACACAATCACAGTAGGAGAATATAACTCCCCATTACCATCACTAGACTGGTCTTTCAGACAGAAAATTAATGAGGGAACAAAGATACTAAAAGCTATGATAAAATAATAGGATTTGGTTGATATTTTCAATACACTACTTCTCCCCAAAACAGAATATACATTCTTTTCCAGTGCACATGGAACATTTTCTAGGAAAGTTTATGTACTGAGGCACAGAAGAAGCCTCAACAAATTTAAACACAAAAATCATTTCAAGCATCTTTTCTGACTATAATGTCATGAAACTAGAAATCAATCACAGAAAAACAGGGAGAAACAATGACAGCATGTAAATTAAAAAACATGGTACTTAAACAAGGGGTGGAGGTGATGAATTAAAAGAATAACTTAAAAAATATCTTGAGGAATATGACAGAACACTACACATAGTTTTTGGAATACAGTTAAAGTAGGCTTAAGAGGGAAGTTCATAGTGACAAGGTCCGCCCCAATGTAGAAGAGCAATTTCAAATAAATAATCTAACGTTCTTGTAATCTAATCATGAAGTGAAGAGCAAACACAACCAAAAGTCAGCAGAAAGTGGGAAAATAAAGATCAAGGGAGAAAGAATTGAAATAAAGATTAAAAAATAGAAAAAAATTAATCAAACTGTTTTTTGAAATAGTCAACAAAACTGACAAAACTCAGGAAAGGCTCACCAACAAGAATAGAGAGAGAACAGGAATAACATAAGAAATGAAAATGGGGAAACTACAAAGAGTTCATCAAATTTGCAAAACACCATAAGGGAATACCATGAGCAACTGCATGGAAACAAACTGGATAATCTAGAAAAAATGGAGAAGTTTCTTGAAACATTCAGCCCACCATTATTGCATCAAGAAGAAATTGACCATTTGAACAGACAGATCACCAGAAATGGAATAGAATTATGAATAAAATAAAAAATCTCTGCAAACAATAATTCAGACCCAAATACACTCACTGGGGAATTTGACCAAACGTACAAAGAAAAATCCATACCAGTCCTCCTCAAACACTTCCAAAAGCTTGATATGGACAGAGTACTCCCAAACTCACAACATAAGGCCAACATCAACCTGGTAACAAAACGAGACAAAGACACTACCTAAAAAGAAAACTATAGGGGAATATCATTGATAAACATAGATGTAAAAGTCCTTAAGTAATTATTAGCAAACAGAATTCAACAGCATGTAAAAAAAGATCATACACCATTATGAAGTTAAGTACATCCCAGAAACACAAGGATGGTGTAACATATGCAAATCAATCAATCAATTGTGATACAACATATCAACAAACGAGAGGACAAAAAACTACATGATAATCTCAGTAGATGCAGAAAAAATGTTTGATAACATTTAACACCTATCTGCAAAAAAAAGTTCTTATCACAGTGGGTAATGAGGGACCATATGTCAAGATAATAATAGCGATTAATGACAAATATGAAGCCAGCAAAATACTCAATGGTGAAAAACTGAAACCCTTCTCACAAAAACCTGAGACAAGACAAGATTGCTCATTCTCACAATTTCAATTCATTATAGTCTTGGAAATCCTAGCCACAATGATCAGGCAAGAAAATTTGATTTCCAATGAAATTATGCAAAACATTTCTTTTTAGGACTGAAACAAATGATCCTAAAATTTACATAGGGTCATTAAATAACCATAGTTTCCAAAGCAATATTGAAGTAAAAGAAAGAGGCGGGAGGAATAACCCATCAGGTCTCCAAACACTATTGCAGAGCTCCAATAATGAAAATCACATGATATTGATACAGAAACAGGCATATGGACCAATGGAACAGAATAGAGAGCCTAGGAATAAATATACAGGCCTTTGTTCAATTAATCTTTGACATAGTAGCCAAGAATATGACAGAGAAAAGACCATTACTTCACCAACTGGTGTTGGGATAACTGGATAGAAGCATCAGAGCAATGGAGTTAGAACAATCCTTCACTCCAAACACAAGAATAAACTCAGAATGGCTCAAAGAATTTAATATAAGCAAAATCCAGTAAATCTCCTAGAAGAAAACATAGACAAAACACTCTGAGATAAATCTCAGCAATGATCTCCTAGTATAGACTACCCAGGGAAGGGATGTAAGAGCAAAATTAATAAATGGGACCTAATAAAACTTATAAGTTTTGCACAGCAAAGGGAACCATAAACAAAGCAAAATGACAACCTACAGGATGAAAGGAAAATTTAGAAGTGATGCAACTGACAAAGTCTTAATTTCCAAAGTATAAAGACTTCATACAACCTAACAATAATTAAAAAAAGCAAGAAACCCAATCTGAAAATGTGCAGAAGCCCTAAACAAGCAATTCTCCAATAGAGACATTCAAATGCCACACAGATATATGAAAAAATAAAATTTCTCACTATTATTATCAGAGAAGGGCAATTCAAAACTATAATGAAGTATCACTTCACGGTAGTCACAATGCTCATCATTCAAAAGTCCACTAACAATAAATGCTGGGGAAGCTGTGGAGAAGGGGAAGCTGTGAAGAAAGGGAACCTTCCTACACTGTTGGTAGGAATGTAGTTTGGTGCAGTCATTGTGGAAAACAGGATGGGGATTCCTCTAATGGATAAAAATAAACTTAACATACGATCCAGCAATCCCACTTCTGGGTACATATCAAAGGGAACCCTATTTCAAAAAGACACCTGCACCCCAATGTCTTTAGCAGTGCTGAATACAACAGCCGCAACATGGAAGCAACCTAATTGTACAACAACAGATGACAGTATACAGAAGTTATGCCATATTTACACAATGGAATAATATTCTGCAATAAAAAATAATAAAACAATGAGATTTGCAACAAAATGGATGTCCCCAAAAAGTGTCATTCTAATTGAAGTAAGCCAGAAACAGAAAGAAATATAATACATGACATTACACATGAAGAAGCTTAAAAACAAATTTGGATGAGAACACTATGATTTCAACAACAAAACTGAAATACACTCGCAAACCTACTAAACAATTTTATGATTACTGCAGAAAGGGTCTGTGAGAGGATATATTTGGGAGCTGTAGATTTATAAATGTTATCCACTATATATAAAAATAGACGTTTTCAAAATTTCTTTTTTATGACACATGGCATTATGTTAAATAACGTGAAGTAACATTTTATAGGCACAGAAATATATGCATGTATGGGGACAATATGCTATACACCACAGATTGACACACTGTAAAAGGCATATTTCAATGATAAATAAATGAATAAATATGTAAATAAATAAATAAATAAATAATATTTAATAATAAAAGAAATACAAAGATTCACACCACTTAACTTTACACATCAAGAATCTAGGAAATCTTCTACCCATTGTTGGATTGGGTTGTTTATTTTTTTCTTATTGTGTCATATGAGCTGCTTATATATTTTGGAGATCAAGCCTTCGTTGGTTTCATTTGCAAAAATTTTCTCCCATTCCATATGTTTTCTTCTTCATTTATTTCTGGTTTCCTTTGCTCTGCAGAAGCTTGTAAGTTTCATTAGTCCCATTTGTTTATTCTTGCTTTTATTTCTTCTAGGAGAAAATTTTTGAAATTTATGTCAGATAATATTTTGCCTATGTTTTCCTCCAGGAGGTTTATTGTATCTTGTCTTATGTTTAAGTCTTTAATCCATTTGACTTAATTTTTGTATATGATGTAAGGGTGTGTTCTAGCTTCATTGTTTTACATGCTTCTGTCCAGTTTTCCCAACACCATTTGCTGAAGAGACTGTCTTTATTCCATTGTATATTCTTGCCTCCTTTGTCGAAGATTAGTTGACCAAAGGTTTGTGGGTTCATTTCTGGGATCTTTGTTCTGTTCCATTTTTCCATATGTCTGTTTTGGTACCAATACCATGCTGTCTTGATGACTGTAGCTCTATAGAATTGTCTGAAGTCTTCGAGAGTTATTCCTCCAGCCTCTTTCTTTCTCTTCAGTAATGCTTTAGCAATTCTAGGTCTTTGATGGTTCCATATAAATTTTATTATGATTTGTTCTAGTTCTGTGAAATATGTCCTGGGTAATTGGATAGGGATTGCATTAAAGCAATTCTCCAAGGAAGACATACAAATGATCAAAAAGCACATGAAAAAATGTTCAAATCACAAATTATCAGAGAAATGCAAATCAAAACTACAATGAGGTATCACATCACACCAGTCAGAATGGCCATCATTCAAAAATCCAAAAATGACAAATGCTGGAGAGGCTGTGGAGAAAGGGGAACCCTCCTACACTGCTGGTTGGAATGCAGTTTGGTGCAGCCACTATGGAAAACATTGTGGATATTCCTCAAAAGAATAGGAATAGACTTACCATATGACCCAGGAATCCCACTCCTGGGTTTGTATCCAGAAGGAAATCTACTTCAGGATGACACATGAACCCCAATGTTCATAGCAGCACTATTTACAATAGCCAAAACATGGAAAAAGCCTAAATGTCCATCAACAGGTGACTGGACAAAGAAGATGTGGTATATTTATACAGTGGAATACTACTCAGCCATAAAAACCGACAACATAATGCAATTTGCTGCAACATGGATGCTCCTAGAGAATGCAATTCTAAGTGAAGTAAGCCAGAAAAAGAAAGAAAAATACCATATGAGATCACTCATATGTGGAATCTAAAAAACAATAACAAAAACAAACAAACAAACACAAACAAAGGATAAATACAGGACAGAAATAGACTCATGTACAGAGAATACAGACTTGTGGTTACCAGGGGGGTAGAGGGTGAGAAGGGAAAGACTGCTATTTCAGTATTGTAAAATAGATAAACAAGATTGCACTGCATATCACAGAGAAATATACAAAAAATATTATGATAAATCACAGAGAAATAAATGTGACAATTATGGTGTATATGTCCATGAATGACTGAAAAATTGTGCTGAACACTGCAATTTGACATGACATTGTAAAATGATTATAAATCAATAAAAAAAGTTAAAAAAAAGAATCTAGGAGAAAACAGAAAGAATAAAGAAGAAAATTGAATCAATGTGAGTAAGACAAATAACAAGAGAAACAATAGAAAAGATAAAAAAAAACCAAAGTCTGTTTTTTTAAACATAAAGTGGACAAAAGTTTAGGTTGGCTAAGAAAATAAAAACTCAAATAAAATTAGAAATAATAGAGAAGATATTACCATTGATGTTTTAGAAATGCATAGCATCATAAGAAATTAACACTAACCAATGATTTGCATGACCTAGAACAAAAGACAAATACCCAGAAACATATATCTTCCAATACTGAATCAAGAAGAAGTTAGAAAATTAAATAAAGCAAAAGTGTGCATGAGTAAATCAGTAATCCAAACCTCCCAAACCAGAAAAAATTTACAAGATGACTTTCTGGTGAAGTGTGTCATACATTTGAAGAGAAGTTTTCACCAATTCTTCCAAAAATCTTCCAAGTATTTGAAGGGGGTGATAGATTTCAAACTTCTTTTATGATGCCAGCTTTATTTGCATAACAAAGCTAGAAAGGACATTAGACGCAAAATATGGTATATTACCCCTAATGAACCTATGTGCCAAAATTCTCAACAAAACACAAGCAAAATTAATTCAACAACACATTTAATGTATCATACACATACATGAGTAAACGGATTTATCCCTGGGTTTAAGGATACCTCAAAATATTCAGATCAGTAAAGGTGAAATGCCACACTAATAGAATGAGAAATAAAACTCACATAATAATTTCAATAGGTGCAAAAAGAGCATTGTATATAATGCAACATAATTTTAAGATACTCCCAACAAATTAAATTAACCCTGTCAGTGGCACGATATCATATATACATAAACACTGTGTGGAGAGAAGCAGAGCAGTTCTCTTTTTATTGATTCTAAGAAAATGGTTTATATAGGACATGCACAATACCTCACATATCATCTAATTTATAACAATGTTAATAATTTTAAGATATTTATGTCCCCATGCTCCTGCAGTAAGCACAGGATGTAAATGATCAAGGATTGTTTTAAAGTTCATCACGGAACTTCATTAAGTAGGCCATCTCTTATCCAGCCGGCTGTGCTTGTCTTAGGTTGTCCTTCTATTAGGATTTTACCCAGCATATGCTATCCAGCCATCCATACTGGATACAATGAACAGGTAATTTCTTATCCAGCCTGGATATGTGACATTCCTCAAAGCTTGTTTATCAGTTCAGCCCATGGGCTTATTCTCTAGAGCCTCCAGACAGGAGCCTACACACCCAACATTCCTCGACAGAAAAATGGATGAAGAAAATTTGATGTATATATGCAATGGAATCAATACTTTGCATTAATATCAACAGTGTCAATGGTGTTCCTTTTTTTCCACAATCTCACCAACATATATATTTACTTTCTTTTTGATGAGAGACTTCTGACAATTGTGAGGTCTTGTCTCATTTTTGGTTTATGACTTTCCTAATAATTTATAACTCTGAACATATTTTCATGTGTCATTTAGCCAACTGTATGTTTTCTACAGATAATTGATTCAGATGTATCTATTCAGTTCCTATGAACAGTTTTTTTAATTGCATTGTTTAGTCTTTTTTGTTGTTGTTGTGGGGTAAGATTTTGCCACATATTTGGATTTTAACACTTGATTGGAAATTATCACTTGCAAATATATTCTCCCAATGTGTTGGTTTACTTTTCGTTTTATTGATCATTTCTTCTGCAGTGTAAATCTGTTTAGAGTGATACAATCATATTTTTTTAGATTTGCTTCTGATTCCCTTTTCAGAGGAGGCATATGTAGAATCAATTTAACTCCAGTGTCAGAGTGTACTTCTTATATTTTACCCTAGGATTCTTTGTTTTCAGGTTTTATGCTTTATATGCTCAGGAGTGTGATTGCTGGGTCATATGATAGGTCTATTTTAATTATTTAAAGGAACTTCTATACTGTTTCCAAAGTGCTTGCATCAATTTTCATTGCCACCAACAGTGTTGGAGAGTCCCTTATTCTCCACAACTGCCCCAGTCTTTATTATTTGAAGACATTTTGATGACAGCCCTTCTCAGTAGTGTGAGGTAAAATATTATATTATCTTTGTCTTGCATTTGTATAATGATTAGCTATGTGAGCATGCTTTTATGTTTCTGATTGTCATCTGTGTGTCTTCTTTAGAGAATTGTCTTCTGCTCATTTTCTGGCTGAGTTGTTTGTAGATTTTTGAAATGGAGTTGTATGAACGATTTTTGTATTTTAGAAATTAGCCTCTTGCTGATTGCATAGTTTCCTAATATTTTCTCCCATTTGGAATTTCATCTTTTCATATTGTTTATTTTGCTGTGTAGAAGGTTTTAAGTTTAATTAGGACGTATTGGATTATTTTGCTTTTATTTTTCTCAGCTTGGGAGATTGACATAAGAAAATTTCGCTACAATTTATTTCTTCATTTGCCTATGTTAGATTCCAGGAGTTCTATTGTGTCATGTATTAGATTCAGATATTTAAAACATTTTGATTTTTTTTTTGTAAAGTGTGTGGGAGTATTCTAATTTCAATGATTTACATGTAGCTCTCTAGCTTTCTCAACATCACTTGCTGAAGACTGTCTTTTAGGCATTGTATATTTATTTTCCTTTGTCATAGTTTAGATGACCGTAGGTGTGATGTTTTATTTCTGCCTCTGTGTTCTGCTCCAATGATATAGATGTTTGTTCATTTTTCAGAATTGTGCTGTTTTGATTACTGTTTTTGTACTATAGTCTGATATCTGGGAGGGTTATTGGTTATGACTCCAACTTTGTTCTTTTTCCTCATTGATACTTCTGAAGTTCTGGTAATTTTGCAGTTCCATACATATCTTCGGACTGTTTAAGTTCTGTGGAAAATATCATGTAGTTCGATCTGAATCACTTTTTATCTGCAGACATCTTTTGTAGTATGTATATTTTAACAATATTTATTCCTCTAAACTGAGACCTTGAGATTTCTTTCCATTTCTTTGCATCATCTTCAAATTTCTTTATCAGTGCCCTCTGGATTTTATTATCTTGGTTCATTCAAACCTATTCATAGGTTTTTATTTTTGATATGATAGCATATGGACTTTTTAAAATTATGGAATATTTCATTGTTAGTGTAAAGAAATGTGACAGTTTTTGTATATTAATCTTGAATCATGTTACTTTCCTAAATGTATTTATTTGTTTTATTTGTTTTGGTGTGGAGAATCTTTAGGGTTCTCTATATAGATTATCAGGCCATCTAAAATAATAGCAGTTTTACTTCATTCAATCCAACTTGAATAACATTTTTTCCTGTGCAATTGCTGTTGTTAAGACTTCCCATACTTTGTTTAATAGAAATGGTGAGAGTGGGCATCCTTTCCTTATTCCTTAATTTGGGTTTCAGTTATTCAGTTTTGCATATAATGTTGTCTGTGTGTCTGTTATTAATGAGTTTAGTTATGTTGAGATATATTTCTTGAATCCTACTTTGCTAAGAGGTTTCTGTTGTTGTTGTTGCTGTTGTTGTCGCTGTTGTTGCTGCTTTTTTATTTAATAAAAGTTGAAGTTTGTGAAATGCTTTTTATGGATTTGTTGGGATGACCACATCAATTACCCTTTTTCTTTTGTTAATGTGGTGCATCAAACTGATTGATTTCATGTGTGTTCCACCTCTCTTATGACCCTACAATGAATTAAAGTTGATCATGGTGTATAATTCATTTTAGGTATTGCTGGATTTAGTTTGCTAATAATATTTTGTAGAATTTTTGCATCTATATCAATCAAAGATATTGGCTTGAAATTCACCTTGCCTGTACTTTTTTTGTTGGCTTTGCTATCAGGGTGATGAAAGCTTCATAGAATTAATTTATGAGTTTCCCACATCTTCACTATTATTGAATAGTTTGAGGAGTATAAATTCTGCTTTCTTTTTTTGCACAGTTTTCCACGGGAGCTTTTTAAATCTTCACTAATGTTTAATGATTTTTTTAATGCAGATTCTTCCTTTTTCTAGTAAACAGTTTGCTCAAATTATTTGTTTCTTCTTATCCCTGTCTTTTTCTAGACATTTGTCTATTTCTTCCAAGTTGTCCACTTTATTGGCATGTAAGTGTTGACAAAATGATCCCTTTTTTGTATATCTGAGGGAACAATTGTTATTTCTCCACATTTATTTCTGACTTTATTCCTTTGGAGCATCTCTCTTTTCTTCATGATGCATCTGGCTAGAGGTTTTTTGATTTTCTTATCTTAAAAAGAAAACAAAAACAGAATCTTTGGTTTTACTACTCTTTTGCATAGTTATTTTTCTCTCTAATTTTTATTTACACCTGTAATATTTAGGGTTATGTTTTTCTCATTTTTAACTTTTTTCATTGATTTTTAATCATTTTATAAAGTTGTCTCAAATTGCATTGTAGAGCACAATTTTTTAGTTGCAATGAACATATATAAATTTGCTGTCCCATTTTTTCCCTGTGAGCTGCCATAAGATATTTTATATATTTCCCTGTGCTTTACAGTACAATCCTGTTTATCTATTTTGAAATTTTGACATCCCAGCCTATCTATTCCCACACCCCACCCACTTGGCAACCAAAACTTTGTATTCTCTGACTGTGAGTCAATTTCTGTTTTGTATTTATTTGTTTTATATTTGGTTTGATTTGTTTTTAGATTCCACACATGCGCCTTCTCATATGGTATTTTTCTTTCTCTTTCTGGCTTACTTCACGTAAACTGATTTTCTCCAGGAGCATCCATGTTGCTGAAAATGGCGTTATGTTGTCAGTTCATAAGACTGACTACTATTCCATTGTATAAATATACCACCTCTTCTTTATCTAGTCAACTGTCGATGGACATTTAGGCTGTTTCCTTGTCTTGGCTATTGTAAATAGTGCTGGCTATGAACATTGCAGTGCATGTGTCATCCTGAAGTAGGGTTCCTTCTGGATTTATGCCCAGGAGCGGGATTCCTGGGTCATATGGTAGGTCTATTCCTAAACTTTTGAGGAATCTCCATCCTGTTTTCCACAGTGGCTGTACCAAACTGCATTGCCACCAGCAATGAAGGATGGTTCCCTTTACTCCACAGCCTCCCCAGCATTTGTCATCTGTGCATTTTTCAATGATGGCTATTCTGACTGGTGTGAGGTGATACCTCATTGCAGTTTTGATTTGCATTTCTCTGATAATAAGTGATATTGAACATTTTCGGATGTGCCTTTTGATCATTTGTATGTCTTACTTGGAGAATTGCTTGTTTAGGTCTTCTGCCCAATTTTGCATTGGGTTTTTTTTTTTCTTATTCATTTGTATGAGCTGCTTATATACTCTGGAGATCAAGTCTTTGACGGTTTCATATGCAAATATTTTTCCCATTCTGTAGGTTGTCTTTTTATTTTACTTCTGGTTTCTTTACTGTACACAAGCTTGTAAGTTACATGAGGTCTCATTTGCTTATTCTTGCTTTTATTTCTTCTAAGAGAAAATTTTCGAGACTTATCTCAGATAACGTTTTGACTATATTTTCCTCTTGGTGGTTTATTGTATATTGTCTTATGTTTAAGTTTGATCCATTCTGAGTTTATTTTTGTGTATGGTGTTCTAGCTTCATTGAATTACATGCTGCTGTCCAGTTTTCCAAACACCAGTTGCTGAAGAGACTATCACTTTTCCATTGTTATTTCTTACCTCCTTTGTCTAAGATTAATTGACCAAATGTTTTCGGGTTCATTTCTGGGCTCTCTATTCTGTGCCATTGGCCTATATGTATGTTTATCTACCAATACAGTACTGTCATGTTGACTGTAGCCCTGTAGTATTATCTGAATCGTTAGCGTTAATAAATGCCACTGATATTTGAATCTTAATCTTGTAACCTGCTATCTTGCTGAATTCTTTGATCAGCTATAGTAAATTCATTCTGGATCTTGTAGGGTTTTCTATAAATAGTAGCATATTATCTTCATATAGTTAGATTTTATCTCTCGCTTTCCAATTGGCATCCCTTTTACTTCTCTCTCTTGTTTGATTGCTGTGGTTAGGACTTCAAAGACTATCTTGAGTAGGAGTCATGATAGTGTGCATCCTTTTACTGTCCCAGATTTTAGTAGGAAGAATTTGACTTTCTCACCTTTGAGTACTATCCTGGCTGTAAGTTTGTTATCTATAGCTTTCATGATGCTGAGATATATTCCCTCTATGCCCACTTTGGTGAGAGTTTTTATCATACGTGGATGTTGAATTTTATCAAATGCTTTTCCTGCATCTATTGAGATGATCATGTGGTTTTGGTTCTTTCACTTGTTGATGTGCTGTATTACATTGATTTGCATAAGTTGAACCACCCCTGTGTCCCTGGCATGATCCCTACTTGGTCATGATATATAATCCTTTTTTCTGTGTTTGGATTCTATTTGCTACTATTTTGGTTAGGATATTGGCATCTGTGTTCATCAGTGATATTGGCCTATAATCCTCTTTTTTGGTAGTGCCTTTGCCTGGTTGTGGTATCAGGGTGATTGTGGATTCATAGAATTTATTTGTGTGTATTCCTTCCTTTTCAATCTTCTGGAAGAGTTTGAGAAGGACTGGTACGAGTTCTTCTTTGTTTGGTAGAATTCCGCTGTGAATCCATCCAGTCCTGGACTGTTATTTGTTGAGAGGTTTTATATTGCTATTTTGATTTCATTTGTAGTGCTCTCTTCAAGGGGTCAGTTTTGTCTTCATTCACTCTTGGTGGACAGTATGCTACCAGAACTTGTCCATCTCCTCTAGGTTATACAGTTTGGTTCCATATACTCTTCATAATATTCTCAAATGATATTCTGTATTTCTATTTTTTTGTGGTAATTTCGTGATTCTCCTTTCTTATTTTGCTAATTTGTGCTCTCTCTCTCTTCTTCTATTTGAGTTTGGCCAGAGGTTTGTCAATTTTACATACTTTTTGGAAAAACCAGCTTTTAGATTGGTTGACTATTTTCCTATTCTATTTTTAAACTCTATTTTATTCATTTCCTCCCCAATATTGATGATTTTCTTCCTTCCGCTGCCTTTTGGGGTTTTTTGGTCTTGTTTTTCTAGTTCTTTCTGCTGGTGTGTTAGATTGTTTATTTGTGGTTGTTCTTCATTTTAGCACTATAAACTCCCCTCTCAGCACTGCTTTTACTGTGTCCATAAATTTTGTGTGGTTTTGCTTTCATTTTCTTTTCTCTCAAGGTAATTTTTCATTTCAGCTTTGATTTCTTCATTGACCCCTTGGTTTATAATAACATATTGTTTAATCCCCATGTTTTCCTTTGCTGTCCTTTGTTTCTCTGTTGTTGATCTAGCTTCATGGCCTTGTGGTCAGTAAAGATGCTTGAGATAGTTTCTATCTTCTTAAAATTGCTGAGGTTTCTTTTGTGCCCAATTACATCATGAATCCTGGAAAAAGTTCCACGTGCACTTGAAAAGAATGTATATCCTATTTTGGGGGTTTGCAATGTTCTGAAAATATCCACCAAGTTTAATATTTCTATTGTATTTTTTAATTTTTCTGTTACTTCATTTATTTTCTGTCTCGATGATCTGTCCAGTGATGTTATTACAGTGTTGTAATCTACAAATATGACTACCCCTTTATATCTGTTGGTAATTATTTTATGTACTTAGGTGCTCCTATATTTGGTGCATATGTATTAACAAGTGTGCTATCCTCATATTGTATCACTCCTTCAATCATTATAAAATGTCCTTTATCTTTCTTTATGGACTGTGTTTTAAAGACTGTTTTGTCTGAAATCAGTAATGCAACAACTGTTTTTTGGCTTTTCCAATTGTATGGAATATCCTTTTCCATCCTTTCACTCTCAATCTATATGTGTCCATCTCTCTGAAGTGGGTATCTTGTATGCAGCATATTGAAGGTTCTTGCTTTATTATCCAGCCTGCCACTCTATGACTTTCGACTGGAGCATTTAGTCCATTAACATTTTCAATAATTGTTGATAGGCTGTGTTTAACACTAATTTGACCTTATCTTAGCAGTTAATTTGGTATTTCCTCTTTGTTCCCTTCATCTTCCTTTTAAGGTTTGGTTATTTTCCTTTGTATTATCATGAATTTTATTTAGTTTTAGTGACTCCCTGATAAGTTTTTGTCTTCTTGCTACCCTTTTTTATAATTCCATTAGACCATTACTATAACTGCATTTATTAAACAGATAGTAACATGATCTCAAACTCATCCTACTGAGAACAAAAAATTTTAAAATGAAAGACCAAAAAAAAAAATCTCTAGTTTCCTGCCTCCCTCTCCCTCCTCAATGATTGTATGACTTGTTTTAATATTTTGTGTTTATTTTATTTGTAAGTCATTAATTATCACCTTTCAAGCCGTGAGTTTCACATTTCTGTAGCATCCTGCTGCTTTTCTTTTTAGAGTATACCTTTCAATAATTCTTTTATCATGGGTCTAGTGTTGCTAAACTCTTTAAACTTTTTCTTGTATGTGAAATCCTTTTTTTCCACATCTACCTAAAAGGATAGCATTGCTGGTCAAAGTATCTTACAGTATATAATTTTTACATTCAGGGCTTTGAATATATCTTGCCACTCCCATCTGGGCTGTAGTATTTGTGTAGAAAAGTCAGCTGGTAGCCTTATGGGGATTCCCTTGTAACTCATCCTTTACTATTCTCTTGCTCTCTTTAGGATCATTTCTTTATCCTTGTATCTGGCCATCTTAATTATATGTCTCGGTGTGGGTGTATTTGTGTTCTTCCTGTTTGGAACACTCTGAGCTTCCTGTACTTGGATTTCTGATTCCTTCTGTAAGTTTTGGAAGTTCTCAGTCATGATTTCTACAAAAACGTTTGTTATTCCCTTTGATCTTTCTTCCCCTTTTGGAACCTCTATCATGCCAAGATTGGCAGGCTTTCTATTATCCCATAGGTCCCTTATGCTTTTTTCATTTGTTTCTCCTTCTATCTCTTGTAGCTCTTCTCACTGGGTGCTTTCTATTTTCCTGACTTCTAAGTCACTAATTCATTCCTCTGCATTAACAAATCAGCATTGCTACAACTTTAAATTATTCCTTATCTCAGTCAACTGGTTTACTTTTTCTACTCAGCTCTCCTTTAAAGCTTCCATTTCAATTCTGACATATTTTGTATCTCTAAACACTATCTCTTTTATTTCCTTCAGTACTTTGATCACTCCATTTTTGAAATCTTGATCTAGGTGGATACCGATGTCTATTTCACTGATCAATCTTTCAGGGGATTTCTCCTGTACTTTTAATTGGGAATGGTTTCTCTGCTTCTTCAACTTTCTACTACCTCTCTGGCACTGTGGTTTATGGAGTATCAGTTTTCTACTGTGGTCCTAAAGGAGTTAATCTACCTAATGCCTATGTAGTTATACAACTTAGAAAAAGAAAGAGATAGAGAGATAAAGAATTTTAAAGAAGGTAGAAAAAAGGTTTGAAGACATTGTATAATGTGTAATAGAAAAGGAAGTTGAAGCAGAATTTTGAAAAATAATTATAATTAAAATATTTTAAATTTTTAAAGGGTTTAAAATGGAGGTATATATAATTCTAGAAGAAGTAAAAATTAAGAGGGTAATAGAAAATGGAACAGGTAAAAACAGATCAACAAAAGGGGGTGGTCAGTGTCCTCCTGGAGAATGTGTACATTTAATGTGAATTCTTACTTTTTTCATCCTGATTTGGAAGCTCATCTTGTTGTTTCCAGAGGCCCTTCATTGGAGCCCTCATCTGGGCTGCTCCCAGGGCATGTCGGCAAGCAGATTGCTCCTACACACAACACTGGGTCTGATGAAGCTCTCTTTACTCTGGGCTGGCTTGACAATGCCCTGCCTGATGCTGCAGGCAGATGTTGCAGAATGACCAGGCAGGATTGGGCATCGTGCTCTGTCAAACCAGTATGGTCAGTAGCTGTATTCCAGCCCAAAATTTGAAGGGCCACATGCCCCCTCAGGTTGCCAATCACTCTGCTGCTCTGTGCTACTTTATGTTCTGCCTTGGGTTTGCATACCGGAAGTGGGCTCAGGAAAGACTGAGGAACAGCCCTGTCCCTGTTCTGGGCCAAAATCCAGCTCCTTGTTTGTCTTGTCAGACAAGTTCTCTGAGGAACCAGACATTAGGTTCCTATCTGCCTCAGGCTGTAGACAAGTCAAAGTCTGACCCTTAAGGCTGCTTAGTCTTTAGGTGTAGATGCAGGTTTTGCAACTGCTGCCACCTGGGTGTAAAGCACCAGAGGGTATGGTGTCTGTGTCTGATCCCCAGCTCTCTTCACCTAGACACTTTTGTGGAATTTCAGAGATGGGGAATGCACCCTTCCACCCACAGGGCACTTCTGCCCTGTTGTTTTATGGAGGGCCCAGGTTGTTCTGCCCTGTGCACCCACAGCCATGACACAAAGCCAACTTCATTTCCTTGGGCTGCCACAGTGCAGCCATCCCCATTTACCACCCAGGTCGGGCAGCATGGACCTGCCCCCAGCTTCCGGGCTGAATCTTCAGCTGAGTGTCACAGGGATCCTCTGTGCCTGTTTAACTTAGTTCTTTCGGTCAACTTATTCTATGTACATTTCCAAGCCTTGGAAGCTCCCCCTCCATCCTGCTGATCTCCCAGTTGTAGAGGGGAGACACAGTGAATGAGCACCAGTCCTTTGCTGTTCCCTCCCTGTTGGACCTGTCCCACTCTGTTTAGCATTTTCTTCTTTCTTTCTTCCTTTTCTCCTACTAGATTTTTCACATCTTTATCTATTGAAGAGGACACTGTTCTTTCAGAGTTTTGCAGGTTCTCTGGTTAGCTGAGCGGGTCTGTGGATGTGAGTCTTGGTGCATTTGTGGGAAAGGGTGAGTTACGATCATCTTTTTACTCCACCATCTTTGCCTCCCCCCAAAAAAGTCTCACTTTATTATGGAAGATAAACATAGTCTATAAATAAATGGAAAGATATTCCATGGAAATGACAAGAAAGTGCAGATTGCAATTCTCAACTCATAGAAAACGTTTTAAGAAAGGTGTCAAAATGAAACAAATATGAGCTTATATAAAGAAAAAGAGATAAATAAAATGGGGTATTACACTCATTAAATTATATATGGACCAAACACTGTAGATCCTAAATATAAAATGAAATTTTAGTAGACATGAAGGAATTAATTCATTATAGAAGAATAATAGTAGATGAGTTGAACACCTCAATATTCTGATAGCCAGATCATACACAAAGAATATCTGTAAGGAGACAGAGATCTTAATAGTATATTACATCATTTGATCCTAAATGAGCTATTGGACACTGCATCAGAAAAGCAGAACACATAAACTTTTCAAGTGTGCACAGGATGTTATCTAACGAATTAACCACACATTATGTCATGAAACGAGCCTCAGGAACTTTAAGCAAATATAGATTACAGGAAGTATTTTTCCATACACAAAAGTAAGAAACTGTGCATCAACTCTAGAAAGAAGAATAGGAAAAGAACAAACATGAGGAGAAACCATATCCTTTAAAAAATAAAGTAAAACAAGGTCAATGATGAAATCAAAGAGGTAATAAAATTATAACTGGATACAAATTACAATGAAAACACAGCTTCATAAAATGTATGGGATGCAGCAAAGACAAATCTAAGAGGGAAGTTGAGAGCAAATCAGGACTTCTAAAAGGAACAAGAAAAACCTTATAGAAGGGACCATGCATACCACCCAAAATAACAAGAAATAAGAACAAACAAAACACAAAAGCAGTAGAACGAGAAATCTTTAATTATAATGTTGAAAATAAATAAAATAATAGTTGAAAAATAAATTACAAATCATAAATCCAACCGCTTTAAATTTTTTTAAAAATATTAACAAACAGGTAAGCATTTAGCCAGGCTTATCAAGAAATACAGGGAGTGGACCTAAACAAAATAAGAAATTAAAGAGTTGAAATAATATCTGATATTACAGAAATACAAAAAAGATTATGAAAGCAGTATGAGTTGTTTCGTGACAACCAACTGGACGACCTAAAAGAAATGGACAAATTTCTATAATGCACAGCCCGCCAACACTGAATAAAAAGAAAACTGAGAACATTAAAAGAGAAATCAGTTTAAGTTAAATAAAATGTATAATTTTAGAAATACCCCATGAACAAAATTCCTGGATGCCTTCACTAATACCTCTTCCCCCCCAACTATTTTAAAAAATGAAGGAGGAAGGAAAATTCCCAGTTATTCTATGAGGCCACTATTACCCTGATAACAAAACCAGTCAAAGACATTACCAAAAAAAAATGAAAATGAAAATTCAATATCCCTGATGAATGATGATATACATTCAAAAATCCTCAAAAAAATCAACAAATGAATACAGCAATACTTAGAAAGGATTATATATGAAGATCAGTTGGATTTCTTCCAGAGTCAGAAGGATGGTTCAACATACACAAGTCAATCAGCATGACACGAATCTAATAAAGGAAAGACAAAATTCACAAGATCATTAAAATACACAAATTATAAGCATATGACAATGTTCAACATACATTCATCATCAGATTTCTCATGAATCTGAGTACAGTGGGAACATCTCTCAACATACTAAAGGCTGTTTATAACAATTTATAATACTCAGGGGAAAGGGTGAAAGCCTTCTAGGTAAATTCAGGAACAAGACAAGAATTCCTACTCCCACCAATTCTGTTCAATAATAAAAGAAGAAAGGAAAAGGAAAAGAAAAAGAAGAAAAAGGAACACAAAATGGAAAGAGGCAAAATTGTCACCAGTACTGATGGAATAACAATCTACATAGAGAGTCCTAAGGGCTCCACATTGACTATTATGAACAATAAATAATTTCATCAAGGGAGCAGGGTACAAGATTAATGTAAAGAAGTCTCTTGCATTTCTACACATTAATCATGAGATGCCATAAAATGTACGTTGAAAGCAATAATAATTAAAACCCCATTCCCTTGAATATCTTGGAAAAAAATGTAACCACGTATGGAAAGATCTACACACTTAAAATTACAAAACATTGACAAAGAAATTAAAAATGATTCAAAGAAATGGAAAAATGTCTTGTGTTCTTGGATTGAAAGAGTTCATATTGTTAACATGGCCATACTGCACAAAGAGACCTACAGATTTAGTGCAATTCCTGTTACGAAGATGTAGTATTTTCCACAGAACCAGAAAATAAATAACTCTAAGTTTTACATGAAACCATTAAAAATTCCCAAATTGATCTTGAGAAAAAACAACAAATCTGGAGGAGTAACCCTCCCAGATACCTTACTATACTACAAATCTACAGTAATAAAAACTGTATGGCATTGGCACAGAGATATAATCAATAAAAACAGATAGAGAGCCTAGAAATAATTCCACACACCTATGAGCAATGAATCTATGATAAAAGAAGCAAGAGTACACAATGGAAAAAAGACAGTCATGTCAATGGATGGTGTTGGGAAAGCTGGACATCTACATGTAAAACAGTAAAATGAAAGCATTCCCTGACATCATAAACAAAAATAAATTCCAAGTGTATTAAGGACCTAAATGTAACACCTGATACTATAAAACTGCTAGAAGGGAATATAGGTGATACCCTATTGTATATATATCTTAGGAATATTTTCTTATATCAGTCTCCTAAGGCAAAAGTAATAAAAGCAAAAATAAGCAAGTGGGACCTAAACAAACTTGAAAATTTCTGCACAGCTAAGGACACTATCAATGAAATTAAAACACTGCCTGTGTACTTGGAGAACATATTTTCAACCAACGCAAGTGACCTGGGGTTAATAGATGTAGGTTAATAGATGTAACATGGATTTAGGTTGCACAACTGAAGTTGAAAATCAAAAACCCAATCAAAAACAAGAGCCGAGTACCTGAGTTAATATTTTTCCAAAGAAAACATGCAGATGATTAACAGGCAAGTGATAAAATTGCTCAACATTACTAATTATTAGGTAATTGCAAATCAAAACCACAAGGAGGTATTACTTCACACTGGTCGAATGGTTATTATCAAAAAGTTTACAAATAGTAAGTGTTCGAGACGATGTGGAGGTAAGAAATCTCTTGTATACTCTTGGTAGGAATGTAAATTGGTACAACTTCTTTGGAAAAGATTATTCAGATTTCTTTAAAAACTAAAAAGTTAACTACCATAAGACCCAGTAAAACCTCTCCTTGCAAAAATCTGGGGAAAAAGCCCTAAATTGAGAAGAACCAATGTTCACAACAGCACTGTTTATAATATGCAAGACAGGGAAGCAATACAAGAGTCCACAGTAGACTATGGACATAAGAAGATATGATGTTTCTATAAATATGCAATGGAATAATACTCAGCCATGAAAATTCATAACACATTGCTATTTCAGCATCCTGAATGGACCTAGTAAATAATGTGCTTTGTGAAGTAACTTAGACAAAGACAAAAGTATATAATTTAATTTATATGTGGAATCTTAAGAAAAACATATATCTGTGTACATCTATCTATAACTATCTATTGATTGATGATAGATAAATAGATAGAAGGATAATACATGATAGATAGATAGAGAGAGAGATAGAGGGATTGATAGACAGATAGATAGATAGATAGAGACATGTTGGAGAGGTAAATAGATTAGATAGACAAGTCTTAAGCAGACTCAAAGATATGGGAAAAAATTTATGTTTAACAAAGTGGTAGGGAAAGAGATTTCAACAGCAGAATATTGACAGATAGAAAGTAGTTTACAAAAAGGAGAGATGCAACAAGGATAATCTGTATAGATTATGGAAATATACACTATAGCTTAAAATAATTGTATGTTAAAATTATTGTAATAATTCATAATGCAATATAATCTACAAACTGATTAGAATAACTATGCTGTACATCTGAAAATTCATGATATAGTACATCTACTGTACTTCAATGAAAAATAAATAATATCATGTATAATTTAGTCTTTTTTCCGCTGATAGCATCTTCCTTTAATATTGTTTTATTTTTACTCTTTACCTTTTATGATTACGGTTTCAAATTATTTCTTTTACTGTTGTCAAAATGTTAACAGTTTGAATTATCTATATTTATTGCCCATGATTTCCTATTTTTCTCTGTTTAATCCATACGGTATAGTAACATTTAAAAACATACCCAAAGATACAGTTGCAAATTTCTCGTGGTCTCTCCTTAGCATTTTGGTCAATGTTTTGCACATTTTTGCCATTTTATATTTCTTAGAAGACTTCTTTTCTGCACCTCTTTTAAGGTGTCTCGGTTTTGTTTTTTTCATCACATTCAGGTTTGTTTGTCTGTTAAAGTCTTTATTTTCATTTCATATCTAAGTGATAGCTGTGTAAGTATTATTGAGTGAGTGATTTCGTGTTTCAGTAGTTTGAAATGTAATTTTATTTACCTATGGCCTATGTTTTCTGTTCAGAAATCTGCTGATAGCCTAATGGGGGTTCCTTTGTAGACTATCTTAACTATTTTTAGCTGCCTTTAAAATATTACTCTGTCATTGACTTCCCAATTTGCATATGATGTATCTTGAAGGAGGTCCCTTTGTCTTAAAGTTATTGGTGTTTTGTTGGCTCACGGACTTGTATATCAGTTCCTTACACACGTTCGGGAAGTTATCAACTATTACTTCTTTAAATAAACCATCAGCTGCCTTCTAAATTTCTGCTCCCTCCAGGATTCCATCTAATGTGCACTTCCTGAGGAATCTGATGGCTACTGTAGGATTTCCTCATATTTTAGTATCTTGAATTTCTGCCCTCTCCTATCATTTCTAGTTTTGTATTGGTGTGTTTGCTAATCTCTCTTCCACAAAGACACTCAACTTCCAATGCTTTCTGTTGCATTCTTCATCTCATTTATTAAGTTCTCCTGGTCCTCCAATGATGTTTGGTTACTTTATAGTTTCAGTCTCTTTGGTAATGTATTCCTTATCATCATTTCATTGATTCCTGAGCTCACTAAACTGCTTTCTTAGTTTTGTTTTTGTATTGAGTTTCTGAATGACAACTATTTGTATTCTCTATTAGTTATATGGCAATATTCCATGACTTTAAGTTTGTTTGCTGCATGGTTGACATTGTGTGTGTGTGTGTGCACAGGTGCATGTGCGTGTGTGTCTGTGTCTCTGTTGGTGTCTGTATCTGTGTATCTGTGTATGCATGCCCTATAATGTTACTGTGATAGGTCATGATCTTGATAAGTTATTTCTCTGATGACACTAAATTACAGAATGGGAGTTGGAGCCCTTGCTTTGGTTTTCTGGTAGTTTGCAATATTGTGCAATTTTTGGTTTTACTTACCTGAGCTACCTCTGATAATATTTCAAAATGGCACTTTCCAGTCACTGTCTGGATAAAAGATGTTCTTTCATTGTCACTTCTTAGACTTCTGTGGTAGTTAATGCCACTGTTGTCACTAGGATGGTGAACCCTTCCTATTATGTGATATCCCTTGAGACTCAGTGTACACATTGAAGAAATGTGTAAAGACAGATGGGTATTTGGAATCAGGCAAGTGCCTTTGCTATGTTCAGTGTTGCAAGGTATCTTGTCTCCACCACTGTGAATGGGGATTAGGGGCCGTGTCATGAATGTCTGAGTGTCTGTAAGATGGAATTTCTGTCTCCATTGTGGCTCCCTCCAAGTTACATGTGACCATGAGTACTGGTGCAGATGGAGGCTGAAGCTGTGTGAACCACTGAGACCCTGTTTCTACTAGGTTCTTCAAAATTGAGGACTCATATATCCTAGTCAGGGGGCCTTGGTTGCAGACACCAAATCTGCTCTTCCGTCAGTTCAGTCTCTTTTGTGTGTTTTACTCCACCAAACTTTACCTGTTCACATGAATTCCAGAGTATTGTTTTGTGTTGTATTTTTTGTTGTTCAGATGTGAACCTTTTATTGACTGTAGATGTAAGGGGAGAGACAAAATTTGTTTAAACTTATGTCAAGTTTAAAAGTATACACTTTTTCAATTAAAAGCTTAAATTCTGCTAAGGACATTATGAAAACAGTAAAGAAAGTGAATAAATCACCTGCCTTATATCAGAGTACTACAAAATATTTTGATTTTGCTGGGGTTTTTTTTTTAATGTTTTTCCCGACTACATGCACATTTTACTATATAATATCCCTGTAATCTCTTTAAAATCAATTTAATTATTAAAATATTTCTCTGTGCTGTAAATATAGCCCTGTTGGTTTTCTAATTTATTACTAGTAGCTTACACATTTCTGTCTTCTCCATCCTTATTCCCTGTCCCCACAGGAAAACACTGCTTGGTACATTACACATATATATGTGATTCTGTTCCTGTTTTTTTATGATTATTTCTGTTTTATCTTTATTTTCCTCATTTAAGTGACAACATAGAGTGTTTTTCTCTGTATGACTTATTTTCCTATGTGCAACACTTTCTGGGTCCAGTCACATTGTTCCAAATGGCAGCATTTTTTTTTAATATGACAATGACTAAATATTTTTTATTTTATCTATATCTCACATCTACTTCAGCCAGTCATCTGTTGATGGGCAGTTGAGATGTGCATCTGTCCTTGGCTATTATAAATGATGATGTTAAGAACACTGAGGGAAATATATTCTTTAATGATAATGTTTTCATTTTTTTTTGAGATTTATACCAAAAACTGGAATTGCTGCAACATATAATGCTTCTATTTCTAGTTTTCTGAGTGCTGTCCACACTATTATAATAGTGGATGCATTTATTTATATTTCCACCAACAGTGTACCTGGGTTCCCTATATCGACATTCTTATTAATGTTTGTCATTTGTAGACTTTTTGTTAATAGCCTTTTTTGTTGCTGTGGGATTATATTTCATTCTGGTTTTGATTTATGATTTCCTAATGAATAGCAAAGTTATGTTTCTTATACATGCATGAAAATCATCCACATGTCTGTTTTTGAAGTTTCAATGAATATCTTTCCACTGTTTTTAAGTTGGGGTCTTTGTTTTTTAACTATTGTGCCTAATATGCTATATATATATATTATGGATATTAATACCTTGTTGGTTTCATTGTATGAAACTCTTCCTACTATTCTGTGTGTTGTCATAAGTCTTGCTGAAGGTTTCCTTTGCTATGCAAAAGGTTTTGCATTTCACACTTATACAAGAAGTGGAATCGCTGTGTCATACAGTACATCTATTACTTCCTCAGTAAAAATAATATCTGTTATTTACATTTTACATTTTTTTAACTTAGGATATAGATCAAAAGTAAATATTGCTATGATTTATCTCAAAGGCAGTTCTGCTCCTGTTGTAGGTCAGATATTGTATAGTTTCAGGTTTTACATTTTGGAAATTAATCCATTTTTTTCTTATTTTGCATAATATGGAAGGAATTGCTCTTACATCTATCTTTTACATGTAATTTCCAGTGTTCCCAGAACTACTTGTTGAAGAGACTGCCCTTTTTCCATTGTATACTCTTGCCTCCTTCATTGTAGACTAAATGACCACATGAGTGTGGGTTTATTTTAGGACTCTTTAATTTGTTCCATTAATCTATGGGAATCTTTTAGTGATATATTTTGATGGTTTGATTACTGTAACTTTGTAGTATATTCTTAAGTCAAGGAGGATAATACCCTTAGCTTTGTTCATTTTTCAAATATAACTTCAGAAAATTTGGGTCTTTCACAATTTTGTATAAATTTTATTATTTTTTTCCTTGTTTTGTGAAGAAACATATGGATTCTGTGAGAATAGAAGTTTACTAAAAGGAAAAACCTGAGAAAAATTGTAATGTTTGGAGAATAACTCATACAATATTAAACAACAAATGGATTGCTGCATAAATCAAAGAAAAAATACATAAAGAAATATTACAACAAAAACAAAGTCCATGGGGTATAGCAAAAGCAGTATTAATAGGGATGCTTATAGCAAAATAATCCCACATATACAAATAAGAAACATCTCTCACTTACAATCTTACAAGCAAAAGATGTAGAAAAATAATAAACAAACTTGTTAGTAGATGGAAAGACAGCTGGAAGGTCAGAACAGAAATAAAAAAATAAAGATTAAAAATAGAAATATCTAATCAAACTACATAATGGCTTTTGAAAGATAAATATATCTGATAAATGTAACAAGACTCATGAGCAAAAAATGGAGTACAGATTAAAAAGCTCCAAAATAAATGAGAAGTTACATCTTATATCAAAGTAACAGAAAGCATCATAAGATGATACAACAAATTATAGGCCAATTAAAATGGTGTCCCTAGAAGAAATGGACAATTTCTTAGAAAGACCTAATCTCCAGGATGGAATGAGAAATAGAATATATTAACAGATTATCACTAATGAAATTGAATAAGTAATTAAATAAAATCCCCCAGAAACAAAATTCCAGGCCTAGACAGCTTCACAAGTGACTTTTGCCAAACATTTAGAGAAGAGCTATCACTTATACTTCTCAGAGATTTCCAAAAATTTGAAGAGTAAGGAAGTCTTCCTATCCCAATTTTGGTATCATACTACTACTAAATCAGGTACAAATATCTCATAATATTACAGGTTAAATACTACTGATAAGCAGAGATGCAAAAATCATCACTAAACTGTTACAAAGCAAACAAAATATTAAAAGGATTATACAGTATGATTAAGTCCCTATTATCCCAGGGATGCAAAATTGATACATTACCCACAGATTAATCAATATGATACACCAAACTAACAAATTGAAAAATAAAAAGTATATGGTCACCTCAAAAGAGACATAAAATGTTTTGACAATTCAGTATCTATTTATGATTAAATTTCTCCTAAAGTGGGCGTGAAGAAACATACCTCAACACAGTTAAAGTCATATATGTCAAGAACTCAGCTAACATGACACTCACGGATTAAAAGCTTAAAGCATCTCCTATAAAAGCAGGAAGAAGACAACAATGCTCACTCTTACCACTGTTATTCAATATACTATTGGAAATTCTAGCCATAGCTATCCAAAATAAAAGTAAAGAAAATATAGCTATTTCAGAAAAGGAGTAAAAGTATCTGTTTACAGATGAAACACTTTAAACAGAAATCTTAAAAAAGACGCCACAAAAGTACTAGGGCTTATCAATGCATTTGTTAAAATTTCCGAATGTAAAATTAACATACAGAAATCTTGCATTTCTACACACTAACAACAAGCTAACTGATAGAGAAAGTGAGGGAACTGTCTCATTTACAGTTGCATTACAAATAAAAAATCAAGAAATGTATCCAACCAAGGAGGTAAAATCCTGTACTCAGAAATGTACAAAATATTTATAACAGAAATTGAAGATAATGCAAACAGATGAAAGGATATACTGTGTTCATGTATTAGGAAAAAAATATTGTTTAAATGACAGTACTAGCCAAGAAAATACACAGATTAAGTACAGTGCCTATCAAAATACAAAGTGCATTTTCAGACACTTACAAAAATAATTCTTAAATTTACATGTAAACATAAAAGAGTTGAAATCACTAGAAAAAAAAGAAAACAAACAAACTAAAACACAAACAACTGTGACAAAGAACAAAGAGGAAGTACCACTGTCCCTGATTTTAAGTTATAATACAAAGCTACAGAAATGAATATGGTAGTGTCACAGAACAAACAGAATAATGGAACACAACAGAATGCCTAAAAATGAAATCAGCGAGTTATGGTCATTTAGCCCATTACAAAAAAATTGAATATACAGTGGTGGAAAGGTAATCAACAGGTACAGGAAAATTGTCAACATCACTAACCATCAGAAAAACGCAAGTCCAAAACACAATGAGATTTTATGTCACTCCTGTCAGAATGACAATGATAAAAAAGATAACAAATATAAATATTGGTATGGATGTAAGAAATAGAATCCTGATGCAATGCTTGAGAGAATGTAAATTTGTGCTGTCACTGTGGAAAATAGTATGGAGTTTTACCTAAAAATTAAAAATGAAATATGATCCAACATTTCCATATCTGGATACTTATTCCAAGAGAATAAAAACACTAATCAGAAAAGATAAATTGAACCCTATATTCACTGTGCCATTATTTACAATAGCCAGGATATAGAAGCAAATTAATTGCTCATCAATAAATGATGGATAAAAAAATGTCTGTTATTATTGTGTATATCTAACCATCTATTAACTAAAGATTTATCTATATTTGTATATATATATATATATGCACACACACTAAATATATATATGTATATTTATATATATGCACACACACACATAAAAATACAACGGGTCATTACTCAGCTCTAAAAATAACAAGTTCTTGTCATTTGCAACAAATGGGTATACCAAGAGGGTAACATGCTAAGTGAAATAAGTCAGACAGATAATGACAAATGCTAAATTATTTTAACCATATTTGGAATTTAACACAAATTAACATAACAAAAGAGAAAAGGAGTTATACATATAGAAAGAAACAGGTTGTTCACAAGAAGGAGGGAAATGTGGTGAAGAAAAAGAAAGAGTTGAGGAAAATTAAGACAGAAAATTTTCCAGTTGCAAATTAAATGGGTCAAGGACAAGAAATGTACTGTATGGGGAATAGTCAATAACTATGAAATATCTTTAAATAGCAATATATCATAACTAGATTTATTCTTGTGATCAGTTTGAAATGTATTTAAATTTTCAAACATTATGTTATGTAGAGAAACTAACACAGTGTTATACATTAAAGAACACTTCAAAAACAAACAAACATACTTATAGAAAAAAACAGATTTGTAGTTAACAGAGGCAGGGGTTGGGAAAGGAGAATAAGATTAATGCACTCAAAATATACAAACCTCCAGCCGTTAAATAAACATTTTGAAAGGATGCTATGTATTAACATGATAAATACAATTAATACTGCTTTATGTAACATATGAATGTTGTTATGAGGGTAGACCATAAGCTTTCTCATCACAACCAAAAGACAAATTGTATATCTTTAATATTTTATCTAAATGAGATAATGAATTCTCCATAAAGTTGTTATAATATTTACTTCTTGTCACATGTAACTCAAATATCTACACAATGCACCTAAACTTACACAATGTTTTATGTCAATTATATATCAATAAAAGCAGAAGGAAAAATGGAAAGACAATGATCATTGATTCCCATGTCATTTCTCATGATTGTTTTGCAGCAAGTAATCTTGAGTCATGATAGACTTATCCTAGATAAAGATACTAATAAATAAGTGATTCTAATAAATTATACATAAAGATACTAATATAAATAGTGTTTTACCATGCCTTAAACTTTCTTTATGATAACAGCCCACTGATTCTGTAGGCATCAAAATTGCACTCAGTGTATTCATCTGAGATTAGGGAATGGATACAAAAGTTAACCATGACTGCTCTTGCTTTGAGTGATAAAGTTCACTGTCTCTGACCAAAGGTCTCATCTCCCCAACAGCATCAGTAAGAAAGGAACATGCTAGGTTGCTAAAAATCTCAGCATGGTAAAATCTCAAAACTCCTAAAATTCTTAACTGTTTTGCAATGGGAATGCAATACTGACAAAAATTTGATTTTGGATAACAATATGGTGTTTTCTCATGGTTGCATTAGGGGATGTGAGGAAAATCCCTGAGATCCACAAGAAACATCCTCGCTCAAGTGCTGGCAAAGAACTGTAAATGTTCTGCATTATTAGGACTGAGGACTGCTTTCAAAATGATGACTATGCTCACTGTATTCCAGGTAGTCCAATAAAAGAAAGGTTATTGCTATTTGTAGTTGAACTGGAATACATCAGTCGTTCAGTCTCTATAAATTAGTCTATGGGTGTTCAAAGCCAAAAGAAGTCATGTCAACAAAGAGAATTAAAAGAAAAATAAACTTGGACATAAGCTTAAATTAAAAAGGAGACACAGTCCTGTGCTGGGCTCTGGGGACTGGAGAATGTATATGCCACAGTCCAATTCAAGGGTTCAGTGGCTTGGCCCTAGCATCAGCTCGGGATTCAATGAACAGGTAAAAATTAGTATACTGGGAGAAATATAATCTACCTCTCCTTGATCAGAAGAAAATATGATGGCTCATTGAAACTCTTAATTCACAAAGATTCTGCAAGATGCAGAGGAACAATTCACTGATGACTCAACTAAAACAAACTTATTTACAGCTTAACAATCCATCTTCACACACACACAGTGGTAGACTGATTTGAAGTATTTATTGGAAAGAATTCACTGGACAGATCAGAGAATCGTTTTCAAATCACCAGCCAACATTTGTACTTTTGCCAATAGTCTAGTTTTCCCAGATAGAAAAGTGCGATGGAGAAACAAACAATATTCTTCTTTAGGAATTCTAATTTTGAAAGTAAACTGTAGCTTTTGACTTATCAGTGTAGAACCTTGTTATGATGATCACGGTAAGACCCACTGTGTGATAAGAGAGCTGAAAACTAGCTGCTGAACCAGTCCATCTGAACCACAGACTGCTAATGTAAGCAACAACGTAGCCAACATGAGAGTTGAGCTGATAAACTTTAAAGCTTGATGTTTCTGTTATAGGAAAACCACTGCTGTCCAGACACAGATCTCCTACTGCATGTGGCTCTTTTCTTTTCTTGGTAAAGCTCATATTTGTGGAATGTTGCTAGAGCTTATCTTGGCACATTTGCCCATTCTTCAGATTATCAAAGTCTTTCTTCACAACTGGTGACACATTTTCAGGAATCAATGTTGCCATTCTAGTCTTATCAGCTGACACAGGCTGCATGATTGTGAGCAGAAGCCTTAGGCTCCCTGACCTTGCCTACAGTTTTTCCAGAATTTCAGCTCATTTCACATTCTGAAAATGCTTCACCTTTTATTTTAAATTAATGGGAAATAGTCAAAGTCTTCCATGAATATTTTATAATTCCTAATATCTGCAGAAATTTGGTATTCTTGCAGTTGGACAAAGTTTTAATTCCATCACCCTCACCTCCTTTAGTCCACACAGTTTGATTGCAATTTAGTTACAGAATATGAGCACCCCAACCAAGGGGCTAGTACCTCTTAGACACTTCCACTGTGAAGGTTAGAAGGGGCACAAGTTATGTGGGGTGTATAAGCCTACATTAAATATTTGCAATAGCACTGTCTCTTCTGTAAGACAATTAATTAGAAAGCAGTATAGTTATTGGTATGGGGAAGAGAATCAGCTATTTTGCGGTGGTTGGGTGATGAAGAGACAGGAAAAAATCCAGCAAATGAGAATGGAATGCTTTAGGCCTCTGGAGGCATGAATTAAGTAGAAAATAATACTTTGTCTCCTGTACCTACCTACACGTTCAGTCTTGAGTGACTAGTCCTTGGGCTACAAAAATAGCTAGATTGTGGTGAAGAGTAAAGACCATAATGAAATAGTTTGAAAACCATGAGAGTTTTGTTGTTTCAGGAAAGTAGATTTTGCTTAAAGTCAACATGTATTTTTCATTCACTAAATACTAAAATGCATCCTGTGGCATGTGCTGTGCTTACTGTGCTGGTATCCAAGTTAGACAAGGAAAGGGGGACAGACAGAAAATATCTGGAGGAGGTGGTTTCTATGCTGAGACTGGGAAAGTCTAAGTAGGTAAAAGGAGAACATCCTAAGTCTAAGGATGCGCTGGAGCAAAAGTTGTGAGGTTGGATTTAATATGGTTGATAAGCATTTGCCTGGATGTAGTTCCAGAAACAGTGAAACATAAAGATATGCCAAGTTAGTCAGATGCCAGATCTATAATGAAATGACCAAACTATGTTGAGTTTGTGGGCTTAGAGTTGGAAAGGCATTAAGTGCCAACCAGAGGATGTAAGCTTGTCTTTGGCTGGAACATAAAAGTAACATTAAATATTCACTTGAAAATATAGTGTAGACTCTTGAGGGGAGGAAAGAAAGCACCAATTGGAATGCTTTTATAACAGCACAAAGAAGACCATAGATAAAATTAATTCTTAAATTCTACCCTTTGCTGACTGTGCCATCTGAGACTACATCATGAGACTTTTTGATACCATGGATGACATAATAGAGACCATGATCCCTGGGCTGGTTCCAGCATCTATATCCTGTTTCAACATATCCTTACTTAACACTTTTAATACTTTCGAGGATGAACCATAAACCACTTAGTAATTTTAGCTCTCTCCATGTTTTAGTCTTTTTCCAAATTCTTCAATTTTCTTTTATTTCTTACAGAAATTACTTAAATTTACACCCATATTGTTACATCAAATGATCATATCAATCAAATATCTCTTTTTTCTTTAAATGGTAACTTAGTCTCCCATTTAAATCTTTATCTATTTTAAAAAAACATAAGGATAATAAATGTACACATCTATGTTAATTGTTCAATAAGAAAATTGCTGATATTTGATAATATTTGGCAACATCAATTTTAATCTTTTAATCCTGCATAACCTGGTAGTCGTCTTATAAAACCTCAGATTTCACGTTTACTATGAAAAGATAATATCATCAAAATATGAACATTGCTGACGATATTTTGAAGTTCCTTATTTGGAAAATACACATTTAAATAATATAGTCATCCAATTTAAGAAGTTAGCATTTGAAGTAATGGTGAATGCCACTTTTGAAAAGCAGCTTTAGTACCTTTATTTAGATTTCTGTTAAGATTCATAGTTGCTTGCAAAGTTTCTCATAATCTTGAATAATTAAGGCACTGTTCTCATTTTTTAAAAAAATTAAGAATTTTAGCCTTTACAGATTTATACAATTTTCAAAATCAAGCTTTACATTTATATTATCAGAGATTGATGTACAAAATAAAATTTTATACCTAAGTTACCAAGTGATAACTAAAATTTCTGAATACCTTGCATAAAACAGAGACTTCTTTTTCTTCTTCCAGAAATTCAGCTAGACAAGCAGATCGTTGAAATTTCTGCCACACTTTACAAAGCCCATAAAGATTAAGCAGTCTAATAAAACTTTTCATACTTCCAGTTTCAAATATTCTGAAAGGGGCCTTTCTTTCCAAAACTTCCTTCTTAAAGACAACTTCATCAATCACTATGGAAGTTCCATTATCATCCCACCAGATGGATTTAAATTGGTCACTCCCAGCCATTTTCCAGAGTTTTCTTGGAAATGTCAGAGAGCAAAAAATAATTATCTTCATCTGGTTCAGAGACACAATATGTGTAACATGGTGTTTTTATCAAGGATTCTTCAGACAAGTCTGAAAAACATGTTCTTCAATCATAAACCTCAAATCCAAGTCCCCAGAGAATGTTTGATCACACAATAGATATCTACCGGAGTTTCCTGAACCACTTGGTCCAACTTTAGGAGACACATCTTGAATTTCTGAAGTAATATGTTCCATGTCAAATAACTTTTTCTAAAGCTACTTTTCTAATCTGCATGATTTTGAGCACTGCAGCTTCAAATGCTGCTTTAGCAGGCCTGCACAGTTAAACTGCTAGGCCATGAAAATGGTTCTCAACCTGAGTGGCTGTGACATCACAAAATGACAGGTCTCCTAGCAACCCAAGTGTAACATTCAGCCAGTCTTTCTTTCTCATTCATCCAGTTAATATGAAACATATAGGATGTTTATATTTATAGTGTGATCTGCAAATATTTTCACCACAAACTCTTTTTAAATAATTTAATTTTGCGTTTTATTAAATACAAACAATCTCCTTCGTTTTGTACACAAATTTATACCAGATTAGTGAACAGAGTATACATATGCAAAAAATAAAAAAATTATTTTAAAGTTTTGGTATTTAAAGTGAAATTTGTGTAAAACCTTTACAGAAAATGTATAACAATTTCATTATCTGTTGTAATTAAAGTGAAGAAAATTTGATTTTGAAACAGAAGTATTTATTAATCTGTGTACTGCAATAAGTAGCTCTATATTCAAAACATCAGCAGAATAAATATCAGCTTATTTGGTATGTTTATAAATAAATGGTAAATATTTATGAATAAAAATTTTATTAAAGTAATCAATCAAATTTAAGAAATCCCAAAGGCGGGAATTTTTGTTTTAAATTGTAATTCAGTGCTATGTGTAAGCAAATGTAATTTAATATTCTACATTAAAATTACACAAGAGAAAATCTTACTGTACACTTACAAATGTTTATTTTTGCCATTCTTTCACTCAGAGGTTTTTCAGTCCCTAGAAGGGATAAATTTTCTTGTCATTTTTATATTACATACTCTTGTGGCTTCTGTTAAGTGTTCCAAAAAGATGTTGATTAATACATTTATGCACAAGGTGCTGGGTTCTATAAGCAGTGACTCCATTAAGGGGCAAACAATCAATAAACAAAGAAATAACATTATATGTGGGTTGGGGTGGAAAAGACCAGGTAATGCATTTTAGGAAGCAATATGTTTCCCAGTCCTGAAACAGTTGGCATTATTAGTATAATACGGCATTTTAAGGCAACTACTTTGTGCACTAATTGTAAATGATAGCTATGTTCTGTATCAGTAAACTGTAGTAAATCCAGTTCTACCAAAAGTTATATTTTTTATTTAGAAATAAATTCCATTAAACATAAGCCAAATTCAAAATGAGTGAAAAATTTTTAAATAAATAAATGTACACTCAATCTACAATGTAAATTTTTCTTTCAGTATGTGTATATTCCATTCTAAATAAATATTAGCAACTTGAATTCATTGAATATTATAAGTATTATAAACTATAGTTAAGCTTGATTTGGTCTTGATTCATAAATATTATTTAACATATGCAAATCAATAAATGAGATACATCCCTTAAATAACAGAGAAGTCAAAAGTAACAATCTCAAAAAATGTAGCAATGTTATCGACAGAACTGATCTTAACATTTGTATACAAAAAATTCTTAACAAATTCTCCCTAGATAGAATATAACTAAAGAAAATAAAAGCCAGATATGAAAAACCCATGATTAAGATCAAGTTCAATGTTAACATACAGGAAGGTTTTTCACTGATCCAGTAATACAAAAAAGTAGCTTATTCTCACAAGTCCTAAATTACACTACAAGAAGTCCTAGCCAGAAAACTAGTCAAGATAAACTATGAAAGGTATCCAACTTGTAAACAAGTAGTGCATTTATACATATGGCATAATTATACATAAATGGAAAATTCAATAGACTGCTCCAGTGACTGTTAGAAATAGTCAACAAACTTATTAAACTTGCAAATTACAAAATCAATATACAAATATCTGTTGCATTTTTAAATACTAACAACACATTATCAGAAACAGAATTTAGGAAAACAATTGTGTGTACATTTATACCAAAAAGAATAAAATAGGAATAAAATTGATAAGTGAAATAAAAGAACTAAACAATTTCTATAAATTAAAGGTGCAAGAAATTAAGTAAACAAAATAAATAAAAGATATTCTGTGCTCATAGATTGTATAGAATGTGAGAAAATACTCTAATCTATCTTTCACATGTTCATTCTCCCCAGCACAACATATTAAAGAGAATTTCATTTCTTCATTTTATACTCTAGCTTCCTTTTTCATGTGTTAATTGATCATAGGTGTGAGGGATTATATCTGGGTGATCTACACTCTTCTATTGATTGGTGTCTGTTTTTGATCCAGTATCATGTTGTTTAAATTACTAAAGCTTTATAGGACTCTTTAACATCAGAGTATTTTACACTATTAGATTTAATACTCTCTTTCAAGATTATTTTGGTAACTCATAATCTTTGTGGTTACATATAAATTTTGAATATATTTGTTCTATTAATGGAAAAATCTCATGGGTTATTTGACACGAATCACACTAAATGTAGATTGCTTTGTAGTATGTTTGTTTCAACCACATAGTTTCGCATCATTAACATAATAGATCTTTTCATTTTTTTGGATCAGATTTAATTTCTTTCATCAACGTTTTCTATTTTTTAATGTATAGGTTTTCATCTTATTTGTTAACTTCATTTCTAAGTATACTTTACATATGTATATAATTATATACATTATATTTGTAAACACGTTTCCTACAGAAATACAACACGCAGAAGGCAGTGGCAAGGCATATTCAAAGTCCTGAATGAAAGAAAGATGTATTCTAAGATAATATATCAAGCAAGAATTTCCTTTAGAATAGAAGGAGAGATAAATAACTTCCATAAAAGCAAATACTAAAAGAATATAGCAACAAAAAAGAAATAATGAACGATCTACTCTAAAGAAAAGAAGAAGGATGCTATAGAAAGGAGAAAGTCATAATTAGAAAGGCAATAGCTACAATGACATACAATAGAATATACATGATGTTGTAAAACAGGACATCAAAATTTTTAAGTTTCAGAGAGTGAAACAGGACAATACAGAGTATTTTCTTCTTGTTTCTCTTCTCTGTAGGAGGGGTTAGAATTTGTATTCCTATCAGCCAAAATTAACAGATATAGTAAAGGCTCAATATACATACAAAACAGGGTAACCATAAGTCAAAAGCTTACAGTGAAGTAAAAGAGCCAAAAAGAAACCAAGATAATAAAATAAAACTTATCAAGCCACAAAAAGAAAAAGAAATGAACAAAAAGGAAATACAAAATCAACTGGGAAATGAAGTTCAAAATGGAAATAAACACCAGTCTATCAATAATAATTACAATTGTTAATAGACTAAGTGCTTCAATCAAAAGATATATAGTGTCAGATGGGATAATATAACAAGACCCTACATTATGAAGCATACAAGGGACCCACTTTAGTAAGAGAAACACATATCAATTTAAAGTCAGAAGATGGAAAATTATATTCCATGCAAATGGACATGACAAGAAAGCAGGACTAGCAGTACAGACTTCACACAAAATAGACTATATATGAAAGGCCATAGAGAAAGATAAAAAAGGACATGATATAATGATTAAAAGAGCAATACAAAATGAGGGTATTATACACATTAATATATATGAACTCAATATAGGAGCACCTAAATACATAAAGCAAATACTAATAGATAAGAAGAGAGAAATTAGAGGGAACACAATCACAGTAGGAGACTATAACTCCCCATTTCCATCACTAAACAGATCTTTCAGACAGAAAATGAATAAGGGAACAAAGATACTAAAAGATACGATGAAATAATTGGAGTTGCTAGATATTTTCAAAACAGTACTTCTCCCCAAAACAGAATATACATTCTTTTCCAGTGCACATGGAACATTTTCAAGGAAAAATTATGTACTCAGGCACAGAAGAAGCCTCAACAAATATAAGAAGATAAAAATTATTTCAAGCATCTTTTCTAAGTATAATACCATGTAACTAGTAATCAATCACAGAAAAAAAGTGAGAAAAAATGACAACATGTAGATTAAACAACATGGCACTAAAACAAATAGGGGAGGTGAAGAAGTAAAATAAGAAATTAAAAAATATCGAGAAATATGACAAAACACTACGTAAAGTTTATGGAATACAGATAGAGCAGGCTTAAGAGGGAAGTTCATAGTGACAAGACCCTCCTCAAAGAAGACGAGTAATTTCAAATAAACAATCTAACGTTCTATGTACACTAATCATGAAAAGAAGAGCAAACAAAACCAAAAGTCACCAGAAAGAGGGAAATACTTAAGATCAAGGAAGAAACAATGGAAATAGCGTTTAAAAAATAGAAAAAATCAAACTCTTTTTTGAAATAGTAAATGAAATTGACAAAACTATGGAAAGACTCATCACCAGAATTGAGAGAGAACACAAATAACATAAGAAATGACAATGGAGAAACTACAAAGTGTACAACAAATTTGCAAAATATCATAAGGGAATACCATGAGCAACTGTATGGAAACAAACTGGATAACTAGGAAGAAATGCAGAAGTTTCTGGAAACATTCAGCCCACCATATTTGCATTAAGCAGAAATTGAGCATTTGGACAGACAGATCATTAGAAATGGAATAGAATTATCAATAAAATAAAAAAATCTCTGCAAACAAAATTCAGACCCAAATAGCTTCACTGGGGAATTTGACCGAACTTTCAAAGAAAAATGCATAGCACTCCTCCTCAAACTTTTCCAAAAGCTTGATATGAAGAGAGTACTCCCAATCTCACACCATAAGGCCAACATCAACCTGACACCAAAACCAAAGACACTGCCCCAAAAGACAAAAAAAGGGCAATATCATTGATAAACAAAGATGTTAAAGTCTTTAAGAAATTATTAACAAACAGAATCCAACATCATGTAAAAAAAAGATTATAAACCATGGTCAAGTTAGGTTCATACCAGGAACACAAGCATGGTTGAACATATGCAAATCAGTCAATCAATTGTGATACACCATATCAACAGAAGAGAGGAGAAAAAAACCACATGATCATCTCAGTAGATACAGAAAAAGCATTTGAAAATATTTAACACTTATTTGAAATAAAAATTCTTATCACAGTGGGCATAGAGGGATGATATCTAAACATAATGAAAGCTATTTATGACCAACATATAGCCAGCAAAATACTCAATGGTGAAAAACTGAAACCCTTCTGACAAAATCCTGAGACAAGTCAAGGTTGCCCATTTTCACAATTTCAATTCAATATAGTCTCGGAAGTCCTAGCCACAATGATCAGGCAAGAAAAAGAAATAAAATTATTCAGACTGGAATAGAAGAGGTAAAATTGCCATGATATACAGACATGTCACTATTTAGAGAACTGTAAAAGCTTCACAAAAAAATACTTAGGCTAAAAATCAAACTGGGCAAGGTACCTAGAGTAATGTACAAAAACCAATTACATTTCTTTACACTACCTTTGAATCAACAGGAAAACAAAGTATAGAAACAACTGCTTTTATAACTGCACACAAAACTATTAAATGCTTAAGAATAAATCTGACCAAGGAGGTAAATATCTTATACATGGACAACTAGTAAACATTGATTGAGGAAATCAAAAAAGATTTGAAGAATTAAAAAGAGACCCAATGGACTTGTAATGGAAGAAACAAAATTGTTAAAATGGTCATACTGCCCAAGGCAATCAACAGACTTAATGTGATATCCTATCAAATTATGCAGAACATTCCTTTTTAGGACTGAAACGAATGCTCTTAGATTTACAGAGAGTCATAAAAGATCCATAATTTCCAAATCAATATTCAAAAAAAAAGAAAGAGGATGGAGGAATAAACCACCAGGTCTCCATACACTATAGTAGAGCTATAATAATCAAAATGACAAGATATTGGTACAGAAACAGGCATATGGAACAATGAAACAGAATAGAGGGCCTAGGAATAAGTCTACAGGTCTCTGATGAATTAATCATTGACAGATTAGCCAAGAATACGACAGAGAAAAGACCATCTCTTCACCAAATGGTGTTGGGAAACCTCGATAGCAGCATACAGAGCAATGGAGTTAGAACACTCCTTCACTCCATACACAAGAAAAAACTCAAAATGACTTGAAGACTTAAATGTAAGGCAAGACACAGTAAATCTCCTGGAAGAAAACATAGGCAAAGCACTCTGACATAAATCACTGCAATGATCACCTAGAACAGCCTACCCAGGTAATGGATGTAAGAGCAAAATTAATAAATGGGACCTATTTAAACTTACAACCTTTGCAAAGCAAAGGGGATCATAAACAAAACAAAATGACAACCTACAGGATTAAAGAAAATATTTAGAAGTGATGCAACTGACAAAGTCTTACTTTCCAGAATATAAAGAATTCATACAACATAATAATAATAAAGAACAACAAGAAACCCAATCTGAAAATTGGCAGAAGCCCTGAACAAACAATTCTCCAATAGAGACATACAAATGCCACACAGATATAAGAAAAAAAAATTGCTCACTATCATTATCAGAGAAGGGCAATTTAAAACTATAATAAAGTATCACCTCCCAACAGTCACAATGGCCATCATTCAAAAATCAACGAACAATAAATGCTGGGGAAGCTGTGGAGAAAGTGAACCCCCCTACACAGATGGAAGTAATGTAGATTGGTGCAGTCATTGTGCAATACAGGATGGGGATTCCTGAAAAGAATAAAAATAGACTTAACATACGATTCAGCAATCCCACTTCAGTGTATATATCAAAGAGAACTCTAATTCAAAAAGACACCTGCACCCCAATGTTCTTAGCAGTGCTATATACAACATCCATGACATGGAAGCAACCTAATTGTCCAACAGCAGATGACATAATTAAGAAGTTATGTTGTATTTACACAATGCAATAATATTCTGCAATAAAAGATGATAAAACAATGACTTTTGCAGCAAAATGGATGTCCCCAAAAACTGTCATTCTAATTGAAGAAAGCCAGAAAGAGAAAGAAAAATAACACATGACATGACATATGTGGAATCTCAAAAAAATTTTGGACGAGAACACAATGATTTCATCTACAAAACTTAAGCATACTCGCAGACCTACTAAACAATTTTATGAATACTGAAAAAAGGGGCTGTGAGAGGATATATTTGGGAGCTTCAGATTTATAAATGTTATACACTATATAAAAAATAGATTTTTTCAAAATATCTTCTGTATGACACAGGGCAGTAAGTTAAATATCGTGAAGTAACCTTTAATAGATACACAAATGTATACATGTACAGGAACACTGTGCTATAACCACAGATTGAAACATTGTAAATGACAGTATTTCAATGATAAATAAATTACAAAATATGTCAATAAATAAATAAATTAAATAAATAAATAAATAAATAAATAAAATCTAAATAAAAAATATTTAGCAATAAATGAAATACAAAGATTCTCACTACTTAAATTTTCACCTCAAAATCTAGGAAAAAACAGAAAGAATAAAGAAGAAAATTGAATGAATGAGAGTAAGGCAAATAACAAGAAAAGCAATTGAAAATATAAAAAAATATACCTAAGTCTGTTTCTTTTAAACACAAAGTGGACAAACGTTTGGGTTGGCTAAGAAAATACTCAAAACATCTTAGAAATAAAATAGAAGATATTATCACTGATGTTGTATAGATGCAAAGCAACATAAGAAATTACCACTAGACAAGGATCTGAATGACTTAGAACAAAAGACAAATTCCCAGTTACATATGTCTTCCAATACTGAATCAAGAAGAAATAAAAAAGTTAAATAGAGCAAAAGTGTGAATGAGTAAATCAATAATCTAAATTTCCCACACCAGAAAAAATTAGAAAGACGAATTTACTGGTGAATTCTGTCATACATTTGAAGACAATTTTTCACCAATTTTTCCCCAAATCTTCCAAGAATTTGAAGGGGGTGAAAGATTCCAAACATGATTTATGATGCCAGCTTTACTTGCATAACAATGCTAGAAAGGACATTAAATGCAAATTATAGAATACTATCCCTGATGAACTTATGTGCCAAAATTCTCAACAAAACACAAGCAAAATGAATTCAACAACATTTAATGTATAATACACATACATGAGTAAAGGGATTTATCCCTAGGTTAAGGATACTTCAAAATATTCAAATTAATAAAGGTGACATGCCACACTAATAGAATGAGAAGAAAAACTCATATAATCATCCCAATAAGTGCGGAAAGTGCCTTGTATATAATGCAACATACTTTTAAGATACTCCTAACAAATTAAATTAACCCTGTCATTGGCATGATATCATATACACACAGACACTGTGTGGATAGAGTGAAGCAGTTCTCTATTTATTGATTCTTAGAAGGGTTTATATAGGACATGCACAATGCCTCACATATCATCTAAGGTTTAACAATGTTAACAATCTTAAGCTCTTTATGTCCTCATGCTCCTGCAGTAAGCGCAGGATATTAAATGATCACGGATTGTTTTAAAGTTCATCACAGAACTTCATTAAGTAGGCCATCTCTTATACAGCCGTCTGTGCCTGTCTTAGGTTGTCCTCCACTGAGGATCTTACCCAGCATATTCTATCCAGCCATCCATAATGGATACATTGATTAGGCCATTTCTTATCCAGCCTGGATATGTGACATTCCTCACAGCTTGTTTATCAGTTCATCCCATGGGCTTATTCTCTAGAGCCTTCAGACAGGGGCCTACAAACTGAACATTCCTTGACAGAAAAATGGATGAAGAAAATTTGATGTATATATGCAATGCAATCAATACTTTGCATTCCGATCAACAGTGTCCATGGTGTTCCTTTTTTCCACAATCTCACCAATATGTATTTGTTTTCTTTTTGATGAGAGTCTTCTGACAAGTGTGAGGTCTTTTCTCATTTTTGGTTTATGAATTTCCTAATAATTTATAACTCTGGTCATACTTTCATGTGTCATTTAGCCAAATGTATGTTTTCTACAGAAAATTGATTCAGATCTATCTATTCAGTTCCTATGGACATTTTTTTTTAATTGGATTGTTTGGTCTTTTTTGTTGTTGTTGTGGGGAAAGAGTTTGCCATATATTTTTGATATTAACACTTGATTCGAAAATATAACTTCCAAATATATTCTCCCATTGTGTTTGTTGACTTTTCATTTTATTGATCATTTCTTCAGCAGTGTAAATCTGTTTAGAGTGATACAATTGTATTTTGTTAGTTTTGCTTCTGCTTCCTTTGCGAGAGGAGAAATATGTAGAATCATATTAAGTCCAATGTCAGAGTGTACTTCTTATATTTTACTCTAGGATTCTTTGTTTTCAGGATTTATGTTTTATATGCCCAGGAATGGAATTGCTGTGTCATATGATAGGTCTAATTTTATTATTTAAAGGAACTTCCATACTGGTTCCAAAGTGGTTTCACCAATTTTCATACCCACCAACAGCATTGGAGAATACCATTTTCTCCACAACCACCCCATTCTTTATTATTTGTAGACATTTGAATGACAGCCCTTCTCAATAGTGTGAGGTAAAATATTATTTTATTTTTGTCTTGTCTTTGTATAATGATTAGCAGTGTGAGCATGTTTTCCTTTTCCTGTTTGTCATCTGTGTGTCTTATTTAGAGAATTGTCTTCTGCTCATTTTCTGTCTGAGTTGTTTGTAGATTTTTGAAATGGAGTTGTATGAACGATGTGTATATTTTAGAAATTAGCCTCTTGTTGATTGCATTGTTTCCTAATGTTTTCTCCCATTTGGAAGAACATCTTTTCATTTTGTTTATTTTGCTGTGTAGAAGCTTTTCAATTTAATTAGGACCTTTTTGTTTATTTTGTTTTTATTGTTTTCAGCTTGGGAGAGTGACATAAGAAAATTTTGCTGCAATTTATGTCTTGTTTTGCTTATGTTAGTTTCCAGGAGTTTTATTGTGTCATATATTAGTTTCAGATATTTAAATCATTTTGAGTTTATTTTTGTACAGTGTGAGGGATTGTTCTAATTTCATTGATTTACATATAGCTGTCTAGCATTCTCAGCATCACTTGCTGAAGACTGTCTTTATGGCATTGTATATTTTTGTTTCCTTTGTCATCGTTTATTTGACCATATGTGTGATATTTTATTTCTGCCTCCATGTTCCATTCCAGTGATATAGATGTTTGGTTGTTTTTCAGCACTGTGCTGTTATGATTACTGTCTTGTTGTAATATACTCTGTGATCTTGGAGGGTTATGGGTTATACCTCCAACTTTGTTTTTTTCTCATTGTTTCTTTTGCAGTTCCATACAAATCAAAGGACTGTTTTTGGTTCTGTGGAAAATATGTAGTTTGATCTGAATCACTTTATATATGTAGACATCTTTTGTAGTATGTATATTTTAACAATATTATTTCCTCTAAACTAAGACCTTGATATTTCTTTCCATTTCTTTTCATCATCTTCAAATTTCTTTATCAGTGTCCTATTCATTTTATTATGTAGGTTTTTTCATAGGTTTTTCATTTTTTGATCTGATTTCATATGGATCTTTTAAAATTATGGTATATTTCATTGTTTGTGTAAAAGAGTAACAGTTTTTGTATATTAATCATGAATCATGCTACTTTGATAAATGTCTTTAATAGTTTCAGTTGTTTTGGTTTGGAGAATCCTTAGGAATCACTATATAGTTTATCATGTCATCTAAAATAAAAACAGTTTTACTTCATTCAATCCAACTTGCATAACATTTTTTCTTGTCCGATTGCTGTTGCTAGAACTTCCCATACTGTGTTTAATAGAAATGGTGAGAGTGGGCATCCTTGTCTTATTCCTTAATTTGGCTTTCAGTTTTTCACTTTTGCATATTATGTTGTCTGTGGGTCTGTAATTAATGACTTCAGATATATTGAGATATATTTCATGAATCCTACTTTGCTAAGAGGTTTCTGTCATTGTTGCTGTTGTTGTTGTTGTTGTTGTTGTTGTTGTTGTTGCTGTTGCTGCTGTTGTTGCTCTCTTAATGAATAAATGTTGAATTTTATGAAATGCTTTTTATGGATTAGGATGACCATGTCATTTTCTCTTTTTCTTTTGTTAATGTGGTGTATCAAACTGATTGATTTGTGTATGTTGAACCTCTCTTGTGACATTTCAATCAATACATGTTGATCATGGTGTATGATTCATTTTAGGTATTGCTGGATTTAGTTTGCTAATAATATTTTGTAGAATTTTGCTTGTAAATCTATCAAATATAATGGCTTAAAGTTCACTTTGCCTGTACTTTTTTTGTTGGTTTTGCTATCAGGTTGATGAAAGCTTCATAGAAATAATTTGGGAATTTCCCACATCTTCACTATGTTTGAATAGTTTGAAGAGTATAAATTCTGCTTTGTATTTTTGTACAGTTCTCCACGGGAGCTGTTTAAATCTGCACTTCTATTCAACATTTTTTAAAATGCAAATTCTATCTTTCTTCTAGTAAACAGTTTGTTCAAATTACTTGTTTCTCCTTATCTATGTCTCTTTCTAGACATTTGTCTATTTCTTCTAATTTGCCCAGTTTATTGGCATGTAAATGTTGACAGAATGATCCCTTTTATGTATATCTGAGGTAACAATTGTTATTTCTCTTCTTTTATTTCTAAATTTATTTCTTTGGAGAATCTATCTTTTCTTCATGATGCACCTGGCTAGAGGTTTTTGAATTGCTTATTACAAAAACAAAACATATAAGAAAATCTTTGATTTTGTTACTCTTTAGCATATATTTTGTTCTCTGTAATTTATATTTACACCTGTAATATTTAGGATAATTTCTTTTCTATTTTTAACTTATTTCATTGATTAACAGTAATTTCACAAAGTTGTCTCCAATTCCAGCGTACAGTACAATTTTTCAAATACAATGAGCATATGTACATTTATTGTCCAATTTTTTCATCTTTGAGTTGCCGTAAGATCTTTTATACATTTCTCTATGCTATACAGTAGAATCCTGTTTATCAATTCTACAATTTTGGTCTCTCAGTCTATCTCTTCCCACCCGCCGCCCCATGGCAACCAAAACTTTGTATTCTATGTGTGCAAGTCTATTTCTGTTTTGTATTTGTGCTCTTTTTGTTTTGTTTTGTTTTGTTTTTAGATTCCACTGATGAGCCATCTCATATGGTATTTTTCTTTCTCTTTCTGGCTTACTTCACTAAGACTGATTTTCTCCAGAAGCATCCATGTTGCAGAAAATGGCGTTATGTTTTCGGTTTATATGGCTGACTAGTATTACATTGTATAAATATGCCATTTCTTCTTTATCCAGTCAACTGTCAATGGACATTTAGGCTGTTTCCATGTCTTGGCTATTGTAAATAGTGCTGGCTAAGAACGTTGGTGTGCAGGAGTCATCCTGAAATAGGGTTCCTTCTGGATTTATGCCCAGGAGTGGGATTCCTGAGTCATACGGTAAGTCTATTCCAAGGCTTTTGAAGAATCTCCATCCTGTTTTCCACAGTGGCTTCACCAAACTGCATTGCCACCAGCAATGAAGGACTGTTCCCTTTATTCCACAGCCTCTCCAGCATTTGTCATCTGGGGATTTTTGAATGATGGTCATTCTGACTGGTGTGAGGTGATACCTCACTGTAGTTTTGATTTGCATTTCTCTGATAATCAGTGATATTGAGCATTTTCTGATGTACCTCTTGATCATTTGTTTGTCTTCCTTGGAGAATTGCTTGTTTAGGTTTTCTGCCAATTTTTGCATTGGGTGATTTATTTTTCTTTATTAAGTTGGATGAACTGCTTATATTCTCTTAAGATCAAGCCTTTGTCGGTTTCATATGCAAATTATTTTCCCATTCCGTAGGTTGTCTTTTTGTTTTACTTCCGGTTTCATTACTGTGCAGAAGCTTGTAAGTTTCATTAGGTCTCATTTGTTTTTTCTTTCTTTTATTTCTTCTACGAGAAAATTTTCGAGACTTATGTCAGTTAATATTTTGCCTATATTTTCCTCAAGGTTTTTTGTATCTTGATTTATCTTTAAGTCTTTGATCCATTCTGATTCTATTTTTGAGTGTGGTGTTCTAGCTTCATTGGGAGTTTTCAAGCTTCATTGATTTACATGCTGCTCTTCAGTTTTCCCAACACTATTTGCTGAAGTGTCTGTCTCAATTCTATTGTATTTTCTTGCCTTCTTTGTCGAAGATTTATTGACCAAAAATTTGTGGGTTCATTTCTGGGCTCTCTCTTCTGTTCCATTGTTGTATATGTATGTTTTCCTACCACTACATTGCTGTCATGTAGACTGTATCTCTATAGTATTTTCTGAATCGTTAGTGTAAGAAATGCCACTGATTTTTGAACCTTAATCTTGTAACCTGCTACCTTGCTGAATTCTTTGATCAGCTTTAGTTGTTTTTGTCTGGATCTTGTAGGGTTTTCTATAAATAGTAACATATTTTCTGCATATAGTGAGACTTTTGCCTCTTCCTTTCCAATTTGTATCCCGTTTACATCTCTCTCTTATTTGATTTCTGTGGCTTGGTATTCCAAGACTATCTTCAGTTGGAGTGATGATAGTGTGCATCCTTGTCTTGTCCCAGATTTTAGTGGGAAGGATTTAACTTTCTCACCATTCAGTACTATGCTGGCTGTAGGTTTGTTATCTATAGCTTTCATGATGCTGAGATATGTTCCCTTTATGCCCACTTTGGTGAGAGTTTTTATCATACGTGGGTGTTGAATTTTATCAAATGATTTTCCTGCATCTATTGAGATGATCATGTCGTTTTGGTCCTTTCTCTTGTTGATGTGCTGTATTACATTGATTGACTTACATATGTTGAACCATCCCTGTGTCCCTGGCATGATCCCCACTTGGTCATGATGTGTAATCTTTTTTCTGTGGTTGGATTCTATTTTCTACTATTTTGGTGAGAATTTTGGCGTCTGTGTTCATCAGTGATATTGGCTTATAATTCTCTTGTTTGGTAGTGCCTTTGCCTGGTTGTGGAGTCAGGGTGATTGTGACTTCACAGAATGACTTTGAGGGTATTCCTTCCTTTTCAATCTTCTGGAATAATTTGAGAAACACTGGTATGAGTTCTTCTTTGTATTTTTGATAGAATTCCTCATTGAATCCGTCCGGTACTGGACTTTTATTTGTAGGGAAGTTTTATATTGCTCTTTTGTTTTCATTTCTAGTTCTCTGCTTGTTCAAGGGATTAGTTCCTTCTTGATTCACTCCTGGTAGACAGTATGTTTCCAGAAAATTGTCCGTCTCCTCTAGAGTATCCAGTATGGTTGCATAAACTTTTAATAATATATTCGTATGATATTCTGTATTTCTATTTTATTTGTTGCAATTTCTCCATTCTCCTATCTTATTTTGCTAATTTGTGCTCTCACTCTTTTCTTCTTGTCGCAATTGGCCAGAGGTTTTTTGGTTTTACTTATTTTTTTAAAAAACCAGCTTTTTGATTGGTGATTTTTTTCCTATGGATTTTCCAATGTCTATTATATTTATTTCCTCCCCAATATTTATGATTTCCTTCCTTTTGCTGCCTTTTGGCGTTTTTTTGTTCTTCTTTTTGTAGTTCATTCTGCTGGTGGGTTAAATTGTTTATTTGTGATTGTTCTTCATTTTTGAGGAATTCCTGTATCACTATAAACTCCTCTCTCAGCACTGCTTTTGAAGTGTCCCATAAATTTTGTGTGGATTTGCATTCATTTTCTTTTTTCTCAAGATACTTTTTCATTTCAGCTTTGATTTCTTCACTGACCCATTGGTTTTTTAATAACATATTGTTTAATCTCCATGTTTTCCTTTCGTTCTCCTTTGTTTCTCTGTTGTGGATTTCTAGCTTCATGTTACTGTGGTCAGTAAAGATACATGAGGTAATTTTTATCTTCTTAAAACTGGTGAGGTTTCTTTTGTGCCCAATTATATCATGAAACCTGGTAAATGTCCCATGTGCACTTGAAAAGAATGATTTACTATTTTGTGGAGGGTGCAATGCTCTAAAAATATCCACCATGTGTAATATTTCAACTGTATTATTTAACTTCTCTGTTTCCTAATTTATTTTCTGTCTCGATGATCTGTCCAGTTATGTTAATGCTGTGTTTAAATCTCCAAATATGATTAGATTCCCATCACTCTCCCCCTTTATATCTGTTAGTAATTATTTACTCTATTTAGGTAGTCCTCTATTTGGAGCATATGTATTAATGAGTGTTGTATCCTCATCTTGTATCACTCCTTCAATCATTACAAAATGTCCGTCTATATCATTATTTATGGTCTTTGTTTTAAAGACTCTTTTGTCAGAAATCAGTACTGCAACACCTGGAATTTTGGCTTTTCCATTTGTATGGAATAAATTTTCCTTCCTTTCTCTCTCAATCTATATGTGTTCTTCTCCCTGAAGTGGGTCTTTTGTATGTAGCATATTGAAGGTTCTTGTTTTATATCCAGCCTGCCACTCTAAGACATTTGACTGGAGCATTTAGTCCATTAACATTTACAATAATTGATGATATGTTTGTGTTTATTGGCATTTTGACCTTATCTTTGCAGATAATTAGGTATTTCCTCTTGGTTCATTTCATCTTCCTATTATGATTTCATCATTTTCCTTTGAATTAACATGAAATTCATTTAGTTTTAGTGACACCCTGATAAGTTTTTGTCTTGTTGTTACCCTTTTATATTTCTTTTAGACCATTATTAAAACTGCTTTTATTAAACTGATAGTAAAAAGATCTTAAACCCATCCTACCAGGAACAAAAAATTTTAAAAGGAAAGACCAAAAAAATATTCTCTATTTTCCTGCCTCCCTCTCCCACTCTCAATGATTTGTATGTCTTGTTTTAAAATTTTGTGTTTATTTAAATTTATAATTCATGAGTTATCAATTTTCCAACTGTGAGATTCACATTTCTGTAGCATCCTACTGCTTTGCTGCTTTTCTTTTTAGAGTAGACCTTTCAATATTTCTTTTAGCATGGGTCTAGTGTTGCTAAACTCTTGTAGATTTTTTCTGTCTGTGAAATCCTTAATGTCTCCTTCTACCATAATGTATAGCCTTTCTGGTTAAATTATCCTAGGGTATATCATTTTTTCATTCAAGACTCTGAATATATCTTGCCACTACCTTATGTCCAGTAGTATTTGTGAAGTGAAATCAGCTGGGAGCCTTATGTGGATTCCCTTGTAACTCACTCTTTGCTATTCTCTTGCTTCCTTTAGGATCATTTCTTTATCATTGACTCTTGCTATCTTAATTATATGTCTTGGTGATGGTGTACTTGTTTTCTTCCTGTTTGGGGCCCTCTGAGCTTCCTGTACTTGGATATCTGATTCCTTCGTTAAGTTTGGGAAGTTCTCAGTCATGAAGTCTTCAAAAACCTTTGCAATCCCCGTTGATCTTTCTTCCACTTCTGGAAATTCTATCATACCAAGCTTGGCATTCTTTCTATTATCCCATAGGTCCCTTATGTTTTTTTCATTTCTTTCTCATTGTTTCTCTTGTAGCTCTTCTGATTGGGTGTTTTCTATTGTACTGTCCTCTAAGTCACTAATTCATAACTCTGCATTATCTAGTCAGCTTTGCGATACCTTTAGATCATTCCTCATGTCAGTGAATGAGTTTACCTATTCTTCTCGGCTCTTCTTTACAGCTTCCATTTCATTTTTAACATATTTTATATCTCTAAACACTATCTTTTATTTCCTTCAGTAATTTGATCACTTCTTTTTTAAAATCTTGATCTATTAGGCTATTGATGTCAATTTCACTGATCATTCTTTCAGGGGATTTCTCTTGTTCTTTTAATTGGGAATGGTTTCTCTGTTTTTCATCTTACTCCTACCTTTCTGGCACTGTGGTTTGTGGAGTATCAGTTACCTACTGTGGACCTAAAAGAGTTTCTTTACCTAGTGTCTATGTAGTAATACAACTTAGAAAAGAGAAAAAAGAGAGAGAGAGAGACAAAGAATTTTAAGAAGGGGGAAATAAATGTTTGAAGACATTGTATAATGCATAGATAGAAGTGCAAGTTGTAGCAGAGTGTTGAAAAATAATAATAATAAAAATATTTTTAAAATATTTCAAAGGGATGAAAATAGGGGTATATATAATTGCCTAAGAAGCAAAAATTTTAGGGTAAGAGAAAATGGATCAGGAAAAATAGATTAAAACAAGGGGGTGGTCTGTGTCCTCCTGGACACTGTGAATATTTAATGTGAAGTCTTTCTGTATTCATCCTGTTTTGGAAGCTAATCTTACTGTTTTCAGATGCCCTCCATTGGAGCCCTCAACTGTGCTGCTCCCAGTGCCTTTCGGCAAGCAGATTGCTCCTACCCCAAACACTGCATCTGGAGCAGATCTCTTTACTCTTTGCTGGCTTGTGACTGCCCTGCCTGATGCTCCAGTCAGATGTTGCAGGCTGACCAGGCAGGAGTGGGCATCATGCCCTCTCCTATCACCATGGTCAGGGGCTGCATTCCAGCAGAAAAGTTGGGGGACCACACGTCCCCTCAGTGTGCCAGTCACTCCACTGCTCTTTGCCACTCTATGGCCTGCCTCGGGTTTATACACCAGAAGTGGGCTCGAAGGAGGCTGAGGAACAGTCCTGTCCCTGGTCAGGCCCAAAATCCAGGTACTTGTTTGTTTTGGTGAAGCAAGTTCTCTGAGGAACCAGGACAGAAGTTTCCTATCTGTCTCAGGCTGTAGAGAAGTCTCCATCTGGCCCTTAAGGATGCTAAGTCCTTAGACGTGGATGCAGATTTTGCCCCCACTGCTGCCTGGGTGCAAAATACCAGAGAGTATGGTGGCTGTGACTGAGCCCCAGCTCTCTTCACCTAGAAACTTTTGTGGATTTTCAGAGATGGGAAATGCAGCCTTCCACCCACAGGGCAAATCTGCCCAGTTGCTTTATGGAGGGCCCAGGTTGTTCTGCCCTGTACACCCACAGGGATGGCACACAGCACCCTCCATTCCCCAGACTGCTTCAGTTCAGCAATTCCCATCTTCCACCCAGCTCGTGCAGCATGGCCCTGCCCCCAGCTTCTGGGCTGCATTTTGGGGTGTGTGTCTGTGACTGTTTAATGTATTTCTGTCAGTCAACTTATACTATGTACATGTCCAAGCCTTGGAGACTCCCCCTCTGTCCAGCCAAAATCTCAGTTGGAGAAGGGAGACCTAGTGAATGAGCACCAGTCCATCTTTGTAGCTCCCTCCCTGTGGGACCTGTCCCACTCTGCTTTGCCTTTTGTTCTGTCTTTCTTCCTTTTCTCCTACCAGATTTTACGCATCTTAACCTATTGAAGAGGACAATGTTCTGTCAGAGTTCTGCATGTACTCTGGTTAGCTGAGTGGGTCTGTGGATGTGAGTCTCGGTGCATTTGTGGAAAAGGGTGAGTATCGAGCATTCTTCTACTCCACCATCTTGGCCTCAACCCTGAAAATGTCTCACTTTAAGGTGGAATATAAACACAGCCTGGAAGTAGTTGGAAGAGATATTTCATGGAAATGATAAGAAAGTGCAGATTGCAATGCTCAACTCATACAACATATGTTTCAAAATAAGGGCCACAATGAAAGATATATATGAGATTATATAATGAAAAAGAGATCCATATTAAAATAGGGTATTACACTCATTAAATTATATATGGGCCCAACACCATATATCCTAAGAATATAAAGAAATATTAGTAGACATGAGGGAATTAATTGATTACAAAAGAATAATAGTAAATGAATTTAACACCTCACTATTCTGATAGCCAGATCATCCAGGAAGAATATCTATAAGGAAACAGAGGTCTTAATAATATATTAGATCATTTGAACCTAACTGGGTTATTGGACACGGCATCAGAAAAGCAGAACACATAAACTTTTCAAGTGTGCACAGGATGTTATCAAAGGAATTAGCCACAAATTATGTCATGAAAAGTGCCTCAGGAGCTTTAAGCAAATATAGATTACAGCAAGTATTTTTCCATACACATAAGTATGAGACAATGCATCAACTCAAGAAAGAAGAACAGGAAATGCACAAATATGTGACTAAACCACATCCTTTAAAAAAATAAAATAAAACAAGGTCATTGATGAAATTAGAGAGGGAATAAAATCATACCTAGAGGCAAATTACAATGAAAACACAGCTTCATTAAATGTATGGGATGCAGCAAATACAAATCTAAGAGGGAAGTTCAGAATGATTATGGCCTTCTACAAGGAACAAGAAAAACCTCACAAAAAGGACCATTTATACCACCCAAAATAACTAGAAATAAAAACAAATTCCAAAGGCATTAGTATGAGAAATCTTTAATTAGTAGGTTGAAAATAAATGAAATAAAAATCAAAAAAATAAGTTAAAATTCCTAAAATTATGAGCTATTTTTTCCTTAAAAATATTAACAAACTGGTAAGCATTTAGCCAGGCTTATCAAGAAATACACAGAGTGGACTCAAACAAAGTAAGAAATGAAACAGTAGAAATAACATCTGATATTACAGATATACAAAAATAGATTATGAAAGCCCTATGAGCAGTTATGTGACAACAAATAGGATAACCTTAATGTAATGGTCAGATTCTAGATATGTGCAGCCTACCAACACTGAATAAATAGAACACAGAAAACTTGAAAAGAGCTAACAGTGTAAGTTAAATAAAATGTATAATTTTAAAAACACCCCTTAAACAAAATGCCTGGTTGCCTTCACTAAAACCTCTTTCCCCCAACTATTTAAAAAAATGATGGAGGAAGGACAATTCCCAAAGTTATCCTATGAGGCCACCATTACCCTGATTAAAAAAACCAAAGACACTACCTAAAACAAATGAAAATGAAAAGCCAATATCCTTGATGATTATACATTCAAAAATCCTAAAAAGAACATCAACAAATTAATCCAGCAATACATAGAAAGGATTATATACGATGATCAGTTGGATTCCTTCCAGAGTCACAAGGATGGTTCAACATACACAGGTCAAGCAGCATGACACATATCTAATAAAGGAAGGAAAAAATTCACAGGACCATGTTAATACACACAGAAAAAGGATTTCACAAATTTCAATATACATTCATGACCAGAACTCTCATGAAAGTGAGTATAATGGGAATATCTCTCAGCATAGTAATGGCCATTTATAACAATTAATAATACTCAGGGGGAAAAGCTGAAAGCCTTCTGGGTAAATATGGCAATAAGACAAGGACTCCTACTATCACCACTTCTGTACCATAGTAATACAAGAAAGGAAAAGGAAAAGAAAAAGAAGTAAAAGAAACACAAAATGGAAATAAAGAAGCAAAATTGTCACCAGTACTGATGGCATAACAATCTACACAGAGAATCCTAAAGGCTCCACACTGACTGTTATGAATAATAAATAATTTCAGCAAGGGAGCAGGGTACAAGATTAATGTAAAGAAGTCTCTTGCATTTCTACACATTAATCATGAGATACCCTAAAATGGACATTGAAAGCAATACTATTTAAAATCCCATCCCCTGAATTATCTTGGAATAAATGTAACCACATATGCGAAAAATCTACACATTGAAAATTATAAAATATTGACAAAGTATTTAAAAATGATCCAAAGAAATGGAAAGATGTCTTGTGCTCTTGAATTGAAAGAGTTCATATTGTTAACATGGCCATACTACACAAAGAAACCTACAGATTTTGTGCAATTTCTGATATGAAGCTTTAGAATTTTCCAAAGAAACAGAAAAAATAACTCTAAGTTTTACATGAAACCATTAAAAATTGCCAAAATGATCTTGAGAAAAAACAACAAATCTGGAGATATAAACCTCCAAGGTACCTTACTATACTACAAAGCTACAGTAATAAAAACAGCATGGCATTGTCACAGAAATATAATCAATAAAAACTGAGAGCCTACAAACAATTCCACACACCTATGAGTAATGAATCTATGATAAAAGAGGCAAAAGTACACAATGGAGAAAAGACAGTCCGTCAATGGGTGGTTGGGAAAGCTGGACATCTACATGTAAAACAGTGAAAGGAGAGCATTCCCTGATATTATATACAAAAATAAACTACAAGTGAATTAAGGACCTATATGTAAGCTCTGATAGTATAAAACTGCTAGAAGGGGATATAGGTGATACAATATTGGTTATATACCATAGGAATATTTTCTTGTATCAGTCTCTTAAGGCAAAAGAAATAAAAGCAAAAATAAGCAAGTGAGACCTAAAAGAACTTGAAAACTTCTGCACAGCCAAGAACACTATCAATGAAATGAAAATACTGCCTGTGTAATTGGAGAACATATTGGCAAACAATGCAAGTGAACAGGGTTTAATAGATGTAGGTTAATAGTTGTAACATGGATTTAGGTTACACAACTCAATTTGAAAAGTAAAAACCCAATCAAAAACAAGAGCAGAGTAACTGAGTTAATATTTTTCCAAAGAAAACTCACAGATGAGTAACGGGCAGGTGATAAAAATGCTCAACATCACTAATTATTAGGTAATTGCAAATCAAAACCAAAATGAGTTATCACTTCACACTATTAAAATGGCTATTATAAAAAAGTCTACAAATGGAAAGTGTTGGAGATGATGTGGAGAAAAAAAATCTCTTGTATACACTTGGTAGTAATGTAAATTAGTACAGCTTCTATTGAAAAGAGTATCCAGATTTCTTTAAAACCTAAAACAGAACTACGATATGAAACAGAGATACCTCTCCTAGAAAAAATCGGGGGAAAAAACCCTTAATAGAGCAGAATCAATGTTCACAACAGCACTGTTTTTAACATGCAAGATTGGGAAGCAATCCAAAATTCCACAGAAGAGTATGGACTTAAGAAGATATGATGATTCTATAAATATGCAATGTAATATTAGTCAGCCATGAAAAAGCATAACACATTGCTATTTCAGCATCCTGAATGGACCTAGTAAATATTGTGCTTTGTGAAGAAACTCAAAGACTAAAGTATATAATATAATTTATATGTGGAATCTAAAGAATAAAAAATATCTATGCACATCTATCAATAGCTATCTATTGATAGATGACAGATAAATAGAAGGATAGATACATAGATACATGGTAGATAGATAGATAGATAGATAGATAGATAGATAGATAGATAGACAGACAGATAGATAGACAGACAGATAGATTGATTGATAGAGACATGGTTGAGAGAGAGATTAGATAGACAAGACTGAAATCGACTGAAAGATATGAGAAAAAATTTATGTTTATCAAAGTGGAAGGGAAGGAAAATTTTATGATACGATATTGAGAGATATAATGTAGTATACATAAAGGATAGAATCAACAAGGAGAATATGTATAGATCAGGGAATAATACAAAATAACATAATAATTGAATGTTAAAAGTATTGTGATAATTTATAATGTTATATAATCAAAAAAGTGGTTGGAATCTCTATGCTGTACATCTGAAACTACACAATATAGTACATCTACTCTACTTCAATTAAAAATAAAACATCTCATGTATAATTTAGTCTTTTTTCCGCTGATAGAAGCTTCCTTTATTATTTATTTATTTTTACTCTTTACCTTTTATGATTATTGTCTCAAATTATTTCTTTTACTCTTCTGAACATGTTACCAGATAGATTTATATATATTTATTGCCCCTGATTTCATATTTTTCACTCTTTAATCCATATAGTATAGTAGCATTTAAGAACATACTCAAAGAAACAGTTGCAAATTTCTCGTGGTGTCTGCTTAGCACTTTGTCCACTGTTTTGCATATTTTTGCCATTTTATATTTCTTAGAAGAGCTCTTTTCTGCACCCCGTGTAAGGTGTCTCAGTTTTGTTTTTTCATCTCATTCAGGATTTGTTTGTCTGCTAAAGTCTTCATTTTTTCACTTTATATCTAAGTGATAACTGTGCAAGGTAGAGTATTCTTGGGTGAGAGATTTCTTATTTCAGTAGTTTGAAAATGCCATTTCATTTACCCTTGGCCTATGTTTTCTGCTGAGAAATCTGCTGAAAGTCTAATGGGGGTTCCTTTGTAGATTATCATAACATTTTTTGGCTACCTTTAAAATTTTACTCTGTCATTGACTAGCCAATTTGCATATGACATATCTTGAAGGAGGTCTATTTGCCTTAAAGTTATTGGTGTTTTGTTGGCTCATGGACTTGTATATCAGTTCCTTACACATTTTTGGGAAGTTATCAACTGTTACTTATTTAAATAAACCAACAGTTACCTTCTAACTTTCTTCTTCCTCCAGGATTTCACTCTAAAGTGCACTTCCTGAAGAAGTCTGACGGCTATTGTAGAATTTCCTCACTTTTTAATATCTTGTATCTCTGCACTCCTCTATCATTTCTAGTTTTGTATTGGTGAGTTTGCTAAACTCTCTTCCACAAAGGCAGTCTGCTCCCAATGCTTTCTGTTGCATTCTTCATCTCATTTATTAAGTTCATCTGGTCCTCAAATAATATTTGGTAATTTTTTAGTTTCAGCCTCTTTGGTAATGTATTCCTTATCAGCATTTAATTTATTCCTAAGCTCACTAAATTGCTAACTGAGTTTTGTTTTTTGTATTGAGTTTCTGTATGACACCTATTTGGATTCTCTATTAATTATATGGCAATGTACCATGACCTTAAGTTTGATTGCTGCAGGGTTGACATTGTGTGTGTGTGCATGTGTGCTTATACGTGTGTGTCTGTGTCTGTTTTGGTGTCTGTGTCTGTGTATCTGTGGGTGTGAATGCACTATAATGTTACTGTGATTGGTCATTATCTTGGTAAACTATTGCTCTGATGACACTAAATAACAGATTGGGAGTTGGAGCCCTTGCTTTTGTTTTCTGGTAGTTTGCAATATTGCCTAATTTTTGGATTTACTTACCTGAGCTACCTCTGATATTATTTCAAAATGTCACTTTCCAGTCACTTCTGTCTGGATAAAAGATGTGCTTTCATTGTCACTTCTTAGACTTCTCTGGTGGTTAATGCCACAGTTGTCACTGGTATGGTAAACCCTTCCTTTTATCTGATATCCTTTGAGACTCAGTTTACACATTGAGGAAAGGTGTAAAGACATGAGGGTATTTGGAATCAGGCAAGTGCCTTTCCCATGTCCAGTTTTGCAAGGTAACTTTTCTCCACCAATGTGAATGGGGAGTTAGGACAGTGTCATGAATGTCTGAGAGTCTGAAGGATGGAAATTCTGTCTCCATTGTGGCTCCCACCTAGTTACCAGTGACCATGAGTGCTGGTGCAGTTGAAGGCCGAAGCTGTGTGAACCACTGAGACCCTGTTTCTACTGGGTTCTCTGAGCCTGTGAGCTCATATACCCTAGTAAGTTGGCCTTGGTTGCAGGCACCAAATCTGCTCTTCCCTCAGTTGAGCCTCCTTTATATGTTTTAGCCCAGCAAACTTCAGCTTTACACATGCGTTATGGAATATTGTTTTGTGTTGTAGTTATTTTTTTGAGATGTGAACGTTTTACTGACTGTAGATTTAAGAGGAGAGACTAAAATAGCTTAAACTTATGTCACTTTTTTCAAAGTATATTCTTTTTCATTTAAAACCTTAAATTTTAATTAGGACATTATAAGAACAGTAAAGAAAGTGAACAAATCATCTCCCTTCATGTCATAGTACTACAAAATATTTTGATTTTCCTGGGTTATTTTCTTCATTGTTTTTCCCACATACATGCACATTTTACTAAAATATATGCCTATAATCTCTTTAAAATCATTTATATTATTAAAATATTTCTCTGTGCTATAAATATAGCCCTCTTGCTTCTCTAGTTTATAACTGGTAGCTTGCATATTTCGGTCTTCAACATCCTTCTTGTCTGTCCCTAAAGTAAACCACTACTTGGTACACTGCACATATATATGTGATTCTGTTCCTGTTTCTTTATGATTACTTCTCTTATATCTTTAGTTTCCTCATATAAGTGATAACGTAGAGTGTTTTTCTCTGTATGACATATTTTTCTATGAACAACGCTCTCTGAATCCAGTCACATTTTTCCAAATGGAAGAATTTTATTTTTTGTTAGGACAATGATTAAGTATTTATTATGTTATCTATATCTCACATCTACTTCAGCCAATCATCTGTTGATGGGCAGTTGAGTTGTGCATCTGTCCTTGGCTATTTTAAATGATGATGTTAAGAACATTGTGGGTAATATAACATTTAAAGTTATTATTTTCATTTTTTTACAGATTTATATCTAAAACTGGAATTGCTGCAACATATAATGATTCTCTTTCTAGTTTTCTGTGCACTGTTTACACTTTTATAATAGTGGATGCATCAATTTATGTTTCCACCAACAGTGTACCTGGGTTCCCTTTCATTGACATTCTTATTAATGTTTATCATTTGAAGGCTTTTTTAATAGCAATTTTTGTTGCTTTGAGATTATATTTCATTCTGGTTTTGATTTAAGATTTCCTAATGAATAGCAACGTTATGTTTCTTTTTATGTGAAAGAAAATCATCCACTTGTCTGTTTTTGAAGTTTCCATGAAGATCCTTAAACTGTTTTAAAGTTGGGGCCTGTGTTTCTAAATATTAAGTCTAATATGCTACATATATATTATGGATATTAACACCTTGTTGGTCTCATTGTGTGAAATTTTTCCTTGTACTCTTTGTGTTGTCATATGTCTCGTAGAAGGTTTCCTTTGCTCTGCAAAAGGTTTTGGACTTCAAACTTATACAAGAAGTAGAATCCCTATGTCACATAGTACATCTAATTTTTCATAAATAAACATAAAACTATTATTGATAATTTTATTTCTTTTTTTTTACTTAGGAGACAAATCACCAATAAATATTGCTATGATTTATCTCAATGTCAGTTCTCCTCATGTTTTTGGTCAAAAATTGTATAGTTTCAGGTTTTATATTTAGGAAATTATTCCATATTTATCTTTTTTTGTATTCTATGGAAGTAAGTGCTCATACATCTTCTTTTACGTGTACTGTCCAGTTTTCCCAGAACTACTTGTTGAAGACACTGCCTTTTTTCCATTGTATACTCTTACCTCCTTCATTGTAGAATAATTGACCATATGTTTGTGGGGTTATTTTCAGACTCTTTATTTTGTTCCATTGATCTATGCGTGCCTTTTAGTGATATATATTCATGTTTTGATTACTGTAGCTTTGTAGTACTTTATAAATTCAGGGAATATAATACCCACAGCTGTGTTCAATTTTCAAAGATAATTTTAGAAAATTTGGGTCTTCCCTATTTTTGTATATATTTTATTATTATTCTTCTTGTTTTGAGAAGAAACATATGGATTCTGTGAGAATAGAAATTTATTAAAAGTAAAAACTTAAGAAAAATAGTAAAATGTGGAGGATAAATCATACAATATTAAACAAACAATGGATTGCTGTAAAAATCAATGGAAATATATATTGAGAAAAGTGACAAAGAAACAAAGTCCATGGGGTATAGCAAAAACAGTATTAATAGGGAAGCTAACAGAAAAATAATCCCACTTATACAAATAAGAAACATCTCTCTCTTATAACATAATCTTACAAACAAAAGATGTATCAAAATAAGAGAAAAATTGTTAGTAGAAGGAAAGACAGCTGAAAGGTCAGAACATAAATAAATAAAATAATGATTAAAAATAGAAATATTCAATCATACTAATAATGGTTTTTGAAAGATAAATAAAATTGATAAACTTTAACCACACTCATGAGAAAAAAAGAACACAGATTAATAAGCTCCAAAATAAATGAGAAGTTACAGCTTATATCAAAGCATTATAAAGCATCATAAGAAGATACAACAAATTATATGTAAATAAAATGGAAACCCTAGAAGAAATACACAAATTCTTAGAAAGACACAATCTCCAGGATGGAATGAGAAATAGAAAATATGAACAGATTACCACTAATGAAATTGAATTAGTAATTAAACAAAATTTCCCAAGAAACAAAATTCCAGGTGTAGACAGCTTCACAGTTGAATTCTGCCAAATATTTAGAGAAGAGCTATCACCTATACTTCTCAGAGAATTCCAAAAATTTGCAGATTAAGGAAGGCTTCCTACCCCACCTTTTTGTATCACACTACTACTAAAACTGGAACAAATACCTCAAAAAATTACAGGTTAAAAACTACTGATAAGCATTGATGTAAAAATCATCATTGAAATTTTAGCAAAGCAAAAAATGCATTATCAGGATTATATACTATGATTAAGTCCATTTAAATCCAGGGATGCAAAGTGATACATTACCTATAAATTAATCAATATGATACACCACACTAACAAATTAAATAATAAAAATTATATAGTCACATCAATAGAGTCATAAAATATTTTGACATTTCATTAACAATTTAAGATTATATTTCCCCTCAAATTGGGCATGAGGAAACATACCTCAACACAGTTAAAATCATATATGACAAGAACTCAGCTAGCATGACACTCACTGATTAAATGGTGAAAGCTTTACCTGTAAAAGCAGTAAGAAGACAAGAATGCTCACTCTTGCCAATTTTATTCAGTATAGTATTGGAAATTCCAACCATAGCTATCCAAATAAATGTAAATATAATATAGCTAATTAAGAATATGAGTAATAGTATCTGTTTGCAGATGACATACTTTAAACAGAAATCCTATAGATGGCACCTCAAAAGTAATAGGGCTTATCAATGCATTTGGTAAAATTTCAGAATGTAAAATTAACATACAGAAATCTTGCATTTCTTCACACTAACAACAAGCTAACAGATAAAGAAAGTGAGGGAACTGTCTCATTTACAGTTGCATTACAAAAAAAATCTAGAAATATATCCAACAAAGGAGGTAAAAGACCTGTACACAGAAAACTATAAAATATTTATAACAGAAATTGAAGATAATGCAAAGAGATGAAAGGATATACTGCGTTCATATATTAGGAAAAATATATTGTTTAAATGACAGTACTAGCCAAGAAAACACGTTAATTAAATTCAGTGCTTTTCAAAACAACAAGGGCATTTTCAAAATTTACAATAAATAATTCTAAAATATACATGTAAACACAAAAGTGTTGAAATCACTAAAGAAAAGAAAAGAAAAGAAAACAAACAATAAACACAAACATATTTGACAAAGAACAAAGAAGATGTATCACTTTCCCTGATTTAAAACTATAATACAAATCTACAGTAATAAAAAGAATATGGTAGTGGCACAGAACAAAGAAAATAATGGAACAAAAAGAATGCCTGAAAATGAAATCACACAGATTTGTTCATTTAGCCAATTACAAACAATGAATTTACAGTGGGGGAAAGGTAAACAACAGGCATATGAAACCGTTCAACAACACTAACAATCAGAAAATTGCAAGTCCAAAACACAACAAGATTTTAGGTCAGTCCTGTCAGAATGAATATAATCATAAAGACAACAAATATTAGTGTTGGTGAGGATGTAAGTTAAACAACCCTGATGCACTTCTGGAGAGAAAGTAAATTTGTGCGGCGACTGTGGAAAACAGTATGCAGTTTTATCTAAAAATTAAAAATGAAAGATAATCCAACGTTTCCATATCAGGATACTTATTCCAAGAAAATAAAAACAGAAACTAGAAAAGATAAATTCAAACCTATATTCACTGTGGCATTATTTACAATAAAGGGGATATAGAAGCAAATTAATTGTTCATCAATAGATGATGGATAAAGAAAATGTGTGTTTATAGAATATATATATACACATCAATATATTTTATTTTTATATTTTATAGATTTATCTATCTATTTATCTATCTATCTATATAAATGCACACACAAAGATAAAAATACAATGTGTTATTACTCACTTATATAAAGAATAAGTTTTTCATTTGCAACAAATGGGTAGACCAACAGTGTAAAATGCTAAGTGAAATAAGTCAGAAAGAGAATGACGTATGCTGTATGATTTTACTCATATATGGAATTTATAAGAAATGAACATAACACAACAGAAAAGGAGCATGTGGATTACTGATATTTCATCCACCAAACAAGGCATATATACACTTAGAAATATTTACTCTGACTTCGTAGACTTTTTCTATCACCAGTTTCTAAAATCAGACAAATTTCACCAAGAAACACTCTTCGAGCGAATTCTCCCCAATACACATGTAATTTACATAGTTTAGATAACCATGACATTCCGTGTTCCGAACATGTTTCATGCATCATGGATTCGACAAACATGCATTTCTGAGTTGTGAACATGTGGATTACTGATGTTACAAACACCAAACAAGGAATAGATGCACTTTGAAATATTTACTTTGACTTCGTAGATTTTTCCTATCACCAGTTCCAAAAATTAGACATTTTTTCACAGAAAAACACTCTTGGAGCGAACTCTACCCAATAGATATGTAATTTACATAGTTTCCCTCACCAAGACATTCCATGTTCCATACATGCTACATGCATGATGGATTCGACAAACATGAATTTCTGAGTTGTGAGCATGTGGATTACTGATCTTTCATCCATCAATAAAGGAATATTTACACTTAGAAATATTTACTCTGACTTCATAGATTTTTTCTAACACCAGTTTCAAAAATAAGATATTTTCACAGAAAAACACACTTGGAGCGAGTTCTACCCAATACAAATATGATTTCCATAGTTTCAATCAACATGACATTCTGTTATCCGAACATGATTCATGCATCATGGATTTGACAAACATGCATTTCTGAGTTTGTAGCATGTGGATTATTAATCTTTCATCTACCAAAAAAGGCATATTCACACTATGAAATATTCACTCTGACTTCATTGATTTCTCCTATCATTAGAATCAAAAATCAGAAATATTTCATTGATAAACACTCTTGGAGCGGTTTTTAACCAATGGATATGTTATTTATAGATTCCATCAACATGAAATTCTGTGGTCCGAACATGATACATGCATGAAGGATCTGACAAACATGCATTTCTGAGTTGTGAGCATGGGGATAATAGATCTTTCATCCACCTAACAAGGAATATTTGCACTGAGAATTATTTACTCTGACTTCACAGCTTTTTTCTATATCCAGTTTCAAAAATAAGACATTTTTCACAGAAAAACACTCTTGGAGCAAACTCTATCCAATACATATATGATTTCCATAGTTTCCATCAACATGAAATTCTGTGGTCGGAAAATGATTCATGCATGACAGATCCGACAAACATGCATTTCTGAGTTGTGAGCATGTGGATTAATGATCTTTCAACCACCAAACAAGGCATATTTGCACGAAGAAATATTCACTCTGACTTCGTTGATTTTTCCTATCATTAGAACCAAAAATCAGAAATATTTCACAGTAAAATACTCTTGGAGCAATTTTTAACCAATGGATATATAATTTACATAGATTCCATCAACATGAAATTCCGTGGCAAGAACATGATACATGCATGACAGACCCGAAAAACATGAATTTCTGAGTTGTGAGCATGTGGATTAATGATCTTTCATCCACCAATCAAGGCATATTTACACTAAGAAATATTTACTCTGACTTCGTAGATTTTTCCTACCACCAGATTCAAAAATCAGACATTTTTCACACAAAATACTTTTGGGGAGATTTCAAACAAAAAGATATGTAATTTACATAGATTCCATAAACATCAAGTTCTCTGTTCTGAACATGCTCCATGCATTATAGTTTCAACAAACATGCATTTTCAGTTCTTAGCAGGTGGATTACTGATCTTTCATTCTCTATTCAAGGCATATTTACATATAGAAACTTTTACTGAAATTCGCAGGTTTTTCCTTTCAGGAGTTCCAAATTGGTTCCTTTTTCACAGAAAATCCCTCCTGGAGCAACATTTACCCTATAGATATTTAATTTGAATAGATTCCCTCAACATGACTTTCCAAATTCCGTACATGATACATACATGACGGATTCGACAAACATACATTCCTGAGTTGAGAGCATGTGGATTACTGATCTTTTATCCTCTATACAAGGTATACTTCATCTAGAAACGTGTACTCAATTTCAAAAGTTTTTCCTAACACCAGGTTCGAATTCGTGCATTTTTCACAGAAAAATTCTCCTGGAGCGATATCAACCTAATAGATATGTAATTTTCATAGATTGGATCAACACGATATTCCGGGTTCTGTACTTAATACATGCATGACTTATTCAACAAACATGAATTTCTGAGGTGTGAGCATGTGGATTAATGACCTTTCATCCACCAAACAAGACATATATACACTTAGAAATATTTACTCTGACTTCGTAGATTTTGTCTATCACTAGATTCTAAAATCAGACATTTTTCACCAAGAAACACTCTTTGAGCAAATTCTCCCCAATACACATGTAAATTACATAGTTTATTTAACCATTACAATCTGTGTTCCGAACATGATTCATGGATCACGGATTAGACAACCATGAATTTCTGAGTTGTGAACATGTGGATTACTGATGTTTCAACCACCAAACAAGGTATATATGGACTTTGAAATGTTTACTTTGACTTCATAGGTTTTTCCTATCACCAGTTTAAAAAATCAGACTTTTTTCACAGGAAAACACTCTTGGAGCGAATTCTACCCAATAGAAATGTAATTAACATAGTTTCCCTCACCAAGACATTCCACGTTCCATACATGCTTCATGCATGATGGATTCGACAAACATGAATTTCTGAGTTGTGAGCATGTGCATTACTGATCTCTCATCCACCAAACAAGGCATATTTACACTTAGAAATATTTATTCTTACTTCATAGCTTTTTTCTATCACCAGTTGTGAAAAGAAGTCATTTTTCTCTGAAAAATACTCTTGGAGTGAATTCTACCCAAGACAAATATGATTTCCATAGTTTCCATCAACATGACATTCCGTTATCCGAACATGATTCATGCATCATGGATTTGATAAACATACATTTCTGTCCTTACATGATACATGCATGACGGATTCGACAAACATGAAATCCTGAGTTGTGAGTATGTGGATTATTGATCTTTCATACACCAAAAAAGGTAGATTTACACTAAGAAATATTAACTCTGACTTCTTACATTTTTCTTATCACCAGTTTCAAAAATCAGAATTTTTTCACAGAAAAATCCTTTTGGAGTGAATTGTACACAATACACATGTGATTTACATAGATTCCAAAATTTCATTCAGTGTTCTATACAAGCTTCATGCAAGATGGATTCAACAAACAAGGCTTTCTGAGGTTTGAGCATGTGGATTACTGACCATTCATCCACCAAATAAGACATATTCACACTTAGAAAAGTTTACTCTAACTTTGTAGATTTTTTCTATGACCAGATTCAAAAACCAGACATTTTTCACAAAAAAATACTTTTGGAAAGTTTTCTAACAAATAGGTATGTAATTTACATAGATTCCTTCAACATGACATTCCGTGATCCGAACATGCTACATGCATGATGGATCTGACAAACATGCATTTCTGAGTTGTGAGCATGTGGATTAATGAACTTTCATCCACCAAATAAGGCATATTTACACTAAGAAATATTTACACTAACTTCATAAATTTTTCTTAGAACCAGATTCAATAATCAGACATTTCTCACAGATAAATACTTCTTCAGAGATTTCTAACAAACAGGTATTTAATTTACATAGATTCCATCAACATGACATTCTCTGATCTGAACATGCTACATGCATGATAGTTTCAACAAACATGCATTTCTCTGTGGTTAGCAGGTGGAGTACTGATCTTTCATCCTCTATTCAAGGCATAAGTACATATAGAAACTTTCACTGAAATTCACAAGTTTTTCCTAACACAAGTTTCGAATTGGTTAATTTTTCACAGAGAAACCCTCCTGGAACGATTTTTACCCTATAGATATGTAATTTGAATAGATTCCATCAGCATGACATTCTGTGTTCCATACATGGTACATGCATGACTGATTCGACAAACATGCATTCCTGAGTTGAGAGCATGTGGATTACTGATATTTCATCTTCTATACAAGGTATAATTTCATCTAGAAATGTGTACACATTTTCAGAACTTTTGACCAACACCAGTTTCGAATTCATACATTTTTCACAGAAAAATAATCCTGGAGTGATTTCTACGCAATAGATATGCAATTTACATAGATTAGATCAACATGACATTCCTGGTTCCGTACATGATGCATGGATGAATAATTCGACAAACATGCATTTCTGAGTTGTGAGCATGTGTATAACTGATCTTTCATCCAACAAACAAGGCACATTTACGATTAGAAATATTCACTCTAACTTTGTAGATTTTTTCTATCACCAGTTTCAAAAATCAGTCATTTTTCCCCAAAAAACATTCTTTGAGGAAATTCTCCCCAATAAACATGTAATTTACAAAGTTTAGATAAAAATGACATTCCGTGTTCCAAACAAATTTCATGCATCACAGATTGGACACACATGAATTTCTGAGTTGTGACAATGTGAATTACTGATCTATCATCCACCAAAAAAGGCATATTTGCACTTAGAAATATTAAATTATATTTCGAAGATTTTTTCTTTCACCAGTTTGAGAACAAGATGTTTTTCACTGAAAAATAATTTTCGAGTGAAGTCTAACCAATACACTTGAAATTTACATAGATTCCATCCACATGAAATTCTGTGGTCTGAACATGATACATACATGACAGATTCGACAAACATGCATTTCTGAGTTGTGAGTATGTGGAATATTTATTTTTCATCAACCAAACAAAGCATATTTAGACTAAGAAATATTAACTCTGACTTCTTAGCTTTCTCCTATCACCAGTTTCAAAAAATCAGACTTTTTTCACAGAAAACACTCTTGGAGCGAATTCTACCTTATGGACATGTGATTTACATAGATTCCATCAACATGTCATTCCGTTTTCCATTCATGCTACATGCATGATGGATTCGACAAACAAGCATTTCTGAGTTTTGAGCATGTGGATTACATATCATTCAACCACCAAAAAGGCATATACACACGTAGAAATATTCACTCTAACTTTGTAGATTTTTCCTATGACCAGATTCAACAATCAGACATTTTTCACAAAAATACAATTTTGGATAGATTACTAACAAGTAGGTACGTAATTTACATAAATTACATCAACATGACAGTCCATGTTCCGAACATGTACATGCATCAGAGATTCGACAAACATGCATTTCTGAGTTGTGAGCATGTGGATTACCAAACTTTCACATCTATACAAGGCATATTTATATCTAGTAACGTTTACTCAGCTTCGCAAGCTTTTCCTGACACCAGTTTCGTGTCCTTGCATTTTTCACAGAAAAGTACTCTTGGAGCGATTTCTACCCAATAGATATAGAACTTAAATAGATGCCATCAACATGATATTCCGTGTTCCGAACATGCTACACGCATGATAATTTCAACAAAAATGTATTTCTTCATCGGGAGCGGGTGGATAACTGATCTTTAGTCCTCTATTCAGGGCATATTTACATATGTAAACTGTTAATGCATTTCACAGATTTTTCATAACACCAGATTTGAATTGGTTCAATTTTAACAGAAAAACCCTCCTGGAGCTATTTCTACCCAATAGATATGTAATTTTCATAGATCCCATTAAAATAAATTTTCATGTTCTGAATATTAAACATGCAAAACAGATTCAACACACGAGCATTTCTGAGTTCACAGATTGTGGATTAATGATTACTCATCCTTTATACAAGGCATATTTACATCTAATAGCGTTTACATAATTTCACAACTTTTTCCTGACACCAGTTTCTAATTCGTGCATTTTTCACAGAAAAATACTGCTGGAGGGATTTCTACAAAATAGATATGAAATTTACAAAGATTCCATCAACATGTCATTCTGTGTTCCAAACATGCTGCAAGCATGAAGGATTTGACAAACATACATTTCTGATTTGTGAGCATGTGGATTACTGAACTTTCATCCACCAAACAAGGCATAATTGCACATAGAAATATTCAATCTGATTTCAGAGTTCTTCCTATCACCAGATTCAAAAATCAGAGATTTTTCACAGAAAAATGCTTTTGGAGAGATTTCTAACAAATAGGTATGTAATTTACATAGATTCCATCAACATGACATTTCATGATCTGAACTTGCTTCATGCATCATGGATTCGACAAACATGCCTTTTTAGTAGTGAGTAGGTGGATTATTGATCTTTCACCCACCACACAAGGCATATTTGCTCTTAGAAATATTTAATATGATTTTGTAAATTTTTCCTTTCATCAGAATCAAAAATTAGAAATTTTTCACAGAAAAATACTCCTGGAGCGATTTCTACACAATAGATATGTCATTTACATAGATTCTATCAACATGACATTCCACGTTCCAAACATGCTACATGCATGATGGTTTAGACAAAGATGCATTTCTGACATATGAGCATTTGGATTACAGATCTTTCTTCCACCAAACAGGGCATATTAACCCTAAGAAATATTCACTCTGACTTCGTAGATTTTTTCAATCTTCAGAATCAAAAATTTAAAATTTTTCACAGAAAAATACTCTTGAAGCATTTTTTAACCCATGGATATGTAATTTACATAGATTCCTTCAACGTGAAATTCCGTGGTCCGAACATGATACATGCATGATGGATCCGACAAACATGCATTTCTGAGTTATGAGCATGTGAATTACTGAACTTTCGTCCACCAAACAAGGCATATTTGCACATAGAAATATTTAATATAATTTAATAGATTTTTTCTATCTCCAGATTCAAAAATCAGAGATTTTTCACAAAAAAATACTTTTTTAGAGATTTCTAACAAATAGGTATATAATTTACATAGATTCCATCAACATGAAATTTCGTGATCTGAACATGCTTCATGCATCATGGATTTGACAAACATGCATTTCTGAGTTGTTAGCAGGTGGATTATTGATCTTTCATGCGCCAAACGAGGCGTATTTGCACTTTGAGATATTTAATTTGATTTCATAGATTTTTCCTTTCATCAGAATCAAAAATCAGAAGTTTTACACAGAAAAATACTTCTGGAGAGATTTCTACCCAATAGATATGTCATTTACATAGATTATATCAACATGACCTTCCACATTCCGAACATGCTACATGCATGATGGATCCAACAAACACGCATTTGTAAGTTGTGAGCATGTGGATTAATGATCTTTCATCCACCAAATAAGGCATATTTACTCTAAGAAATATTTACACTGACTTCATAGGTTTTTCCCAGCACCAGATTCAAAAATCATACATTTCTCCCTGAAAAATAATTTTTGAGAGATTTCTAACAAATAGGTATGTAATTTACATAGATTCCATCAACATGACATTCTCTGTTCCGAACATGCTACATGCATTATAGTTTCAGCAAACATGCATTTCTCTGTGGTTAGCAGGTGGATTACTGATCTTTCATCCTCTATTCTAGGCATAATTACATACAGAAACTTTTACTGAAATTCGCAGGTTTTTCCCAACACCAGTTTCGAGTTGGTTAATTTTTCACAGAAAAACCCTCCTTTAGCGATTTCTACCCTATAGATAAGTAATTTTAATAGATCCATTCAACATGATATTCCATGCTCCATACACGCTACATCCATCACAGAATAGACAAACATGCATTCCTGAATTGAGGGCATGTGGATTTCTGATATTTCATCCTCTATACAAGGTATAATTTCGTCTAGAAACGTGTACACAATTTCAGAACTTTTTACCAACACCAGTTTCAAATTGTGCATTTTTCACAGAAAAATAATCCTGGAGCAATTTCTAACCAATTGATATGTAATTTACATAGATTCGATCAACATGACATTCCGGGTTCCGTACCTGGGGCATGCATGACGGATTTGACAAACATGCATTTCTGAGTTCACAGAATGTGGATTAATGATCACTCATCCTTTGTACAAGGCATATTTACATCTTGTAACGTTTACGTAATTTCACAAGTTTTCCCTGACACCAGTTTCTAATTCATGCATTTTTCACAAAAAACTACTCCTGGAGGGAATTCTACAAAATACGTATGAAATTTACAAAGACTCCCTCAACATGTCATTCTGTGTTCCAAACATGCTGCAAGCATGTAGGATTCAACAAACATGCATTTCTCAGTTGTGAGCAGGTGTATTATTGATCTTCTATCCGCCAAACGTGGCATATTTGCACTTAGAAATATTAAATCTGATTTGGTACATTTTTCCTTTCATCAGAATCAAAAATTAGAAATTTGTCACTGAAAAATACTCCTGGAGCGATTTCTACCCAATAGATATGTCATTTACATTGATTCTATCAACATGACATTCCACATTCCAAACATGCTACATGCATGACGGTTTAGACAAAGTTGAATTTCTGACATATGAGCATTTGGATTACAGATCTTTCTTCCACCAAACAGGGCATATTAACCCTAAGAAATATTCACTCTGACTTCGTAGATTTTTTCATACTGCAGAATCAAAAATTTAAAATTTTTCTCAGAAAAATACTCTTGAAGCATTTTTTAACCCATGGATATGTAATTTACATAGATTCCTTCAACGTGAAATTCCGTGGTCCGAACATGCTACATGCATGATGGATCCGACACACATGCATTTCTGAGTTATGAGCATGTGGAATATAGATCATTCATACACCAAACAAGGCTTATTTGCACATAGAAATATTTAATATGATTTAATAGATTTGTTTCTATCTCCAGATTCAAAAATCAGAGATATTTCACAGAAAAATACTTTTTTAGAGATTTCTAACAAATAGGTATATAATTTGCATAGATTCCATCAACATGAAATGTTGTGATCCGAACATGCTTCATGCATCAAGGATTTGACAAACATGCATTTCTGAGTTGTGAGCAGGTGGATTATTAATCTTTCATGCGCCAAATTAGGCGTGTTTGCACTTTGAAATGTTTAATTTGATTTCATAGATTTTTCCTTTCATCAGAATCAAAAATCAGAAGTTTTACACAGAAAAATACTTCTGGAGAGATTTCTACCCAATAGATATGTCATTTACATAGATTCTATCAACATGACCTTCCACATTCCGAACATGGTACATGCATGACGAATTTGACAAAGATGCATTTCTGAATTATGTTCATGTGGATTACAGATCTTTCATCCACCAAACAAGGCATATTTACACTAAGAAATATTCACTCTGACTTCATAGATTTCTCCTACCATCAGAATCAAAAAGCAGAAATTTCTCACAGAAAATTACTCTTGGAGCGATTTTTAACCAATGGATATGTAATTTACATGGATTCCTTCAAGATGAAATTCCGTGGTCTGAACATGCTACATGCATGATGGATCCGACAAACACGCATTTCTGAGTTGTGAGCATGTGGATTAATGATCTTTCATCCACCAAATAAGGCATATTTACACTAAGAAATATTTACACTGACTTCATAGGTTTTTCCCAGCACCAAATTCAAAAATCATACATTTCTCCCTGAAAAATAATTTTTGAGAGATTTCTAACAAATAGGTATGTAATTTACATAGATTCCATCAACATGACATTCTCTGTTCTGAACATGCTACATGCATTATAGTTTCAACAAACATGCATTTCTCTGTGGTTAGCAGGTGGATTACTGATCTTTCATCCTCTATTCTAGGCATAATTACATATAGAAACTTTTACTAAAATTCGCAGGTTTTTCCCAACACCATTTTCAAGTTGGTTAATTTTTCACAGAAAAACCCTCCTTTAGCGATTTCTACCCTATAGATAAGTAATTTTAATAGATTCCATCAACATGATATTCCATGCTCCGTACATGCTACATGCATCACAGAATTGACAATCATGCTTTCCTGAGTTGAGGGCATGTGGATTTCTGATATTTCATCCTCTATACAAGGTATAATTTCGTCTAGAAACGTGTACACAATTTCAGAACTTTTTACCAACACCAGTTTCAAATTTGTGCATTTTTCACAGAAAAATAATCCTGGAGCAATTTCTAACCATTTGATATGTAATTTACATAGATTCGATCAACATGACATTCTGGGTTCCGTACATGCTGCATGCATGACGGAATCGACAAACATGCATTTCTGAGTTCACAGAATGTGGATTAATGATCACTCATCCTTTGTACAAGGCATATTTACATCTTGTAACGTTTACATAATTTCACAAGTTTTTCCTGACACCAGTTTCTAATTCATGTATTTTTCACAAAAAACTACTCCTGGAAGGAATTCTACAAAACAGGTATGAAATTTACAAAGACTCCCTCAACATGTCATTCTGTGTTCCAAACATGCTGCAAGCATGTAGGATTCAACAAACATGCATTTCTGAGTTGTGAGCATGTGGATTACTGCACTTTCATACACCAAAAAAGGCATATTTGTACATAGAAATATTTAATATGATTTCGTAGCTTTTTCCTGTCAACAGATTCAAAAATAAGAGATTTTTCCCAGAAAAATTCTTTTGGAGAGATTTCTAACAAATAGGTATGTAATTACAAGGATTCCTTCAACATGATATTTTGTGATCCGAACATGCTTCATGCATCACGGATTCAACAAACATGCATTTCTCAGTTGTGAGCAGGTGGATTATTGATCTTCTATCTGCCAAACGAGGCATATTTGCACTTAGAAATATTAAATCTGATTTCGTAGATTTTTACTTTCATCAGAATCAAAAATCAGACATTTTTTACTGAAAAATCCTCTTGGAGCGATTCTACCTTGTAGATATGTGATTTACATAGATTCCATCAACATGTCATTCCGTGTTCCATTCGTGCTACATGCATAATGGATTAGACAAACAAGCATTTCTGAGTTGAACATGTGGAATACTGATCATTCAAACACCAAAAAAGGCATATACACTCTGAGAAATATTTACTCTAACTTCGTAGATTTTTCCTACGACCAGATTAAAAAATCACACATTTTGAACATAAATATACTTTTGGAGAGATTTCTAACAATTAGCTATGTAATTTTCATAGATTCCATCAACATGACATTCCATGTTCCGAACAAGTACATCCATCAGAGATTTGACAAACATTCATTCCTGAGTTGTGAGCATGTGGATTACTGAATTTTCATCCACCAAAGCATATTTGCACATAGAAATATTTAATATTATTTAAAAGATTTTTCCTACCACCAGATTCAAATATCAGAGATTTTTCACAGAAAAATCCTTTTGAAGAGATTTCTAATAGGTATGAAATTTACATAGATTCTTTCAACATGATTTTTCGTGATCCGAACATGCTTCATGCAACATGGATTCTACAAACATGCATTTCTGAGTTGTGAGCAGGTGGAGTATTGATCTTTCATCTGCCAAACGAGGCATATTTGCACTTTGAAATATTTAGTCTGATTTCGTAGATTTTTCCTATCATCAGAATCAAAAATCAGAAATTTCTCACAGAAAAATACTCTTGGAGCGATTTTTAACCAATGGATATGTAATTTACATAGATTCCATTCAGATGAATATCCATGGCCCGTTAATACTACATACATGACAGATTCAACATACATGCATTTCTGAGTTGTGAGCAGGTGGATTATTAATCTTTCATCCTCCAAATAGACATATTTGCACTTAGAAATATTTAATCTGATTTCATAGATTTTTCCTATCATCAGAATCAAAAATCAGAAGTTTTTCACAGAAAAATACTCATGGAGCGATTTCTACCCAGTAGATATGTCATTTACATAGATTCTATCAACATGACATTCCACGTTCCGAACATGCTACATGCATGACAGATTTAACCAAGATGCATTTCAGAATTATGAGCATGTGAATTACAGTGCTTTCATCTACCATTTAGGCATATTTACACTCAGAAATATGCACTCTGACTTTGTAGATTTTTCCTACCATCAGAATCAAAAATCAGAAATTTCTCACAGAAAAATACTCTTGGAGCGTTTATTAACCAATGGATATGTAATTTACATAGATTCCATCAACATGAACTTTCGTGGTCCGAACATGCCACAGGCATTATGGATCTGACAAACATGCATTTCTGAGTTGTGAGCATGTGGATTCCCGAACTTTCATCCACCAAATAAGGCAGATTTGAACATAGAATTATTTAATATGATTTCGTAGCTTTCTCCTATCACCAGGTTCAAAAATCAAAGATGTTTCAAAGCAATATACTTTTGGAGAGATTTCTAACAAATAGGTATCTAGTTTACATACATTCCATCAACATGACATTTCGTGATCTGAACATGCTTCATGCATCACGGATTCCACAAACATGCATTTCTCAGTTGTAAGCAGGAGGAGTATTGATCTTTCATCCGCCAAACGAGGCATATTTGCACTTAGAAATATTTAATCTGATTTTGTAGATTTTACCTTTCATCAGAATCAAAAATCAGTAATATTTCACGAAAAATACTCCTGGGGCGCTTTCTACTCAATAGATATGTAATTTAGATAGATTCTATCAACATGACATTCCACGTTCCAAACATGCTACATGCATGATGGTTTAGACAAAGATGCATTTCTGACATATGAGCATGTGGATTACAGATCTTTCATCCACCAAACAGGGCATATTAACACTAAGAAATATTCACTCTGACTTCGTAGATTTTTTCAAACTTCAGAATCAAAAATTTAAAATTTTTCACAGAAAAATACTCTTGAAGTGTTTTTTAACCCATGGATATGTAATTTACATAGATTCGTTCTACGTGAAATTCCGTGGTCCGGACATGCTACTTGCATGATGGATCCGACAAACATGCATTTCTGAGTTATGATCATGTGGATTACTGAACTTTCGTCCACCAAACAAGGCATATTTGCACATGGAAATATTTAATATACTTTCATAGATTTTTTCTATCACTAGATTCAAAAATCAGAGATATTTCACAGAAAAATACTATTTTAGAGATTTCTAACAAATAGGTATATAATTTGCATAGATTCCATCAACATGAAATGTCGTGATCTGAACATGCTTCATGCATCAAGGATTTGACAAACATGAATTTCTGAGTTGTGACCAGGTGGATTATTAATCTTTCATATGCCAAACGAGGCGTATTTGCACTTTGAAATATTTAATCAGATTTCGTAGATTTTTCCTTTCATCAGAATCAAAAATCAGAAGTTTTTTTACAAAAAAATACTTCTGGAGAGATTTCTACCCAATAGATAAGTCTTTTACATAGATTCTATCAACATGACATTCCACATTCCGAACATGGTACATGCATGACGGATGACACAAAGATGCATTTCTGAGTTATGATCATGTCGATTACAGATCTTTCATCCACCAAACAAGGCATAATTACACTAAGTAATATTCACTCTGACTTCGTAGATTTTTCCTATCATCAGAATCAAAAAGCAGAAATTTCTCACAGAAAAATACTCTTGGAGCGATATTTAACCAATGGATATGTAACTTACATAGATTCATTCAACATGAAATTCCGTGGTCAGAACATGCTACATGCATGATGGATCCGACAAACACGCATTTCTGAATTGTGGGCATGTGGATTAATGTTCTTTCTTCCACCAAATAAGGCATATTTACACTAAGAAATATTTACACTGACTTCATAGGTTTTTCCCAGCACCAGATTCAAAAATCATACATTTCTCCCTGAAAAATAATTTTTGAGAGATTTCTAATAAATAGGTATGTAATTTACATAGATTCCATCAACATGACATTCTCTGTTCCGAACATGCTACATGCATTATAGTTTCAACAAACATGCATTTCTCTGTGGTTAGCAGGTGGAGTACTGATCTTTCATCCTCTATTCATGGCATTATTTCTTATAGAAACTTTTACTGAAATTCGCAGGTTTTTCCTAACACCAGTTTTGAATTGGTTAATTTTTCACAAGAAAACCCTCCTGTAGCGATTTCTACCCTATAGATATGTAATTTGAATAGATAAGATCAACATGAATTTCCGTGTTCCGTACATGCTACATGAATGACGAATTAAACAAACATGCATTCCTGAGTTGACAGCATGTGGATTACTGATCTTTATCCTCTATACAAGGTATAATTTCATCCAGAAACGTGTACACAATTTCAGAAATTTTGACCAACACCAGATTCTAATTCATGCATTTTTCACAGAAAAATATTCCTGGAGCTATTTCTACACAATAGATATGAAATTTACATAGATTTGATCAATATGAAATTCCTGGTTCTGTACATGCTGCATGCATCATGGATCCGACAAACATGCATTTCTGAGTTGTGAGCATTTGTATTACTGATCTTTCATCCAACAAACAAGGCATATGAACACTTAGAAATATTCACTCTGACTTCGTAGATTATCTCTATTAGCAGTTGCAAAAATCAGTCTTTTTTCACAAAAAAACACACTTTGAGCAAATTCTCCCCAATGCACATTTAATTTACACAGTTTACATAACAATGGAATTCCGTGTTCCAAACAAATTTCATGCATCATGGATTCGAGAAACATGAATTTCTGATTTGTGACAATATGAATTCTGATCTGTCATCCAGCAAAATAGGCATATTCGCACTTAGAAATATTAAATCATATTTCATAGTTTTTTTCTATTACCTGTTTGAAAAACAAGACATTTTTCATGAAAAATAATTTTCGAGCGAAGTCTAACCAATACACATGTAATTTAAATAGATTCCATCCACATGAAATTCCATGGTCCGAACATGCTACATACATGACAGATTCAACAAACATGCATTTCTGAGTTGTGTGTATGTGGATTACTTATTTTTCATTCACCAAAGCATATTTAGACTAAGAAATATTAACTTTGACTTCTTAGATTTTTCCTAGCACCAGTTTCAAAAATCAGACTTTTTTCACAGAAAAATCCTCATGAAGCGAATTCTACCTTATAGACCTGTGATTTACATAGATTCCATCCACATGTCATTCCGTGTTCCATTCATGCTACATGCATGATGGATTCAACAAACAAGCATTTCTGAGTTTTGAGCATGTGGATTACAGATCATTCATTTACCAAAAAAGGCATATACACACTTAGAAATATTTACTATAACTTCGTAGAATTTTCCTATGGCCAGATTCAAATATCAGACATTTTTCACAAAAATATACATTTGGGGAGATTTCTAACAAATAGGGATGTAATTTACATAGATTCCATCAACATGACATTCCATGTTCCGATCATGTACATGCATCAGAGGTTCGACAAACATGCATTTCTGAGTTGTGTTCATGTGGATTACCAAACTTTCAACCTCTATACATGGCATATTTCTATCTAGTAATGTTTACTCAGTTTCACAAGCTTTTCCTGACACCAGTTTCAAGTCCTTGCATTTTTCACAGAAAAGTACTCTTGGAGCGAATTCTACCCAATAGCAACAGAATTTACATAGGTGCCATCAACATGATATTCCATGTTCTGAACATGCTACACGCATGATAGTTTCAACAAACATGTATATCTCCATTGTGAGCGGGTGGATAAATGATCTTCAGCCCTCTATTCAGGGCATATTTACATATGGAAACTTTTACTGAATTTCGCAGATTTTTCATAACCCCAGTTTCAAATTGGTTCATTTTTCACAGAAAAACCCTCCTGGAGCTTTTTCTACCCAATAGATATATAATTTTTATAGATTCCATTAAACATGAATTTTCATGTTCCGAACATGATACATGCAAACAGATTCAACAAACGACCATTTCTGAGTTCACAGATTGTGGATTAATGATCACTCATCCTTTATACAAGGCATATTTACATCTAGTAACGTTTACCTAATTTCACAAGTTTTTCCTGACACCAGTTTCTAATTCGTGCATTTTTCACAGAAATATACTCCTGGAAGGATTTCTACAAAATAGATATGAAATTTACAAAGATTCCCTCAACATGTCATTCTGTGTTCCAAACATACTGGAAGCATGAAGGATTCAACAAACATGCATTTCTGAGTTGTGAGTATGTGGATTACTGAACTTTCATTCACCAAAACAGGCATAATTACACATAGAAATATTTATTATGATTTCGGAGATTTTTCCTATCACCAGATTCAAAAATCAGAGATTTTTCACAGAAAAATACTTTTGGAGAGATATCTAACACTTAGGTATGTAACTCACATACATTCCATCAACATGACATTTCGTGATCTGAACATGCTTCATGCATCACAGATTCGACAAAAATGCATTTCTGAGTTGTGAGCAGGTGGATTATTTATCTTTCATCTGCCAAAATGGCGTATTTGCTCTTAGAAATATTTAATTTGATTTCGAACATTTTTCCTTTCATCAGAATCAAAAACTAGAAATTTTTCACAGAAAAATACTCCTGGAGCGATTTCTACCCAATACATATGTAATTTACAAAGATTCCCTCAACATGACATTCCACGTTCCTAACATGCTACATGCACGTCGGATTACACAAAGATGCATTTCTGAATTATGAGCATGTGGATTACAAATTTTTCATCCACCAAACAAGGCATAATTAAACTAAGAAATATTCACTATGATTTCATAGATTTTTCCTATCATCAAAATCAAAAATCATAAATTTTTCACAGAAAAATACTCTTGGAGCGATTTTTAAACAATGGATATGTAATTTACATAGATTCCATCAACATGATATTCCGTGGTTGGAACATGCTACATGCATGAAAGATCCGACAAACATGCATTTCTGAGTTGTGAGCATGTGGATCAATGATCTTTCATCCAACAAATAGGGCATATATACACTAAGAAATATTTACACTGACTTTGTAGATTTTTCCTATCACCAGATGTAAAAATCAGACATTTCCCCAGAAAAATACTTTTTGAGAGATTCCTAACAAATAGGTATGTAATTTACATAGATTCCATCAACATGACATTCTCTCTTATGAACATGCTTCATGCATGATAGTTTCAACAAACATGCATTTCTCTGTGGTTAGCAGGTGGATTACTGATCTTTCATCCTCTATTCATGGCATAATTACATATAGAATCTTTTACTGAAATTCGCAAGTTTTTCCTAACACCAGTTTTGAATTGGTTAATTTTTCACAAAAAAACCCTTCTGGAGCGATTTCTACCCTATTGATATGTAGTTTGAATAGATTCCATCAACATGACATGCCGTGTTCCGTACATGCTTCATGCATGACATATTCGACAAACATGCATTCCTGAGTTGGGAGCATGTGGATTACTGATCTTTCATCCTCTATACAAGGTATAATGTCATCTAGAAAAGTGTACACAATTTCAGGACATTTGACCAATACCAGTTTCGTATTCATGCATTTTTCACAGAAAAAAAATCCTGGAGCGATTTCTACGCTATAGATATGTAATTTACATAGATTCGATCAACATGACATCCCTGGTTCCGTACATGATGTATGCATGATGGATTCGAACAACATGCATTTCTGAGTTGTGAGCATGTGTGTTACTGATCTTTCATCCTACATAAAAGGCATATTTACACTTAGAAGTATTCACTCTAACTTAGTAGATTTTTTCTATAACCAGTTTCAAAAATCAGTTATTTTTCACCAAAAAACACTCTTTGAGCGAATTCTCCCCAATACACATGTAATTTACACAGTTTAGATAACCATGACATTCCGTGTTCCAAAAAATTTCATGCATCTCGGATTCGACAAACATGAATTTCTTATTTGTGACAATGTGAATTACTGATCTTTCATACACCAAAAAAGACATATTTGCACTTAGAAATATTAAATCATATTTCGTGGATTTTTTCTTTCAACAGTTTGAAGAGCAAGACGTTTTTCACTGAAAAATAATTTTTGAGCGAAATCTAACCAATAAACATGTAATTTACATAGATTCCACCCACATGAAATTCTGTGGTCCGAACATGTTTCATCCATAATAGATTCGATAAACATGCATTTCTGAGTTGTGAGCAGGTGGATTACTTATTTTTCATCCACCAAAGCATATTTACGCTAAGAAATATTAACTCTGACTTCTTAGCTTTTTCCTATCACCAGTTTCAAAAATCAGACTATTTTCAAAGAAAAATCCTCTTGGAGCAAATTCTACCTTGTAGATATGTGATTTACATAGATTCCATCAACATGTCATTCCGTGTTCCATTTGTGCTACATGCATGATGGATTCGACAAACAAGCATATCTGAGGTTTGAGCATGTGGAATACTGATCATTCATACACCAAAAAAGGCATATACACACTGAGAAATATTGACTCTAACTTTGTAGATTTTTCCTATGATGAGATTCAAAAATCAGACATTTTTCACCAAAATATACTTTTGGAGAGATTTCTAACAATTAGGTATGAAATTTACATAGATTCCATCACTATGACATTCTGTGTTCTAAATATGTACATGCATCAGAGATTCAACAAACATGCGTTTCTGAGTTGTGAGCATGTGTATTACAGAACTTTCATCCACCAAACAAAGCATATTTGCACATACAAATATTTAATATGATTTCAAAGCTTTTTCCTACCACCAGACTCAAAAATTAGAGATTTTTCACAGAAAACACTTTTGGAGAGATTTCTAACAAATAGGTATGTAATTTACATAGATTCTTTCAACATGATATTTCGTGATCTGAACATGCTTCATGCAACAGGGATTCGACAATCATAAATTTCTGAGTTGTGAACAGGTGGAGTATTCATCTTTCATCCGCCAAATGATGCATATTTGCACTTTGAAATATTTAATCTGATTTCGTAGATTTTTCCTATCATCAGAATCAAAAATCAGAAATTTCTCACAGAAAAATACTCTTGGAGTGATTTTTAAACAATGGATATGTAATTTACATAGACTCCATTCACATGAATATCCATGATCCTTTCATACTACATACATGACAGATTCGAAAAACATGCATTTCTGATTTGAGAGCAGGTGGAGTATTGATGTTTCATCTGCCAAAGCATGCATATTTGCACTTAGAAATATTTAATCTGTTTTTGTATATTTTACCTTTCATCAGAATCAAAAATCAGAGATTTTTCACAGAAAAATACTTTTGGAGAGATATCTAACACTTAGGTATGTAACTCACATACATTCCATCAACATGACATTTCGTGATCTGAACATGCTTCATGCATCACAGATTCGACAAAAATGCATTTCTGAGTTGTGAGCAGGTGGATTATTTATCTTTCATCTGCCAAAATGGCGTATTTGCTCTTAGAAATATTTAATTTGATTTCGAACATTTTTCCTTTCATCAGAATCAAAAACTAGAAATTTTTCACAGAAAAATACTCCTGGAGCGATTTCTACCCAATACATATGTAATTTACAAAGATTCCCTCAACATGACATTCCACGTTCCTAACATGCTACATGCACGTCGGATTACACAAAGATGCATTTCTGAATTATGAGCATGTGGATTACAAATTTTTCATCCACCAAACAAGGCATAATTAAACTAAGAAATATTCACTATGATTTCATAGATTTTTCCTATCATCAAAATCAAAAATCATAAATTTTTCACAGAAAAATACTCTTGGAGCGATTTTTAAACAATGGATATGTAATTTACATAGATTCCATCAACATGATATTCCGTGGTTGGAACATGCTACATGCATGAAAGATCCGACAAACATGCATTTCTGAGTTGTGAGCATGTGGATCAATGATCTTTCATCCAACAAATAGGGCATATATACACTAAGAAATATTTACACTGACTTTGTAGATTTTTCCTATCACCAGATGTAAAAATCAGACATTTCCCCAGAAAAATACTTTTTGAGAGATTCCTAACAAATAGGTATGTAATTTACATAGATTCCATCAACATGACATTCTCTCTTATGAACATGCTTCATGCATGATAGTTTCAACAAACATGCATTTCTCTGTGGTTAGCAGGTGGATTACTGATCTTTCATCCTCTATTCATGGCATAATTACATATAGAATCTTTTACTGAAATTCGCAAGTTTTTCCTAACACCAGTTTTGAATTGGTTAATTTTTCACAAAAAAACCCTTCTGGAGCGATTTCTACCCTATTGATATGTAGTTTGAATAGATTCCATCAACATGACATGCCGTGTTCCGTACATGCTTCATGCATGACATATTCGACAAACATGCATTCCTGAGTTGGGAGCATGTGGATTACTGATCTTTCATCCTCTATACAAGGTATAATGTCATCTAGAAAAGTGTACACAATTTCAGGACATTTGACCAATACCAGTTTCGTATTCATGCATTTTTCACAGAAAAAAAATCCTGGAGCGATTTCTACGCTATAGATATGTAATTTACATAGATTCGATCAACATGACATCCCTGGTTCCGTACATGATGTATGCATGATGGATTCGAACAACATGCATTTCTGAGTTGTGAGCATGTGTGTTACTGATCTTTCATCCTACATAAAAGGCATATTTACACTTAGAAGTATTCACTCTAACTTAGTAGATTTTTTCTATAACCAGTTTCAAAAATCAGTTATTTTTCACCAAAAAACACTCTTTGAGCGAATTCTCCCCAATACACATGTAATTTACACAGTTTAGATAACCATGACATTCCGTGTTCCAAAAAATTTCATGCATCTCGGATTCGACAAACATGAATTTCTTATTTGTGACAATGTGAATTACTGATCTTTCATACACCAAAAAAGACATATTTGCACTTAGAAATATTAAATCATATTTCGTGGATTTTTTCTTTCAACAGTTTGAAGAGCAAGACGTTTTTCACTGAAAAATAATTTTTGAGCGAAATCTAACCAATAAACATGTAATTTACATAGATTCCACCCACATGAAATTCTGTGGTCCGAACATGTTTCATCCATAATAGATTCGATAAACATGCATTTCTGAGTTGTGAGCAGGTGGATTACTTATTTTTCATCCACCAAAGCATATTTACGCTAAGAAATATTAACTCTGACTTCTTAGCTTTTTCCTATCACCAGTTTCAAAAATCAGACTATTTTCAAAGAAAAATCCTCTTGGAGCAAATTCTACCTTGTAGATATGTGATTTACATAGATTCCATCAACATGTCATTCCGTGTTCCATTTGTGCTACATGCATGATGGATTCGACAAACAAGCATATCTGAGGTTTGAGCATGTGGAATACTGATCATTCATACACCAAAAAAGGCATATACACACTGAGAAATATTGACTCTAACTTTGTAGATTTTTCCTATGATGAGATTCAAAAATCAGACATTTTTCACCAAAATATACTTTTGGAGAGATTTCTAACAATTAGGTATGAAATTTACATAGATTCCATCACTATGACATTCTGTGTTCTAAATATGTACATGCATCAGAGATTCAACAAACATGCGTTTCTGAGTTGTGAGCATGTGTATTACAGAACTTTCATCCACCAAACAAAGCATATTTGCACATACAAATATTTAATATGATTTCAAAGCTTTTTCCTACCACCAGACTCAAAAATTAGAGATTTTTCACAGAAAACACTTTTGGAGAGATTTCTAACAAATAGGTATGTAATTTACATAGATTCTTTCAACATGATATTTCGTGATCTGAACATGCTTCATGCAACAGGGATTCGACAATCATAAATTTCTGAGTTGTGAACAGGTGGAGTATTCATCTTTCATCCGCCAAATGATGCATATTTGCACTTTGAAATATTTAATCTGATTTCGTAGATTTTTCCTATCATCAGAATCAAAAATCAGAAATTTCTCACAGAAAAATACTCTTGGAGTGATTTTTAAACAATGGATATGTAATTTACATAGACTCCATTCACATGAATATCCATGATCCTTTCATACTACATACATGACAGATTCGAAAAACATGCATTTCTGATTTGAGAGCAGGTGGAGTATTGATGTTTCATCTGCCAAAGCATGCATATTTGCACTTAGAAATATTTAATCTGTTTTTGTATATTTTACCTTTCATCAGAATCAAAAATCAGAGATTTTTCACAGAAAAATACTTTTGGAGAGATATCTAACACTTAGGTATGTAACTCACATACATTCCATCAACATGACATTTCGTGATCTGAACATGCTTCATGCATCACAGATTCGACAAAAATGCATTTCTGAGTTGTGAGCAGGTGGATTATTTATCTTTCATCTGCCAAAATGGCGTATTTGCTCTTAGAAATATTTAATTTGATTTCGAACATTTTTCCTTTCATCAGAATCAAAAACTAGAAATTTTTCACAGAAAAATACTCCTGGAGCGATTTCTACCCAATACATATGTAATTTACAAAGATTCCCTCAACATGACATTCCACGTTCCTAACATGCTACATGCACGTCGGATTACACAAAGATGCATTTCTGAATTATGAGCATGTGGATTACAAATTTTTCATCCACCAAACAAGGCATAATTAAACTAAGAAATATTCACTATGATTTCATAGATTTTTCCTATCATCAAAATCAAAAATCATAAATTTTTCACAGAAAAATACTCTTGGAGCGATTTTTAAACAATGGATATGTAATTTACATAGATTCCATCAACATGATATTCCGTGGTTGGAACATGCTACATGCATGAAAGATCCGACAAACATGCATTTCTGAGTTGTGAGCATGTGGATCAATGATCTTTCATCCAACAAATAGGGCATATATACACTAAGAAATATTTACACTGACTTTGTAGATTTTTCCTATCACCAGATGTAAAAATCAGACATTTCCCCAGAAAAATACTTTTTGAGAGATTCCTAACAAATAGGTATGTAATTTACATAGATTCCATCAACATGACATTCTCTCTTATGAACATGCTTCATGCATGATAGTTTCAACAAACATGCATTTCTCTGTGGTTAGCAGGTGGATTACTGATCTTTCATCCTCTATTCATGGCATAATTACATATAGAATCTTTTACTGAAATTCGCAAGTTTTTCCTAACACCAGTTTTGAATTGGTTAATTTTTCACAAAAAAACCCTTCTGGAGCGATTTCTACCCTATTGATATGTAGTTTGAATAGATTCCATCAACATGACATGCCGTGTTCCGTACATGCTTCATGCATGACATATTCGACAAACATGCATTCCTGAGTTGGGAGCATGTGGATTACTGATCTTTCATCCTCTATACAAGGTATAATGTCATCTAGAAAAGTGTACACAATTTCAGGACATTTGACCAATACCAGTTTCGTATTCATGCATTTTTCACAGAAAAAAAATCCTGGAGCGATTTCTACGCTATAGATATGTAATTTACATAGATTCGATCAACATGACATCCCTGGTTCCGTACATGATGTATGCATGATGGATTCGAACAACATGCATTTCTGAGTTGTGAGCATGTGTGTTACTGATCTTTCATCCTACATAAAAGGCATATTTACACTTAGAAGTATTCACTCTAACTTAGTAGATTTTTTCTATAACCAGTTTCAAAAATCAGTTATTTTTCACCAAAAAACACTCTTTGAGCGAATTCTCCCCAATACACATGTAATTTACACAGTTTAGATAACCATGACATTCCGTGTTCCAAAAAATTTCATGCATCTCGGATTCGACAAACATGAATTTCTTATTTGTGACAATGTGAATTACTGATCTTTCATACACCAAAAAAGACATATTTGCACTTAGAAATATTAAATCATATTTCGTGGATTTTTTCTTTCAACAGTTTGAAGAGCAAGACGTTTTTCACTGAAAAATAATTTTTGAGCGAAATCTAACCAATAAACATGTAATTTACATAGATTCCACCCACATGAAATTCTGTGGTCCGAACATGTTTCATCCATAATAGATTCGATAAACATGCATTTCTGAGTTGTGAGCAGGTGGATTACTTATTTTTCATCCACCAAAGCATATTTACGCTAAGAAATATTAACTCTGACTTCTTAGCTTTTTCCTATCACCAGTTTCAAAAATCAGACTATTTTCAAAGAAAAATCCTCTTGGAGCAAATTCTACCTTGTAGATATGTGATTTACATAGATTCCATCAACATGTCATTCCGTGTTCCATTTGTGCTACATGCATGATGGATTCGACAAACAAGCATATCTGAGGTTTGAGCATGTGGAATACTGATCATTCATACACCAAAAAAGGCATATACACACTGAGAAATATTGACTCTAACTTTGTAGATTTTTCCTATGATGAGATTCAAAAATCAGACATTTTTCACCAAAATATACTTTTGGAGAGATTTCTAACAATTAGGTATGAAATTTACATAGATTCCATCACTATGACATTCTGTGTTCTAAATATGTACATGCATCAGAGATTCAACAAACATGCGTTTCTGAGTTGTGAGCATGTGTATTACAGAACTTTCATCCACCAAACAAAGCATATTTGCACATACAAATATTTAATATGATTTCAAAGCTTTTTCCTACCACCAGATTCAAAAATTAGAGATTTTTCACAGAAAACACTTTTGGAGAGATTTCTAACAAATAGGTATGTAATTTACATAGATTCTTTCAACATGATATTTCGTGATCTGAACATGCTTCATGCAACAGGGATTCGACAATCATAAATTTCTGAGTTGTGAACAGGTGGAGTATTCATCTTTCATCCGCCAAATGATGCATATTTGCACTTTGAAATATTTAATCTGATTTCGTAGATTTTTCCTATCATCAGAATCAAAAATCAGAAATTTCTCACAGAAAAATACTCTTGGAGTGATTTTTAAACAATGGATATGTAATTTACATAGACTCCATTCACATGAATATCCATGATCCTTTCATACTACATACATGACAGATTCGAAAAACATGCATTTCTGATTTGAGAGCAGGTGGAGTATTGATGTTTCATCTGCCAAAGCATGCATATTTGCACTTAGAAATATTTAATCTGTTTTTGTATATTTTACCTTTCATCAGAATCAAAAATCAGAGATTTTTCACAGAAAAATACTCCTGGAGCGATTTCTACCCAATAGATATGTCATTTAAATAGATTCAATCAACATGACATTCCACATTCCGAACATGCTACATTCATGTCGGATTAGACCAAGATACATTTCTGAGTTTTGAGCATGTGGATTACAGATCTTTCATCCACCAAACAAGGCATATTTACACTAAGAAATATTCACTCTGACTTCATAGATTTCTCCTACCATCAGAATCAAAAATCAGAAATTTCTCACAGAAAAATACTCTTGGAGCGTGTATTAACCAATGGATATGTAATTTACATAGATTCCATCAACATGAAATTCCATTGTCCGAACATGACACTTGCATGATGGATCCGACAAACATGCATTTCTGAGTTGTGAGCTTGTGGATTCCTGAAATTTCATCCACCAAACAAGGCAGATTTGAACATAGAACTATTTAATATGATTTGCAGTTTCTCCTATCACCAGATTCAAAAATAACAGATTTTTCAAAGAAAAATACTTTTGGAGAGATGACTAACAAATAGGAATCTAGTTTACATATATTCCATCAACATGAAATTTCGTGATCCGAACATGCTTCATGCATCACGGATTCGACAAACATGCATTTCTGAGTTGTGAGCAAAATAATTACTGATCTTTCAACTGCCAAACAAGGCATATTTGCACTTAGAAATATTTAAACTGATTTCGTAGATTTTTCCTTTCATCAGAATCAAAAATCAGAAATTTTTTCACAGAAAAATACTCCTGGAGCGATTTCAACCCTATAGATATGTCATTTACATAGATTCCATCAACATGACATTCCACAATCCGAACATGCTCCATGCATGATAATTTCAACTAACATGCATTTCTCTGTGGTTAGCAGGTGGATTACTGATCTTTCTTCCTCTATTCTAGGCATAATTACATATAGAAATTTTACTGAAATTCGCAGGTTTTTCCCAACACCAGTTTCGAATTGGTTAATTTTTCACAGATAAAACCTCCTGGAGCGATTTCTACCCTATAGATATGTAATTTGAATAGATTCCATTAACATGATATATCGGGTTCCGTAAATGCTGCATGCATGACGGATTCAACAAACATGCATCTCTGAGTTCACAGAATGTGGATTAATGATCACTCATCCTTTATACAAGGCATATTTACATCTAGTAAAGTTTATATCATTTCACAACTTTTTCCTGACACCAGTTTCTAAGTTGTGCATTTTTCACAAAAAAATACTCCTGGAGGGACTTCTACGAAGTAGGTATGAAATTTACAAAGATTCCCTCAACATGTCATTCTGTGTTCCAAACATGCTGCAAGCATGTAGGATTCGACAAACATGCATTTCAGAGTTGTGAGCATGTGGATTACTGAACTTTCATCCACCAAACAAGGCATATTCACAGATAGAAATATTTAATATGATTTCATAGCTTATTCCTGTCAACAGATTCAAAAATAAGGGATTTTTAAAAGAAAAACACTTTTGGAGAGATTTCTAACAAATAGGTATGTCATTTACATGGATTCCATCAACATGACATTTCGTGATCCGAACATGCTCCATGCATCACGGATTTGATAAACAGGCATTTCTCAGTCTGAGCAGGTGGATTATTGATCTTCTATCTGCCAAACGAGGCATATTTGCACTTAGAAATATTCAATCTGATTTCGTAGATTTTTCCTTTCATCAGAATCAAAAATCAGAAATTTTTCACAGGAATATACTCCTGGAGCGATTTCTACCCAATAGATATGTCATTTAAATTGATTCGATCAACATGATATTCCGGGTTCAGTATATGTTGCATGAATGACGGATTCGACAACATGCATTTCTGAGTTGTGAGCATGTGTATTACTAATCTTTCATCCAACAAAATAGGCATATTTGCACTTAGAACTATTTACTTTAACTTCATAGATTTTTCCTATGACCAGATTCAAAAATCACACATTTTTAACAAAATATACTTTTGGAGGGATATCTAACAATTAGGTATGTAATTTTCATACATTCCATCAACATGACATTCCATGTTCCGAACAAGTACATCCATCAGAGATTCGAGAAACATTCATTCCTGAGTAGTGAGCATGTGGATTACTGAACTTTCATCCACCAAACAAAGCATAATTGCACATAGAATTATTTAATATTATTTCAAAGCTTTTTCCTACCACCAGATTCAAATATCAGAGATTTTTCACAGAAAAATCCTTTTGAAGAGATTTCTAATAGGTATGAAATTTACATAGATTCTTTCAACATGATTTTTCGTGATCCGAACATGCTTCATGCAACACAGATTTGACAAACATGCTTTTCTGAGTTGTGAGCAGGTGGAGTATTGATCTTTCATCTGCCAAACGAGGCATATTTGTACTTTGAATTATTTAATCTGATTTCGTAGATTTTTCCTATCATCAGAATCAAAAATCAGAAATTTCTCACAGAAAAATACTCTTGAAGCGATTATTAACCAATGGATATGTAATTTACATAGATTCCATTCAGATGAATATCCGTGGCCCGTTCATACTACATACATGACAGATACGACATACATGCATTTCTGAGTTGTGAGCAGGTGTAGAATTGATCTTCATCCTCCAAAAGAGGCATATTTGGACTTAGAAATATTTAATCTGATTTCGTAGATTTTTCCTACCATCAGAATCGAAAGTCAGAATTTTCTCACAGAAAAATACTCTTGGAGCGATTATTAACCAATGGATATATAATTTACATAGATTCCATCAACATGAACTTTCGTGGTCCGAACATGCCACAGGCATGATGGATCTGACAAACATGCATTTCTGAGTTGTGAGCATGTGGATTCCTGAAATTTCATCCACCAAACAAGGCAGATTTGTACATAGAAATATTTAATATGATTTCGTAGCTTTTTCCTATCACCAGATTCAAAAATCAGAGAGTTTTCAAGGCAAAATACTTTTGGAGAGATTTCTAACAAATAGGTATCTAGTTTACATAGATTCCATCAACATGAAATTTCGTGATCCAAACATACTTCATGCATCACGGATTCCACAAACATGCATTTCTCAGTTGTAAGCAGGAGGAGTATTGATCTTTCATCCGCCAAACGTGGCATATTTGCATTTAGAAATATTTAATCTGATTTTGTAGATTTTACCTTTCATCAGAATCAAAAATCAGAAATTTTTCATGAAAAATACTCCTGGGGCGCTTTATACCCGATAGATATGTAATTTACATAGATTCTATCAACATGACATTCCACGTTTCGATCATGCTACGTGCATAAAGGATTTGACCAAGATGCATTTCTGAGTTATGAGGTTGTGGATTACAGATCTTTCATCCACCAAACAAGGCATATTTACACTAAGAAATATTCACTCTGACTTCATAGGTTTCTCCTATCATCAGAATCAAAAATCAGAAATTTCTCATAGAAAAATACTCTTGGAGTGATTATTAACCAATGGATATGTAATATACATAGATTCCATCAACATGAAATTCCGTGGTCTGAACATGCCACATGCATGATGGATCCGACAAACATGCTTTTCTCAGTTGTGTGCATGTGGATTCCTGAACTTTCATCGACCAATCAAGACAGATTTGAAAATAGAATTATTTAATATGATTTTGTAGCTTTTTCCTATCACCAGGTTCAAAAATCAGAGATTTTTCAAAGCAAAATACTTTTGGAGAGATTTCTAACAAATAGGTATCTTGTTTACATAGATTGCATCAACATGACATTTCGTGATCCGAACATGCTTCATGCATCACGGATTTGACAAACATGCATTTCTGAGTTTTGAGCAGGAGGATTATTGATCTTTCATCTGCCAAAGGAGGCATACTGGCACTTAGAAATATTTAATCTGATTTCGTCGATTTTTCCTTTCATCAAATCAAAAATCAGAAATTTTTCACAGAAAAATACTCCTGTAGCGATTTCTAGCCTATAGATATGTCATTTACATATATTCCATCAACATGACATTCCACGTTCTGAACATGCTCCATGCATGATAGTTTCAACAAACATGAATTTCTCTGGTTAGCAGGTGGATTACTGATCTTTCACCCTCTATTCTAGGCATAAATACATATAGAAACTTTTACTGAAATTCGCTGGTTTTTCCCAACACCAGTTTCGAATTGGTTATTCTTTTACAGAAAAACCCTCCTGGAGCGATTTCTAACCTATATATATGTAATTTGAATAGATTCAATCAGCATGATATTCCATGTTCCTTACACGCTACATGCATGACAGATTCGACATACATGCATTCCTGAGTTGAGGGCATGTGGATTACTGATCTTTCATCCTTTATACAAGGTATAATTTCATCTACAAACATGTACACAGTTTCAGAACTTTTTACCAACACCAGTTTTGAATTCGTGCATTTTTCACAGAAAAATAATCCTGGAGAAATTTCTAACCAATAGATATGTAATTTACATAGATTCGATCAACATGACATTCCGGGTTCCGTACATGCTGCATGCATGATGAATTCGACAAACATGCTTTTCTGAGTTCACAGAATGTGAATTAATGATCACTCATCCTTTATAAAAGGCATATTTACATCAAGTAATGTTTTCATAATTTCACAAATTTTTTCTGACACTGGTTTCTAATTCGTGCATTTTTCACAAAAGAATACTCCTGGAGGGAATTCTACAAAATAGGTATGAAATTTACAAAGATTCCCTCAACATGTCATTCTGTGTTCCAAACATGGTGCAAGCATGAAGGATTCAACAAACATGCATTTCTGAATTGTGAGCATGTGGATTACTGAACTATCAGCCACCAAACAAGGCATATTTGCACATAGAAATATTTAATGTGATTTCGTAGCTTTTTCCTGTCAACAGATTCAAAAATGAGAGATTTTTCCCAGAAAAAATACTTTTTCAGAAATTTCTAACAAATAGGTATGTAATCTACATGGATTCCATCAAAATGATATTTCGTCATCCGAACATGCTTCATGCATCACGGATTCGACAAACATGCAATTCTCAGTTGTGAGCAGGTGGATTATTGATCTTCTCTCTGCCAAACAAGGCATATTTGCACTTAGAAATATTCACTCTGAATTCGTAGATTTTTTTCTATCACCAGTTTGAAAAATCTGTCATTTTTCTCCAAAGAACACTCTTGGAGCGAATTCTCCCCAATACACATGTAATTTACACAGTTTAGAGAACCATGACATTCCGTGTTCCAAACAAATTTCATGCATCATGGATTCGAGAAACATGAATTTCTGAGTTGTGACATGTGTATTACTGATCTTTCATCCACCAAAAAAGGCATATTGCACTTGGAAATACTAAATCATATTTCGTAGATTTTTTCTTTCACCAGTTTGAAAAACAAGACATTTTACACTGAAAAATAATTTTCGAGTGATGTCTTACCAATACACATGAAATTTACATAGATTCCATCCACATGAATTTCCGTGGTCTGGACAAGTTACATACATGGAAGATACGACAAACATGCATTTCTGAGTTGTAAGTATGTGAATTACTTATTTTTCATCCACCAAAGCATATTTACCCTAAGAAATATTAACTCTGACTTCTTAGCTTTTTGCTAACACCAGTTTCAAAAATCAGACTTTTTTCACTGAAAAATCCTCTTGGAGCGAATTCTACCTTGTAGATATGTGATTTACATAGATTCCATCCACATGTCATTCCGTGTTCCATTCGTGCTACATGCATGATGGAGTTGACAAAAAAGCATTTCTGAGTTTTGAGCATGTGGAATACTGATCATTCATACACCAAAAAAGGCATATACACACTGAGAAATATTTACTCTAACTTCTTAGATTTTTCCTATAACCAGATTCAAAAATCACACATTTTTCACAAAAATATACTTTTGGAGAGATTTCTAACAAATAGTAATCTAGTTTACATAGATTCCAACAACATGACATGTCGTGATCCGAACATGCTTCATGCATCACGGATTCGACAAACATGCATTCGTCAGTTGTGAGCAGGTGGATTTTTGATCTTTCATCTGCCAAACAAAGCATATTTCCACTTCAAATTATTAAATCTGGTTTCATAGTTTTTTGCTTTCATCAGAATCTAAAATCAGAAATTTTTCACAGGAAAATACTCCTGGAGCGATTTCTGCCCAATAGATATGTAATTTACATAGATTCGATCAACATGACGTTCCGGGTTCCATACATGTTGTAAGCATGATGGATTCGACAAAATGCATTTCTGAGTTGTGAGCATGTTTATTACTAATCTTTCGTCAAACAAGGCATGTTTACACTTAGATATATTCACTCTGAAATCGTAGATTTTTTCCATCACCAGCTTCAAATATCTGTCATTTTTCACCAAAAAACATTCGTTGAGTGAACTCTCCCCAATACACATGTAATTTACACAATTTAGATAACCATGACATTCCGAGTTCCAAACAAATTTCATGCATCACGGATTCGACAAACATGAATTTCTGAGTTGTGTCAATGTGAATTACAGATCTTTCATCCACCAAAAAGGCATACTGCACCTAGAAATATTAAATGATATTTTGTAGAATTTTTCTATCACCAGTTTGAAAAACAAGACGTTTTACACTGAAAAATAATTTTCGAGCAATGTCTAACCAATACACATGAAATTTACATAGATTCCATCCACATGAAATTCCGTGGTCCGAGCATGTTACATAAGTGACAGATTCGACAAACATGCATTTCTGAGTTGTGAGTATGTGGATTACATATTTTTCATCCACCAAAGCATATTTACGCTAAGAAATATTAACTCTGACTTCTTAGTTTTTCCTATCACCAGTTTCAAAAATCAGACTACTTTCACAGAAAAATCCTCTTGGAGCGAATTCTACCTTGTAGATATGTGATTTACATAGATTCCATCCACATGTCATTCCATGTTCCATTCATGCTATATGCATGATGGAGTTGACAAAAAAGCATTTCTGAGTTTTGAGCATGTGGAATAATGATCATTCATACACGAAAAAAGGCATATACAAACTGGGAAATATTTACTCTAACTTCGTAGATTTTTCCTATGACCAGATTCAAAAATCACACATTTTTCACAAAAATATACTTTTGGAGAGATTTGTAATAATTAGGTATATAATTTACATAGATTCAATCAACATGACATTCCGTGTTCCGAACAAGTACATGCATCAGAGATTCAACAAACATGCATTTCTGAGTTGTGAGCAGGAGGATTATTGATCTTTCATCTGCCAAAAGAGGCATATTTGCACTTAGAGTTATTTAATCTTATTTCGTAGATTTTTTCTTTCATTAGAATCAAAAATCAGAAATTTTTCACAGAAAAATACTCCTGGAGCGATTTCTGCCCAATAGATATGTAATTTACATAGATTCGATCAACATGACGTTCCAGGTTCCATACATGTTGCAAGCATGATGGATTCGACAAAATGCATTTCTGAGTTGTGAGCATGTGTATTACTTATCTTTCTTCAAACAAGGCATATTTACACTTACATGTGTTCACTCTTAATTCGTAGATTTTTTCTCTCACCAGTTTAAAATATCTGTCATTTTTCACCAAAAATAATCTTTGAGTGAACTCTCCCCAATACACATGTAATTTACACAATTTAGATATCAAAGACATTTCGTGTTCTAAACAAATTTCATGCATCATGGATTCGACAAACATGCATTTCTCAGTTGTAAGCAGGTGGATTATTGATCTTTCATCTGACAAATGAGGCATATTTGCACTTAGAATTATTCAATCTGTTTTCGTAGATTTTTCCTTTCATCAGAATCAAAAATCAGAAATTTTTCACAAAAAATACTCCTGGAGCAATTTCTACCCAATAGATATATCATTTACATAGATTCTATAAACTGAAATTCCGGGTTCCGTACATGTTGCATGTATGATGGTTTCGACAACATGCATTTCTGAGTTGTGAGCATGTGTATTACTAATCTTTCATCCAACAAACAATTCATATCTACACTTAGAAATATTCACTCTGAATTCGTAGATTTTTTCTATCACCAGCTTCAAAAATCTGTCATTTTTCACCAAAAAACACTCTTTGAGCGAACACTCCTCAATACAATTTACACAGTTTAGATAACCATGACATTCCATGTTCCAAACAAATTTCATACATCACGGTTTTGAGAAACATGAATTTCTGAGTTCTGACAATGTGAATTACTGATCTTTCATCCACCAAAAAAGGCATATTGCACCTAGAAATATTAAATCATATTTCGTTGATTTTTTCTATCACCAGATTGAAAAACAAGATGTTTTACACTGAAAAACAATTTTAGAGCGAATTCTTACCAATACACATGAAATTTACATAGATTCCATCCACATGAAATTCCATGGTCCAAACATGTTACATACATGACAGATTCGACAAACATGCATTTCTGAGTTGTGAGTATGTGGATTACTTATTTTTCATTCACCAAAGCATATTTAGGCTAAGAAATATTAACTCTGACTTCTTAGATTTTTCCTATCACCAGTTTCAAACATCAGAGTTTTTTCATAGAAAAATCCTCTTGAAGCAAATTTTACATTGTAGATATGTGATTTACATAGATTCCAACAACATGTCATTCCATGTTCCATTCATGCTACATGCATGATGGAGTCAACAAACATGCATTCCTGAGTTGAGGGCATGTGGATTGCTGATCTTTCATCCTCTATACAAGGTATAATTTCATCTAGAAACGTGTACACAATTTCAGCACATTTTACCAACACCAGTTTTGATTTTGTGCATTTTTCACAGAAAAATAATTCTGGAGCAATTTCGCCAAATAGATATGTAATTTACAAACATTCAATCAACATGACATTCTGGTTTCTGTACATGCTGCATGCATGACGGATTCGACAAACATGCATCTCTGAGCTCACAGAATGTGGATTAATTATCACTCATCCTTTAAACAAGGCATATTTACATCTAGTAACATTTACGTAATTTCACAAGTTTTCCTGACACCAGTTTCTAATTCGTGCATTTTTCACAAAAAAATAGTCCTGGAGGGAATCCTACAAAATAGGTATGAAATTTACAAAGATTCCCTCAACATGTCATTCTGTGTTCCAAACATGCTGCAAGCATGTAGGATTCGACAAACATGAATTTCTCAGATGTGAGCATGTGAATTCCTGAACTTTCATCCACCAAAAAAGGCAGATTTGAACATACAATTATTTAATAAGATTTCATAGCTTTTTCCTATCACCAGATTCAAAAATTAGATATTTTTCAAAGAAAAATACTTTTGGACAGATTTCTAACATATAGGTATCCAGTTTACATAGATTCCATCAACATGACTTTTCGTGATCCGAACATGCTTCATGCATCACGGATTCGACAAACATGCATTTCTGAGTTGTGAGCAGGAGGAATATTGATCTTTCGTCCTCCAAACGAGGCATATTTGCACTTAGAAATACTTAATCAGATTTCGTAGATTTTTCCTTTCATCAGAATCAAAATTCAGAAATTTTTCACAGAAAAATACTCCTGGAGCATTTCTACCCAATAGATTTGTCATTTACATAGATTCGATCAACATGATATTCCGGGTTCTGTACATGCTGCATGCATGATGGATTTGACAACATGCATTTCTGAGTTGTGAGCATGTGTATTACTAATCTCATCCAACAAACAAGGCATGTTTTCACTTAGAAATATTCACTCTGAATTCGTAGATTTTTCTTTCACTGGTTTTAAATATCAGTCATTTATCACCAAAAAACACTCTATGAGTGAATTCTCCCCAATACATATGTAATTTACAGAGTTTAGATAACCATGACATTCCGTGTTCCAAACAAATTTCATGCATCACAGACTCGAGAAACATAAATTTCTGAGTTGTGACAATGTGAATTACTGACCTTTCATCCACCAAAAAAGACATATTGCACCTAGAAATATTAAATCATATTTCATAGATTTTTCTATCACCAGTTTGAAAAACAAGACGTTTTACACTGAAAAATAATTTTTGAGCGAGTCTAACCAATTCACATGAAATTTACATAGATTCCATCCACATGAAATTCCGTGGTCCGAAAATGTTACATACAAGACAGATTTGACAAACATACATTTCTGAGTTGTGAGTATGTGGATTAAATATTTTTCATCCACCAAAGCATATTTACGCTAAGAAATTTTAACTCAGACATCTCAGCTTTTTCCTATCACCAGTTTCAAAAATCAGACTTTTTTCGCAGAAAAATCCTCTTGGAGCGAATTCTACCTTATAGACCTGTGAATTCCATAGATTCCATCAACATGTCATTCCGTGTTCAATTCGTGCTACATGCATGATGGATTTGACAAACATTTCTCAGTTTTGAGCATGTAGAATACTGTTCATTCATACACCAAAAAAGGCATATACAGCCTGAGAAAGATTCACTCTAACTTTGTACATTTTTCCTATGACCAGATTCAAAAATCTGATGTTTTTCACAAAAATATACTTTTGGAGAGATTTCTAACAATTAGGTATGTAATTTACATATTTTCGATCAACAAAACATTCCGGGTTCCATACATGCTGCATGAATGACCGATTTGACAAACATGCATTTCTGAGTTCACAGAAAGTGGATTAATGATCACTCATCCTTTATACAAGGCATATTTTCATCTAGTTATGTTTACATCATTTCACAAGTTTTTCCTGACATGAGTTTCTAATTCATGCATTTTTAAGAAAAAAATTCTCTGGCAGGGAATTCTACAAAATAGATATGAAATTTACAAAGATTCCCTCAACATGTCATTCTGTGTTCCAAACATGCTGGAAGCATATAGGATTCAACAAACATGCATTTCTGAGTTGTGAGCATGTGGATTACTGAACTATCATCCACCAAAAAAGGCATATTTGCACATAGAAATATTTAATATGATTTCGAAGCTTTTTCCTGTCAACAGATTGAAAAATAAGAGATTTTTCACAGAAAAATACTTTTCGAGAGATTTCTAACTTATAGGGATGTAATTTACAGGGATTCCATCAACATGACATTTCGTGATCCGAACATGCTTCATGCATCACGGATTTGACAAACATGCATTTCTCAGTTGTGAGCAGGAGGATTATTGATCTTTAAGCCGCCAAACGAGGCATATTTGCACTTTGAAATATTTAATCTGATTTCGTAGATTTTTCCTTTCATCAGAATCAAAAATCAGAAATTTCTCACAGAAAAATACACTTGGAGCGATTTTTAACCAATGTATATGTAATTTATATAGATTCCATTCACATGAATATCTGTGGTCTGTTCATACTACATAGATTACAGATTCGACAAACATGCATTTCTGAGTTGTGAGCAGGTGGAGTATTGATCTTTCATCCACCAAACGAGGCATATTTGCACTTAGAAATATTTAATCTGATTTCGTAGATTTTTCCTTTCATCAGAATCAAAAATCAGAAATATATCACAGAAAAATACTCCTGGAGCAATTTCTACCCAATAGATATGTCATTTACATAGATTCTTTCAAAATGACACTCCAAGTTCCGAACATGTTACATGCATGACGGATTTGACCAACATGCATTTCTGAGTTATGAGGTTGTGGATTACAGATCTTTCATCCACCAAAAAAGGCATATTTATACTAAGAAATATTTACTGAGACTTCGTAGATTTTTCCTACCATCAAAATCAAAAATCAGCAATTTCTCATAGAAAAATACTCTTGGAGTGATTATTAACCAATGGATATGTAATTTCCATAGATTCCTTCAATATGAAATTCCGTGGTCCAAACATGCCACATGCATGATGGATCCGACAAACATGGATTTCTCAGCTGTGAGCATGTGGATTCCTGAAATTTCATTCTCCAAACAACGCAGATTTGAGCATAGAAATATTTAATATGATTTCGGAGATTTTTCCTACCACCAGATTCAAAAATCAGAGATTTTACAAAGAAAAATACTTTTGGAGAGATTACTAACAAATAGGTATCTAGTTTACATAGATTCCATCAACATGATATTTCGTGATCCAAACATGCTTCATGCATCATGGATTTGGCAAACATGCATTTCTGAGTTGTGAGCAGGAGGATTATTGATCTTTCATCCACCAAACGAGGCATATTTGTTCTTAGAAATACATAATCTGATTTCATAGATTTTTTCCTTTCATCAGAATCAAAAATCAGAAATTTTTCACAGAAAAATACTCCTGGAGCGATTTCTAAACTATAGATAGGTCATTTACATAGATTCCATCAACATGATATTCCACGTTCCGAACATGCTCCATGCATGATAGTTTCAACAAACATGCATTTCTCTGTGGTTAGCAGGAGGATTACTGAGCTTTCATCCTCTATTCTAGGCATAATTACATATGGAAACTTTTACTGAAATTCGCTGGTTTTTCCCAACACCAGTTTTGAATTGGTTAATTTTTCACAGAAAAACCCTCCTTGAGTGATTTCAACCCTATAGATATGTAATGTGAATAGATTCCAAAATATGATATTCCATGTTCTGTACATGCTACATGCATGACAGATTCGACACACATGCATTCCTGAGTTGAGGCCTTGTGGATTGCTGATTTTTCATCCTCTATACAAGGTATAATTTCATCTAGAAACGTGTACACAATTTCAGAACTTTTACCAACACCAGTTTCGTTTTCGTGTATTTTTCACAGAAAAATAATCCTGGAGCAATTTCTACCCAATAGATATGTCATTTACATAGATTCGATCAACGTGATATTCCGGGTTCCGTACCTGGGGCATGCATGACGGATTTGACAAACATGCATTTCTGAGTTCACAGAATGTGGGTTAATGATCACTCATCCTTTATACAAGGTATACTTACATCTAGTAATGTTTACATCATTTCACAAGTTTTTCCTGACACGAGTTTCTAATTCATGCATTTTTCACAAAAAATACTCCTGGAGGGAGTTCTACAAAATAGGTATGAAATTTGCAAAGATTCCCTCAACATGTCATTCTGTGTTCCAAACATGCTGCAAGCATGAAGGATTCAACAAACATGCATTTCTGAGTTGTGAGCATGTGGATTACTGAACTATCATCCACCAAAAAAGGCATACTTGCACATAGAAATATTTAATATGATTTCAAAGATTTTTCCAGTCAACAGATTGAAAAATAAGGGATTTTTCACAGAAATATACTTTTGCAGAGATTTCTAACAAATAGGTGTGTAATTTACATGGATTCCATCAACATGACATTTCGTGATCCGAATATGCTTCATGCATCACGGATTCGACAAACATGCATTTCTGAGTTGTTAGCAGGAGGATTATAGACCTTTCATCGGTCAAACAAGGCATATTTGCACTTAGAAATATTTAATCTGATTTCGTAGATTTTTACTTTCATCAGAATCAAAAATCAGAATTTTTCACTGAAAAATACTCCTGGAGCGATTTCTACCCAATAGATATGTCATTTACATAGATTCGATCAACGTGACATTCCGGGTTCCGTACCTGGTGCATGCATGATGGATTCGACAAACATGCATTTCTGAGTTCACAGAATGTGGGTTAATGATCACTCATCCTTTAAATAAGGCATATTTACATCTAGTAACGTTTACATCATTTCACAAGTTTTTCCTGACATGAGTTTCTAATTCATGCATTTTTCACAAAAAATTACTCCTGGAGGGAATTCTTCAAAATAGGTATGAAATTTACAAAGATTCCCTCAACATGTCATTCTGTGTTCCAAAAATGCTGCAAGCATGAAGGATTTGACAAACATGAATTTCTGAGTTGTGAGCATGTGGATTACTGAGCTATCATCCACCAAAAAAGGCATATATGCACATAGAAATATTTAATATGATTTCGAAGCTTTTTCCTGTCAACAGATTGAAAAACAAGAGATTTTTCACAGAAAAATACTTTTGCAGAGATTTCTAACAAATAGGTATGTAATTTACATGGATTTTATCAACATGACTTTTCGTGATTCAAACATGATTCATGCATCACGGATTCGACAAACATGCATTTCTGAGTTGTGAGCAGGAGGATTATTGATCTTTCATCGGCCAAACGAGGCATATTTGCACTTAGAAATATTTAATCTGATTCGGTAGATTTTTCCTTTCATCAGAATCAAAAATCAGAATTTTTCACAGAAATACTCCTGGGGCGATTTCTTCCCAATAGATATGTCATTTACATAGATTCCATCAACATGACATTCCACGTTCTCAACATGCTCCATGCATGATAGTTTCAACAAACATGCATTTCTCTGTGGTTAGCAGGTGGATTACTGATCTTTCATCTTCTATTCTATGTATAATTACATATAGAATGTTTTTCTGAAATTCGCAGGTTTTCCCAACAATAGTTTCGAATTTGTGCATTTTTCACAGAAAAAGAATCCTGGAGCAATTTCTACCTAATTGATATGTCATTTACATAGATTCTATCAACATGACATTCAACGTTCCGAACATGCTACGTGCATGACGGATTTGACCAAGATGCATTTCTGAGTTATGAGCATGTGGATTACAGTTCTTTCATACACCAAACAAGGTATATTTACACTAAGAAATATTCACTCTGACTTCGTAGATTTTTCCCATCATCAGAATCAAAAATCAGAATTTTCTCACAGAAAAATACTCTTGGAGCGATTATTAACCAATGGATATGTAATTTACATAGATTCCATCAACATGAAATTCCATGGTCCGAACATGCCACATGCATGATGGATCCGACAAACATGCATTTCTGCGTTGTGAGCAGGTGGACTATTGATCTTTCATCCACCAAACGAGGCATATTTGCACTTAGAAATATTCACTCTGAATTTGTAGATTTTTTCTATCATCAGTTTCAAAAATCAGTCATTTTTCACTAAAAAACACTCTTTGACCAAATTCTCCACAATACACATGTAATTTACACTGTTTAGATAACCATGACATTCCGTGTTCCAAACAAATTTCATGCATCACGGATTCGACAAACATGAATTTCTGAGTTGTGACAGTGTAAATTTCTGATCTTTAATCCACCAAAAAAGGCATATTGCACCTAGAAATATTAAATCATATTTCGTAGATTTTTTCTATCAGCAGTTTGAAAAACAAGACGTTTTACACTGAAAAATAATTTTCGGGCGAATCTAACCAATAAACATGAAATTTACATAGATTCCCTCCACATGAAATTCCGTGGTCCGAACATGTTACATACATGATAGATTCGACAAACATGCATTTCTGAGTTGTGAGCAGGTGGATTATTCATCTTTCAACCACCAAACATGGCATATTTGCACTTTGAAATATTTAATCTGATTTCGTAGATTTTTCCGAACATCAGAATAAAAATCAGAAATTTCTCACAGAAAATTACTCTTGGAGCTATATTAAACCAATGGATATGTAATTTACATAGATTCCATTCACATGAATATCTGTGGTCTGTTCATATTTAAACATGACAGATTCAACAAACATGTACTTCTGAGTTTTCAGCATGTGGAATACAGATCATTCATACACTAAACAAGGCATATTTACACTAAGAATTATTCACTCTGACTTCGAAGATTTTTCCTATCATCAAACTCAAAAATCAGAACTTTCTCACAGAAAAATACTCTTGAAGCGATTATTAACCAATGGATATGTAATTTACATAGATTCCATTCACATGAATATCCATGGTCCATTCATACTACATACATGACAGATTGGACAAACATGCATTTCTGACATATGAGCAGGTGGAGTATTGATCTTTCATCCGCTAAATGAGGCATATTTGCACTTAGAAATATTTAATCTCATTTTGTAGATTTTTCCTTTCATCAGAATCAAAAATCAGAAATTTATCACAGAAAAATACTCCTGGAACGATTACTATCCAATAGATATGTCATTTACATAGATTCTATCAACATGACATTCCATGTTCCAAACATGCTACATGCATGACGGATTTGACCAAGATGCATTTCTGAGTTATGAGCATGTGGATTACAGATCTTTCATCCACCAAACAAGGCATATTTACTCTAAGAAATATTCACTATGACTTCATAGAATTTTCCTACCATCAGAACCAAAAAATCAGAAATTTCTCACAGGAAAATTCACTTGGAGCGATTATTATCCAATGGATATGTAATTTACATAGATTCCACTCACATGAATTTCCGTGGTCCGTTCATATTTCAAACATGACAGATTCAACAAACATGTACTTTTGAGTTTTCAGCATGTGGAATACAGATCATTCATACACCAAACAAGGCATATTTACACAAAGAATTATTCACTCTGACTTCGAAGATTTTCCTATCATCACACTCAAAAATCAGAAATTTCTCACAGAAAAATACTCTTGAAGCAATTATTAACCAATGAATATGTAATTTAAATAGATTCCATCAACATGAAATTCCATGGTCCGAACATGCCACATGCATGATGGATCAGACAAACATGAATTTCTCTGTGGTTAGCAGGTGGATTACTGATCTTTCATCCTCTATTCTAGGCATAATTACAGATAGAAACTTTTACTGAAATTAGCAAATTTTTCCCATCACCTGTTTCGAATTGGTTAATTTTTGACAGAAAAAAACTCCTGGAGCGGTTCCTACCCTATAGATATGTAATTTGAATAGATTCCATGAACATGACATTCAGTGTACCGTACACGCTATATGCATGACGGATTCGACAAACATGCATTCCTGAGTTGAGGGCATGTGGATTACTGATCTTTCATCCTCTATACAAGGTATAATTTCATCTAGAAAGGTGTACACAATTTCAGAACTTTTGACCAACAACAGTTTCGAATTCGTGCATTTTTGACAGAAAAATAATCCTGGTGCCATTTCTAACCAATAGATATGCAATTTACATAGATTCGATCAACATGACATTCCGGGTTCTACATACTGCATGCATGACGGATTCGACAAACATACATTTCTGACTTCACAGAATGTGGATTAATGATCACTCATCCTTTATACAAGGCATATTTACATCTAGTAACGGTTACATAATTTCACAAGATTTTCTTGACACCAGTTTCTAATTCGTGCATTTTTCACAAAAAATTCTCCTGGAGTGAATTCTACAAAATAGGTATGAAATTTACAAAGATCCCCTCAACATGTCATTCTGTGTTACAAACATGCTACAAGCATGAGGGATTCGACAAACATGCATTTCTGGGTTGTCAGCATGTGGATTACTGAACTTTCATCCACCAAAAAAGGCATATCTGCCCATAGAAATGTTTAATATGATTTCGTAGCTTTTTCCTGTCAACAGATTCAAAAATAAGAGATTATTCACAGAAAAATACTTTTGGAGACATTTCTAACAAATAGGTAGGTAATTAACATGGATTCCATCAACATGACATTTCGTGATCCGAACATGCTTCATGCATCACGGATTCGACAAACATGCATTTCTCAGTTGTGAGCAGGTGGATTATTGATCTTTCATCCGCCAAATGAGACATATTTGCACTTAGATATATTAAATCTGATTTCGCAGATTTTACCTTTCATCAGAATCTAAAATCAGATTTTTTTCACAGAAAAATACTCCTGGAGCCATTTCTACCCAATAGATATGTAATTTACATAGATTCGATCAACATGACATTCCGGATTCCGTACATGCTGCATGCATGACGGATTCGACAACATGCATTTCTGAGTTGTGAGCATGTGTATTACTAATCTTTCATCCAATAAACAAGGCATATTTACATGTAGAAATATTCACTCTGAATTCATAGATTTTTTCTATCACCAGTTTCAAAAATCAGTCATTTTTCCCCAAAAAACACTCTTTGAGCGAATTCTCCCCAATACACATGCAATTTACACAGTTTAGATAACCATGACATTCCGTTTTCCAAACAAATTTTATGCATAATGGTTTTGACAAATATGAATTTCTGAGTTGTGACTATGTGAATTACTGTTCTCTCATCCACCAAATAAGGCATATTGCACCTAGAAATATTAAATCATATTTCATAGATTTTTTTCTGTCACCAGTTTTTAAATCAAGACGTTTTACACTGAAAAATAATTTTCGAGCGAGTCTTACCAATTCACATGAAATTTGCATAGATTCCATCCACATGAAATTCCGTGGTCTGAACATGTTACATACATGACAGATTCGACAAACATGCATTTCTGAGTTGTGAGCATGTGGATTCCTGAACTTTCATCCACCAAACAAAGCATATTTGCACATAGAAATATTTATTATAATTTCAAAGCTTTTTCCTACCACCAGATTCAAAAACCAGAGATTTTTCACCGAAAAATACTTTTGGAGAGATTTCTACCTAATAGGTATGCAATTTACATAAATTCTTTCAACATGATATTTCGTGATCCGAACATGCTTCATGCAACACGGATTCGACAAACATGCATTTCTGAGTTGTGAGCAGGTGGAGAATTTATCTTTCATCAGCCAAATGAGGCATATTTGCACTTTTAAATATTTAATATGATTTCGTAGATTTTTCCTATCATGAGAAACAAAAGTCAGAAATTTCCCACAGAAAAATACTCTCGGAGCGATTTTTAACCAATGGATATGTGATTTACATAGATTCCATTCACATGAATATGCGTGGTCCGTTCTTATTACATACATGACAGATTCGACAAACATGCATTTCTGAGTTTTGAACATGTGGAATACTGATCATTCATACATTAAAAATGGCATATTTACACTAGGAAATATTCACTCTGACTTCGTTGATTTTTCCTATCATCAGAATCAAAAATCAGAGATTTCTCACAGAAAAATTCTCTTGCAGAGATTATTAACCAATGGATATGTAATTTACATAGATTCCATCAACATGAAATTCCATGGTCCTAACATGCCTCATGCATGATGGATCCAAAAAACATGCATTTCTGAGATGTGGGCATGTGTATTCCTGAACTTTCATCCACCAAACAAGGCAGATTTGAACACAGAAATATTTAATATGATTTCATAGCTTTTTCCTATCACCAGAGTCAAATATCAGAGATTTTTCAAGGAAAAAAAAACTTTTGGAGAGATTTCTAACAAATAGGTATCTAGTTTACATAGGTTCCATCAACATGACATTTCGTGATCCAAACATGCTTCATGCATCACGGATTCGACAAACATGAATTTCTGAGTTGTGAGCAGGAGGATTATTGATCTTTCATCCGCCAAACGAAGCATATTTGCTCTTAGAAATACTTAATCTGATTTTGTAGATTTTTCCTTTCATCAGAAAAAAAATCAGAAATTTTCCACAGAAAAATACTCCTGGAATGATTTCTACCCAAAAGATATGTCATTTACATAGATTCCATCAACATGACATTCCATGTTCCGAACATGCTCAATGCGTGATAGTTTCAACAAACATGCATTTCTCTGTGGTTTGCAGGTGGATTACTCATCTTTCATCCTCAATTCAAGGCATAATTTCATATAGAATCTTTTACTGATACTCGCAGGTTTTTCCCAACACCAGTTTCAAATTGGTTTATTTTTCACAGAAAAATCCTCCTGGGGCGATTTCTACTCTATAGATATGTAATTTGATTAGATTCCATCAACATGACATTCCGTGTTCTGGATACACTTCATGCATGACGGAATCAACAACATGCATTTCTGAGTTGTGAGCATGTGTATTACTAATCTTTCATCCAACAAACAAGGCATATTTACAATTTGAAATATTCACTGTCACACTGTAGATTTTTCCTATCATCAGAATCAAAACTCAGAAATTTCTCCTAGAAAAATTCTCTTGGAGCGATTATTAACCAATGGATATGGAATTTACATAGATTCCATCAACATGAATTTCCGTGGTCTGAACATGACACATGCATCATGGATCCGACAAACATGCATTTCTGAGTTGTGAGCATGTGGATTCCTGAAAATTCATCCACCAAAAAAGGCAGATCTGAACATAGAATTACTTATTATGATTTCAAAGCTTTTTCCTGTCACCAGAGTCAAAAATCAGAGATTTTTGAAAGAAAAATAATTTTGGAGAGATTTCTAACAAATAGGTATCTAGTTTACAAAGATTCCATCAATATGAAATTTCGTTATCCGAACATGCTTCATGCATCACGGATTTGACAAACTTGCATTTCTGAGTTGTGAGCAGGAGTATTATTGATCTTTCATCTGCCAAATGAGTCCTATTTGCACTTAGAAATATTTAATTTGATTTCATAGATTTTTCCTTTCATCAGAAACAAAAATCAGATTTCTCACAGAAAAATACTCCCTGAGAAAATTCTACCCAATAAATATGTGATTTACATGGATTCAATCAACATGACAGTCCATGTTTCGATCATGCTCCATGCATGACAGTTTCAACAAACATGCATTTCTCTGTGGTTAGCAGGTGGATTACTGATCTTTCATCCTCTATTCTAGGCATAATTACATATAGAAACTTTTACTGAAATTCACAGGTTTCTCCCAAAACCAGTTTAGATTTGGTTAATTTTTCTGAGAAAACACTCCTGGAGCGAATTCTACCCTATAGATATGTATTTAAATAGATTCCATCAACATGATTTTCCGTGTTCCGTACACGATACATGCATGACGGATTCAACAAACATGCATTCCTGAGTTGAGGGCATGTCGATTATTTATCTTCCATCTTCCATACAAGGTATAATTTCATCTAGAAATGTATACACTATTTCAGAACATTTTACCAACACCAGTTACGAATTCAAGCATTTTTCACAGAAAAATTATGCTGGAGCAAATACTACACAATAGATATGTAATTTACATAGATTCGATCAACATGGCATTACGGGTTCCGTACAAGCTACATGCATGACGTAGTCGACAAACATGCGTTTCTGAGTTGTGAGCATGTGGATTACTGACCTTTCTTGCAACAAACATGGCACATATATACTTAGAAATATTTACTCTGACTTCATAGGTTGTTTCTATCACCAGGTTCTAAAATCAGACATTTTGCACCAAAAAACAATCTTTGAGCGAATACTCAGCAATACACAAGTAATTTACATTGTTTACATTACCATGACATTCCGTGTTCCGAACATGTTTCATGCATCACGGATTCCACAAACATGAATTTCTGAGTTGTCAAAATGTGGATGACTGATGTTTCAACCACCAAACAAGGTACCTATGCTCCTTGAAATATTTATTTTTGCTTCGTAGCTTCTTACTATCACCAGTTTCAAGAATCATACATTTATCACAGAATAACACTCTTGGAGCGAATACTTCCCTTTAGATATGTAATTTGAATAGATTCCATCAACATGATATTCCGTGTTCCGTACATGCTACATGCAAGACGGATTCGACAAACATGCATTCCTGAGTTGAGAGCATGTGGATTACTGATCATTGATCCTCTAAAAAAGGAATATTTTCACCTAGAATCGTGTACACATTTTCACAAATTTTTCCTAACACCAGTTTCGAATTCGTCCGTTTTTCAAATAAAAAAAAACTTCTGGAGCAATTTCAACCTAATAGATATGTAATTTACATAAATTTGATCAACATGGCATTCCGGGGTCCGTACATTCTACATGCATGATGGAGTCGACAAACATGCATTTCTGAGTTGTGAGCATGTGGATTACAGACCTTTCATCCACCAAACAAGGCATATATACACTTAGAAATGATAACTCTGACTTCAGAGGTTGTTTCTATCACCAGTTTCTAAAATCATACATTTTTCACCAAAAAACACTCTTTGAACGAATTCTCACCGATACACATGTAATTTAAATTTTTTACATGATCATGACATTCCGTGCTCTGTACATGTTTCATGCATCACGGATTCCACAGTCATGCATTTCTGAGTTGTGAACATGTGGATTACTGATGTTTCAACCAGCAAAGAAGGTACATATGCACTTTGAATTATGTATTTTGCTTTGTAGATTCCTCCTATCACCAGTTTCAGGAATCAGTCTTTTATCACAGAAAAACTCTCTTGGAGCGAATTCTACACTATAGATATGTAATTTGAATAGATTCCATCAAAATGATATTCCGTTTTCCGTACATGCTGCAAGCATTACGCATTCGACAAACATGCATTCCTGAGTTGAGAGCATGTGGATTACTGATCTTTCATCCTCTATAAAACGAATATTTTCATCTAAAAACGTGTCCACATTTTCACAAGTTTTTCCTAACACCAGTTTGAATTCGTGAATATTTCACAGAAAAATTCTTCTGGAGTGATTTCAAACTAATAGATATGTAATTTACATAAATTTGATCAACATGGCATTCCAGGTTCCGTACATGCTACATGCATGACGAGTCGACAAACATACGTTTCTGAGTTGTGAGCATGTGGATTACTGACATTTCATCCAACAAACAAGGCATATATACACTAGAAACATTTACTCTGTCTTCATAGGTTTTTGCTATCACCAGTCTAAAATCAGATATTTTGCACCAAAGAACACTCTTTAAGCAAATGCTCACCAATACACAAGTATTTTTCATTGTTTACATAACCATGATATTCCATATTCTGAACATGTTTCATGCATCACGGATTCCACAAACATTCATTCCTGAGTTGAGAGCATGTGGATTGCTGATCTTTCATCGTCTATAAAAGGAATATTTTCACCTAGAAATGTGAAAACATTTTCACAAGTTTTTCCTAACACCAGTTTCGAATTCTTGCATTTATCACAGAAAAATTCTTCTGGAGCGATTTCCTCCTAATAGATATGTAATTTACATTTATTAGATCAACGTGGCATTCCGGGTTCTTTATATGCTACATGCATGACTTATTCGTCAAACATGCATTTCTGAGTTGTGAGCATGTGGATTACTGACCTTTCATACACCAAACAAGGCATATATACACTTTGAAATATGTACTCTGTCTTCATAGATTGTTGCTATCACCAGTTTCTAAAATCAGACATTTTTCACCAAAAAACACTCTTTGAACGAATTTTATCCAATACAAATATAATTAACATTGTTTTCATAACCATGACATTCTGTGTTCCGAACAATTTCATGCATCACGGATTCCACAAACATGAATATCTGAGTTGTGAACATGTGGATTACTGATGTTTCAAACACCAAACAAGGTACTTATGCACTTTGAAATATTTAATTTGACTTCGTAGCTTCTTCATATCACCAGTTTCAAAAATCATACTTTTATCACAGAAAAACACTCTTGGATTGAATTCCACCCTATAGATATGTAATTTGAATAGATTCCATCAACATGATATTCCGTGTTCAGTACATGCTACATGCATGTCGGATTCGACAAAGATGCATTCCTGAGTTGAGGGAATGTGGATTACTGATCTTTCATTTTCTATAAATGGATTATTTTCAACTAGAAACGTGTGAACATTTTCACAAGTTTTTTCCTAACACCAGTTTTGAATTCGTGAATTTTTCACAGAAAAATTCTTCTGGAGCGATTTCAACCTACTAGATATGTAATTTACATAAATTCTATCAACATGGCTTTCCGGGGTCTGTACATGCTACATGCATGACAGATTCGACAAACATGAGTTTCTGAGTTGTGCGCATGTGGATTACTGAACTTTCATCCACCAAATAAAGCATATATACACTTAGAAATGTTTACTCTGACTTCACAGGTTGTTTCTATCACCAGTTTCTAAAATCATACATTTTGTAAAAAAAAAAAAACACTCTTTGAGCGAATTCTCACCAATACACAATTAATTTACATTGTTTACATTACCATGATATTCTGTGTTCCGAACATGTTCCATGCATCACGGATTCCACAAACATGGATTTCTGAGTTGTGAACATGTGGATTACTGATGTTTCAACATCCAAAAAGGTTCCTATGCAGTTTGAAATATTTACTATGGTTTCGTAGATTCTTCCTATCACCAGATTAAAGAATCATACATTCATCACAGAAAAATACTTCTGGAGCGATTTCAAACTAATAGATATGTAATGTATATAAATTCGATCAAGATGGCATTCCAGGTTCCATACATGCTACATGCAAGACGAAGTCAACTAACATGCATTTCTGAGTTGTGAGCATGTGGATTACTAAACTTTCATGTACCAAACAAGGCATATATACACTTGGAAATATTTACTCTGACTTCATTGGTTATTTCTATCACCAGGTTCTAAAATCAGACATTTTGCACCAAAAAACATTCTTTCAGCAAATTCTCACCAATACACAATGAATTTTCATTGTTTATATTAACATGACATTCCGTGATCCGAACATGTTTCATGTATCACGGATTCCACAAACATGCATTTCTGAGTTGTCAACATGTGGATGACTGATGTTTCAAACACCAAACAAGGTACCTATGCACTTTGAAATATTTACTTTGACTTCCTAGCTTCTTCTTATCAACAGGTTCAAGAATCATAGTTTTCTCACACAAATACACTCTTGGAGCGTATTCTACCCTATAGATATGTAATTTGAATAAACTCCATCAACATGATATTCCGTTTTGCATGCATGCTACATGCATGATGTATTAGACAAACATGCATTCCAGAGTTGAGAGCATGTGGATTACTGATCTTTCTTCCTCTATTAAAGGAATATTTTCTTCTAGAATCATGTACCCATTTTCAGATGTTTTTCCTAACAACAGTTTCGAATTCTGTCATTTTTGACGAAAAATACTTCTGGAGCCATTTCAACCTAAAAGATATGTAATTTAAATTAATTCGATCAACATGGCATTCCACGTTCCGTACATGCTATATGCATTAAGGATACAACAAACATGCGTTTCTGAGTTGTGAGCATTTGGATTACTGTCCTTTCATCCATGAAACAAGGCATATAAAGACAGAAATATTTACTCTGGCTTCAAAGATATTTGCTATAATCAGTTTCTAAAATCAGACATTTTACACCAAAAAACACTCTTTGATCGAATTCTCACCAATACACAAGAAATTTACATTGTTTATATTTCCATGACATTCCGAGTTCCGAACATGTTTCATGCATCACGGATTCGACAAACATGCATTTCTGAGTTGTGAACATGTGGATTACTAATGTTTCAAACACCAAACAACGTACTTTTGCACTTTGAAATATTTACTTTGACTTCGTAGCTTCTTCCTATGACCAGTTTGAGGAATCATACTTTTATCACTGAAAAATTCTCTTGGAACGAATTCCACACTATAGATATGTAATTTCAATAGATTCCATCAACATGATATTCCGTGATCTGTACATGCTTCATGCATTATGGATTTGACAAACATGCATTCCTGAATATAGAGCATGTGGAATACCGATCTTTCATCCTCAATAAATGGATTATTTTCATCTAGAAACGTGTACTCATTTTCACAAGTTTGTCCTAACACCAGTATTGAATTCGTGCATTTTTCACAGAGAAATATCTCTGGAGCGATTTCAACCTAATAGATATGTAATTTACATAAAGTCGTTCAATATGGCAATCCGGGGTCCGTACATTCTACATGCATGACGGAGTCAACAAACATGCGTTTCTGAGTTGTGAGCATGTGGATTACTGACCTTTCATCCACCAAACAAGGCATATATATACTTAGAAATGTTTACTCTGACTTCAGAGATTGTTTCGACCACCAGTTTCTAAAATCATACATTTTGCACCAAACAAGACTCTTTGAGCGAATTCTCACCAATAGACATGTAATTTACACTGTTTACATGACCATGACATTCCGTGTTCCGAACATGATCCATGCATCACGAATTCCACAATCATGTATTTCTGACTTGTGAACATGTGGATGACTGATGTTTCAAAAACCAAAAAAGGTATCTATGCACTTGAAATATTTACTTTGACTTCGTATCTCTTCCTATAACCAGTTTAAAGAACCACAATTTTATCCCACAAAAACACTCTTAGAGAGAATACTATCCTATAGATATGTAATTTGAATAGATTCCATCAACATGAAATTCTGTGTTCCTGACATGCTACATGCATGACGGATTCGAGAAAAATGCATTCCTGAGTTGAGAGCATGTGGATTACTTATCTTTCAGCCTCTATAAAAGGAATATTTTCATCAAGAAACATGTACTCATTTTCACAAGCTTTTACTAACACCAGTTGTGAATTCGTGCATTTTTTCAGAAAAATACTTCTGGAGCGAAATACACCTAATAGATATGTAATTTACATAAATTCGATCAACATGGCATTCCGGGTTCCGTATATGCTACATACATGATGGATATGACAAACATGCCTTTCTGAGATGTGGGCATGTGGATTACTGAGCTTTCACCCCACAAACAAGTCATAAATACACAAAAAAATTTTGACTCTGACTTCATAGGATTTTTCCATCACCAGTTTATGAAATCTGACATTTTGCGCCAAGAAACACTCTTTGAGAGAAATCTGACCAAAATTCATGTAATTTACATTGTTTACATAACCATGTCATTCCAGAATCCTAACATGTTTCATGCATCACGGAATCCAGAAACATGCATTTCTGAGATGTGAACATATGCATGACTGATGTTTCAACCACCAATCAAGGTACGTATGCACTTTGAAATATATATTTGACTTCGTACCTTCTTCCTTTCACCAGTTACAAAATCACTCTTTTTTCCGAGAAAAACACTCTTGGAGCGAATTCTACCCTATATATATGTAATTTGAATAGATTCAATCAACATGATATTCCGTGTTCCGTACATGCTACATACATGACGGATTTGACAAACATGCATTCCTGAGGTGAGAGCATGTGGATTACTAATCTTTCATCCTCTATAAAGGAATATATTCATCTAGAAACTTGTACTCATTTTCACAACCTTTTCCTAACACCAGTTTCAAAATCGTGCATTTTTCACAGAAAAATACTTCTGGAGCGATTTCCACATAATAGGTATGTAATTTACATAAATTCGATCAACATGGCATTCCGGGTTCGGTACATGATACATGCATGACGGATTCGACAAACATGCGTTTCTGAGTTAGAGCATTTGGATTACTGACCTTTCATCCACCAAATAAGGCTTATATACACTTAGAAATATTTACTCTGACTTCATAGTTTTTTTCTATCAAAAGGTTCTAAAATCAGACCTTTTGTACCAGAAAACTCTCGTTGAGCGAATTCTCACCAATACACATGTAATTTACATTGTTTACATAACCATGGCATTGCTTACTCCGAACATGATTCATGCATCACGGATACAACAAACATGAATTTCTGACTTGTGAACATGTGGATGACTGATGTTTCAACCACCAAACAAGGTACCTATGCACTTTGAAATATTTACTTTGACTTTGTATCTCTTCCTATCACCAGTTTCAAGAATCAAACTTTTATCTCAAAAAAAACTCTTGGAGCTAATACTATCCTATAGATATGTAATTTGAATAGATTCCACCAACATGATATTCTGTGATCCTGACATGCTACATGCATGACGGATTCGAGAAACATGCATTTCTGATTTGGGAGCATGAGGATTACTTATCTTTCATCCTCTATAAATGGAATATTTTCACCAAAAACGTGTACTCATTTTCAAAACTTTTCCTATCACCAGTTTCGAATTCGTGGATTTTTCACAGAAAAATATTCTGGAGTGATTTACACCTAATACATATGTAATTTACATAAATTCGATCAACATGGCATTCCGGGTTCCGTACATGATACATGCTTGACAGATTCGACAAACATGTGTTTCTGAGTTGTGATCATGTGGATTACTGACCTTTCCTCCACCAAACAAGGCATATATAGACTTAGAATTATTTACTCTGGCTTCATAGGTTTTTTCCGTCACCAGTTTCTAAAACCTGAAATTTTGCACAAAAAAAACTCTTTGAGAGAATTCTCACCAATACACATATAATTATCATTGTTTACATAAGCATGGCATTCTGTATTCCGATCATTTTTCATGCATCACGGATTCAACAAACATGCAATTCTGAGTTGTGGACATGTGGATGACTGATGTTTCAACCACCAAACAAGTTACACAAGCACTTTGAAATATTTACTTTAACTTCGTAGCTTCTTCCTGTAACCAATTTAAAGAATCATACTTTGATCCGAGAAAAACACTCTTGAAGACAATTCTACCCTATAGATATGTAATTTGAATAGATTCAATCAACATGATATTCCATGTTCCGTACATGCTACATGCAAGACGGATTCGACTAAGATGCATTTGTGAGTTGAGATCATGTGGATTACTGATATTTCCTCCTCTATAAAAGGAATATTTTCACCTAGAAACGTGTTCTCATATTTACAAGCTTATCCTTACACCAGTTTTTAATTCGTGCATTTTGCACAGAAAAGTACTTCTGGAGCGATTTCAAACTAATAGATATGTAATTTACATAAATATGATCAACATGGCATTCCGGGTTCTGTACATGCTACATACATGACGGATTTGACAAACATGCACTCCTGAGTTGAGAACATGTGGATTACTGATCTTTCATCCTCTATAAAAGTAATATTTTCATCTAGAAACGTGTACTCATTTTCAGAAGCATTTCCTAACACCAGTTTCGAATTCATGCATTTTTCACAGAAATATACTTCTGGAGCGATTTACACCTAATAGATATGAAATTTACATAAATTCGATCAACATGGCATTCCGGGTTCCGTACATGCTACATACATGACCAATTTGACAAACATGCGTTTCTGAGTTGTGAGCATGTGGATTACTGAACATTCATCCACCAAACAAGTCTTATAAACACTAAAAAATTTTGACTCTGACTTCATAGGTTTTTTACATCACCAATTTATAAAATCTGACATTTTGCGCCAAGAAACACTCTTTGAGCGAATTCTGACCAATACCCATGTAATTTACATTGTTTACATAAACATGGCATTCTGTATTCCGAACATGTTTCATGCATCACGGATTCCACAAACATGCATTTCTGAGTTGTGAACATGTGGATGAATGATGTTTCAATCACCATAAAAGGAACCTATGCACTTTGAAATATTTATTTTGACTTTGTAGCTCTTCCTATCACCAGATTCAAGAATCACACTTTTATCCCAGATAAACAGTCTTGGAGCGAATACTATACTACAGATATATAATTTGAATAGATTCCATCAAGATGATATTCAGTGTTCCTGACAAGCTACATGCATGACGGATTCGACAAACATGCAATCCTGAATTGGGATCATGTGGATTACTTATCTTTCATCCTCTATAAAAGGAATATTTTCATCAAGTAACGTGTACTCATTTTCACAAGCTTTTCCTAACATCAGGTCCGAATTCGTGCATTTTCCACAGAAAAATACTTCTGGAGCTATTTACACCTAATAGATATGTAATTTACTTAAATTCGATCAACATGGCAACCCGGGTTCTGCACATGATACATGCTTCACGGATTCGACAAACATGCGTTTCTGAGTTGTGAGCATGTGGATTACTGATCTTTCATTCACCAAACTAGGCATATATACACTTAGAAATATTTACTCTGACTTCATAGTTTTTTCTATCACCACGTTCTAAAATCAGACATTTTGAACCAGAAAACTCTCATTGAGCAAATTCTCACCAATACACATGTAATTACATTGTTTACATAACCATGGCATTCCGTACTCCGAACATGATTCATGCATCACGGATTCAACAAACATGCATTTCTGACTGTGAACATGTGGATGACTGATGTTTCAACCACCAAACAATGAACCTATGCACGTTGAAATATATACTTTGACTTCGTACATTCTTCCCATCACCAGTTTCAAGAATCACAATTTTATCCCAGAAAAACACTCTTGGATCGAATTCTACCCTAGATATATGTAATTTGAATCGATTCCATCAACATGATATTCTGTGTTCTTTACATGCTACATGCATGACGGATTCAACAAACATGCATTCCTGAGTTGAGAGCATGTGGATTATTTATCTTTCATCTTCAATAAAAGGAATGTTTTCATCTAGAATCGTGTACACATTTTCACAAGCTTCCCCTAACACCAGTTTCGAATTCTTGCATTTTTTACAGAAAAATACTTCTGGAGTGATTTCAAACTACTAGATATGTAATTTACATAAATTCGATCAACAAGGCATTCCGGGTTCCATACATGCTACATGTAATGCGGATTCGACAAACATACATTTCTGAGTTGCGAGAATGTGGATTACTAATCTTTCATCCACCAAACGAGGCGTATATACACTTAGAAATATTTACTCTGACTTCATAGTTTGTTTCTATCACCAGTATATAAAATCAGATATTTTGTACCATAAAAAATCTTTGAGCAAATGCTCACCATACACATGTAATTAACATTGTTTACATAACCATGACATTCCGTATTCTGAACATGTTTCATGCATTACAGATTCCACAAACATGCATTCCTGAGTTGAGAGCATGTGGATAACTCATCTTTCATCCTCAGTAAAAGGAATATTTTCATCTAGAATCGTGTACCCATTTTCACAAGTTTTCCTAACACCAGTTTGGAATTCATGCATTTTTCACAGAAAAATACTTCTGGAGCGATTTCAACCTACTAGATATGTAATTTACATAAATTCGATCAACATGGCATTCCGGGTTCCATACATGTTATATGCATGACGGATTCGACAAACATGCATTTCTGAGCTGCGAGAATGTGGATTACTAATCTTTCATCCACCAAACAAGGCATATATACACTTAGAAATATTTACTCTGACTTCATAGTTTGTTTCTATCTCCAGTTTCTAAAATCAGATATTTTGCACCATAAAAAACTCTTTGAGCAAATGCTCACCATACACATGTAATTTACATTTTTTACATAACCATGACATTCCGTTTTCTAACATGTTTCATGCATTACAGATTCCACAAATATGCATTCCTGAGTTGAGAGCATGTGGATAACTCATCTTTCATCCTCAATAAAAGAAATATTTTCATCTAGAACCGTGTACCCGTTTTCACAAGTTTTCCTAACACCAGTTGCGAATTCGTGCATCTTTCACATAAATATTCTGGATCGATGTCAACCTAATAGATATGTAATTTACATAAATTCAATCAACATGGCATTCCGGGTCCCGTACATGTTGCACGCATGATGGATTCGAGGAACATGTGTTTCTGAGTTTGAGTATGTGGATTACTGACCTTTCATCCACCAAACAAGGCATATATACACTTAGAAATATTTACTCTAACTTCATAGGATTTTTCTATCACCAGATTCTGAAATCAGACATTTTGCCCCCAAAAAAATCTTTGGGCCAATCCTCACCAATACACATGTAATATATATTGTTTACATAACCATGAATTTCCGTATTCCGAACATGTTTCATGCATCATGGATTCCACAAACAGGCATTTCTGAGTTGTGATCATGTGGATTACTGATGTTTCTACCACCAAACAAGGTAACTATGCAATTTGGAATATTTACTTTGACTTCGTAGCATCTTCCTATCAACAGTTTCAAGAATCATACTTTTATCACACAAAAACACACTTGGGGCGAAATCTACCCTATAGATATGTAATTTGAATAGATTCCATCACATGATATTCCGTGTTCCGTACATGCTACATGCATGACGTATTCGACAAACATGCATTCCTGAGTTTAGAGCATGTGGATTACAGATCTTTCATCCTCTATAAAGGAATATTTTCATCTAGAAATGTGTACTCATTTTCACAAACTTTTCCTAACACCAGTTTCGAATTCGTGCATTTCTCACAGAAAAATACTTCTGGAGCGATTTCCATCTAATAGATATGTAATTTACATAAATTTGATCAACATGGCATTCCGGGTTCCGTATATTAAACATGCATTATGGATTCAAAAAACATGCGTTTCTCATTGTGAGCATGGGGATTACTGACCTTTCATCTACGAAACAAGGCATATATACACTTAGATATATTTACTCTAACTTCATAGGTTTTTTCTGTCACCAGTTTCTTAAATCGGAATTTTTGAACCAAAAAACATTCTTTGAGAGAATTGTCACCAATACACATGTAATTAACATTGTTTCCATAAGCATACCATTCCGTATTCCGAACATGTTTCATGCACCACGGATTCCACAAACATGCATTTCTGAGTTGTGAACATATGGATGACTGATGTTTCAACCACCATACAAAGTACCTATGCACTTTTAAATATTGACTTTAACTTCGTTGCTTCATGCCATCACCAGTTGCAATAATCACACTATTATCCCAGAAAATCACTCTTGGAGCCAATAATTCCCTATAGATATGTAATTTTAATAGATTCCATCAACATGATATTCCGTGTTCTGTACATGCTACATGCATTATGGATTTGACAAACATGCATTCCTGAATTTAGAGCCTGTGGATTACTGATCTTTCATCCTCTATAAATGGATTATTTTCATCTAGAAACCTGTACTCATTTTCACAAGTTTGTCCTAACACCAGTTTTGAATTCATGCATTTTTCACAGAAAAATATCTCTGGAGCGATTTCAACCTAATAGATATGTAATTTACATAAATTCGATCAACATGGCATTCCGGTTTCAATACATGATACATGCATGACGGATTCGACAAACATGCGTTTCTGAGTTTGAGCATGTGTATTACTGACCATTCATCCACCAAACAAGGCATATATACACTTAGAAATATTTACTCTGACTTCAAAGTTTTTTTCTATCAAAAGGTTCTAAAATCAGACATTTTGTACCAGAAATCTCTCGTTGAGCAAATTCTCACCAATACATATAGTATTTATATTGTTTACATACCATGGCATTCCTTACTCCGAACATGATTCATGCATCACGGATACCACAAACATGAATTTCTGACTTGTGAACATGTGGATGACTGATTTTTCAACCACCAAAAAAGGTCCTATGAACTTTGAAATATATACTATGACTTCGTACCTTCTTCCTATCACCAGTTTCAAGAATCACACTTTGATCCCAGAAAAACACTGTTGGAGCGAATTCTAACCTATATATATGTAATTTGAATAGATTCCATCAACATGATATTCCGTGTTCCGTACATGCTACATGCATGATGGATTCGACAAACATGCATTCCTGAGTTGAGAGCATGTGGATTACTGATCTTTCATTTTCTTTAAAAGAAATATTTCCATCTAGAACCGTGTAAACATTTTCACAAGCTTTCCCTAACACCAGTTTCAAATTCGTGTATTTTTCACAGAAAAATACTTCTAGAGCGATTTCCATCTAATAGATATGTAATTTACATAAATTCGATCATCATGGCATTCTGGGTTCCGTACATGCAACATGCATTATGGATTCAACAAACATGCGTTTCTCATTGTGAGCATGGGAATTACTGACCTTTCATCCATGAAATAAGGCATATATACACTTAGAAATATTTACTCTTACTTCATAGATTTTTCTGTCACCAGTTTCTTAAATCAGAATTTTTGAACCAAAATACATTCTTTGAGAGAATTGTCACCAATACACATGTAATTAATATTGTTTCCATAAGCATGGCATTCCGTGTTCCGAACATGTATCATGCACCACGGATTCCACAAACATGAATTTCTGACTTGTGAACATGTGAATGACTGATGTTTCAACCACCATATAATGTAACTATGGCTTTGAAATATTTGTTTTGACTTCGTAGATTTTTCCTATACCAGTTTCAAGAATCACACTTTTATCCCAGAAAACTCTCTTGAAGCCTATTCTACCCTATAGATATGTAATTTGAATAGATTGCATCAACATGATATTCCGTGTTCCGTACATGCTACATGCATGACGGATTCGACAAACATGCATTCCTGAGTTGAGAGCATGTGGATTACTGATCTTTCACCCTCTATAAATGGAATATTTTCATCAAGAGCCGTGTCCAGATGTTCACAAGGTTTTCCTAAAACCAGTATCGAATTCGTTCATTTTTCACCAAAACAAACTTCTGTTGCGATATATACCTAATAGATATGTAATTGACATAAATTTGTACAACATGGCATTTCGGTTTCAGTACATGCTACATGCTTGACGGATTCGACAAACATGCGTTTCTGAGTTGTGAGCATGTGGATTACTGACCTTTCATCCACCAGACAAGGCATATATACACTTAGAAATATTTACTCTGACTTCATAGGTTTTTTCTATTACCAGTTTCTAAAATTGGATATTTTGCACCAAAAAACTCTTTTTGAATGAATTCTCCTATACACATGTAATTTACATTTTTTACATAAGCATGGCATTCTGAATTCTGAACATGTTTCATGCATCACGGATTCCACAAACATGCATTTATGAGTTGTGAACATGTGGATGAATGATGTTTCAATCACCATAAAAGGAATCTATGCACTTTGAAATATATACTTGACCTCGTACCTTCTTCCTTTCACCAGTTTCAAGAATCACACTTTTCTCCAAAAACACTCTCAGAGCGATTTCTACCCTAGAGATATGTAATTTGAATAGATTCCATCAACATGATATTCCGTGTTCCGTACAGGCTACATGCATGACGGATTCGACAAAAATACATTCCTGAGTTGAGAGCATGTGGATTACAGATCTTCCATCCTTTATAAAAGGAATATTTTCATCTAGAAATGTGTAATTATTTTCACAAGCTTTCCCTAACACCAGTTTCGAATTCGTGCATTTTTCACAGAAAAATACTTCTGGAGCGATATCCACATAATAGATATGTAATTTACATAAATTCGATCAAAATGGCATTCCGGATTCCGTACATTTTACATGCATGACGGATTCGACCAACATGCGATTTTGAGTTGTGACCATGTGGATTACTGACCTTTCATCCACCAGACCAGGCATATATACACTTAGAAACATTTACTCTGACTTCAAAGGTTTTTTCTATCACCAGGTTCTAAAATCGGACATTTTGCACCAGAAAACACTCTTTGCGTGAATTCTCACCAATACACATTTAATTTACATTGTTTACATAACCATGGCATTCCGTATTCCTAACATGTTTCATGCATCACGGATTCCACAAACATGCATTTCTGAGTTGTGAACATGTGGATGAATGATGTTTCAACCACCATACAGGAACCTATGCACTTTGAAATATTTACTTTGGCTTCGTAGCTCTTCTTATCACCAGTTTCAAGAATCAAACATTTATCTCAGAAAAACACTCTTGGAGCTAATACTATCCTATAGATATGCAATTTGAATAGATTCCACCAACATGATATTCTGTGATCCTGACATGCTACATGCATGACGGATTCGAGAAACATGCATTTCTGATTTGGGAGCATGAGGATTACTTATCTTTCATCCTCTATAAATGGAATATTTTCATCAAAAAACGTGAACACATTTTCAAAAGCTTTTCCTATCACCAGTTTCGAATTCATGGATTTTTTACAGAAAAATAATTCTGGAGTGATTTACACCTAATAGATATGTAATTTACATAAGTTCAATCAACATGGCATTCCGGGTTCCGTACATGATACATGCTTGACTGATTCGACAAACATGCGTTTCTGAGTTGTGATCATGTGGATTACTGACCTTTCCTCCACCAAACAAGGCATATATAGACTTAGAAATATTTACTCTGGCTTCATAGTTTTTTTCCGTCACCAGTTTCTAAAATCTGAAATTTTGCACAAAAAACACTCTTTGAGAGAATTCTCACCAATACACATATAATTAACATTGTTTACATAAGCATGGCATTCTGTATTCCGATCATGTTTCATGCATCATGGATTCAACAAACATGCAATTCTGAGTTGTGGACATGTGGATGACTGATGTTTCAAACACCAAACAAGTTACACAAGCACTTTGAAATATTTACTTTGACTTCGTAGCTTCTTCCTGTAACCAGTTTAAAGAATCATACTTTGATCCGAGAAAAACACTCTTGAAGACAATTCTACCCTATAGATATGCAATTTGAATAGATTCAATCAATATGATATTCCATGTTCCGTACATGCTACATGCATGACGGATTCGACTAAGATGCATTTCTGAGTTGAGAGCATGTGGATTACTGATATTTCCTCCTCTATAAAAGGAATATTTTCACCTAGAAACGTGTTCTCATATTTACAAGCTTATCCTTACACCAGTTTTTAATTCGTGCATTTTGCACAGAAAAGTACTTCTGGAGCGTTTCCAAACTAATTGTTATGTAATTTACATAAATATGATCAACATGGCATTCCGGGTTCTGTACATGCTACATACATGACGGATTTGACAAACATGCACTCCTGAGTTGAGAACATGTGGATTACTGATCTTTCATCCTCTATAAAAGTAATATTTTCATCTAGAAACGTGTACTCATTTTCAGAAGCATTTCCTAACACCAGTTTCGAATTCATGCATTTTTCACAGAAATATACTTCTGGAGCGATTTACACCTAATAGATATGAAATTTACATAAATTCGATCAACATGGCATTCCGGGTTCCGTACATGCTACATACATGACCAATTTGACAAACATGCGTTTCTGAGTTGTGAGCATGTGGATTACTGAACATTCATCCACCAAACAAGTCTTATAAACACTAAAAAATTTTGACTCTGACTTCATAGGTTTTTTACATCACCAATTTATAAAATCTGACATTTTGCGCCAAGAAACACTCTTTGAGCGAATTCTGACCAATACCCATGTAATTTACATTGTTTACATAAACATGGCATTCTGTATTCCGAACATGTTTCATGCATCACGGATTCCACAAACATGCATTTCTGAGTTGTGAACATGTGGATGAATGATGTTTCAATCACCATAAAAGGAACCTATGCACTTTGAAATATTTATTTTGACTTTGTAGCTCTTCCTATCACCAGATTCAAGAATCACACTTTTATCCCAGATAAACAGTCTTGGAGCGAATACTATACTACAGATATATAATTTGAATAGATTCCATCAAGATGATATTCAGTGTTCCTGACAAGCTACATGCATGACGGATTCGACAAACATGCAATCCTGAATTGGGATCATGTGGATTACTTATCTTTCATCCTCTATAAAAGGAATATTTTCATCAAGTAACGTGTACTCATTTTCACAAGCTTTTCCTAACATCAGGTCCGAATTCGTGCATTTTCCACAGAAAAATACTTCTGGAGCTATTTACACCTAATAGATATGTAATTTACTTAAATTCGATCAACATGGCAACCCGGGTTCTGCACATGATACATGCTTCACGGATTCGACAAACATGCGTTTCTGAGTTGTGAGCATGTGGATTACTGATCTTTCATTCACCAAACTAGGCATATATACACTTAGAAATATTTACTCTGACTTCATAGTTTTTTCTATCACCACGTTCTAAAATCAGACATTTTGAACCAGAAAACTCTCATTGAGCAAATTCTCACCAATACACATGTAATTACATTGTTTACATAACCATGGCATTCCGTACTCCGAACATGATTCATGCATCACGGATTCAACAAACATGCATTTCTGACTGTGAACATGTGGATGACTGATGTTTCAACCACCAAACAATGAACCTATGCACGTTGAAATATATACTTTGACTTCGTACATTCTTCCCATCACCAGTTTCAAGAATCACAATTTTATCCCAGAAAAACACTCTTGGATCGAATTCTACCCTAGATATATGTAATTTGAATCGATTCCATCAACATGATATTCTGTGTTCTTTACATGCTACATGCATGACGGATTCAACAAACATGCATTCCTGAGTTGAGAGCATGTGGATTATTTATCTTTCATCTTCAATAAAAGGAATGTTTTCATCTAGAATCGTGTACACATTTTCACAAGCTTCCCCTAACACCAGTTTCGAATTCTTGCATTTTTTACAGAAAAATACTTCTGGAGTGATTTCAAACTACTAGATATGTAATTTACATAAATTCGATCAACAAGGCATTCCGGGTTCCATACATGCTACATGTAATGCGGATTCGACAAACATACATTTCTGAGTTGCGAGAATGTGGATTACTAATCTTTCATCCACCAAACGAGGCGTATATACACTTAGAAATATTTACTCTGACTTCATAGTTTGTTTCTATCACCAGTATATAAAATCAGATATTTTGTACCATAAAAAATCTTTGAGCAAATGCTCACCATACACATGTAATTAACATTGTTTACATAACCATGACATTCCGTATTCTGAACATGTTTCATGCATTACAGATTCCACAAACATGCATTCCTGAGTTGAGAGCATGTGGATAACTCATCTTTCATCCTCAGTAAAAGGAATATTTTCATCTAGAATCGTGTACCCATTTTCACAAGTTTTCCTAACACCAGTTTGGAATTCATGCATTTTTCACAGAAAAATACTTCTGGAGCGATTTCAACCTACTAGATATGTAATTTACATAAATTCGATCAACATGGCATTCCGGGTTCCATACATGTTATATGCATGACGGATTCGACAAACATGCATTTCTGAGCTGCGAGAATGTGGATTACTAATCTTTCATCCACCAAACAAGGCATATATACACTTAGAAATATTTACTCTGACTTCATAGTTTGTTTCTATCTCCAGTTTCTAAAATCAGATATTTTGCACCATAAAAAACTCTTTGAGCAAATGCTCACCATACACATGTAATTTACATTTTTTACATAACCATGACATTCCGTTTTCTAACATGTTTCATGCATTACAGATTCCACAAATATGCATTCCTGAGTTGAGAGCATGTGGATAACTCATCTTTCATCCTCAATAAAAGAAATATTTTCATCTAGAATCGTGTACCCATTTTCACAAGTTTTCCTAACACCAGTTGCGAATTCGTGCATCTTTCACATAAATATTCTGGATCGATGTCAACCTAATAGATATGTAATTTACATAAATTCAATCAACATGGCATTCCGGGTCCCGTACATGTTGCACGCATGATGGATTCGAGGAACATGTGTTTCTGAGTTTGAGTATGTGGATTACTGACCTTTCATCCACCAAACAAGGCATATATACACTTAGAAATATTTACTCTAACTTCATAGGATTTTTCTATCACCAGATTCTGAAATCAGACATTTTGCCCCCAAAAAAATCTTTGGGCCAATCCTCACCAATACACATGTAATATATATTGTTTACATAACCATGAATTTCCGTATTCCGAACATGTTTCATGCATCATGGATTCCACAAACAGGCATTTCTGAGTTGTGATCATGTGGATTACTGATGTTTCTACCACCAAACAAGGTAACTATGCAATTTGGAATATTTACTTTGACTTCGTAGCATCTTCCTATCAACAGTTTCAAGAATCATACTTTTATCACACAAAAACACACTTGGGGCGAAATCTACCCTATAGATATGTAATTTGAATAGATTCCATCACATGATATTCCGTGTTCCGTACATGCTACATGCATGACGTATTCGACAAACATGCATTCCTGAGTTTAGAGCATGTGGATTACAGATCTTTCATCCTCTATAAAGGAATATTTTCATCTAGAAATGTGTACTCATTTTCACAACCTTTTCCTAACACCAGTTTCGAATTCGTGCATTTCTCACAGAAAAATACTTCTGGAGCGATTTCCATCTAATAGATATGTAATTTACATAAATTTGATCAACATGGCATTCCGGGTTCCGTATATTAAACATGCATTATGGATTCAAAAAACATGCGTTTCTCATTGTGAGCATGGGGATTACTGACCTTTCATCTACGAAACAAGGCATATATACACTTAGATATATTTACTCTAACTTCATAGGTTTTTTCTGTCACCAGTTTCTTAAATCGGAATTTTTGAACCAAAAAACATTCTTTGAGAGAATTGTCACCAATACACATGTAATTAACATTGTTTCCATAAGCATACCATTCCGTATTCCGAACATGTTTCATGCACCACGGATTCCACAAACATGCATTTCTGAGTTGTGAACATATGGATGACTGATGTTTCAACCACCATACAAAGTACCTATGCACTTTTAAATATTGACTTTAACTTCGTTGCTTCATGCCATCACCAGTTGCAATAATCACACTATTATCCCAGAAAATCACTCTTGGAGCCAATAATTCCCTATAGATATGTAATTTTAATAGATTCCATCAACATGATATTCCGTGTTCTGTACATGCTACATGCATTATGGATTTGACAAACATGCATTCCTGAATTTAGAGCCTGTGGATTACTGATCTTTCATCCTCTATAAATGGATTATTTTCATCTAGAAACCTGTACTCATTTTCACAAGTTTGTCCTAACACCAGTTTTGAATTCATGCATTTTTCACAGAAAAATATCTCTGGAGCGATTTCAACCTAATAGATATGTAATTTACATAAATTCGATCAACATGGCATTCCGGTTTCAATACATGATACATGCATGACGGATTCGACAAACATGCGTTTCTGAGTTTGAGCATGTGTATTACTGACCATTCATCCACCAAACAAGGCATATATACACTTAGAAATATTTACTCTGACTTCAAAGTTTTTTTCTATCAAAAGGTTCTAAAATCAGACATTTTGTACCAGAAATCTCTCGTTGAGCAAATTCTCACCAATACATATAGTATTTATATTGTTTACATACCATGGCATTCCTTACTCCGAACATGATTCATGCATCACGGATACCACAAACATGAATTTCTGACTTGTGAACATGTGGATGACTGATTTTTCAACCACCAAAAAAGGTCCTATGAACTTTGAAATATATACTATGACTTCGTACCTTCTTCCTATCACCAGTTTCAAGAATCACACTTTGATCCCAGAAAAACACTGTTGGAGCGAATTCTAACCTATATATATGTAATTTGAATAGATTCCATCAACATGATATTCCGTGTTCCGTACATGCTACATGCATGATGGATTCGACAAACATGCATTCCTGAGTTGAGAGCATGTGGATTACTGATCTTTCATTTTCTTTAAAAGAAATATTTCCATCTAGAACCGTGTAAACATTTTCACAAGCTTTCCCTAACACCAGTTTCAAATTCGTGTATTTTTCACAGAAAAATACTTCTAGAGCGATTTCCATCTAATAGATATGTAATTTACATAAATTCGATCATCATGGCATTCTGGGTTCCGTACATGCAACATGCATTATGGATTCAACAAACATGCGTTTCTCATTGTGAGCATGGGAATTACTGACCTTTCATCCATGAAATAAGGCATATATACACTTAGAAATATTTACTCTTACTTCATAGATTTTTCTGTCACCAGTTTCTTAAATCAGAATTTTTGAACCAAAATACATTCTTTGAGAGAATTGTCACCAATACACATGTAATTAATATTGTTTCCATAAGCATGGCATTCCGTGTTCCGAACATGTATCATGCACCACGGATTCCACAAACATGAATTTCTGACTTGTGAACATGTGAATGACTGATGTTTCAACCACCATATAATGTAACTATGGCTTTGAAATATTTGTTTTGACTTCGTAGATTTTTCCTATACCAGTTTCAAGAATCACACTTTTATCCCAGAAAACTCTCTTGAAGCCTATTCTACCCTATAGATATGTAATTTGAATAGATTGCATCAACATGATATTCCGTGTTCCGTACATGCTACATGCATGACGGATTCGACAAACATGCATTCCTGAGTTGAGAGCATGTGGATTACTGATCTTTCACCCTCTATAAATGGAATATTTTCATCAAGAGCCGTGTCCAGATGTTCACAAGGTTTTCCTAAAACCAGTATCGAATTCGTTCATTTTTCACCAAAACAAACTTCTGTTGCGATATATACCTAATAGATATGTAATTGACATAAATTTGTACAACATGGCATTTCGGTTTCAGTACATGCTACATGCTTGACGGATTCGACAAACATGCGTTTCTGAGTTGTGAGCATGTGGATTACTGACCTTTCATCCACCAGACAAGGCATATATACACTTAGAAATATTTACTCTGACTTCATAGGTTTTTTCTATTACCAGTTTCTAAAATTGGATATTTTGCACCAAAAAACTCTTTTTGAATGAATTCTCCTATACACATGTAATTTACATTTTTTACATAAGCATGGCATTCTGAATTCTGAACATGTTTCATGCATCACGGATTCCACAAACATGCATTTATGAGTTGTGAACATGTGGATGAATGATGTTTCAATCACCATAAAAGGAATCTATGCACTTTGAAATATATACTTGACCTCGTACCTTCTTCCTTTCACCAGTTTCAAGAATCACACTTTTCTCCAAAAACACTCTCAGAGCGATTTCTACCCTAGAGATATGTAATTTGAATAGATTCCATCAACATGATATTCCGTGTTCCGTACAGGCTACATGCATGACGGATTCGACAAAAATACATTCCTGAGTTGAGAGCATGTGGATTACAGATCTTCCATCCTTTATAAAAGGAATATTTTCATCTAGAAATGTGTAATTATTTTCACAAGCTTTCCCTAACACCAGTTTCGAATTCGTGCATTTTTCACAGAAAAATACTTCTGGAGCGATATCCACATAATAGATATGTAATTTACATAAATTCGATCAAAATGGCATTCCGGATTCCGTACATTTTACATGCATGACGGATTCGACCAACATGCGATTTTGAGTTGTGACCATGTGGATTACTGACCTTTCATCCACCAGACCAGGCATATATACACTTAGAAACATTTACTCTGACTTCAAAGGTTTTTTCTATCACCAGGTTCTAAAATCGGACATTTTGCACCAGAAAACACTCTTTGCGTGAATTCTCACCAATACACATTTAATTTACATTGTTTACATAACCATGGCATTCCGTATTCCTAACATGTTTCATGCATCACGGATTCCACAAACATGCATTTCTGAGTTGTGAACATGTGGATGAATGATGTTTCAACCACCATACAGGAACCTATGCACTTTGAAATATTTACTTTGGCTTCGTAGCTCTTCTTATCACCAGTTTCAAGAATCAAACATTTATCTCAGAAAAACACTCTTGGAGCTAATACTATCCTATAGATATGCAATTTGAATAGATTCCACCAACATGATATTCTGTGATCCTGACATGCTACATGCATGACGGATTCGAGAAACATGCATTTCTGATTTGGGAGCATGAGGATTACTTATCTTTCATCCTCTATAAATGGAATATTTTCATCAAAAAACGTGAACACATTTTCAAAAGCTTTTCCTATCACCAGTTTCGAATTCATGGATTTTTTACAGAAAAATAATTCTGGAGTGATTTACACCTAATAGATATGTAATTTACATAAGTTCAATCAACATGGCATTCCGGGTTCCGTACATGATACATGCTTGACTGATTCGACAAACATGCGTTTCTGAGTTGTGATCATGTGGATTACTGACCTTTCCTCCACCAAACAAGGCATATATAGACTTAGAAATATTTACTCTGGCTTCATAGTTTTTTTCCGTCACCAGTTTCTAAAATCTGAAATTTTGCACAAAAAACACTCTTTGAGAGAATTCTCACCAATACACATATAATTATCATTGTTTACATAAGCATGGCATTCTGTATTCCGATCATTTTTCATGCATCACGGATTCAACAAACATGCAATTCTGAGTTGTGGACATGTGGATGACTGATGTTTCAACCACCAGACAAGTTACACAAGCACTTTGAAATATTTACTTTAACTTCGTAGCTTCTTCCTGTAACCAATTTAAAGAATCATACTTTGATCCGAGAAAAACACTCTTGAAGACAATTCTACCCTATAGATATGTAATTTGAATAGATTCAATCAACATGATATTCCATGTTCCGTACATGCTACATGCAAGACGGATTCGACTAAGATGCATTTGTGAGTTGAGATCATGTGGATTACTGATATTTCCTCCTCTATAAAAGGAATATTTTCACCTAGAAACGTGTTCTCATATTTACAAGCTTATCCTTACACCAGTTTTTAATTCGTGCATTTTGCACAGAAAAGTACTTCTGGAGCGTTTCCAAACTAATTGTTATGTAATTTACATAAATATGATCAACATGGCATTCCGGGTTCTGTACATGCTACATACATGACGGATTTGACAAACATGCACTCCTGAGTTGAGAACATGTGGATTACTGATCTTTCATCCTCTATAAAAGTAATATTTTCATCTAGAAACGTGTACTCATTTTCAGAAGCATTTCCTAACACCAGTTTCGAATTCATGCATTTTTCACAGAATAATACTTCTGGAGCGATTTACACCTAATAGATATGAAATTTACATAAATTCGATCAACGTGGCATTCCGGGTTCCGTACATGCTACATACATGACGAATTAGACAAACATGCGTTTCTGAGTTGTGAGCATGTGGATTACTGAACATTCATCCACCAAACAAGTCTTATAAACACTAAAAAATTTTGACTCTGACTTCATAGGTTTTTTACATCACCAATTTATAAAATCTGACATTTTGCGCCAAGAAACACTCTTTGAGCGAATTCTGACCAATACCCATGTTATTTACATTGTTTACATAAACATGGCATTCTGTATTCCGAACATGTTTCATGCATCACGGATTCCACAAACATGCATTTCTGAGTTGTGAACATGTGGATGAATGATGTTTCAATCACCATAAAAGGAACCTATGCACTTTGAAATATTTATTTTGACTTTGTAGCTCTTCCTATCACCAGATTCAAGAATCACACTTTTATCCCAGATAAACAGTCTTGGAGCGAATACTATACTACAGATATATAATTTGAATAGATTCCATCAAGATGATATTCAGTGTTCCTGACAAGCTACATGCATGACGGATTCGACAAACATGCAATCCTGAATTGGGATCATGTGGATTACTTATCTTTCATCCTCTATAAAAGGAATATTTTCATCAAGTAACGTGTACTCATTTTCACAAGCTTTTCCTAACATCAGGTCCGAATTCGTGCATTTTCCACAGAAAAATACTTCTGGAGCTATTTACACCTAATAGATATGTAATTTACTTAAATTCGATCAACATGGCAACCCGGGTTCTGCACATGATACATGCTTCACGGATTCGACAAACATGCGTTTCTGAGTTGTGAGCATGTGGATTACTGATCTTTCATTCACCAAACTAGGCATATATACACTTAGAAATATTTACTCTGACTTCATAGTTTTTTCTATCACCACGTTCTAAAATCAGACATTTTGAACCAGAAAACTCTCATTGAGCAAATTCTCACCAATACACATGTAATTACATTGTTTACATAACCATGGCATTCCGTACTCCGAACATGATTCATGCATCACGGATTCAACAAACATGCATTTCTGACTGTGAACATGTGGATGACTGATGTTTCAACCACCAAACAATGAACCTATGCACGTTGAAATATATACTTTGACTTCGTACATTCTTCCCATCACCAGTTTCAAGAATCACAATTTTATCCCAGAAAAACACTCTTGGATCGAATTCTACCCTAGATATATGTAATTTGAATCGATTCCATCAACATGATATTCTGTGTTCTTTACATGCTACATGCATGACGGATTCAACAAACATGCATTCCTGAGTTGAGAGCATGTGGATTATTTATCTTTCATCTTCAATAAAAGGAATATTTTCATCTAGAATCGTGTACACATTTTCACAAGCTTCCCCTAACACCAGTTTCGAATTCTTGCATTTTTTACAGAAAAATACTTCTGGAGTGATTTCAAACTACTAGATATGTAATTTACATAAACTCGATCAACAAGGCATTCCGGGTTCCATACATGCTACATGTAATGCGGATTCGACAAACATACATTTCTGAGTTGCGAGAATGTGGATTACTAATCTTTCATCCACCAAACGAGGCGTATATACACTTAGAAATATTTACTCTGACTTCATAGTTTGTTTCTATCACCAGTATATAAAATCAGATATTTTGTACCATAAAAAATCTTTGAGCAAATGCTCACCATACACATGTAATTAACATTGTTTACATAACCATGACATTCCGTATTCTGAACATGTTTCATGCATTACAGATTCCACAAACATGCATTCCTGAGTTGAGAGCATGTGGATAACTCATCTTTCATCCTCAGTAAAAGGAATATTTTCATCTAGAATCGTGTACCCATTTTCACAAGTTT